>NC_140586.1:197993631-199363812 GCF_964204655.1 Triturus cristatus | reverse complement strand
TGGGTGCAGGGCGCTGGATCAGTGTCTGATGCCCTGTTTTCAATGGGAGATCTCCGGTCGGAATAAACACTGCAGGTTTGGGTAATGAGGCTTCCTGGTTTGAGAGGTAAGTTGGGATGCTCAGGGTTACCTGGACATCGCCAGTTGGGCCACCCAAGGCATCGGGAGCAGGGGTTTCTTGAGGTGTCGGCATTTCCTTACCAGCTCCGGTCGCGGGGACCCTCCATATAGAAGCTGCAGGTGTCGTCGGGAGGCTGGAGGTATGTCAAGGGTCACAAGGACCCAAGTCCGGATCGCTGGCGGGACGCCTCGCGGGGTTTGGCCACTCGAACGTGGGCCATGGGTGTCTGGTGCAGACTCACGGATGTGGCCGGAGCCAGAGTCTGGTTCTTGAGCAAGTCCGGTGCTCACAGGAGACCAAGTCTTTGTAGGGAAGGTAGGGCAGGTCCTCTGGCTTCTGGGGGGGCTGCAGGACACGCCGGGATTCGGCTGAAGCAGGTCACGTTCAGGGCAGGCTTGTAAGGCTGGGGCCAAGGCAGTTGTAGTCCTCCTCTTCGTCATTCAGCATGGCTCTTTAGTCCTTCTTGCTTGTCTGAGGAGGCAAGGTTCGGGGATGCCCCGAAATATTACACTGAGGGGCATTTCAGGTAGGTACAGGTCGGGACCAATGGGTACTTTCCTTGAGTTGGTACAACTCCTATTATGCCACGCTCCAGTGGGAGCATAAGCCTCCCTCTCGTTTGCTCCCCCCCCCCCCCCCCCCCCTTCAAGATGGTGGGCACTGAGTTGTGCTTCGCCTCACCTACCACACCTGAGAGGTGGGGTTGGCAAAGGTGGGCACACCTCTCCTCCCATCTTGGTTTTCCCGCCAATTCTTCCTCCCAAAGTGGAGCTTAGAACCGGTGGGGGCCAGTTGCTGGGAGCAGCAAATTACTGGGGCAGCTCACAAAGGCGGCAAGCCTTTTGAGGCTTCCCTCCTTCGTGGACCCTGCTTATGCTGGGGAGGAGCTTGCTTGGCACCTCTGCCCAGGATGTGCTTTTTTTCAGGACCCCGAGAGCGGGAGTCTCTCGACCCAGGGGTCCAGAAACATGTCTGGGGTGGCAGCTGGCGAGCAGCCAATAAGCCAGGACACGAGTTAGGTCGTTTTTCTGGGAGCATCTCTAAGATGGCCTCCGAGTGCATTTGGCATTAAATCCCACACTGGCATCAGTGTGGGGTTAATGTGCTGGGAAAGTTTGATACCAAACTTCCCAGTATTCAGTACAGCCATTATGGTGCTGTGGAGTTCGTAATGACAAATTCCCAGACAATTATACTTTTTATGGCTTTACTGCACTTAAAATGTCTAAGAACAGATTCCGGCAACAAGCAACAGCACTCGTTAATATATAACCTAACTGAGAAGATACTGATAGACACCCAGATTTCTGTCCCAAACAAAGGACTGGTATATGTCCCTACACCGAAATTCGATAAAGTTCGCCTTTGGAATTCATAAGCAAAATTAAACTAAATGCCTTCTTTTCTAATAGGAAAGGACCCTCCCACGATGGAGACTCTAATCTGAGAGTGAAGTCCACTTTCAACCCTCCCCAAATTCCGCAATACCAGTAGAAATTCAGACTTTTGAGCAAGGCATTGTTAAGTAAATCTAAAACATAGACACCTCCTCAATGAAACCATTTAACAACATGACTACAGCAGAAAGACAGGCCCTAACAGTTCTGACCCAACATGAGAATATTATAATAAAACCAGCAGACAAAGGCGGTGGAATAGTCTTATTGAAGAAAACCGATTACGGCAAGCGATGCAGGGACCTTCTCAGTGACACAAGGCACTACAGAGGCATCACAGAATACCGACAGACCGACTTAGGAGAACCATCAGCATCATGGTAGAAGAACCTGAACTAATTAGCTGTATATCTAAAAAAAGAGGCAGGAGAACCACACGCACCATACTTTTACTCCCTCCTGAAAATGCACAAAAAGAGATCCCCCACAAGGTCGTCTAATCGTCTCGGGTATTAGCCCCATTTTGGAGCCACTTCCATAGTTCACTGACCATTTTCACAAGCCTTAAGTCACCCACATATCTAAAAGATACTTCAGATGTCCTGAGGATACTACAAGATCTTTCTTTTGACCCAGAGAAGAATTTACTCATTGGACTTGACATTGAAAGTTTGTATACCAGCTTGCCACAGAGTACCACAGTAGAGACCATAGAGCAAATACTTTACAAAACAGAATGGCAATACAGAACTCAAAGAGATTTTGTCTTGGAATGCTTTAGACTGGCATTAACTGAAAACTACTTTGAGTACGAAAACACACTGTACCTTCAGGTCCACAGGACTTCGATGGGCAGTACCTTTGCCCCAAGCCTGGGGGGACTCTTAAGTCAGTGATTTTGAGGCAAAGGATGTCCTAACAAACACCAGTCCATACCAGCATGGCATAAAACTATGGAAACGTTCTATTGATGACGTTTTAATTATTTGGGATTGAGTTACAACCTCTGCACATGATTTTGTAGCATTGCTGAATATATGAGACAGGTTTTTAAAGTTCACTAGTCAGATAGGCAACACCCCTCTTCCCTTCCTAAACATCACCCTCTTTGCTGAGAATCACCAGATCAGCACCAGGACATATTACAAACCAACAGAATATACAACAGTTTCCTCCCTCGGTCTCTAAAAAGAAAACCTGCCTTACAGCCAATACCTCTGCCTGAGCCGTAACTGTACTAAGAAGACAGATTTTCAAAGCCAAGTGGAGGCCCTAACTAAAATCTAGAAACTATCCTAAACCGATCTTAACAAAAAGTTATAAAAGGGCAAAGAACCAACATAGAGAGGTACTCCTGCAAAATAAAGAATAACCTCAAGAACAGGAAACACTGACGTGTAACAACCTTTAATGCAGTATCTAATCTCTTGTAAAACCTAGTACGCAAGAACTGGAGAATAGTAAATTTGGGCAGTTTGAATTGACCTATACTACACTTTGCCCATAAGACAGAAGAACAATAGGGATCATCTAATTCACACCTGACTAAATAAGAGAGTTGTAAAGCAGGAAACAATTTCAACAATTCTAGGACTTCCATTCATTACAGGACACTATCCATGTGGTAACTGCTCAGTTTGCCCTCTAACAACAAAAAAAGTACTACAGCTCACACCAAATTTCATATGGACTTTGAAGAGACACACAAATAGTAATACATTACACGCTATCTACATGATCAACTGCCCTTTCAGCTTAAGATATATAGGCATGACCTGTAGAAAAGTCAAGATACGCATTTGTGAGAACAGAAGCAAAATAAAGTGCAACAGAGCGACAACAAAAATGAGCAACCATTTCATCACTGCAAAACACTCAACTGAGGATTTGAGGTGGATGATTTTGGAAACTCTAGATTATGTACACACATGCTGAAAGAACTACAAAAAACAGCGTTGTGTCTACTGTTTAGGCACAGCCCACAAAGGACTCATTGACAATATTCTTTGGACATTAGTCATTTGAAATGGGTGCCCATCAAGGTTACATACTTCCCTGGGAATTTCTAAGTGAATAGACAACAACAGACTCGAAAAAATGTATCTCTCTCCTAAGAAAACACTTTTACAACATTAAGAGCACATGACATATATTGCCATTAGTGACGCCTACATTCAACCACCATTTAATTTGTGATCACTCTTTAAGATCAAAAGATTCCATTACACCTTTAGAACCGAATGATTACACATGACTTTAAAATAGCACATGTTAGTTGCGAATACTGATACCCTAGGGGTACAAGTGAACATCAACCTCAGTTACTAGATCTAATAACATCATTCTAAGTCCCCCGGGGGCATGATTGAAAAATGACCTCATCTTTCTGCTTTTTTGTTTTTGATCTCGATAAATGATACCTGCATTCAACCACCATTGAATTCATGATTATTCTATAAGATAAAAATGTTCCATTACACCTGTAGAACCGAATGTTTAGACAAAAGTACAATGTTAATGACTTTCGAATAGTACATAAGGTGGTCGCTATAGTAGATTCTCCAAGGGCACCAGCAAACCTAAACCTCTGTTTCAAGATCAGATTATCTCATTCTGAGTTCCCCGTGGGCATGACAAAACCACTCTTGATAAAAAAAATTTTTTAAAACACTCCTGTCTTCCTGTTTTACCGATTAAGAACACCTGGCACGGATCACTGCTATAAAAGCTGGCAGCTTCCCCCACTTGCTTTAAGATGTAGTCTGGAGAGGCTGTGTCGTGGAGTGCACACTGAAGGACTAACGTAAAGGTGAAACTACGACTGTAGGGTGACTCTCTTAACGTCTCCACAATAGGCAAAGACATTTTGAAACCCCTTTCACTCCTTTATTTAAATCCCTCCAATCTCTAATTTCGTAGCTTCTTCTCTCTAATGAAAGGAATAGTAATACTACACCTCTGCCCAGGTCTATGAAGACCTTCTATAACGGAAACTAAGGTATGCCGCAGAAGCCTTGCAACTCCTAATTAATTTGTTTCCTAAAGTCCTTCTCTGAATCTGTATGTGAATTTGAATTTGCACGTGCACTTTGCACTTTCTTAAGAACGCTGCTAGCTACGGGAAGTTGGGGGCGGACTTTCGGTAGTTCTGCCTCACGTCTGGGACATAGAGCGCCACAATTTTTGGAGGTGTGCGCTCTAGTCTCGGATGCATAAAAGCGGAGATGTGCGGACGCACGGATGGCACGCGTGCACCAAAGGCAAGCCAGTCTGTGCTGTCAGCATTCCTGAGGTGGCCGTCAGCGTCCATGCTGCCCATCGTGCCTCAGGTACGATGCACACTGTTCAATATGGATGGCTCATACGTATCAGGGTACCGCAGCTAGTACTGACAATGGAGTCACTTCTCATTGCCCCCGTTGCAATTGGACTCCGGTAAGGGTCTGGGAAGGTCCACACATGGGGCCAGCCCAGAGTAAGAAGCTAATTCAGGGCAAGCATTATAAAGCAATACTGCTTAATACACCATCTTTGCAAAAACACGAGGCACAAATACACTACTTTTTATTAGATGCGAGCCCTGACCTCCTGTTCCTCACCGAAACATGGCTGTCTGATTACTCTAACACCACCATTGCATCTGACATTCCTTCAGGTTATAAAATCATGAGGGGAGATCGGTTGGCAAAGGTGGTGGCGTCGCTATTGTTTTCAAGCAGGAGTTGGATTGTACCTCTATCCTATTAGACCCGGTGGAAGGAGCTGAATGCCTGGGTTTCCGCTGTACTCTTTCACTGCACCAATGCATTGCCAGGATTTTCATCTATAGACCACCTAGCGCATCTAGCAATTTTATTAGGAATCTACAGGAATGGATTACACCGCTTGCCCTCAGATATAAACATGTTCTCATCTTCAGGGACCTGAACTTACATATGGATAAGCCTTCGGAACCTCATGTTACTGCCTTGTCGGAAATCATGGCAGCTTGTAATCTAATCCCTCTCCTCTCTGTTCCTACACGTAAGCTCTAACAACTTTTGGATAACATTTTCTGTAATACGGAACTGGAAACGGACCCTCCAATCCCCTTGACCTGGTCGGATCACTTCCTTGTTAATTTTAGGATATCAGACGCAGGGAAGTATGTCACACCTGGGATAAAAGCAACTGATTATAACTATAGAGCCCTCAATAAAATATCTCTGCCATCTCTTCGGGGGCGACGGATTCCTCTGTCCCTTCTCTCTCGGGCAATCCAGAATTGGACTCCTGGGTTTAAGAATCATGGCTCAGGATTAACATCGATGCGGTCTCCCCTCTGACCTAACGCACTTCGAGGAGGATCTGTCGCTCTGCTCCTTGGTTCAATCAATCCTTGAGAGTCCGCAAATGCAAAGGCCTCGAAAGAAAGTGGCACAATAATTATCTTTCTGAGGATAAGATCATCTATAAGGCAGCTTTAAAATCTCATTATCGGAGTGTGAAAATGGCCAAGATAAGCTATTTGCAGACTAAGATTGCGACCATTACAAGGGCAAGGACATTTTTAGTATCGTAAAGACCTTTATGGCACCTAAGGCAGCCCTGCTATTGGCAGAATGGACGAGTCAGGTGGCCCGCTCCTTTCACAATAAGATAATGACGATCCATCAGTCCTTTTTTGCGGAGACTGGGGGTGACATGCCTTCACCTCGCATCTATGATGAAATAATCAGGCCTCATTCTCCACCGGCACTCTCACAAAGGCCATCATTGTTACACTTCTCTTCCAGGGGATCCTCATCAATAGTCATAAGCACTAGAATATTCCTGCCTCTGCGCGGGACCCCGGAAACACAATCCTATATGTGATAAACATCTATCTATCTATCTATCTATCTATCTATCTATCTATCTATCTATCTATCTATCTATCTATCTATCTATCTATCTATCTATCTATCTATCTATCTATCTATCTATCTATCTATCTATCTATCTATCTATCTATCTATCTATCTATCTATCTATCTATCTATCTTAAATGCAGCCTTTCATAAGTAGAGCTGAATAATGTTGTAAGGACTCCCATGTATATAATCAATAATATATCATGAGAAACAGGGTAGAAACAAAAGCAAATCATGTTTGAACACTGCTTTAATGCTTTGCATTGGCACAAACACCTCAGATAGGACTGAAAGCATTGTCAGCTCACAGGCTGCATTGCAGAAAACCACAGCCTAGAAAGCTAACTCTTAGCAACATAGAAAAACAGGCAGCGGGTGACAGTTAGGTCAGTTGTTCTTTCCGGCTCCTTCATTCAGGACCCTGGTTACACAGCTCCACTCTTTTCTGGTTTTATTCAGAAATTATCTACCTTTTTCAGAAAAAAATTTACTTACTTCGACGTCTTTCATCCAGTGAAGTAAGGTGTTAGCTTTTTCTGATTATTTTTGGCATTTTTTACCACTCAAAATGCCATCCCTTTTTGATCCCTGCCCTTCTTGTGGAAAAAAGGCCAGGTCAGACTCTCATTCGGTCTGTATTCTTAGCCTTCCTAAGGATCATGTCCCAAAGACTTGTCCTCATTGCCAGTGTCTCTCTAAAAGAACTTTAAAGGACAGAGAGAGGATTCGTCTCTATGGATTGGCAGAGAAGGTTTCCAGAGGCAGGTCTCCGGTAAGAAAAGGCTCCAAGAGGCCCAGATCCTCTTCTAGACCCTCAGCGTTGGGCTCGGCGCTGAGAAAGCAGCCACCGGAGGGGCATGCAGCGAAGAAAAGACCGTCTACGGCGGGCTCGCCGTCGAGAGAACGCAGACATGAAGGTATGTCATCGACGTCGAGAGTCCGTCAGCCTCCGCCGTCGTCAACCCGGCGACGATCGGGGTCGAGGAGTTCCAGTTCACCATCTGCTTCAAGATGTCGATTGGCTTCGAAGAGCCAAAGCCCTCTGCTGTCGTCAACCCGGCGACGATCGGCGTCGAGAGCCAGCAGACCTCCGTCGACGTCGGTTAAACGTTCGACGTCGAGAGCTGATCACCCTCCGTCGCCGTCACATGGACGACGTTCGACGTCGAGGAGAGAGAGTTCTCCGTCGTCTCAGACCAGGCGGCGATCGGCGTCGAACGAGACATCCGACGTCATCCCGAATACGTTGGACGTCGAAGACCAGAAGCCCTCCGCCGACGTCATTTCAACGTCGTTCAGCGTCGAGAGCTAGCAGCCCTCCGCCGTCGTCATCCCACAATCTGCGTCGAGGAGAGAAAGCACTTCGTCGCCGTCGAGGCCACATCGCTCGACGTCGAGACGAAGAAGTATTCTCCCGCCGTCAAGGCGCCATTTGCCGTCGACACATTCGACGTCGAAGAAGCCACAGCCAACACAGAGACCGCTCCCTGAACCTGGTCGAGCCTCGAAGACAAGAAGATCTCGATCGACGTCGAGGAGGCCTCTGTCGTAGCGGGATATACACTCTACGTCGAGACCACCATCACATAGATCTGATGAGGGTTCGGTAGTCTAGTTCCGTGAATTCTGAAACCCATTCAATGAAGGTTGTCGTATCGTGATGACTTTGGTATCAGCGAACCGCGACTGACAAGTGCGGTATGCGTAAGCATTTTCGTCATGCTACACCGATGGATTCACTGTATATTTGACGATCTAGTCTGCACCCGTGGGTTCCATTTTGTGCATAACCGCCATTTTGTGGTTGCCCTCACATAGGCTAATGACTACAGGATGACTGTGGCCAAGCGAGCCTCTAGGGACGCATACACCTTAGTTCGAGTTCGTGTTGACTTCAGTTTGACCTGAGTCAACCGACCCTGTTGCCCGAGGCTAAACTTGTTGAGCCAGTACCTTGTTAAGCAGCTGGTCAGATAGAGATCAAAGAGCAGGACATTATTGATTCTATGGCACACGCACACACCCCTCTATCTTTCCCCTCATCTGTTTCTGCTCCTTACTTTTATGGCCTTATGGCCTAATTATTGATTTGGGTTGAGGTCTTTTATGGTGGGCCCGTCCGGCCTGTTCGAACAAGAATGCTGGATTTTTGCCTTGTCATTGGCGATGGGTTGGATAACTGAAAGTGGGTTTGTCGTTATGTGATGCCTCTGTAAATATCATCCTCTGATTGGTCAAATTTGAGAGTAATTGATGCTAGCCAGGAACGTGGTTTTTGGCATAAAAGACGATGCTCCGCTCTATTATGTTGAGCAGTCTCCTGAGAACATACACCGTGTTTTACTTCTAGGACCTCTGTTACTGGCTGCAGCTAAATAAATTGATCTTTGATGTCAACAGAAGAATCCCGTGTCTCTGTACTCTAAGACAGGTGAACCCGAAGACTTCGGGCGTGTCCCCTGCGCCGCTGGGTTTAAATCCCGGTTCTTCAGTTGGCGCCCAACTCTGGGGCGACTTCAGCGGTACTGGTCCAAGCCTGAAGATCGTGAGGAGCTTCGTGTGAAAATTCTGGAGGGAGGCCTACCACTTCATCGACCCCTGTATGTCGTTGTGGTCTGAAAGTCTTTGCTGCGAAGTTCCCCGCATTCCGACGGCTACGAAGGACTGCTGCCCTGACTGTCGCCCTGTCTTGGAGCCCTTTGATGACTTGTAAAGCGAGACGATAGACGGGTCTTCTGGCGACGTCATCGATATTTCAGTTAAGTATGAGTGGAGCGTCTCCCAGTCCTTAGTTTGTTTTGGTATCCTTCGGGATCGCTTTGATTTGGTACCTGCAGGCCCCAAAGCCGATATTCCCTTGAAGTTTGAAGCTAGACTAGTGAGCGAAGATGCCTGGTCTTAGCAGACTTGGAAAGAAATTTTGTTATCGTTGTAGTAAGGATTCCCGATTGGAGGACTCGTGTCCGGTACCTCCGATTGGAACTCCGACCTATGAGCTCTATTTAAAACACGACGTGGGCCCCATCACGTATAATGATGTATGGATTAGGTATACTAGGAAGGATGGTGTCCTAAAGTGGCCCCAATATGGTAGTTACGACACGGAAATTTTAGATAATTTAGAAGTCAGACTCTTCAAAAAGAAAGCCCGGCCGGCAATGTTTGACTCTTTCCGCCTTTGGCGAAAGGAAGCCAAACAAAAGGAAATTAAGTTAGCGAAACGAAATAAGCGTGCACGAGGTATGTCGATGGTGCAGGCTGCTATACAGTTTAAGGATAATGAGGAAGAGCAAGAAAGCGAACGGATGTTTAGGCAACGTAAATTAGCGGTAGACAAATGTTATCCAGCTTTGCCGCCTCAACAGCAAGAAGAAAAGAAAGATCTTGCGAAAGATCCTTTAATGTCGCATCTATTAAGTTCGCCACCCCCTTATGCTCAGAGTGCTACCGCACCTCCGCCACTTGTAGTTGCGCAACCCCCGGTTGATTTACCTGCAGTGGTTCCTCAACAGCCAGCTCTCCCTCTACTGGCTACTACTGCCTCGGCGCAGCCTTCTCAAGGGCCGCTGTCTTTGCTACCTCCTTCGTCTGCTACTCCTATACCTGTGTTGTCTGTTCCCTCTGTCACTGTTCTGACTTCGGTTCCTTCTCATTCTGCTTTGTCTCCTGTTTTGTTGTCACCTTCTCCTTCTGCTCGACGGAGGATGACTGATGCGGTTGCTAGTCTTTTTTTCTCCTCTAATGGGTTCATTGGGTATGTCTCCTGTTGTAGAGCGTAAGCAATTGCGTAGTCAATTGCCCGGTCCTGGTGAACGGATGGTGTTAGATCACTTGGCGCGTAAATGGGTTACCTTTCCTTCGCACTATGATCTTGAGGGTGTTATGGATGTTTTCCATCAATGGGAAGCACCGAAACAGAGATACGTATTTGATGTGATGTGTTCTTTCCTTCGTGAACAGTGGGAAGATAGCGAGGTAGGACAGACTCCGCATGAGTTGTTCCGTGTGCGGTCCGAGTTTGCGAAAGGAACTATAGTGGGTCTTGATGTTGAAAGAGCAGTCGCGACATTGTTGTCGTTTAGGAGGGAGTTTCCTTCTAGGTCGTTATTTGAGCCTGATTCTTCAGTTAGGAGAAAGGTACGTCAATACCCGATGCGTGAGGTTCCTCCCGTTTGGAGACCTGGTGATGCGAATGCTAATCCACCTGTTCTGGCACATTTCCAGCGCGTTTGGGTACATGTTCCATGGAAGCGTGCCGAAGTCCTAGCTCTAAAGCAGACTCTGCCTGATCCACGTAAAAATCCTGCGGGGTTTTATAAGGAGCTATCTCAAACTGTGGGTTCATGTATTATGAATTTGGCTGATATAGATATGTTATTTGAGAATGTTGTTCCACAGCCTATATGGAGTAAGATTCGTCATACGGATCATGCGCAGGAATTAGGAGATACATGGAATAACCTTAGACATGCAGATGAAAGACAAATAGGTGGTGCTAAACCCGAGAATGTGATTGCTGATCTCCCTGGTAGAATTATTGATTATATGAAGACTTTGATGCCTGCTATGCGTGTCAATTGGGACACGTTGTCTGCATGCAAGCAGAAGAAAGACGAAACTGTGTCCGACTTTTTCACTCGATTTGAAGAGACATTTGCAGACCACAGTGGTCAAGACATGAGTACAGAAGGTGGTCAAAGGTTGTTCGTTGACAAGTTTGTGCATAATTTGCTTCCCGAGTTGTGCAGTAGGTTGAAGGATTCTGAAAGTGCCTGGGCTGTTTCTTCGTCAGCACAGATATTGGCTACTGCCCAGTACTATGAGAATAGAAATAAGGATGAGATAGAGAAAGCGGATAAAAAGACTAAGGAATTGAAGACTAAGGTTCTTTTGCAGCAAGCATACCCGCCTCGCAATACCCAGCGTGATTACCAGCAACCCCAACAATATCAGAGAAACTCGCAAAGGTTCGAGTCTTCTCAACAGCGTTTTTCTGTAGGTCCTAATCAGTGTGCGTATTGCAAAGAAGAGGGTCACTTCAAGAATAGTTGCCCGACTTTATTACAGCGCACGAATGGTGTTTCTGGTATGAGAGGTCGAGGTGTTCAACAAGCTCCGCGAGGTCGAGGACGTGTATGTCTCAGATTGCACGTTCCTTGCCTCCGCAGAATTCGATTAATTGTTTTGATCAACAGAATGATGCGTCTGGTAGGACGGCTCAATACTATGCGGATGATTATTACGTTGAAGGTGAGAATATGGAAGGTAACGATTGCTAGGACAGCCACAGACCAAGAGAGGGAGTCGTTTCAGTTCCAGTAGATCAGAGTGGACCTTATGTTGATGTGATTGCATCAGGTGTGTCAGAGCCTTTTCTGTTGGACACTGGTGCTGCGAAGAGTTCTATCATGCACTCTAAACTCCCTGGCGCACCTTTGTCTGGCTCAACGAATGTCTCAGTAGGTTTTTCTGGCGCCCCGGTTAAAAATCCGATTTCTAGTCCTTTGTCTCTTTCTGTCGGACCTTGTGAATTTGAAGCACCCCTCATCCTGATGACAGGTTGTGGTGAGAACTTGTTGGGATTGGACTTGTTGAAGAGATTGCATGCCACGCTTTATTGTTCTCCTTCAGGAGTGCAGCTTACATTGGGAAAGAGCGTGATCTCTCCGATGTATTTAGCTAAAGACCAACTTCCAGCTGAATTGTCTTCTCTTCCTGATTCTCTTTGGGCTACTGGTCCTAATGATGTGGGTCTTTTGGAGATTCCGCCATATGTTGTGACATTGAAGGCGAATGCTAGATTACCACGCATTCCACAGTATCGTATCTCAAGTGATGGTGAAAGAGCACTCTTGGCGATCATCTCTGATCTGATTGAGAAAGGTGTGATTGAGGAAACTAGAGGTAATGTGTGCAATAGTCCGGTATTGCCTGTTCTGAAAAGAACCGACTCTTCACAACCTGCTGTATATAGGTTTGTGATCGATCTTCGCGAGGTGAATAAGATCGTTGTTCCACAATTCCCTGTTGTGCCTGATATCACCGCTTTACTGACTTTGATTCCGGCTACAGCCACGTGGTTTTCGGTGATTGATCTGAAGAATGCTTTCTTCAGCATCCCAATTGCCGTGGAGAGTAGAGATATTTTTGGCTTCTCTTTAGGAGGCCGAAGTTTCCGGTTTAAACACGCTCCTCAAGGCTATTGTGAGAGTCCATCGATCTATAGTCAAGCCTTGAAGACGCAACTTGATTTGTTGGTTTTACCAGATGGCGCTGCCCTTATTCAGTATGTTGATGATCTTTTAGTTGCTGCTGACAATGAAGAGACTTGTAGAGAGGCTACTCTGTCGTTGTTACGTCACTTGTCTGATTTCCATCATAAGGTTTCTCTTTCAAAGTTGCAATATTGCCGACAAGAAGTTACCTACTTAGGTCACCTCTTATCGAAGGAGGGAAGAAGATTGACCCCAGAAAGAATTCAAGCGTTTGAGAAAATGAGTGTGCCTACGACATAGAGAGAAGTGCGTGCGTTTCTAGGTATTACATCGTACTGTAGACAGTGGATTGCTAATTTTTCATTGCTTGCAAAACCTTTGATAGCTCTTACGGTTAAGGATACTCCGAATCCTATTCCTTGGACTGACGAATGTCAGAAGAGTTTTTCAGAATTGTGTGATGCGCTGTGTTCGGCTCCTGTGTTGGGTACTCCCGATTACAGTAAACCTTTCACATTGTATGTCCACGAGAGAGAGGGATGCGCATTGTCAGTTTTGACTCAACAGTTTGGCCATAAGCAACGGCCATGTGCTTATTTTTCGTCGACTTTGGATCCGGTAGCTAGAGCGTTGCCGAGTTGCTTGAGAGCTACAGCGGCTGTTTCAATCCGACAGTCTGCTGGTTTGGTGATGGACAATACACTGATCGTGATGGTTCCACATGCAGTGGATACCTTGTTGAACCGTACCAAGACACAGCACTTAACTAGTGCTCGGTTGTCAGGTTACGAATTGACCTTGTTAGCAAGTCATGTACATATAAAGAGATGCAACACGTTGAATCCAGCCACGTTGTTGCCGATCTCAACTGAGACAGATGACACCAAACAACATGATTCGTTTCTTCCTCAGTCCTAAGAAAACAAAGGGAGGATAGACCTTAGGGACACTCCTCTTGTGGAATGTGATGGTACTTTATGGGTTGATGGTTCGTGCTTTAAGCTTCCGAATGGTGATACGACTGCGGCATATGCGGTTACGACTTTGCATACGATTGTTGAAGCTGCTCGTATCCCACATAATTCAGCACAAGCGGCAGAGTTGATTGCATTGACAAGAGCGTGTGTATTGTCGAAAGGGAAAAGAGTGACTGTGTACACTGACAGCCAGTATGCGTTCGGTGTTGCTCTTAGCTTTGGACGATTGTGGAGAGAACATGGGTTTCTGACTTCGCATGGGACCAAGATCCAACATGGTCAATTGGTGAATGAACTTCTTGAATCTCTTACTCTGCCGTTGCAAGTTGCGATCGTGAAATGCAGTGCGCATTAGAAAATAACGGATGATGTTGGTCGTGGTAATGCGTTCGCAGACAAAGTCGCGAAAGAGACTGTGAGAGATGTGGTGAGTCGAATGTACGTTGCGGGTCCGGCAAGATGGGTTCCAGATAGAAGTATGTGTGAAGATACGATTGAGAGTGTGAAATCCATCCAAGCTGAAGCTACAGAGAAAGAGTTGAATGAATGGAGAGAAAGCAAGGGTAAATTGGACTCGAATGGTAGTTGGGTTGAGTTGTCAGAGCATCAGCGATGGTTGTTGCCTGATGCGTATGTACTTCCAGTGGTTACGATCGCACATGGAATGGCCCATATCAGCGTGAAAGGAATTTGTAAGTTGTTGGCCCCAGTATGGCAAAATGCTGGAAATCCTAAGTGTGCAGAGAATTTGGTCAAGAACTGTATGGTTTGTTTGATGTACAATCCTGGTAAGGGAACTCCAACTCCAGCTGGTCATTTTGCTCCTCCCACGTATCCGTTTGAGGCTTTGCAGCTAGATTTCATCCACATGGAGAGGTGCAACAATCTGAAGTATGTCCTAGTGGTTGTTTGCTCTTTTTCTAGATGGGTGGAAGCCTACCCTTTGAAGGACAATACTGCCTTGTCCACAGCTAAAGCCCTTATTAAGGAATTTTTCCCTAGGTATGGGTTGCCGAGAATGGTCTGGAGTGACAATGGGAGTGAGTTTGTGGGTCAAGTGATGAAGAGAGTGTGTGATGGGTTAGGAATCCGGCAGAAGTTCCACGCTGCCAATCATCCCCAGTCAGCTGGTCTAGTTGAGTGCTACAATGGCACGTTAAAATTGAAATTGGCCAAAATTCAAGCGAGCTCTGGTCTACAATGGCCTGATGCTTTGCCGTTAGCCCTTCTGTCCACAAGAATGACTGTGCATTCGCGAATGGGTCTGAGTCCTTATGAGGTTGTGTTCGGTCGCCCGGCAAATATTTGGGGAGTGAGATAGAACACCCTGTATTGCTTGACTACCTGTACGAATTGACGGCTAAATTGCGTGTTCTGCATCAACAGGTTCATGATAGTTTGCCACAGGTTTCTGAAGATCCAGGGCACACCATTGAACCTGGCGCGTGGGTGCTCGTGAAGAATTTTCAGCGAGCCAAGAACGAGCAGCCCCGCTGGACAGGACCGTATCTGGTGTTATTATCCACCCGTTCTGTGGTACGAGTGCACGGTAAAAAGAACTGGATTCACGGCGTACATTGTAAGAGGGCCCCTTTGCCTCTGCCGTACGACCGGTAGGTCCAAAAAGGACTTCCTGATTCTGAGACGGAGACCGTGCCTCGTTTTCTGCCTTTCAGCGATGCCCATTTGATTGGAACAAACACTGAGCCAGAAAGCGATAATCTTCTTCAAGAAGCTGTGCCGCCATCGAACCGTTTGAACACTGTTGAACCTGAGCTACTTTTCCGAGAACAGTCGTTGCCTGGCAAAAAGCATTCTAATTTGCGACCAAGAGTCGCGGGACAAATGACAAATTAAGTTCCTTCTTTGTTTTTTTTTTTTGAGGTCAGCTCCCCTCCGAGAAACTATTTTGATTTTTGTTTTTCGAACCACCATCCGAGTTCAGCTGTAGGGTCGCGGTGCCAAGTCCTTGGAGTGCAAGCCGAAGACGTTAGGTCGACGGTTCTGGTTGGTCTAAGGGCGTTCCCTGGATCGACAGGCGCATTCCTTAGCACGGAACACCCATCCGCCGCGAGCAGCACGGTTAGAATATGGAGTTTTTCGGGATGGAGAGACCTACTAAAAGAATGAGCTTCAAGAACGAAATGTGTATAATAATGAGTAGAAAACGTTTTTTGATATTATGTCTGTTTATACTGTTTAGTTTAATGATGTTTTTAATTGGATATGTGACATTCTCTATTCAAGTGACGTTCATGCCCACTGCAAAACCCATGCCTCCTCCTACTGTTTCTTCGCATTCTTTTCACCCCCTGCTCGAACATGAGTCCATTAGGAGAATGGAATTCGCTAATAATTCCTTTGTTCAGCTTCTGCACCAACACCAGCTAGTAGTGAACACAACTAACTGTTGGGTGTGTGGCCTTATGCCCCATACTACCGATAAAGGTATTCCTTACCTGGTCCTGCCATTTAGCTACAATGGTTCTGTGTGGGCATACAGAACAATGTTCATTTATGCCCGTGAAGTCAACCCCCTACGTTCTGTGAAGGATAATGCGAAGAATAGTGCTCTGGTCAAGGGAATAGTCGACATGATTAGAGGAATAGGTTCTTATGAGGCTATCCCGAGAGATGAGACGCTAGCGTATATTGGATGGAACGTTACTGGATATGGAGCTAGTCTGAGTGGGAACCAGCGAGCGAAGAGATCCTCTCCGATTTGGATAGTACCCCATCAGGGTCATTACTGTCTGCAAGGTAATGGCAAGAATCCTAGAGCTCAGTTAGGGAAGAGTGTTTGCATTGAGACATATGTTTTTGCATCCGAGACGTCCCCATCGTTTCTAGCAGTTAAGGGTACCTACTTCATTTGCCATGACAGAGCGTATACATGGTTGCCCCCTGATTTCTCGGGCACATGTTTGGTCTCGTTCTTGTTACCCCCCACATTTACAGCTGCGGCAGAATACCACAAGATGAGTCGTTAGAGGTGTCTTCAGAAAGGAAGATACCGCAGGACAAGAATTGGGAGATTTCTCGAAGGGTTTTCTGCCGTTTTGGGGACCTATGGTTAACAGCAGGAACATACGGCAATTGACGAGAGTAGTTGAGTCCACCATAGTCAAGACTGCCGGCGCCCTTAGTAACTTGACTGCTGAGCTCCAGTCGGATCACCTTATGACTCTTCAGAACAGAGTTGCGTTAGATGTCATACTTGCAGATAGAGGAGGGGTCTGTAAATTGATCCAATCAAGCTGTTGTGTTTTCATTCCAGACAACGCTCCGACAGTTTTCCAAGCCATCTCCAAGCTACATAAGCTCTCAGAGTCCGTACATATGGACGAAGGAGATTGGTCGTTAATGGGATGGTTCTGGGGATTGTTATCCACCTGGGGATGGAAGATTCTGTTGGTCATTGGGATGGTATTAGCTATCCTATTTCTGGTCTGTCTTTGTATACAGTGTGCTCCTGCTATCTGTGGCCTTTTTGCTACCTCATGTTCGAGGAGACCTGTCCAGAGAGAGTTACTAAGTACCAGGATGATGCTACAGCAACATCTTAGTGACCTGATGAATGTAGACCTGGACTCAGATTGACGTGAGTTTAGGTTATTGCCTATGTAAGGGCAAAAGGAGGGTCTGTGGTTCCGTGAATTCTGAAACCCATTCAATGAAGGTTGTCGTATCGTGATGACTTTGGTATCAGCGAACCGCGACTGACAAGTGCGGTATGCGTAAGCATTTTCGTCATGCTACACCGATGGATTCACTGTATATTTGACAATCTAGTCTGCACCCGTGGGTTCCATTTTGTGCATAACCGCCATTTTGTGGTTGCCCTCACATAGGCTAATGACTACAGGATGACTGTGGCCAAGCGAGCCTCTAGGGACACATACACCTTAGTTCGAGTTCGTGTTGACATCAGTTTGACCTGAGTCAACTGACCCTGTTGCCCGAGGCTAAACTTGTTGAGCCAGTACCTTGTTAAGCAGCTGGTCAGATAGAAATCAAAGAGCAGGACATTGATTCTATGGCACACGCACACACCCCTCTATCTTTCCCCTCATCTGTTTCTGCTCCTTACTTTTATGGCCTTATGGCCTAATTATTGATTTGGGTTAAAGTCTTTTATGGTGGGCCCGTCCGGGCTGTTCGAAGAAGAATGCTGGATTTTTGCCTTGTCATTGGCGATGGGTTGGATAACTGAAAGTGGGTTTGTCGTTATGTGATGCCTCTGTAAATATCATCCTCTGATTGGTCAAATTTGAGAGTAATTGATGCTAGCCAGGAACGTGGTTTTTGGCATAAAAGACGATGCTCCGCTCTATTATGTTGAGCAGTCTCCTGAGAACATACACCGTGCTGTACTTCTAGGACCTCTGTTACTGGCTGCAGCTAAATAAATTGATCTTTGATGTCAACAGAAGAATCCCGTGTCTCTGTACTCTAAGACAGGTGAACCCGAAGACTTCGGGCGTGTCCCCTGCGCCGCTGGGTTTAAATCCCTGTTCGTCAGTTACGGAATCAGCGTCAAGACCTTCTTCTTCTCACTCCTCGAGACGTCCTCATTCTCCATCTGCGTCTCCAGAACATCAGAGGAAGTCGCGACAGAGATCCCTGTCGCATCACAGGCCCTCTCCTTCTATACATCTGTCTCCAAGACGGCTTTTACCAGTACATTACTGGAGTAAGACTCCGGCGGGAGCAGCGAGAAGGCAGGAGGAGTACACAAGCCCTGTCCACAGGTCCCCTCTGCAAAGATTAGTACAGGAGGTGGATAGATCGCCTTCGCCGGTACGCCATCACCGTGCAGGTAGATCTAAGGAACGCAGGCCTCCTACGTCACATCACCACAGAAGGAGGTCTCCCTCTTGGTCATTTTCCTCCACCCACTCTTCTAAGAGGGACTATTCGCCTACTCTATCGGACAGCCCTCAGTCGCGAGTGTCTCCGATAGATGACATTAACACCTATCATGATGTGCTGCAGAGAGGGGATCAGAAGCTGAACATTGCAATGTCCACTCCCCAGGTCGCAACTACAGTGATCTTCGAGACGCTGCACCAAAGATCTGCTTCGCGTCCGTTGCTGGCTCTGGTTCCTGGCCTTATGGAACCAGTATTGGACATTTTTCTGACCCCCTTCAACGATTAAAGCTGCACCAGCCAGAATCCAGAAGAAGCACAAGCCGGCTGATACAGCCCCGGTGTTCTTGAAAACGGATCCACCTGCGGATTCTGTGATAGTTGCAGTGGCACGTAAGACACACGCGGTTTCTGCCCATGCGTTGGTCCCTCCGGACAAGGACAGTAAGTCCCAGGATTCTTGGGGGCGAAAAGTTTGTGGCTCGGCATCTTCTTCTCTCAAAGTCTCTAGTGCAACAGCCTTATTAGGTCGATACGAGCGATCCTTATGGGACTCTTTTTGATCGGTTCAAGGAAAAGTTGGCAAAAGGAAGATCAGAAGGACTTTGAAGAGATCATTACGGAGTGTTCCTTGGTAGCTAATCAGATGATTAGCACTACAGCGGATGGTGCCACACTATCAGCGCATTCGTATGCGCATGGAATTCGTGCGAGAAGGTCTGCCTGGCTGAGGCTTACAGCCCTTAAACCGGATGCTCAGCAGAGGATCCTTAACCTGCCTTTTTCAGATTCTTCATTGTTTGGCTCCCACACGGATGAAGAAATGGCTCGGATGAAAGCCGAGTTGGACACTTTGCACTTTGAAGGCGGTGGGGCTAGAAAAGGAAAAGGAGTTCCGAAGAAGGTACAGGCCCAGCCAACGCAAGGGATACCAACAGAGGGTTAAAACCCCTCAGTGGTCCCAAGGCAAGAACCAAGGGCGATCGCAATTTCAGGGTCGAAAGTCTACCAGAGGTAGAGGGGGGTAGCCAACAACAATCCTCCTCCACCGCTCGACCAGCAGGAAAACAATGAGCCAGAGCTTCCTCTGACGCCGTTGCCCACTCCAGTGGGAGGAAGTGTTTCGCAACATCTGAGAGAGTGGTGCAACATAACGAAGGATCGTTGGGTGCGCAGTATACTGCGCAATGGATACGCACTACGTTTCAGTGTGTCTCCAAAGGACATTCCTCCGAAAAAATCTTGTCCTCACCAGCTAAAATTACTACGTCAGGAAGTGCTGGCGCTTATGCAAAAAAAAGGCCATAGAGAAGGTTCCCATCTCGCAGCGAGGAAAGGTAGTGTACTCCAGGTACTTCCTTGTGCCAAAAAGAGATCAGGAGCACAAGTTCAGACCAATCCTGGACCTGCGGTCTCTGAACAAGCTCATCTTAAAAGAAAAATTTCGCATGCTGGCGCTTCATCAAATATGTCCACATCTGCAAGCAGGGGACTGGATGTGCTCGGTGGATCTCCAGGATGCGTACTTCCACATTCCTGTAACTCCTCGTCATCGCAATTCATGGTCGGCAACAGTCACTACCAATTCAGAGTGAAAACCTGCCCCACGAGTCTTTACCAAGTGCATAGCGGTGGTAGCGGCAGCTCTACACAGACGAGGGCTTTTCGTATATCCATAATTGGACGATTGGCTTTTGAAAGGGCCATCTCCTCAGCAGGTAAAGAGCGACAAACCTAGGAAAAGCGTTTCCTTCGGAGCAGAGACTTTTATCAATTCGGCAGAAGTGCGAAGTTCTTCTACAGACCAATAACCCGACGGGAGGAGGTTATTCTTCCTTACCTCTTGTACTTGGCTAAATCAGGTTTGAAGTATTCATCGATCAGAGTACATTTAGCGGCTATTACGGCCTATAGAAGGTCTCCAAGCCAGCCTTCCTTCTTTCAACTGCAGGTGGTCAAGGATTTCCTACAGGGGTTGAAGAAAGTGTATCCCCCTGTGTTCGGCCTCCTTCTCCTCCTTGGGAGTTGAATCTGGTCCTCTCTAAGTTGATGGGTCCTCCTTTTGAGCCCATCCATAAAGCCTCACTGCAGCATTTGACATGGAAGTCCGCTTTCTTAGTCGCGATTACATCAGCGCGAAGAGTAAGCGAGATCCAAGCGCTTTCTTCCAAAGAGCCATATACTATCTTTCACCACAACAGAGTAGTATTAAGGACTCACCCTGCTTTTCTGCCGAAAGTTGTATCCGATTTTCATATTAATCAGACAATTTCTTTACCGTCCTTTTTTCCCAATCCCGCAACTCCTGCGGAGAGGTCACTCCATTCCTTAGACCTTAAGAGAGTGCTTAAATTCTACCTAGAGGGAACTAAGGTTATCAGAAAATCAGACCAATTATTTTTAAATTATGGTTCCATAAGAACAGGTTTTCCAGCTACCAAGAGTTCCATTTCCAGATGGATAGTGTCTTGTATAAAATTGGACTACCA
Organism: Triturus cristatus; assembly: GCF_964204655.1. Classification (NCBI taxonomy): domain Eukaryota; kingdom Metazoa; phylum Chordata; class Amphibia; order Caudata; family Salamandridae; genus Triturus; species Triturus cristatus. The sequence continues at coordinate 199,342,850 of NC_140586.1, read as the reverse complement.
GCTAAAGCACATTCCACTAGGGGAAAAGCAGGTACAGTAGCTTTCTTGCATGATGTTCCAATGGCAGAAATTTGCAAGGCAGCAACCTGGAGATCTGTGCATACGTTCACAAGGCATTATTGTCTTGAATCCGACTCCAGGGCAGATACTCAAGTAGGCCAAGCCTCCTTGAGAAACTGTTCAGATAACAGAGATGTCTGAATTATCAAGTTTAGTTGTCTGAGCTTGATTGTTAATGATGATTATTTTTCCTTTGCCCGCAGCGGGTGAGGTGAGGCTCGCAATTCTATTCTAGTGCTCATGACTATTGATGAGGATCCCCTGGAAGAGAAGGATTAGTTACTTACCTGTAATCCTAGTTCTCTTCCAGGGGTATCCTCATCAAAGTCATAAGCAACCCTCCTGCCTCCCCGGGCAAAGGATCCTTATTTTTAGAGGAATTGTCAACTCTTTGTGTTATGGCTTTGTGTCACCGCAAAGAACAACTGACCTAACTGTCACCCCTGAGGCATGATGGGAAGCTAGGGGTCATGGCTGCCTTAAAGGCACGGTGCCAGTGTTTCTATGTTGCTAAGAGTTAGCTTTCTCGCCTTTCTAGGCTGTGGTTTTCTGCAATGCAGCCTGTGAGCTGACAATGCTTTCAGTCCTATCTGAGGTGTTTGTGCTAATGCAAAGCATTAAAGCAGTGTTCAAACATGATTTGCTTTTGTTTCTTCCATGTTTCTCACGATATATTATTTATATTGGTTATATTATTGATTATATACAGGGGAGTCCTTACAACATTATTCAGCTCTACTTATGAAAGGCTGCATTTGCTTTTTTAATATATATATATATATATATATATATATATATATATATATATATATATATATATATATATATATATATATATATCCTACTGGCGGTCGCCAGTAGGTAGTTATAGTTAGGACTCTGTTTCCATAGGAAAACCGCAACATTCTATTTGGAATAACTTTGGCGCCGGTCGACGAATCCTCGCGAAATTTTCAAAATAGGTGGGGCGCTACGCTCCGCTCCTACCCTGAAAGTCTCGGGGGGATTCGTCAAGCGGGGGCTGAGAAAAAAGGGGGGTCCCAAAACGCGTTTTTCCCATGCATTTTTCCATAGGACCTTTAGACACAGCTACAGCCCGAACGGCTGAACAGAGTTACTTGAAATTTGGCAGAGAGGTAGTCCTCAGGTCAAGGAAGTGCCTTTTGTAGGTCTGGTGTAAATCTGTTCAGTAGTTCCTGAGAAAATAGCATTTAAATCAATATATATATCTGTGGCAGCTTACCGTGCGCTTACGGTAAGCTTACCGTACGCGTACGGTGCCGTGCGCGAGCGCGAATCTGATGGGCTGTTAGATCTTAGTAAACATTTGAATCGGTCGAAACCAGGAAGCGGCGGCCGCCATTTTCTCTCTCGCACTCTGAGGGGGGGTGGAAAAAGAAAGGCAAAAAACATGTAAAGGGGCTGTTTAGACAGCTCCTAACCACCTAGCCTTGATGAAGGTGTCCCCAAAGATCCCCCAAGGCCAAAAAGTCAATTTTTTTTGTTTTGAAAAATTCGCCGATTACGGCGGAAAATCAGGCGGGCAGCTTGATTCTGCACCAGCTGTAGTCGGTGAAGGTGGCGTGCAGGAATTCCCGCGTACAGCATGTTGGCATAGTCGAGCCTGGAGGTGATGAGTGCAATGACAACTTGGGTCAGGGCTTCTTTGGTGAGAAACCTGCTGATCTTGCGGATCCGCCTGAGATGGAAGAAGCAGGCTGAGGTGACCGCGTTGATTTGCGGTCTCATCGAAAGATCTTCAGAAATGATCACCCCCAGGCTTTTGACTGAGCTCACAGGAGTGGGTGCTGTCCCCAGAGATGTTGGCCAGAAGGTGGAATTCCATGGGTGATTGGGGCCTCCTACCAGGACGAGCTCAGTTTTGGTAGGGTTCAGCTTTAAGTGGCTGTGGTACATCCACTCCGCAATGGTCAGCATGGTGGACTGGAAGTTAAGACAGGAGGAAGGAAGGGAGTCTATGGGAAAAATTAACTGGAGGTCGTCCGCGTAGTTAAAAATTGTGACCGGGGAGTTGCGGAGGGAGGCTAAGAGGGGTTGGAGATACAAATTAAAAAGAAGAGGGGATAGTGCAGAGCCCTGTGGGACGCCGCAGGAAAGGGATGTGTAGGGTGCGGAAAAAGTGAAAAGATGGACGGACTGTGATCGCTGGTGAAGGAAAGATCTGAGCCAGTCAAGGGCCACTCCCTGAATGCCGGCATTGTGGACACGGTCGATCAGGATGGTGTGATCGACCTTGTCGAATGCCGCCGAGAGATCTAATAAGACAAGGGCCTGGGAGGTGTTATTGTCAGCGCCCTTCCTGAGGGTGTCCATGACTGCTACTATGACCGCCTCGGTGGAGTGGAGGGGTCTGAATCCCGCTTGTTGAGGGTCCAAGAAGGAGGATTTCTCTATGAAAGAGCTCAGGCAGCGGGTGACGTAGGTCTCCAGAATCTTTCCTAGGTAGGGGAGGAGGGAAATGGGTCTGTAGTTGCTGAGTATTGTGGGATCTGCGTTGGGTTTCTTTAGGATAGGTAAGACGGCAGCTTGCTTGAAGGAAAGAGGGACCTCCCTAGTAGCAAGAGAGTTGTTAAGTAGTGCTAGGGGGGGGCCTGGACATGCGAGAAAGGCTTCTCTCAGGATCTGCGGGGGGCAACAATCATTGGGGGATCCCGAACTGACTTTGTGAAGGAGTGCGGCGAATTCTTGTAAAGAGATAGGTGGGAACTCCGACAAGGTGCTGGTATTTCTAGGGGGAAGAGGAGGGGGAGTAGGAGATGCCGGGGTCGGGATGTTGTTTTTTATTGTTGTAATTTTCTCTATAAAGTAGGAGTTTAGCGAGTCACAGAGGGTTTGGGTCGGCTGGGGTTGGGGGGTGACCCTATCCGGCAAGGAGAGCTCATTTACAATTGAAAAAATATCTTTCGTTTTGTTGTTTGAGTCCAGGATTATTTGTGAGAAATATGCCGTCTTAGCTGCCAGGATCGATTGTTTATAAGATTTTAAAGCCTCAGTGTAAACAAGTTTAAGCTGTGGGTAATAGTGGCGACGCCAGCGGCGTTCAGCTTGCCGCAGGGCAAGTTTGTCCGCTTTGAGTTGGTCCGTAAACCATCGTTGTGCGTCGTGGGGGCGCTTAGCTTTGATCTTTTTTAAAGGGGCAACTTTGTCACTAGCCTGACGTATCCATTCATCAAGTTTGTCAACCTGATCCTCTAGTGAGGTCAAAGACGTGGGTGCAGTAGAAGCCAGTGAGTCGTGAAATTCAGGCAGATTGGCTCTTTTCCAGTTGCGAGCCATAAGATTCTTAATACGGGGGGGAGGACACAGAGTATGCAGATGTAAGTGAAGGGAGATGAAGTAATGGTCGGACCAGGAGCAAGGGAGAACTGAAGGAGGTGAAATGTCGAGGTTAGATGTCCAGACTTGGTCGAGGATATGACCTTTCTGATGGGTGGGGGTGTGAATGTGTTGGGAGAGATTCATGCCTTTTAGAAGGTCTGTGAATTCCACCGACGATTGGCTTTCATAGACATCAGAAGGCCAATAATTAAAGTCACCAATCACCACGATGTTAGCGTGGTTGATTGCTAGTTGGGCGATAGAGTCGCTGAAGAGTTTGGGAAAGAGAGGCATATAGTCTGGTCTATATACGAGAACACAAATAAAAGACGACTTAGGGGAGGTAAATTTTAGTGCTAAGTAATCAGTTTTAGGGATAGAAGTCACCGTGATCTCGGAGAAGATATGTTCAGAGCGGATGATAGCCGCCACTCCGCCACCAGTCTTCCCCGCGGGCCGGTTGGCGTGCATAATGTATCCCGTAGGGATTGCTGCGAGAATGTCGGGGGCTGAGTCTTCAGTGATCCAGGTTTCTGCTAGGAGAAGGATATCGATGGAGCTCTGATGCAATAGTTGGAAGATCTCAAGCTGATGGCGGATAAGGGAACGGGTATTAAGATAGTAAATCAGTAAAGAGGCGGAGATCTGCGGTAGTGAGGGGGAAGGGTCGTAAAGAGAATCATGTGACGAGAAGTCAGATGGAACAAATATGCCACATGCCTGAGCCGCTCTGACAGCACGGGCGGGAATGGGTCCTGAGGATTTGAGTCTCAGGAGATCGGAGGAGGAATAAGAGTAAGATTGGGCATTACGACTGGGCCCTGGGCCTGGTCGGCCGCGGACGGGCGCAGACGGGCTTGACTTGTGCGCGACTTCGGCGCGAATTCGTCGCTCCCGCTGCGCTCGTCCGCTGCGCTTCCTCCATACTGCCAATAAATACTGGGGGGTGAGGGAGCACTAGACCGCTAACCTGCGAAGGTTTCGTGCAGGGCGGAAGTGGTGTCACGAGCAGGAAGTGACGCTCCTCAAGCTGACCCTCCGCACAAACGGCACAGAGCCGGGGCGGAACGGGGTCACGAGGGAAAGGAAATGCAGGTAAGTGCAAGAAGTGCAAAGTACAATTTTAAAATGCTTTCTAGGCGTGCTATTAAAATCAGCAGCAAAATACAGTTTTTTAAAAATGGATGATCAGGTGCCTGCTCAACTCTTTGGACAGAAGCCAATTTTCATATGTGGTAAGGGGACGCTGGGTGCCGGGACCCAGCGAAGGCTGCATTATCCAATAGCAGATTTGAAGGTAGTGTAATGTTTCAGATTCGGGGACTACCAAATCAGTGCGAAGTTGGTCATGGGGCACGGGGCCCTCTTCATTTAACAGCCAGCTTATAGACCGGCAGCCTTTTTATGCCAATGGTGGAACTCTATTGGGTTTAGCCCAGGGGCAAACTCCACATTACCCACTATCGGCGTCAGTGGGGATGGAAATGACACCCAACCTCTCACTATGCTTATTTGATCCCAGACATCTAGGGTTGATTTAGTAATCGGTGAGGAATAGAGGCATCCCGGTCGGGCCAGTTTGGGAAGGAAAGGAATTTTCCACAAATGATGACCCACAATGACTGTCCATGAAAAGCCAATGCTTTTCAGATTCCTCCCGTGACCATTTCAATAGGACCCGGACCTACGTAGCTACGTAATGCTGCTTTAGGTTTGGGATGCCCAGCCCACCCTCCCCTGGGGGCCCATAGCTCTGCTCGCTCTGGATACGGGAGCAGACTTCAGCCCATACGAAGCAATGTATATCTTGTTGCAAGGATGTTATAGTCCCGGCTGGTGGTTCAACTGCCAGCCCCTGAAAAAGAAACCGGATCTTGGGCAAAATTGTAATTTTCAGGGCAGCTACTCTGCCAAGCCAAGAAAGGCAGTAGAATCTCCACCTAGAAAGGTCTGTCTTAATCTGTTGACGGGGGCCTTATAATTGAGGGAGGCAGTCGCCTTAGCCGTATGGGCCAACTGAATACGCAGGTGGGGGATGACGGTGGCCTTCCATTGTATAGGGTGGGTACCCAAGGGGTTCGCCTCAGAAATCAGTGAGAGTGAAAGTTTAATAGCCAGAGATTTGTGAACATTTACCTGAAATCCCGCTGCTTGACCAAAGACTTGGAGCGATGACTGAGATGACCTTGCCACTGGAATCGGGTGGTCTAGTTCCTCGGCTTGTTCCGGGGTCAGTCTCAGAGTGTGGGCATTTTGAAGACCGAGAGCTGGAAGAATTTGCTCTGCATAGAGATCCTCATAGAAGGCGGAAGCGATAGTGGTATCGTCAGTTAGTTCAGAGCCGTCCTCCTTTATAATAGTGTGGACACCCAGTGTTAGTCTTTGCCCTCTCAACCTATTAGCCAGAAGGTGCCCACCTCTGTCTCCCTCAATATAATAGGATTGGCGGAGTCTAAGAGCTTAATGTTCTGCCCTGTTGAGGTCTATGCCTGCCAGCTGGGTCTGGGCTGCTTCCAGTTGAAGCCAGACTCGGAGGGCGCCAGTGCGTTTGTGTATTCGTTAGAGTTCCTGTACTTGTACCGTCAGTTGCTTTCTTGTCTCAGCAAAGCTTGTTCTCCTCTGCTGATGTAGCTTTCAGTTTTCCCCTAATTGCTGCCTTCAGAGTTTCCCAGATTGTAGAGAAGGAAACATCTGTAGTGTCATTTATCGCTAAGAAATCTGTGAATGCTTTAAGTTGCTGGACATCCACAGGCCTATGGAGGAGGGTTTCCTTCATACACCAGGTTTGAGGTGTAGAAGGTAATGATGAAAGTGTCTGTGTGAGGGACACAGTGGAATGGTCAGATAGCGGGAAATTTTGGAGATAAACTATAATGTCCACTGTTGGCGCCGAGGCAAGTCGTTAGGTGCCCCCTCTGTGTGCCCTATCAACTTTCGATCTGAATAGGTCGGTGACAAACTAAGTGGTGTCGTTTCCTTCAGCCCCGGTCGGGATACCTCTGATACATATATAATTGCATCTGGACCTATTTTAAAAGTCCTCAGCATGACGTTGCAAGTCGATCTGTTGATCTTTTAGGTGAATGACTTCCTCTTGGAGCTGCTCGATCTCTTCATCTCTGCCTGCCTCGTGGTCCTCCAGGGTGGAGACTCTGTCCCCAAGGCTCTCCAGGTCTTGGCGGACCGCTCTGATATCGCTAGAAAGATCTTTTTTGAGGGTTTGGAGGTACATTCTGAGAGTGGAAGAGGGCTGTTAATGGGGCGCCTGGGTCTTCTATGTTTGATGTGGATTCAGTCAATGAGGGCGTCGTGGAATCGCCTCCCTTGTGTCGCCCTGGGCTTAGTGAGCATTTCTTATAGCCAGCATTCCTTTGTCCCCTTACCTGTAGTCATTACCTCTGGGGACGAGGGGGACCAGTCCGTACCAGGAAGGCTAGTGCGGTCATAATTCAGGGCCCAGAAGCAGAGAATTAGCCAAGGCCAATTTGAGGGGGGGTGGTTTGAGGTGATGAATGATACTATTTTTATTCATCATGATTTGTGTAGGGGGGGAATGAGTCCGGGAGAGCTCCGCATCCAGATGAAGCTCGGTTTCTACATTGTAATCCTCTTTGTTGGAGCCCTCTTGTTGCCCGTGATGGAGTGTGCTGTCCAGACCAGGCTATATGATCTCGAAGTCTCCGGGGCCCCTTAACCGGTAGACGGTTGTTGCTGTGAGAGCGCTGCCGTCATGTCCAGAGTTGCTAAGGTTCACTGATATGCAGCAGGCCCACTGGGCTAGAAAGCTGAAGTAGAGGTTCGGTGGGGCCTGCACTCGCCAGCATTGACAATGGCCAGTGGTTTTACCCTGCGGGATCAGGGTGTGCAGGCGCCGCTTGAGCTGGTGGTAGGTGAAGGAGGCCCAAGCCTCAGATCTACTCTCTGCTGGTCAGAGCCCGCAAGGCCCAGGAGCGCCACGCCCCAAAAGGAACTCCTATATCAGGCCAGGAGGGGCCCCGGGTCGGCCGTGCTCTAGCCAGGCAGGGGGCCCCCGTCCCTGCACAGCACCGGCCCTCCGGGCCCACCAGCCAGCCACAGCAAACAAAGGAGGTGGGCGTTGACGGGCAAGACCCAAGTCACTGATCCAAATCACACGAGTCTCGGCCCACCCGGTTTCAATCTCCGTCCAGAAGCCCCAAGTGCACGCGGGTAGGACCCTGCTCTCAGACCTCCTAGAGACGGCACACCTGCTTGACACTGCTGCACTACCAGGCTGTGTAGGTGGCAAGGTGGTAAGGCAATTGGGCGAGGCACGGGTCCCAACAGCACTCACAGCACTTAGGAAGCACCTCCGGCAGGCAAGGGTTGTCCATGCCGCGTCCCGTCCACAGCAACCTCGATCGTGGGGTGAGGTAGGAATGGGTCTCTCCCTGAAGGCTCGGAACGCCTGCGGTTCTCTTTTTGAACAAGCCCCGTCAACTTGCAGCCTTCAGCCCACCACCCAGGCAGAGCAGGTAACTGGTCGTGCAGACTGTCACCTCACGGTGCTGGGCCCAGGCCGTTCGCGGGTGCCAGGCCATGACGGTAGGCTGACTGTAAGGCCAAGCAGCCTCAGTCACCTCTGGGGTCCAAGCGTTAGGATGGCAGGCTATGACTCTACCACTCTCCTCCCAGTGGAAAGTACACATGGTGCAGGGACCAGGAGAAGCTCCTCCTACATGCATGCAATCGCTTCTACGCCATCAGGGTCCTTGCGCAGGGACCCTCCACAGATCTCCGCTCTGAGCGGCAGTGACTCGGAGCTGCATGCCTCAGAACTAGGCTGGGTAGGGCACAGTTGCTACTCCTGCTGATGGGCGCTTTGGGAAGTTGACATTACCTCTGTGTCGGCGGTAAAACAGGTCGGCTGATCGGCGGGGGACGGAGAGACCGAAAAGTGTCTGTCATCTACCACCTTGGCCACGCCCTCGGAACATTTTTGTAAATAGTTAAATGCCAGTTTAGAAAAAATATATTTTGACCCAAAGGTACGCAAACAACTTGGCAGTAAAAGGGTTACAAATGTACATCTAGCCAAATCCTGGAATGCTTGGAGCTTGTTTAAAGGGGAGTAGTCTATCTCACAGGAAGTTTGTAATTTAATAGTCATTGGAATGTTTCCAAGGCATTTTTTGGTTGGCTAGCCGTATGGGGGACTCCTTATGCTTTATGTAGGTTTCACATTAATTGCCTCTAGTGTGTTGGACTTTTGGAATACAAGTGCTTACCATTCTGGTGATGCTAGGTATTTTATTCTAGCTGTGCATGATCTGATAAAGTATTATGCCTTCATTCATAAGGCAAGGCACCTGCATCTTCTGCATGTGGGATACTATTTCTGGCTACCTTCTTGCTGTCCTGACATTACATCTGTTGCCCCTTCAAATCTCCTTCAGCACATGCACAATTGGTTTCTGGACACTATCAGGTGCCAGAATAAGTTTTCTGTATGGTGAAACTGATGTTCTGATGGAGGCTGAACGTCAGAGGGTGAATTGCTCTTTAACGTTGGGATGCCATTGTAAACTTGGAATTCTTTTAGGCTCTCTCTGCAAGAATTTGGGTCACAGTCTAAATTATTTTGCAGTACAAATGCATAAACTGATAGCTTCCATTTTTGCATACAGAGAAAGAAGAACCTACGGCAGTGGCAGAAGAGCTTGACACCAAGCAGGATGAGCAGAGTAAAAAAGGAAGCCCACCAGAAAAAAGTGAGTACAAAGTAATGGGGAATGAACAGGCTGCCCTCCTTGAATTGTTGCATTGTGTTTAATCTGCATTCTTTTCAAGCAACAAAAGTGCAGATCTACATTTGTCGGTCTGACATACCAGCTTCTTTATATGCCTTTATGTTTTGCAGCGTGAATCTTTCCGGATCCGCTATGCTGTGCATTATTCCGCCATCTAGTGGTTGGGTCCGGAATTGTAGTATTTCTTTTTTTTTTTTTTGTGGCCCAGGTGGGCGTCGACATACCACCATTTGGTGTCCTTCATGACGTCGACGCACTTCCTCCGGAAGCTCCAACCTTTGGTCGCCATCTTTAGATTCTTTTTTCCGCCGTTGGGTCTGGATCGACAGTGGAGGAGCTCCAAAACTTTGGAGAGCAGAATCGACGAAAATATACAAGAACATTGAAAGCTCACCGGAGAACATACCGGATTACGAGTCGCGTACAGAGGACGATGAAAGAGGGTAAAGAACATCGAAAACTTCGACGTTTCTTCAGAGAATGCGCACACAGGGGGCTCCCTGGGCGCGGTGATGGACAAAACTCCCTTCAAATTCTGCACAAACTGCCACCACAAGTACGCACAGAAGGACCAACACCCAGTTTGCAATCTCTGCCTGCCGCTCGACCATCGGAGCGAGGACTGCAACGCCTGCGTGGCATTCACCCTGAAGACCCTCAGAGTAAGAGAGTGGCAAAGAGCAAACTACAGCGGGCAGGGGCAGGGGACACCTCCATTGCTCCGATATTTGGGACTCTCCAGTGGAGAGGAAGACCACATCGCCGAAGCACCAGTGGACGCCATAGCCGTCGGTCGAAAAGAAAACACCGAAGTAGGTAAGAGACTTGTCGAACCCCAAACACTCCACTGATACTCGCAGAAGTGAGTCAAAGTCCTCGAAAGGAGCATTGCTGTCGAAACACTTGACGTCTGCAACTGCATCCAAGGACAAACAGCCTGTCGGTTCCTTCGAAAAGGACTCCCAGACGGCAAAAACCCAAGAAAAGGGAAAGGCGAGGAAGAGCAGCCACGAAAGGGAGGCTTTGACGTCGATAAATGAAGGCCTGAAAGCGGCTACGACGTCGACAACCGCAAAAATGAAAGCCGAAACCCTTGACACCAAACACGCGGCCGAGATGGAAAAGAAGAAGAAAAGGCTCGAGGCTGAGATGGCAAGCATCGTGAGACAACAAGAAAGACTTCGACGAGAAAATGAAAATGTACAGCATTCCGTCAAACGTCGCCCGAAGCCGAAAAGTGCGTTGAGGTAGTTCAACCACCGACCACACCAGAACCTGGCGAAGAACAGGAGGAGGAAGAGCTGTACTACGGCAATGCCGAAGGGGAGCAAAGACTAGCAAACTTACCAGGGCTCGACATCCTCGGAGGCGCAGGATTTGCAGTGGCAGGATTTTGATGCCAAATCACCAGAAGAAGGTGTAGAATCCTATCCTTCGAGGCCTTTGCCGCCGGAAGACATAGGGATCTACAATCAGGTCATCAAAAGAGCTGCAGAGACATATGGAGTGCAGCTAGAGGAAGAGAAACCCCAATCTTGCTTCCTCTTGGAGACATTGTTGCCATCACAGCACAGACTAGAAGCCAGTTCCTGCCCATGCTCCCAAGTGTGCTGGACCAGAAGAAGGAGGCCTTCAAGGAACCTGCTATGTGTAAAGCAGTAACCCCAAGAACAGAGAAGAAATATAAACATTCTTCAAAGGACCCTATGTATATTAGGGGATCAGTACCAGCCGACTCAATTATCACATCCACGGCAAGGAAGAGGGCAAATATAACCACAAACACAGGACCACCTCCAGATAAGGAGAGCAGGAGAATGGACCTAATGGGAAGGAAGATGGAAAGAAGTGCGGCGATCCAAAGGCGCATCGCCAATTCCAATGAACTCATCAACAGACACGCATACCAGCATTGGGAAGAATTGGGCGAACTCCTAAAATACCTGCCAGAGCAATGCGAGAGAAGCTCGAGCCACCTGGTAAAAGAGGGAAAGAACATGGCAAATACATGTTTGAAGTCTGCCCTCGACTCAGTGGAGACATAAAGCAGGCAGATGATGCTTGGAATAACCGAGAGGAGGCATGCCAGTTTAAGGATCTCGGGCTTCAAGAATGAAGTTCAGAACAACATTCTCAACACACCCTTCAACGGGGAACAGCTGTTCGGCGCTCCAGTTGATGAAATACTGAATCAACTCAAAAAGGACAACGAAACAGCTAGGTCCATGGGGACGCTGCAGTTCAGAGGAATGAGAAGGGGGACACCGTCAAGGAGGCCAACGGGTAGGGGGAACCACCAACCTGTGGCACCACACCAAACCTTCTAGCAAGGTTATCATGGAAGTAACCAGGGATAACAGCAGGGACAGCAACAGCAAAGCTGGCAGTACCAGCCCCGAGGACAATCCTTTTGAGGGCGCGAATGAGGAAAGGGAAACTGACAGAGAGGGGGTCAACAGCCCACATCCAAGTCACTCCTCAGTAGAACCAACGCACACCCAGCCAACATCTCTAGGGGTGCGGAAAGAGAAAAGACAAAGACCAAATAGAGATCAACAGCCTTTCCTCCAGCACACAAAACCACTAGGAGGCAGGATAAAACACTTCCTCCAGGAGTGGAGGAAGATCACATCAAACAAATAGATACTAAACCTCATACAATATGGTTTCGGTATAGATCTAGAAAAACCAGCTCCAAACAAAAGGCCAAGAGGCAGAGTACACTCAGCAAAGGAGCGTGCACATTTGCTGCAGGAAGCACAAGAACTTCTAAAGAAAAGAGCCATAGAAATAGTACCAAAGAAGGAACGGAACAAGGAAGTCTACTCCACCTATTTCCTCATACCAAAGGTGGACGGAACCTTACGGCCAATTCGGGATCTAAGATTCTTGAACAGGTTCATAAAAACTCAAAGATTCAAAATGACATCACTCCAAGAGGTCATACCCCAGCTACAAGAAGGGGATTACATGGCAACTATCGACTTAAAGGATGCTTACTTGCACATCCCCAACAGCAAACGCAAACATCTACTAAGGTCTTTGATCAACAAGACTCACTACCAGTTCACAGTGCTGGCATTCCGGCATTCGGACTCAAATCCACACAAAGGGTTCACACTTAAGGAGGCAAGGGATACATGTATACCCGTACCTAGACCACTGGCTGATAAAAGCAAACTCCTACAACAAGGGCAAGCGGCACATGGAAGAAGTCATACAAACATTAGCCCAACTAGTGTTTTCAATCCATTGGGGAAAATCATCAATAGAACCAGAACAAGTGAAGATATTCTTAGGTGCAGAGATCAACACCATACAGAGCAAGGTGCTTCCAAGTGCAAAGAGAACCCTTGCAATATTGAAGGAGACACGTCTGTACCACAAGGGGCAAGTTCTGACAGTGAGGACAGTCAGCAAACTGATGGGAATGATGGCGTCATGCATACATTTAGTCCCAAATATCTGCCTACACATGAGGCCATTCCAAGATTGGATCCAACAACAATGGTCACAAGCAACAGGGAGTTGGGAAGATCTAGTGGTTGTCACGCAAACAGTACAGCACGAAATAGCATGGTGGAGCAAAAGGAACATTACACGAGGGAAACCTTTCACACAACCAACTCAACGGTGACCATCACAACAGATGCCTTCCAGATGGAGTGGGGAGCACACACAAGAACCCTCAAGGTGAGGGGATTGTGGTCCCAACAGGATGCGATAAAGCACATCGACTACCTAGAGCTAAAGACAGTGTTCCTGGCCTTAAAAGCCTTTCAGAAACAACTGTACAGACACCGGGTACTATTCCAAACGGACAATACAACCACCATGTTCTACATCAACAAGCAAGGAGGGACACAGTCCAGTGACACTCTCTGTTCTGGCACAAGAAATATGGAGATGGGCAATTCCAAGACAAAAAGACTTGCTAGCAATACATCTACCAGGGAAGGACAATGTGGAAGCAGACAGACTCAGCAGACAGACGTCGGCATCCCACGAATGGGAAATCAATCAACAAGAAATCCAAAAGATATTCCACAAATGAGGAACTCTGCAAATAGACCTATTTGCAACACACCAAAATGCTAAATCCCCAAATTTCGCATCCAGACCACCGTGCAAACGGTCCCTAGGGAATGCGCTATGGATAAGATGGTTAGGGACATTTACCTACGCCTTTCCACCGATATCACTGCTACACAGGGTACTAAACAAATGCAGATTCACCAACATGACGCTAATACTGATAGCACCTCAGTGGGCCAGACAAACCTGGTTCAAACAGATCATGGAGATGGCACAAGCGCCCGCACACAGGTTCCCCAGAAGAAAGGACCTGTTAACAAACAGGAGGGTTCTACACCCAGAGCCGGAGAGCCTCAGCCTTGAAGCATGGCTCCTGAAGACCTCGAGTTTGCACACCTCAAACTAACAGCAAGCACAATGGTGGTTCTCAGAGAGGAAAGGAGACCGACCACGAGAAAGTGCTACGTAGCAAAGTGGAACAGATTATCCAAATGGTGCATTAGGGAGAAACTACAAAGAAAAATTACCAAGTAATCAACAGTACTAAAATACTTAACGCATCTACTACAAAATAAACTAAGCTACACATCTCTAAGGGTGCACTTAGCGGTGATAGTGGCTTACACAAGAGGAGAAACAGGGAAGAGTTTCTTCACCTCCCAAGTAGTAAAAAGATTTCTAGAAGGGGCAAACGGAATCGCACCTCCAAACAGAATGCCAGCTCCAGCATGGAACCTCCAACGTAGTGATCACCCAATTGATGAAGGCACCATTTGAGCCTATTCATAAGGCAACACTGCACATGCTCACGCTAAAGACAGCCTTCTTAGTAGCTATCACATCTCTACGAAGAGTGAGCGAATTACAAGCACTAACACTACAAGAGCCCTACCTACAAATACACAATGATAGGATTGTAATGAGAACGGACCCACATTTCATGCCAAAGGTGGTGTGTCAGTTCCAGACAATTCAAATACCAAGTTTTTTCCAAAAACCATCCACAAGCACATAAAGGGCGTTACACACATTGGATGCCAGGAGGGCAGTAATGCACTATATAGAAAGGACAAATTACTAAAGGAAGAAATTCTTTGTGTCTTTTGTCAGCAGTTTTTTGGGACCACCAGTTACCAAAAATACCATTACACAGTGGATTGCACAAACCATACAGTTCTGCCACAAACAAGCAGGGCAACATTTACAAGGAGCAGCTCATGCTCACTCAACAAGGAAGAAAGGAGCAACAATTGCGTTTCTAGCAACCACACCTATTCAAGACATTTGCCAAGCCGCAACATGGTCCTCAGTGCACACGTTCACTAAGCACTACTGCGTAGATATTCAAATGAACAAGGAAGCGCAAATGGGATAGAAGGTCTTACAACACATATTCAGTAACCAGAGCTCATCTTCCACCCAACCACTACAAACCTAACAAACCGCTACAAAGTCTGTGTACAGCATAGTGAATCCAGAAAGATTCACGCTGCAAAACGTATAGTCTCTTACCTGTCTGTGTAGTTTTGCAGCTTGAAGACTTTCTGGATTCACTAGCGATCCCACCCTCTTCCGCCAGAAAGATGAGACCGGAGGAAGACTATTAAAACAGGAGAAAGACATTTTAAAGGAGAAAAAGAAAAAAAAAAGAAAAGAAGAAGAAAAAAGAATCCACAGATGCCGACCAGAGGTGGGAGCTTCTGGAGGAAGCGCGTCGACGTCACGAAGGACACCAAATGGTGGTATGTCGACGCCCACCTGGGCCACGAAAAAAAACAAGAAGAAATACTACAATTCCGGACCAGACCACTAGATGACGGAATAATGCACAGCATAGGGAATCCAGAAAGTCTTCAAGCTGCAAAACTACACCGACAGGTAAGAAACTATACGTTTTGAGAGCAACCATGGATGACAGTTAACTATAAGTTTTTGCTCCTGAGTCTTTTCTGGATTCACATGCTGTGGATTATTCCCCCATCTAGTGGTTGGGTGAAGTCTTCAACCATCTTGTTCTCTATTCCTCCTATGACATCAGACGCACGCCCAAGAAACCCTTCGACTTAGTCTCATTCTTCAGATTCTTTTTTACGATGCTTGGCTATCAAAGCACAATAGTGAGAGCATTGGAGTTGAGAAAAAAACGGTTGCGCCAAGAGGATAATTTTCCACTGGAAAAGAACAGACAGCAGGTTTTGTGGCATAGGAGGAAAACAAGAAGACACTGAAGAGGTGAGAAGGCTGATAATCTCTATGATCACATGGGTCAGAAAATGTATGGAGACAAACACAAGGTCCACTACTTCTGTCTCCCAAATTACCATTGTTTGGAGTACTGCGCAGTGTGGTTATAAAAAGAGCAGCAAACCGCTATGCTGTACAGCTTGAGGAGGAACAACATGAATCATGTTTCCTCCTAGAGACGTTACTGCCCAACCAGAAGAGGAACAAAATCCTCCCAATGCTGCTCAGTGTCGTGGACCAGGTTGAAGGGACCTTTTAAACAGCTGCGGCGGCAAAGGCCATCACCCCAAGCAAGGGTAGAAATTAAATATGGTTTATCCACCAGAGACACCCCTCCCTTCTTTCATCAAGGGAAATGTCCCAGATGACTCTGACATCGTAGCAACGGCTCGAAGGAAAGACAATGCCTCCACCTCAACAGGTCCACTACTGAATAAAGTGAGCTAGAGGGTAGCAATGGTGGGCAAGGAAATGGAGTGGTCAGCAGCAGTGCAGGGGGGCTTTGTGAATTCCAACATTTTGCTCAACCGGCTCGCCCTCCAACAATGGGATGAAAAAGAACTCGTGCAACATCTGCCCAAAGAGTTAAAGTTGAGAGCAAACAATGTGGTTCAGGAGGACTAGATCATTGTCAAATCCACACTGCATCC
Source organism: Triturus cristatus (assembly GCF_964204655.1). NCBI lineage: Eukaryota > Metazoa > Chordata > Amphibia > Caudata > Salamandridae > Triturus > Triturus cristatus. The sequence goes on along the minus strand of NC_140586.1, from coordinate 199,326,754 downwards.
AGCAGACCCAGCCAGTAAGAATGTGCCTACGGGAGGTGGCTAGCTAATGCAAAAAAACTCCAACTCAGTGGAGGTAAAACAGAGGTTTTAGTTTTCAGTCCCGATGCTGAGTGGACCACTGAATGGTGGCCTAAAGAGGTTGGAGAAGTTCCTTTTTGTCCTACATGCTGTTTGCGTGTGGTTGTAGGCAAGGACCCTAACTTCAAGGCCCATGTTAAATCTTTATGTATCACCTGATCTAGATTACTGTATGTACTCAAGAAGATCCTGCCCTACATACCCAAGCCTGCCAGATGAGACCCTATCCAAGCACTTATCATTTCTTGCAAGGACTACTGCAGTTCTCTTCAGTTTGGCGCACCCAAATACCTTCTTCACTGCCTCCAACCTCTTCAGAATGCCGCAACAAGACTAATCGTAGACCTTTAAAAGAACCTCATCCATCTCTTCACATCTGAATAAACTACGCTGGTTTATACTGACCATGTTTATTTAAAGTGCTATGCCTCTGACACAAACCCATTTATCTCAATCATTTGTTCGAGGCATATGAGCTGCAGATTACACACTGCATAGATCGCCATCTGGTGTTGGGCCCGGATGTTTGCAGTTGTTTTTCCTCCTGGAAAGTCTTTGGAAGTCACGAGGTATGGGACTCCTCCTTTGGATCGTATTGCGCATGGGCTTCGGCTCCATCCTCAGATTGTTTTTTTCCGCCATCGGGCTCAGATGTGATCTTCGCGCTCCGGTTCCGATCAGTTTCCAGTTCTCCAATCGACGCGCAATCCTCACCCCAATTCGCGGTATTGTTTTCGATCGCGATCTCCACACTCTGCGCGGCTCTCATCGATCAAGACCTTCGATTTCAGTCGTCGATGACGGCCTTCGGGCCTACCCAAGCTCTGGTCCTGGCTAAGGGAAAGGACTCCCTCGATGTGGGTCCAAATTCCCCCACACCGACCTTCACGAAGTATGCAACGTCTGCCTCTCCCCTGAACACGAGGCTCGAGACTGTCCAGCATGCAAGTCCTTCGGGTCCAAGAAGACCATTAGAGACTGAACCTTCCCACACCGCACCTTCGGGACCGGTAAAGAAGCCTCTTAAGCCTTCCGGCGGCTCGTGCTCGAGCAAGCCCACCGTCGGTGCCGAGTAACACTCCTCCGCACTGACGCCGAAAAAGAAAATGGCTGCCTCCTCGGCACCGAGCTCCATACCGAAACACTCGGCGCCGAAACCAGCACCAGCTCCTCGGTACCGACACCATCCCCGGAACTGAGCAAAAAACACAAGGCCACCGACACCCATATCTCGAAGCCGAAAACCATCTCGGAACTGAGTAACCAGCCAGCCCTTTCCAAGCCGCATAGTTCCAAACAGCGGACTAGTGCAGACTCTAAAACAAAAAAACCAATGGCCCCATGCCTTCGGCGTCGACGGACAAGCCACCCTCTGAAGAACTTTTTACACCTGATCCATTGCAAAAGACACTGGTCAAGGACCCTAAAACCGGACATTTGATGCTCAGCATCAAAAAGAGACAGCTGCCCAAGTCTGCCCCAGCTCCACCTCAAAAGAGGAAAGACTTTGCTACCTCCCCTTTGAGAATACCTTCACCACCTCCTCCACCCCCTCCACCTCCCACTCCTCCACCCCCCACCTCCCACTCCTCCACCTCCTCCTTCTCCCCCCCCCCACCTCATCATTCCCCCACACCCTCTCCGGATGATGATGATGATGCCTATGATGACATAGGGGAGGAACCCCATGACCAACCTACAGGGGACCCCCACTTCTACAGACTCCCCAGGCCCATGGGACGACTATAACATTCCTGACATTCCTAACGTCCCGCAAGATGATCTCTACCTTTCGAGACCATCCCCACCAGACGACTCATTGGGGTTCAACCACTTACTCCAAAGGGCTACACACTATCACGGTGTGGATCTCCATACCGACCCCGTGGAAGAGGACTTCCATCTCGATACTTTCGACACCACGCATAGGGCCACCTCCATACTGCCCATGCGCAAAGGAGTTATCAAACATGCGCCGGAGGTCTTTAAAGACCCGGTCAGAGCCAGGGTCCTTAAGCCTCGCATAGACAAAAAATATGAATCCGCCCCTACAGATCCCGCCTACATCAGAGGACCAGCACCACTAGATTCCCTAGTAGTGTGTACAGCACGAAAGCGAGCAAACTCCCAAGCATCCGGCGAGGCACCACCACCTGACAAAGAGTCAAAACTCTTGGACGCATCGGGCAAGCGCACTGCATCCCAAGCTGCCAAAATATGGCGCATCGCAAATACACAAGCGCTTCTGGCAAGATACGACAGGGTCCATTATGACGAACTAGAAGCCATAATGCAACCTCCCTGACAAATATAAAAATAGGGCAAATTAGTTAATTCAGGAGGGCAAAACCATCACCAATACCTCCATCCGCTGTGCCCTAGATGCAGCTGACACCGCCTCCAGGGTCATTAACACCAGCATCCTCCTCCGTCGCCATGCCCGGCTAAGGATTTCAGGTTTTAAACCAGAAGTACAAGCTTCCATCCTGAACCACCACTTTGACCAGGAACATCTGTTCGGCCCAAAAGTGGATGAGGCCCTAGAAAAAATGAATAAAGACACGGATACGGCAAAGTCTATGGGAGCCTTACAATGGCACCCTCCCAGGCGCTCCTTTTGCCGCTCTTCCTTTCGAAGCACATCCAGAGGCTACTCCTCCGACACCGCTTCCACTCCATATAAAGCCCCTACCCAATCCACCTTTACAAGGGGTTACCAAAAAGGCGGCTATAGAGGCAACAATAATAAAGGCAGAGGCAAGACCAACCTCGCCCGCTCTGCCTCCGCACCTGCTCAATGACTTCCCTCCACTCTCCCCAGACCATCCCATTCCAGTCGGGGGCAGACTCCAAAATATCCTTCCTGTCTGGACTACCATCACCTCAGACAAATGGGTAACACAAATAATTCGGTCAGGCTACTGCCTCAAACTAACATCTACCCACCCAAACATTCCACCCAGGCAACGCCCAATGTCACAGGAACATTTAACACTACTAAAGCAGGAGGTAATCTCCCTCCTACAAAAGGGGGCGATAGAACTAGTTCCTACCAACCAGCAAAATATGGGGGTTTACTCCCTATATTTTCTCATACCAAAAAGGGACGACACTCTAAGGCCCATCCTAGACCTCAGGCCCCTAAACCAATACATACACTCAGACCATTTTCACATGGTCACACTTCAGCAGGTACTTCCACTGCTCTCCTTCAACGATTTCCTGACCACTTTAGACCTCAAAGACGCCTATTTCCACATTCCTGTTCACAACGCTCACAGGAAGTTCCTCCGATTTATAGTGGACGGCCAACACTATCAATTCAAAGTACTAACATTTGGAGTCCCCACAGCACCACGAGTATTTACCAAGCGCCTAGTGTGAGAAAGTGGCTCTATATATACTGTTCCCAAATAGGTACAGGGTGTACAAAGTCCCCAGAGGTTTGGCAGAGGCTAAAGTTAGATATAACCTTACTCTCTAAAGTGGTAGCTTGGTCGAGCAGTAAGGCAGTATCAGAGGACAGTGTAAAGCATTTGTTGCACACACCCAGTCAGCAAATGGTCCTACACACTCAAGAACTGAACTCTAGGCCAATGGTTTTTGTATAAAAATATATTGTTGTTTTATTTTAGAACCAACAATAGGTATCAAAATATACTTTCTCTGAATGAGAGGCTTTAGATAAATACTTTTAATATGCAATAGACACACTTGTTGCAATAGGCAACACAATTTCAAACACAATAATACATTGAGCTCAGTGGGAATTTCTACTTTAAGGATTACTTTTCTAACCACAGGACTGGATCCTGAATTCAGTCCTGGGACATTTTCTGTAAACAGTTGAGTAAAAGCGTTTTGGTTACAGTAGTGGTTTGTAAGCAATATTTTGGTATTTTGAAAGTTGACACTTAGAAACTTTTTCTCATAGAATCACCAATGTTCTACTATGGGAGGAATTTCACTAAGCAGGTGAGTGGGGTTATTGTTACTTTTTCTAACTCAGTGTTGGATCCTGGATCCAGCACTGGGGCATCTCCTGTAAACAGTTGAAAGAATGTGTTTTGGTTATACAGGCGATTTTTACCGAATATTTGAAAGTTTGCAAAATCGACACTTAGAAACTTTTTCAGCAAAAACCAGGCAATGTTATCCTATGAAAGGAAATTTAAATTATAGGTAAAGTATGTTCTCGTTACTTTTGTAATCCAGTGCTGGGCTCTTAGGCTCAGCACTGGGACATTATCTAAAACAAGTAAGTAATTACGTTTTCACAGTTGGTGCGATTTTTAAAGAATATTTTGCAAAAATCGACACTTAAAAGAAATTTCACAGAAAAACAGTCAATGGTTTCCTATGGGAGAAAATTGGGTTAGCTGTAAGTATGGTTGTAATTACTTTTCAGTGTCAGTGCTGGGCACCAAGATCCAGCACTGGGATCTCTCCTGATAGTAGGTGAGTATTTTCGTTTTAGTCACTCGGTTGATTTTAGGTGAATATTTTAAAGTTTAGAAACTCCACACTTAAAAGAATTTCCAAGTTAAACCAGTCAATGTTACCCTATGGAAGAAAAGAGAGTTATCGGCTTTTGGGTAAGTACTTGACTGGCAGAGTTAAGGTTCTGGGCATAGACTCGGGGGTCTCCCAGGGTCAGGTAAGTACAGTTATTACACCCTCAGCGGCACAGGGGCAGCCGGGTGCAGAGTGAGTTAGGCCCAATGTTATCCTATGGGAGGCAGGGGGCCCTTGGTTGGTGGCTGCTGGCTAGCAGGCCACGCGGCTGTGGGAGCTGGCCTCCTGGTCACTTGCTCAGGGCAAATGGGGAAGTAGAGTAGAGATTGCACTGCCAGGGGCACTCGGGCGGCTGGGTGCAGGGTGCATTTGAGCCGTCGGGCGCTCAATGGATTGCAATGGAGAAGCTCAAAAACGAACAAAGGCTGCAAGCTCGGGGACGAAGATTCTTCAGGTGTGACCACCACTTTGAGAGGTAAGTTGGGTAGTTGGAGGATAGGTAGGCACCCAGGAGTTGGTCACAGGGCGCCTGGTGCAGGGGTGCCTTTTGGCGTTGGGAAATATTACCCTCTGCTGGTCCTGAGGCTGCAGGCGTCGTCAGGAGCGTCGAGGTAGGTCTTTGGGTGCTGGATTCGGGGTCACAGTCGCCGGGGGGGATGTCCTCGGGGTCTTTGTCCACTCCAGCACAGGCCAGGCTTGGCGGCTGCAGAGTGTGCAGGGTTCGCGGTTCCTGGCTGATGCCAGGTGTCAGTTACTTGCTTTGAGCAGTACCACTGCCCGTGGGAGTCCCAGTTGCTTAGAGTCACAAGGTAGCCATATCCTCCGGGGTTTGTGAGGTTGCTGGCCACTGGAGATGCCGGGGTTTAGCAAGAGCAGGTTCGAGGGTCCACAGGCCGGTAGGGCTGGGGCCAAAGCAGTTGGTGTCTTCCTCTTGTGAGCAGCTGCACGGCAGGTCTTCTTGTCTCTTGATCTTCTTTGCTGTTTTGGAATCTGGATCTAAGGAAGGAAGGTTCAGGGTGCCCCTAAATACTAAATTAAGGGGCATTACAGGTAGGTAAAGGACAGGGACCACTGGGTCCCTGCCCTGGGCTGGGTACACCCCCTATCTTGCCACTCCCCTGAGGGAGGGGGGCAGTAGCCTAGTCCTGATTGGGCAAGGCTTCCCATCTTCAAGATGGCGAGAGCCTGGAGATGTGCTTCACCTCGCCTCCCCCACCTGAGGGGTGGGGTTGGCGGAGGCTGGCACACCCCCTGTCCTCCCTTGGGGTTTCCGGCCAGTCTTCCCGCCAGAGTGGGGGTTAGAACCGGTAGGGGCCAGTTGCTGAGTACAGCACGTGGCCTGGAGAAGCTCACAAAGGCGGCATGCCTTTGAAGCTTCTCCTGCCCATCCTGGGGGAGGAGACCTAGCACCTCGCCCAGGATGTGCATTGTTGCAGGCGCAGGAGAGCGGATGGCTCTCTACCCAGGGGTCCAGCAACATGTCTGCTGTGTGGCAGCCTAGGCAGCCCCTCAGACAAGACGCGGATTGTAGGTTAGGTTCAGGGGGCATCTCTAAGATGCCCTCTGTCGTGCATTGTACATTAAATCCCACACTGGCATCAGTGCGGGTTTAATGTGCTGAGAAGTTTGATTCCAAACTTCTCAGTTTTCAGTGGAGCCATCAAGGGGCTTTGGAGTTCGTGTTGACTATCTCCCAGCACTATATACTCTTAAATTGCAGCACTGCACTTACAGTGCCCAGGAATGGACCTGGGTACTGTAGGGGCACAGGGCTCATGCACCTGTACCCACACCACTGGCATAAGGCACCCAGCTAGAGGGGTGGCTGATGTATGCCAGGGCAGTGTGTGTTGTGGACATGGCACACAGGGATGTGTGCCATGTCGACACTCTGTTTTGTTCTGACCGAGACACTCAGCCTGCAAGGGCAGTGTGTGTGTGTGACAGGGTACAGGGCCTCTAAGGGTGGCACAATAAGTGCTGCAGCCCTTAGGGGCCTTCCCTGGTCACAAGGCCCTGGGTACCTAGTGTACCATTTACCAGGGGCTGACATGTGGCCAGAGTTTGCCAATTTGAGTTTAGGTTTCAGCACAGTTTTATGGAAGGAACATAGGCCCTGGGTACCTGATTGGCAGGAGCCCAGGGCACACTCAGTCAAAGTACATTCAGCAATTCAGCTAATAGTGGGGGCATACCATGCAAGAAAGATGGCACTTTCTCACAGCTACCGAGGGGGTAGAAGGCTCTCTGAGAGGACCGGAGGTGGCTGGAAGTGGTTCCAGGCCCCCAGTGGAAGTGATTCACAGAGGGGGTCAGAGGGTGGGCGGTGAAGGTGTGACGGAGGGCGCAGCGGAAGTGTGTACTGAGCTGCAGGAGTCTGTGCTGATGGCCTGCCAGGATAAAATGAAATTGTGCTCAGGGTTTAAAATAGACTTTGTTTTCCCTCTGTAGTTAATTTTAGTTTTTCCTTGAACAACAGTGTAACTTTTAATGCTGTTGTCTGTGTTGCCATATTTAGTGTAGGTAGAGAGGCTCATAATGCCGGTAAAGTAGCTCAGTGCACTAAGGCACCCATGGTTGAGATCTTTGTATGAACGGGGAACACCGAGGTTCCAGTGACGATGGGGTTCACTCAGCCGCTCATTCTTCTGAGGTTGATAAAATGAGGCCTATCATCTTGGGTAATAAGTAGTGTTTAAGAAGAAGACAGTGCGTAAACTCTTACAAAAGAGTACTAATTGTTGATGATATTGTTATGATTACTGTAATCAAGATGTCTAAGCACCTAAGTTGTGTGCACTTACAAGCTTAAACATTAACGTGTTTGGCTATATTTATTGTGGTACTTTGGCCTGGTTGGTGCAGTTGCATGCTACCTACCTGGCATTGTTGGTGTAGTGAGAGTCTGGGTTTGGTGCATTCAGAAGCTCTGATGTATCTGGACCTTGACCCTTTTCACTAGATTTGATGTGGGGAGACGCTCTGCCAGCGCCGCCTTTTTTATACCCTGGTCTTTATGCCTCGAAACGGTGCAGTGAAAGGCTCGGACCTGGACCTATTAATGGAGTTTGTGCATTCAAGGGCATAGACCTTGGCCTGTGTGGCTGGATTTAATGCAGTGAAAAGTTCAGGCAGTGGTGCACAAGTTTTTGCATTGTGAGTCTTGGACACTGGTATGTGGATTTTGTGCAGTGATAGGTTCAAACATCTAACTCTGTTTTTGAATTTGGTCCAGTGAAAGGATCGAGCCGAGGCTCTCTTGCTGAATTTGGTTTCCCTACTACAGACAGGGAGTTGCAAAGGATTGAGGCTGTGGGAAATAACGTCTTCTCTTCGAAGAGCCTTTCCCTCTCTACCACAAACACAACCTGTATTTTGATCTCTTATTCCCATGCATTGTGGGAACTGGTGCAAAGGCTTACTTTAAAGCTATCCGGCCACTTTTGTGACTATTATGCAGTTGTGCATGAAGGACAAGAGGCGGCCAAACGTACCCCCCCACTATGTCTGGAGGATTGTGTGGCGTGATGCATGGGCTCTTCTGCCACCAACCGCTGCCATACATAGATACATTCCGCTGGCTTTTTGGGTTATCTCCAGGCCAACACCATGGACATGGCTTTTGATAGAGTTTGCCTCTTTGGCGTTCAGGCTAACTCGGCAACAGACCGCTACAAGCAAGGTTTGTCTTTGGCTGAGTCTTAGGGACTGTTTTTTTCTGCTAGCCAGTTTCACCAGTAGTAGAGAAGGTAAAGCGGATATTCCAGGGGTCTGTCTTATGGGCGGCGCATGCCATCGCAGCATGTGTAGCTGCCCAAATTATTTCACAGCTTAACAAGGGGTGTGGCACAGCCAAGGGCCATTGAGAGCTTCAGCACAGTCTCCTTTCTCCTCTTCCCTGGCTCCTTCTGCAAAACCATTTTAATTTGCACTGGAAGGAGCATGTGTGGTCTCTCGGGCGGTAGAGTGTCCTTTCATTTAACTCTGTCAGTCCATCACCAAGGTCTGTTGTGTTTGTCAGATTGTTGATCAATGTCATACCCTTCCCTTTCAGGGCCTGCCTCCACCCATTTATTCTGTTCTCTGAGTCTCTCCAGAAGATCAAACCCACATTATGCAGCAGGAGGTTATCGATTTGTTAAGGAAAGGGGCTGTGCATTTGGTTCCAGAGTACCTGAACATGACTCAAGTGTACAAGTTCCTCTGCATTAAGACCACGGCTCAGCTCGCCAATGGGCCTCCCTGCAGTTAGCAGACAAGTTGTCAGGAGATAGGGAGGCAAAGAATTTGGGGTAGTGTAGGCACCTTACTCTGCCTGCCCCAGGCCAATAAATGTGTGTCTCTGACAGCAAAGATAAGGCCTGGTGAAAGAAACGGAGCTTAGTGGATGTTTGCTTTAGTACTCATTAGGGGGAATTCAAGCAGCTCTAAAGATAACTGCACAAATTTGGAAAGCGTGATGGCTAGCAATATCGCCAGTCTTTTGAAATCCCAGCATGCATCGCTAAGTGCAAGGCTAAACAAGCATTGAAAATGCAATAGGTCTCGCCTTTGATTAAGTTAAAGCCATTTGCTTTGCTAATGGTATTGTATAGCTAAGCAAATGGCTTTAACTTAATAAAAGGCAAGACCTATTGCATTTTTAATGCTTGTTCTCTTTCTTTGGCCCAGCAGAGTTGTGCTGTGGGTACAGTTAAAGGATATTTGTCGGCTTTCCTTTGTTTGCCGGACCAGCCGTCTGTTTAAATCTCCAGTTGTTATGAGGTTCATTAAGGGCCTAACCAGTAAGTTTCCTCCCAGTCCCTTCATTATGCCCCAGTTGGATTTGAACCTTGTTCTTACATTTCTGATGGGTTCTCCTTTTGAGCCTCTTCATAGTTGCCCTTTGAGATTTCTTTCTTTCAAGACAGTCTTTTTGATCGCTATTACCTCAGCCAGGAGGTCAAGTGAGCTTCAGGCTTTTCAGTTTGTAACCATTCATGCAGAAAAGATGGTTTTCAGGACCAGCGCTGCTTTCCTGCCTAAGGTTGTTACTCCTTTCCATTTAGGTCAGTCTGTTGCTACCTTACCTACCTTCTATTCACCACCCCTCCCCTCCTTCACCCTTCCAAGGAGGAGGAGAAACTTAATCGCCTGGACCCTAAGAAGACGGTCTGTTTTTACCTGGACAGGACCAGGGGACTAAGGCTGGATGAACAGCTCTTCGTGGGCTACATTGGACGAATGAAAGGAAAAGCTGTCCACAAACTAACACTCTCCAGGTGGATCATCTTGTGTCTCAAGATCTTCTACGCCCTGGCCAAGGAGCAGCCGCCTGAAGGTATTATAGATCATTCCACCAGAGCGAAGTCATCTTCTTATGCTTTGCCTAGAGGTGTTTCCTGTTATTTGTAAGGCAGCAATTTGGGCCTCCCTCCACACCTTTGCGAAGCATTACTGTTTGGATTCTGAGGTTAGGAGGGACTGACATTTTGCATGCTCTGTTCTGCAGGATTTTTTGGTATAGTCAGGTGGACACCCTCCTCTGGGAGAGGTATGGCTTGGGGATTCAATTCAAAAGGTGTGCAATCCACAGGCAGATGTATCCATCAGAAGAACAAGTTACTTACCTTCGGTAACGCTTTTTCTGGTGGATACAGCATCTGCCTGTGGATTCCTCACTGTCCTGCCCGCCTCCCCGTTGTACACCTGTTTATACCGAAAAAGTTATAACTGTTTGACATGGATGTTTTTAATATGTAATTTTTATGCAAACAGTTTGCTGCTAGGAAGTGCTTTGCTTATTGGCTTTTCCTTTCTGTTTATGTATATACTATATGTATTTGTATATATATTATGTATAGTTGTGGAAATGTTGTCGGTCCGCCCGTTTGCCTCAAGGGCACAGAAAAAATGGGTGGAACTGACGTCCACACGCCGACGAGGTCTTTTTATGGCTCCAGTGACGTCATACGGAGTTGCGAGCGAAGCCGTGCTATTATGATTTCCTCTTCGACGTGGGAGAGCTAAGAAAAGAATTTCTGTGGAATGCTGGCGCAGGGGTAATCCAAAAGTTGAGGAATCCACAGGCAGATGCTGTATCCACCAGAAAACGCGTTACCGAAGGTAAGTAACTTGTTCGTTAGGTCGAGTAGATTTTTGAATTTACTAGACCTGTAGGTCTAGTAACATTTTTATGATTTTTCGAGCCCTGGCATTATTTGATGGAGATCCTGCAACCAAACCAGTGAAGCACAAACTCATATGAGAGCTCAAAAACTTTTCACCTGAAGAATTTCAATTCGAAAAGGTGTCCTCTTTGAAAACTGCTGTTGTAGACTATGTCACAATTGTGAATGGTCAAGATTTCGTCCATTCAAAACTTCGGAGAGGTCGTTCAGAAGTCAGTGTGCACCTCTCAAGAACTGCACATTGTCTTTGACAGTTACTTGAACTGTCAAAGAATTTGTGAGAATCAGACAAATGTCTACAAGTGGAACAATTGACCTTGCCTGCATCAAAAATTCGATACCTACACCAGTGCAACTTTATAAATTCTGGTCATTCACATTGAACAAGATGAACTCGGAGATGTTAACGCGCCAAAACAGTGCTAATACTTCAGTGAACACTGAATTCCTAATTATTGCAAGTGGACTGATTGTCAATGGGGAGTTGGTGTCTGCAGAGATATATTCAAAAGGTATGGGCTATATTGTTCAAGAAATTAACAGCAAATTGGAGGAAGCTGACCTTCATGTTGTGCCACATGTTGAGTGGGCTGTTCAAAATGGTTCCAATTGGGTCATTGTACTTTCAAATGACGCAGATGTTATTATTTTGCTACTTAAATTTGTTGCAATGTTCATAAGTCCAGGATTGTCAGAGTTATGGATACGTTATGGAACAGGCGAGAAAAGACACTTAATCCTGCTTCATATTCTGTACAAGAAACTTGACCCAGAGATGTTCATTGTTCTTATCAAGGCACATATTCTTACAGGTGATGACAGTGTAAGCAAAATTGAAACAAAGCTTGGAGCTTTAACACCTGAACCTGTGAAGTTGCTAAAAGGATTTAGGGAGACAGAAGAAGAATGGGGAAAACGAGTTCTGACTGTCATACATTTGTCGATCTTTGATATAGTCAGTTCAAGAGATCCGTCCCACTAAGTGACCTTCCGCCAACGTCCTATTCTGCGTGTGGACAACTTAAAAGAGCGTTCTACTTGATCAGAAGACGTGTAAATGTTTTGGATCATGCATATGTAGAGAAATATCTGTGTGAATTTGACTGGGAAGATGTTGATGGGGTGCTAAAATCTAGTACATTTCTAAAGCCTCTCCCTACCGAATTTACATATATGTGCAGAACCTGTGCTACAAAAAGATGTCCCTGTCAATATGCTCTTCTCAAATGTTTAATATTCTGCAAGTGTTCCACTAGTGATCGCCAAAACCAGTAAATAAAGTAAACCATGAAAATCTGTCTAAAACAGGAGTGATCAGCATTATTTGTTTCATATTTAGATCATAAACATTGGTGTATGCATAAAAGGATTAAAAACCCATTATTATTTGTTTCATTTCAATTTGTCTCTTCTTCCTCTATTAAAGCCGCCAATTTGGAAAACAGCAGAAGGGTTGCTCTGAGAAGTTATTTTCTGTCTCAGTAAGACTACTTGACCTCGAATACCTATGTTTTGACACCAAAATGAAGTATATAGGTCTCATGGTTCCTGAAATATTACATCATCCCTGCAACACATCCGCCATTTTAAAAAACGTTGTCTAGAGAAATTCGGCCCCGATCGGCAATGTCTACCCAAGCTAAATTACTTCTCTAATTATCCAAAAACACAAATCAAAAATGAAAATCTCTGGGCGACTATTGTTTTTACGGAGAAGTATTGGGGGGCTGGGATTACAGTTCTCAGGCATATGGGAAGGCAAACACCTTCCATGCATCCTGGCCCCCTCATTGGTGGTTCAGTGTACAGAATCTTTGCAGATGGAACTTCTATCAGGGTGTCCCGTCTCAGACTTTTGTGACCACCTCTTTCCAGTAGGGGTGCCCATATGAATCACCTGAAGATACAAGGTACTTGGCATTCAAAGCAAATATCAAACAATATCAGCCCACTCAAATGGAGGGTGGTACACCTAGCTGTGAAAACCTTCCTTCCTACTTCTAAGGCGGATCTGCTCCTTGTTTATACAGACAACAACCATGAATCTCTGAATAAACGGGTAGGAACGAGATCTAGAGCCATATCTGTAGAGGCATTTGGAAGTGGTTGTTGAATATGAAGATCACTGCAGTTCACCTTCCAGGAATTCAAAATGCTCAAGCAGATTTTCTGAATAGGACATTCACGACAACCACAACTGGATTCTGACCAATTCCATCCTTCACAACATATTTTGCTCATGGGGTTTCCTTTATTCCGATTTTTTTCGAAATGCAGCCAACAAAAAATGCTCAGACTTTAACTTCTGATTTTACCAACCCACAATGACGGGGAATGCCATAAAAGTTGACTGGTCTTGGAATTGTCTCTACACTTTTCCACAGATTGCACTCTGATTTCAGCAGCCATCATAAAGGTGACTTACTCATGGGCCAGGATGATTCTTATGGTGCTGGTGTGGCTATCCTGACAGTAGTAGTTTGCAGACCATCTGCAAGAGTGGCCACACAGGAGGCTGCAGTGCAGGACAGTACTACTTCACATGTTCATGGGTAGAATATCCATTCCAACCTACCATCTACGAATTTAGCAGCGTAACTCCAGAGCTCAATGCCTTCTTCATAATTTATTTTGCAAGGTCAGGCTTGCAGTTAAATCAAAGTCCATTTAGCAGCTATTACGTACTAAGTACAGAAAATGCCATTCTCAGACCTCTAGTTTCAAGATCCAAGTGGTTACGAACTTTTTGAGGGCATTAAAAAGTCTTTGCTCCCAAATGAAGGCCTTCTCTAAAGTGGAAATATTGTCCTCACAAGGCTCGTGGATTCCCAGTTGAAACCTATTTATAAAGCTTCACCACAGCATCTTTTGTGCAAATCTGCTTTCCTTGAAGTGATTAAATCTGCACACATAGTAGCAAAATTTGGGCATACGGATCCATAAAATCAAAGTGGTCATGCAGACACTTCCAAAGTTTTTTCCCTAAGCTGATTTCCATGCAAAATCAAAACTATTACGTTACCAACATTCTTTCAGAATGCTACTTCCCCAGCAGTTGGATCTCTCTATACATAGATATCAGGAGAGTAATTTTATTTTAGGAACACAAGATATAAGGAAATGCAAACAAACGCTTATAAACAATATTCTCTTTCACACAGAACTGCAACTTCCAATAAATAGTCACTATCCAGCTGGATAGTTTATTGCATTCTAATATGCTACAGTAAATTAAAAACCACTCTTATCTGACAAACCAACCAGAGGTAAGTGTGAGAAAGAGCCCTCTTTCTGCATGGTAGCCCCCACTTTTTGCTAAAATGCTGATGTGTTTTGACTGAGTGTGCCCTTGACTCTTGTCAATCAGGTACACAGAGCCTATGTTCTTTCCCTAAAACTGCATTGAAAACAGAACCCAATTGGCATCTCTGGCCACAGGTCAGCCCCTGGTAAATGGCACCACAGGCACCCAGGGCACTGGAAGGCCTCTAAGGGCTGCAGCACTTATTGTGCCACCCTTAGAGGTCCTGTACCTTTACACTCACACACTGCCTTTGCAGGCTGCGTGTCTTAGTGCAGAACAAAGTGAAGAGTCGACATGGCACACTTCCCTGTATGCCATGCCTACAACCCACTGCCCTGGCATAGGTCAGTCACCCTTCTAGCTGGGTGCCCTATACCAGTGGTGAGGGTACAGGTGCATGAGCCCTTTACCCCTCCAGTGTTTAAGTCCATTCTTAGACATTGTAAGTGCAGTGCTGCCATTAAGTGAATGTGGTGCTCGGAGCTTGTCATTACGAACTCCACCGCACCATAATGGCTACACTGAAAACTGAGAAGTTGGGTATCAAACTTCCCAGCACATTAAACCCACACTGATGCCAGTGTGGGATTTAATGAAAAATGTACACTGGGCATTTTCGAGATGGCTCCTGAAAAACGACCTACCACTTATGTCCAGGCTGAGTGGCTGTTTTCAGCTGCCGCTACCAGACATGTTTCTGGACCCCTGGGTAGCCTGCTGCTCTCGGGGGCCTGAAACAATGCACATCCTGGGACGAGGTGCCAAGCCTCCTCCCCCAGGATGGGCAAGGTCCACGAAGGGGAAGCTTCAAAGGCTTGCCGCCTTTGTGAGTTTCCCCACACCACTTGCTGCTTTCCGCAACTGGTTCCCACTGGTTCTGACCCCCACTTTGGGCTGGAGAACTGGCGGGAAAAACAAGTGAGGAAAAGAGGTGTGCCCACCTCTGCCAACTCCACCCCTCAGGTGGGGGAGGTGAGGTGAAGCACAACTCTGTCCTCACCATCTTGCAGTTGGAGGGACCCGGCCAACCAGGGAAAGGCTTATGCCCCCCTCCCACTGGAGGGCGGCTTAATAGGGGGTGTACACACCCAAGGGAAAGGACCCATTGGTTCCAACCTTTTACCTACCTGTAACACCCCTAAATCTAGTATTTAGGGCACCCCTGAACCTTACTTCCTCAGACAAGAAACCAGAAGAACAAAAGAAGGACCGAACAGCCATGCCGAAGCTAACAAGACGAGGACGCCCACTGACTTGCCCCAGCCCTACCGGCCTGTCCCCACCTCGAACCTGCACCAGTGAAATCCTGGTTTGTCCTGCTGCCAGCAACCTCGAGAATCCAGGAGGACCTGCCTGCCTTCCATCCCAAAGACTTTCTCCTGTGAACACTGGATTTGGTCATGAACCGACTCCAGCTCCGCAAGGATCCGTGGGTCTGCACCACTCTGCACCCGGCGCCTACAGCCCGAGTTTGAGTGGTCCTACACCAAGAGTAGATCTCCCTGGCGATCTTGACCCGAGATACGGTGACCTCTGACGTGCCTCAAGTCTCAAGCCGATGCCTGCAGCCTCAAACCGAAAAGTCTTCCAAACCTCGTCCAAGAGCTGGTAAGAAGATGACCCTAAGAGGCACCCCTGCACCCGATGCCCCACGGCCTTGGGTGGCCCAACCGATAGTGCCTTACCAACCCCAGCATCCCAACTTACCTCTAAGTGGTGGTTGCACCCAGAAGACCTTCGTCCCCGAGCCTGCAGTGTGTTTTCAAACCGGAGACTCTCCATTGAAAGTGACATGGCACACAACGCCAAAACAGCACCCGGCCGGCCCAGTGCCGTTGAGGTTCCATCTCTTGTGCTGGCCTAACCCCCATTTGCCCTGAACTTAAGTCCATGAGCTTTGCTCCCACAACCCAGTGGCCTGCTCGTCCGCAGCCTCCAACCGGGTGCCCCCTATCCCCTGTTGGCTAACATTGGGCCTCAGCACTCCGCACCCGGCCACCTGAGTGCTGCTGAGGGTGTAACAAGAGTGCATCCTTGACCCTGGGGGACCGCTGAATCTAATCCCAGAATACCAACTCCCACAACAAAGTACTTCCCTGTTAACCGATAGTCAATGTTATCCTATGGAGATAAATAGTGTTGTTTTTCTATGAAACGTTTCTAAGTGTGGAGTTGGAAAACCTTTTAAAATTTACCAAATAACAAAAACACTTTTACTCACCTGTTTACAGGAAATATCACAGTGCAGTATCCATGTATACTGTACTGTGTAAGAAAAGTAGTCTGCAAAGTAATCTACTGGCTAAAAAGCCTACACACAGTATATGTACTGTATTTCCATAGCATTGCATTTTCAGTAACAATACTGTAATGAAAACAAAGTGCATAGACAATTGCAATCCAAACTGTGTTACAACTGCATTACTACTGTAAAGTATGTATTGCTTACCTGTGCCAGGCTTGCTTGTTTCTAGAAAAAAAAATAACTAAAAGAATATTTTCATACAAAAACGATTGGTCTGAAGTTCAGTCTTTGAGTATGTGAATTCATTTGCTTACAGAGTGTGCAGAACAAATGCTTAACACTGTCTTCTGATAAAGCCTTACTGCATGACCACACTACCCCAAATAGAGAGTGAGGTGCCATCTGTTTTACTTCTGCCTACCTTTTGGGTTCCACTGGACTCTGTGGACACTATAACTCACTTTGGTATAGTATATACAGAGCCAGCTTTCTACAGTAAGCAGCTGCTGCCCCTTTATTATGAAATGTTCCCAAGTGCAGCGATTGGTAAAGCAGCCACATAGGTCTATACACACTTCTACTCCGACCTGTTGTCTTAACTCCGATTGTAGAACCCGTTTACATAGTTATCATTAAGCTCGTTTTTCTTTATTTTTTTCCTTCATCTGCTTTCATTCGGGTGACTTTGCTATTCTATTCAGTGCTTATGGTTATCAGTCCAGCTGCTCCATAAGGAGAGGGAATGGTTGCTTAACTCTAATCCTAGTTTTCCTTTAGGGGAATCTCCATTGAAATCATAAGAAGCCCATCTTCCTCTTCGGAAGTGATAAAGAACGTAAGTGTTTCTGTATATGTTAGTACCCTTTAACTCATTTAAAGAAAAACTATAGCAACTGCCAATTTGAGGACTTGAACCTGGAGGGCTAGTAGCTCTTAAAGCGGCAGTGTCAGTGTTTCACTCTATATTACTGGAGCCTCCATGCCTACATTGTCCTTCCTTCACTTCCCTTAAAAAGCTTTGCGAAAGGGATTTTTTCTTTGGGACTTACTCATCTAGTGATAACTATGTATTTTTCAACTAGTTTTTTTATTTTAGCGGAAGTAAATGGAATTGGCGAACATAGCCACTTTTTGTAGGATGTTAAATTATTTCTTTTTAAATTAGAAGTTTTGGGCTTTCTATGACAGGCAAAATGCGAAATATATTTTTTCTTTGAAAAAGATTTCTGGGATCCATTGTGTGATTGGGACTATTTAGTGGTTGTGACTTCATTTGAGATTCTCTTGAAGCAGAGCTCTGATTAAAGGCAAGCAGACATCTGTTCTTCACGGCCTCCCCATGTGAGTTCAACCAGGCAGAGCTTTATTTGAGCAGCATGGCCACACTGAAGCATCCATTAAAATGGGAACAGGAGGGAGTCCCGTCCATGTGCCTGCTTGGTTTTGAGTCTTTGCACACAATGAGTTTGACTCGGTGGTGCATGCTGCAGATTCTTCTGCTTGATAAGGCTCTATTAATCAAAATTATATTGGCTTTTAGCCTCTAAAGAGTAGGAGGTTTTGGTTTGTAAACTGACTTGCAAGAATGCCCTGTGATAATTTGGGTAGGACGCTTCAGGCAGACATATTTTTTTTTACTACTATTTGCAGGCTTTTCTCAGTCCACCCTGCAAGTGATGTTATTGCCTCTTGTACTTGTTTCAAGCAAGTAAGGACACCCGACCCCCCCCCCCCACCCAAAAAATAGGGATTTTTGAATAGCCAGAACTGGGCAAAACTTTCGCGGACACCTCCGTAGACATGACAGTCATGTGGGATCAGCAGTGTTGTGCCGCACAAAGAAGGTGCTCCACAATATACTTTTCTTACTGTTTGATTTGAGACTATGCTACCTTTTCCTGTCTGCCCATGTAATGTAAGCTGTGTGCTAATATTAGGGTGTTGGTGTGAATAAGATGGACCTGAACCAGAAGCCTGCTGTCAGGTTGTCCCTTCCAGAGCTCTAAATGTATCTTGTTCTTCCAGGTGAGGCGGCCCGCAGAAAACGCTCGAAGTCTGAAGATATAGATACCACACAATCCAAGCGTCGTCGTTATGAGGGTGAAGAATATGAAGCAGAACTCCAGGTGAAGATTACAGCACGTTCTGACATTGACCAGAAACTTCAGAAGGTAAATTTGAAATTGGGCACTTGGCGAGCCTGTCTCTGTTCTACTTGTTCAACATATGCGTTCAGGTATTGGAGGTGCTGAGGGTCACATTGTTTCCTAAATTAGTGTTTTGTGTAACTGTGTTACTATTAAAATACCATATATAAAGTTGTCACCATTTATTCATGCCTTTATGCTCCACTCACTTTTTTATATTTCATCGCACTTTTCCTGACTGTTATCCAACCTTCATGGCTGGTAATTTGCATTTTCTTGCAGGTCATCCAGAGGCTTCTGGAAGATAAGCTCTGTGCACTGCAGTGTGCAGTCTTTGACAAGGCACTCGCAGATCTTAAATCTAGGGTGGAGAAGATAGAGTGCAAGAAGCATGAGAGCGTTCTGAATGGCATGCAGGTGAGGTAACCTGGCTACACCAAGGACCACAGATGTGCTTCCTATTCACTTAATCATGGACCACCCAATAGTGTAATCAATTTAATTTCTTCTTAAATACAAAGATTATCTTGAACAGTATTCCACCATTGTCTCCATTTCAGCTATTGAATTTATAAAGTTGTTGTAGGCTCTGCCAATAAATAAAGGCTTAAAAAAAAAGTTGATACAGGCTTCTCGCCGGCATAATTACAGGAAATATCCTTCCCTTGGATTGAGCTCTTAGACAGCTGATGTGCCGTACCTGTTATATTAGTTTCTTAGTTATTCTGTTTGATTTTGCACTTTTTTTTTGTTTCAGGCAAAAATTGCCAGGTTATCGAGGCGATTTGGAGCAGCCAGAGAAGACTTGAAAAAGCGCCAGGAGGTAGGGGGGAAGTGGTGCATGCAATACCAAGATGCCCCTACTGTTAAGAGCTTATGGGTGTTGACCTTGTAGTGTAGCTGGCACCTACGGCTTATTATTTTGTGGGTTGTTTTTTAGCAAAGATGACTTTCTGTGACTGAAACAAACTTGGTTATATCATAGTATCCAACAGATAAGTTGTCACATTTCCTCACCGTACAAAGAGACTGATAACCAATCACATGATACAGTATTGCCTTTGCCATAGGGCTGACCTGTCACTACATTGATTTTACACGATGGTCACCTGCAGTTGGGAATGTAACGAATGAAGGAGAAATGTCCTCCTGTTCATATTACAGCTATTACCCATAGAGTGGTTCCTGTGCTTGAAGTTAGTCCTCTGCCAGATGGCTTCATCTGGTGTGCTTGACACTATAAAAGGCTTAACTGAGTGTAAACTACTCTTCATTCAAAGCATTGGAAAAAACTTAGTGGAGGCTTGAAGGCAGTGTGGGATTGTGTCCCAAATGCTGTTTTATTTTGTTTTTTTAGCGAGTTGGTAGTGAAACAGTTACTCTGAGAATGTTTCTGGGATTGGGAGTATCAGAGTATTTGTGGGTGTGTAAAAGGTGTCAATAGGCCACAGAGGGGAGGGGGCATTACTTAATTGTGGATGTGCATGTGGTAGGCAGAATTTAGTGCAGTGGAGGTCTGTGTAGCTGGAGTGTCTCAAACAATGGAAGGTTTGGGAACTTTACAGATAATCTGGGAGTTAGAACCAGGTGCAGAGAGGGAGAGAGTAACCTGAAGATGTTGTCAATCTAGAAATGGTAGACTTACAAAATTATAACTTGCTGTTTTTCAGATGCAAGCAGTGCAGCCAGCACCGCCTGGGTCTCCGAGCAAAGGCATAGGTGATGGAGCAAGCACCCTGGTACAACGGTGAGGGAGCGATTGGTTTGGGTGTGGGGCTCATATTATCGCTCTTTCTTACCTGGTTACCTCTTGGTAAGACCATCCATTTTTCTTTTAGACTGCAGACTACCCCGAGATAAAATGGTAACTATTGCTAGCTAGAAGAGTTTTCCCACAAGATGTTTGCTTTCAGATGACAGTATATGTAGTTGTTGGATCATAGCAAGTCAATCTTTACTGTTGGAAGTGATGCTGAAAACATTTGTCCCAGAGGCCGGCTTTATTCACCAGATTGCCCCTCTGACTGCAGCTATAACACTGGCTTAGTGTCCACGTAAAGCTAACATGAAACATTTATTCCACAGAAATGTTGGGACTGTTCGACAGATGCTGGACACAAGGCGAACTGGAGATACATCTGTACCAGCTTTTCATACCCCCACAACCGCAGGTATGTGAACTTCAGCTAGTCCCTTTCTTTTGTTTGTACAATATGCTGTTTGTAGTGACCTCTTTGATAGGATTGTTCCTGTTCCTAGTTCTCATTATTTCTCTAGATTGCCCTGTTACATTGTCAATCAATGAAGTTTGTATTAACACCCTTGTTGTGGGACCTGGGACAATGCAGGGCATTGGGGAAAGAGGTGAAGAGATTGGGATTGTTTTACCGGTCTACATTAGTTTTAGTCTTTGGTACTACCTTACCAAGCAGTCTTGTTTGTTGCTCCTTACCTCTGCTGTAATGGAAACAAGTTATACCTGGCTTATGATTGGAGGTTTGCTTGAGTGAATGCCAGTGAAAGGAGGAGTTGCAGGCAATCTTGTTATACCCCAGACTTGGCAAAATAGTAATGTTGTAGTCCCATAAGAATATTTTGCATTTCTTTTCTGTTTGATTGGTGTGGTTTCACTTCGTATTCAGCTCACCATTTTAATTTAAAGCTTTTACTTTTGCAGCGCCACCACCACCACTACTAGCCCCGCCACCACCACTGCAAGCTGCTCCCAGCCAAGCCCTTCAGCGCATTGCGCCAACGCCATCCTCTCAGTCCCTCACTGTTGCTACCCCAGCAAGGTCGATGCCAGATTGGAAGCTAATTCAACAGAGGAGTAAGCACAAGAGACAGCAGAATGTTCTAATTGTATATTACTTGACAAGGTGGTCTTCTGGCATATATATATATGTTCGAGGCATATGAGCTGCAGATCACACACTGAGGATAAGATCGCCATCTGGTGTTGGGCTCGGATGATTGCAGGTTGTTGTTGTCTTCGGAAGAAGCCTTTGGTCACGAGGTTGGTGACTCCTCCCCTGGACAACAGTGCGCATGGGCATCCACTCCATCGGCAGATTGTTTTTTTCCGCCATTGGGTTCGGATGAACTTTTTTCCGCTCCAGCAGAAAACTTCTAGCAATCATTTTAAATACTTAATCTTCATTCCATCGACGTCGAACTCAACTCGGACCGGTTCCGCAAGCGGCTGATGGACAGGACACCCTTCAAAAAATGCCCCCAGTGTGGAGCGAAGTTCCCCCACAGTGACCACCACGAGGTTTGTAACCTCTGCCTGTCGCCGGAACACAACGAGTCCAACTGTCCAGCTTGTTCCGCTTTCCGTTCGAAGAAGACCCTCCGGGACCGAAGAGCTCGACGCCATATTATGGCCAAACCAGCTCCAGAACCGGAGGACATCTTTGCTCAAGATGTTCCCGAAGACGACACCGAAGATCTCGAGATCGTGTCCGAGGCCGACGATTCCGATGACCTCATCACTCCAGGGCAGCGTGTGAGTACCACCCCCCCTGCCCCTGCCCCATCCAAAAAAGCATTGGTCAAGACTCCGCCAGCTGGGCCCACTCGCGACCGGAAATCCTCTTCAGAAGCCCCGCCCTCGGGCCCGGCTCCGAAGACATCTAAGCCTGTGGGTGGCTCGGGCTCGAGCAAACCTCACCTGATTGTGCCTTTAACACCCTCGGCACCCAAAAACCCACTGTTGGCACCGAAACAGGCTCCAAGACCGAAATCTCCTTCGGCACAGAAACGTTCCTCGGCACCGAAGTCTCCACCGGCACCGAGACGTTCTTCAACATCGATGCCTGAAAGTCCATCGGCACCGAAAACTCAGTCGGCACCGAAAACTCAGTCGGCACCGAAAACTCAGTCGGCACCGAAAACTCAGTCGGCACCGAAAACTCAGTCGGCACCGAAAACTCAGTCGGCACCGAAAACTCAGTCGGCACCGAAAACTCAGTCGGCACCGAAAACTCAGTCGGCACCGAAAACTCAGTCGGCACCGAAAACTCAGTCGGCACCGAAAACTCAGTCGGCACCGAAAACTCAGTCGGCACCGAAAACTCAGTCGGCACCGAAAAATCCATCGGACCCGAAAAAATCATCGGCGCCGAAAACTGCGTCCCCGCCGAAAAAAGCTCATAAAGACCCGAAGCGGACATCGCAGACACCACCTTCGGAGCCAGATGAACTTTTTCGACCAGATCCTACTCAAAAGCGGATCTACATCAATCCTAACACGGGACATGTGACTGCCATCCCATATAAAAAGCGGAAGCTGGACACTACACCTCCCCCAGCTCCCATACGGAAAAAGGACTGTGCTACTTCACCACTTCGTCCTTCCTCTCCTGTTTTACCTCCTAACCCGTCCCCCCCTCCTCCTCCTGATTCTCCTTTACCTTTACCTTTACCATCTCCCTATCATTCACCTCCTCCACAGGATGATAATGATGACTTAGGGGGAGGGGCGGACCCTGATTTATTTAATGATCCTGTTGATCCAAACGACCCTTTTACGTTCCCAGACCCAGCACCCATGGAAGACTGGTCTTATCCTATACCTGACATGCCTGACCCCACTACCTACCCCTCCAAGCCCTCCCCTCCTGATGACCACCTAGGGTTCGGCCAACTTATAAATAGGGCAGCAACATTCCACGGCGTCACAATGCACACAGACGCCCTTGAAGAGGACTTCCTCCTTGATACCTTTGAGCAGTCACAAAAGACTGTGCACATACTGCCCATGATCAAAGGGGTTATAAAGCATGCTACTGAAGTCTTTAAGGACCCTGTTCGAGCTAGGGTTCTCAACCCCCGCATCGAAAAAAAGTACCGACCAGCCCCGCAAGACCCTGCATACATTAAGGCCCAGCTCCCTTTAGACTCCTTAGTCGTATCAAATGCCAGGAAGCGCGCTAACTCACAGACAACTGGAGAAACGCCTCCCCCAGACAAAGAGTCTAAGCTTTTAGAAGCCTCGGGCAAACGGGTCGCCGCGCAGGCGGCTAACCATTGGCGTATTGCAAATACCCAGGCCCTGTTAGCCAGGTATGATAGAGCGCATTATGACCAACTTGAGGACCTTATGCAACATCTGCCTGAACCCTTTAAGTCCCAGGCCTCTGACCTCATCCAAGAAGGCAAATTAATATCTAATGCCTCCATTAAATGCGCCTTAGATGCAGCAGACACTGCTTCTAGAGCGGTCAATACTAGCGTCTTACTCAGACGACATGCCTGGCTCCGTATTTCCGGTTTTAAACCGGAGGTTCAAACCGCAATTCTAGCTCAACCTTTCAACCAAGAGCAGCTATTTGGCCCTGCAGTGGATACTGCATTAGGAAAAATGAAAAAGGATAATGAAACTGCCAAGTCTATGGGAGCACTGCAGTCTCCTCAAAACCGGGGTTCCTTTCGTCGCTCCTTTTATAGAGGAGGCTCCAAAAACACATCAACTGAGACCACATCCACCTTTAAAAATTCTGGACAAACATCCCCTAACAGAGGTTATTTCCGGGGAGGTTATAGGGGAAACAATAACAAAGGTCGAGGACGGGGCAACAACAACAACACCCGCACCTCACCAGCCACCAAACAGTGACTTGCCACCACTCCCCCCAGACCATTCCACTCCGGTCGGGGGGCGACTCCAACAATTCCTACCTGTCTGGACTTCCATCACCACAGACAGGTGGGTAAGACAAATTATCCAGTCTGGCTACTGCCTCGAACTCATACAATCCCCCCCAAACATACCGCCCAAACAACGTCCAATGTCCTCGCATCATCTCTCTCTCCTCAAACAAGAAGTTCAATCCCTGTTACAAAAACATGCAATAGAACCAGTCCCCCTTCAACATCAGGGAAAAGGGGTATATTCTCTATACTTCCTCATTCCCAAAAAGGACAAAACACTAAGGCCCATACTGGATCTCAGACTACTAAACCAGTATATACATTCGGATCATTTTCACATGACCACTCTCCAACAAGTCCTCCCACTTTTACAACAGGGAGACTTCCTCGCCACATTGGACCTCAAGGACGCATACTTTCACATCCCTATGCATCCCGCTCACAGAAAATATCTACGATTTGTGGTAGATGGGCAACACTATCAATTTACAGTTCTCCCATTCGGAGTAACAACGGCACCCAGAGTGTTCACCAAGTGCCTAGCAGTCGTGGCAGCGCATCTCAGAAGACAACAGATCCATGTCTTCCCCTATCTGGACGATTGGCTCATAAAAGCCAATACATACCAAAAATGCGTTCTCCACACTCATCGCACGATTCAAACTCTCCACGATTTGGGATTCACTATCAACTACCCCAAATCCCACCTACAACCTTCCCACTTACATCAGTATCTAGGAGCAACCATAGATACATCCAAAGCCATTGCCTATCCCAGCACTGCCAGGATAGCCAGTATACAAAATCTCATCTCTCAATTTCAAACTCATCCATCTCTTCCAGCAAGAGTGTTCATGCAGCTCCTAGGCATGATGGCGTCATGCATCTCCATAGTCCCACACGCACGACTTCAAATGCGTCCCTTACAGGAATGCTTAGCACAACAGTGGAACCAAGCTCACGGACAACTTACCGATCTGGTGTTGGTGGACAGTCGCTCACTTCGCTCACTGAAATGGTGGAACACCATCAACCTGTCCAAAGGGAGACCGTTCTTAGAGCCTCTTCCACAAGTTGTGCTAACTACAGACGCATCTCTCACGGGGTGGGGAGCCCACCTCCTTCACCATACCACTCAGGGCAGATGGACCAGTCAACAAAAACTGCTCCACATCAACCACCTGGAACTCTTAGCAGTGTTCCTAGCACTAAAATCCTTTCAAATTCACCTAAAGAACAAAACTGTCCTCATACGCACAGACAACATGACGACAATGTATTATATACAGAAACAGGGAGGGACACACTCTCTCCAACTGTCCCAACTGGCACAGCAAATCTGGAGATGGGCAATTCCCCAAAACATCTACCTGTTAGCAGAACATCTCCCAGGGATCCACAATCAAGTGGCCGACCTCCTAAGTCGCCACACACAACAGATCCACGAATGGGAACTACACCCCAAGGTTCTACTCCCCTTCTTCCAAAAGTGGGGACAACCAGACATAGACCTGTTCGCCACTCCCGAAAACACAAAATGCCCAACCTTCGCCGCCAGGTTTCCACACCCACAGTCGAAGGGCAATGCCCTATGGATGAACTGGTCAGGCAAATTTGCGTACGCCTTTCCGCCTCTCCCACTAGTTCCATTTGTGGTACGCAAACTGAAACAACAGTCACTAACACTAATACTAGTGGCTCCCACTTGGGCACGTCAACCGTGGTTCACCACACTTCTGGAACTATCTTTAGTTCCACATCAAAAGCTACGCCTCTCCCCGGATCTGTTAACCCAGAACCATGGAGAAATCAGACACCCAGATCCTCAAACACTGAATCTAGCGATCTGGCTCCTGAGGTCCTAGAGTTCGGTTACCTCAATCTCCCTCCAGACTGTATGAATATCATAAAAGAAGCCAGACGCCCTACTACTAGAGCGTGTTATGCCGCTAAATGGAAACGATTTGCCATCTACTGCGCTAATAATGACATACATCCATTGGATGCTTCCATCCAAAACATCATTTGCTACCTACTACACTTGCAAAGATGCAATCTAGCGTATTCCTCTATACGTTTACACCTAGCAGCCTTGGCAGCCTACTTGCAAAA
The DNA here is from genome assembly GCF_964204655.1 of Triturus cristatus. NCBI lineage: Eukaryota > Metazoa > Chordata > Amphibia > Caudata > Salamandridae > Triturus > Triturus cristatus. Next base: position 199,300,528 of record NC_140586.1, on the reverse strand, counting down.
TAGGCAACACCTGTCCCTTTTTAAGGTACCAGCCATCAAAGCGTTTATGGAAGGTCTCAAAAGAATTCTTCCCCCAAGATTGCCACCTGCACCAGTGTGGAATCTCAATGTGGTTCTAACAAGACTCATGGGTCCCCCATTTGAACCTATGCACAAATGTGAATTGCAATTCCTAACATGGAAGGTAGCTTTCCTTATCGCAATCACTTCCCTGCGCAGAGTAAGTGAAATACAAGCCCTTACACTTGAGGAACCTTTCTTACAACTACACCGTAACAAAGTGGTTCTTAGGACAAACCCTAAATTTCTTCCAAAAGTGATTTCCCCTTTCCACCTTAACCAATCAGTAGAACTACCGGTCTTTTTTCCAAATCCAGACTCGGTAGCTGAAAGGGCCCTACATACCTTAGATGTCAAAAGAGCCTTGCTTTATTACATCGACAGGACAAAACCTTTTCGAAAGACAAAACAACTCTTTGTTGCTTTCGCGCCACCACACAAAGGCAACCCGATCTCCAAATCAGGAATAGCCCGGTGGATAGTTAAATGCATCCAAATATGCTACCTCAAGGCTAAACGTACACTTACAGTTCCCCCTAGGGCGCACTCCACGCGTAAAATAGGGGCTTCTATGGCCTTCTTAGGCAATATTCCCTTAGAAGACATTTGCAAGGCAGCCACATGGTCTACCACGCATACCTTCACTAAACACTATTGTGTTGACGTGCAGGCCAAACAACAGGCCTCCGTGGGCCAGGCTGTCCTAAAAACTTTATTTCAAGCTGCTGCAACGGTTACAGGCGACCACCGCTAAGGGGAGCACTGCTGTATAATCTATCCTCAGTGTGTGATCTGCAGCTCATATGCCTCGAACGGAATATGCTACTTACCAGTATGCATCTGTTCTTGGCATGTAGAGCTGCAGAGTCACACACGCCCGCCCGCCTCCCCGGGACCTGTATCTGTTCCAGCATCCGTCTTACTTAGACATTACACATGGACATCCTTTCTTTCTTTTCTATATACTCCATCTTTTCCCATCATGGCGAAAAACAATCTGCCGATGGAGTGGATGCCCATGCGCACTGTTGTCCAGGGGAGGAGTCACCAACCTCGTGACCAAAGGCTTCTTCCGAAGACAACAACAACCTGCAATCATCCGAGCCCAACACCAGATGGCGATCTTATCCTCAGTGTGTGACTCTGCAGCTCTACATGCCAAGAACAGATGCATACTGGTAAGTAGCATATTCCTTTATCACCACTATTCCGAGATGCTCGTAGTGGGGATGTATATGATGAATATGGTAGCATTACGTTTACACTTTCACACCCCAGCCCAATATGTGTTTGGGATCCACAGAGGAGCAGTAAGGAAGATGAGGCAGGTGCCCATGACCCTCCTTCTAGTCCACCTGGTCAAGATAGCCCTGGTCTGCTCTTGGAGATGTCAGACAGTCCCCCTGAGAGTCTACTTCTATCTGGACTTTCTCACTCAGCATCAGGGCCAACTCAGACACCCAGATCTGTAGGAGCTGAACTTGTGATCCCGCAGCTGAGTTCCTTGAGTTTTACTTCCTCAAAGGTCCAGAGGAATGCAGGATTATTCTGTGAAAGGCGTGCCTGTTGTACAGCTAAATTAAGGATTTGTGCACTATATCTCCAGTCAGATCCGTTTAAGGTCTCTGTGCATGGGAGCATGTGCTACTTCCTACGCTTGTACAAATGAGGCCCTGCCTACACTTATGAACGCTACAACTTACTGCAGTTACAGCATTTTTACAGAATAAACAAAAATCAGCACTTTTCAAGGTCCCAATCCTTAAAACCTTCATGAAGTGCCTTAAAAGGATAATACCTCCTGAAGATCCCCCTCGCCCCATGCAGAACCTAAGTGTAGTGTTCGAGGCATGTGGGCTGCTGAATTCATATCTGTCCATAGATCGCCGCCTAGTGTTGGGTCCGGATGATTGCACATTGTTGTCCTGGAAGAGTCTTCGAAGTATCACGAGATAGGTGGCTCCTCCCCTGGACTACAGTGCGCATGGGCATCCTCAGATTATTTTTTTCCGCCATTGGGTTCGGATGTGCTTATCTTAGCTCAAGTTAGGAAAACTATATTTAGACTTCGTCGGTATCGTTTGCGTTCGGTATCGATATTTTCTTCTTTCACCTCATCGGATCGAGTTCGGACCGAACTTCAATCGACGATCGAACATGGAATCGAGGACTCCCTTCAAGAGATGCCCTCTATGTCACGCCAAATATCCCCACATCGACGTCCACCCGGTGTGTAACAAATGTTTGTCACCGGATCACGATGAATCAAAGTGTATGGCCTGCGCCCGATTCCGGTCATAGAAGACACTTCGGAATCGACGTGCAGCTCGCTTGGAGGCCACCAAATCGGCACCTACCTCGGTCAACATATTCGGGACCGAGGATAAAGATGTCGAGAGCGTCGAGGAAGTGGAATCGGATTCTGCTTCGGAACCTCACTCCGACTATGAAGCCGAAGACGAGGGGATATTCCGGGACGAAGAAGTCGTCGACTAGGTAGGAGACGACACTGGGGCCCTTGGGGCCGAAAAAGATAGCTCAGGCGAGGAGCTAGGCCAATCCGTCGATACGGAGGCCCAAAGACAAAATGTCAATGTGGCTCGGGTCGCGGGGTCGCCTATGGGCCACACCCAAGACCAGTCACTGCGTTCTACAGCCCCGCCTCCGGGCTCGGCTTCGAACATTTCCCAAGAGCCGGAACTTCGTAAAACCTCTCGATTCGATCCCGCAAAATCGAAACCGAAAGCTGCACAGGTGAAACTGAAACTAAAAGTGCAACTCGTCCTCGTCGGATCGAAGGCTTCCAACCCTTCACATCCGCAAACACAAAAGAAGGACGTCGGAACCGAACAGCCTAAAGGCACTGTTGGTGCCGAAGAAACACACAGGGTTTTCGGCGCCGAAACACACAAAAAGGCCCTCGGTCCCCCGAAGCCGCAGATGCCTTTAACAACCAAATTCGGGGCGCGAATGCCTACAGCTGACCGATCGCGCATCGACTGCAAAGGGTGCCGACGGTGCGAGGATTCCCACTCCACAGGGCGTCGACCCGAAAGTTCGAATCGAAAAGCCTAAGTCGGGAAAGGGACCTGGGACGGCTTCCAAGCCGGTCCCCGAAGAGCACGTCGGTTCCAGTGCCCCTTCGCCATCCCTGGTGAGGCAGGTGTCTGTGTCCCTGACGCGCATCAGGGAATGGGACACACCCGACCCGAAACAAGGCCCCGAGCCGAAGAAGGTCGCGAAGGCTACATCAACGCCGGCACCGATCACCTTTGGATTGCCGCCGTCGGGGACACCTAAAATGTTCGCACTCCGGAAGGGCTTCGCACCCGCAAAACCTGCACCTGCAGATCAGCCTGTCGACGACTCACAGGAGCGGGTCATCGACCTCGAAACCGGTAAACTGGTGTTTCGGAAGAGAAAAATTGTCCCGGTGAACACTTTGGAGTCCTATAAAATCCCGCTCAAGAAGAAAATGGATTCTGGCTCCACTCCACTGCCTGTGGAACCTTATCAAACTTACACCCACCACACACTTGATTTTTCTCCAACACCTTCGGAGACGGATGCAGGTGACACCTATTATGAGGATACCTCTTATCCTCTACATCATGACCAGGATGAACCACAGGACCAGGATCCCTCATGGGGAGACCCAAATGACCCAGGTGACATCCACAATGCTCCTGACACCCCTATCTACAATATAAAACCATCCCCTGCTGAGGACACTGCTGCTTTTAACGCCCTCATTGAACGGGCGGCTGACAATCACGGGGTTGAACTTCATTCAGACTCTGTTGAAGAGGATTTCTTAGTGGACACGTTCTCCACGTCAGAAACAACGGTTAAGACCCTACCAATGCTAAAAGGCGTTCTTAAACATGCTAAGGACATCTTTAAGGAGCCAACAAGAACACGAGTGTTAAACCCCAGGATTGAAAAAAAGTATAGACCAGCCCCAGGTGACCCTACGTACATTAAGGGTCAATTGCCATTGGACTCCCTGGTTGTTTCTAACGCCTGCAAACGAGCGGACTCTCAAACTACTGGTGATGCTCCCCCTCCGGACAAAGAGTCCAAGGTGTTCGAAAACTCTGGGAAACGGGTGGCAGCTCAAGCATCAAACATCTGGCGCATTGCCAACACCCAGGCACTTCTAGCCAGATACAGCAGGTCCCACTACGATACCCTGGAACCCCTAATACAACACCTACCAGATGAGTACAAGGAGGGGGCGGAGCTCCTCAGAGAGGGGCAACTCGTTACCAATGCGTCCATCAAATGCGCACTGGATGCAGCAGACACAGCAGCCAGGGCCATCAACACTAGTGTGATGTTACGAAGACATGCATGGTTAAGAATATCGGGCTTTAAACCAGACATTCAAACAAATATCTTGCATCAGCCAGTCAACCCAGACTTCTTATTTGGCCCTGAAGTTGACACCACACTCAAAGATTAAAAAAGACACTGAGACTGCTAAATCTATGGGGGCTCTACAATCGCAGCAGTTTCGTGGTGGCTCCTTTCGTCGCCCCAGAAGTTCAGGAGCAGCTAGAGGTCAGGGCTCCCAGCAGCAGTAAAATAAAGGAGGGTCACAAACTCCTTATAATAAAAACAATAGGGGTGGATACCGTGGCTCCAGCACCAAGGGCAGGGGCAGAGGAAACAACAATACCAGATCCTCTGCCAATAACAAACAGTGACGTCTTGTCACTGCCCCCCGTCCACATAACACCGGTCGGGGGGAGATTACAACAGTTCCTGCCAGTCTGGAGTTCCATCACCACAGACAGGTGGGTCTTAGACATTGTCCAGTACGGTTATTGTCTAGAATTAACATCCATTCCACCCAACATACCACCGAGACGACGTCCTATGTCCGTAGAGCACTTGACATTATTGCAGCAGGAAGTACTGAGCATGCTGCAAAAAGGAGCCATAGAGCCCGTGCCTATCCAACAGCACGGTTTAGGGGTGTGTACTCTGTACTTCTTAATCCCTAAAAAGGACGGCTCTCTCAGACCTATACTGGACCTAAGACCTCTCAACATGTACATTCTGTCGGAACATTTTCATATGATCACCCTCCAACAGGTTCTGCCGTTACTCAGTCAGGGAGACTTCCTAGCAACACTAGACTTAAAGGATGCGTATTTCCACGTTCCCATACACCCATCCCACAGAAAATATCTCAGGTTCACTATTCAAAATCAACATGATCAGTTCAAGGTACTCCCTTTCGGAGTAACAACAGCTCCCAGGGTCTTTACCAAGTGCGTAGCGACGGTGGCTGCCCACTTGCGAAGACAACGTATTCACGTCTTCCCTTACCTGGACGACTGGCTTGTTCAGGCAAAGTCAGCCCAGCAATGCGCCAGCCACATGTCCCACACCATTCACCTTCTTCACAGCCTAGGATTCTCCCTAAATTATCCCAAATCACACCTTCAACCAGCCCACGTACAAAAGTACCTAGGCGCGACCATAGACACTCTGGCAGCCAAAGCTCAGCCAACCTTAGTGAGAATCAACAGCATACAACTGCTTATAGCAAAGTTCAGACCTCAACACTCCCTTCCAGCCCGAGTGTTCATGCAGTTGATAGGCATGATGGCCTCCTGCATCTTCATAGTCCCACACGCGAGACTACATATGCGCCCGCTTCAAGAGTGCTTAGCACGTCAATGGAATCGGGCTCAAGGACAGTTGAAAGACCTAGTGTTGGTGAGCGGTCGGGCATACAACTCTCTGCATTGGTGGAATCCACAAAACCTTTGCAAGAGCCGACCGTTCCAAGAGCCTGTTCCACAAATAATACTGACGGCGGACGCGTCTCTCCAGGGATGGGGAGCTCATGTACTCAATTATACGGTGCAGGGACTATGGACGACACAGCAGAAAAAGATGCACATCAACATTCTGGAACTGATGGCAATCTTCCTAGCCATGAAGGTGTTCAAAGTACACTTGTGCAACAAAGTCGTGTTGATCCGGACGGACAACATGACTGCCATGTACTACATTCAGAAGCAGGGAGGAACACACTCTCCGCAGTTGTTTCATCTGGCTCAGAGCATGTGGAAGTGGGCCATTCAGAGGAACATCTTCCTCATGGCGGAACACCTCCCGGGCAAAGACAAACAGATGGCAGATCTGCTCAGCAGACACAGCCACCAAATGCACGAGTGGGAGCTACACCCATCAGTACTCCAACCGTACTTCCAGCAGTGGGGTCATCCCGAGATAGACCTATTCGCCACAAGAGAAAACGCAAAATGCCAAAGCTTTGCCGCCAGGTTCCCACATCCACAGTCGCAGGGCAACGCGATATGGATGAACTGGTCAGGCAGATTTGCGTAAGCTTTTCCCCCAGCGCCATTAATACCGCTAGTGGCACGCAAACTAAGGCAACACTCAATGACACTCATCCTGGTTGCTCCAACGTGGGCACGCCAACCATGGTACACCACGTTTCTAGAACTTTCCGTGGTGCCACATCAAACGATACGACTAACACCCAAACTTTTAACCCAGAACTATGGCGCAATTCAGCACCCAGACCCGCAACAGCTGCACCTGGCGATCTGGCTCCTGAAGTCTTAGAGTTTGGCTACCTAAACCTGCCTCCAGAATGTATGAGCATCATCAAAGAGGCCAGGAGACCCACCACCAGAGCTTGCTATGCGGCGAAATGGAAGAGGTTTGTCATCTACTGTCAACACAATGACATCAACCCGCTAGATGCATCTACTCAGAATATCATCTGTTACCTGCTGCACTTATACCAATGCAGTCTAGCATACACTTCCATACGCATACATCTCACCGCAATAGCAGCCTATCTTCAAAACAGGCAACACCTCTCATTATTCAGAGTGCCTGCCATCAAAGCATTCTTAGAGGGACTTAAACGAGTAATTCCTCCACGGCACCCACCGGCGCCGGTGTGGAACCTAAATGTGGTCCTCACCAGATTGATGGGTCCACCTTTTGAACCTCTACGTTCCTGTGAGATTCAATTCCTCACCTGGAAAGTAGCCTTCCTAGTGGCAATCACTTCGCTGAGACGAGTTAGTGAACTCCAGGCACTAACCATTCAGGAGCCATTCATACAAGTTCATGCGAACAGAGTTGTACTACGTACCAACCCCACCTTCATGCCTAAAGTAATATCACAGTTCCACATGAATCAAACTATTGAACTGCCTGTTTTCTTTCAAAATCCGGAAACTGTCTCAGAGAGAATGCTCCATACACTAGACGTAAAGAGAGCCCTCATGTACTATATAGACAGGACCAAGGATTTTAGGAAAACAAAACAACTCTTCGTTGCCTTTTCTCCACAACATAAGGGCAACGCCATTTCCAAAGCAGGGATAGCCAGATGGATAGTTAAATGTATTCAAATTTGTTATGAAAAAGCTAAACGCACGTTAACTATTCCTCCGAGAGCCCACTCAACACGAACGTTGGGGGCGTCCATGGCATTCCTGGGAAACATTCCATTAGAAGCAATATGTAGAGCAGCCACATGGTCCACTATACATACATTTACCAAACACTACTGTGTAGATGTACATTCAAAACAGCAGGCAGCTGTAGGACAGGCTGTTCTCAAGACTCTTTTTCAGACTGCCGCAGCTGGCATGGGCAGCCGCCGCTAATCGAGGGACTGCTATATACTCTATGCACAGATATGAATTCAGCAGCCCACATGCCTCGAACTGAACATGCTACTTACCAGTATGCATCTGTTCTTGGCATGTAGGGCTGCTGACATTCATATCGCCCACCCTCCTCCCCGGCGCCTGTAGCAGCTGCAGCACTCAGAATTACTGTATAGCATGGTCATCACTTACTGTATCTACTCCATCACTGCCACAATGGCGAAAAACAATCTTGAGGATGGAGAGGATGCCCATGCGCACTGTAGTCCAGGGGAGGAGCCACCTATCTCGTGATACTTCGAAGACTCTTCCAGGACAACAATGTGCAATCATCCGGACCCAACACTAGGCGGCGATCTATGCACAGATATGAATGTCAGCAGCCCTACATGCCAAGAACAGATGCATACTGGTAAGTAGCATATTCAATTCGGTGGCTCGCCTTTACGCTCCTACAGTCATGCTGCCTACTGTTCTTGTCTTGGAACGTGGCTTGCTTAGTGACAATTGCCTCCCTTGGGCGCACTGGTGAGCTCCATGCTCTTACAATACCAGAAACATTCATCGAGGTTCACAAGCATAGGATAGTCCTTCAGATCCATGTTTCTGCCAAAGGTTTTGTCATCCTTTCACATGAACCAGACCAATGAGCTGGCTGTCTTCTCCTGCACCTGGAGACTGTAGCGGAAAGGGCCCTTCACACCCTAGATACAAAGAGGGAGATCATGTACCATATTGATAGAACTAAGCATTTTCATAAGTCCAATCAACTTTTTATGCCCTTTGCCAAACCCCATAGCGGCCCCCCACCTGTAAACCAGGCATTGTGAGATGGATTGTCAAGCACATCCAGTCTTGCCATTCTAAAGCCAAGTGGCCACTCCCCATGCCCCCTATAGCCCACTTCATATGGAAAAAGGCTGCTACTTTAACTTTCCTAGGCAACATCCTCTGATCTCTCAGGGGATCTGCATTGAAAATCATAAGCACTGAATAGACCCACCCATGTGCGAGGACCCCGATGTTCTTCTTTCATAGTCACATTTACTTCGCCTAACTTCGAAACGCCCAGGAGGCACATGTGACATAAGTGTTACATTTTGCAGGCTATATTGCTAATTATAATGAATAACTTTAATATTTTGAAGAAAAAATGTTTAAGCCTTCTAAAGTCACTAGAAAACATTTAAAAGTGACCTTTTAAAATCCTCCTTCACAAACTCTTAACTTCTTTTTAAAGTAAGCAAATGGAAATATATGGCATGTAGCTGTACAGGCTGCAGCATTGAAAACAATGAGAATAGGAGAAGGCGCCTTTATGGGCACCTTGAGCTCCACTGTCCCATCATGCCCTGCAGGTGGTTGTTTACTCAGTTTTTTATCCAGCCCCTGCTGACAGGATCCTGGAGCACAGCTCTGCCTTTTTTTTCTCTAAAATGTTTTCATCTGTTGTTTTATAAAGTGATTCCCTCCTTTAGGGTGTAGTGTATTTTTAGATTTTTTTCTTACAAGAAATGTATCTGATTATTTACAAAATGCTATTTCTTTTTGCGAACTGCCCAGAATGTGGCAGAAAAATGGCAAAAACAGACCCTCAAAGGACCTGTATCCAATTTTCGCCTGCCTCTCATGACCTCAAGACTTGTCCCCACTGCATGACCCTTTCTAGGTGCGCTCTGAGGGAGAGAGACTAAGTTGCCATGGTCAAATGGCGCACTGCAGAAGGCAATGATCCGTGGCTTGTGAGACTTCTGAAGGGCGAGGAGAGAATGTTCCCTCTACGTGTGCACCCACGCTCTGAGGACCAAAAGGAGAAAATCTGGTGAAAAAATGATGCTCCTATTTGACATTGAAGACATACACTTCAAGATCAGATACAGCACCTATTTTCTTGCCATCAGGAGCTGGTTTGACGTTGATAACACATATGACGTTGAGGAGGAGTGCACCATTGATGTTGGGAGGTACGTTGATGTCGAGACACCATACAACATCAATAACTTATACGTTGAGACATCATACAACTTCTCTAATCAAGACAGTGGAGTGGCGTTCACAGATGAAGCATGCAAGCCACCATCAGAGTCTGACTCAGTACTCCTGAACCTATTTGTCATCTAGGCTGACTTCTCCAGTGACCATTCCGGGTTTGTTAACACCTCCTTAGGCTCCAGTGGAATCCACTCCTCCTTTACATTCATCTCCTCCTCCTACCCCTCCTCCTCGTCCAGTGATTCCAGTTATACTCCTGTTGCCAATGCCACCAGCCACTCTTTTTGTGCCCACCACAGCCGGAGGTCAGGGCAAGATTGTAATCCCACTGCTGTCATTGTCCCAAGAACCCCCAGAGGTTCACACTCAGGAGACAAGCTATTCTACATCCAGATCAAGATCCTCATGGTCTCATCATACCACAACTTAAGAACTATATTCATAAACCTTTACAGATTCTCCTCTAGCATGAATATCTCCTTTGGATGATATCAACCCCTTCCAGGAAGGTACTTATTAGCGGTGCTAACAAATTGAATATTGATTTACTGACTACTACTGCGTCCATGTCATTACTTTTTGAGACACTTCGTCAAGGTCTCGAAGGGACAATCTTACCACATCAACCTTCTAGAGCTAAGGGCAGTACATCTAGAGAGGCTTTTCTCTCCCATCATTCAGGACGAATTCTCTCCCTGTTTAGATGGACAATACAACAACCATGCATTATCTGAACCAGCAGGGAGGACTGAGATCCAGACCTCTGTCCCTGGCAGCACAAACAATTTGGAAATGGTGAATATCCAGGAATCTGATGATTACAGCAGTCCATCTAAAGAGAATCTAGAACCCATAAGCAGACACTTTCAGCAGAATAATGCAAGAAAATTATGAATGGATATTAAACAGCTCCATAGTTCAGGACCTCTTTTCAGACTGGGGGTTTCCCCAAATAGATCTTTTTGCAGGCGGAAAATACAAAAATGCCCAAGCTTCGCCTTGAGGTTTTGCCAACCAGGTGTTCTGGGTTATGCCCTATGGATCAATTGGTCAGGCAAATTTCTTTTCAACTTTGCTCGAATTTCTCTACTGCCAACAGAGGGAAGGCCAGAATGATTCTCATTGCTACAGAGTGGCTCTGACAATAGTGGTTCACGGAGCTCTTTCTTTCTGTGTCTACAAGAGAGGCTGACGTGCAGACCAGACCTTCAGAAGTACGGAAGCCAGATTATACACAACCAGCCTTCACTCTTTGAACTTGACTGTTTGGCACCTGAACTCGTACACCTGAACCCTCCTCAGGAATATATGGATGTATTTAGAGAAGATAAATAACCATTTGCTAGAAATTCCTATTTGTTCAAATGGAAGAGATTCTGCATCTGGTGCTCTCAGAACCGCTTCAATCTTCTCACTTATCAAGAAGAGGTGGTTCTTCCATACCTCCTCCATTTGTCTAAATCAAACAGTTCTCCTCTATTAGAGTGCACCCACCAGCTAGAGGGCATTACGAAGGTTTATGCTCCTCTCAGGAGACCTTTCCATCCACAGGAGTTAAATATTGTCCTTTCTCGCTTACGAGTCCTCCGTTGTAACCCATTCGCTCATCGAGTTATTGAGATACAGGCCCTATGTTCCCATGAGCCTTACACAATTATTCATAGTAACAGGGTGGTGATGAAGATCCATCCTAAATCCCTTCCTTAAGTAGTTTCAGATTTTCATGTCAGACTATTTAATTACTGAAATTTTTTCAGAACTCCTCTTCTCCTGCAGAGTGATTTCTCCTTGCTCTTGATATTAGGAGTACAACTTCGTCAAAATCCTTAAGGAAGTCAAAGCAACTTTTTGTGAACAATGTCCTTTATGGATGGGTTTGGCCTCTTCGAAATAATCCTTTTCTAGGTGAATTGTCTCCTACATAATCATTTGTTATCGACTTGCCAACAAAATCCTGCCTAGAAGACCTAGAGCCCATTGCACTCGAGGTAAAACAGTTACTGTTGCTTTACTTAGAAACATTTCAGTTTCTGAGATTTGCAATGCTGCAACTTGGAGCTTGATTCACACCTTTACAAGATGTCCATGTCCGGCAAGCCTATCTGAAAAACTTGTTTGCTTAATTATACTATTCTTTTTAATCTTCTCCCTTGCAAAATTATTGGGGATAAGCTTGAAAATCGAATTGGTGCATATGATTATCAATGAAGATACCCTGAGAGATAAGGAATGGTTTCTTACCTATAATCCTAGTTCTATCTCGGGGGAATCTCCATTGAAATCATAAGCAATCCTGCCTCTTGCCCAAGGAAGAGATATAATAAGAATAACTCTGTACTGCTAATTTGTCCGTCAAAAAGAACCGAGTAAACTGCCATGTTCGAGGCATATGAGCTGCAGATCTACACACTATGCATAGATTGCCATCTGGTGTTGGGCCCGGATGTATGCACTTGTTTTTGTCCTGGAAAGTTTTTGGAAGTCACAAGGTATGTGACTCCTCCTTTGTATCATAGTGCGCATGGCCATCGGCTCCATCCTCAGATTGTTTTTTTCCGCCATTGGGCTCGGATGTGTTTCTCGCGCTCCAGTTCGGAACCGTTACCGTTTTTTTCTTTCGACGTGCAATCCTCCCCTTTTCGACGGTATTGTCTCGATCGCGTTTTCCCAATCCACGCAACTCTCAACTACGAAGTCTTCGATACCGGTTGTCGACGAAGGCCTTCGGGCCTACCTGGGCCTTATCATCTGGCTCATGGAAAGGACGCCATTCAAAAAGTGTCCTCGATGTGGGTCGAAGTTTCCCCACACCGATCTGCATGAGGTGTGCAACCTCTGCCTCTCACCAGAGCACGAGGCCAGAGACTGTCCAGCTTGCGCCTCCTTCCGCTCCCAAGAAGATGATTCGGGACCGACGAGCTAGAAGAACCATTGTTCGTTCGTCGTCTTCGATCCCAGACGACATCTTCCAAGAGGGCATCTATGTGCCAGAGCAGGGGCGGGTCGTAGAAGGCCTCGTCAGCACCTCCGAAGCCGATAACTCCGACGTCGAGGACATCACTCCAGCACAGAGGGTCGTGAGTACAGACGTCAACCCCGACCCACCCCCGCCCCCCCTCGACACCATAAAAAAAGGCTTCGGTCACGCATTCGGGCCCAGGTGCACACCGAGAGACTGCTTCCCATGCCCCGCCTCCAGGCCTGGTAAAGAAGCCTACTAAGCCTTCAAGTGACTCGGGCTCGAGTCAGCCTACCCTCGGTGCCGAAAAACATACACAGGCACCGAAAAAGAAGCCGTCCTCTTCCTCATCCACGCCAAGCGCTGCTTTCACATCCAAGCACCGGCTCCTCGACACCGACAACACACTCGGAGCCGACCAAAAAACTGCAACCAAATGGCCCGACTCCCATGCCTCGAAGCCGAAAAAGACCTCGGAACCAAAAAAACAACAGGTTCCATCGGCCAAAGACACTGCAAAACCGCACGGTTCCAAACCCAGAACTGCTACCGAGTTGGCGCCGAAAAAGCCTACGGCACCAACACCATCGGCACCGAAGGATCTGCCCCCCCACAGAAGAACTGTTTCGCCCAGATCCTAAAAAGAGAGATTTTGCTACCTCTCCATTAAGGATACCTTCTCCTCACCGCTCTCCTACACCATCCCCTACTCCAGTAGATGATGATGACACCTCTTATGATGCAGGGGGTGGGGGGGGGGATGTGGACGATCAACCACTAGGGGACCCTACTCCTACTGGCTCCCCAGACGCCTGGGATGATTATAGCATCCCAGACGTCCCTAACATCCCACAAGAGGACATCTACCCCTCCAGGCCTCTCCTCCCCACCCCCCCCCCCTCCCCAGAGGACACTATGGGCTTTATCCAGCTCTTACACAGACATGTTCACTACCACGGGGTTGATCTACACACAGACCCCGTGGAGGAGGATTTTCTCATAGACACTTTTGACACCATACAAAAGTCCACCTCAATTTTACCCATGCTTAAGGGGGTCATTAAGCACGCACCAGTCAGGGCTCGAATCATCAACCCTAGAATCGAAAAAAAGTATAAGGCCGCCCCTACTGATCCAGCCTACATTAAAGGCCCCGCACCACTAGACTCCCTTGTATTCTCCAATGCGCGAAAAAAGAGCCAATTCCCAATCATCAGGTGAAGCACCACCACCAAATAAGGAGTCTAAACTCCTGGATGCCTCTGGCAAACGAATGGCGTCACAGGCGGCAAACATATGGCGCATTGCCAATACTCAAGCGCTGTTAGCTAGGTATGACGGGGCACATTATGATGAGCTTGAGTCCATAATGCAGCACCTCCCAGACAGGTATAAAAATAGGGCCAATTAACTTGTACAAGAAGGTAAAACCAATACTAACCCCTCCATCCGTTGTGCCTTCGATGTAGCAGATACCGCCTCAAGGGCAATAAACCCCAGTGTCCTCTTGCGTAGGCATGCCTGGCTACGCATTTCAGGTTTCAAACCTGAAGTCCAGAGTTCCATACTCAATCAGCCATTTGATGAGCAACACCTATTTGGCCCTAATGTTGACGTAGCCCTTGAAAAAATGAAGAAGGATACAGACACAGCCAAATCTATGGGAGCCTTGCAGTCGCAAGCTCCCAGAGACGTTCCTTTCGTCGCTCATCCTTCAGAAGCACCACCAGAGGCTACTCCTCGGATAGCCCCTCCACTTCTTACAAGGCTCCCACCCAATCCACCTTTACTAGAGGTTACCAAAGAGGTGGTTACAGGGGGAACAACAACAAAGGCAGAGGCAAAACCAACAACTCCTGCTCTGCCTCCACCCAATGACTAAACTCCACTTGCCCCAGACCATTGCACTCCAGTCGGGGGAAGACTCCAACAATTCCTTCCTGACTGGACCAATATCACCTCACAGATAATTCAATCAGGTTACTGTCTCGAACTAACATCTACCCCCCCAAACATACCACCCAAACAGCGTCCAGTGTCACAAGAACATTTGTTACTGCTAACGCAGGAGGTAATTCCCCTCCTACAAAAAAGTGCAATAGAACCAGTTCTCATCCAGGGGATACTCATCAATAGTCATAATCTATGAATAATCCCTGCCCACGTGCGGGATCCTGGAGTGTATGTGTGTGTATGTATGTATATATATATATATATATATATATATATATATATATATATATGTTCGAGGCATATGAGCTGCAGATTGTACACTGTGCATAGATCGCCATCTTGTGTTGGGCCCGTATGTTTGCAGTTTGTTTTTGTTCTTTGGACAGTCTTTGGAAGTCACGAGTTCGGTGACTCCTCCTTTGGTCCGTACTGCGCATGGGCTTCGGCTCCATCCTCAGATTGTTTTTTTCCGCCATCGGGCTCGGATGTGATACTTCGTGCTCCGGCTTCGAACTTTTACGGTTCCAGCCTCGACGGAAAATCCTCGTTCATCGAGTTTCTTCATCTTCTTCATCTCTCGTAGAGGCACTTTTCTCGATTCCACGCACCGGCCTTCGGGCCCTCCTCGACTCCGGTCCCAGCCGATGGAAAGGACTCCGTTCAAAAAGTGCCCAAAATGTGGGTCTAAATTTCCCCACACCGACCTCCATCAGGTGTGTAACCTTTGCCTCTCTCCAGAACACGAGGCCAGAGACTGCCCCGCCTGCAAGTCTTTTCGATCAAAAAAGACCATCCGGGATCGAAGAGCTCGACGCACCATGGCGCACTCATCGACCGCGGCTCAACCGGACATCTTCGGAGACGACACCGGAGCTTCGGGGCAACAACACACCGAGCAGGAGGAAGACCTCGTCCGCGCTTCCGAGGCCGACGACTCCGACCTGGAGGACATCACACCGGCGCAGAGGGTCGTGAGTACTCTACCCCCTCCCACCCCCACGCCCATATCCAAAGAGACTCGGGTTACACCTTCGCCTTCGGGCCTAGGGAAAAATAAACATGCAGCTTCTATCACCCCACCTTCGGGCCCGGTGTCGAAGCATCACAAGTCTCACGGCAGCTCGGGATCGAGCCAGCCTACTCCTGGTGCCGATTAAACACAGTTCGGCACCGAAGAAAGTGACGCCCAGCTCGACTCCGAAGTCACCGGTCCCGAAGCCTGGACTCTCGGTGCCGACGAAACACAAGCATAAATCCCTCGGCACCGACGCTCCCGCGTCGAAGCCTACCTCGACGCCGAAAAAAACGGAGGTTCCGAAAAAGCATGGCGCAGAGAAACCACCCAAGTCCTCGGCTCCGAAAACATAGGCGCCAGCGGACGATTCGACGCCAATGGACCTTTTTTTACACCTGATCCTTCTCAAAAAACCTTATCAAAGGATCCAAAGACTGGGCTATTGATTTTGTCTATCAAGAAAAGACGTCTTGACACACCAGCTCCTCCTCCACCGCCCAAACGGAAGGACTCTGCCACATCTCCTCTCAGTGCCCTCCCCACCACCTCCTCCACCTCTTCCACCTCCTCTCCCTCCCAGGTCTCCGCCACCCTTGCCTCATCACTCCCCAACCCCGTCCCCAGAACCGGATTACGGGGATCCAGATTATGATCCAGCGGACGCCCCAATGGACCCCACACCACCAGGGACCCCAGACCCATGGGAGGATTACCAAAACCCTGACATACCAGATGTGCCTCAAGATGACCTCTATCCATCCAGGCCATCTCCCCCAGAGGACTCACTAGGGTTTCACCACTTAGTGCAGAGAGCAGCACACTATCATGGGGTGGAACTACATAGCGAACCAGTGGAAGACGACTTCTTACTGGATACATTTGATATTCAGGATAAGTCCACAGCCATCTTGCCCATGCTTAAGGGTGTTACCAAACATGCTGCAGAGGTGTTCAAAGACCCTGTCAGGGCCAGGGTCTTAAACCCCAGAATAGAAAAAAAGTACAAAGCAGCACCCACAGATCCTACATACATTAAAGGTCCTGCTCCTTTAGATTCCTTGGTTGTGTCCACGGCTAGAAAGCGGTCCAACTCCCAGTCCTCATGTGAGGCTCCACCGCCAGATAAGGAATCAAAACTCTTAGATGCGTCTGGTAAACGCACTGCCTCGCAAGCCGCAAACATCTGGCGCATTGCGAATACACAGGCGCTGCTTGCGCGTTATGACAGAGCACACTACGATGAGCTTGAGGCTCTTATGCAGCACCTCCCGGAGAAACACAAACGTAAAGCTCATGACCTAATACAGGAGGGAAAGCTCATTACTAACACCTCCATTAAATGTGCCCTCGATGCAGCGGACACTGCTTCTAGAGCCATAAATACTAGTGTCCTGCTTCGCCGTCATGCCTGGCTCAGGATCTCAGGGTTCAAGCCAGGAGTCCAGGCATCCATACTAAATCACCCCTTTGACCAACAACACCTCTTTGGGCCAAAGGTGGACGAAGCATTAGAAAAAATGAAAAAGGACACGGACACGGCAAAGTCTATGGGGGCATTACAATCCCAGACCCCTAGACGCTCCTTTCGACGTTCGTCCTTTCGTAGCACAGGCAGAGGCTACTCCACCGATAGCGCCTCTACCTCCTACAAGTCCCCTCCTCAAAACACCTTCTCAAAGGGCTACCAAAGGGGTGGATACAGGGGCAACAACAATAAGGGCAGGGGCAAAACCAACACCACCCGTTCCGCCACCCCGCCCGCACAATGATTTCCCCTCGCTCCCCCCAGACCATCCCACTCCGGTCGGGGGCAGACTGCGACACTTTATCCACGTCTGGGAGTCCATAACATCGGACAAATGGGTGACCCAAATTATTCGGTCAGGGTACTGTCTCGAGCTAACATCTACCCCACCCAATATCCCACCAAGGCACCGTCCAATGTCACAGGAACATTCCACACTGCTCAAACAGGAGGTGATCTCCCTCCTCCAAAAACACGCTATAGAGCAGGTCCCCGTCAATCAACAAAATTTAGGGGTCTACTCTCTGTATTTTCTAATACCGAAAAAAGACGGGACCCTGCGGCCGATTTTGGACCTGCGGCCTCTAAATGCATACATCCATTCAGACCATTTCCACATGGTCCCCTACAACAAGTCCTCCCACTCCTCTGTCAGGGAGACTTTCTCACTACCTTGGATCTGAAAGACGCATACTTTCATATTCCAATACACCCTTCTCACAGGAAGTACCTCAGGTTTGTGGTGGATGGTCAGCATTACCAATTCACGGTTCTCCCCTTCGGGGTCACAACCGCACCACGGGTGTTTACCAAATGCCTAGCTGTAGTAGCAGCACACCTCAGGCGTCAACATATTCACGTCTTCCCTTACTTAGACGACGCTCATAAAAGCAGCGTCCTCCGACCAATGTGTGCAACATACAAACAGCACCATCCAGCTGCTCCACCAGCTAGGCTTTATGGTGAACTACCAAAAGTCCCACCTCATACTATCTCACACAAAGCAATATCTCGGGGCCACTATAGACACCTCCAAAGGTATAGCCTATCCCAATTCAGCCAGGATCGCAAGCATACAAGCCTTGCGCCAAACATTCATTGCTCACCACTCTCTCCCAGCAAGAGTGTTCATGAAGCTAATAGGGATGATGGCATCTTGCATTTTCATAGTGCCCCATGCAAGACTCCACATGCGTCCACTCCAAGAGTGCCTAGCACGACAGTGGAACCAGGCCCAGGGACAGCTGACGGATCTGGTGTTGGTGGACGGCCGCACCCATCACTCTCTGCAGTGGTGGAACTCCACAAACCTTTCCAAAGGGCGGCCGTTCCTGGACCCGGTTCCTCAGGTGATTCTCACAGCGGACGCATCGCTCTCCGGCTGGGGAGCGCACCTCCTACACCTCACAATGCAAGGTCTATGGACGCCACAGCAAAAATCGCTCCAAATCAACCATCTGGAGCTCTTGGCGATCTTTCTAGCCCTAAAATCCTTTCAAAAACAGATTTCAGCCAAAGCAGTCCTCATTCGCACAGACAATATGACTGCAATGTATTCTATTCAAAAACCGGGGGGGACACACTCTTCCCCAGCTCTCCCGCTTAGCCCAGAGCATATGGAGATGGGCAATTCCACAAAACATCTTTCTCCTGGCACAGCACGTCCCAGGCATACAAAACACCATGGCAGATCTGCTCAGCAGACAAATGCAACAAATACACGAATGGGAACTGCATCCACAAGTTCTTTGCCCATTCTTCCACAAATGGGGGCATCCTCAGATAGACCTCTTCGCCACCCACGAAAACAAAAAATGCCCAAGCTTCGCCGCCAGATACCCACACCCATTGTCCAAAGGCAATGCGATATGGATGAACTGGTCAGGCAGATTTGCATACGCCTTTCCACCTCTCCCACTAATTCCATTAGTGGTCAGGAAACTGCAACCGCACTCCCTCACGCTCATTCTGGTAGCCCCAACATGGGCCAGACAGCCGTGGTACACCACACTACTACAACTATCAGTGGTACCACATCAAAAACTGCACCTGTCCCCATGCCTCCTAACTCAGAACCATGGAGAAATCAGACACCCGGACCCAGCCCAGCTCAACCTTGCGATCTGGCTCCTGAAATCTTAGAATTTGGGTACCTTAACCTTCCCCCTGACTGCATGAATATTATCAAGGAAGCCAGACGTCCTACCACTCGAGCATGCTATGCCGCAAAGTGGAAGAGATTTGTTGTTTACTGCCGTAACAATACAATCAACCCTTTAGATGCATCCATACAACACATTATATGCTATCTGCTCCATCTTCAAAGGTGTAACCAGGCATATTCTTCCATACGCCTACACCTAGCAGCGATTGCTGCTTACCTGCAAAACAGACAGCATTTATCACTGTTCAGGGTGCCCGCTATCAAAGCCTTTATGGAAGGCCTTATACGCATAATTCCACCCAGGGCACCACCTTCTCCTGTATGGAATCTAAATGTAGTTCTTACAAGGCTAATGGGTCTGCCCTTCGAACCACTGCATAAATGTGAGCTACAGTTCCTCACCTGGAAAACAGCTTTTCTAGTAGCTATCACTTCCCTTAGAAGGGTTAGTGAAATACAAGCGTTCACTATACAGGAACCCTTCTTACAAATACATCACAGCAAAGTGATACTTCGTACGAATCCAAAATTTCTGCCCAAGGTCATTTCCCCCTTCCATCTCAATCAAACGGTGGAATTACCTGTTTTTTTCTCGCAACCTCAATCTGGTGCGGAAAGGGCTCTACATACACTTGATGTTAAGAGGGCTTTACTGTACTACATACAAAGAACGCAACCTTTCAGGAAGACTAAACAATTGTTCGTCTCCTTCTCTCCACCGCATAAAGGCAACCCCATCTCTAAATCAGGGATAGCTAGGTGGATTGTAAAGTGCATACAAATTTGCTATCAAAAGGCAAAAAGAACATTATCTGTTCCACCTAAAGCCCACTCTACACGAAAGTTAGGGGCTTCTATGGCTTTTCTAGGGAACATACCCTTAGATGACATCTGCAAAGCAGCCACATGGTCTACACCGCACACCTTCACAAAACATTACTGTGTAGACGTGCACTCCAAGCAACAAGCTAGTGTGGGCCAGGCTGTACTAAAGACACTATTTCAAACCGCTGCAACGGATACCGGTGGTCGCCGCTAAGGTTGGGTACTGCTATATAATCTATGCACAGTGTACAACCTGCAGCTCATATGCCTCGAACGGAATATGCTACTTACCAGTATGCATCTGTTCTTGGCATGTAGAGCTGCAGAGTTGTACACGCCCACCCGCCTCCCCGGCTACCTGTATCCGTTCCAGTACATCTTATTTAGATACAACACACATGGGTTTCTCACTGTTATTACTACGCTCCATCATTTCCCTGCTGGCGAAAAACAATCTGAGGATGGAGCCGAAGCCCATGCGCAGTACGGACCGAAGGAGGAGTCACCGAACTCGTGACTTCCAAAGACTGTCCAAAGAAAGAAAAAAAAACTGCTAACATCCGGGCCCAACACCAGATGGCGATCTATGCACAGTGTACAACTCTGCAGCTCTACATGCCAAGAACAGATGCATACTGGGAAGTAGCATTATATATATATATATATACGCATTGTAGGAGAAATACCCTCCTAACCCATAAGGACAAGAGGACATGCACTGAATAATTGTCATATACCAATACTTTATTGCCACAAGGAAAACTTGTAATTGCAGGCATTTGCCTGTAGACTGCATTGCAGAGCAATAATAAAACAAAGACAAATTAACGGACTCCTTGCCTCTAAGGGTTAGGGTACCGTGCCTTTAAGACCTGCAGGAGACCCTCTGCTCCCATCATGCACCACAGGTGACAGTTAGGTCAGTTCTTTTTGACGATGTATTATGTATAGACACCTGAGTAGAGGATGCAATTAATGTAGAACAACTTCAGTAATGCTCGTCCGGGGAGGAGGGAGGGTCGCTTATGATTATATTGAGTATACCCCTGGATGAGAACTAGGATTACAGGTAAGTAACTAATCCTTCTCATCCAGGGGATACTCATCAATAGTCATAATCTATGAATAGAGTAGCAAGCCCATACCCATTATCTCACGGACGAGCAACAGAGTATACAGAACATGAAAAACCATTACATTCAATGCAATGCAGCCTACAGGCAAATGCCTGCAATTACAAGTTTTCCTTGTGGCAATAAAGCATTGGTATATGGCAGTTATTCAGTGCATGTCCTCTTTTCTTTATGGGTTCGGAGGGTATTTGTCTTTAAAATGCAAACCTATATAATTTTGGCAGTTTTGGCACGTTGGAAACATTTTAGGCTGCATGTATATGTTTTCACATATGTGTGTGTGTGTGTGTGTGTGTGTGTGTGGTTTTGTGTGTGTGTGTGTGTGTGTGTGTGTATATATATATATAATATATATTTTCTATATACTCCGGGATCCCGCACGTGGGCGGGGATTATTCATAGGTTATGACTGATGAGTATACCCCTCGATGAGAACTAGGATAACAGGTAAGTAACTAATCCTTCCCCTGCACCAACAAAACAAGGCCTGTATTTTCTCATACCAAAAAAGGACGGCTCTCTAAGGCCTATCCTAGACCTCAGACCACTAAACTTGTACATACACTTAGACCATTTCCACATGGTCACACTCCAGCAGGTCCTTCCTCTGCTTTCACAGGGCGACTTCCTTGCTACCCTAGACCTCAAGGATGCCTATTTCCACATTCCCATTCACAACGCTCACAGGAAGTATCTCAGATTTGTAGTGGACGGTTGTGAGAAAGTGGCTCTGTATATACTGTTCCTTAATAGGTACAGGGTGTACAGAGTCCACAGACCCCAAGGGTTTAACAGAGGCTAAAGTTAGATATAACCTTACTCTCCAAAGTGGTAGCCTGGTCGAGCAGTAAGGCAGTATCAGAGGACGTGTAAAGCATTTGTTGTACACACTCAGTCAGCAAATAGTTCCACACACTCAATGACTGAACTCTAGGCCAATGGTTTGTATTTAAAAAAATATATGCTTGTTTTATTTTAGAACCAACCCTTGGAATTAAAATATACTTTCTCGACAGGAGATGTTTCATAAAAATACTTTCGTATATGCAATTGACTTTTTAGTAAACAGTTGCAAATAGTTGCAGTAGGCAACTCTATTTCTAAACACAATACATTGAGCTCAATGATAAATTCAGATTATATGCAACAGATTACTTTGTAGATTACTTTTGTAATTCCAGGCTTGGATCCTAGATCCAGTCCTGGGTCAGTTCTCAGAATCAGCTGTTAAAAGTCGACTTTGGTACTGTAATGATTTTTAACTAATTAGCTATTTCAAAAGTGAGCACTTAGAAAATATTTCAGAGCAAACAATCAATGATTCCCTATGGAAGGAAATGTAGGTTACAGGTACAGTAGGTTATCGTTACTTTTGTAATCCAGTACTGGGTGTCTTTTATCCAAAACAGGTAAGTAATTACGTTTTCAGATGTTATACGATTTTTTTTGTCAAACGTATTTTTATTGAAAATATTTTCCAGTACAGCTCAAAAGAATACCCATCACCTCACTCAACACAGTGAGTTTCTGCTTCAGAAATCGAAAGAGGGGGTACAGCCATAACCTGTTGCCCAGCCAGTATCCCGACCCTTAACGTGTAGGAAGTGCAAATATAAGGGGTACAGTTTTCTAATAACCTAAGGGAGCAGCCAGGATCTAGCGTCCATAATAGTCAGGTAGGGCACATAGTTCTCCAATCCACCCACCTTTCTTTTGTGATGGGTGTCAAATAACCCCTTCCAGCGGGAAGGAGCATGATGCAGCGAGGAAGAACCCGTAAAAAAAAAAATCCGATTCCAAAAAGAACAAAACCCCCCCCCCCCTCCCCACCCATGATGGCGGCGGCTCAGTCATGCGGTGTACTCAAGAGGAAATAGGCTTAGGCAGGTCAGAATTGAAAGAGATGCAATGCTCTAATAGAAGAAGGGCAAACGGCCATGGGCAAGCCCCGTGAAAGAAAAGCAACCAGCGGGCCCCATTTATATTCAAAGTTCATATAATCATCCCGGAAGATTTCGGCCATTCTCTCGAGGCTGAGTAGCCTCCACAGACGAGAATGCCAGAGGGAGATTGCCGGTGCCTCTCTCTGCTTCCAAGCGGCCGCTATGGTCACCTTGGCCGCTCCGATACAGAGCCACATGATTGCCTTGTCTGCTCGGGTCTGGTGTTCGAGTGTCAGGTCGCGAAGCCCCAGTAGGGTTTCAGCCATGGAGGTCGGGATAGGGTAGCCTAACATTTCCTTAATGCGCGATAATATTTCTGCCCAGAAGGGGCGTAGAACAGGGCAGTCCCACCATATGTGTTGGAAGTCGCCGAGGAACCCGCACCCCCTCCAGCACCTATCCGAAGTGTTAGGAAATATCTGTTTAAGTTTGGAAGGATGGAGGTACCAGTCCATCATGGTTTTGAGATGGGCTTCCCGGAGTTCTGTGGAGTGATTGAGCCTCGAAATGTCGGCCCATAAACGCGACCATTCCCCCTCCGAGATGTCACGCTGCAGCAGGCCCTCCCACATGCCCATGTACCTTGGACGCGGGGAAAGCGCAGTGGAGATTAGATGAGAATATATGAAAGTGATTGCCCCTTTCATAGTGGTAGCTTTTGCAAGGAAGGATTCAAAACCCGTGGGGGGGCGAGTGGCTGCCTCGCGCACACGTGGAGTGAGAGCCCAGTGTAGCAGCTGTGTGTAGTGGTATCGCTCTGTGTTCTCCAGACCATAGTCACGTTTACAATTCTCAAATGTCAGGGGGTCTGCATTGTGAAAAAGATGAGTCAAGGCCAAGCAACCACCCTCCCTCCAAGCATCGAAGGGTCCCTCGTGCATCGCTGGAGGAAAGGCCGGGTTAAAATGAAGAGGCGTGAATGGGGAAGGAAACGAAGCCCACCTCTCATTGCCCGCTAACGAATCCCATACCCTCAGGGTGGTGCGTGTGGGGGTGCTAAGGTATACGTTCAGGGGTCTATCTTTCTTGGGCCGCCATACCAAATCCCAGATGGTTCTGCCCGCCACACATCGGTCCATATGCAACCAGTGTTTTTCAGCGTCCGGCTTGGACCACTCCACCAACACTCTAAGCTGGGCAGCCTTATAGTACAACGCCAAATCGGCTACTCTGGCCGTCAGCTGGAACCCTAGGTATTGTATAGAAGAGGTGGCCCACTGAAAAGGGGTACGTGCTTGTAGGGCACGCACCTCGGCCTGTGGCAAAGTGAGATTAAGTATGGAGGACTTGCCCAGATTGATCTTAAAGCCCGCCACGGCCTCGAAGCGCTCCAGCTCCATTTGTAGAGGTGGAAAAGACCGAGCCGGCTCGGAGAGGGACAAAAGGACATCGTCCGCAAAAAGCGTGATCTTGTGCGTGTCGCCACTAAAGGGGATTCTCCGAATCTCTGGGTTAGCCCTGATAGCCAGTGCCAAGGGTTCAATGCTAAGGGCGAATAACAGGGGCGAGAGGGGGCACCCCTGACGGGTCCCCCTAGTGTGAGGAAAAGGGGCTGATTGTGGCCCGTTGACTTGCACTCGAGAGCATGGTTGGACGTAGTTGGCCCGGAGCATAGTAAGAAATCCATCCGCAAAACCGAAGCCTTTAAGGGCGTTAAAAAGAAACATCCAGTCCACCCTGTTGAATGCCTTTTCAGCGTCTAGGCCCACCAGGACAGCAGGAATTTGTCGTTTGTTAGCCTTCTCTATTAAATGGGTTATGCGACGGGTGTTGTCATGGGCCTGCCGATTCCTGATAAAGCCCGACTGGTCGGGATGGATAAGGTGGGGCATAAGGTCGTTGAGCCGTGTCGCAAGGATGGCAGAGTAGAGCTTCGCATTGAGATTTAGCAGGGCAATGGGGCGATAGGAAGCGCATAATTGAGGTTCCTTCCCTGGCTTGGGTATGATCGAGATCACCGCTTCGGCCATTGAGCCAGTGGACTCGCCCTCCACCGCCATTTTGTTAAACAGCCTCGTGAGATGCGGGAGGAGCTCTGGGGTGAAGGTTTTATAGAAGTGGGCGGTGTATCCATCGGGCCCTGGGGCCTTATGTGGTTTAAGCGCTTTTATGGCGCTCCATACCTCATCCGAAGTTATGGGAGCAGTGAGTGCAGTATTCCACTCCGCCGAGACTTGCGGAAGGTGCAGCGACTGGAGATAGTCACGCTGCCCGCTCACATCCTGCCGATCAGCAGTGTACAGGGCCTTGTAATAGGCGCTAAAGATATCGGCCTTGAGCTCGTCCTTATGCACGAGCTCCCCACTCGGCCCGTGTATATCTCCTATGTACTCCCGTTCTCGCTTCTCCTTCAGCTGCCTGGCCAAGTGTTTCCCAATCTTATTACCCTGGGAGTAAGAAAAATGACGGAGCTTAAGGAGGGTGAGTTCCGCTCTATTAGTATAGATGGCTCTAAGCTTGCCCCGCAGTGCCGTGAGGTTGCGAAGAGTCTCCCTGGTAGGGTTCGACTTATGGGCTTGTTCAATGGTGGCGACTTCCTGCTCCAACTCCTCCCTCTCCGTGGTCCGCCGTTTGTTTAGAGCAGAGTTCAGGGCAATACATTTCCCTCTGAAGACGGCCTTAAACGCATCCCACGTGTTATACTCTGATGTGTCTACGGGGTTGTTACTATGAAAAAAGTCCGCTATCGCTTCCCTCAGCTCCGTGCAGAGCTCCTTGTCTCGCGTGAGAGACACCGGGAAGTACCACCTGGGGGTAGCTGAGGCATTACAGCTCCAGGCCAGGCATATCGATATTAGGCCATGGTCCGACACCGACATAGGGAAGATCTTAGCGTCCTGCAGCACTCCTAAAAGGGTTTGGCTGATAAAAATGTAGTCAAGTCGGGAAGAAGTACGGTGTACGTGTGAGTAGAAGGTGTAGTCTCGGGATTGAGGATATAAAGTGCGCCATGCATCCAGAAAGCCCAGATCTTGCAGGTGTTGCTTGGCGTCCACGGGAAATGTGCTCGCGTCAGAACGATGGGAATGGGTGCTGTCTAAGTCTTTTTGCCAGGTCAAGTTAAAATCCCCCATGAGAATTCTAGGTCCCTCTGCAAAATCATGAATTTTCCCCATTAGTGTGTGTAAAAAGGCTGTTTGACCTGTGTTGGGCGCATATGCTGCCACAAATGTACAGCCCCTGCCCATCAGGAGGCCTTTAACCATAACGAAGCGACCGTCTTTGTCGGCCCGAACATCCTGTGGCTGAAATTTCACGGAGGAGTGAAAAAGGAGAGCCACCCCCCTATGTTTCGTGAGAGCAGAGGATCGATATATCAGAGGATATTGCTTATGGCGAAAACGAGTGTCCTCTGACCGAATAAGATGGGTCTCTTGCAAGGCCACTATATCTAGGTGATGGTCGGTAAGATATTTCCAGACCTTCTGGCGTTTTTGGGGTGAGTTGAGGCCCTTGACGTTCCACGAGCCAATGGTGATAGTCATCGGTCTAGTAATGGAAACTGTGCATCTCTGGGTATTTCAGACTGACCCGTCCCGCCATAATATCTGGTGAAGCTCCTATGAGTACCACCCTTACGGACAATAGGCCACCCGACAGCAGCAAGCTGTGACATTGAAGAGCCGTCGCCATCTCCCTCCCTAACCCTCCACCCTTCCCCAAACAGTTGAAAAACAAACATTATCAAAACTTGCAAGCAAAGCAACAACAAAATGGTCCCAGTAAGGGAAAGACACTCCCCACGGGGAGTTTGGGGGAGCAGGAGAACCGAGGTCCCCGCCCACACCCATCCCGGTCAAAGCTTAGGAGTAACTTTATGATCGGCCAACTGGAGGAGACGGTACCATCAGAGTCCCCCATCTACGCCCGCCCCTAACAAACCATCAAAGGGTCCCCCTGGACAGCTGCGAAGGTCCCAGCAAGCCTGTGCAGCTACTTGCACAAGCGCGATCCCCGCCCCCGCCAGCAAGAACGATCTCTAATCCAGAGCACCAGTCCACCTGTGGCAGCTGCCAGCTGGTACCCCGAGGACAAGACCGAAGAGTCCGCCCGGAGAACCAGCATCCGCAAGGGCCAGGCGCCCCGGGGGAGAGTCCGCCATCACAGTTCCACGGTTGAACACCTCGAAGTGACAGCCACAGCGTCCCTGCAGCGGAGAGCTTGAGAAGATGAAGAGTTCATGATTCATCTGCGGTTCCGACGCGGGCCCGTGGACCAGGGGGAGACCGGCAGGCCGCCCCGCACAGCTCCTCGTTCTGTAGTGCGAGCCGGGCCCGAGTCCTCTGGGGTAAGGCCCAGGACCTCCAGGCCATCTTTCAAGTCTGTGACATGGCGCTGTTTGTTGTTGAACTCGAAGCTCAGGCCAAAAGGATAAGTCCATCTGTATCTTATCTTGTCGTCACGCAGCTTTGAGGTGATAGGCCGAAACAATTGCCTCCGAGCTAAAGTGGATGGTGCCAAATCCTGATAAACAGCGCATGAGTGATTCTGAAAGGAGACATTCCCTTTTTTACGCGCGGCAAGAAGAACTGCCTCTTTAACTTTATAGGAATGGAACTTGGCCAACACATCTCGGGGACGCCTCTTCTCGCCAGTGGACAGTCCGCCCACACGATGGGCACGCTCCTGCTTGATGGTAAGAGTTTGAGGGCTCAGGATTACCGCAAAGAGCCCCTCCAAGAAGGCCTCCAAGTCAGGACCCTCCGCTCCCTCCTCCAGGTCCCGTATGCGAAGGTTGTCTCTCCGGGCCCTATTCTCAAGATCCTCCGCTTTAAGTTGTGTCTGATGCAGTTGGTCCTGGAGGATCCGAACGTCTTCCTTTAATTCGGTGGTACTCGCCTCCTGGCCCTGAGTGCGTGTCTCTAGGTCGAGCACCCTCGCGCCCACTGAATCTACATCTTGCTGCAGGGACGACAACCTGTCCGTGAGATCAGCACGCAGTTGTTCCATCGATGCCTTTATGTCTTGGCTGAGATCCTTCCTGAGATTGGCTTTAAAGTCCTTAAACATGCCAAGGAGATCTTCTTTTGTGAGGGCCATGCTGTCCGCACCACCGGAGTGCTGCGCCTGGTGCCTGTCTGCCGGAGCGAAAAAATGCGAAACCTTGTTAGGTGCCTTGCCTGGCGTCCTCTTTGGCGGCATAGGGGCAGGCCCAGGCGGACCCCCGAGGCGGCGGCAGGAAAGGCGCAGGCAACGCAGGCCGCGATGCGATGAATGAGGACTGGCGCACCCCTCGGATCGCGGGAGTGCTCCGGGCCGCGCGTCCACGAGCACCACCAGGTCCAGATCTTGCAGGTCCCGTGGGGCGTGCCAACAGTGGTATGCCCACGAGTAGAGGGCACGGCGAGCCTCGCGCGGGCCAAGTAGCAGGCACTAGAGGGAGCGAACAGGCCGTCGAGGATGCCGTCAACCCAAGAGAGAGCTATCTCTACAGGGCGCCACCAGCACACCGTTACTGGGCATCTGGGCTGCTGGGCTGTCTCGTTGCAGCTGGACAGGAGGCCGAGTCGCAGGCAGTGCTAGCGATGTTCCTGGGAAAGCGTCGTCCGACCCCCGGGCCCATGCTCCAGCCACACGACAATCAGGGATCGGAGCTCCAGCGTTACAACGGGGCCGCCATTTTAAGGTCAGGCGCAGCCGGTGAAATCCTTGTCGGGCGAAATCCGGGGCCTGGGCTGCGGAGCTCCCGCCGCCACCGCTGAGCCCCCCCGAGTCCGATGTGATCAGGTGCAGGGCAGCCGCCCCCAGTCTCTCCTCCTGCGCACCGCCCCCAAGCCGCGACGCCACACCTCACCTCGGGACCTCGCCGGCCATCGATCCAGGCTCACTCCGCAGCTCCCGGTAAGTGGCGGCACCCGCAGCTGTAGTGGACTCTGCCTCCGGGCTTGGCAAATGCTGTAGTGGGGCTCTCAGGTCCGCGCCCTGCGCGCCGCGGTGCCCCGAGTCAAGGTCGCCATCTTGATGGGCTCCGACGGTCCGGCACTAGCCCTCCACTCTGCTCGTGAAGGCGGGCATGGGGCACAGCAAGGCGGTCAACGCGTGCCCCCCCTCATCCGCTCTCCTGGGAGATGGTGTCCCAGCGGCGGGGCCGCAGTTAGCCGAGAAAAATAGATCGGGAACAACGCGTGGGCCGGGAGCCGAGACGATCTACGTCCGTTCGGCCATCTTGCCCGGCCACCGTTATACGATCTTTGATGAATATTTAGAAATTGCAGAAATCAAAACTTAGAAGAAATTTCACAGAAAAGCAGTCAATGGTTTCCTATGGAAGAAAAATGAGTTAAAGGTAAGTATAGTTGTGGGTACTTTTCAGAGTCAGTGCTGGGCACCAAGATCCAGCACTGGGAGCTCACCTAAGAGCAGGTGAGTAAATTCGTTTTTGTCACTCGGCTGATTTTTGGTGATTATTTGAAGATTTGAAAAGTCCACACTTAGAAGAATTTTCAAGAAAAAGCCAGTCAATGTTACCCTATGAGGAAAATGAAGTTAGCGGTTTAAGGGTAAGTACTCGACTGGCAGAGTTGAAGTTCTGGGCATAGACTCAGGGGTCCCCCAGTGTCGGGTATGTACAGTTAGTTCACCATCAGCGGTTTCAGGACGGCCGGGTGCAGAGAGAGTTGGGCCCAATGTTATCCTATGAGGGATAGGGGGGGCCTTGGTTGGTGGCTGCTGTCTGGCAAGCCACGCGGCTGTGGGAGCTGGGCTCCTGGTCACTTACTCGGGGCAAGTGGGGAAGTAGGTTAGAGTAGTTTTCACTGCCAGGGCCACTCGGGCGGCTGGGTGCAGGGTGCTTTTGAGCCGTCGGGCGCTCAATTGATTTCTATGGGAAATCTCCGGTTTGGAAAAAGACTGCAGGCTCGGGGACGAGGACTCTTCAGGTGCCACCACCACTTCGAGAGGTAAGTTGGGTAGTTGGAGGATAGGTAGGTACCCCGGGATTGGGCACAGAGGGCCGTGGGGCGCCGGGTGCAGGGGTGCCTTTTGGTGTCGGGAAATCTTACCCTCTGTTGATCGCGGTTGGGGTGGCACTCTGTTCTGAGGCTGCAGGCTTCTCCAGGATTGTCGAGGGGGGTCCTTGGGTGCCGGACTCGGGGTCACAGTCGCCGTGGGGTCGTCCTCGTGGGTTTAGTTCACTCCGGCACCGGCCAGGCTTGGAGGGTGCAGAGTGGGCTGGGATCGTGGTTCCGGGCTGCTGCCAGGGGTGAAAGGTAGGTTCTGAGTAGAGCCTGTACTCATGGGAGTCCCAGGGAATCAGAGTTAAAAGGTAGCCAGGTCCCCCAGGGTTTCTGAGGTTGCTGGCCACAAGAGATGCCGCGCTGGAGCAGGAGCTGGTTCGAGGGTCGACAGGCCGGTAGGGCTGGGGCCAAAGCAGTTGGTGTCTTCCTCTTTTTAGCATCTGCAGGGCAGGTCTTTGTTCTTCTTGCTCTTCTTGTAGTTTTGAATCTGGGATCTGGGGAAGGAAGGTTCAGGGTGCCCCTAAATACTAGATTTAGGGGCGTTACAGGTAGGTGAAGGCCAGGGACCAATGGGTCCTTGTCCTAGGGTGGGTACACCCCCTATCCTGCCTCTCTCCTGTGGGAGGGGGGCAGTAGCCTAATCCTGATAGGGTAGGGCCTCCCATCTTCAAGATGGCGAGAGCACGGAGATGTGCTTCACCTCGCCTCCCCCACCTGAGGGGTGGGTGGGCAGGCTGGCTCATCCCCTGTCCTTGTATGGGGTTTCCGGCCAAGCTTCCCGCCAGAGTGGGGGGTTGCAGTGGCCTGGGGAAACTTCTAGAGGCGGCAGGCCTTTGAAGCTTCCCTTTGCTCATCCTGGGGGAGGAGATTTATCACCTCACCCAGGATGTGCATTGTTGCAGGCCCGGGAGAGCAGGGGCTCTCCCACCCAGGGGTCCAGCAACGTGTCTGCTGTGTGGCAGCCTGGGCAGCCTCAGAGCAGACGTGGATTGTAGGTTAGTTGTAAGGGGGCATCTCTAAGATGCCCTCTGGGGGTGCTTGGTACATTAAATCCCACACTGGCATCCGTGTGGGTTTAATGTGCTGAGAAGTTTGATACCAAACTTCCCAGTCTTCAGTGTTGCCATTATGGTGCTGTGGAGCTCGTGTTTGACGAGCTCTCAGCACCATGTATTCTTAAATGGCAGCACTGCACTTACAGTGCCCGGGAATGGACCTTGGTACTGTAGGGGCACAGGGATCCTGCTCCTATGCCCACACCATGGGCATAAGGCACCCAGCCAGAGGGGTGGCTGACATATGCCTTGGCAGTGTAGGTAATGGGCAGGGCACACAGAGATGTGTGCCATGTCGACTCTTCATTTTTTTCCTGCACCCAGACACTCAGCCTGCAAAGGCAGTGTGTGTGTGTAAGGGTACAGGGCCTCTAAGGGTGGCACAATGAGTGCTGCAGCCCTTAGGGGCCTTCCATGGTCACAAGGCCCTGGGTACCTAGGGTACCATTTACCAGGGGCTGACATGTGGCCAGGGTTTGCCAATTTGGAGTTTGTATGTTTTAAGGAAGGAACATAGGCCCTGGGCACCTGATTGTCAGGAGTCCAGGGTACACTCATTCAAAGTACATTCAGCAATTTAGCAAAAAGTGGGGGCATACCATGCAAGAAAGATGGCACTTTCTCACAACGGTCAGCACTATCAATTCAAAGTACTCCCATTCGGAGTCACAACAGCACCACAAGAATTTACCAAGTGCCTAGCGGTGGTGGCAGCACACCTAAGAAGACCGCACATCCACGTCTTCCCATATCTGAACGACTGGCTCATAAAAGCCAGCTCATACAACCACTGTGTACAACACAGTCACGCCACTATTCAACAATTCACGACCTGGGGTTCACAGTAAACCACGCCAAGTCCCATCTGCAACCATCCCACACACAACAATACCTTGGTGCCACAATAGACACCTCAAGGGCTCTAGCCTATCCCAGTCCCGCCAGGATAGCAAGCATGCAGGCTCTTCTCACCAAATTCCAACCGCAACACTCTCTTCCAGCTCGAGTGTTCATGCAACTCATAGGGGTGATGGCCTCTTGCATATTCATAGTACCTCATGCAAGACTCCAGATGCGTCCTCTCCAGGAGTGCTTAGCACGCCAATGGAACCAGGCTCAAGGTCAGTTAACAGATCTGGTGTTGGTAGACGGTCGTACTCATCGCTCTCTGCAGTGGTGGAACACCAAAAACCTTTCCAAAGGGCGACCGTTCCTGGAGCCTGTTCCTCAAATAGTTATGACAGCGGACGCATCGCTCTCCGGCTGGGGAGCTCACCTACTACATCACACCATGCAGGGCAGGTGGACACCTCAACAAAAGTTGCTCCACATCAACCACCTGGAGTTACTAGCCATATTCCTAGCCTAAAAAGCATTTCAAAAACACGTATCAGGCAAGGCTGTCTTAGTCCACACAGACAACATGACAGACATGTACTACATACAAAAACAAGGCGGGACACACTCTCTGCAGCTCTTCTCAGCTAGCACAGAACATATGGAGGTGGGCTATACCTCAGAACATTTTTCTCCTAGCCCAACATGTCCCAGGAGTCCAAAACACCATAGCCGATCTGTTGAGCCATCAAACACAACAGATCCACGAGTGGGAACTTCATCCACAAGTTCTTCAACCGTTTTTTCAAATGTGGAGGCAACCACAGATCGACCTCTTCACCACCCACAAACGCCAAATGCCCAAGCTTCGCTGCCAGATATCCACACTGTGAGAAAGTGGCTCTGTATATACTGTTCCTTAATAGGTACAGGGTGTACAGAGTCCACAGACCCCAAGGGTTTAACAGAGGTTAAAGTTAGATATAACCTTACTCTCCAAAGTGGTAGCCTGGTCGAGCAGTAAGGCAGTATCAGAGGACGTGTAAAGCATTTGTTGTACACACTCAGTCAGCAAATAGTTCCACACACTCAATGACTGAACTCTAGGCCAATGGTTTGTATTTAAAAAAATATATGCTTGTTTTATTTTAGAACCAACCCTTGGAATTAAAATATACTTTCTCGACAGGAGATGTTTCATAAAAATACTTTCGTATATGCAATTGACTTTTTAGTAAACAGTTACAAATAGTTGCAGTAGGCAACTCTATTTCTAAACACAATACATTGAGCTCAATGATAAATTCAGATTATATGCAACAGATTACTTTGTAGATTACTTTTGTAATTCCAGGCTTGGATCCTAGATCCAGTCCTGGGTCAGTTCTCAGAATCAGCTGTTAAAAGTCGACTTTGGTACTGTAATGATTTTTAACTAATTAGCTATTTCAAAAGTGAGCACTTAGAAAATATTTCAGAGCAAACAATCAATGATTCCCTATGGAAGGAAATGTAGGTTACAGGTACAGTAGGTTATCGTTACTTTTGTAATCCAGTACTGGGTGTCTAGACTCAGTACTGGGACATTTATCCAAAACAGGTAAGTAATTACGTTTTCAGATGTTATACGATTTTTGAGGAATATTTAGAAATTGCAGAAATCAACACTTAGAAGAAATTTCACAGAAAAGCAGTCAGTGGTTTCCTATGGAAGAAAAAGGAGTTAAAGGTAAGTATAGTTGTGGGTACTTTTCAGAGTCAGTGCTGGGCACCAAGATCCAGCACTGGGAGTTCACCTAAGAGCAGGTGAGTAAATTCGTTTTTGGTACTCGGCTGATTTTTGGTGAATATTTTGAGTTTTGAAAAGTTCACACTTAGAAGATTTTCCAAGAAAAAGTCAGTCAATGTTACCCTATGAGGAAAATTAAGTTAGCGGTTTAAGGGTAAGTATTCGACTGGCAGAGTTGAAGTTCTGGGCATAGACTCAGGGGTCCCCCAGTGTCAGGTAAGTACAGTCAGTTCACCCTCAGCGGTTTCAGGACGGCCGGGTGCAGAGAGAGTTAGGCCCAATGTTATCCTATGAGGGATAGGGGGCCTGAGTTGGTGGCTGCTGTCGGGCAAGCCACGCGGCTGTGGGAGCTGGGCTCCTGGTCCCTTACTCAGGGCAAGTGGGGAAGTAGGTTAGAGTAGAGTTTTCACTGCCAGGGCCACTCGGGCGGCTGGCTGCAGGGTGCTTTTGAGCCGTCGGGCGCTCTATTGATTTCTATGGGAAATCTCCGGTTTGGAAAAAGACTGCAGGCTCGGGGACGAGGACTCTTCGGGTGCCACCACCTCTTCGAGGGGTAAGTTGGGTAGTTAGAGGATAGGTAGGTACCCCGGGATTGGGCACAGAGGGCCGTGGGGCGCCGGGTGCTGGGGTGCCTTTTGATGTCGGAAATCTTACCCTCTTGTTGATCGCGGTTGGGGTGGCACTCTGTTCTGAGGCTGCAAGCTTCTTCAGGATAGTCGAGGGGGGTCCTTGGGTGCCGGACTCTGGGTCACAGTCGCCGTGGGGTCGTCCTCGTGGGTTTAGTTCACTCCGGCACCGGCCAGGCTTGGCGGGTGCAGAGTGGGCTGGGATCTCGGTTCCGGGCTGCTGCCAGGGGTGAAAGGTAGGTACTGAGTAGAGCCTCTACTCATGGGAGTCCCAGGGGATTAGAGTTCAAAGGTAGCCAGGTCCTCCGGGGTTTCTGATGTTGCTGGCCACAAGAGATGCCGGGTTTGGAGCAGGAGCAAGTCCGAGGTCGACAGGCCGGTAGGGCTGGGGCCAAAGCAGTTGGTGTCTCCCTCTCTTTTGCAGCTGCAGGGCAGGTCTTCTTTTCTTCTCGCTCTTCTTGTAGTTTCGGAATCTGGAATCTGGGGAAGGAAGGTTCAGGGTGCCCCTAAATACTAGATTTAGGGGCGTTACAGGTAGGTGAAGGTCAGGTACCAATGGGTCCTTGTCCTGGGGTGGGTACACCCCCTATCCTGCCCCTATCCTGTGGGAGGGGGGCAGTAGCCTAATCCTGATAGGGTAGGGCCTCCCATCTTCAAGATGGCGAGAGCCCGGAGATGTGCTTCACCTCGCCTCCCCCACCTGAGGGGTGGGGTGGGCAGGCTGGCACATCCCCTGTCCTTGTATGGGGTTTCCGGCCAAGCTTCCCGCCAGAGTGGGGGGTTGCAGTGGCCTGGGGAAACTCCAACTGGCGGCAGGCCTTTGAAGCTTCCCTTTGCTCATCCTGGGGGAGGAGATTTATCACCTCACCCAGGATGTGCATTGTTGCAGGCCCGGGAGAGCAGGGGCTCTCCCACCCAGGGGTCCAGCAACGTGTCTGCTGTGGGGCAGCCTCAGAGCAGACGTGGATTCTAGGTTAGTTGTAAGGGGGCATCTCTAAGATGCCCTCTGGGGTGCTTGGTACATTAAATCTCACACTGGCATCAGTGCTGAGAAGTTTGATACCAAACTTCCCAGTCTTTAGTGTTGCCATTATGGTGCTGTGGAGCTCGTGTTTGACGAGCTCTCAGCACCATGTACTCTTAAATGGCAGCACTGCACTTACAGTGCCCGGGAATGGACCTGGGTACTGTAGGGGCACAGGGCTCCTGCTCCTGTGCCCACACCATGGGCATAAGGCACCCAGCCAGAGGGGTGACTGACATATGCCTTGGCAGTGTAGGTAATGGGCATGGCACACAGGGATGTGTGCCATGTCGACTCTTGATTTTGTCCTGCACCCAGACACTCAGCCTGCAAAGGCAGTGTGTGTGTGTGTAAGGGTACAGGGCCCCTAAGGGTGGCACAATGAGTGCTGCAGCCCTTAGGGGCCTTCCCTGGTCACAAGGCCCTGGGTACCTAGGGTACCATTTACTAGGGGCTGACATGTGGCCAGGGTGTGCCAATTTGGAGTTTGTGTGTTTAAGGAAGGAACATAGGCCCTGGGCACCTGATTGGCAGGAGTCCAGGGTACACTCAGTCAAAGTACATTCAGCAATTTAGCAAAAAGTGGGGGCATACCATGCAAGAAAGAGGGCACTTTCTCACACACACCCATTGTCCAAAGGCAATACGATCTGGATGACCTGGTCAGGCAGATTTGCGTACGCTTTTCCGCCTCTTTCACTCATTCCACTATTGGTGCGCAAACTACAGCAACATTCCTTAACTCTCATCCTAGTTGCTCCAACTTGGGCCAGACAACCGTGGTACACCACATTGCTGGAACTCTCCTTAGTTCCGCACCAGAAGTTACACCTCTCTCCACGCCTCTTAACCCAGAACCATGGAGAGATCAGACACCCGGACCCAGCTCAGCTCAACCTGGCGATCTGGCTCCTGAGATCCTAGAATTTGGTTACCTTAACCTTCCCCCTGACTGTATGAACGTCATTAAAGAAGCTAGATGGCCTACCACTAGAGCATGCTATGCAGCGAAGTGGAAACGTTTTGTAATATATTGTCATAACAACAACACCAATCCCCTTGATGTGTCTATCCAACACATCATAGGCTACTTACTACACCTCCAAAGATGCAACTTAGCCTACACGTCTATTAGACTGCATCTTGCAGCCATAGCAGCATATTTACAAAATAGACAACATCTATCACTTTTCAGAGTACCTGCCATAAATGCCTTTATGGAGAGTCTCAAAAGAATAATTCCCCCCAGAGTACCACCTTCACCTGTGTGGAATTTAAACATCGTTCTCAAAAGACTAATAGGGCCTCCGTTTGAACCTCTACATAAATGTGAGCTACAATTCTTAACATGGAAAACTGCTTTCCTAGTAGCCATTACTTCTCTACGAAGAGTTAGCGAACTACAAGCACTAACCATTCAGGAACCCTTTCTGCAGATGCATCATAATAAGGTTGTTCTCCGAAGTAATCCTAAATTCCTTCCTAAAGTCATTTCTCCCTTCCACCTCAATCAATCTGTGGAACTGCCTGTATTCTTCTCGCAGCCACAAACAGTCGCAGAAAAAGCTCTTCAGACCTTAGATGTCAAAAGAGCATTGCTTTACTACATCGAGAGAACACAACCCTTTCGTAAGACCAAACAACTATTCGTGTCTTTCTCACCACCACACAACGGCAACCCCATATCAAAATCTGGGATAGCTAGGTGGATTGTTAAATGCATACAAATTTGCTACCACAAAGCAAAACGTACATTATCTGTTCCTCATAAAGCCCACTCTACACGAAAGATAGGGTCTTCAATGGCATTTTTAGGGAACATTCCCTTAGATGATATCTGCAGAGCAGCTACATGGTCTACACCGCACACATTCACAAAACACTATTGTGTAGATGTGCAAACTAAACAACAAACTAGTGTGGGCCAGGCTGTACTCAAAACACTATGTTCGAGGCATATGAGCTGCAGATTGTACACTTAGCATAGATCGCCATCTGGTGTTGGGCCCGGATGTTTGCAGTTTGTTTTTGTTCTTTGGACAGTCTTTGGAAGTCACGAGTTCGGTGACTCCTCCTTCGGTCCGTACTGCGCATGGGCTTCGGCTCCATCCTCAGATTGTTTTTTTCCGCCATCGGGCTCGGATGTGATACTTCGTGCTCCGGCTTCGAACTTCTACGGTTCCAGCCTCGACGGAAAATCCCCGTTCTTCGAGTTTCTTCATTATATCTTCATCTCTCGAAGCGGCACTTTTCTCCATTCCGTACATCGGCAACGGCCTTCGGGCCCTCCTCGACTCCGGTCCCGGCCGATGGAAAGGACTCCGTTCAAAAAGTGCCCAAAATGTGGGTCTAAATTTCCCCACACCGACCTCCATCAGGTGTGTAACCTTTGCCTCTCTCCAGAACACGAGGCCAGAGACTGCCCCGCCTGCAAGTCTTTTCGATCAAAAAAGACCATCCGGGATCGAAGAGCTCGACGCACCATGGCGCACTCATCGACCGCGGCTCAACCGGACATCTTCGGAGACGACACCCTAGCTTCGGGGCAACAACACACCGAGCAGGAGGAAGACATCATCAGCGCTTCCGAGGCCGACGACTCCGACCTGGAGGACATCACACCGGCGCAGAGGGTCGTGAGTACTCTACCCCCTCCCACCCCCACGCCCATATCCAAAGAGACTCGGGTTACACCTTCGCCTTCGGGCCTAGGGAAAAACAAACATGCAGCTTCTATCACCCCACCTTCGGGCCCGGTGTCGAAGCATCACAAGTCTCACGGCAGCTCGGGCTCGAGCCAGCCTACTCCTGGTGCCGATTAAACACCGTTCGGCACCGAAGAAAGTGACGCCCAGCTCGACTCCGAAGTCACCGGTGCCGAAGCCTGGACTCTGGGTGCAGACGAAACACAAGCATAAATCCCTCGGCACCGACGCTCCCGCGTCGAAGCCTACCTCGACGCCGAAAAAACCGGAGGTTCCGAAAAAGCATGGCGCAGAGAAACCACCCAAGTCCTCGGCTCCGAAAACATCGGCGCCAGCGGACGATTCGACGCCAATGGACCTTTTTACACCTGATCCTTCTCAAAAAACCTTTTCAAAGGATCCAAAGACTGGGCTATTGATTTTGTCTATCAAGAAAAGACGTCTTGACACACCAGCTCCTCCTCCACCGCCCAAACGGAAGGACTCTGCCACATCTCCTCTCAGTGCCCTCCCCACCACCTCCTCCACCTCTTCCACCTCCTCTCCCTCCCAGGTCTCCGCCACCCTTGCCTCATCACTCCTCAACCCCGTCCCCAGAACCGGATTACGGGGATCCAGATTATGATCCAGCGGACGCCCCAATGGACCCCACACCACCAGGGACCCCAGACCCATGGGAGGATTACCAAAACCCTGACATACCAGATGTGCCTCAGGACGACCTATACCCATCCAGGCCGTCTCCTCCAGAGGACTCCTTAGGGTTTCACCACTTAGTGCAGAGAGCAGCACACTACCATGGGGTGGAAATGCATAGTGAACCAGTGGAAGACGACTTCCTACTGGATACATTTGACATTCAGGACAAGTCCACATCTATCTTGCCCATGCTTAAAGGTGTCACCAAGCATGCTGCAGAGGTGTTCAAAGACCCTGTCAGGGCCAGGGTATTGAACCCTAGAATAGAAAAAAAGTACAAGGCGGCACCCACAGACCCTGCATACATTAAGGGCCCTGCTCCCTTAGATTCCCTAGTTGTGTCCACAGCTAGAAAGTGGGCTAACTCCCAGTCCTCAGGAGAAGCCCCACCGCCAGATAAGGAATCCAAACTTCTAGACGCGTCTGGCAAACGCACCGCCTCCCAAGCTGCAAACATGTGGCGCATTGCAAATACACAAGCGCTACTTGCGCGCTATGACAGAGCACACTACGACGAGCTTGAGGCTCTTATGCAGCACCTCCCCGAAAAACGCAAAGCTCATGAACTAATACAGGAGGGCAAACTAATTACTAACACCTCCATTAAGTGTGCCCTCGATGCAGCTGACACTGCTTCTAGAGCCATAAATACTAGTGTCCTGCTTCGTCGTCATGCCTGGCTCAGGATCTCAGGGTTCAAGCCTGAAGTCCAGGCGTCCATACTAAATCACCCCTTTGACCAACAAACTCTCTTTGGGCCAAAGGTGGACGAAGCGTTAGAAAAGATGAAAAAGGACACAGACACAGCAAAGTCTATGGGGGCACTACAATCACAGGCCCCTAAACGCTCCTTTCGACGCTCATCCTTTCGTAGCACAGGCAGAGGCTACTCCACCGATAGCGCCTCTACCTCCTACAAGTCCCCTCCTCAAAATACCTTTTCAAAGGGCTACCAAAGGGGTGGTTACAGAGGCAACAACAATAAGGGCAGGGGCAAAACTAACTGCCACCACGCCCGCACAATGACTCCCCTTCCCTCCCCCCAGACCATCCCACTCCGGTCGGGGGCAGACTGCAAAACTTTATCCACGCATGGGAGTCCATAACATCGGACAAATGGGTGACCCAAATTATTCAGTCAGGGTACTGTCTCGAGCTAACATCTACCCCACCCAATATCCCACCAAGACACCGTCCAATGTCTCAAGAACATTCCACACTACTCAAACAGGAGGTGCTCTCCCTCCTCCAAAAACACTCTATAGAGCAGGTCCCCGTCAATCAGCAAAATCTAGGGGTCTACTCTCTGTATTTCTTAATACCAAAGAAAGACGGGACCCTGAGGCCCATTCTAGACCTCCGGCCTCTAAATGCCTACATACATTCAGACCACTTTCACATGGTCACCCTACAACAAGTCCTCCCGCTCCTCTGTCAGGGAGACTTTCTCACTACCTTGGATCTGAAAGACGCATACTTTCACATTCCAATCCACCCTTCTCACAGGAAGTACCTCAGGTTCGTGGTGGACGGTCAGCATTACCAATTCACGGTTCTCCCCTTCGGGGTCACCACAGCACCACGGGTGTTTACCAAATGCCTAGCGGTAGTAGCAGCACACCTCAGACGTCAACAGATTCACGTCTTCCCCTTCTTAGATGACTGGCTGATAAAAGCCGCGTCCTACCACCAATGTGTGCAACATACAAACAGCACCATCCAACTGCTCCACCAGCTAGGCTTCACGGTGAACTACCAAAAGTCCCACCTCATACCATCTCACACAAAGCAATATCTCGGGGCCACTATAGACACCTCCAAAGGTATTGCCTATCCAAACTCAGCCAGAATTGCAAGCATACAAGCCTTGCGCAAAACATTCCTTCCTCAACACTCTCTTCCAGCAAGAGTGTTTATGAAGCTCATAGGAATGATGGCGTCTTGCATTTTCATAGTG
This sequence comes from Triturus cristatus, assembly GCF_964204655.1. Classification (NCBI taxonomy): domain Eukaryota; kingdom Metazoa; phylum Chordata; class Amphibia; order Caudata; family Salamandridae; genus Triturus; species Triturus cristatus. Next base: position 199,259,638 of record NC_140586.1, on the reverse strand, counting down.
CCCCATGCTAGACTCCACATGCGTCCACTTCAAGAGTGCCTAGCACAACAGTGGAACCAGGCCCAGGGTCAGCTGACGGATCTGGTGTTGGTGGACGGCCGCACCCATCACTCTCTGCAGTGGTGGAACACCACAAACCTTTCCAAAGGGCGGCCGTTCCTGGACCCGGTTCCTCGGGTGATTCTAACAGCGGACGCATCGCTCTCCGGCTGGGGAGCGCACCTCTTACACCTCACAATGCAAGGTCTATGGACGCCACAGCAAAAGTCGCTCCACATCAATCATCTGGAGCTCTTGGCGATCTTTCTAGCCCTAAAATCTTTTCAAAAACAGATTTCGGGCAAAGCAGTCCTCATTCGCACAGACAACATGACTGCAATGTATTATATCCAAAAACAGGGGGGGACACACTCTCCCCAGCTCTCCCGCTTAGCCCAGAGCATATGGAGATGGGCAATTCCCCAAAACATCTTTCTCCTGGCACAGCACGTTCCAGGCGTACAAAACACCATGGCAGATCTGCTCAGCAGACAAACGCAACAACTACACGAATGGGAACTGCATCCACAAGTTCTTCACCCATTCTTCCAAAGGTGGGGGCATCCTCAAATAGACCTCTTCGCCACCCACGAAAACAAAAAATGCCCAAGCTTCGCCGCCAGATACCCACACCCATTGTCCAAGGGCAATGCGATATGGATGAACTGGTCAGGCAGATTTGCATACGCCTTTCCACCTCTCCCACTAATTCCGTTAGTGGTAAGGAAGCTACAACAGCACTCCCTCACACTCATTCTGGTAGCCCCAACATGGGCCAGGCAGCTGTGGTACACCACACTACTACAGCTATCGGTGGTGCCACATCAAAAACTGCACCTGTCCCCATGCCTCCTAACCCAGAACCATGGAGAAATCATGCACCCGGACCCAGCTCAGCTCAACCTTGCGATCTGGCTCCTGAAATCTTAGAATTTGGATACCTTAACCTTCCCCCTGATTGCATGAACATTATCATGGAAGCCAGACGTCCTACCACTAGAGCATGCTATGCCGCAAAGTGGAAAAGATTTGTAATTTACTGCCGTAACAATACAATCAACCCTTTAGATGCATCCATACAGCACATCATATGCTATCTGCTCCATCTTCACAGGTGTAACCTGGCATATTCATCCATACGTCTACACCTAGCAGCGATTGCTGCTTATCTACAAAACAGACAGCATTTATCTCTGTTCAGAGTGCCCGCTATTAAAGCCTTTATGGAAGGCCTTAAACGAGTAATTCCTCCCAGGGCACCACCTTCCCCTGTGTGGAATCTAAATGTAGTTCTTACACGGCTAATGGGTCCACCCTTCGAACCAATGCATAAATGTGAGCTACAGTTCCTCACCTGGAAAACAGCTTTCCTCGTAGCTATCACTTCCCTTAGAAGGGTTGGTGAAATACAAGCGTTCACTATACAGGAACCCTTCCTACAAATACATCACAGCAAGGTCATACTTCGTACAAATCCGAAGTTTCTGCCCAAGGTCATTTCCCCCTTCCATCTCAATCAATCGGTGGAATTACCTGTCTTTTTCTCGCAACCTCAATCTGTTGCAGAAAGGGCCTTACACACACTGGATGTTAAGAGGGCTTTGCTGTACTACATACAAAGAACGCAACCTTTCAGGAAGACTAAACAATTGTTTGTTTCCTTCTCTCCACCACATAAAGGCAACCCCATCTCTAAATCAGGGATAGCTAGGTGGATTGTAAAGTGCATACAAATTTGCTATCAAAAAGCAAAAAGAACATTATCTGTTCCACCTAAAGCCCACTCTACTAGAACGTTAGGGGCTTCTATGGCTTTTCTAGGGAACATACCCTTAGATGACATCTGCAAAGCAGCCACATGGTCAACACCGCACACCTTCACAAAACATTACTGTGTAGATGTGCATTCCAAGCAGCAAGCTAGTGTGGGCCAGGCTGTACTAAAGACACTTTTTCAAACCGCTGCAACGGATACCGGTGGTCGCCGCTAGGGTTGGGTACTGCTATATAATCTATGCTAAGTGTACAATCTGCAGCTCATATGCCTCGAACGGAATATGCTACTTACCAGTATGCATCTGTTCTTGGCATGTAGAGCTGCAGAGTTGTACACGCCCACCCGCCTCCCCGGCTACCAGTATCCGTTCCAGTCCATCTTATTTAGATACAACACACATGGGTTTCTCACTGTTATTACTACGCTCCATCATTTCCCTGTTGGCGAAAAACAATCTGAGGATGGAGCCGAAGCCCATGCGCAGTACGGACCGAAGGAGGAGTCACCGAACTCGTGACTTCCAAAGACTGTCCAAAGAACAAAAACAAACTGCAAACATCCGGGCCCAACACCAGATGGCGATCTATGCTTAGTGTACAACTCTGCAGCTCTACATGCCAAGAATAGATGCATACTGGTAAGTAGCATTTCCCTTTCAAGGCATGATAGGACACTGGAGGTCAAGCGCCCTTAAAGGTGCAGTGTCCTATTCTCATTGTTTTCAAAGCTGCAGTCTGTACAGCTACATTGCCATATATTTCCCCTTCTCTTAATTCATAAAGAAGTAAAAAATAGTTTGCGAAGGATGTTTTTAGAAGGTTACTTTTTAATCTTTCTTGTGACTTTTAAAAGCTTAAGCCTTTTTCTTCCAAATTTTAAAGTAATTCAGTAGTATTGGCAAAATAGCCTGTTTTAAGGCTGTTAAATGTATCGTGTATCACATGTGTCTCCTGAACTTTTCAAAGTGAAGCAAAGTATATGTGACTTTGAAAGAACTACTCCGGGGTCCCTGCAAGTGGATGGTATTATTCAGTGCTTAGGTTTTCAATGGAGATTCCCCTGAGAACGAAGTAGGATTACAGCAAAGAAACCATTCCTTAGTGGAGATCGGCAAGGCTGCAACTTGGTGAACTCCCACAGACCTTCACCAGATATTAGTGTGTGGATTTTCTAGCCTGCCAATTGGCTTTATTTGGCAGAGCTGTCCTAAATACACTCTTTCAGACATCTGCATAATTTGCTCAATAGCCATTCCTTTGTGAGGAACAGCTTCACAGTCTGTGCAGAAAATGTGTATTTGCAGTCACGCTTGCTACAAACTGAAAATGCAGTGCTGTAGATTTACATGTGCCCACTCCCCTCCCCTGAAGACAACGATGATCACAGATGTTTTTCTACCTTATTCTTTTCCTTTTCAATGCACAGCACTCTGTCTTTGACTCTGCTCTTCCTTCGATTAATGCTAGTTGCAAACCATTATCATTTCACAATATCACCTTTCGAAATAAAATCTGCATCTAGAATGTTCAAAAAATATCTTGCCTTGGTGGTGGCTCATAAATGCTGCCAAGCAATTCAAGCTTACCTTTGTGTACAGTTGGCTGAAAAAAGGGGAGAAAAAAGCTCAGAATTGTGATTTGCACACAGAAAACAGTGTCCCTGCTCTAGCAGATAGGATTGACATCAGTTCCCAAAATTCTATCTGCATCCTGTCCAAACATCTGGGAGCAATGCGAAATTTCCAATTAGCAACGCCTTTGCGACAGTGGCCAGAGTACTGGCATTTCAGAGACCAGTTAAAATTTTTCCACATGACTCAATCACAGACCATGATAATGCTAATGAAACTATTGATATGGTGGCTTTGCATACAGCAAGTCTGCAATGTATGTCTACACATACATTTATAGCAAGAGCATCTGACATTCCAGCGTGCCCAACTACTGGGATTGGGAATTTCTGATGAATACTCTAACTACATTTTTGCAGCGTGAATCTTTCTGGATTCACTATGCTGTGCATTATTCCGCGATCTTGTGGTTGGGTCCGGATTCGTAGTCTTTTCTTTGTTTTTTTTTTTTTTTTTTTTTTGTAGCCCAGGTGGGCGTCGACGTCCACCATTTGGTGCACCTCCCGTGACGTCGTCGTGCTTCCTGCGGAAGTCCCACCTTTGGGGCGCCATCTTCAGATTCTTTTTTCCGCCGTTGGGTCTGGATCGTCATCGGGAAGCTCCAGAAATTCACTCGGAGGAAGAAGGAAGAAAAGCGAGTTTCATCGATAGAATCAAGAGAAGACATCAGGAATAGAACAGATTTCATCAGGAGCGCGAAGAAAGAGGACCAGCGAACCTTTTTTCTTCGACAGCCTTGGAGAATGCACGCTCAGAGACCCTGAGCGAAATGGACAAGACGCCATTCAAGTTCTGCCCAAACTGCCACCACAAGTTCGCGCAGAAAGACCAGCATCCGGTCTGCAACCTCTGCCTACCGGTGGATCACCAGAGTATCGACTGCAACGCCTGCTCAGCCTTCGCGCCGAAGACACTCAGGGTGAGAGAGAGGCAGAGAAGAGCCAACGCCAACATGGATGGCAAAGGGAAACCCCCGACACTCTACGAGCTGGGCCTCGACACGGACGACGAGGACAACGTCGCCGAGACAGCCGAAAACTTCACGGTCGTAGAGACCGACAAGAAAAAAGAAGACGAGGTAAGAGAATCGTCGAGCGCAAATCAAAAAACACCTCAAACACGAGGGTGACTCGAGAAAAACTGAGTCAAGGTCCACGAAGGGAGCCCCGGCGCCGAAAACTTCGACGTCCAAAGGGGGAACTTCGGACAAAAGGCCCAGCGGATCCTTACAAAAGGACTCCCTGGTGCAGAAAGACGCCGAAAGGCAAGGGTCGTCGAAATCATCCCATGAAACTGGCCGATCGACGCAGAAAGAACGTTCGACGTCGACGCAAGTTTCATCGAAAAGACCCGCGGTCGACGCCGAAAGCATCTCCGAAATGGAGAAAAAGAAGAGGCGGCTCGAGGCCGAAATGGAGAACATCCTTCAAAGGAAGAAGGAGTTCGACGCCAGGATGAAGGAATTCAAGATTCCAACGGTTTCATCGGCGGACGTCGTCGAGGTCGAAGACGAGTTCGACGCCGAAGGGCTGACAAGGGATCTCGAGGAAGAAGAGGAGCCCTATTATGAGGAAGAAGCCGAGGAAGAAGACCAACAGTCGTTCTACGAATCGGCGGCATCTGCCAGCAACGACGTCGAGTGGCACGATCTCGACACCGAAAACCCGGAGGAGGCCGTGGACACGTACCCCTCGAGGCCTTCGCCACCCGACGACATCGGGGTGTACAATATGGTGGTTAAGAGCGCAGCAATGGCCTTCGGCGTCAAACTCGACGAGGAGAGGCCGAAAGCCGATTTTCTCGTCGAAACACTGCTCCCCATCCAGACTAGGAGTCAGTTCCTCCCCATGCTACAAAGCGTGATGAACCAGGGGAGAGAAGCCTTCAAGGAGCCTGCCACCTGCCGGTCGATCACGCCCAGGACAGAGAAGAAATATAAGCACTCCTCCCTGGACCCACCTTACATCAAGGGTAGCGTCACCGCAGACTCCATCATAGCCTCCACGGCCAGGAGAAGGGCCAACGTTCCAGCAACTTCGGGCCCACCTCCGGATAAAGAGAGCAGGAGGATCGACCTCACAGGCAGAAAGGTCGAGAGGAACGCCGCAATGCACTGGCGCATGGCGAATTCGAATGCACTCCTCAATAGACACCAATACCAACACTGGGATGAGATGGGGGAGCTAGTAAAGCACCTCCCCGAAGAATACCGCCAGAGAGCCTCTCACCTGGTGGATGAAGGCAAGAACATCGCCAACTCCTGTATAAAGACGGCGTTGGATGGGGCAGAGACTTCAGCAAGACTCATGGCCATAGGGGTCACAGAGAGGAGGCATGCATGGCTAAGAATCTCGGGATTCAAACCGGAAGTGCAGAACAACATCCTTGGCACCCCCTTCAACGGAGAGACACTGTTCGGAGCAACGGTGGACGAAAAGCTCACCCAGCTCAAGAAGGAAAACGAGACAGCGAGGTCCATGGGGGCCCTACAGCTGAGGGGAATGAGACGAGGAAATCCCTCGAGGAGACCCTACGGTAGGGGTGGAAGCCAACAGGGGACGTCGCACCAGGCGTTCCAACAAAGTCAGCAGGGCGAAGGTCACGGACAAAGTCAGCAGAAGCAAAGCTGGCAATATCAACCTCGGGGCCAGTCCTTTCGCGGGAGAGGGAACGGACGTGGCCAAAGGAGGAGAGGGGGCGATCAGCCCTCCTCGAAGTGACTCAGCACGCAAGAAGACGCCTACCCTCGTAAGGTCCCCAAGGGTGAGGCGCAAAAAAGTGTCATCAGGGGGAAGAGAAGATTCAAGAACCTACGAGCATACGTCACCAGTAGGCGGAAGGCTGAGGTTCTACCTTCAGGAGTGGCGGCGTATAACCACAGACAAGTGGATAAGGAACATCGTGCAGTACGGATACTGCGTAGACTTGGAGAAAAGACCTCCAAACAGGAAGCCGAAGGGAAGACAGAGATCGGCCCAAGAACTGGCAATACTCAGAGAAGAAACGCGGAAACTCCTACAAAAGGGAGCCATAGAGACAGTGCCGTTCAGGGAACGCAACAAAGGGGTCTACTCAAACTACTTCGTGGTTCCGAAGGTAGACGGAGACCTCAGACCCATACTGGACCTCCGTTACCTAAACAAGTTCATCAGAACGCAAAGGTTCAAAATGACTTCACTGCAGGAGGTACTGCCACAGATAAGAGAAGGGGACTTCATGGTCACCGTGGACCTCAAGGATGCCTACCTTCACATCCCAATAAACAGAAGGCACAAGGGCCTTCTAAGATTCAACATCGAACAGGAACACTACCAGTTCACAACCCTGGCCTTCGGATTAAAATCAGCGCCAAGGGTCTTTACAAAATGCCTGTCGGCGGTAGCGGCACACCTACGAAAGCAGGGAATACACGTATACCCCTACTTGGACGACTGGCTGGTCAAGGCAAACTCACGCGAGAAGTGCGAGAGGCACGCAAAACGCGTAACAGACACCCTCACAAATCTGGGATTTTCCATCCACTGGGGAAAATCATCGCTGGAACCGGAACAGGTAAAGATTTTCCTGGGGGCAAAGATCAACTCCCTCAACAGTACAGTAGTGCCCAGCGACAGTAGGACAGATGCTCTACTGAAGGAGACGCAGCTCTACCAGAAGGGGCGAGCTCTGACAGTGAGGGCGGTGAGCAAGATGATGGGGATGATGGCGTCCTGTATCCAGCTGGTGCCGAATGTACGCCTGCACATGAGACCATTCCAGGAATGGCTGCAACAGCAATGGTCACAAGCAAACGGGAGTTGGGAGGATCTAGTGGTTGTTACGCACGCAGTGCAGGAGGAGATAACTTGGTGGAACAGAGACAACATAACAACGGGGAGAAGCCTGACACCACCAAGCCCAACAATGACCATTACCACGGACGCATCGCAGAAGGGATGGGGAGCGCACATGGACAACCTCAGAGTGAGGGGTCTATGGGCTCCTGCAGACGCGGTCCGCCACATCAACTACCTCGAGTTGAAAACGATACTGTTAGCCCTGAAGGCATTCCAGAGACACCTGTTCGGCCAGAGGGTGTTGGTACAGACAGACAACACCACGGCGATGTTCTACATCAACAAACAAGGGGGGACACAGTCGTTTCCCCTCTCATCCCTAGCTCAGGAGATTTGGAGATGGGCCATACCTCTCAAGATAGATCTACTGGCAATTCACCTACCAGGGAAGGACAATGTGGAGGCAGACTGGCTGAGCAGACAGACCTCAGCATCGCACGAGTGGGAGCTCAATGGCCAGGAAACGGAGAAAATCTTCCAGAGATGGGGGACTCCCACAATAGACCTATTTGCAACACGCCACAATGCAAAATGCCAAAGCTTCGCGTCCAGGCAACCAGATCAGCAATCCAAGGGAAATGCCCTATGGATAAGCTGGTGGAGGACATTTGCCTACGCCTTTCCACCGATACCCCTGTTGCACAGAGTGCTCGACAAGTGCAGAACCAGCAACATGACTCTGATCCTGGTGGCTCCACAGTGGGCGAGGCAGACATGGTTCTCACAGATTCAAGAAATGGCGCAAGGCAATCCGTACAGGTTCGAGAGGAGAAAAGACCTGCTCTCAATGCAAAACGGGGAGGTCCTGCACCCAGAGCCAGAGACACTCAACCTAGCAGCATGGCTCCTGAAGACCTAGAGTTCGCACACCTAAAGTTACCTCAGAGCACTATGCGAGTGCTACGGGAGGCAAGGAAACCTACTACAAGAAAGTGCTACAGCGCAAAGTGGAAGAGATTCACGGTGTGGTGCAGGAAAAAGGGCCTGCAAAACAGAATGACAAGAGACTCAACTGTGCTGAGGTACCTCACACACCTTCTAAAGAGTAACCTCTGCTCGAGCTCCCTAAGGGTACACCTAGCAGCGATCGTTGCCTACACCAGAGGTGAGAAGGGTGGAAGTTTCTTCACCTCGCAGGTGGTGAAGAGATTCATGGAGGGAGCCAAAAGAATGGCACCCCCGAAAAGGTTGCCGCCGCCGGCATGGAATTTAAACGTGGTTCTGACGGAGCTCATGAAGGCGCCGTTTGAACCCATTCACAAGGCCACTCTACAAATGTTGACGATGAAAACTGCCTTTCTAGTGGCCATAACCTCACTACGCAGGGTGAGCGAGCTTCAAGCACTAACGCTACAGGAGCCCTACATTCAAATTCACAAAGACAGGGTAGTCCTGAGGACGGACCCACACTTCATGCCCAAGGTAGTGTCGGCGTTCCACATGAATCAGAGTATCCAGATACCGAGTTTCTTCCAAAACCCGACTACAAACGCAGAAAAGGCCCTGCACACCCTCGATGCCAGAAGAGCGGTGATGCACTACATTGAAAGAACCAAGGAACTCAGGAAGTCGAAGCAGCTGTTTGTGTCCTTTGCTACTAGCTTCATGGGTAGACCAGTGACCAAGGGCACCATCGCTAGGTGGATTGCCCTCACTATTCAATTCTGTCACAAACAGGCTGGACAGGAGCTAACTCCACAAGGAAGAAGGGGGCCACAGTTGCCTTCCTGGCAAACACGCCCATCCAAGACATTTGTCTCGCAGCAACTTGGGCATCTGTGCACACGTTCACAAAGCACTACTGCGTGGACATTCAAATGAATAAGGAAGCACAGGTCGGACAGAAGGTGCTACAACACATTTTCAACGACCAGCGATCATCTTCCACCCAGCCACCACAAAAATAGGAAAACCGCTACAAAGTCTATGCACAGCATAGTGAATCCAGAAAGATTCACGCTGCAAAACGAAAAGTTTCTTACCTGTCGGTGTAGTTTTGCAGCTTGAAGATCTTTCTGGATTCACTAGCGAACCCACCCACCTCCGCCAGGAAGATGAGGCTGGAGGAAGAGGGGGTGAAATGGATAGGATCAAAGAAGTGGAAACGTACAGAAATATGGACAAAAGGATTAATCAATCGCCTAGGGTTTAAAAAAAAAAAAAAAAAGGGGGAAAAAAGAACCCGAAGATGGCGCCCCAAAGGTGGGACTTCCGCAGGAAGCACGACGACGTCACGGGAGGTGCACCAAATGGTGGACGTCGACGCCCACCTGGGCTACAAAAAAAAAAACAAAGAAAAGACTACGAATCCGGACCCAACCACAAGATCGCGGAATAATGCACAGCATAGTGAATCCAGAAAGATCTTCAAGCTGCAAAACTACACCGACAGGTAAGAAACTTTTCGATTTGTCACCCTTCGAATACCCCCAGACTGCGGAGTTTTTCACGCAGTTGCTCCTGTATGCCAGTATGTGGTACCATTTGACTCTGTGACAGCTTCATGTTACCTCTGGAAGTGAGGGAGCGGAGCCTCCTCTAGGTGCTGCCCCTGTGCTTTGGGGTCAGGTCCTTACTTTCAATGCCCTTACTTTCCATGCCCTTCGGCCATCTGGCGCACTGCTTCCAACTTTCAGTTGTAGCAACCCTTAGTCAAAATTCATACAAATTTCGACAGTGTACCAAAGGAGATGCCTCCTTCAGGCTCTCTCCCAGGACCCTGCTCTTCACCTCCGCCTGAAGAAATTGTGTCTTTTGTGGTTGTTGTACAGCGGCAGAAGTAGTAAACATACAATTTCCCCCTATAGAGACAAAAACCAACTTGATGGAAATCTTGCAGTCTGGAGATTAGAGGGTCCCTGACTTGACTGAATACATTTTGAGAAGAGGGCAGGGAAATTAAACATAGCAAACAAAAGCAATAACTTCACCCAAAAACTTAATAAAACATAAGCAATATGTCTATAATGTGCAAAGAGCCATGAAACAGACCAGTAATTTTGATAGTTTATTCATCTAGGTTACAAAAATATTTTAATATATTTTTATAGTTTGGTCGTCCTAAGTCCCAAAAATATTTTTATATAAATCATTATTTTTAAAAACGAGAATAATAGTACATACAATTATATAGTTACATGTATTTGATTTTTGAATACCCACATGAATGAGCCGACAATGCAAATATTAAATCAATTACAGCACAAACACACTGAACACATAATCAATCACAATACAATAATAACAAAAATAACATTTATCAAAAGACTATACAAAACAGTAGTCACCTAACAAACATTGGAAGAAATCAGTGAATAAAAATTGTTGCTCTTTATGCTAATATTTTAAGTGTAATGAGTATTGTATCAAGGGGACAGATATGCGCCGACGCGCGATTCGGAGTTAACAGTTGATGGGATCAACCTTGATCAGAGTGCTGCCTGTACGAATAAGTTCTGTGGCAGGGGGACATCCATTCAAAGTATAATCAAAGGAGCTGTGCACTAGACAGGGGGCTCACAATCTTCACAGCAACTGGTTGTGAACAAGAGTTCCAAATTCGGTATAAAGGTGAAAACACTGTGCCACAAACTTGTTAATCGCGAGTCACACATTTCCTATATCGGGTTCACAGAAGGGAGGAGATGAAGTTAAAAATGATGTATGCAGGTCTCACCGAGACGACTGGACTTCAAGACCCTCGACGGGGTGAAAGTGAGCAGCGTGGCTCAGGGGAGCAGAGCGGATGACCAGCCAAGAAAAAGCCCCAAGGATTGAATCGGTAACTCGGTATCAAACAGTCGTAAGGAACATGATGGGGGCATACCTCCTCCTGGCCTCAATGCAGCCCCATCATGTTCTTTCCATGAGCCCGAGTTACCGATTCCATTACTGGTCTGATTCGTGGCTCTTTGTACATTATAGACATATTTCTTATGTTTTCTGAAGTTTTTTGGAGAAGTTATTGCCTTTGTTTGCTATGATGTTGCAGTCTGGACTTGCAACATCAGATCCCTGTTAACATTTAATGAGGTTGTAACAGATACTCTTCTCTTCCAGGGGATCCTCATCAATAGTCATAAGCACTGAATATTCCCGCCCATGTGCGGGGACCCCGGAAATAATAAAATTATATATGAAAAGCATATATATACAGCTCTGTATATATATAAACATATATTATTTTTTCCAAGCAAATGCAGCCCCCATAGAAGGCTAGACAATGTAGACACAAATATCCAATAATCCACCATAGGTATAATAATACACCTAAATCTCTCTTTTTTTGTTTTTTGTTTTAATGAGGTAAAAACTCATGATAAAGAAAAGAGAACACTGTGCAAAACCCAGATCCACAAAACATTGTTAGCCTGCAGGCTGCATTGCAATACAATACCATAGAGACTGAAAAGCCTTGTACAGGTAGAAACTGGCACCGTGCCTTTAAGGCAGCCCTGACTCCAATATCCCATCATGCCTCAGGGGTGACAGTTGGGTCAGTTGTTCTTTCCGGCTCCTTCAGTCAGGACCCTGGAATTCAGCTCTCTTCATTTTTGACTTTCCAGTCAAGAATTGTTACTTTTATAGTAATTTTTTTGGCTTCCTCTTGTTAAATTCTGTTGGGGACGCGTATTTCCTGGGTTTTCTGACTAGATTTAACATTTTTTTCTGTCAGAAAAATGCCTTCTTTATTCATGCCTTGTCCATCCTGTGGCAAAAAGAAGGCCTCTTCAGACACACACGATGTGTGTATCGTCTGTCTACCGGATTCTCACTCTCCTGCATCCTGTCGTCACTGCAAGGATCTTTCAAAGAGGACTTTGAAGGAGAGAGAGAGAATTGGGCTTTATGGTCTTTCAGAACGGTCGACGTCGAAGCAGCTGGTCCCTGTCTGTTCTCCATCGGCGTCGGGCTCGGCGTCGAAGACTCCAGTGGCGGGATCGTCGCTGAGAGGTGAGGAGTCCAGGGAAGAGTCATGCTTCCAAAAGAAAGTCCACGTCGACACTCGATCCGGCGGCGAAGCGCTTTTGTTCGTCGTCGGCAACTTCGACGTCAAGAAAACATCCTTCGGCGTCAAAGGAGACTCATCGCTGATCGATGTCAAGAAGACATAGTTTTGCAGCGTGAATCTTTCTGGATTCACTATGCTGTGCATTATTCCGCGATCTGGTGGTTGGGTCCGGATTCGCAGTCTTTCTTCCTTTTTTTTTTTTTTTTTTTTTTTTTTTTGTAGCCCAGGTGGGCGTCGACGTCCCACCATTTGGTGCACCTCTCGTGACCTCGTCGTGCTTCCTGCGGAAGTCCCACATTTGGGGCGCCATCTTCAGATTCTTTTTTCCGCCGTTGGGTCTGGATCGTCATCGAGAAGCTCCAGAGTTTTAGACGAAGGAAGAAGGAATATACACGAGTTTCATCGAAGGAGAACTTTTGGAAGACTACAGAGAGAAGGTATTACAGCCGGGACGACGAAGAAGGAGGGGATCCTCGAAATTCTTCGACGCCCATAGGAAAATGCACACTCAGAGGCTCTGAGCGCAATGGACAAGACACCATTTAAGTTCTGCCCTAACTGCCACCACAAGTACGCGCAGAAGGACCAACATCCGGTCTGCAACCTTTGCCTGCCGATCGACCACGAGAGCAAGGACTGCAACGCCTGTTCCGCTTTCGCGCCGAAGACTCTCCGGGTGAGAGAACGTCAGAGGAGAGCCAACTTCAGAATGGAAGGCAAGGGTAAGGCCCCGTCACTGTACGATCTGGGCCTCTCCACCGACGATGAAGACAAAATCGCCGAGGGACCTGATGTCTTCACGGTCGCAGAGACCGATAAGAAAACGCCTGACTAGGTAAGAGACACGTCGAGTACAAAACCACCAAAAGGGCCCCAAAAACCGGAAGGTGACTTTCAAAAAAATGAGTCCAAGTCCTCGAAGGGAACACCGGCGCCGAAAATTTCGACGTCCGCCAGTGGTTCAAAGGACAGAATGCCGAGCGGATCCTTCGAGAAGGACTCCCAGGTGCCGAAGGCCGCCGAGAGACAGAGTTCGTCGAAACAGACCCACGAGGTGGGACGTTCAGCGACGAAAGACAAGGCCGCATCGACGCAAGCTCCGTCGAAGAGACCTGCGGTCGACGCCGAGCACATCTCCGACATGGAAAAGAAAAGGAGAAGGCTCGAGGCGGAGATGGAGAGCATCCTTCAGAGGAAGAAGGAGTTCGACGAAAGAATTAAAAAATTCAAAATCCCAACGGTCCCGTCAACGGATGTTGTCGAGATCGAGGAACAGGGAGATTTCGACGCCGCAGAGCAGTCGAGAGGTCCTGAAGAGGAGGAAGAAGGCCCCTACTATGAGGGAGAAGATGATGAAGAGGATCAGCAGTCGTTCTACGGCTCGGCGCCGTCGACGACTCAGGAGCTGGAATGGCAGGACATCGACGCCGAAAATCCCGAAGAGCCTGTGGACTCGTATCCTTCGAGGCCTTCGCCGCCAGACGACATCGGGGCTTACAACATGGTCGTCAAGAGTGCTGCAGCAGCCTTTGGTGTGAAATTGGATGAGGAGAAACCGAAAGCAGACTTCCTACTCGAAACTCTGCTCCCCATCCAGACGAGGAGCCAGTTCCTCCCCATGCTCCAAAGCGTGATGAACCAAGGGAAGGAGGCGTTTAAGGACCCAGCAACATGCCGGTCCATCACACCTAGAACGGAAAAGAAGTACAAGCACTCCTCGCAGGATCCTCCTTACATCAAGGGATCGGTCACTGCCGACTCCATCATTGCTTCCACGGCCAGGAAAAGAGCCAATGTGTCGGCAACCTCGGGCCCACCTCCTGATAAGGAGAGCAGAGGGATGGACCTCACTGGAAGGAGGGTAGAAAGAAACGCCGCAATGCACTGGCGCATGGCAAACTCAAACGCGCTACTGAACAGACACCAGTACCAGCATTGGGATGAGATGGAGGAACTAGTCAAGCATCTCCCAGAAGAGTACCGTCAAAGGGCTTCCCATCTAGTGGAGGAAGGGAAGAATATCGCCAACTCATGCTTTAAGACTGCATTGGACGGGGCGGAAACTTCGAGCAGACTGATGGCCATAGGGATCACTGAAAGGAGACAGGCTTGGCTCAGAATTTCTGTATTCAAGCAGGAAGTCCAGAATAACATACTGAACACCCCTTTCAACGGTGAAACGCTGTTCGGGGAAACTGTGGACGAGAAGCTCACCCAACTGAAAAAGGAAAATGAGACCGCAAGAGCCATGGGGGCCCTGAAATTCAGAGGGATGCGAAGAGGCACCCCAAATCGGAGACCCTACGGAAGGGGAGGAAGCCAGCAGGGTACGTCGCACCAGACGTTCCAGCAAGGGCAGCAGGGTGACAGTCACAGCCAGCAGGGAGAGCAGAACTGGCAGTACCAGCCTCGAGGCCAGTCCTTTCGCGGGAGGGGAAACCGACGTGGCCAAAGGAGGAGAGGGGGAGACCAACCCTCATCTAAGTGACTACACACGCAAAAAGACGCTCACCCCAGCATACCCCGAAGGGTGAAGCGCAATGTAAGAGCACCAAGGGGATTACACAAAACAAGCGCCTACGAACATGCAACACCGGTAGGCGGAAGACTGGGCCTCTACCTGCAACAATGGCAACAAATAACCTCAGACAAATGGGTTCTCAACGTCATACAGCACGGATACTGCATAGAGTTAGAGAAAAGGCCTCCAAACAAGAAACCAAAGAGAAGACAGCGCTCGGGTCAAGAGCTCGCTCAACTCAGGGAGGAGACACTTCAACTACTGAAAAAGAGGGCCATAGAACCAGTGCCATGCAGGGAAAGGAACAAGGGAGTGTACTCAAACTACTTCCTGGTACCAAAGGTGGACGAATCACTAAGACCCATCCTGGACCTAAGATTCCTAAACAAATTCATAAAGACGCAAAAATTCAAGATGACATCACTATAAGAGGTGCTACCCCAAATGCGAGGCGGAGACTTCATGTCCAGCGTGGATCTCAAAGATGCCTACCTGCACATACCAATGAACAGACGACACAAAAACCTGTTAAGGTTCAACATCAACCAGGATCATTATCAGTTCACAACCCTGGCATTCGGTCTAAAGTCCGCCCCAAGGGTTTTCACAAAATGCCTTGCAGCAGTAGCAGCGTACCTACGAAGGGAAGGGATTCATGTGTATCCTTACCTAGACGACTGGCTAATCAAAGCAAGCACTCGCGACCAGTGCGAGGAGCACGCAGAACGGGTGACCAGAACACTAATAAACCTGGGGTTCTCGATACACTGGGGGAAGTCATCGATGGAACCAGAACAGGTGAAGATCTTCCTGGGGGCGAAGATCAACAACATAGACGGAACGGTCATGCCCAGCGACAGAAGAAAAATAGCCCTGCTGAACGAGACGCGTCCCTACCAGAAGGGGCAAGTTCTGACAGTGAGACCAGTGAGCAAGATCATGGGAATGATGGCGTCATGCATCCACCTAGTCCCCAATGTACGGCTTCACATGAGACCATTCCAAGAATGGCTGCAACAGCAATGGTCACAAGCAAGCGGGAGTTGGGAGGATCTAGTGGTTGTTACGCACGCAGTGCAGGAGGAGATAGCATGGTGGAACAGGGAGAACATAACTACAGGAAAGACCTTGATACCACCAAACCCAACTGTGACCATCACCACGGACACATCACAAATAGAATGGGGAGCACACATGAACAAGCTCAGGGTGAGGGGTCTCTGGACTCCGGCAGATGCGGTCAGACACATCAATTACCTGGAATTGAAGACTGTCCTGCTAGCCCTGAAGGCCTTCCAGAAGCAGCTATACAACCAGAAAGTGTTGATACAGACGGACAATACTACTACCATGTTCTATATCAACAAGCAGGGAGGGACACCATCGTTCCCCATTTCCACTCTGGCACAGGAGATTTGGAGATGGGCCATCCCACTCAAGATAGACCTGCTGGCCATACACCTACCAGGGAAGGACAATGTGGAGGCAGACTGGCTCAGCAGACAGACATCGGCATCCCACGAGTGGTAGCTCAATGGACAGGAAACGCAGAGGCTATTCCAAAGGTGGGGGAACACCGACAATAGACCTGTTTGCAACACGCCTGAATGCAAAATGCCAAAACTTCGCATCCAGACAACCAGAACAGCAATCGCAAGGGAATGCCCTATGGATAAGTTGGTCAAAGACATTTGCTTACGCTTTTCCACCGATATCGCTATTACACAGGGTGCTCGACAAGTGCAGGACCAGCAACATGACACTGATCCTAGTGGCACCACAGTGGGCAAGACAGACATGGTTCTCTCAAATAGTGGAAATGGCACAAGGCACTCCTCACAAATTCACAAGAAGAAAGGACCTGCTCTCCATGCAGAATGGAGAGGTCCTGCATCCAGAGCCAGAGAGCCTCAGCCTGGCGGCATGGCTCCAGAAGACTTAGAGTTTGCTCACCTGAACCTACCTCCAAGCACTATGAGAGTGCTGCGGGAGGCAAGGAGATCTACAACACGCAAATGCTATGGTGAGAAATGGAAGAGGTTCACAATATGGTGCAGCAGAAATAAACTTGAGAATAAAATGACGAGAGTCAACGGTGCTTAGATACCTCACACACCTGCTAAAAAGTAATCTATGCTCGTCCTCCCTAAGGGTACACCTAGCGGCAATCGTAGCTTACACACGAGGGGAGAGAGGAGGAAGTCTCTTTACGTCACAGGTAGTAAAGAGGTTCCTGGAAGGGGCGAAAAGAATTGCGCCACCAAAGAGGATGCCGGCGGCGGCATGGAACCTCAACGTGGTCCTAACCGAACTTATAAAGGCGCCGTTTGAGCCCATCCACAAGGCCACGCCGCAAATGCTGACAATGAAAACAGCCTTCCTGGTAGCGATAACCTCGCTGCGCAGAGTGAGCGAGCTGCAAGCACTGACACTGCAAGAGCAATACATCAAGATAAACAAGGATAGGGTGGTTCTAAGAACGGACCCACACTTCATGCCTAAGGTGGTGTCGGCATTCCATATGAACCAGACAATTCAGATACCGAGTTTCTTTCAAAACCCCACAACAAGCGCAGAGAGGGCACTGCACACTCTAGACGCTAGAAGGGCAGTGATGCACTACATTGAGAGGACCAAAGAGCACAGGAAGACCAAGCAGCTCTTTGTCTCCTTTGCAACTAGTTTCCTGGGTAGACCTGTGACAAAAGCCACCATTGCACGATGGATCGCACTGACAATACAATTCTGCCACAAACAGGCAGGGCAGGAGCTATCGGATGGGCCACGAGCCCACTCCACAAGGAAGAAGGGAGCAATTATTGCCTTTCTGGCAAATACGCCCATTCAAGACATATGCCTGGCGGCAACATGGGCTTCAGTGCACACGTTCACTAAGCACTATTGCGTGGACATACAGATGAACAAGGAAGCACAAGTAGGACAGAAGGTGCTTCAACATATATTCAACGGCCAACACTCATCTACCACCCAGCTTCCACAAAGATAACAAACCGCTACAAAGTCTATGCACAGCATAGTGAATCCAGAAAGATTCACGCTGCAAAACGAATAGTTTCTTACCTGTCGGTGTAGTTTTGCAGCTTGAAGATCTTTCTGGATTCACTAGCGAACTCACCCACCTCCGCCAGGAAGATGAGGATGGAGAAAGAGGTGGAAGAACAGAATAATTGAAATACTAAAGGAAATTTGAAAAGGAAAATTAAGAGAACACCTAGGGTTAAAAAAAAAAAAAAAAAAGGGGAAAAAAGAACCCGAAGATGGCGCCCCAAAGGTGGGACTTCCGCAGGAAGCACGACGACGTCACGAGAGGTGCACCAAATGGTGGGACGTCGACGCCCACCTGGGCAACAAAAACAAAAGAAAGACTACGAATCCGGACCCAACCACCAGATCGCGGAATAATGCACAGCATAGTGAATCCAGAAAGATCTTCAAGCTGCAAAACTACACCGACAGGTAAGAAACAATTCGTTCGACGTCAAAAGATAGACATCGCTCAACGTCGAAATCGACACCAAGAGAAAAGTCAACGTCGCATGAAGAGCGCAGGTGTTCAACGTCGAAATCTACATTGACGTCGAGGCAAAGATCGTTGTCAAATGATCCGGGAAGACCTTCGACGTCGAGCCCTGATTCGCCGTCAAGAGAAAGGCGATCGTCTTCGAAAGTACTGACGACGTTGAGACAAAGATCATCGTCGGAACATTCGACGTCGAGGCGGGTGCCTCCGTCGGAGTCGACGTCGAGGCGGGTGCCTCCGTCTGAGTCGACGTCGAGGCAAGTGCATCCGTCGTCAAAGGTCTCCAAATCTTCGGAGAAGATAGTGACGTTTAGGCGAGATTCCCCGTTGGGTTCTAGGCCTCCATCCAGGACAAGTCCTCCGTCGACAAGGCTCTCGACGTCGAGGCAGGACACATCGCCGGTTATCCACTCGGTGTCGAAGTCCAGATCTCCGGTGATAGGCTTATCACCGTCGAGACGGTCCTCCGCGGTGGGATACCAAGAAACTTCACACATTCGTCTGACTTTCAAGCCAGTATCGAGACGCAAATCTCCTCATAGACTGGTATATACCACATCGGAGCACGATTCACCTCGTCCGATTTCAATTTCACCTTCAGCCTCTGAAATCTCGATCAAGATCCGGATCACCGGAGGTGTTGGGTCTCTCTCCAGCTCCTCCAGTGGAGCATACTTCTCAAGAAGAGGACCATACTCTGACTCAGAGCCCCATCAGGGAAATACCTCAGAGCACTTCGATGTTTCGGGCAGTTAATGCTTCCTTAACAAGATTTAGGGCTCTGGATCAACCATCACGGCCAGCAAGATCCCATTCTCGAAGAGAATTCCAAAGGCGCTCACGTTCGCCCAGAAGGCGATCCAGGTCCACCTCTCATAGAAGAGAGTCAATCAGATCGGGGAGAAGGCGGTGGAGGTCCCCCTCATCTAATTCGTCAAGCCGTTCGTCCAGAAGGGATTACTCACCCACACTCTCAGATACACCACCATCTAGAGTATCGCCAGTGGACGACATCAGCACCTTCCAAGATGTGTTGTGCAGAGGAGTGACAAAATTGAACATTCCCATGCCTGTTCAAGAAACCACCTCCTCTGTCATCTTCGAGACCCTTCATGAGCGAGCGGTGTCTCATCCACTGTTGCCTTTAGTCCCTGGGTTGCTTAAACCGGTAATGGACATCTTCCTCACGCCAGCGACTATCAAATCTGCGCAGGCGCGAATTCTTAAAAAATATCGTCCGGCCCCTGAGGATCCTCTTTTTCTCAAGGCGGACCCTCCACCGGACTCTGTAATCCAAGCTGCTGCCAGAAAAACTCATTCAGTGGTTTTGTCATCCACAGTGCCGCCGGATAAGGAAAGTAAATCACAAGACTCTTGGGGGAGAAGAGTATGTGGCTCGGTGGCCTCTACACTGAAAGTGGCCAGTGCCTCAGCGCTTCTGGGGCGCTACGACAGATCACTATGGGACTCCATTCGGAGATTTATAGAAAAAGTACCTTCCGAAGACAGAAAGGACTTTGAAGAGATCTTGCACGAGGGCAGCCTAGTTTCAAACCAGGTGATAAGCGCAGCAGCGGATGGAGCAACGTTGGCAGCCCACTCGTATGCTCATGGGATTTCCGCCAGAAGATCCTCTTGGCTAAGGCTGACGGCTCTGAAACCTGAAGCATAGGCAAGAATTCTGAATCTGCCTTTCTCCGGTAGTACGCTTTTCGGGTCTCATGCGGATGATGAAATGGCTCGCATGAAGTCAGAACTCGAGACCATGAAAGCCGTGGGGCAAGAGAAACGAAAAGAATTCCGTCGTCGTAGGGGAACCGACAGGCGTAGCTACCAACAGAGGGTTCAAACCCCTCACTGGCAGAAAAATCAAGACCAACAAGAGCAAAAGAAGCAA
Source organism: Triturus cristatus (assembly GCF_964204655.1). Taxonomy (NCBI): domain Eukaryota; kingdom Metazoa; phylum Chordata; class Amphibia; order Caudata; family Salamandridae; genus Triturus; species Triturus cristatus. The sequence goes on along the minus strand of NC_140586.1, from coordinate 199,239,386 downwards.
CAATTTCAGTCCCGCAGATCATCTAGGGGACGTGAAAATAACCGCCAGGCCGGCAGTGGAAACAAGGCTCAAGGAAAGCAGTGAGAGACCGCTTCCTACAAGGCCGTCCACCGCTCCGGTGGGAGGAAGTATTGCAAACCATCTCCCAGAGTGGCAATCCATCACAAAGGACAAGTGGGTTCTAAATATACTGCGACATGGATACTCGCTTAGTTTCCGGAGTCCCCCTCCCTCGATCCACCCTGTACAATCATCTCAACACCTCAAGATGCTAAGAGAAGAAGTGGCGACCCTTCTGCTCAAATCCGCAATAGAAAGAGTTCCCAGGGCGCAGAGAGGGAGAGGAGTCTACTCCAGATATTTTCTAATTCAAAAAAGAAATACAAAAGCAGAGTTCAGACCCATCTTGGACTTACCATATCAAAAGAGAAAAGTTTTGCATGCTTGCGCTTCACCAAATATATCCTCATCTCCGTCGAGGCGATTGGATGTGCTCGCTGGACCTGCAAAACGCGTACTTTCATGTTCCCATCGTACAGAGTCATCGGAAATTTCTAAGGTTCGTAGTGGGGACCTCCCATTATCAGTTCAAGGTGCTACCCTTTGGCCTGAAATCGGCTCCTCGAGTATTTACAAAATGCATGGCAGTAGTAGCGGCTGCACTGAGGCGCGCAGGAGGCTTCGTCTATCCCTATCTAGACGATTGGCTGATAAAAGGTCCATCGCCTCAGAGTGTACACTCGCAGCTGGCACGCTGCCTGAATTTGTGTCACAGATTGGGACTCAGGGTGAACTTCAAGAAATCCACCTTCACACCAACACAAAAGATACACTACCTCGGTGCAACTATAGACTCCGCAGTAGGAAAAGTGTTTCCTTCGGAGGAGAGACTGTTATCCCTTATCCACAAAGGCAAGCAGATTATAACCAACAACCTGTCTACAGCACGACAGATATCATCTCTGCTAGGGGCCATGGCATCTTGCATATTCCTGGTGCCCAATGCCAGATTGAGGATGCGTCCTCTCCAACAAGATCTGGAGGACAAATGGGACCAAACGAATTTACTGTGGGAGGAAACAGTCTGTCTTTCCTCAGCGGCCAGGCACTCAATCAAGTGGTGATCGAAGCCACTCAATCTACAGGTGGGAATTCCTTTTCATAAAGAACCCCCATCACAGACGCTGATCACCGACTCATCCCTGCAGGGTTGGGGTGCGCATTTGGGATCCCTGCAGACCCAGGGACTGTGGTCCAGCAGCGAACGGTTGTACCACATCAACATGCTAGAGCTCAGGGCAGTCCACCTAGCCCTCAAAGCATTCCTACCCGCAATCAGGACGAGTCCAATTCTAGTACAAACGGATAATACCACCACAATGTACTACCTGAACAAACAGGGGGGTACTCGATCCAGGACGCTCCCGCTGGAGGCTCAGTCCCTGTGGCACTGGAGCCTAGCAAGGAACATTTCGATAAAGGCGGTACACCTGCCAGGAGAGCTCAACGTCAAAGCGGACTTGCTCAGTCGTCATTTTCAAGATCCAGAGGACTGGGTACTCAACGACGAGGTGCTAGACGAAATCTTCGGGGAGCGGCGACGCCCGCAAATAGATCTCTTCGCGGACGAAAACAACGCGAAATGCTGAGGCTTCGCCTCAAGATACCATCGGCCAGGATCCATAGGGAATGCCCTTTTGATCGATTTGGTCAATGACATTTGTGTACGCCTTTCCGCCTCTCCCACTGATCCCCAAAGTGGTGACCAAACTGCAACACTCGTCTACCAAGATTATCCTCGTAGCACCAGACTGCCCGAGGCAGTGGTGGTACATGGATCTCCTCCACATGTCGATCCGATCCCACAAGCGTCTGCCGTGCAGACCGGACTTGTTAACCAAAATGCAGGGGAAGATTTACCATCCCAGTCTTCCCTCGCTGAGCTTAACAGCATGGCTCCTGAAGTCCTCCAGTATGGCCATTTAGACCTTCCCCAGGAGTGTATGACCATACTGAAGGAAGCTAGGAGGCCTTCTACAAGACACACTTATTTCTGTAAGTGGAAGAGATTTTATGTATGGTGTATTCAACATCAGTATAACCGTACAAAATGTCAAGAGGAAGTGATTTTGCCTTATCTTCTTCACTTAGCCAGGGTGGGGTTGAAATTTTCCTCCATTAAAGTTCACCTAGCGGCCATTACAGCATATAGGCGCTCCCCATCGCAGCAGTCATTCTTTAAGCTGCAGGTGGTGAAGGATTTTTTGCAGGGGCTCAAAAAGGTTTACCCCCCAGTAAGGCCTCCCTCGCCTTCTTGGGAGCTGAACTTGGTTCTTTCAAAGCTTATGAGTTCACCTTTCGAGCCCATACATAAAGCTACTTAACAGCACCTTACGTGGAAAACAGCTTTTTTAATAGCTATCACTTCAGCACGTAGGGTGAGTGAAATACAGGCCCTCTGTTCTAAAGAACCCTACACGATTTTTCACCTTAATAGGGTAGTGATGAGAACTCATCCATCTTTTTTACCAAAGGTGGTGTCAGATTTTCATGTTAACCAGACTATCTCCTTACCTACCTTTTTTCATAACCCCTCCTCGCCAGCTGAGAGGGCGTTGCACTCTTTAGATGTTAAACGGGTTCTAAAATTCTACCTAGATAGGACTAAGGCTGTCAGGAAATCTGACCAATTATTTGTAAACTATGGTGCTGTCTGCACAGGTTTTGCTGCTTATAAGCGTTCCATTGCTAGGTGGATTGTGTCAGCCATTAAATTGGCTTACCAACTGGCTCAGAAGCCATTGGTCGCTCGACCTAAAGCGCATTCCACTAGAGGGAAAGCGGCTACTGCTGCTTTTCTCAATAATGTCCCACTCTCCGAGATCTGCAAAGCAGCCACTTGGAGATCTGTCCATACATTTACGAGGCATTGTTGTCTGGACTCGGACACCAGAGCAGACACTCAAGTAGGACAAGCCTCCTTGAGGTATCTGTTCAATAACTGATTTTTTCAATGGTTTTACTCCATGTATAGTGCAGTTCTCATTTGCCTGTAGGTGGAAGGTGGGCTTGCTATTCTATTCAGTGCTTATGTCTATTGATGAGGATCCCCTGGAAGAGAAGGATAAGTTACTTACCTGTAATCCTAGTTCTCTTCCTGGGGTATCCTCATCAAAGTCATAAGCAACCCACTCGCCTCCCCAGGCAAATATGAGGATTGTGTTATCAGACATGGAAGAAGTATATCTTTGTGTTTAGGACTATGGTCCCGCAAAGAACAACTGACCCAACTGTCACCCCTGAGGCATGAGGGGATATTGGAGTCAGGGCTGCCTTAAAGGCACGGTGCCAGTTTTTACCTGTACAAGGCTTTTCAGTCTCTTTGGTATTGTATTGCAATGCAGCCTGCAGGCTAACAATGTTTTGTGTATCTGTGTTTTGCACAGTGTTCTCTTTTCTTTATCATGACTTTGTACCTCATTAAAAAAAAGAGAGATTTAGGTGTATTATTATACCTATGGTGGATTATTGGATATGTGTGTCTACATTGTCTAGCCTTCTATGGGGGCTGCATTTGCTTGGAAAAAATAATATATGTTTATACATATACAGAGCTGTATATATATGTTTTTCATATATAATTTTATTATTTCCGTGCTTATGACTTTGATGAGGATACCCCTGGAAGAGAACTAGGATTACAGGTAAGTACCTTATCCTTATCGCATCCTGAATGAAGCGGTGTTCTGCTTCACTAGTCAGTAGCCCAGTAACTAGGCGACATAACTTAGCCCCTGTAGAGCCAGACTTTCTGCCTATGTACTCACATCCCTAAAAGATTGGTGGTGTAAGATTCCACAACTAATGGCAATCATAATGTATTTCCATATGTGCTGTCAGATAGAATGACAAAGCACATTTAAGCATTTGACAAATGGCTCGTCTGGCAGTTTGGTCCTTAGGTCTTTTAATGCAGGTTGTCTCCTTAGCCAATACAGATGCTCTTTGAGGCATGGGTAGCTAGCTGTTGCCTGCCCTCCTTAATGAGTTTAGGAATTAACTTAACCAAACAATTCAGGGCGCACAGAATGCTGCAGAATGTGTGGCTGGCCAGACTTGGCATAACATTTGGTAAATGTCTGTTCCCTGTGCACATGTGATGATTAGGTACCATGCCTGGATGTATTCCACAGATTTCTCTGGTGGCATACAGACATTCCTTGTGTACATGGGAAGGTTGCTGACTTATGGGGAGAAGGTTGACTGCTTTAGAGCATTTGAAAGACTTCTGTATCTCTGCCACTATTGTTTTTACGGTCTCATGCCCCTTGTTTCACCAACAGCACAGTAAATTCAGAGGGCACTCATGAGGCCTAGCTTATTGCTGATGACAGTCCCCGCTACCCATACAGCAGACAACACAGAAATATTGTGTCTCCAGAAGGTGCGTCTGTTGCTGAGTTTTGTAAACACAACCAAGGACAACCATTCTCATCTTCCCCCTCACCTGCTGCACCTGCTTCCAAGCCTCTTTGATCTTCCCATCCAGGGGCTTGCTCAACCACAAGGGGCAGGTTTCAATTTTTGGAACGTAACATTAGATCAGTGGGTGCTACAAATTATTCAGAGGGGTTAGTTATGCCGTGCCTCGCACATTTCCCACCCTCTCCCCCCCACCCATTATCAATTAAACTTCAGCGGATTTGATTGCCATAATCTGCACTAGGTCCAGTTGTTTTTGACCAACCAGGCCATAGTAAGGATCCCAGAGGTGGAGAAAAGCAAGGGGTGTTAATCTCCATATTTAAGGACTTTTTTAATCTCTGACCTTGCTTATGCCTCTTATGAAAGTGATGGGATTAGTCGCTGACCATCTTCACTGCTTGGGGATACACGTATTCCTGTACCTCGATGACTGGCTGCTAAAGGCGGGCTCACCACATTCAGTTGCAGTCTACCTCTAGATAACGGCCACCCTTCTATTATTCCTTGGGTTTCCATCAGCGTCCCAAAAGACACCTGCATTGAAGATTCCCTTCAGAGGCACTATCCTGGAAACAGTGATGATCAAGGTCTACCCACCCCAGTAACAAGTGAGATCGTGAGACATTTTGAATATGATCCTGATGTTTCTGGCTCAATCCGGAGTTCTGGCACCGATGGTTTTCCTGACCCTTGTGTCTGCTGCCATTTGCAGCCCTTTCATTGGAGCCTCCACTTTTAGAGGGCACAGCAATTGTTCTACCTGTTGGAAATTCTCAGTTTTTTTTTTTTAAAGGAGAAAGCCTGGGATCTTCGGTGGTGCTAGGTGAACCTCAGCCTGTGATGAGACTGGCATTTCTCCCTACCACAACCAAAATTCTGAGATCAATCCATTGTCTCTTGGTTGGAACAATCACATGGGGGAAGTGAATTTCAGAGGTCTGTCTCCAGAGGAGCAAAAGATCAACATCAATTTTCCCGAGCTTTGTGTAATTCGCTTGGCTCTAGAAGTCTTCCTCCCATCCATCAAGGGAAGGCCTCTGGAGGTCCGAATGGACAACATGACTGCCATGTGGTCCTGCAACAAACAGGGCAACGTAAGGCTTTGCATCTTGTCAGGATGCTCTGTGCCTTTTGGAAATTGCCGTACTGTTGGGTGATCGCTCCGATAGCCAGTCATCTGACTGGGGTGCTCTGTAGCAGAGAGGACAAGCTCAGCAGAATTTACCACGAATGGCATTTTCTTCCAGAAAGGGCTTAGGACATTTTCGCCCAGCGTGGAGTGCCTGGGGCGCAGTGTTTATGCCACTGCTAAGACCCCACAGTTTCATGATTACTGTGCACTGGAGTTTCCATTGAGAGGATCCCTAGAGGGCACATTCCATCAGCAGTGGGGTATTGAACTCGTATATGTCTGTCGGCCGATGGCCCTTCTGTCTTGAATTCAGAAAATCTGATAGAGACTACTAGCCGCAGATTTCTTCACGTAGAATTATCCCCAGACGTGAGACTGGACCCGGAATTTTTTTCTTGTCCCAGCATCTCTGCGCGCCGGGATGCGGCACCATGCGACTCCGCCCTGCCGTCTTCCGCGGGCGTGACGTCAGCGAGGTCACATAAGCCCCACCCTGGCGTCAGTTTCCTTCTTTTCCGCGTGCAACACGGATCCGGATCGTATTCCTGGCCTGTTTGCAGGCCTTCTTTTCACGCTTTGCGTTTCTTTTTGGGAACAGTGTGAATGCCTTCGGGCTTCAAGGTGTGCTCGTCTTGCGTGCGCCAGATTTCGGCGACGTACCCTCACCCCATTTGTATATGGTGTTTGGGGGAGCACCAAGACTCCACCGACTGCGAGGCTTGTCAGCAGATGAAGCAGAATTCCCGGCGGGAGCACCGGATGAAACTCCTCTCGGCCCGCATGTCCAGGTCGGCATAGTCGCCGCATCCGTCCCCCGCGGAAGGGTTCAAGAACCGTCGCTTCCATCTCTGACATCGTCCCTCTCCAAGGCCGCAAGGGCGTCGATCACTCACCTGTTGGTAAGTGTCGCAGTTTGTCCCTGAGGCCCGGTCCCCGCCCTGTGGGGGGGCGCTGGTTCTTTGAGGGTCGTGCGGCCTAGCGCGTCGCCACCCTACCCGCCGTTTCCCGGTGTGGGGGCGACCAGAGCTCCAATGGAGGCCTATGCTGTGGCCCTGCAGGCCTCCATGGCTCCTCCTCCTCCTCTTCCTGGGACGTCTTCGGATCCCTTGCCATGTGCTGGGCCTTCTGCGAAACCGCTGGCGGCTCCGGCCCCGGCGCCGACAGGTTCGGCTTCAGGTCTTGGAGATGTGGTGTCATCAGGGTGCGGCCCTACGGGTTTCCCTCCTTCGGACCACGGCGCCTCTGCCTTGCCGCAAACCCCCGCGGGGGTCCCTGTGATGTCGCGGGAGGTTGCTGGGACTCTGGGCTTGTCCTCATATCCCTCTTGGTCTTCTGGGCAGGCGGCGGCCTTGTCTGAACTGACGCCGCTCAGGCGCCGGCGGCCGCTGGCCCTGGTGGGCGCTGCAGGGGATGGCTAGGGGCCGGGGCGCGTCCCCGGGCACCCCTCGTCTCTCCACGCAGGCGGCTGCCTCGTCGGAGGTCGAGTCAGCGCCTTTTCGGCGCAATTCTTTGCCCGCCGCGGCTTCGACCCCACCCCGTTCTCCCGCTGCACGAGTCGTGGCAGAGGTGGTCTCGGCGTCCCCTTCGGGCGTCGGGTCGTTGATTCGTCTTCGAAGGCCCCTTCTTCTCCAGAGGTCCGGCAACTGTTTGTTTCTTCTTCCCCGGAGACGGGACGCCACGTCGAGGCCTTTTCCCCGGCGTCTTCCAAGGAGGGCTCTTCGCCGTCCCCACGCCCGCAGTCTTTCCCAGAGGCACCTCATGTTCCCCACTCGTCGGTCAACCTTCCCCCATTCCGAGCTTGGCCTTTCCTTCCTCCGGTTGGGCTGGGGGCGGCCGGCTTAGCTTACAGCCGTCGCCCACGGAGGAATTGCTCTCCCCACCGCGTTGCCCTACGTAGGCGAGTCCTGCCCTCGCCCGGGCTGTCTCTGCGGCCGCAGGGATTTTGCGCATGAGCGACCCTGCTTCCCATTTCCCCTCGGATCATTTGCTTGAGGTTCTCCATCAGGGCTCTGGTGGACGGGAGCTGCTTCCCTTCGAAGCTTCGCTCCATAATTCTCTCTTGGGGGCCTGGTTGCATCCTGCCATGGGGTAACCAGTGCCCCAGCCGCTTCTGCACCGCCACCATCCTGCTGCGCATGATCCTGTCTGCCTTTCCTTCCACCCTTCTACCAGGGGCCCTCTTCTGCAGACTGCCTTTCAATCCTTGCCGTCAGTGTTGTCTCCCCGTCACGGGAGGCCTGGTGGTTAGATTCATGGGGGCGCAACATCTTCGCCTCCTCCAGTGCTGCCTTGCGGGCGCTCAACACTCTTTGTGTGTTGGCCAGAGCCACTTCTTGCTTGTGGGATTTGGCGGAATCCCTTCTCTCTTGCGCTTCTCAGGAGGGCGCCTGCGCTGATCTGCGGCACCATGTGTTGGATGGCCGGGAGCTGGCGGCGTTTATTCTTCGCTTGGCTCTGGATGTTTGAGGCGCTTGGTCGCACCATGGCTTCTTCAATGGCCCTCCGTCGCCATGCTTGGCTGAGGGATAGTTTTTTCCCTGAGAATGTTAGGGAGCGGCTGGTTGACCTCCCCTTCGATGGCGCTCTTTTTGTTTCACGCCCCTGCGGATTCTGCCATTCAGAGGTTCCTTGCAGGGCTTCGTCCTCCGCCTCAGTGAACCTGGATGTCGGTCTGTGTTCCTGGAGGTGTTCTCCCATTGTTTTCTGGGGTCTAGTAACAAGTAGCCACGGTTGTGTGTTCTCTGTGGTTGGTGTGCCTTCAGGGTCCTTCGGTGCTGTTTGCTGCTGGTTCAGCCCCCCTTTTTTGCCCTGTGGTTTTGGCTGTTGGTAAGCCTGTATAGATCCTGGTATTGGGCTTTTTGTGTCTTCTTTATTGGCTGCTTAGCAAGCCATCTGCGGTTTGCCCGCAGGCTTTTTCTGTTTGTCCTCTGCTGCAGGATTTTTTCCTAAGAGGTGTTCCCAGGTTCTCTTGGGACGTAGCATACCCTATGTGGGGTACTGGTAGCTATTACATAGATCTGTCATGTGCTGGAGTGGTGTGGTCGCCCTTTTCGGGTTCCTTACTCTCCTTCGCATTACGATATATCACTGGTGTGGTCTTCTTGCTGGGGTCTTGGCGTGGCTTGCGTTGCGCCCAGGTCTGTCCTCCTCCAGTTCGCTACTTCGCTCGCCCGGTTTGGCCTGCTCTCTGCGGTGTAGTGTTGTGGCGCTTCCGCCCTTCTGTCTGGGGATTTGGCCTAGTCCTCTATCTGGTGTTCCCGAGGGACTGGCTTTCTTTGGCTGCTGTGTTCTGGTTGACGGTCTTGGCCCGTCCTCCGTCCTCTCATTTTCTTCTGCCTGGTCCCATTTCTTTTGTGGGTTAGTGTGTGTGTTTTGGCATCGGCCCTTCCCTTGGGTGTGTCCTGGCCCTCCCTGACCTCTGTCATCGGCTTGCGCCTGGCTTGGTCTGGTGCACTGCTTCGTGCCGTTGCCTGCTGCTGGCTCTGCATGCCTGCGCCTGCCTGCTTGTTCTGGTCCACCGTCGTGGCCCTTACTGTGTTCCCTTGTGCCCCTGCCTCTGGTTCCGCTGGGGCTTTGTGCATTTGTGTTTTTCTTCTTACGCCTGCGCTATTTACAGGGGAGCGGTTCCTGTCTTGTCCGCTGTTTGTGGCCGATGTGGGTTCGGCTGTTCCCCCATCACTGCGTGTGCTTCTTACTGTGGGCCCTGCCTCCAGTTCTGCCTCTTCTCCCTGGGGTTTGAGGTGCTCCTTTTGTTCCTTGTGGTCCTTCGGGTGGGGTGTTGGGCGGCCCTCCCTTAATTGGACGTGGGCTCTCCTGGCCTTCCATTCTTGTTCCTGTGACATGTCCCTTGCTGGGGCCCTGTGTCTCTCCTGTTATGGAGGCTCTCTCGCAGGCCCTCCTCCCTTCTGGGTATGGCTAGGGTATCTATTATAGGTTAAGGAATCTGCGGCTAGTAGTCTCTATCAGATGTACAAGTTACTCACCTCTGGTAACGATGTATCTGGTAGAGACGATTCTAGCCGCAGATTCCTTCACGACCCGCCCTTCCTCGCCGTTCTGCGAGGACCCTCAGCTTGGTTTTCTGTCCTCGCCTCCCTCTGGGTAGCTTGTCTTCTGTGGGTGTCCTCTTCGCTTTCTTCCGGTCAGGATGTCTGGTTTTGCTTGATTGTTCCAGGGATGGTTGGTTTGTGCGTGCCTTTGCTTCCCTCCAGCTGGTTTCTCTCCAGTGTAGGGGCCTTCTTTTGCTCTTTTTTCCTCTGTTTGGAGTTTATTATCCCCTTGCGGTCTTCTGTGTTGGGGATTCTTTGCCTGTTCTTTGGCCTCCTGCTCCTTTCAGGGTATATGGCCCTCCTTGACAGTGTAGTCTGGGGGTGGATTGCAGTTGCTCCTCTGTTCCGGGCTTGTGGCCCTTCACTGTGTGGTTTGTGGTTGCAGCCTTTCTCTCTCTCTCTACTGTTTCGGCGTTTTCACATACTTGTGCCTCCAGGATAGCTGTCGCCTTGGCTTGCTCGGTTGTTCCTCGGAGTGGTGCTCTGCTCTTTCCCCGTTATGGCTTTGCTGCTGTGGCCTTCTTGTACTTTAGTGCCAACTGGTGCTATCGCCTTGGCTTGCACTGTTGTTCCTCAAAGTGGTGCTCTGCTCTTTCCCTGCTATGGCTTTGCTGTTATAGCCTTCTGGTACCTTGGTGCCAACTGGTGTTGTTCCTCACCCTTTGTCTCTCTCTGTTTTGTTTCTCTGATGATTTTTTCGCACTCTGTTCCCATGCTGTCCTCGGTTTCGTTGTGATGGCTCCGCCATGTGGCGCGGAAAAGTTCTCTGAAGCAAACTGACGTCAGCGCGCCGGGATGGGGCTTATGTGACCTCGCTGACGTCACGCCCGCGGAAGACGGCGGGGCGGAGTCGCGTGGTGCCGCCACCCGGCACGCAGAGATGCTGGGACAAGAAAACTTTTCCAGGTCCAGTCTCACGCCTGGGGATAATTCTACGTTAACGAATCTGTGGCTAGAATCGTCTCTACCAGATACATTGTTACCGGAGGTAAGTAACTTGTACATTAGGGCAGACTGGGCTGATAACATGTTGATAGCTGTGGAGTGGGCTGAGAGAATGTGGTACTCTGCTCTGTTGAACCTGACCATTTGCCATCCTATCAATCTGTCTTTTTGGGTGGACTTTGTTTCAGCAGCAAGGCAGGTTCCTGCACCTAAATTTCCACAGCGGGCCCCACCATGCATTGGAGATTGAGGGGCGACAACTGAGCAAATTCAACTTCTCTGCTGAGGTAGTCGATAGGATTCTTGCGGGTAGATTCTCTTCTAGTAAAAGAGCTCTTGTCCGTGTTCCCACCAGCACATTTCATTATGCCACTATGGAACCTTAACGTCCTGATGTACATTCCTTTTGAACGCATGCAAGATGGCAATTACCTCAATGTGCCATGCCAGTGAGCTTCAGGTCTTGGCAATTCAAACTTTGTACACCACCTCCATTGCTCACAAATTGGTGCTTAGGACCACTGTTCCCAATAAAGTGCGCACCTGCGCTCACGCGCACCCCTAATACCTGTAGCGCGCAGTGCTGTGTGTGGAACGCGCACACACACAGCACATCCAGCGAGAGCGTTCGCGCCGCTCCTTTTAACAAGCGAGCGGCGCAACGGGTGTTAACTGGCAGAGGCAGGAAAGTCTTGGGCACCTTCTTTTAAATGTAGAGCCCGGCTGTGGTGCCTACTGTGTGCTTTTATTAAGTATTCATGTTAATTGCAGGGCCATCAGGAGCTGCGATTAGCTTTAACAAAAGCACACAATCAGCCCACAGCCGTGCTTATGTAACAAAAGAAATTCAGCAAGTTTACAAACGCAGCGTCTAAAGTTCACGCCGTTTATGTAGGCTTGCTGAATTTCTCTTCTTAACAGAGCTGGGCTTCGGGGTGATTGTGTGACTTTGTGAAAGTTTTCAGGTTAATTGCAGCTCCAGACGGGCGCTGTGATTAACCAGAAATCTTTAACAAAGTCCCACAATCACCCCTCAGCTGCGCTCTATTAAGAAAAGAAATGCATCAACTATACAAACACGGTGTGTAAAACACACGTCCTTTTTGTAGACTTGCTGAATTTCGCTTCTTAATAGAGCGCAGAGTTGCCACCCGACTTGTATTTTCCTGTTTCTGTCATTGTATCCAGATATATGATACAACAAGTAACATCATACACAGGGCTTTAAGTGGGATGACAAAACTGAGGGGGGGAGAGGGGGGTCTTGCAAAGTGGGTGGCCAGTGTAATCAAGGGCTTAGCTTTAAGACACATAAGCTAAAAATCTGTACTTTTAGCATAGTGCACCACCCGACTTGTATTTTGCTGTTTCTGTCATTGCATCCAGATATGTGATACAAGTAGTAACATTATACCTACAAGTCAGGACTATTAGCTTTGTCAATGGATGTTAGTTGCATAAGATAAATAAGCAGCAACTATGGCTTGTATATAATATTGAAAAAGCTTAAACTTAAAGCCCTGCTGACACCAGGACAATGTTGCTGTGCCTGAGTTTCAAAAAAAGAAGGGAAATCCAGAGAGAAAATGACTCTCTTTAAAGGATTTCCATTCCCCCTGCAAGGCTCACCTGGCATGACGTCATGCCGTAATTTCTCTTCTAGTGAGAAGTGAGCAGTGTGAGCAGCGCACATCGATGTGCCTACTCTCACTGCAGTCTGAAAGAAAAATGGACCACCTGTGCCAGGGCACAAAACCGAGCCTGCTAGAGACCCGGTTTGAGGAACCTTTAAACAAGCATTGGCATAGCCAATAGGTCTCGCCTTTGGGACCTTATAAGTGTTTAGCCATGCAACAGTTGATGTTGCTGCACCAAGGATATTGTGCTGGATAACTATAAGGTCCCAAAGGCGAGACGTATTGGCTATGCCAATGCTTGTTTCGTGGAAGACACAGCTTCACCCAAACTCGTGGGCAGAGCCAAACCCCCTCTGCTGGTGATGATGGCATAATTGTCGTGCAACAGCTGCGCTGTCAAGGCACACCATTAAAAAAGAAAAAGAAAAGGTGGAAGAGAGACGCCGCCCAACAGCAGCCTCACCACAAGGGTGTACATCAATCATGCAAAGCCATGCCTCTCACTGTGTATAAATATGGCACAGCATATGGCTAGCGCTTACCATCTGAACTGGGCGGGAGGCAAGCAGATGAGACAATACGGCATCGGTCAGTGCTGAAACTTAAAGATAGCCAGCTGCGCATGCGCTTGCTCACCAACAGACACTGATAATTCTTCGACATTTCAGTGCGCTATGCCACTACCGGAGTGCTTTATTAATGCGATGTGTATATTTAAGTAACACGGGTATTGGATCAACAGTAACATCAAACCACATTTTGTGACGCCTTGTTTTCATGCTTGAGGGGAGAGGAGTGTTGAATATACGGCACGTACACCTCTAGTGAGATTGAAAGACAATGAAAACATAGCACACTTGTTATCTGGTGGGAGCGTGCGAGAAACAGATTTAACAGTCCGGTCAATATGAAGCAGCCCATGCATCTTTTAAACCACTAAATTCATCAGACACGTGAGACCAACAGATGCAATGCGACGATTTATCTTTTAATTAAAAAAAGGACTGATTGCTTTGCTTGAGAGAGAGGCTGAGTAATGAGTGAGTTGGGATCATGTGAGTTATGCCATTGTTTAAAAAAAAAAAAAAAAAGTGATTACATTGGTGCGTGCTGTGTGCTGGGTCTGGAAAACTCCAAGCAATCTGTAAATATCCCTCCAGTGACCATTTGGGCAAAGACCTTTCCGGTGGCATGACCGTATCAGCGACAGAGGTTATCGACCGCGGACAGAGTTCAAGTTCTAAAATCACAGGGTCAACCCAGACTGGAGTAGAATCAAATACAAGTAATGATCGCCTTAAAGCGAACTGCTTCAGCAGGAGGACCTAAGCCACTGGTCGTTGTACTAAGATGAATGGCGAATTAATGCACCTTCCGTGGAGATCTTTATATAATCTACAGAATCCGAAATTCAATACAAGTATATTAATGCGAGGAGAAGAGAATGAATGGAAAAAGAGGGCAACCACGACCGGGGAGAAAGAGAGAGAATGAAAGAGGTTGAGAGAGGGAAAAAGAGAAAGTGAGATAGAGACAGAGAACACAGAGGAGAATGATCTAGAGGAGAAAGAGAGAGGTCAGTGACAAGAGAGGACGCAAAAAATAAGAAATAAGTACATATGTAGTGGGCAAGATAAAGAGAAATACAATTGGAGAAAGGAGCAGAGAGAAGGAGGGGAAGATAGGAGGGGCAGACGGAATAAAAGCACGAGATAGAAATCGAACAAGTAGGAAGCTCGGATAAGTGTTAAGTGGTTTTCTGCGTGTGCAGCTACTGCGTGCTTCCTGAATTTTTTTCCGTTGTTCGCTGAGAATGGTAGAGGGAACTCGAGAGAGGGGGTTGAGGAGCATGGTTCAGGCGCTGTAAGGCTTAATGAGCCATTACAAAAGCCAGATTGCTCCTGTGCACGTTCACGACGCGCGTATCCGCATGCTGGTGGCCGGGAAAAGCCTTTGGCAGCACTTTGAAAAACCACTTACTAAATGTCTCGCCTGAGACAGCGCATGCGCTGCTCTAGGCTCGACCTAAAAACTGCTTATGATCAGCACTGGTGAGACCCGGCCCACTTAAAGCCCTGATCATACCTACTATTGACTTTGCAAATCCTCTGGCTGCCTTTCTCTTTCTGTCCCTCTCTTACCAATTTCTCCATTACTCCATTATTGTCATGGCGTGTTTATCCAAATTGCAAATCTGCCTTAAGCCCCCTAACATGGGTTGTATGTGTGGAACTGCACCGTCTTTTCAGTTTTGTAACCAAAAGTTTGGAGTGATATTTGGCGCTGCGCACAAGCGCGGTCTGGTTCCTGGCACACATAGCCATGGCTGCACCGCACAGAGACACCCTACACTGCCGCACACAAAGGAAAACAATTCGAGGGAACATTGCTTAGGACTCCTGCTTCCCATCTTTCAAACGTTGTATCACTTATTCCCCTAGGTCAGTCTATCAGCCCACCCGTCTTTTTTTTCTCTTTTCTCAGACATCCCTCTAAGAAGGAGGAGACACTTTGTTTGCTAGACCCAAAGAGAGCACAGGATTTGCAGCTTGAATCTTTTCTGAATGCACATGCTGTGCATTATTCTACCATCTAGTGCTTGGGTCCGTAACTCTCATGTTGTAGTAGTCTCTCTTCTTTTTCTGCTTTTTGTTGTTGGGCGTAGACTGTGTACATCATTTGGTGCTTGGTCCAACCTCCTCCTGACATTAGGTGCCAGTCCTGAAGCCTCTGCATGTGGTCACCATCTAAAGATTCTTTTATCCACCATTCAATCAGGGAATTGGAAGGGTCTCAAGGTGCTGGGGAGGGGGTGCGGGGGGTGTCCGTAGATCTGTCTCTAGCCGAAGAGCAAGGTCTCGAGGGTCTTCCTGAAGGTGTTCAGGGAGGGGGCTCGTCTGTCTGCAGGTAGCTCATTCCAGGTTTTGCCTGCAATGTGGGAGAAGGATCTTCCGCCTGCTCTGTGGATGTGCGGGGTTTTGGCCAGTGCGAGGTGGGAAGATCGGAGGTTTCTTCTGGGTACGTGGAAGTTGATTCTGCTGTTGAGGTATTTGGGTCCGTTGTTGTGTAGGCATTTGTAGGCATGAGTGAGGATTTTGAAGGTGACTCTTTTCTCTGCGGGGAGCCAGTGGAGCATTCGTAGGTGCTGGGTGATGTGTTTGTGACTGGGGATGCCGAGGACGATTCTGGCGGCTGTGCTTTGTATTGTCTGGAGTTTGCGGAGTAGGGACTTGTTGATGCCGTCATAGAGTGCGTTTCTGTATCCAGTCTGCTGGTGATGAGTGTGTGGGTGACTGTCTTCCTTGACTCAGAGGGGATCCACTTGAAGGTCTTTTGAAGGATGCGGAGGGTGTTGAAACAGCTGGAGGTGACTGCGTTGACCTGGCAGTTCATTGTGAGTGATGAGTCAAGTATGATGCCAAGGTTCTTGGCGTGGTCTGAGGGGGAGGGTGGGCTACCGAGGGCGGTTGGCCACCATGTGCTGTCCCATGCTGAAGGGGTGGTACCGAGGACTTCTGTCTTCTCGGCGTTGAGCTTCAGGAAGCTGTTGGTCATCCAGACTGCAACGTCTTTCATTCCTTCCTGGAAGTTGAGTTTGGCGTTGGTGGCGTCTTTGGTGAGGGAGAGGATGAGTTGGGTGTCGTCAGCATAGGATACGACGTTAAAGCCATGTTGTCGGACGATGGCTGCGAGGGGGGCCATGTAGATGTTGAAGAGAGTCGGGCTCAGTGAAGACCCCTGTGGGACTCCACAGGTGATTTTTGTGGGGTCGGAGAGGAAGGGTGGCAGTCTGATCCTTTGGTTTCTTCCGGTGAGGAATGATTGGGTCCAGTCCAGGGCTGTTCCTTGAATGCTTGTGTTGTGTAGTCTCGTGGCTAGTGTGCAGTGGGAGACCGTGTCAAAGGCCGCTGATAGGTCGAGTAGGATGAGGGCTGTGGAGTGGCCTTGATCCAGGAGGGTGCGGATGGTATCTGGAAGCACTGCTGAAAGCTCGCCAAGCAGCGAAAGAAAGAAGAAACAAGGTGTTGTATCGTCCATGAACATTTGGGGTTTCAGAGGAAAGAAACACAGCAAGAGCAAGGCAGATGGACTATCGTCATGAAATGAACAGATTTCCACTGAAAAACACCAATGTAGGTGTGGCGCATGGACCCCTGTTCCGAAGGAGATAGAAAACTCACCTTTTCGATCCTGTCCAGAGTGCCGTCACAGATTTGCCTAGAGAGACCACGATCAGGTGTGCAATCTCTGCCTCCTGAAAGACCCCAATACCAAGGGTTGAGAGACTTGAGCAGAGTTCATGCCAGAAACGCAGAGAGCAAGGGAGAAGCAGAGGCAGGCATACTATGCCATGTAGGGAAAGAAAGACACTCCATTGTAAAGAGATCTCAGGCTTTTTATTGTGCAAATCCTTTTAGAAAGCATTCCATGCAACACGTTTTTTTTTTGTCATTTTAGACTGAAGAATTTTCTTTTCTTTTTGACAAAAAGGCCACCTTTTTTGCCAGTTATTTTACTTTATCAGCAAAAAAGGCATTGAAAGATCTTTACAGTGTCTGCATCTTCTGTCTTCCTTACTCATATCTCCAGGAATACATTTAGTGAAACTTTTCTTAAAGGAAAAATAAGACATTTATGGAAGACCTCAGGCAGCACATATCCATCTCTGGCAAATCCTTGGAGTATGGATAAGGGGCATCAAAGAAGCTGCAGCTCAGTTTAAATATGTGACACTGAAAACTGGCACAGCAGCCACTTGAATGCTATAAAAATGCATTTGCCATCATATCACTTAATGTGTATGTTGGAGAGATAAAGACTGCCAAACATTGAAGAACCCCCTGATGTTGAAAACTATGTCAAAGCATTCAGTGGAGCTTTACATTACTCATGAACTAAAACAATTAGAAGCTAAGTGCCTGCCAAAGCCATCCAGGTCTGAGTACTCAAGAGCTTACTGCCCTACCTAAGAAAGCATTTCACTGATGGAGCACTCTGACTCTCCATATCCCCCACAGTGTTCTTGTTTACCATATCATTCTTCGGCAAGGGGATAACACTTCTCCTTTTTACAAAAAATTATTGCTATGGACGGTTGTGATATACTGTCACACACTGTCATTCCACAAAGATGGGTGCTCTAATTTCCAGGATTAACCATAACAAATAAAACTCCAAAGAAATGCATCAAAACAAATTAGCGAAAAGGGCACACCACATAATTAGTCAAAATCAAGTGAAGTCCATTCATATAACTTGAGCAGTGTTTGTCCAAGAAGATCATGAGTTCAAAGCACTCCATATATTTCCAAAGATATCTTTACATTTCACAGCCAAATGAAGAATACAGCCAACTCGTTTTGTCGCGACCACAAAAGGACACTTCCAGGGAGGGCGTCTGATGTCAAAGAGGCTGCAGTAACCCCCAAATGGTGAGGTGCGTCTACGCCCAACAAAAGAAAAGAGATGAGAGACTACTGAATAAAAGTAGAGCTTCAGGCCCAACCACTAGATGGTGGAACAATGCACAGCATGTGAATCCAGAAAATTCTTCATGCTGCAAAAGTACTCCAACAGGTAAGTAACAATTTAGTTATCCAGTACTGGAGTATCTTTCATAGATTCACATGTTTGAATCATTCCCCATTGTCGAGATGGGAGTCCCACGGTAACCTAATTGAGCAGTATTTATTTAATGCCATAGGGTATAATGGCCCTGAGCCATGTTTTAAATAGCCTATCTATGTCCTTTTTTAAAAAGGACCAAATGTTGAATGCAACCAGTCAGCTGTTAGCACCCTTTAGAACTCTCCCAGCAGAGGCTGTTTCCCTCAGATTTTCACTGCACATTGTGTGTGAAGGGAGTCTCCCTGTGTTCTTCATTCAAGCTTCTGGAATATTTTCCCTGAAATTTATCATCACCAGCATGTCAGATAAAAAAGGCCTTTTCCGCCCATGTAAGACCTGTGGCAGAAAAAGAGTTCATGTGGATGATCCACACAAGAACTGTATTTATTGCCTGCACCCCACCCATGAGGTAAGACAGTGCAAAATCTGTCGCACCTCTCTATCTGAAAGAAACACGTTAGTTAGATTCCTTACCTTGGAATATCCCCAGGCGTCAGGCTGGATCCGGAAAGATTTTTCGTCAGCAAAACCATTGCGCGTTGCTAGGCGTCGTCTGCGGCTCCGTGTCCGTCGTCTGCGTCCTAATCACCGGGATGACGTCGCCGGAGTACTTAGACACCGCCCTCGCGCGCTGACGTCAGTTCTTCTTTTTTCTGCGCCAGTGAGCGCAGATCCGGGAAGAGCATACCCGTTAGTCACTTTTTGCCTAAACTTTTTAGACTTTTTGGTTCCTCTTTCGAGTCGACCTCGACTCCTGGTGCCGGTAGGGATGCCCAGTTTCAAGCCGTGCGACGCCTGTCACCGACTGATGTTGGTTACGGATCACCACCGTCGGTGTCTCTACTGCCTTGGGGCCGACCATGATGCCGAGTCGTGCCTCGACTGCTGGGTCTTGACCTCGAAGGCTAGGCGGGAGCGGTCCCGCAAGCTCCTCGAGACCCGGCAGTCGGATCTGCGCCGCTCAAGGTCCCGGTCGAGGAAGAGGTCGACGGACCGGTCGCGAAGCCGCAGCAATCACCGCTCGTCTGGTTCAAAGTCCTCGCATTCCGGTAAGTCGAGGCACAGTGAGAAGAAGTCGAAGAGGCGACATCGCTCTTCTGACTCCCCTCGCCGGTCGCGTGACTCTGAGGGTTCGGTTGGCACCACCCGCACGGCTCCGTCGGAGCCGCAGGAGTCGCATCCGGTCCCATACCCTCTGTTCCCTGGGCCTAATGCGACTCCGGGCGAGATCAGGGACTTCCTCGTGGCCATGAGGAGTCTCGCTCCGCCGTCGAGGCCTGCCGGCGTGCCTTCGGGCCCCGCAGGTCCGACTGGGAGGCCTAGCGAGCCGGTAGATCCGGCGCCGTCGTCGACTTTGGTCCCGACGTGGCCTAGATCCCGGTCGACACCGGTTGACCTTACGACCCCTCCGCCGGCGCCGACCCCTATGGTGCTGCCCCCGGCGCCGTCTTCGGACGATGTCGTCCTCGGGTTCAGCCCCGGTCCGGCGCTGTCGGATGAGCAATTCATCTACCGCCCGGCTCCGACCTTTCAGCCTTTCTACCAGGAGTCGGATGATGGGGACGACTGGGAGGGGTCTGAGGACCCTCTGGCACAGCAGTGCCAGTTTGATCAGGACTGGGCAGAAGAGCTGGGGCATGTCAGTGGTCTCGACACCTCCCCTGACACTGGCTTCATCTCTCCTCCCTCCATGGCTATGGAGGTGGGTGCTACCTATTCTGTGCTGCTGCGCAGGGCTGCCAAAGCTCTTCATCTGGAGCTCCCTGCAGTGGCCGTGAGGACTAACCTCCTCACTGAAGTGCTTCAACCGCCAGTAAGCTCCTCGGAGCCTCTACTGAAGTTCAATGAAGCGCTGACTGACGTTCTGATGGGCACCTGGTCCAAGCCTTCCACAGTCACTCCTGTGGACCGAAACGTGGCCTGGCGCCACCGCCCTGCACCGGGCGACCCCAGCTTTCTGTCGGTGCACCCCACCCCTGAGAGCCTGGTTATCCAGGCCTCTACGTCCCAGACCGTCTTCCCATCCGCTCCTCTGGATCGGGAATCCAAAAGGTTAGAACAGTTTGGGAAGAAGCTGTTTCCATCCCTCAGTTTGGGATTGCAGTCTATCAACACCGCGTGCCTTTTGGACCGTTACACCCACTCCTTGTGGGATATGGTGGCGGACGTGCTGCCCCAGTGTCCGGAGGAGGCCAGGACACGGCTCGCCCAGGCTCTTGCTGAGGGGCGGGATGCAGCACAGTACTTGGTTCGATGTGGGCTTGACAACACGGACTCGCTAGGTAGGGCGATTGCGACGACAGTGGCGATTCGTCACCACGCCTGGCTGAGATCCACGAATTTCTCCGGGGATATCCAGAGCACCCTCATGGACATGCCCTTCGATGGCCGTCGCCTTTTTGGCGACAAAGCGGATAGTGCGCTGGAGAGCTTTAAGGACTCCAGGGCTACGGCCAAGTCCTTGGCCTCTCGGCCCCCGCAGCCGCAAACTTCCGCTTTTCGCCCCTTTCGTGGCCAAGGAAGGGGCGCCCCCACACATCCATCTAGCCACAAGCCGCAGAACTAGCCTCGATGCGGCCGTGGGTTCCGCCGAGGCGGAGCAGGGGGACAGAGAGCCGGTCAGCCCACATCTGCCCCAGCAGCATCTGCCTCAATGCCTTCCTAGTCTGACCTTTCAGGCCCATTCCACGGCAGTGGGAGGCAGGGTTCGCCATCACCTGCTCCACTGGTGTACCATCACGTCGAACAGGTGGGTGCTGCAAATCGTCCGAAGGGGCTGCTCCCTCCCCTTCGAGGCGACCCCTCCAGCCATGCCACCGCAGTACCACTGCATGTCGGGGATCACTTGCAACTTCTGCAGGAGGAAGTTACAGCCCTCTTGGCCAACGGGGCCATCGAGCGCGTTCCTGGCCCAGAAGTAGGTCGGGGTTGTTATTTCCACTACTTTGTGGTTCCTAAGAAGGGCAAAGGAGGTCTACGCCCTATCTTGGACCTCCAGGAGCATCAACGACTTCCTCCGGAAGGAGAAGTTAAAGATGCTCACCTTAGCTCAGGTTCTGACTGCCCTAGACCCTGGAGACTGGATGGTAGCGTTGGACTTGCAGGACATATATTTCCACATCCCCGGCCCACCGGTGTTACCTGCGGTTCACGGTAGGCCACGAGCACTTTCAGTTTATCGTGCTCCCCTTCGGCCTCACCAGTGCCCCCCGGGTGTTCACGAACGTGATGGCGGTGGTCGCAGCTCATCTGCGCAGATTAGGGGTTCCAGTCTTCCCCTATCTCAAAGACTGGTTGTTGAAGGCGGGCTCGCCCCAGGCAGTCGTCTCCCACCTCCAGACTACGGCCGACCTCCTGCATTTGCTGGGGTTCTCCATTAACGAGCCGAAGTCGCATCTGAGTCCCTCCCAGAAGCTCCTTTTCATCGGAGCGGTTCTGTAGTCGGCGCAGTTTCGGGTTTATCCTCCGGAACAGCGGGTTCGGGATATTCAGGCTCCGATTCCGATCTTTCAGCCTTTATCGAGGGTTTCGGTCAGGTTGGTGCTGCGGCTGCTGGGTCTGATAGCCTCCTGCATCCTGCTGGTACATCACGCCAGGTGGCAGATGTGGGCCTTGCAGTGGGACCTGAAGTTCCAGTGGGCTCAACATCAGGGCAACCTGTCCGACCACGTCCTGATCTCGGAGGGCACTGCATGGCAGTTGCAGTGGTGGCTCAAAGACCGCGATTGGGTCAATGGCGGATCCCTCTCCCTTCCCCAACCGGAGCATGTAGTGGTGACTGACGCGTCCCTTCTGGGATGGGGGGGCCACATGGGAGAGGCGGAGAGCAGAGGCCTCTGGTCTCCGGCGGAGTCCCGGCTCCATATCAACCTATTGGAGCTGCGGGCGATCTGGCTTGTACTGAAGGCATTTCTTCCCTCTGTTCGGGGAAGTGTAGTGCAGGTGTTCATGGACAACACCACCGCCATGTGGTACTACAACAAACAGGGTGGGGTGGGGTCGTGGACCCTAGTCTCTGGACATGGCTGGAACATCAGGGAATTTTCCTGGTGGTTCATTACCTGGCAGGTTCTCTGTATGCCAGGGCGGACAAACTCAGCCGCCGGTGCATGATGGATCATGAATGGCGTCTGAACTCGGACGTGGCGCAAGGCCTCTTTCGGCAGTGGGGAGAGCCTTGGTTAGATCTATTCGCCACAGAAGAGAATGTGCAATGTCATCAGTTCTGCGCGTTAGAATTTCCAAGGCGGCACTCGCTCGGAGACGCTTTTCGTCATGAGTGGAGTTGCGGTCTACTATACGCCTTTCCGCCTATACCACTTCTACCCAGAGTGCTGAAGAAGATCAAGTGCGACTGAGCCCATGTCATCATTGTGACTCCGGATTGGGCACGAAGATGCTGGTATCAATCGATCCCCCGATTCGACTGCCTCTTCAGGAGGACCTTCTGTCGCAGCAGCAGGGGACGATCCTCCACCCGAACCTGTCCAGCCTCCACCTCCATGCGTGGAGATTGAGCGGCGACAGGTGATGCCATTTGACTTGCCTCCTGAAGTCTGTGTTGTCATTCTGGCAGCCAGGCGTCCCTCCACTAAAACGGTATACGTCTTCCGGATGGACCAAATTTGTGGCATGGTGCACAGCAAAGGCTGTGGATCCCCTTTCCGCCCCTCTTTCAGAAGTTCTCTTTCTTCTTTCCCTGGCCCAGCAGGGCTCTGCTCTGGGCACCCTCAAGGGATATCTTTCAGCTGTTTCTGCTTTCTTGCGGCTTCCTGATCAGCCTTCTCTTTTCAAGTCCCCTGTTGTTGCTCGATTCTTTAAAGGCATTACTCATATGTTTCCGCCTGTCCTTTTCGTAATGCCTTAGTGGGACTAGAACCTGGTGTTAACCTATCTGATGTGCGCTCCTTTTGAGCCACTTCATAATTGTCCTCTTCGTCTTCTGACTCTTAAGACTGCTTTCCTGGTTGCCATCACCTCTGCCAGACAGGTGAGTGAGCTCCAGGCTCTTTCTTCTAAGCCTCCTTTCCTCTCTGTCCATCCGGACAAGGTTGTTCTCATGACTCGTCCTTCCTTTCTCCCTAAGGTGGTAACTGACTTTCACATCGGCCAGTCTGTTACACTGCCCACCTTCTTTCCGCATCCCTCGAAAGAGGAAGAGAGGCTCCACCGTCTGGACCCAAAACGTGCGCTCTCCTATCTGGACCGCACGAAACCGTTCCGGGTGGACGACCAACTCTTGGTTGGCTACATGGGCGCTAAGAAGGGGTGGGCAGTGCACAAGTGGACCATCTCTCGGTGGTCGTTTTGTGCATTAAGGCCTGTTATTCCTTGGCTAAGAACGAACCTCCTGTGGGGCTGAGGGCCCATTCCACTAGGGCCACAGCGGATGCTACTGCCCTGGGACGGTGAGTCCCTCTGCAGGACATTTGTCAGACAGCAACGTGGGCCTCGCTGCACACGTTTGCCAAGCATTACTGCCTGGACAGCCAAGTCCGGAGAGACTGCTTCTTTGGCTGTTCCGTTCTCCAGGACTTCCTGGTGTGATCTTGGTTCGCAGACCCACCACCGGGGTTAGTATTGCTGCGGTATCTATTCTAAGGTAAGGAATCTAAGTAATGTGTTTCTTTCAGATGAACAAGTTACTTACCTTCGATAACGATATATCTGTAAGAAACATTAGTTAGTTAGATTCCTTACCGCCCCACCCATCCTCACCGTTCTGCGAACTGATTTCTAGGGTTAAGGTCATCCCTTTCAGGGCCCTAGTTTCATGGCACCAGTGGTCAGTTTCTTGCATGGCTCTGCGTTCCTGGCGCGGAAAGTCGTGTACAGAACTGACGTCCGCAACGTCCTCTCGGCGCCAACAATGCACGCAGAGCCGCACGATGCCGCCTACCGACGCGCAGGTGTACTGCTGATGAAAACTTTTCGGATCCAGTCTGACGTCTGGGGGGTAATTCTAATGTAAGGAATCTATCACTACTAATGTTTCTTACAGATATACCGTTGCCAAAGGTAAGTAACTTGTGCTTTAGTGGTAGTAGTACCGTCGATGCCACTGTCGACGATGGTGAATATTGCTAGGGTGACTACCTTTCTGCACCCGGATGGATCTTCTTTTACCAAGATTTCCTCGTTGCCTCCTTCGTACCTGTTGGACTTGCATGAGATGGAGGATGAAGATGATGATGGAGAGTATGGGGAGGCTCATATCCTGACAGAATTGCATTTTGTAGGAAGCTGGCTCTGTATATACTATACCAAAATGAGGTATCGTGTGCACAGAGTCCAGTGGAACCCCAAATTACTATCTCCATTACTTTTCAGATTACATTTACTAATCAGTGTGATATATCTAGATATCTCACTGAGACATCTCCTAGACAAAAGGTAAGTAAATCACTTTTAGTACCTATGCAGTTTTTCAATATTCCACACAAACCAACTCCACACTTAATTTTCAAGAAAAGCAGTCCATGCAATCCTATGGGATGAAATAGTTATCTGTTTTTGTGGGAGTTGGTATTCTGGGGTTAGACCCAGGGTTCCCCCAGGGTCAAGGATGCACTCTTGAAACACCCTTAGCGGCACTGGGGCGGCCGGGTGCAGAGTGCTGTGGCCCCATGTTATCCAATAGGGGATAGGGAGCCTCCTTTGGCTGCTCACGAGCAGGCCACAAGGTTGCGGGAGCAAAGCTCCTGCTGTTAGACTAAGGGTAAAGGGTGATCTGAGTTGTCACGCACAGTACACCGGCAGCGGCGGCTCCTTACAGGGTGCTGTTTTGGCATTGGTTGCCCTGTTGTTTTCAATGGGGATTCTCCGGTTGCAACAAAGACTGCAGGCTCGGGGACGAAGATCTTCTGGAGGTGACCACCGGTTGGAGAGGTAAGTTGGGATGCCTGGGAATGCTGGGACACTGTCGGTTGGGCAACCCAAGGCCGTGGGGTGTTGGGTGCAGGGGTGTCTTTGTGTCGGGTTTTCTTACCTTCTCCGGTCGCGGTAGGGGGGATCCTTCAGAAAGAGGCTGCAGGCATCGATTGGAGATTCGAGGCAGGTCAGAGATCACCAGATCTCAGGTCAGGATTGCAGGGGAGACCTCCTTGTGGTGTTGGGCCACTCAAACTTCCGCTGTGGGCGTCGTGTTTAGAGTGGTGCAGACTTGTGGAGTTGGCCGGATCCGGAGTCTGTGGGTGAGCAAATCCGGTGCTCACGGGAGACAAAGTCTTGGGCTTGGAAGGCAGAGCAGGTCCTTTAGGTTCTTAAGGCTGCTGGCTGCAGCACACACTGGGATTTTGCTGAAACCGGTTCAAGGTGGGGACCGACTAGTAGTTCTGGGGCCAAGTCAGTGGGTGGTCTCCTCTTAGTTACAGCACGACTTCTTCAGTCCTTCTCTTCTTGTCGATGCTTGTCTGAGGAGTCAAAGTTCAGGTTTGCCCCTAAATACTAGATTATACCCGAGGGGTTGGGTTGGCAAAGGTGGGCACACTTGCCTTCCTCACTTGTTTTTCCCGCCGATTCTCCTGCCCGAAGTGGGGGTCAGAACCGGTGAGTCAGTTTGCTGAAAGCAGCAAAGGGCTTGGGTAGCTTACAAAGGCGGCAAGCCTTTGAAGCTTCCCCTCCGTGGACCCTGCCTATCCTGGGGGAGGAGGCTTGGCACCTCGTCCCAGGATTTGGATTGTTTCAGACCCCTGAGAGCAGCAGGTTCTCGACCCAGGGGTCCAGAAGCATGTCTGGTGGTGGCAGCTGGCGAGCAGCCACTCAGTCTGGACACTAGTGTTCGGTTGTTTTTCGTGGACATCGCTAAGATGCCCTCTAAGTGCATTTTTCGTTGAGTTGCCCCCTGAACCTAACCTACAATCCACGTCCTGTCTGAGAGGCTGCCACACAGCAGACATGTTGCTGGAGCCCTGGGTAGTGAGCCATCCGCTCTCCTGGGCCTGCAGCAATGCACATCCTGGGCGAGGTGCTTGGTCTCCTCCTCCAGGATGGGCAGGGGAAGCTTCATAGGCATGCCGCCTTTGTGAGCTTCTCCAGGCCACTTGCTGTACTCAGCAACTGGCCCCCACTGGTTCTGACCCCCACTCTGGCGGGAAGACTGGCGGGAAACCCCAAGGGAGGAAAGGGGTGTGCCAGCCTCTGCCAACCCCACCCCCTAGGTGGGGGAGGCGAGGTGGAGTACATCTCCGGGCTCTCGCCATTTTGAAGATGGGGAGCCCTGCCCAATCAGGACTAGGCTACTGGCCCCCCTACCACTGGAGAGTGGCTGGATAGGGGGTGTACCCACCCCAGGGAAGGGACCCATTGGTCCCTGCCCTTTACCTACCTGTAACGCCCCTAAATTTAGTATTTAGGGGTACCCTGAACCTTCCTTCCTCAGATCCAGATTCCGAAACAAGCAAGAAGAACAAGAACAAAGAAGACCTGCCGTGCAGCTGCTAACAAGAGGAAGACACCAACTGATTTGGCCCCAGCCCTACAGGCCTGTCGAACCTGCCCCTGCTAAAACCCCGGCGTCTCCAGTGGTCAGCAACCTCAAAAACCCCGGAGGACCTGACTGCCTTGTGACTCTAAACAACTGGGACTCCCACGAGCAGTGGTTCTGCTCAAAGCAAATAACAGACCTCTGACACCAGCCAGGAACCGCGACTCCTGCACACTCTGCACCCGCCAAGCCTGGCCTGTGCCAGAGTGGACAAAGACCACGAGGAAGTCCCCCCGGCGGCTGTTACCACGAATCCAGCACCCAAGGACCCTCCTCGATGCTGCTGACGATGCCTGCAGCCTCAACACCAGAGACCCCCCCCCCCCAACCGCGACCAGCTGAGGGTAAGACTTTCCGATGCGAAAAGACACCCCGGCGCCCTGCGACCCCCTGTGCCCAGCTCCTGGGTGCCTACCTAACCCACAGCTTCCCAACTTACCTCCCGAAGTGGTGGTCGCACCTGAAGAATCTTCGTCCCCGAGCTTGCAGCCTTTGTTCGTCACTCAGCTTCTCCGTTGAAATCCATTGAGCGCCCGACGGCTCAAAAGCACCCTGCACCCAGCCGACCGAATGCCCCAGGAAGTTCAACACCTATCCTCATCTACTTCCCCACTTGCCCTGAGTAAGTGACCAGGATCCCAGCTCCCACAGCCGCGTGGCCTGCTTGCCAGCAGCCACCAACCAAGGGCCCCCTGCCTCCCATAGGATAACATTGGGCCTAACTCACTCTGCACCCGGTTGCCCCTGTGCCGCTGAGGGTGTAACAACTGTACCTACCTGACCCTGGGAGACCCCTGAGTCTATGCCCAGAGCCTTAACTCTGCCAGTCGAGTACATACCCAAAAGTCGATAACTCCTTTTTCCTCCATAGGGTAACATTGACTGGTTTCACTTGGAAATTCTAACTGATAGAGACTACTAGCCGCAGATTCCTTCACGTAGAATTATCCCCAGGCGTGAGACTGGATCCGGAAACTTTTTGCCACAGCAACCCTGCGCGCCGGGGGCGGGGCGACATCACGCGACTCCGACCAGGCGTCGTCCGCGTACGTGACGTCAGCGAGGTCACATAAGACCCGCACCGGCGCGCCCACGTCAGTTTTTTTCCCTTTCCGCGTGCAACGCTAATCCAATCCTTGCTACGGGCCTGTTAGGGCCCCTTTTTCTTCCATTTCTTTGGTGGAACAATGTGCGAATGCCTTCGGGCTTTAAGACTTGCACGTCTTGTGGGCATCTTATGTCGGCTACGGACCCTCACCTCATTTGTATGTGGTGTCACGGCACAACACATTGTACGCAGTGCCAACAGTTGAAGCCGAAGTTGCGTCGGATTAAACTTCTCTCGGCGCGTCTCTCCAGGTCGACGGACCGCTTGAGATACGGACGTGGTCGTCGTCCTCGCCTTTCTCCGATGTCACGTGAGCATCACTCTCCGGTGGGTAAGTGTCGCAGTTTGTCCCCGGGGGCTGGTTTCCGGGCCTACCGGGGGCGTGGACTCTCCACGGGTGATGCGGCCCGCGTGTCATCCTATCCACCGTTTCCCGGTGTTGGGGCGTCGACAGTCCAAATGGAGAGATAAGCGGCGACTTTGCAGGCCTCGCTGGTGTCTCCTCCTCCTTCCCCTCCTGGGACGTCGGCGGATCCCTCGCTCTGTGCAGGGCCCTCTGTGGCGCCGCCGGCGGCTCTGGCCCCGGCTGGTTCAGATCCAGGCTTGGAGGATGTGGTACTGTTGGGGTGTGGCTCCTCTGGGGCACCTCCTTCAGGCCACGGCGTCTCTGCTTTGCCGCAAACTCCTGCGAGAGTCCCTGTGGTGTCGCGGGAGATCGCCGGGGCTCGGGTTGCATCCCGAGCCCCTCTCGGTCCTTTGACAAGGTGGTTCTGTCTAAGGCTGAGGTGACGCTGGTATGGCCCCGGCAGCAGCTGGACCGTGCTGAGCCACAGGGTTCGGTGGACCCTCTTTGTCCCGCTCCGGGTCGAGGCCGAGGGAAGACCCCTTGTCCCTCTTAGGGCCCCTCTCGTCCCTCCCCACAGGCGGCTGCCTCGTCGGAGGGCGAGTCAGAGGTTGAATCGTCTCTAGCGCCGTCACATGGGTTGCCGAGTGATCTTCGCCTTATTCTGGGCTGCGGCTGGCGGAGGGATTCGTGCACCTCCCCAGACCCGTCTTGTTCCCCCACGCAGGTGGCTTCCTCGGCGGGGGTTGGGTCGGCGTCACTTTGCTACGGTCCCTGTTGCGGGGTGACTTGGAGGTCCCTTGTCCGGCGACGCCGGCTGGTACCGACGTCCTACCTCAAGCAGCGGACTCGAAGGCTCCGCGCAGGGGTCGTACTGCGGATTCGTCTTCGGACGCTCCTTCTCCGGAGGCAGGCTGTATATTGGTGTCCTCCTCCCCGGAGACTGGTCGCCGTGTGGTGTCTTTTTCACCGGCGTAGAAGGGCGGCTCCCCGCCCTTCCTGAGGCAGAGGTGTTCGTCGTAAGAGCAGCAGGTCTCTCATTCTTCGGCTCCTTCTGACTTCCAGGTCTGGCCCTTGCCCGCCCCGCTTGTCCTCTGGGACGGCTGCCTTAGTTTGCAGGCGTCGCCCAGGGAGGAGCCGCTTTCTCCACCACGCGGCCCTACGGAGGCGGGTGCAGCCTTCGGTCATGCGGTGTCCACGGCTGTGGCATTCTGCACATGGGTGACCCGGTGGCTCACTTTCCGGTGGACCATCTATTGGAGGTCCTCCACCAGAGCTCTGGTGGGAGGAAAATCTTACTTCCCTTTGAAGGTTCGCTCCTTTCTTCCTTGGCGGGGGTTAGGAGGCGTCCTGCCTCAAGGGACGTGATGCCTCAGCAGCTTCTGCACCGGCACCTCCCGGCGCTGCGTGACCCAGCGTTCTCTTTCCCTTCACTCCTCAGCCGCCAGCCCCCTTTTGCGGACTCCTTTTTCCTCCCTGCCGCCACTGTTGACTCCGCCGTCCCGAGAGGCCCGCTGGCGAGACTCTTGGGGACGCAACATGGTCGCCTTGACCAGCGTGGCCCTGCGGGCCCTTAACACCTTGTATGTGCTGGCTAGGGCCTCCTCCTGTTTGTGGGACTCGGCTGAGTCTCTGGGATGTGCAGCGTCCCAGGAGTCTGGCTTGGTGGACTTACGGCATCATTCATTGGATGGCCGGGAGCTTGCGGCGTTTATTCTCCGCTCCGGACATCTCAGAGGTGCTGTGCCGGGCCATGGCTTCCTCAGTTGCTCTCCGTCGCCATGCTTGACTTCGGGACGGAGTATTCCCTGAGAAAATTCGGGAGCGACTCATCGACGTTCTGTCTGTTGGCAGCCTGTTGTTCCATGCCCTGGCCGACCCCGCCATCCAAATGCTCTTGGCAGGGCTCTGTCCTCCACCTCCTCCGCCTTGTCCTCCTCCTCCTCCTCCATCCCCTCATCAGTGAATTCTGAGTTGGGTTAATTCTGGGCCTTCTTAAGCCGGTTGTTCTGGCTGTGCAGTGTGTTTTCTGGCCGTTTACGTCCTTCCTTGGGACTTTGGCATTGTTGGCTGCTGGACGGCCCTTGTGTTGATTCTGTGTGGTTCTGCAGGAGTTGTTGCGCAGGCTTGGTCCTGAGATTGGGCCTTCTGCTTTGCTTGGGATGCTTGTCAAGCCTTCAGCGGGGGTGTTTTATTCCCCGTGGCTCTTTTGTTTTTTCCTCTGCTGCAGAAGTTCTTCCAAAGAGGGTTCCCATATCTTGGGACTTAAAGTACCCTATGTGGGGTATTTGTAGCTGTCATATGGCTTGCGCTCTGCTAGAGGGTTCTGGTCGCCTTCGGGTGCCTGGTCTCCATGGCGTTTAGGTAGGTTGCTTTTGCTTCCTGAGGTCGTGTGCGCGGCCACTCGTAGTGGTGGCCCAGGCATCTCCTCTCCCTGCTCCTGTCTTGCGGTCTGGGATGATCCTGTGTCTCCTTTGCCGGGCGTAGCCTACTCGGCCTTCCTGGGGCCT
This sequence comes from Triturus cristatus, assembly GCF_964204655.1. Lineage (NCBI taxonomy): Eukaryota > Metazoa > Chordata > Amphibia > Caudata > Salamandridae > Triturus > Triturus cristatus. Next base: position 199,209,064 of record NC_140586.1, on the reverse strand, counting down.
CGGGCTGATCTTCTTGCTTCTGGCTTTAACTGCCGGCGCTGTTCTGGCTGGCAGGCTGCTCTCCATCTGGAGTTGGTTCTCCTTCTTTCCCCTAGTTTCCTTGGGCCCTCTAGGCTTCTTCTTTTTCTTCCGCTTTTCCTGTCTTGGCATTGGGCGGAAGCTATGTTGCCTTGTAGAGGAGTGGGGTGCTTCGGCCTCTCAGTCCTTGCCGTTGGTTCCTCTGCTGTGAGTGTACGATCCTCTTCAGCCTTCTTTCCCTCCTACATCCCCGTGGGGTCCTGCTTGTGGGGTTTCCTTGGCCTGGCAGGGGCGAGGTTCTACCTGGTCCACAGATCTGGTCCCCTGTGGGGCCCTCTTTTCTGCATTGGCTGGTGGGGTCCTTTCGCAGACCCTCCTTCCCAGCGGTTATTGCTAGGGTATCTATTCTACGTGAAGGAATCTGCGGCAGTATTCTCTATCAGATGTACGAGTTACTTACCTTCGGTAACGATGTATCTGGTAGAGATGATTCTAGCCACAGATTACTTCACGGCCTGCCCTTCCTCCCCTATTCTGCGAGGACCCTTGGGTTGGTCTTCCGGTACTCGCCTCCCGGTGGGGGGCTGTGTCTCCTGTGAGTGCCTTCCTTGTTCTTGATGGGTGGCTCCGTCTGGGGGCAGCTCATTCCTCCTTTAAGGGCTGGGGTTCCGGTGTTCCGGTGCCCTGCTGCTCTGGCTACTCCAGGTTTGGGGGGGATTACTTTCTCTCCCTGTCCTCCCTCCCCTCCCTTCCTTTCATTGCTATCCACTGATTAAGGGTAATCTGGCCTTGTCTTTCCATTGTCCCTTGTGGGGGTTGCCCTCTAGGTTGGGGTGACTTGGGGGTTTGTTGTCCCTGTCTGTGTTGGGACTGGTCCCATTCCTTGTTCAGGATTGGGGGGGATTTCCTACATGTGCCATGCCTTTTATGCATGTTCTTGCCTCCGGGGCACAGGGATGGGAGGTTGTCTATGTGCTGGCAGGGTGACTGCGCAGGTTTCTGCTTGTTGTTTTTCTTTATTCTTTCCCTGCCCTTGGGTTCTGCGGTATTGGCACTCCTCTGGTGGTGGTGTTAGTCACCATTTCTTTACAATTTTTCTTCTCTTCGCACACTGTTCCCATGCTTCCGCAGTTTTGTATCTGGTGGTTCCGCGTTGTGGTGCGGAAAAGTTCTCCGAAGAAAACTGACGTGGGCGCGCCGGGGCGGGTCTTATGTGACCTCGCTGACGTCACGTACGATGCCTGGGCGGAGTTGCGTGATGTCGCCCCGCCCCCGGAGGCTCAGGGATGCTGTGGCAAAAAGTTTCTGGATCCAGTCTCATGCCTGGGGATAATTCTACGTGAAGGAATCTGTGGCTAGAATCGTCTCTACCAGATACATCGTTACCGAAGGGAAGTAACTCCTACTTTAAGTGTCGAGTTTTGAAACTTTAAAATATTCACTAAAAATCAGCCGAGCAACGAAATCTAATTTACTCACCTGCTATCAAGAGAGATCCCAGTGCTGGATCTTGGTGCCCAGCACTGACCCTGCAAAGTAATTACAACCGTACTTACCGCTAACTTGATTGTCCTCCATGGGATAACATTGCCTGGTTTTTGCCAGAAATTCTTCCAAGTGTCGATTTTTTAAACTTAGAAATATTCCTTAAAAATCGCGTGTATAACAAAAACGCTTTCTTCCAACTGTTTACAGGAGATGCACCAGTGCTGGATCCAGGATCCAACACTGAGTTAGAAAAAGTAGCGATAATCCTACTTACCTGCTATGTGAATTTCCTCCCATAGGATAACATTGGTGATTCTATGTGAAAAAGTTTTTGTCAACTTTTAAAATAACAATAATATTCCTTAAAAATCATTCCTGTAACCAAAACGTATTTACTTACCTGTTTCCAGGAACTGTCCCAGGGCTGAATCTAGGATCCAGTCCTGAGGTTAGAAAAGTAATCCTAAAAGTAATCAATTGCATTAACTTAGAAATTCTCATTGAGCTCAATGTATAATTGTGTTTGAAATTGTGTTGCTCATTGCAACAACTGTAACTATTGCATTTAAAAGTCTATTGCTTATTGAAAGTATTTAACTAAAGCATCTCATTCTGAGAAAGTACATTTTGATACCTATTGTTGCTTCTAAAATAACACAACCATATATTTGTATATACAAACCATTGGCCTAGAGTTCAGTTCTTGAGTGTGTGAGACCATTTGCTGACTGAGTGCGTACAACAAATGCTTTACACTGTCCTCTGATACTGCCTTACTGCTCGACCAAGCTACCACTTTAGAGCGTAAGGCTATATCTAACTTTAGCCTCTGCCAAACCTCTGGGGACTGTGGACTCTGTGCACACTGTACCTATTAGGGAACAGTATATACAGAGCCACTTTCTTACAGTGATGTATCTTTAAATGGTTACTTCAATATTCACTGTTTTAATATTTCAATATACGGTAGTGCTTAGCACATGCATTGTGTAAAGAATAGTGGGTAATTATTGGGATTTTGAAATTACATGTCTCCCACCTTCCGCTAACGACAGTAAAATTAGGGTACTGCTTGCTATTCTAATTCAGGCATGTGAATCTATGAAAGATACCCCAATACTGTATAAGACAACAAGTTACTTACCTGTAACTATGGTTATCCAGTATTGATATCTTTCATAGATTCACATGCAACCCACCCTCCTTCCCGTGGTGTCAGTTCTCATTGATTTTGGGGATACTTTTTTTTTTTTTTTGAAATCTTTATTTATGGTTTTAATGGTACGGAATAAAACTCTGCAGAAGGATATGAAATCAGACACGCAGGCAATAACAATAACGCATCAAAACACATACATTGAGCATACAGTACGTTCGTTAATATGCAATGTTCGCAAGGACCAATAATATTACACATTTAAAGCCATAGGGATGTCCCCACTACGGAGGTTCGAGCCTCAAACGCTGCAGGGCTCAAAGGTCACACTCCTATGTAGTATATCAATGGGGAGCAAGTGTGTAACATCCGGATCAGTAGGTATCATTTGGAATGTGTAGTGTTCTCAGTGTCTCCTCCACATGGTCCCATGTACCCCAGGGCCGGACCAGCCATATAGTTACCCTAACTGTCATCCCCCACCCTACCCCGTATTAGGTGGATCCCCGTCCCCTACAGCAGAACCAACTGCGTCGGGCGGGTCCTCCACTGTATGTGTTAGCAAGTAGTCCGTAAGGGGGCCCCATATATTATTAGGTCGGGAGGCGCACGGGATCGTTTACGCATAGATCGACAATTGCTCCTGACAGTAAACCATGTCGCGTAGCCATTCCTTAAATTTAGGGGCGCGTCCCCTCCCCCACCTGCAGGCTACCCTACGTTTTGCCAATAACAGAGAGATGGTAATGTAGCGGCGGTATGTTTTGGGGATGTGCTTAGTGTATCCGAGGAGCGCCAGCAAGGGGTCACATTCCAGCGGCACAGACGTCATGCTAGAGACTGCACCGACAACCTGTATCCAATACTCTCTCACCTGCGGGCATTCCCAGGCTAGATGTAGGAACCCCGCCCCACTGGCACCACATCTGTCACATTGATCCGAGTCTCTAAGTCCAAACCGAAACATCTTGGCCGGGGTACAATACATACGTTGCAAAAATTTGTAATGAATTATACGTAATCGACAGCTAGCAGATATGTGCGCAGTTTGTGCACAGCAATATTGCCATTGTTCGTCCAAGATGTCAGCGCAAAGGTCTGTGGACCATGCGCCCGGGCCGCACTCTGCGGTGGCACGCACTCTGTTCGAATCGTCTTTTATAAGGTGGACACCAAATGTTTAGGGTCGGCCATTTGTATCATCTGATGAAGTGGCTTGAAGTTCGTGGGCTCCTGTGGGAACCACGGGAGTATAGCACGCATGCCCTGTCGAAGCCGTATATACAGAAAACACTCTAAAGCCGTGGGACGTATATCTCCAAAAAACTGTTCCAGCGTACAGAAAACGCCACCCCGAAACAGATCCCCCCCAGGTCGCAACGTGCACCCGCCCACAGAGTTGTCTAAATCCCGCCTCTTGTAGCAGGGATAGCTGTGGGTGGTACGATAAGGGCAGTAGCGAGGAGTATAAGGAGGGGTCCCCTAAAGAACGTAATATATAATGCCAAGCATCTACCGTGCTTGTGACCGTGGTTGGAGCAGTGTTGCGCGAGCGAGGCGGAGCGTGTATCAATCAATCAATCAATCAATCAATCAATCCATCCATCCATCCAGTGGGATAGGGTCTGCTAGCCAGTGTTCCGCCGCACCCTGCGGCATGCACTCTGGCGGGTGCACCCAGAAATATGCATAGTGGGCCTGGGCTCAAGCATGATATAATTCAAAATCCGGGATATCAAATCCACCCTTCTCATAGGGCAGAGTAAGCTTTGCCCATTGCACCCGGGCCTGCTTACCTCCCCAATACAGCCGTATCAGTTCCGAACGAAGCATTTTGAAAAAATTACTTCCTGGGCTGTAAGGGAGGTTCAGGAAAAGATACAACAGCTGCGGAAGGATCACCATCTTGATCAAAGACGCTCTCCCTGCCATAGATAGGGGAAGGGATATCCACCTCGCGATGTGCGTGGCAAGACGGTCCAAGGTCGTTCCGTAGTTGAGGCGGATCATTTTGTCCCTGACCCAGATACTTGGATCCCTAGATACCGCAGGTCAGCATCACACCACTCCAACGGGTAGTCCAGGGGAAATCTGGACACTGCCGTCGTCAGTGGTAGCAGCTGCGATTCTGCCCAATTAATGTGAATTCCGGAAAGCTTTCCATATATAATAAACTCTCGCAGTATAGGATTGAGGTTGTGTTGGGGGTCCCGGACATATAGCGTCAGATCATCTGCATATAGAGAGATCAGGATTTGTCGGAGGGGGCACCGCAGCGCCCTATCCCTATGATGCTGGCGCAGTCTGCACGCCAAAGGCTCAATCGCGAGGGCAAACAATAAGGGGGATAACGGGCATCCCTGTCTAGACCCTCTAGTGATGTGAATTGGGGACGAGCGACGACCGTTGATCAGTACCCTGACAGTGGGTCGTTGATACAGCAATTGTATCCAAGACACAAATAGGGGGGGGGGAATCCCATACGGAGCAGTATGCCAAATAGGTAATCCCATTCGACCGAATCGAACGCTTTTGTAGCATCTGTGAGAAAGTGGCTCTGTATATACTGTTCCCTAATAGGTACAGGGTGTACAGAGTCCACAGTCCCCCAGAGGCTGATAGAGGTCAAAGTTAGGTATGACCTTACTCTCAAAAGTGGTAGCTTGGTCGAGCAGTAAGGCAGTACCAGAGGACAGTGTAAAGCATTTATTGTACACACTCAGTCAGCAAATGGTTTCACACACTCAATAACTGAACTCTAGGCCAATGATTTGTATATATAAAATATATGCTTGTTTTATTTTTAGAACCACAAGGGGGTAAAAATATACTTTCTCAGAATGAGAGGTTGAATATAAATACTTTTGTTTCAAGCAATAAATTTGTGTAAACAGTCACAGTTGGTTGCAATAAACAATCCTATTTCCTAAACATAACAATGCATTGAGCTCAATGGTAAATTCAGGTTATTTGTAATAAATTACTTTTCAGATTACTTTTGGAATTCCAGGTCTGGATCCTAGAACCAGCCTGGGGTCAGTATTCAGAATCAAGTGAAGAAAGTCGACTTAATAACTGTAATGATTTTTAGATAATATTTAGCTATTTCAAAAGTTAGCACTTAGAAAATATTTCACAGAAAACATTCAATGGATCTCTATGGCAAGAAATTCAAATTGCAGGTAGAGTACTTTATCGTTACTTTAGTAATCCAGGACTGGGTGCCTAGACCCAGGACTGGGGTCCTTATCAAAAGCAGGTAAGTAATTTCGTTTGCAGAAATGGTACGATTTTAAAAGAATATTTCAAATTTGCAAAAGTAGACACTTAGAAGAAATTTCACAGAAAAGCAGGCAATGGTTTCCTATGGGAGAAAAATGAGTTAGAAGTAAGTATAGTTGTGAACACTTTTCAGAGTCAGGGCTGGGCACCAAGATCCAGCACTGGGAGCTCACCTAGGAGCAGGTGAGTAAATTCGTTTTTGTCACTTGGCTGATTTTTGGTGAATTTTTGCAGTTTTGAAAAGTTCACACTTAGAAGATTTTTGAAGAAAAAGCCAGTCAATGTTACCCTATGAGGAAAATGAAGTTAGCGGTTTAAGGGTAAGTACTCGACTGGTAGTGTTGAAATTCCGGGCATGGACTCAGGGGTCCCCCAGTGTCAGGTAGGTACAGTTGGTTCACCCTCAGCGGTTTCAGGACGGCCGGGTGCAGAGAGAGTTGGGCCCAATGTTATCCTATGAGGGATAGGGGGGCCTTGGTTGGTGGCTGCTGTCTGGCAAGCCACGCGGCTGTGGGAGCTGGGCTCCTGGTCACTTACTCAGGGCAAGTGGGGAAGTAGGTTAGAGTAGAGAGGGCACTGCCAGGGCCACTCGGGCGGCTGGGTGCAGGGTGCTTTTGGGCCTTAGGGCGCTCAATGGAAATCAATGGGAATGTTCCGGTTTGGAAAGAGGCTGCAGGCTCGGGGACGAGGAGGTTTCAGGTGCCACCACCACTTCGAGAGGTAAGTTGGGTAGTTGTAGGTTAGGTGGGTACCCCAGGATTGGGCACAGGGGGTCGCAGGGCGCCGGGTGCAGGGGTGCCTTTTGACGTCGGGAATCTTACCCTCTGGTTGATCGCGGCTGGGGTGGCACTTGGTTCTGAGGCTGCAGGCTTCTTCCGGGATGTCGAGGGGGGTCCTTGGGTGCCGGACTCTGGGTCACAGTCGCCGTGGGGTCGTCCTCTGGGTCTTTGTCCACTCCGGCACTGGCCAGGCTTGGCTGGTGCAGAGTGTGTTGGGTCCGCGGTCCCGGGCTGGTGCCAGGGATAGCAAGTAGGTTTCTTGAGTAGAGCCTCTACTCGTGGGAGTCCCAGGGGCTTAGAGCTAAAAGGTAGCCAGGTCCTCCGGGGTTGGTGAGGTTGCTGGCCACGTGGGAGGCCGCGCTGGTGCAGGTTCGAGAGTCGACAGGCCGGTAGGGCTGGGGCCAAAGCAGTTGGTGTCTTCTTCTCTTTTTAGCAGCTGCAGGGCAGGTCTTTGTTCTTCTTGCTCTTCTTGTCGTTTTTCTATCTGGAATCTCAGGAAGGAAGGTTCAGGGGGCCCCTAAATACTAGATTTAGGGGCGTTACAGGTAGGTGAAGGCCAGGGACCAATGGGTCCTTGTCCTGGGGTGGGTACACCCCCTATCCTGCCTCTCTCCTGTGGGAGGGGGGCAGTAGCCTAATCCTGATAGGGTAGGGCCTCCCATCTTCAAGATGGCGAGAGCCCGGAGATGTGCTTCACCTCGCCTCCCCCACCTGAGGGGTGGGGTGGGCAGGCTGGCACATCCCCTGTCCTTGTATGGGGTTTCCGGCCAAGCTTCCCGCCAGAGTGGGGGGTTGCAGTGGCCTGGGGAAACTCCAACTGGCGGCATGCCTTTGAAGCTTCCCTTTGCTCATCCTGGGGGAGGAGATTTCTCACCTCACCCAGGATGTGCATTGTTGCAGGCCCGGGAGAGCAGGGGCTCTCCCACCCAGGGGTCCAGCAACGTGTCTGCTGTGTGGCAGCCTGGGCAGCCTCAGAGCAGACGTGGATTGCAAGTTAGCTGTAAGGGGGCATCTTCTAAGATGCCCTCTGGGGTGCTTAGTACATTAAATCCTACACTGGCATCAGTGTGGGTTCAATGTGCTGAGAAGTTTGATACCAAACTTCCCAGGCTTCAGTGTTGCCAATATGGTGCTGTGGAGCTCGTGTTTGACAAGCTCTCAGCACCATGTATTCTTAAATGACAGCACTGCACTTACAGTGCCCAGGAATGGACCCGGGTACTGTAGGGGCACAGGGCTCCTGCTCCTGTGCCCACACCATAGGCGTAATGCACCCAGCTAGAGGGGTGGCTGACATATGCCTTGGCAGTGTAGGTGATGGGCATGGTACACAGTGATGTGTGCCATGTCGACTCTTTGTTTTGTCCTGCACCCAGACACTCAGCCTGCAAGGGCAGTGTGTGTGTGTAAGGGTACAGGGCCTCTGAGGGTGGCACAATGAGTGCTGCAGCCCTTAGAGGCCTTCCCTGGTCACAAGGCCCTGGGTACCTAGGGTACCATTTACTAGGGGCTGACATGTGGCTAGGGTTTGCCAATTTGGAGTTTGTGTGGTTTAAGGAAGGAACATAGGCCCTGGGCACCTGATTGGCAGGAACCCAGGGTACACTCAATCGAAGTACATTCAGCAATTTAGCAAAAAGTGGGGGCATACCATGCAAGAAAGATGGCACTTTCTCACACAACCCCCCCCCAAACGAAAGGTGATGAGACTAACCTTGTCCTATGGAGTCTTCATTGTCTAAGTGGAAGAACCTGGAAAGTCCATCTGCATTGGCATGGGCAGTCCCTGGTCTGTGTTCCACTTCAAAGTCCATTCCCTGTAGGGAGATGGACCACCTCAGTAGTTTTGGATTTTCCCCTTTCATCTGCATTAGCCATCTGAGAGGTCTGTGGTCAGTTTGAACTAGGAAGTGAGTGCCAAACAAGTATGGCCTCAGCTTCTTCAGGGACCAAACCACAGCAAAGGCCTCCCTCTCAATGGCACTCCAACGCTGCTCTCTAGGGAGTAGTCTTCTGCTTATAAAAGCAACAGGTTGGTCTTGGCCTTCATCATTGGTCTGGGATAGGACCGCTCCTATCCCTAGCTCAGAGGCATCAGTCTGCACTATGAACTGCTTGGCATAATCTGGAGCTTTTAGAATTGGTGCTGAGCACATTGCTTCTTTTAGGGTGTCAAAAGCCTTTTGACAACTAACTGTCCAGTTAACTTTCTTGGGCATTTTCTTGGAGGTGAGTTCTGTGAGGGGGGTCACAATGGACCCATACCCCTTCACAAACCTCCTGTAGTACCCAGTCAAGCCAAGGAATGCCCTGACTTGGGTCTGGGTTGTTGGAGCTATCCAGTCCATGATGGCCTGGATTTTGGGTTGTAAGGGCTGTACCTGGCCTCCACCTACAAGGTGGCCCAAGTACACCACAGTGCCCTGCCCTATCTGGCATTTGGATGCTTTGATAGTGAGACCTGCACTCTGCAGAGCCTCTAAAACCTTCCCAAGGTGGATCAGGTGATCCTGCCAGGTGGAGCTAAAGACAGCAATATCATCAAGATAAGCTGCACTAAAGGACTCCAACCCAGCCAGGACATGGTTCACCAACCTCTGGAAGGTGGCAGGGGCATTCTTTAACCCAAAGGGCATCACAGTAAACTGATAATGCCCATCAGGGGTGGAGAATGCTGTCTTTTCTTTTGCTCCTGGGGCCATGCCAATCTGCCAGTACCCTGCAGTTAAGTCAAAGGTACTGAGAAATTTGGCAGCCCCCAATTTGTCTATCAGTTCATCTGCTCTTGGGATAGGGTGAGCATCTGTCTTGGTGACAGAGTTGAGCCCTCTATAGTCCACACAGAACCTCATCTCTCTCTTTTCACCCTGTTGATGAGGTTTGGGGACCAGAACTACTGGGCTAGCCCAGGGGCTCTCTGAAGGCTCAATGACCCCTAACTCCAGCATCTTGCTGACCTCAGCTTTGATGCTTTCCTTGACTTGATCTGACTGTCGATAGATTTTGTTCTTGACAGGTGCACTGTCACCAGTGTCCACATCATGGGTACACCAGCTTGTCAGACCAGGGGTCAGGGAAAAGAGGCTAGCATATTGTTGCAAGACTTGCTTGCAGTCAGTCTGTTGTTGGGCAGAGAGGGTGTCTGAGAAAATCACACCATCTACTGACCCATCTTTTGGGCTGTAGGATAGGAGGTCAGGGAGTGGCTCACTCTCTGCTTCCTGTTCTTCATCAGTCACCATCAGCATGGTGATGTCAGCCCTATCATTGTAGAGTTTAAGGCGGTTCACATGGATGACCCTTTTGGGTGTCCTGCTAGTGCCCAGGTCAACTAGATAGGTGACCTCACTCTTTCTCTCTAGGATAGGGTAAGGGCCACTCCATTTGTCTTGGAGAGCCCTTGGTGCCACTGGCTCCAAAACCCACACCTGTTGCCCTGGTTGAAATTCAACCAGTGCAGCTTTTTGGTCATACCAGTGCTTCTGGAGCTCCTGGCTGGCCTCAAGGTTCTTGGATGCTTTTTCCATATACTCAGCCATTCTGGACCTTAGGCCAAGCACATAGTCCACTATGTCCTGTTTGGGTTCTTGAAGAGGCCTCTCCCAGCCCTCCTTTACAAGACACAGTGGTCCCCTTACAGGATGACCAAACAGAAGTTCAAAGGGTGAGAAACCTACTCCCTTCTGTGGCACTTCCCTGTAGGCGAAAAGCAAGCATGGTAATAGGACATCCCACCTCCTTTTGAGTTTCTCAGGGAGTCCCATGATCATACCTTTCAATGTCTTGTTGAACCTCTCAACAAGGCCATTGGTTTGTGGGTGGTAGGGTGTAGTAAACTTGTACTGCACTCCACACTCTTTCCACATGTGTGTTAGGTAAGCAGACATGAAGTTGGAACCTCTGTCTGAAACCACCTCCTTAGGAAAACCCACCCTGGTGAAGACACCCAGGAGGGCCTTGGCTACTGCAGGAGCTGTAGTAGTCCTAAGTGGAATTGCTTCAGGGTACCTAGTAGCATGATCCACTACTACTAGAATGAATTTGTTCCCTGAGGCTGTGGGAGGTTCGAGTGGACCCACAATGTCCACACCTACCCTTTCAAAGGGGACCCCCACCACTGGTAGTGGAATGAGGGGGGCCTTTGGGTGGCCACCTGTCTTGCCACTGGCCTGACAGGTAACACAGGAGCTGACAAACTCCTTCACCTTTTGGTGCATCTGGGGCCAGTAAAAGTGACTCACTAACCTTTCCCAAGTTTTGGATTGCCCCAGATGTCCAGCTAGGGGGATGTCATGAGCCAAAGTTAGGAGGAACTCCCTGTACTTCTGTGGCACTACCACCCTCCTGGTGGCTCCAGGAGTGGGGTCTCTTGCCTCAGCATACAGTAATCCCTCTTCCCAATAAGCTCTATGGGTACCACTGACATCTCCCCTGGCTTCTGAAGCAGCTTGTTGTCTCAGGCTTTCAAGAGTGGGACAGTCTTGCTGACCCTGGCACAGCTCTTCCCTAGAGGGTCCCCCTGGGCCCAAGAGTTCAACCTGGTAAGGGTCAAGCTCCATGGACTCAGTTCCCTCAGAGGTATCTACATCCTCTCCAGGGGGAGAGGGGTTCTGAGTGTTTGGCTGTACAGAAGCTGGTCCCCCAGTCTTCTTGCCCTTCCTCTTGGTTGGTTGGGCCATTATTCCAGGCTCCAAACCTACTTTTTCACCCTTCCTCTTGCTCTGTGCTCTGGTTTGCACACACACCAATTCAGGGATGCCCAGCATGGCTGCATGGGCCTTTAACTCAACCTCAGCCCAGGCTGAGGTTTCCAGATCATTTCCAAGCAGACATGCAGCTGGCAACTTTGGAGAGACCACTACCTGTTTCAGGCCAGTAACCCCCCCCCAGCCTAATGTTACCATGGCCATGGGATGACTAGTGGTGACACTGTCAGCGTTGGTGACTGGGTAAGACTTCCCAATCAAGTATTGCTCAGGGGAAACCAGTGTGTCTTTCACCATAGTGACACTGGCACCTGTATCCCTCAGAGCTTCTACCCTAGTTCCATTCACCCAGGGGTACTGTAAGTATTTCTTCAAGTTGGGGGGCCACACAGCCACAGTGGCAAACTCCACTTCTCCCAAGGAGACTAAACTTGCTTCAGTGTGTTCCCAGATTTGCTCAGGGTACACCTCTGATCCCATTTGTATACTTGCTGCCCCAGGAGTGGCTGTACTGGGTGCCTTAGGGGCTTTGTTTTGGGGGCAAGATACAGTTAGGTGTCCCTGCTTCTTACAGGTATTACAAAAGGCCTTTAAGGGATCAAAGTTCTTCCCCCTATATGGTTGGGGCACATAGGGAGTAGTTTGGGTCCCACCCACCTGAACAGGTTTTTGGGGCCCTTTGGAAGACTCAGACTTTTTATCTTGGGGATTCTCACCACCTTTCCCCTGGGGAGGTTTTGTGACCACCTTCTTTTGGTCACCCCCAGTGGTTGTCTTGGTCACCCTAGTCTTGACCCAGTGGTCCGCCTTCTTTCCCAATTCTTGGGGAGAAATTAGACCTAGGTCTACCAAATGCTGATGCAACTTTTCATTTGTGCAGTTACTCAAAATATGTTCCTTCATGAATAAATTGTATAATCCAGTAAAATCCTGCACACCATGTCCAGCTAACCAACCATCCAGTGTCTTCACTGAGAAATCTACAAAATCAATCCAGGACTGGGTCTGGGTTTTGTGAGCCCCCCTGAATCTAATTCTATACTCCTCAGTGGTGAATCCAAATCCCTCAATCAGAGCTTTCTTCATGAGGTCATAGGATCCTGCTTCTGGCCCAGAGAGAGTCAGAAGCCTGTCCCTGCAGTTACCAGAGAACAGTTCCCACAGGAGTGCCCCCCAGAGAGGTTTCTTTACTTTCCTGATATCACAAGCCCTCTCAAAGGCTGTGAACCATTTGGTGATATCATCACCTTCCTCAAATTTAGGGACAATCCCTTTGGGGATTTTAAGGTCAGAAGTTTCCTCCCTATCCTTGTTTTTATTATTGCTGCCACCATTGATGGGTGCTAAACCCATCTCTCTCCTTTCCTTTTCTAGAGCCAGGAGCCTGGACTCTAGATCTATTCTTTTGGCCAGCCTCACAAGGCTGTCCTCTTCACTGGGGGGTCCCCCAGTGTTGTCTCTGGGACCAGAGCCACCTGTGTGGTCTCTAGGTGCCCAGATGCTATGTCTTGAGTTGGAGGGTATGGGTGCCATCTCCTCCCTAGGGAATAGTATGGGGAGGTTGCTGTCCTCCTCCCCTGTTTCCCTTTCCTCATCTGACTGGCCATCACCATGTTCAGATGGGTGGTCTTTAGCATACTCAGCCAGGAGCTCCTGGAGCCCTTGTTTGGATGGATGCTGACCCATTTGTAAATTTTTGAGTTTACATAAGGACCTCAATTCCTTGAAAGACAAGTGTAAGTAAGGTGTGAGGTCGAGCTCCTCCACCAGGTCCATGTTATTATTATCACTAATAGCTGGGTTTGTTTGAGACATTCTAACCTGACAGTTCTAACCCTCTACCCTGACTATAGTGACTTTGATTTTTCTAAAATTCTAATGGGACTTAAGCAAGGCCCTAGCAAGACTTTTAGTAATTTTGGAAAAACCAATCAGAATTCTAAAGGCAATTTTTAAGAGTTCTGTCGTGTGATCAGATGGTAACCAAGTAGTCCAACAAATGCAAGTTTGTATCCCACCGCTGATCCACCAATGTGAGAAAGTGGCTCTGTATATACTGTTCCCTAATAGGTACAGGGTGTACAGAGTCCACAGTCCCCCAGAGGCTGATAGAGGTCAAAGTTAGGTATGACCTTACTCTCAAAAGTGGTAGCTTGGTCGAGCAGTAAGGCAGTACCAGAGGACAGTGTAAAGCATTTATTGTACACACTCAGTCAGCAAATGGTTTCACACACTCAATAACTGAACTCTAGGCCAATGATTTGTATATATAAAATATATGCTTGTTTTATTTTTAGAACCACAAGGGGGTAAAAATATACTTTCTCAGAATGAGAGGTTGAATATAAATACTTTTGTTTCAAGCAATAAATTTGTGTAAACAGTCACAGTTGGTTGCAATAAACAATCCTATTTCCTAAACATAACAATGCATTGAGCTCAATGGTAAATTCAGGTTATTTGTAATAAATTACTTTTCAGATTACTTTTGGAATTCCAGGTCTGGATCCTAGAACCAGCCTGGGGTCAGTATTCAGAATCAAGTGAAGAAAGTCGACTTAATAACTGTAATGATTTTTAGATAATATTTAGCTATTTCAAAAGTTAGCACTTAGAAAATATTTCACAGAAAACATTCAATGGATCTCTATGGCAAGAAATTCAAATTGCAGGTAGAGTACTTTATCGTTACTTTAGTAATCCAGGACTGGGTGCCTAGACCCAGGACTGGGGTCCTTATCAAAAGCAGGTAAGTAATTTCGTTTGCAGAAATGGTACGATTTTAAAAGAATATTTCAAATTTGCAAAAGTAGACACTTAGAAGAAATTTCACAGAAAAGCAGGCAATGGTTTCCTATGGGAGAAAAATGAGTTAGAAGTAAGTATAGTTGTGAACACTTTTCAGAGTCAGGGCTGGGCACCAAGATCCAGCACTGGGAGCTCACCTAGGAGCAGGTGAGTAAATTCGTTTTTGTCACTTGGCTGATTTTTGGTGAATTTTTGCAGTTTTGAAAAGTTCACACTTAGAAGATTTTTGAAGAAAAAGCCAGTCAATGTTACCCTATGAGGAAAATGAAGTTAGCGGTTTAAGGGTAAGTACTCGACTGGTAGTGTTGAAATTCCGGGCATGGACTCAGGGGTCCCCCAGTGTCAGGTAGGTACAGTTGGTTCACCCTCAGCGGTTTCAGGACGGCCGGGTGCAGAGAGAGTTGGGCCCAATGTTATCCTATGAGGGATAGGGGGGCCTTGGTTGGTGGCTGCTGTCTGGCAAGCCACGCGGCTGTGGGAGCTGGGCTCCTGGTCACTTACTCAGGGCAAGTGGGGAAGTAGGTTAGAGTAGAGAGGGCACTGCCAGGGCCACTCGGGCGGCTGGGTGCAGGGTGCTTTTGGGCCTTAGGGCGCTCAATGGAAATCAATGGGAATGTTCCGGTTTGGAAAGAGGCTGCAGGCTCGGGGACGAGGAGGTTTCAGGTGCCACCACCACTTCGAGAGGTAAGTTGGGTAGTTGTAGGTTAGGTGGGTACCCCAGGATTGGGCACAGGGGGTCGCAGGGCGCCGGGTGCAGGGGTGCCTTTTGACGTCGGGAATCTTACCCTCTGGTTGATCGCGGCTGGGGTGGCACTTGGTTCTGAGGCTGCAGGCTTCTTCCGGGATGTCGAGGGGGGTCCTTGGGTGCCGGACTCTGGGTCACAGTCGCCGTGGGGTCGTCCTCTGGGTCTTTGTCCACTCCGGCACTGGCCAGGCTTGGCTGGTGCAGAGTGTGTTGGGTCCGCGGTCCCGGGCTGGTGCCAGGGATAGCAAGTAGGTTTCTTGAGTAGAGCCTCTACTCGTGGGAGTCCCAGGGGCTTAGAGCTAAAAGGTAGCCAGGTCCTCCGGGGTTGGTGAGGTTGCTGGCCACGTGGGAGGCCGCGCTGGTGCAGGTTCGAGAGTCGACAGGCCGGTAGGGCTGGGGCCAAAGCAGTTGGTGTCTTCTTCTCTTTTTAGCAGCTGCAGGGCAGGTCTTTGTTCTTCTTGCTCTTCTTGTCGTTTTTCTATCTGGAATCTCAGGAAGGAAGGTTCAGGGGGCCCCTAAATACTAGATTTAGGGGCGTTACAGGTAGGTGAAGGCCAGGGACCAATGGGTCCTTGTCCTGGGGTGGGTACACCCCCTATCCTGCCTCTCTCCTGTGGGAGGGGGGCAGTAGCCTAATCCTGATAGGGTAGGGCCTCCCATCTTCAAGATGGCGAGAGCCCGGAGATGTGCTTCACCTCGCCTCCCCCACCTGAGGGGTGGGGTGGGCAGGCTGGCACATCCCCTGTCCTTGTATGGGGTTTCCGGCCAAGCTTCCCGCCAGAGTGGGGGGTTGCAGTGGCCTGGGGAAACTCCAACTGGCGGCATGCCTTTGAAGCTTCCCTTTGCTCATCCTGGGGGAGGAGATTTCTCACCTCACCCAGGATGTGCATTGTTGCAGGCCCGGGAGAGCAGGGGCTCTCCCACCCAGGGGTCCAGCAACGTGTCTGCTGTGTGGCAGCCTGGGCAGCCTCAGAGCAGACGTGGATTGCAAGTTAGCTGTAAGGGGGCATCTTCTAAGATGCCCTCTGGGGTGCTTAGTACATTAAATCCTACACTGGCATCAGTGTGGGTTCAATGTGCTGAGAAGTTTGATACCAAACTTCCCAGGCTTCAGTGTTGCCAATATGGTGCTGTGGAGCTCGTGTTTGACAAGCTCTCAGCACCATGTATTCTTAAATGACAGCACTGCACTTACAGTGCCCAGGAATGGACCCGGGTACTGTAGGGGCACAGGGCTCCTGCTCCTGTGCCCACACCATAGGCGTAATGCACCCAGCTAGAGGGGTGGCTGACATATGCCTTGGCAGTGTAGGTGATGGGCATGGTACACAGTGATGTGTGCCATGTCGACTCTTTGTTTTGTCCTGCACCCAGACACTCAGCCTGCAAGGGCAGTGTGTGTGTGTAAGGGTACAGGGCCTCTGAGGGTGGCACAATGAGTGCTGCAGCCCTTAGAGGCCTTCCCTGGTCACAAGGCCCTGGGTACCTAGGGTACCATTTACTAGGGGCTGACATGTGGCTAGGGTTTGCCAATTTGGAGTTTGTGTGGTTTAAGGAAGGAACATAGGCCCTGGGCACCTGATTGGCAGGAACCCAGGGTACACTCAATCGAAGTACATTCAGCAATTTAGCAAAAAGTGGGGGCATACCATGCAAGAAAGATGGCACTTTCTCACAGCATCCAAATAAATAGCGCCCAGCGGGAGCTCCGAGGACACGGTCTGCACTATGGAGAACAATGTTCGGAGGTTATGTGTAGTCGCACGCCCCGGAATGAAACCTGCCTGGTCTGGTAAGACCAGCTTTCCTATCAGGAGAAGCACCCGGTTAGCGATGAGCTTCGCCAGGATTTTAGTGTCACAGTTAAGGAGTGACAGCGGTCTGTAAGAGTCACAGGAGGAGGCCTCCTTGCCTGGCTTCAGGAGGGAGGTTATCAGAGCTTCCCTCATGGAGGGGGGGGGAGCACCCCACACTCCAAGGATTCCTGGTATAGCTCCTTCAGTATAGGGGCCAATGTATCTATATAGGATTTGTAGAATTCAGCGGGAATGCCGTCCGACCCCGGTGCCTTACCGGACTTCTGCTGCATAATCGCCTCGCGTACTTCATCTAGCTCAAATGGTGCACAAAGGAACTCCCGATGATGGTCTTCTAGCCAGCCCAATGCAACTTCCCCTAGGAATGTATCAAATTCAAGATGATCCATGCGTTGCGATGTGTACAGTGTGGAATAGTGTGAGGTGAATGTGGACAAAATACCGTCTGTATCTCTATGCGTCTCTCCATGGGGGTCAGTTATTTCTAGAATATAGCTGGAGTAACGGGGCTTCTGTATGACCTCCGCTAGCGCCCTCCCAGGGCGTTCCCCCTCACCATATCTCCTAGCCTTCCAATATTTTCCCATAAATTTGGATTCCCGGAGCGCTGTTTCCGTATATTCCGATAATTTAGATCTGAATTCTGAGTGTGTCCTCCCCCCCCCCCCCCCCCTCTCCTCCAGCCATGCGGAGCTCCAGCAGCCTAAGGTCTCTCTCCAATCTGTGGAGAGTACCGCGAATATCTTGCAACACACCGAAGCTCTTAGACATACATATGCCCCTAACCGTAACTTTGAATGCCTCCCATATAGTTTCCACCGAGTCCACAGACCCCTTATTTCGTGGAAAGAAATCCCGAATCTCCTCTAACAATTCAGCATGAAACACCGCGTCTAGCAGGGCAGTAGGTTGCAGTCTCCAGCCGACTCGAGGCGTCTCCCACCCGGGCATCGTAAACAGCAGCCTCACGGTGAGTAAGTGCGAGGTAGGTGGGTGACTCCCAAAATAGCAGGTCCCAGTCCTCGTGACACCAGGCAGTAATCTATACGGGCCCAGGAGGCAGCCCGAGAGACATAGTGTGTACCCTCCCTGGCGGTGGGGTGCATGTGGCGCCAGGTATCGATGAGACCCCCCTCCTCCACTATCCCCTGTAATGCAGCCTGTGACCTATTATAGTGGTGTGGCACTGCGTTGGATCTGTCATGCAGTGGATTGAGGGCCACATTGAAGTCTCCACACCAGATCAAATGTGCGGCACCAACATCCATTATCTTCCCCCAGAGCACCGTGAAGAAGTCCGGTGCGTCGGTGTTCGGGCCATAGCAGTTCACCAATGCAATCGTATCCCCTCCCAGCCTCCCCCACAATATAGCAAATCGTCCCTGCGGGTCGACAAACTCCCCCCCGGGGGACAAAGGGTGTGCGTCTCTTGATAAGTATAGCTACACCTCTTGCGTAAGAGGAATAGGAGGAGAACAGCCTGTGCTCTGCCCACTTACCCGCAAAAGGTATGCGACCCTGAGTGTTAAAGTGCGTTTCCAGTAGGAATGCTATGTTAATATTATGGCGATCTAGGTAGGTGAGTATCTGCCTGCGCTTCCTGGGGTCTCCCAGCCCCCTCACATTCCAGGATAGAACACCGAGGCTGCCTTTAGGGATTGAATCCGCCATGGCTCGTGTCGACATCAGCCTGTGAGGACTGCGATAGCATGCTACTTATGACAATCATTGATACAACATTACCCTGCATGTCTGTAAACAACCAATTCCATACTAAACTCTGAACCGTACCCTCCCCAACCTCCCCCACCCACTGCAGCATCCCAATCATGCCGGAAGAAAGTTTCCTACCCCCCTCCCCAGCCCAACTTCCCAGCTTTATCAGGGCCATGAAGCCCCTTGCTGGGTGTATGCAAAAACTGTAAAGAGGGCTCTCCCAAGTGGTGACGTTATCTAGGTGGCCCATGAGCAGCGCCCTCTCCCCCGGGTCCAGCAGAAGAAGACTGCTAGCCCAGCCAGGGAAGCGAGGGTGCCCGGTGAAACAGTAACTTTCTTCTCCGCCGCCAGTTCTGGAAGAGCGAAGCAGTCCACTCAAATCCGGTACTGAGTACAGCCATGGTTCCCATTTCTATGTCGAAGTGTAGTCCCGGCTATCCCTGGCATTCAAGCAGCCAGCGACGAGGCTAGTCAATGCCAGAGTTGGCACGTGCCGAAGAGTCCTCCGGAGAGTGGGATGGTTTATTCCGTCTTTTCAAGTGCTTCAAGAAATCCTCCGCTTGCTGGGGCTGCGTACAAAATGTTTGTTTGCCTTGATAGGTAATGCGGAGCCGGGCAGGGTACAGTAGGGCATAGTCTATTTGGGCCTGTCGTAGCTTCTGCTTGACGAAGGAATTTGCGTCTGTCTTCCTGCACAGCAGCAGTGAAGTCCGGAAAAATAGTAAACTGCACCCCCTCATAGTTCAGCTGTTTTTGCTCCCGTGCCGCCCGAAGGGCCACGTCGCGGTCTCTGTAGTTGAGGAGGCGTGCTATGATAGGACGCGGAGGGCCCCCCACGGGAGGCCTGGGGCCCAGCGAGCGATGTGCTCGTTCCACCACGAACTGAGAGGAAAGGGCCTCCGCCCCCACCACCGCCAGCAGAAGCTTCTCAATGTATAGTTCCAAACGCCCTGTATTGGTGGTCTCCGGAATACTTAAAATTCTTATATTGTTCCGTCGGCTCCTAGCTTCGATATCTTCATTTTTGGCAGCTATGACCTTCAATAGCTTATCCATCTGGGTCACCGTACTCTGCATGTGCGTGGAGGTGTCCTCCGCATCTGATATGCGACGCTCGGTTTCCTTAATACGTTCCTCATGGCCATCAAGTTTATGCACTATGTTATCCATACGGGCATTCATCCCATCCATCTTATCGGCCAGCGCTGTGATACCCCGCCGGATCTCTAGCAATATGGTTTTCATGTCCGCCTCCGGTGCAGCGGGGGATGCCTTACTTGCCGCCGCCGCGCCAGCCTCGTCCCCCTCCGGGGTAGCCTTGGTGGGTTTTTTGGCTTCAAAGTGGAGGCGGGGCTGTCTGGCATCCGATTTCCCCATGGCGAGGGCGCATCGGGGGGGGGGGGTGGAATTTGTAATCCATGTCAAATCGCCACGTTCAGCCAGGAGCCGCGCCCGGCAGGCTGTATGGATTAGGATTATATCAGGGCGGGTCAGCTATACCCCACTCAGGGCTGTGCGGCTCAACAGGTCACACCCGGGCCCCAGTGACTCCGCAGTGTGTCCCCCCTGCAGGATAGGCACCGGTATATATCTTGCTGGCAACAGCACCTGGGACGGAGATGAGTGAGGTGTCCAGGCTCCCAATCGCTCCCAACGCACAAGGTTACAGCGCCATCTCGCAACCTTCCTCAAGATCCGCGCCTCGTAGTAGCTGTGTTCATCCCTGCAGCAAGCGCTCACATGCGGGTCTCTTATAGTCTGCGCCTCTCCCTCACCATTCCGTATGTGTGCGATTATAGGGCCACCAGCAGGCAGTTTCCAGCCCCCGTAGACACAGCCCTCCGCAGCCGTGACCCCTCAAGCCTCGAACATCCGTATCGAGTAGCCCACCGAAGTCAGGGGGACCCCGAGACAGAGCGATCCGCTCTCCCGCTCCACCCTCGCCACCGCAGGCGTGCAGCCTTAGGAATGCAGTGACGAGGTCAGCCACGCCAGGTCCAGTGGTCCCAGATCCGCACAGGCCCCTCCAGCGGCCACCGCCAGGCAAGCTCTCGTGTGATGTGTCCGACTCTCTCCCCTCCGCACTGCAGGCATTCAGCGCCGTGACCAGCAAAATGCGTCCTCTATCCCACGATGCACTCACCAAAGGTTGTGTCCCAGCAGGCTCAACAGCCGAGGATCGACACGCTCTCCAGGGTAGGAGAAACCTTCAGCTACTTGCATTAGCGATCTCTCGCGCAGCGTGGGACCGCGGCAGATAGGCTTCCCCTTCACAAAGATATCCTGCTCATCTGGCCATGTGGGGCTATGCACCGGCACCATCCGTCAGCAGAAGGCAGCAGAAGGTCTCCGGTCCCTCCGCCGCATGAAGCATCCCACGCAGGATCGGTCCTCCGAGCCGCAGGCGGCCCACTCGAAGCCCACACGCCCGCGATGTGAGGCCCGTACACCTCGTGGGCGCCGCGGTCTAGCGTAGGGCGCACCCGCTGGGTCCCCGCTCCAGCCGAATCAGCCCTCTCGCCGGTCAGGTTTATCGTGGCCGCTAACTGTCGCTGCTGTAAACCGACTCGGCTGTAACTTTCACCGAGTCGGCCCCCGTCCGCCAGCTTCCTGATTCTGTCTCTTGTGGGCGGCTGCGGGCAGGAGAAGAGGATCTAATGCCGGATTAAGACACCGGGCGACGGGAGCCTCACGCTATGGAGGCCATTCCGTACGTGCGCCACCTAGCGCCCCTGATTTTGGGGCTACTTACTTCCCACTTGTGCTTAGAAAATCTGAAGAGAACTTGCCTCTGCTGGGACTGTTCTAGAGGGTGCTAGCAGCTGATTGGCTACAGCCAACATTTGGTCCATTTTAGGTCTCGCCTAGCGTGGCTGCGCACATGCGCAGCTCGCTCGCCAAGATTTCTAGCAGATGAGTAGTTTCTGTAAGGGGCTTGAAGCCCCGCCCCTTATTGACATTGGCTTGCATCACTGTTTATGTTAAACGGCGCGCAGACATTGGAAATAAGGTTTCCAGGGTGCCTCCCTTTCGCTTTTTTGGCCGGCCCACCTGGACTGGCTTGCCTGCATTACGGCTGTCGTGACGAAGTTTCTTATCAGAAGCTTTGTCACGCTGCCTTGCACGCGCCAGTCCGGCTCTCTGATTGGGCCAGACAAAAAAGGAGACATGGCGCTGTGTGTTTATTTTTGCATCTCGCTTTCACATTTGAAAGCGCGATGCAAAAATAAACAGTGGATGCCTGCGTGTCTGGCGAGCGCTTGGTTAATAAAGAAACTTTTTTGTGGGCTCCGCCCCTTGTCCCTCCTCCTGAAACCTCTTACCACTGTTTCGGGTTAGGGGGATTGGAAGGTGTGCTGAGGCTGCCCGTCTGACCCCCGACCCCTCCCCATGCCGCACTTCTGACGCCACTGTGGAATAGGCAGGGGTGGGACCACATAACCCCTGGATGCCAGACACAGACAGGCAAGTTATTTTCATCCTGAAGTGCTGTGAAGTGAGCGCGCCGTCTGATCTGCATGTGAGTTGTCGATGTGGGAGGGTTAGAGGCCGAAAGGGGAAGGTACTGAGTGAGAGGGGTTTTGTTTCCCCCTTCGGTCTGCGATGTAATTGTGGCGTAAGGGCCTGACCTGCCGACTCTGGAGCTGGGAGACCAGGTTGGAGTTTCGGCGCCTGACCATCTCCTGTGAGTCTGAGCAAATCGCTTACCCTCCCCCTAACAAAAATGAATGTATCCTTAAATAATGTAACTGGTGCTGGTGTAAAGTGCTCCGATTCCTTTGGGTCAATTTTGCGCTACATAAAACTACAATAATAAAAAAATATTTATTAACATTAAGAATTTTATCTTTGTCCAGGACACGCCCACCCCCAGAGAATTTCAGGCATGTGACGGGTGAAACTAGGCTATATTGCAATAAACGCGAGGGCTATTCTGCTACCTAGTCCCTTCCCTCTGCCCCCTGTCTTCGACTTGCTTCCTCTTTCTTCCCGTTCGCTCCACCTCCCTCTCTCCGCCCCTTCCCTCACCCTCCTCTGTCTCTGTTCCTTCCACCTCCCCTTTGTTTCATCCTATCCTTGGCTTTTAGCACTTCATAGACTTCGGTCCCTATCGGACTGTTGCACCTAAAAGGGCACACTGGTGATCAGCCTTAAAGCCCAGCAGGGCTGTCTCAGCCTCTCATCCTTGTAAGGTGGATATTAGTAGCTGTTATGACGAGGTATCAAGTGTGATGTCATCTTACATCGAGTTTGATGTGATGTGATGCTTGTTTAACACACTTAACAATTCTAGCTTGTCTGCGGTTGTGTGTTCGCCCACGTGGCAGAGATATTGTGGGGGCGAGGAGGGGGGATGCATGTGCTGTAAGTGTGCTGCTTCCCTCTGGGTGGGATCCAGGCGTGGAGGGGGGACGGTCCGGGGGTCCAGTTGTCAGGGGTTGTTTTAGGTCGCAGCTCCTGCAGACATCTTGGGGAGGGTCAGAAAGTGGCCCTGGGAGTGCATCCGTCGTGTCTCGCTCATCACATTTGCTGCAGTCAAAGACCAGATCAAAAGTCAAGCGATGTCCTCCGAGGTGGGTTTGTAAAGCTGCCGCGTGAAAGGAGCACACATACAACCGGAACAGCAGAGCAGGGGCACTTTCACACTTATGTGAAAGTGTCATTGTGATGTAAAGCCAACAAAATCTGTGTAAACGACTCCCTTCATCTTGGGCCAAACCAATGTAAATGGGTCATTTTCACACCTCCATGAAAAGCATGGAGTTTCTAACCAGTCATCCTGTCCAGGGTGTGCTAAATCCAGACCGTAGCTGGCACGGTCGCTGTGCAGCCCTTTGGCCGACGCCATCTCCCAGACTTTGCTGCATAGCTTCTGATATCTGCTCTTGCCGAATAGATGTGGCATATGTACACTGACTTGGGGGGGTATGCTCTAGGACTATTAAATCTCATCAGACGCCTAAAGGAAGTGCTTAGCTTCGCCATTCGCAACTCTATAAACCTACTGTTTTACCTCTCCAAATAGTATGGTTATTTTATTAACTGCTTGGTACCTTAGAAAAATATTTTCAAATATCAGACAGACACACGTGTGAGTTCTTGAATTTACGGTGGGCCAAGGCGCTGGCTGCAGTCATCAGTGTGCAGCAACGTACAGTTCACAGGGTTGAATGGTGTGGGGTCTGCTCATTCTCTCATCTGCCCGAGGACGATAATAAGTGCATCGCTGAGTAGGGTAAGAGCCGGAATGCTACATGAGACTGGACCAGCATTCTGACGGGCCATCGCCATTCACAGAGGACAGTCCGGTCCTGCCAGAGACAGTACAACTTCGCATGGATGGAAGTCATAGTGTACATTGAAGATGAGTTGTTGACCGGTTGCCATATAATAAACAATGTCAATGGAGCAGGGAGATTAAGCTATCTGATCAGGATCACAGGAGGTTGAGCTTCTCAGCCGAGACTCGAACCCGGTTCCCCAGCTCCGAGGTCGACCGCTCTTGCCGTTAGGCCACATCGTCTCCACATCTCCTGCAGGGATTGCCCATTATTTTGCATTCTGTCACTCAATGCTCCATTGACATTGTTTATTATTATATGGCAACCGGTCAACAACTCATCTTCCATCTACACCATGACCTCCATGTGAAGTTGTATTGTCTCTGGCTGCGGTAACACGCACTGATGTCCATTAAACACCTTAGGGAAAATGTAAAGAAATAATAAAAATATTTAGCGCACTCCCTGTCCAGGATAGACTCATGGCACCTTGATGAGGTGTTATTAGTACACTGCTTGAAGGCAACAGGTGGCTCGCGGGAACTAGGGGCCAAGAAGTCGCCACCAGTTGGAGTAAAACAATGATAATTTGGTTTCCTTTAGCACCTACAAATCTTGCCCGCAGTAGTCAGGGCTACTACAATTATGCAGCAGAGTTGAATAAATTATGTGGCATAACAAGGCACATTTTTGATTCTATTACTTCATTATTTTGACATTTGTCCACATGGCAATACTGTCTGGGCAAAAACTTCACCTCATTAGTACCAGTTTAACAAACCAGATACATAAATAAGCAACTGAAAGATGACCAGTTAACCTTAGGGATGGTCTTCCAAAGCTCGCCAACACATATCCCCACGTTTTAAGTAACTTTTGATCCCAATGAGCTAGAAACATTTTATTTGTTAAAATTTGCAGATTATGCACCAACTAGTGGATTATGTGGCAAATGCGGCAAATCCCTAATTATGCCAACAAAAAAAAGCCACGGCTGCAGAATCGCATTGTTTGAGTGGTCCTGCCAATAGTTCAGTGTTAGATTTAGTTTTTCTAGAGCGATTAACAGCTACTTCGAAGCGCTTCTGTCTACGAAAGAGCAGCACAAAAAGGATAGCCTTGCAGGACAGGACTTTTTGTTAAAAATAAATGTGTCGGTCTGTAACACAACTGGTGCTCATGTAAAGCGCTCTGATAGCTTTGGGTCTAGTTTGTGCTATATAAAACTCAAAAACAACAAGCATTAAAAATGGAGTAGGTCTCGCCTTTCATTAAGTTAAAGCCATTTGCTTTGCTATACAATACCATTAGCAAAGCAAAATAATTGCAGTTTCAATGCTTGTTTAGAAAGGACATAGGTAGGCGCAAATAGATGTCCTTGGGCCTTTTTAGCCTATGTATTATTTATGGCACTGCTTGTGTATCTTATCCTGGGACTCCCTTCTCGACGACAGGGAATGATTCAGGCTTGTGAATCTATGAAAGATACCAATACTGGATAACCGTAGTTACAGGTAAGTTACTTGTTTACTTTCTACCACATTAAGCATGTGCTAACTACTCTTAAAGGTGCTTATGTATATTAATGGCTATCCCTGAAGGATTAGAAATAATTGTAATCTGAGTTTCTTCAGGGGAATCTCGATTTAAATCATAAACAAGCCTCCCACCTTTCCTGGTGGAAAAAACAACAATTTGACTGCATACAGAGAAGGTTCCAAATCTCCCCGCAAAACAACTAGAGCGACT
Source organism: Triturus cristatus (assembly GCF_964204655.1). Taxonomy (NCBI): domain Eukaryota; kingdom Metazoa; phylum Chordata; class Amphibia; order Caudata; family Salamandridae; genus Triturus; species Triturus cristatus. The sequence continues at coordinate 199,183,518 of NC_140586.1, read as the reverse complement.
AATGTTTACAGGGCAGGATTTGATACTAGTGGAGTGTGCTTCTTTAAAAAAGCAGTGCCATTTTTCCAGTCTTTAAAGGCTACAGCCTATCAAGGAACATTGCCTGTTCTCTTTTGAAAGTGTTCTTAACAGTCTCGCTTTGAGATGGGCTTTTAATATGCATGTATTAAAAAATGCCTAATATGAAGAAAAGCTTTCTATTTATATATTATGTAAAAACTCCTCCGGGATCCAGCGTTGTGGATGGAACTATTACATGCTTATGATTTCAATGAAGATTACCATGAATGTGAACTAGTATTTAGAGGTAAGTAACTTTCCCTTCTACACAGTTGATATTTTGACAGTTTATATTTTGATGTTTACTTTACAAAATACATTTTGTAGGCAGTTTAACTTGGAGCCAATAGATTGACATTGTGTAATGTATTTACTCCAAATGTGTATTTTTCTGGAAGCGGTTAAAAACCCTTAATATTTGCCATTTTCACTCTCATTCTAGTAACAACGTAATGTTTTTTTGATTTCAGTAAATGCTACTCACCTTGCATCGCCGCAGTCCAAGTCTCAAACTCCAGTGACTTCTACGCAAGTGATGGCACCTGTTCTTTCCTCTCCTACCACAGCTACTGTTGTAGGAACCAACCAGGTGCAGGGAAGTAGTGGCGCTCCTATGTCTGTCTCCCTTCAGTCTCTTCAGTCCCTGCCTGTGATATTGCATGTTCCGGTCATGCAGAGCACCATGCAAAATGCCACTGTCATGCAAAGTACTACAGGAACATTGGTCACCAACCAGCAGTCAGGTAATATGGAGTTTATTCCCTCTCAATCCCAGGGTAATGTTGGAACCCTGAGCAAAACTCCAGTGTCCTTGACACCCTCCATCACATCCAAACCAAATAACAGCCCGTCTTTGCCAAGTCCTACCCTGCAGCGGAACTCTCCTGCCAGTGCTGCCTCATCAGGCCCCACGTTGTCTGTCCACTCAGTTTCAACTGCACATTCTGTTACTCAATCAGTAAGGACTTCTTTGCCTGCTATAAGCACATCTGGACAGTATACTGCTGCGGTCAACAGAACTCAGGCACAAATGAAAGTTCCAGTCTCTTCATTTAGCAGCCCTACATCTGTGGAACCCCCTGCTCCATTAAGGGCAGGTAAGTAGTGACCAGTAAATTCACAGCCTTTTTACATGCCTCCACATCCTACTGGTGCATTGTGGACGGTGTTCTTTCTAAATGTGTGCTGCTATCCAAATGTTTTGAAATGATAAATACTGTCCTTTCTGCCATTTAGATCTTCAACACAACCGAACGCCAACCTCTGACTCCATAGTGGCAAAAAGAGCAGCCGAAAGCACCACACAGGTAGGCGCCTATATTTCCTTTTGAAGATGTCGCAGTTGACTTGGCTTTGTATTAGTTAATGGTGGCAGGCAGTCCGTTACTTTAGTTGCTGAGTTTTCAGCTCATATGATAGTATTGTCTTTGATTCCTGTGCCAGAACTACTTGGGGATGAGTCAGGTTCATGGAAACTGGCTGTATTGTTTCTCTAGCGATGAATCTTCATTCTCTATCAAATGTTCGTTCTATCAATTAATCTTCGTAAATAATCCCACACACTGAATAGTCCCCCCCCACATGCTGGATCTAGGAACAGATTCATCATAGGAGAGAAACTCAAATTAAAACAAATTATTGCAACCACTGACCATCTTATCGTGATTTTTGTTTGTACTCTAGAAAAGATATTTTGAAAGTAAAAAACATGTTTGATCCACTTGATGAGAAGACATTTTTTTTGTTTTGTTTTCTATGTTTTGTTTGATTTCTAGTCCCATCAGTTTTAATCTTAACCATATGTGGACAAGCCATGAACAGCTTTATGACTTCTTTTGTTACAAGCACTTTCAGGGCCTTATCGAAGCCTTTTTCTTCTTATTTAAAGTCTTTCTTTTGATATCCGATTATTTTTGTGGTGTTTTAACAAAGTAAACGTGCAGAAACAAAGTGAAATCTGTAGCAGTTAACAAGGGAGACAGTAATTAAAAGAGAAAAGCCTTTCAGTGAGAAATGGTGGGATAGTTTTGGGAGAGAACAGGTATTTTTCAACAGTGCCTTGACCTTAAAACTCAGTAAGCGCTATTTGGGTCACCTTCAGTTGGTTTGTTGATCGACCATGATTGTTCCTTGAGTGGAAGGGAGCAGAAGATGATTTATGAGAAATTAACATTTTTCAGTTTTTCACTCGTGTCTCACAAAGACAGAGAAAGCTTCTAATCATATATACCTTACTTAACTATCTAGGAAAGGCTAGATTAAGAAGTAGACAAATAAGTCCACTGGAAAGAATTCTCATACGGGCAATTACTCTTGCCTATATTAAGTCCAATATCTTCATTTAAATCCTAATGTCTCAAAAACAGATGTAATTAAGTATGAATATGCCAATAGAGTGAAAATGTTTGTAGCATGTGCTGCTGTTGACCACATGCTCTGCATATTCCTGCCATAAAGTGTTGGGCACAGACATTAGCAGATTGTTTTTGTTTGAAAAAGTCTTTGTTCTTGATACATCTTGTTAACTTGTTACTGGAGCCCACAGTGCACCCCAAAAAAGTCTTCCAACTCAGATTGTTATTATTTCTTTTTTTTGTACCATCGGAGCAGACTTGAGCCCTGAAATCTGCCTCTGGATCGGTCTCAGAAGATCATGTTGGGTTGCAAGAAAGTCCTAGGCCCAGGACAAGGACCACAGCTAAAAATACTTCGACTGTCAGCTGAAGAGTGACCCTCTGTGGTTCAACCTCAGTCTGTCAGAGGCAGAGTACCACTCTTGAGGGAGTCCGGTGTCAAGCCCAGAGACTCCACCAAGAGGTATCAAAATTTGAGTTCAACCTCCGGCATCGGGCCCGCTCGGCGCCAAGAGGCCACCTCTGCTTTAGAGATGCCTGGAGCCAAGTGCTCCCAAGTTTTGGCACCAACCCACACCGACTCATCCCCATAGAGCATGCACAGTCCAAACCAAAAACAGCTTAGTTGCAGACTCTGAAGAAGATCTCAGCACCACCTTTAGCCCAGTGACATGACTCCACTCCAATTATCGAGCTACCACAGGTGTCTGATGTCAGGCAGCTAAAGCTATATATATACACACACACACACACACCCTTCATCCGGGAAAACCTTGCATGTCATTCTCATCTGGAGTCAGAGCCAATATTGCCAGCATCGTCTAATAATGGCAAGCTCACATACTGGAGTACTCAAAGCTTCTCTATACCCATGAAGAGTAGTGATCAAGCCACTATACCCATACCGTACCCTTTACCTGCTCCACAATCCCCACTAAAATATCATGCATTGCCAGCACAATCGCCTCACAGACCACTTTTACCACTGAATCTAGTACATTTCTACCTTATTTATTCAGTCATTATAGTCCGTATGATGTTCTAGACCCCTATCTTGACACAGCACCTCCTAGGGAGCGAGATGACCCATGGGAGGGACTATAATGCAGATCCTTGGTATGACAATACCATAGAACCATACCCAGTCAAGTCCTCGCTTCTTGAAGATACAGCCTAACCTGATGTAATACAAAGTGCAGCTGAACTCCACAAAGTCAGACTACATGTGGTGGAAGAGGTGGATGATTTACTAGTGGGAGCATTGTCAAAGACTGAAATATCTCTGCAATTTCTACCTATGTAAAAATAAAAAGTGATGAAATACACAGGTCACTATTTTAAAGGGCCAGTGAAGGCCTGGGTTATGACACCAAGTGATGAAAAGAAATATAAGTTAGCTCCAGATGACCCACTATATATAAGAAGTCTTGCCCTCCTGATCGTCCATGAGGCTAAGGGTAGAGCATGTGCCCAAGGTACCGGAGATGCACTGCCTTCTGATAAGGAGAGTAAACAGGATAGACACAAGATTCAGCATGTTGCAGTTGAGGCAGCAACGCAGTGGCGTATTGACAACACGGTAGGCTTCCTTTCAAGATATGATGATCATTGGAAGGAGATAGACAGCTGACTGCACCTCTGCCAGATGTGTATCCTGGAGTGGTGGCATGGTAAGGAAGGCTGAAATGGTGAAGGAGCACAAAATAATTTCAAATGTCAATATTAGGTGCGCCCTAGATGCAGCCTTCAGTGAAGTCAAAACGAGCATCATTTTATGATGACATGCATGGTTGCGTATGTTTCTTTCACTCATGTGTCCAACACTTGATTAGTTTACCGGTTGATATCAATCCGCAGATAGACTGTATGCATAAAGATCAAAAGTATACCGAAACTGCCAAGGCGGGACACTGCAAACTCCGTCTTCCAGGACTGAGTTTCAAAAGGAACAAACGAGTGAGCGAAAATTGCTACTACAACAAAGCTCTCAGGTTCTCAACAGCTCAAGCCTTTCTGGAGGGCATGCACCAAAAATCTATTATTTAAGTGGATACACAGGTAACAGTAGAGAAAAGAGTCAAGGCAGCTCTGAAAAGGATGCTTCAACTTTAAGCTAAAACTAAGTGACATAAGAATCATCCTCATATGATCTCATTACTTGTGTTGAGGGGAGAATCCGGTGATTTCTTCACAGTGGAAGGAAATCACCTCAGACAAATTGGTACTATCCATTGTCCAAGGATACCACTTGAAGTTTCACACCACACCACCCAACATCCCACTTCTACAACGTGAATCATTGAAGAATACCAACGACTGATGCTAGAGGAAGTACAAACATTTCTTAGCAAAGGTACGATCAAACTGGTACCCACACACTAGCAGAGTCAAGGGGTGTGCTCACTGTACTTTCTCATTCCCGAAAAAGACAGTACCCTGCGACCTATTCTCAACCTCAGGTCACTGAATCAGTATATCCTGCCAGAACATTTCACAATGACAGCACGTGCAGGACCTCACCCCCCTGTTCTGCAAATGAGATCACATAGAGACCATCGACCTCCAGGACGCTTTCTTCCACGTCCCCATTCATTTGGTACATCACTGCTACCTCCGATTTGTGGTAAGCAGACAAGATTTTCAGTTCAAAGTCATACCTTTTAGTGTTATAACAGTCCCATGGGTGTATACCAAATGTTCAGCATTGGTGGCAGCCCATCTACAGTGCAGGGCGATTTATGTCTTTCCATACTTGAACGTTCGTTGGGTACTTCTACCTGCAGATTCCTCAGCTGTAGAACTTTCCAAGGCATCAAACTGGATCCAGAAAACCTCAAAGTTTTCACGTTGCCGGTAAGGGGTGCTGGCTTTGTAACAATGCTGTAAATGACGTCCGATGACCTCAACTGAGCCATCTAGCATTGTCCCTGGTGCAACATCAGTTCTCCTTTTTTTTTTTTTCCCCATGCCTTCGACACAGATCCAACGCTGTGCTCTCTGATGATTTTCCGTGCTCAATTTAAATCTGTGCAGGATCATGTCTCCTTAGAAATCAAGGTTTAACCATGTAGGGATTGCTAAGCGCAGATGCCCATTAACGATCCACACTCTTATCTGCCTCTGGTGCTTCAGTTCGGACCATGGCTTCCAGACCTGCGAATCCTGTTGCAGTGTGCACCCGAAGGCCATAATAGAATGCCAAGCTAAGCTCTTTATACCCAGACACAAACGACAGTCGACGACATTCAAGCTCTCGCTCCATATCACCTTCCTCGCATTCTTCTGGGGGGAAAAGGAAGAAACACAGGTAACCCGAAACCACACCAAAGATAAGTCACTTTGTCACCCCTCCCCTTCACAGTTCCTTCATCCTCTGAGCTGGAGCTGGTTGACAATGAGCTGTTTTTCTTCTCCTCAGTGGAGCTCAGCCAACTTCATTGGACCCGGCCCGAAGCAACCTTGATCCACCTCAGCGATTCTACCCCCTTTTCTGGACCCCTCAGCACCACGACTGTCACTCCCAAAGTTTCTGACTCCAGGCTAGGATCCAGTAGTGTGAATGCGATGTACTCCAGATTTGAAAGAGCTTCGATGCCATCTAGGGTTTCTTCAGGCACCTCAGCTGCTCCACACGGCTCCAAGACCCCTTGGTGTCTTTCCATCAAATATCACCAGGCTTTTCACTATATAGCACCACAACCAATGCCATTGATGCCCCACAAGCTAGATCACAAAAAGAGGCACAGCAACGTATTGAAGCAGAAGAATACAGGAGCAGGCTCTGTGATATTTTTGGAATTAACTTCGATCTTCTGGATCTTTGATTGAGGGCATTCTGGAGGTGATTAAGATCAGGAACAGGATTATAAAGGCTTGTCTTCTGAGAGTGGTCTGGCAACCTCCCCAGAGTTGAATTTACCCACTAGTCCACCAATGCATGCCGTTATGTCAAAGGAGTGCAAAAAGCTACTTAGGTGTTGGATCTCCAACTGCTGGTGATGCATGTTAAAACTCATGTCCTTACAGAGATGTTTTCCCTCTGTTCCAGCTGCAGAACCTCTGCTTCTGTTCAATGATGACATCCTAAATCCAGTCTTGATGGCATGGGAGAAGCCATATTCTGCCCTGATGTTTGAGGGACTAGTAGCACACTGCTATCGTCCCACTCTGACACCCATCTTTTCTGTCAACCCACCCTTTGGCTGGGAATTTGGTTATATAAGCTTTCTGCTTATATGGTTGGTCAGGGGTACTTTCCTCACAGTGCCATCTAACAGAGAGACTTGAGAGAAGGAGGCCTTTTCAGCAAGGAATATGGCCCTGAAATCTGTCAACACCAACTGCCTACTCACACGATACAATCATGCTTTGTTGGATATGGCACAAATTGTGATGCCTCATGTCCTGGAGGACATGGCTCATTTTCAGGAAGTTACTGAAGATAGGCAGAACACTTCTCGTCACATTATAAAATCTGGTCTAGACATGGTGGATTCTGTGGCCCAAGCAATGGGTACTTCCATTTTTACTTTTGAAGACGTGCTGGCTTTGAACATCTAACTTTTCTCCAGATGTTTAGGCCAATTGGATTTCCCCTTTGTTGAGGTGTGGGTGTTTGGCGACAAGGCTGATTCGACTGTAGAGGGATTCAGAAATAGTGTAGCTACAACTGCCCCCCCCCCCCCCCCCCACTCACACACACATTATCACAAGTTTGTGTTTTTGTGGCTCCTCAAGGTGATGCTCATTTCCCCAACAGCCTCGGCCGCAGCAACAGTTGAACCAGCTGGTATGACAATTCCGTGGCCGAGCCAGAGGGGAGGGCCGTGGATCCAAACAGCCCTCTTCCACCCCATGTGCCACCAACAAAGCAGACCTAGTGTGCTTTACCAGTAGCACTCGGAGCCTTTGGGAGGGTGGACGTCCTATTCCCTCCCAGTCTGGAAGGCTATCTCTCTGGACCTATAGCTCCTCCAAATAGTAGAAAGGGGTTTCCCTTCCCTGCCTTCAGGCTCTTCCCTCCTTTTCCCTGCCAGACTACCTAGCCATATTAGGGCAGGAGGCGTGCCACTTTTACAGAATGGAGCATTAGAATTAGTTCTCGAACAGGAAACAGGCCAAGAATGTTAAGCATGGTGCTTCCTGGTTCCCAAGAAAGAAGTCTGTCTGCGTCTGATCATTGATCTTAGGAGTTTAAACTGTTTCCTTGAAAAGGAAAAATTCAAGATGCTGACCCTAGCTCAAGTGTTGCTAGTGTTGGAGACTGGATGTTATCATTCGATCTGCAGGATGCCACCTCCTTATTTGTGGTAGCACTGGAAGTACTTTAGGTTAGTGGTGGGTTGTATGCACTACCAATTTACAGTACTACCCTTTGGCTTAAAATCATTGCCTCAAGTCTTCACGAAGGTGATGGCAGTAGTAGCAGACATCTCAGAAGGTCAGGCATTTCCATCCTACCATAAATGGATGACTGGCTAATCAAAGCTGGATCGCCAGAGGTGGTTGTGTGCCATCTTCAGTCGACAGCATCCCTGCTGTTCAATCTGGGCTTTTCATTCAACAAATCCAAATCCCAGCATCTCCAGTTTATAGGGTCACTGCTGGACAGCACCCTGCTCTGCACCTTCCCTCTGCCCCAAAGTATTTTGGACATCCAGGAATTTGTTTGATCTTTCCAGCAAGTCGTATGAGTCTCAGTCCTAAAGTTCCTCGGATTCCTTGATCTCCTGACTTCCTGTATTATCCTAGTCGCACATGAACGTTGGCACATGAGGGCCCTGCAGTGGTGCCTCAGCAGGTAGTGGCTACATTACAGAGGAAACCTAGCAGACTCCATCGTAATCTTCCCCCAGTGCTGTGGCCAAAGTGGCTTGGTGGGGGAACAAGGCGAACCTGAGGTACCGGATGGCTTTCGCTCCCCCTCCAACCATGGCTACGGAAGTGAAGGATCCCTGCACGTTAAAGGAGCCTACCTAGAGGATCCGGGATTAGAAGTCTCTGGTTTCTGGAAGAACAGGTTCTTTACATCAACCTGTTGAACCTCTATGGTGATCCAGCTGGTGCTGAAGCCTTCCCCCATTCCATTCAAGGTTAGTTCGTCCAGATATTGATGGACAACACAACAGCAGTGTCACAGGTGAACAAATGAGAGGGAATAGTGTCCCACCTGCTTTGCCTTTAAGCATTGAGACTGTTGTCTTGGGCACACCATCTCCAAATCTGGCTCACAGCCAATCACCTAGCAGGGCCTTATTGTCGGAACCAATAGCTTGTGCATGTGTTATCTTACCGACCACTTGTGGCGCCTTCTACCTAAGGTAGTCCATGACATTTCAGCCCAGTGGGTTGCGCCTCAGGTGGACTTGTTCGCTCCTCGGAAAATGCTCCACTCCGTTCTCCAGGATCTCCGCTTAAATGCTTGGCGATTGAGCAAGGACATCAGAGTTCCTTTTAGCTAACACCAGATCATCTCATTAGCACGTCACCCCTCCACCAAGTCTCCTTACTCTGGCAGATGGAGAAAATTCTTCATGCTGCAAAAGTACTCCTACCAGTAAGTAACCATTTTGTTACCTGAGACACCTCCAAAAGCCAAGGTTAGCATGCACTATTATTCAATTACATGTAACAGTAGTAGCCGCTTGCTCGCAAAACTGACAACATAAATCATCCCTGTTAAAGCTTTCATGGAGGGCTTAGGAGAATTTCTAGTACAACACCACCTTGGCTTCATGTGACCTAAATGTCATATTTACCAGACTCATGGGACCACCGTGTGAGTCACTACCTTGTAGCGACATACAATATCTATCCTAGAAGGTAGCATTCATTGTTACAACCACTTCACTGGAAGAGGCCGTGAACTACAAGCTTTAAAAATAGAGGAGCCTTTCATTTAAGTTTACAGGGATAGGGTGAGTTTGAAAACAAATCCACAGGTGGTTGCCCCTTTCCGTATGAATTAATTACTGAGTTGACTGTATTCTTCCTGCACCATGAGACCGTGTCGGATCCGAGGCTACACACTTTAAATTTTAAGAGAGCTCTAATGTAGTATTACATTGATAAAACAAAATCGATCTCCACATCAAGGCAATTCTTTGTTACTTTTCCTAAAGGCCATTTGGGAAATCCTATTTCAAAGTTAGGACTGGCAGGATAAATAAATAAATATTTGTATTTGTAGAGCACAGCTAATCACCCGTGAGGGTATCCAGGCACTGTCTATGAGCACGGCGAGATTACGTGATTTTTGCCCAGAATCACAGGTTGTTGAGCCAACGTTGAGATTTGAACCTGGATTCCCAGCTCCTAAATCAGCAGCTCTGGATGCTATGCCACACCCACTCCCTCTATCCTCATATGAATGCATATGAACATGTAATGCCAAAGCAAAATGCACAATCCATTTTGTGCCCATGGCACACTCCACTAGAAGGGGAGGTACAATGGCCCTCCAAAGAAATATACCAATATTAAAAATCTGTGAGGCTCCTAAATAGTCTACATCACTCACCTTCACTAAGCATTATTGTGTGAATGTTCAAGTCCGTCAGGAGGCTTTGGTTGGTCAAGTGGTAGTAAAGACTTTATTGAAAACACATCTGCATTGTTTGCTCAATAGCCTCTGTTTTGTATTGTAGAGCAGTGCTTTATAGTCTATATAGCTAGCAACAACACGGATGCCAGTACTGATGCTTGATCAACAAATTACTTCATCAAATCACACGTGACACTCATAGTGACTGAAAAGAACAGTTTTTTTATTCGTTGATTTGTGTGAAGGTTTTGAAATTTGATTTTGTCAAAAACACTTTACTGGTTCTCACAATAGTCTATTAATCAATTTTGCATAGACCACACAAATTCCATCACATACATAACATGTATAACATACGATATTTGTCATATATATTTAGACAATACTAGACATAACGTCAACAGAAGATTCATGCGATAGTGATGAATGAGCAAGCTCAGGATCCAAACTTTACAAAAAATAAAAAGTAACAAACATGAAAAACATGAAAAGAAAAAGCCCAAAGAGGGGTTGAAAGCTTTATTTTAGAATTACAGTGTTACTTTCGTTTTTTGAGAACAGAACAGCACAACCCCAATGAGGGCACTGGCCAAACAGTGTATTATTCAGGTAACCAAGGCAATTCCTTCCATAATGTTTTAAAGAAGTTAGTCACAAGTAAACACAAAAAAGGGGGAGGGGAGGTTACCCTGATTGTGAATCCATGTTCACTTAATTGGTCAGAATCTAGGTCAACGCGTTTCAAACCCCTAAGTGTCTTTGGCAGGGTTCTCCTCAGGACCTGGAACAACAACAGAGCTGAAGAAAGGGGAAAGAAAACAAGAAAAAGTGCTTGTGTTATCACTTACAACACCAATTACACAAAGCACACCTGCTCTAAAAAAAAACATTAAAAAAAAAAATCCTAACTCTAATTTACCTCCTTAGAGATTATCCAATCTCTAGCCAAATTGTTTGTTTGGCTTTTTGCTTAAAAACTGCGAAGAAGGAAGCAAAAAGAGACCAGAAGAAACCACGTCAATCTTGTGAATGGTGCTTGTGGAAAGGAGTCATTGTGGAGATGCGTGGGACACTTACTTTGAGTTCGCTGAGAAAAGTGTGCAGGGATCTTTTATGAAGTTTCGAAGGAGACGCTGTGTTTTTACTTGAAGAAACAAAAACATGAAGTCATGAGCGGTCTGTCACTAACCGCTGTTCTGTGAAAAAACGCTGTTCTTAAAAATAAAATAAAAAACTCTTCTTTGAAAAAAACAACGAGTGGTGTGGTGCCTCCATACCTTTGTATGTCGCTGTTTCTTTAATCGCGGGCGCAAGATTTTCGGTGAAGTGGTCGAAGCCTCATGGATTTCCTTACTGTAAGAAAGTAGAAAAACAAGCCTTTCAACATCTGCTTAAAACCCAAATGTTAGCATGGAAAAATTGTGGTTTTTAACAGGCATAGTCGTTTGCCGGGCGGCGTTTCAGCCCTCCATTTGTTCTCTAAGCTATATTATAGCGTGTAGTCTCACAAGCATATCTTCAGTGAAGTAGTTACTTGCTTAGTGCCCACATGCATAGCTTTGTTCTTGTCGCGATTCACCTGCCGCGTCTCCCTCTGACTCGATCCTGCCGCTTCCCGGTTGGGTGTTGCGGCATATTTTGAAGGAAGAGTGTGAGCGTGCTGATTCTGCACATCACCACGCTGTGTGTTGAAGGGAGTTGCTTTAGAATGCACCATAGAGAAAGGATTTAACCATGTCCATCTGTAGTTTTCTTACTGACTGTGTGGAAGAAGCTATTGTTTCTTGAATGTGTATACTGCTGTGCTCCCGCATAAACGCACCCCCGTGATGTTGGGTGTGTCCGGTCAATTGTATAAAACAAAAACCATCTTGTTTTTGTTAGAAACGAAGTCCCAAGGAATGTGTTGTGAGATCGTGTAGTGAAGCAAGCTTACATTTGAAGAAACATTGTGCTGTGGCCTCATACGGAATGGTAGGGAAAAGTTCAGGTACATTTAATAACCAATGATGTGGAGCAGCATGGGATCTGCAGGCAGGAGGAAATGTTATAGATTATAAATTTCAGAAAGCTCATTTAAGCCATCAACTGCGGTATTGAATTTCACAATGAGCATTGCTTCTCTCTGCCCGTGGGTCCTTCTCCATTTTTAGTAGAGCAGTCCACTTCAAGTCGTTTTCTGTGTGATTGTTAGCTGTCCAATGATTCACGAGGGGAGCGTTGGCTGTTTTTTTGCGAATCCTCAATTTGTGTTGTACTATTCGCTGTCTTAGCTCCTGATTGATTTTGCCTATATAGTTTTGGACATGGGCACAAAATACCGTAGACTACATTTTTTGTTTTGCAATTAGAGAATACGTCATGCTTCCATTTTGTGTCTTTGAATGAATATAACGACCCTTCAATGGTTTGGGGGTAGCACACGCAAGTAGCCCGTTTGTGATGTCCAACGATTGGTGGTAAACTGAGTTGTTCCCTTAGTGTACTCCTGTTAGGTGCTTGTGGTAGAGCTGCATGGATGAGTTGGTTTCCAATGCTGCTCTCCTTTTTAAGGGCAAAGAGGGGTCTAGTGAAGAATGTATGTACTCCCTGTATCAAGTGCCATTTTTGGTTAATCACTTTCTTTAAGAAGTTGGTGCGTGGGCAAAACGTGGTCATGCACACAAGACGTCCTGTTGGTTCTTTCTTTTTTCTGTAAAAGGGCTTCTCTTGGGGTCCACCAGGCCCGTTTCATGGCATGCTTTAGTAGTCTTTTGGGATAGCCTCGTGGTTTTAGTTTCTCTAGCAGGTTGGTCGCGTGATGCATATATTCAGTTTTTAATGTGCAATTTCGTTTGATCCTAAGAAACTGCCCAAACGGGAGGTTGTCACGAAGGCTGCGTGGGTGATGACTTGTGTAGTGCAAGGCTTTGTTTCGGTCTGTCAGTGTCATATCTCAACATCCAAGAACGTCGTCCTACTTGAATTGTAGTTCAAACTAAATTAAATGTCTGGTGTGCGTTCGTTCAACCAGATGTGAAATTGTAGTAGGTTGCTTACATCACCATTCCATATGAGAAACACGTCATCAATGTAACATACCCAATTTGCAACGTGTGAAAAAAATGGATTGTTGTTGTAAACCTCTCCTCAACTTCTGCCATGAACAGCACAGCTAACTCCGGTGCAAAAGGACAATCCATGGCAGTCCCTTTGGTTTGTAAATAGTAGGCATTGCCAAACTTAAAGTAGTTTTTCTTGAGTGTAAAGCTGGCCAATTGCATCATAAAATCAGTTGGGACTCTCACTGGTTTAGGTCTTTGCTCCAAAAAGGTTTCAATTGTGCATAGCCCGTCCTCCTGAGGTATCTGGGTGTACAATGACACCACGTCTAATGCAATTGGCCAGCTTTGCATCAACAGCATCTTTAACAGTTGAACGTACATTAAACAGAATACCAATACTAGTGCACCAGCACAGAACAGGTTGTCAATTTTGTAGGAGTGTGATGGTTTGCAAGTAGCATCCATACCGGCATTCCGCAGCGCTGGCAGGGACAGTGGGTGGTTGAAGCTGTAGTGGACTTCTGAGAAATATCTTGGGCCTGCCGTTTAGCCACTCTATCTGGAAAGGCTTTTAGAAGTGTAATTTGAAAGATACTGTGTAGGTTTTTTTTTTTGGGTGTCAGATGAAGTGCTGGGTGTGTGCGATAAGTCTTTATCAAGTGTGTGTTGATAGAGTGGTGCATCTTGGTTTGAGTGATGTTTGTAACACAGTGATAGACTACTTACCAGACGGAAGCTACTTCACACCTAATCTACACATTTATAGCACGTTTGCGGAGACTGTAATTACTGAATTAGAAACATGTAAATAGTATTAGAACTTCAAGGTCACTATTAATAGTTAAGACATCTTCTTGAATATTACACTGTCTGCAAGTGCAGCATTACCGGAGTCTTTCTACTCACGCTTTATCACAGAAAGCTTCTGTGTACAGTATTATAGGTACAAGCTGAGCTTAGTAAAATGAGATCAGCTTGAACGAGCAAGCTTGCTGCATGAGAATATTTACTTCGTAGTAATATTTTCTTGAATGGGGTCGGTTTTACAAGCTCACCTGTTGGTGTAGAATATCAGTTTGTTTGGGTTTTGTACACAATGGCCTGTTGCCCTAATCTCTATGGAATTATAAGCTTCCTATAAGACTTGTTAGCTTACTGAAGTCACCTTCCTGAATGGGTTTCTATTTACACCTGTGAGTGGTGTAGCTACAATCCACTTGTTCTAGACAATACTTCAAGCTGAAATGGTAAATTTGCTGCAAAAGCATATTTACCAGAAAAGCATCTTCTTAATCATGATAAACAGTTAAGAGGGGCATCCTTCATTAACCAAGGAAGAGAAGAAAACTGAATTGAACTTCATGGACAAACACATTTACAGGTGCAGACCAGAGCAATTAAAAAGAAACCTGGGAATCCATAAAATTGGTTATCAAAAAAAATAAAAATAAAAACCTGGGTACAAGACTGCAATTACAGGTGAACAAAATATGTAGAGAATTTATCTTCAAGTGGAGAAACTTCTTTTTGATTAGGTTTCCAGCTCTTGTTGGACCTGTGTGCGTGACTAAGACTACAATTACGTGAAAACTATTGAAATTGATTAGGTGCATTTAAGTCCATTTATACTGCTGGATTGGTCCCCTATGGTCTAAGCATTCACCCTTTTCTATGGCCCTGCTTCCCTCAAAATTAAAGTAGATTACCTCTCTCGAAAGTTCTGTTAGTGCTCAATCGATCGAACACATATACACCCAACTTCATCGAATACAGTGACACATCCAATCACAAAGCACTTTCCTTGGTGAAAAACTGCAGTGATTTAGAGACATCCGTCCACTGAATAAACAGCAGAACATATAACCAGAAAGCCAGAGCTCAAATTGGGACTTCACTAGTCATGCAACTTGCATGATCCTTAATGTATCTCCCGGTGTGTTTCACCGTCCCTGACGGCCAAAATTGAGCACCCTGAAGCAGCTTGATTCAGGGAGTCGCATTGCACAAACAAGTTTGTACGTGGCTCAGTAAACTACGATTGCTCTGCTTGCCCCATAAAAAAAATTAATGAATGGACAAAAACAAACCTCTTCCTCTGTGTACAAGAAATTTGGAACCATGCTTACTAAAAGTGTGGCCAAATTTATGTTCTTTATTTTAATCTTCCTTCACCTTGGTGCATTTTTGTGCTTTTTCCAGATTTATAGAGTGCGAAGGAAAGTTCTGTGAATGCGGAGCTACGATTGCAGTGCTACGATTGCAGTGCTGTTATTTAGTGATAGTGTGTTCTTAGTGAGCCAAAAGTGGATGTTCTTTAACAGTAGGAGGAAAGATTACAGGTTTTTATATTTTTGAATTCCATTGCCCCCTTCTCCATCTCAAATAAAAAGAAAAAAGTGTCTTTGTTTTTCAGTAGCTGTACATGGTGGTGTTAGGATCTTAAGCATATTGGCTTTTGCAAGGTGCGCCTTTAGCCTTCATGTATAGTCTGTCATTAGTGCCATGGCAGTAAAAGTAAATGATTCATTACCACATTATTCAGAAAAACTGTAATTATAAGCACACTTATTACTACAGTGATACCATGTTATTGCCAGTTCCCAGCGAAAATGACTTGAACATTCTTCATTCCTACGTAGATTGTGTTACAAAAACTTTATAGAGGATAGCAGCTCTCCTAGTCAAAAGAACTATTAACTGTAATTGCACTCAATTTGAAATACACATGTAAAATTACATGACATTGTTCATATATGCAGATGGACAGTGTGGAGAGGGGCTATGCCTGACGAGAGCTCATGCCTCGATTGGGTCATGAAACCCCTCCCCTTCCTCGACATTGATAATAGTATATTGCAGTTTGTAGATTTACATGTATAGCTTATTCCTGCTGCACAAAGGGGAAAAAACAGCATGAAACAAACAGATTACCATACCCAGAGTACAATGTGTTAAATATGTGCAGAAAGAAGGAATAGCATAACTGTTTTCCCAGAATTGCATCTTTCATAGAGGCACATATTTAAATCATTCCCAGTCCATGAGCAGGGAGTGGCCGCTGAGGTATTTTAATAGCAGTATATATAAATTATCATAGAACCAGAACAGACACTCACTTTAAAAGCCCAAACACCTCATTAGAGAAGAGACAAACTTGAGACAGTGCAGTGACCGCACCCTGAACTCCAGTTCTCCAAGAGGCCACCATAGTTTGCATTTCTCCTAGACATCGTGTGGAAGTGAGTTGCTCGCTGGTATCTGCTCAGAGATTTTTTTTACATACCATTTTGTATTTGAATACCCTGAATTTCTGTTTTTCTGCATTCACTACTACAGTGCCTCATGAAAGTGACCTGTAGCAGTTAGGAAATCCTTTACTCAGAGCTTGTGGCTCATGTGGGAAGAGGACTGTTCGTGGAGGACCCACTCCAAGAAAGAATGTTTTGCCACCCACAACATAACATTAAGGGCTGTAATATATGCCAGAGGTTCTTAGCAAATCCCCGAATGACAGGGAAGGATATGTGCTCCATTGGCTGCACAAGAGGAAGGGCAATAACCAGGGCTCCTCAGGTGACGAGTCCTCTTGTAGCAGTTTCCAAAACATAAGAGATTGCTTAAACAGCATCTGGAGTTGGACTGACTTCCTGGTAAAGCAAAGTTTGTTGTGAATCTATCTGTCTTGAAATTTCCTTGAAAGACCTTAAAGAAATGTGACAGGAAGCCAGGTAGAATGCTCAAGTTGTCTCACGAGGCACAGTCTAAAGACAATGCTTTATAACTGTTTTTGATGACAGCTGATCCTCTGAAGATGGTGACACCTATAGACACAAACTTCACCAATGACTTGAACAGTGACCACTCCTTCAACTGCACTACAAGTAAAGTTTGTCACTGACTTCTGTGCCAGTTAAGCAGAATATACATCTTCTAGCAAGGTTCCTAATTTTCTGTCTTCCAAACGCCTGGACAAGCATGGCAGTCCCTTGATGAAGAACCATTAGGAGTGACCACTAGCCCTACCCAGATGTACATCAAATGTGTGAAGAATGACAACAACCAGTATGCTCAAGACAATCAGGGGAGACACAAAATACTATGAGGAGGACACACATTGGGGTTATGGAAATCCTCAATATGGTGAGCATTATTCTGTGAATTGTGAAGTGTTGCAGTATCTATAAGAAAAGAAGGCTAGTGTCCTTTTCAACCTAATTACCAACCTTCATCTAATGGTGCAGAATTATGATCTGTTGCCATCAACTCTAGAGCCTACCATAACTCCTGCTCAGTCTGAGTCTACTCCAGCATCACAGATTGCTGTAGTACTGCCACCTTTGCCTCCAACTCCTCCAGCACAGCTTCTAAGTCAACCAAGCCATGTACCGCAGAGGGATACTTACTCTATTGATGACGATTCATAGCAGGAACGAGAACTTTACATCACACACAATTGGTAATGCACAAATGGGTGACTGTGGCACTGACCGCCAGTGCATCAGCACTCACTTCATCCAGACGACATAGCAAAATTCTATTAGTTAGTGAAGAGAGCATCCAAGCACTGCTAGGTGTCCGTGTCTGTAAGGGAGACGGATTGTTTAATTCATGATTTAAAGGAAGCCCCAGGAAGAAGATTGTCAATGCCATTAATGACCATGGTTTGGATATGCTGAAAAGCAGTGAGAACCTCTTTGTAAGCAGTGGTCAAAATTCAGCAATCCGTTAAATAAGGACACTGCTCTTTCCCTGGGAGTTTTGCAATATTGGCAGCAGGTGCAAAGGGAGATCCTTTCCAGCCTTACCGCTTTCTGCAACAAACCCTCAACAGTTTTTATAGGCAGCCGTACTGCCCACCACCACCTATCAGGCTGCCTCTTCCTCATATTCGAGGCAGCAACCTAGTTAGAAGACTTCCACCCATAACACAGCAGGGTCATTCTCCTCATCAGTGACCAGCATCTGGCCCTAACTTCATCAGTTCCTTCTCCCGTCCTCAGGGCCCAATGAATGGCAGAAGGTCTGGTTATTATGCACAGTGGAAAGCCGTCACTTTCAGACAGGTGGGTCTTGCACACGGTTGAATTTGTTCGAAGACATCTGCAAGTTTTGCAGTCTGAGTTAATGCCTGTGCGCAAGTAAGAGACCCTGAATCCCATTCCTAAATCGCAGTGAGGCAAAGGATTTTAATTCAATTCCTCATCAAAAGAAAAGACAAACTGCAGAATGGTGTCCCGTACTAAATATTTGGCAACTGAACAAGTATCTTGAAAAGCAATCCTTTTGGGTAGTAACATTACAAGATGTTCTGCAGCTATTGCAGCAAAGGGGATATATGACTTTGCTAGACCTGCTGGATGCATATTACCATGTTCTAAGCATTGCATAAACCTGTGATTGAAGTGAACTGTGTGCTACTGCTAATTTAAGATCCTATGCATGACCCAAGTAGCGTTGACATGGGCACCATTTCTTCCTGTTTCTGGACAACTGACTAGTCGAGAGGAAGCTGTTTTGCATGGCAAATACATCCATTAATAAAAGGACAGAGCTGCTCAACCGATTGGGCCTAACTCAACATGGGCCTATCCCATCTGTAGCCGAAGAACTCTGTTGAATTCCTGGGTGCCATCTTAGGCAGCTTTTCCATTAGAAGAATTAATCAATCCCCTGCAGTCAGTCTGATAGGTCTACCTCTTCAAAACCTTAGTGTGAGGATGTCCTCCTACATACAGGTCATTTCCCCACGCACCCCCTATTGAAGGTTGTTAATGTTTCTACAAAAGTAATTTTACTCCCAACTGCTCCAAGTGTAAGGCCCTTCCATCGCTTTTTGGTTGCAAACCAAGACAATTTTGGCCTGGCGGCAAAAACAAATTGGACTTAAGCAAGAACTGCATACTTGATGGCATGTTTGGCTGTAGATACACATGCTCTGCATACTTCCACCATCTAGTGTTAGGTCCGGGTGTGTGCAAGTTGTTTTTCTTTAAATTATTTCAAGTCACAAGACAGTAACTCCTTCTCTTGGAAAGTGTGCATGGGCATCGTCTCCATTGTTAGATTGTTTTCTTTCCACCGTTGGGTTCCAACGTGTTTTGTGGCACTCTGGTTCGAGACAGTTTTCGGTTCACCATTCATTTAGACCGTTGTCAGTATTGTTTTGGTCACGTTTTCCATTCTTGCGTCGGTCAAATGTGAGAACTTTAGCCCGTCGTTTTGACGGCCTCCAATTGCGACCCTCTGGCCATACCTGTTCGGGCCTACTCTTTCTTTCGGGCAACTTTGACAAAGAATTCATTGCCAATGGAACAAACTCCATTTCGATTCTGCCTGAACTGCCACGCAAAGTACTCAAGAACCGACCTTCAACGGGTTTGCAATCTGTCTTCTGACCATCTTGAGGTGGACTGAGAAGCGTGTTGATCTTTTCGATTAAAAATGAACTTGCAGGGCCGTCAGGGGAGTCACAGAAATGCAGTGCAAAGAGATCGAAGAGACCCCAGTCCTCTTTGGTCAAGATGTTGAACAGGAAGAGCTCCACGAGGCCTCTGCAGCAGAGTAGGAGGAGGCCTTTTCCATCTACGACTCTGAGTCTGATTCTACTTTTGATTCTGACCTTGACTTTGGACTCCAAATACAAGATCTTCCTTCGGGCCAGCAAACTGCAAGTTCACCTGCCCCTGTTCCACCTCCCAAAAAATAATCTGTTTCGACCGACTCTTCGGCAATCAGGCCACCACTGTCATCAGGCATGGTAGGTTCCGATCATCTACTTCGGACACCCCGCCCATAGGCTCAACATGGAAATCCAAGCTGAAACAGAGGGCGCCGACTGGGCTTGGCAGCAACTTGACCATCTGATTCTTCATCTCTGAGCAAGTGGCTACCACTGCCTTCGGCTTCAACATCTTCGGATCCGAAAAAGAAGCCTGCTTTGGCACCGAAAACTTTGGCTTCCACATCAAAGTTACCTCCAGAGCCCATATTTCAAGTCTTGCAGGAAAGGCTCGATCAGAAGCAGAAAAGGTTACAAATGCAGCCCGAACTGGTCGTATTTTAGCCCAGACTGTGCACTCTGCATCTGAATCATCTAAGCGCTGGCTTTCCTTTGCTGAAGCCATAGACATTCCAGTGCTTACTTAAAAGAAGGACATTACAACAATGTAATGCATCACTCTCTTCCTCTTCCTCCACCACCTCCTCCACCCTCTTCCCCACCACCACCTTCACCACATGATACATGATTCACATGGTGAAGCAGAAGACTTCACTCCACAGGGGTCTCCACAGTCTCCTACTGATCAGGGGGGAGGAAAAGATTCCTATCCACAGCCCACTGATCCCTGGGATAATTATGATGTTGATCCCCAAGTGACACTGACCTAGATCTCTACCCAGCCAGACTATCACCCCCAGATAATGATTCATCTTCCTAAGACCTTATCACTAGGGCAGCAGCCTATCGGGTTCCTCTACACAAAGATCCTGTTGAGGATGATTTTCTCTTTGCAACCTTGTCTAATACACATAGAGCATGTCAATACCTGCCTATGCCTAAATGTATGCTTAGATACGTAGGTGACATTTTCAAAGCCCCAGTGCGAGTACGCATAATCACACCTAGGGTCTACAAAAAATATATGCCTGCACCCCAGACCCTATTTATATCAAGGGTCCGCTCTCTCCAGACTCAGTTGTATCTAATGCTCGTAAAAGAGCCAATGTGCAATCCTCAGCCGATGCTCCACCGCCTGATAAGGAGTCCAAACTTATAGAAGCTTCATGGAAGCGGGTAGCAGCTCAATCCTCCAACCATTGGAGGATCACTAAGGCTCAATCCCTGTTAGCAAGATACAACCGGGCAGATTAGGCTGAAATGGAAAAACTCCTCCAACATCTCCCTGAAGAATATAAAAAGAGGGGTCATGAAATTGTGAATGAGGGGAAAAAATTCTCTGTTGTACCTGCTGGATGCCTATTTCCATTTACCTGTTATGCAAGCCATTGGCGCTACCTGCGCTTTGTGGAAGGGGAGCATTTTCACTTTGCTGTGCTCCCTTTGGTCTCCCTGTGTCTCTTGGGTGTTGACAAAAGTGATGGTGATGGTAGCAGCACACCTTTGGAGGACGGGTCCCAGTCTTACCCCTACATACATGGCTTGCTGTTGAAGGCCGGCTCTCCAGGCAGTCGTCAACCTCCTCCAGACTACAGCAAACCTCCTGTCACCTTTAGGGTTAACCAATGTGCAGAAGTCACACTGGACTCCTTCTCAGATGCTCCCCTTCATCAGAGCCATCCTGGACAGTTTTGTTTCGTGATTTTTCCCCTGGGAAGGAGAATCCAGGCATTCAGGTTATGATACGGATCTTTCAACCTCTGTCCTGGTTTTCAGTGAGGTCGACTCTGAGGCTTCTGAGACTGGTAGCCTCCTGCAACTTGCTGGTCAAGTACGCCAGTCGCATATGTGGGCTCTGCAGTGAGATGTGGAGATTCAGCGGGCCCAACATCAGGGAACCTCTCCAACCACACCCTGAGCTCAGAGGAGAATTTGAAAGATCTGCAGTGGTAGTTACTGAACTGTGATTGAATCAGCAAATAGACCCTTTTCCTACCCCATGAGCAGTCGGCAGTAGTGACTGTTGCATCCCTTCTGAGTTGAGGCAGAATTCCGAGAGAGGTGCCTCTGGTGTCTTCTGGAGGTCCTGCTCCATATCACCCTACTGAGCTGAGAGCCCCCCCCCCCACCCCTGGGAACCGTTACTTCCATTCAGTGAAGCCCTTACAGACATCCTACTTAGGACCTGGTCCAAGCCCTGCACAGAGGCTCCTGTCAATGGGACAATTGCCCGCTACCCCGCTGTTGGGAAACCCAGTTTCCTTACCCAGCACCGCACTCCAGCAGAAAGCTTGGTGGCCCAAGCCTCCTCACCCTGCATTCACCCTGGCACGTTCCCTACCATCCCACCAGATAGTAAATCCAACAGGCTGGACACATTCGATAAGAGAATGCTCTCTTCCACCAGCCTGGCACAGCGTTCGGTGAGCACTGAGTGCCTATTGGGCTGTTATTCCCCTGTTATTCCCATATACTATGGGATTCGGTTGTGCAAGTGCTGCCTATGGTCCCAGAAGAGTCCCGGGCCATACTCTGTCAGTCTGTTGCCGATGGGAGAGATGCGGCAAAGTTCTCCATCAGATGTGGACTTGAAACAACTGACTCGCTGAGTAGAACAATTCATTGTTGTAGTCTTGCGGGACCACGCCTGGCTGAGAACATCTGTTTTTTTCTGGAGATGTCCAGGCTACCCTTATGGACATGCCCTTTGACTCTCACCTCATTGGAGACCTGGAAGATTGAGCGCTGGAGTGCTTCAATGACAGCAGGGCTACGACTAGTTACTTGGCTTTCCTATGGCCCCTCGTCAACCCCAATCTGCCTTTTGTGGTTTTAGAAGGGGTCTCCAACTGCGCCCTCTCAGCCATAACGGCCAGCAGGCTTCCCAGCCTTTTCAAGACGTGAATCCCATAAACCTTGTGTGACAGACAGACAGACAGCCAGCAGTCAGGTCATTCTATAACCCTCCCTCACGCCCACCCCCAAACAAGCAGCTGCTGTCTCAAAGCCTCTTTAGTCCGCCCTACGACCATCATAGGCAGGATATGCCATCGCCTTTCCCACTGACGTCCAAAGGGGGCACCCTTTCCCCTTTGTGACACCGCTCCCACCCGTCCCACCCACTTATGATTGGCTGACGGAGAACCATCTCTCCCTGCTCCGTTAAGAAGTGCAGGCTCTCTTGGCCAAGGGAGCCATAGAGAGGGTCCAACGGAGAAAAAGAGGGCCCCTGGAGTCGGAATGAGGCAGGGAACAGGGGAAATGCAAAACACAAAAAAAACAAATTGCTTGCCTACTATGATGAACAATAAGGGAATACCTCAAAAGTTGTCTAGAGGGCTGTAGTCGCAATTCAGCCTTGTGATTAAAAAGCCTCAAATAATATGATGTCGGAGAGCCATTTCTATTTATTAGAAAGAAACTTTACTTCCACACATAAGCAGATATCACAATGTTAGACAATTCTAATCGTTTCCATTTGGATCACAGACCATCATATTGAATACATAATTTCAATATTGCAACAATATGAGCACTCACTCTGGAGAAACTCCCACTCGCATACCATGGACAGGCACTTTCAATCAAACCCACACATCCCATTCATCCATAGAGAGGGTGCCTGCATCAGAAGTAAGTTGTGGTTGTTCTTCCCACTACTTTCTGGTTCCAAAAGAAGAACAGAGAACGTAATCCTATCCTGGATCTGTGCCTTCTCAATCTTTCCTTGAAGAAGGAGAAGTTCAAAATACTTGCGCTCGCTCAAGTTTTGTCTTTCCTAGACCCGGGAGACTGGATGGTATTGTTGGACTTGCAGGACGCATATTTCCACATCTCTCTCCTGCCTGCCCACAGACACTATCTACGGTTCAAGGTAGGCCACAAACAGTTTCAGATTGCTCTGCTAACTTTCTGCCTTACCACTGTGTCAGAAAGTGGATTTCTGTTGCAGTAAACCCCCCTCCTTTCTTTTTTTTTGTTGCCAGACTACTGATGCTCTTTGACTTTATGTGCTCTGGGGCCCTGCCAATCAGGACCCCAGTGCCTGTGTTCCTTCCCTAAAAACTGTATTGAAGCCTAACCCCAATTGGCATCTCTGCCCACATGTCTGCCCCTGGTAAATGGTACCCCTAGGTACCCAGGGCTCTGTGACCAGAGAAGGCCCCTAAGGGCGCAGCACTTATTGTGCTACCCTTAGAGGCCCTGTACCCTGACACACACACACACACACACACACACACTGCCTTTGCAGGCTGAGTGTCTTTGTGCAGAACAAAACAGTCGACATGGCACACATCCATCTGTGCCATGCCCACAAACACACTGCCCTGGCATACCTCAGTCACCCCTCTAGCTGGGTGCACTATGCCAGTGGTGTGGGTACAGGTGCATGAGTCCTGTACCCCTACAGTACCCAGGTCCATTCCTGGGCACGGTACGTGCAGTGCTGCCATTAAGAGTATATGATGCTGGGAGGTCGTCATTACGAACTCCACAGCACCATAATGGCTACACTGAAGACTGAGAAGTTTGATATCAAACTTGTCAGCACATTAAACCCACACTGATGCCAGTGTGGGATTTAATGTAAAATGCACGACAGAGGGCAACTTAAGACTTGCCCCCTGAAGCTAACCCACAACCAGTGTCCTGACTGAGAGGCTGCCTAGGCTGCCACCCAGCAGACAGGTTTCTGGCCCTCTGGGTAGAGAGCCATCCGATCCCGTGGGCCTGCAACAATGCACATCCTGGGGCGAGGTGCCAAGCCTCCTCAACCAGATCATCGGCGGGAAAACCCAAGTGAGGAAAGGGGGTGTGCCAGCCTCTGCCAACCCCACCCCTCAGGTGGGGGAGGCGAGGTGAAGCCTAACTCCGGGCTCTCGCCATCTTGAGGATGGGGAGCCCTACCCAATCAGGACTAGGCTCCTACCCGCCCCCCCACCCCCACCCCACTCCCCCCCCACCCCATTCCCCACCCCCCCACCCCCCGCCCCCCCTTCCACAGGAGAGTGACAGGATAGGGGGTGTACCCACCCCAGGGAAGGAACCCATTGGTCCCTGACCTTCACCTACCTGTAACGCCCCTAAATTTAGTATTTAGGGGCACACGGAAACTTCCTTCCTCAGATCCCGATTCCGAAACTAACAAGAAGAAGAAAGAAGACCTGCCGTGCAGCTGCTAACAAGAGGACGACACCAACTGACTTGGCCCCAGCCCTACAGGCCTGTCGACCCTCGAACCTGCTCCTGCTAAATCCCGGCGTCGCCAGTGGTCAGCAACCTCAAACACCGGAGGACCTGACTGCCTTGCTCCTCTAAAAGAATGTGACTCCCACGGGCTGTGGTTCTGCTCAAACAAGCAACAACCCCTGGTGCCAAGCCAGGAACCGCAAATCCAGCACACTCTGCACCCGCTGAGCCCGGCCTGTGCCTGAGTGAACAAAGAGCACGAGGACGTGTCCCTGGCGACTGTGACCAAGAATCCAGCACCCAAGGACCCACCTCGACACTCCTGACGATACCTGCAGCCTCACAACCAGGGCCACCCCAACCGCGACCAGCTGAGGGTAAGATTTTGCAACGCCAAAAGACACCCCGGCGCCCTGCGGCCCCCTGTGCCCTACTGCTGGGTGCCTACCTAATCTACAGCTCCCCAACTTACCTCTTGAAGTTGTGGTCGCACCTGAAGAATCTCCATCCCCGAGCTTGCAGCCTTTGTTCGTCTTGCAACTTTCCCATTGAAATACATTGAGCGCCCGATGGCTGAAAAGCACCTTGCACCCAGCCGCCCGAGTGCCCCTGGAAGTGCAGCATCTATCCTATTCTACTTCCCCACTTGCCCTGTGTAAGTGACCAGGAGCTCAACTCCCACAGCCGCGTGGCCTGCCTGCAAGCAGCCACCAACCAAAGGCCCCCTGCCCGACATAGGCTAACATTGGGCCTACTATCTCTGCACCCGGCTGCCCCTGTGCCGCTAAGGGTGTACCAACCGTGCCTACCTGACCCTGGGAGACCCCTGAGTCTATACCCAGAACCTTAACTCTGCCAGTCGATTACTTACCTGAAAGCCGATAGCTCACTTTTTCTCCATAGGGTAACATTGACTGGTTTTCACGTGGAATTTCTTCTAAGTGTCAAGTTTTGAAACTTTGAAATATTCACTAAAAATCAGCCGATCAACGAAAACGAAATTACTCACCTGTTATCAGGAGAGATCCCAGTGCTGGATCGTTGTGCCCAGCACTGACCCTACAAAGCAATTCCAACTGTGATTTACCGATAACCAAACTTTCCTCCATAGGATAACCTTGCCTGGTTTTTGCCAGAAATACTTCTGTCGATTTTTGAAACATACAAATATTCCTTAAAAATCGCCTGTGTATCAAAAACGATTTCTGTCAACTGTTTACAGGAGATGTACCAGGGCTGAATCCAGGATCCAGCCCAGAGTAAGAAAAGCCTATGCAAAGTAGTTGATAATGTGTTTAGTTTAAAATTCCCATTGAGCTCAATGTTATAATTGTGTTGCATATTGCAACAACTGTAACTATTGCATTTAAAAGTCTATTGCTTATTGAAAGTATTTAACTAAAGCATCTCATTCTGAGAAAGTATTTTGATAACTACTTGTGGTTCTAAAATAAAACAACTATATCTTTTTATATACAAAACAATTGGGCTAGAGTTCAGTTCTTGAGTGTGTGAGACCATTTGCTGCCTCTGTGTGTGTTCGACAAATGACTTACACTGTCCTCTGATACTGCCTTACTGCTTGACCAAGCTACCACTTTAGAGAGTAAGGTTATATCTAACTTTAGCCTCTGCCAAACCTCTGGCGACTGTGGACTCTGTGCACACTGAACCTTACTTTGGTGCAGTATATACAGAGCCACTTTCTTACACACTGCCACTCGGGTGTTCACCCAGGTGATAGCGGTGGTTGCAGCTCATCTGCGGAGGTCGGGGATTTCAGCCTTACCCCTACCTCGATGACTGGTTGTTAAAGGCGGGCTCGCCCCATGAAGTTGTCACTCACCTTCAGACTACGGCATACCTTTAGCACTCACTGGGGTTCACTGTCAACATGCCAAAGCCACACCTGACTCCCTCTCAGACTCTCCCTTTCATCGAGGTGTTCTGGGCACGGTGTAGTTCGGGCATATCCTCCGGAATTGCAAGTACAGGATACTCGGGCTATGAAACCGATGTTTCAGCCTCTATCCTGGATTTCGGTGAGACTGAATCTGAGACTGTTTGGCCTCAGGGTCTCCTGCATACTGCTGGTGACGCATGCCCTCTGGCATATGCAGACTCTGCAGTGGGACCTGAAGGCCCAGTGGGCACAGCATCAGGGGAATCTCTCTGCATTGGTTCAGATCTTGGCGGGAACTGCAAAAGACCTGTAGTGGTGGCTAACGAACCGCAATTGACACAGTGGCAGAGCCCTCTCCCTTCTCCAACCAGATCGAACAGTGGTGACAGATTTAACACTCCTGGCTGGTGTGGCAATCTGTGAGAAGTGGGGATGAGCGTTTTCTAGTCTCCGGCAGAGTCTGAGCTTCTGATAAACCTGTTGGAGCTTTAGGTGATTTGGTTGGCATTAAAAGCCTTTCTTCCTTTGATCTTGTGGAAGGCTGATGCAGGTGTTAACTGACAACATGACCACCATGTGGTATGGCAACAAACTGGGCAGAGAAGAATCATAGACCGTGTATCAAGAGTCTCTGTGCCTCTGGACACAGGTGGAACATGAGGGCATTTCCCTGGTGGTGCAGTATCAGTCGGGATCATTTAAAGCTAGATCGGATTAACCTAGTTGAGGATGCCTAGCGGATCATGAATGGCATTTCTACTCAAAGGTGGTGCAAGGTCTCTTTCAGCAGTGGGGAGAGCCCATGGTTAGATCTGAGCTCTGGAATTTTCAAGGTGACTCTTGCTCTGAGACGCTTTTCATCTTGAATGGCCTCCTGTATATGCCTTTCTGCTAATACCACTCCTGACCATAGTTCTCTAGAAGATCTGGAACGACTGGGCCCAAGTCATTCTTGTGGCTCCAGATTGGGCACAGAGTGTGTTATCCCGACCTGTTGAGCATGACCATCGGTCCTCCATTCAGGTTGCCTCTTCTGCACCCAAACCTGTACACCCTCCACCTACATGCTTGGATTTTGATCGGTGACAGTTGAGTTTTCAACCTTCCTCCCGAAGTCTGTGATGTTATTCCTGAAGGCAAGCGTCCATCCACCAAGTCGATGTACGCCTGCAGTTGGGATAAGTTTGTGTCTTGGTGTGCTTCCCACAACGTTGGCCCCCTTTCTGCACTTTTATACAAGGTTCTCCTGTTTGCAGTATCTTTCGCCCAGCAGGGCTCTGCTCTGGGCAGATTAAAAGGTTATATCTCTGCCAACCTTGTCTCTGCAGCATAACCTAGTCCTCACTTATTAGTGTACGCACCCTACGAGCCTCTACACAATTGCCCTCTTAGGTTCTTGACTATAAAAACTGCCTTCTTAGTGGTCATGACATAGGCCAGGAGGGTCCGCGAATTGCAGGCATTCTCTGTGCACCCTCCCTATATCACCTTCTTCCCAAGCAAGCTGGTTTCCCATACACTGGTCTCCTTCCTTCCAAAGGCTGTCCATTCCTTCCATGTAGGCCAGAGCTTTACCCAGCCTACCTTCTTTGTTCTGCCTCACCCTTCCAAAGAGGAGGAGAGACTCAAACATCTGGACTAAAAAAGAGTTGTTGTACCTTGACTGCACAAAAAAGTTCCAGGTGGATGATCAACTCTTTATGGACAATGTCCAAGCCTAAAAAAGAAATGCTGTGTAGAAGTGGACCATCTTGTTATGGATTGTCCGTTTCCAGAGCGGGACCTATGACTTAAAGTGCCTGCAGCCTCCTCCTAAGAGGAATAAACTGGAGTTCTCTCAGGAAGCAGACCTGGAAGGGTGAACATAAATATACACAAAAGACTGCATGAAAATCTATGTCCCTTGATGTTCTGTCTCAACTGCCATCCTTATTGGTGAGGTCTCAGTCATCCTTGTCCAGTACAGAGAAAGGGCCACCCGACATCCCCTGTGTGACTAATGGGACAAGACGTGTCTACTAGTGGGAAGATATCTTTGTTGACAACGATCTAGTCGACAACCTATACCCTCGTTGATGTCAACAGCTCCTTTTGCAACAAGACCATTGACAACCACACAAAGGTTGTTTCTCCTTCCGCTGCCCATCGTTCACCATTGGAGGCAAATCCAA
The DNA here is from genome assembly GCF_964204655.1 of Triturus cristatus. Classification (NCBI taxonomy): domain Eukaryota; kingdom Metazoa; phylum Chordata; class Amphibia; order Caudata; family Salamandridae; genus Triturus; species Triturus cristatus. The sequence goes on along the minus strand of NC_140586.1, from coordinate 199,154,634 downwards.
GATTGATGCCTACTACCTTGTCAACAGCAGCACCGTCTGCGACCTTGTTAACCGTACCGTTGATGACAGATTTTCAGTACGAGTTACCTTTTTACTTACAAAGAGGACGGCAAGTCTACCCACCCAGATTATGCATTCTCAGCTGGAGGCAGTTGTCAGCGACCAGGACATTGCCTATGAGGTGGCATACAGTGCTACGCAGCGGGATGTGCATTCCATTCCTAATTGTGAGGAAGAGTCCTTGGATGAAGAGGAAGTCCACCAGGACTAAGTGAATAAGACAACTTATTGATGCAGACAACATAGAACTCTTAACTTCCTCTTTCGATGCAACCCTGAAGACAGTTATCCCAATATACTTGGTGCCTCCGTCATCTGAGAAAGGCAGTAAATAGTACTGAGCACTGTGTGAAAATTCAGGGTGGTGCTTTCAGGCCATATGGATTTGCCTTGAATTGATAGTGCTGTTCCTCCACTGAAAAGCGGAGGTACTTCCTATGTTTCTGATGTATGGAGAAGTGGAAAAGGGCATCCTGAAGATAAAGGAAAGTCCGTTAATCTCATCCCTGAAGCATTAGGCGGCCTTTCTGGAGCGTTACCATGACACAAGACTTTTTATTTAAAAAAAAAATTGAAACTTATTCAGCTACCTGAGATCTAGAATAGGCCTCCATTATCCTGTTTTCTTTCTAAAAAAGAATCTGTAATAAAATCCTTAGGGGCCAGATGTACGACCATTGAATTTTGCGACTCGCAAATTGCGAGTCACAATTTGCGAGGCGCAAATCAGAGGACGGTTAACACAGCCCTCTGATAAGCCTAAACTAAGCTGCTCGACCAAACTACTCCAAATAGAGCACTTCAGATTATTAATTTAAGCCCTGTAAACCAATAAGGGTAGTCTGTACTTTTTGCATGATGTGCCCTTTACATTAGCACTACCACATAAAATCCAGCTTCCTACATCCACCATGCACAGTGTTGTAATGAATGATGACATTTAAGATGTCGAGGTATATTATCAGTGATGTCATAGAACAGGTCATGAGTGATGTAGTATGTGAGGTCTTAGGCAGTGCATGGCAAGGAGACGAGTTCAGTTAACTATAGTGAATTTCCTTTTTTTAGGTCTCGCCTGGCGAACACAGCGTGAAAGCGCTCTCGCCAGCGAGATCTATTGTTTCCGACTTGCCTCGGAAGTGGGACAGGAGATGGGCACGCGCAAGGCTTTTGGCGGATTTGAACCTGTGTACGTGCACGTGAACACGCACGTCCACACACGCGATGTGCACATCTCCAGTCCCCCTTCCGACCACATGCCAGCCCCGTTGGAGCGGCCAGCTCAAAGTGCTTCCATTCGGAGTCACTACTGCTCCCAGAGTATTCACTAAATGCCTGGCAGTAGTCGCTGCTCACCTGCGAAGACAACATATTCATGTCTTCCCACACTTGGACGATTGGCTCATCAAAGCCAGTTCTTACTCAGTGTCTCCAGTACACTTAAATGACAGTACAGTTACTGCACAATCTCAGCTTCACAGTAAATGTTTTGAAGTCCCATCTTCAACCCTCCAACATGCAAACATACTTAGGAGCCACTCTCAATACTCAAAAAGCTGTACCCTATCCCAATGCAGCCTGAATCTGCAATATTCAGGCTCTAATTTCACAATTTCATCCCAGCCACTCATTACCAGCTTGAGTATATATGCAACTACTGGGAATGATGTCTTGCATCTCAATAGTTCCCATGCAAGACTTCAAATGCGTCAGGAATGCTTAGCACGTCCGTGGAATCAGTCTCAAGGTCAATTGTCAGATCTAGTTTTGGTAGACGGCCGCTCCCATTGCTCTCTGGTGGAATCCACAAAACCTATCCAAAGGGCAGCCCTTCATCGATCCATTTCCACAGACAGTGCTAACAGCAGACACATCGCTCACTGGTTGGGGAGCTCATCTCCAGATTCACACAATTCAAGGTTTGTGGAGGCAAAAGCAAAAGCACCTTCACATAAATCATTTAGAGCTGCTAGCCGTATTTCTAGCGCTCAAAGCTTTCCAGACTCACCTTGCAGGCAAAACTGTCCTGATGCGCACCGACAACTGACAGCCATACAGAAACGGGGGGAGGGACACTCTCTCCAGCTGTCAAGCATTGCACAAGCCATTTGGAGGTGGGCCATACATCACAAAATGTATCTCCTGGCGGAACACCTCCCAGGGGTAAACAATCAGATCTCAGATCTTTTCAGCAAGCAGAGACAACAGATTTATGAGTGGGAACTTCACCCTCAAGTTCTCCCATTTCAAATGTGGGGTTTTCTGCAGATGGATCTGTTCGCTACACACCAGAATACAAAATGACCAAACTTCTTCTCCAGGTATCCACACCCATTGTCAAAGGCAATGCACTATGGGTGAACTGGTCAGGGATATTTGCTTGCGCTTTTCCACCTCTCCCACTCATTCCACTACTGGTTCGGAAGCTCAGACAAACATCCCTCACTCTGATCCTAATAGCTCCCACGTGGGCATGTCAACCTTGGTTTACTACTCTGTTGGAGCTCTCAGTAATTCCTCATCAAAAACTACAGCTCACACCCAGTCTCCTCACGCGGAGCCATGGAGAAATAAGACATCCAGTTGTAATAAAGAAAATAACCTGCAGCCATATCCGTGCCGGTATTAATATGGGACCTTTGCCTCTGTGATGAACAGAGCTCCTTCCGGCGTACATGCATATCCTTGCCCGTGTTAATACCGGCAAGGATATGGCTGCCGGTTATTTTCTTTAACACAACCTGCATCGAGTGGGTGCAATGCACCACGGATTTTATTCATTCATGCCTGAATAAACTTGCACTATTACTAAATCCTTGTTTAAGGAACTCCTCATTGGGAAACACATCCAGGATACATATACTGTGAATAGGAGGGATTATTTCTGGGCACAAGTTATGTGCAGTCTTAACTGTGTGTCTAACATTGGACCCTATTGAATCCCATTCGGGATGGAAATACAACCGGATTTAAGGATCTTCACGCATTGAGTATAGTCCTGAAGAAGTTGCTGCGCACAAACGTAAGCACGACGAAACACGTGTTGGCTCAGGCTGTTGTAAATAAACTGAAGCGTATGTTCCAGCGAAGACTCCAGCTTTTGTCACACTGTTATTGATATAATTGATACACTGTTAGCGTGTGCAGGGACTGTTCTGTTTTACCAGTGGATATCCACACATTGGGGAGGAGTGTGGTTCTCCCTACCTTTATGCACCGCAATCCTCACTCAGTACTAGAGTATATTTGCCTGCGTATTGCCCAGGAGCGCCAATACCCTATAGAACCACCTACCAAGCAGTTTCACATCAATCAACCTGTTGAGTTGCCTGTGTTCTTTCCTCAAGCAGATTCAGTGGCAGAACGAGCTCTACACACAAGATGTTAAATGAGCATTATTTTATTACATAGAAAGAACGAAACCATTTTGTAAAACTAAGCAACTTTGTGGCTTTTTCCCCACCGCACAAAGGCAATCCTATTTCTAATTCGTATTGCTTGGTGGATAGTTAAATGTATTTAAACATGGTATGCGAAAGCAAAGAGGACTTTATCAATCCCCCTAGGGCGCATTCCACCCACAAACTAGTGGCTACTATGGCTTTCTTATGCAACATCCCCATAGCTGACATCTGTAAAGCTGCAACGGGGTCTACACCGCACACATTCACCAAACACTATTGTGTAGATGTGTTAGCGAGACAGCAAGCTAATGTAGGCCAAGCGGGACTTAGAACACTCTTTCAGACAACTGCAACAGCTACAGGTTAGCCTCCGCTTTGGGAAAAGACTGCTGTATAGTCTATTCAAAGCACGCGATCTACAGCTCACATGCCTCGAACGGATAATGTTACTTACCCAGTAAGCATCTGTTCTTGGCATGTAGAGCTGTAGATTCACAAGTGTTCACCCGCGTTCCCGGTACCTGTACCTGTACCTGTTGTAGTTCTCTCTCACTTTATAGACATACACATGAACATCTCTATTCTACTCTTACTAACTCCATTCTCACTCTCTGTGGGAAAACAATCTCCCACCTTGTGATTAGAAAGACTTCTTCGAAGAAAAACAGAGTGCAAACAGCTGGACCCAACACTAAATGGCAGGAGTATGCAAAGCATGTGAATCTACAACTCTACATGCCAAGAACAGATGCTTCTTGAGTAAGTATTATCATCCTTTAACTGATATTATCACCTAACTATAACATCACTTTAACCTTTGTTTTCTTTCACTGAATTTCTGAGTTTTTTTTTCTTTTTCAAATAAAGTAAGATATTACCAGACATAACTATAACGTCACTTTAAACTTCACATCATAAACCAAGAAACTGATATGTGGAGATCCACAGGGATCGTTCCTCAGCCCCACCCTTTTCAACACATACATTACACCACTCTGCAACATCGTCCGATCACAAGACATCACCATCATCTGCTACACCGACGAAACCCTACTCTTCCTCTCTGTGACAGACAAGGCAACCACCACCAGAACAAGCTGCCTAACCTTGGTAGCAGACTGGATGCGAACCAGCTGCCTAAATCTCACTTCCAAAAAGACTGAAGTATTGGTCTTCAGCAACAAGGACTCCCCCCATGGGACTCCACCCGGTGGCGGTCGGAGCTAGGACCCACACCCACAGGCCACACAAATCTAGCTCAACATGATGGCTCAAGTAAACGCAATGTGAACCTCCTGCTTCCACATCCCACGCATGCTGCAAAAGATCTTTAAATGGTTGCCTCCAAACACCAGGCAAATCATCACACAAGTACTTATCACCAACAGGCTGGACTACGGCAACACTCTGTATGCCGGAATCTCTAAACAACTCTACAGACTCCAGATGATCCAGAACACTGCCACAAGGCTCATAATCTACCTCCCACCCACATCAAGAAGCTTTACTGGCTCCCCATGCTCAAGGTCAGCCAGTTCAAACTTCTCAAGCACACATACAAAGTCCTACACAACACAGGACCTGAACAGCTGTATACACTTTCACCAACCCACCAGATACCTACACTATTCCTCATTCTCAAACGCTACCAGCAACCGTATAAGTAAAATAGGAGGATGCTCATTTTACATTGCACCCAATACATGGACGCATATTAGAGCCTCCTCCTCACTACGTGAGTTCCACAAGAAGTTGAAGACCTGGCTGTTCCTATAAACACCTTGGGAACCACACACCTGTCCCAGCACCTGGATACTCTGTCGAACGATTTGTTCGCTATACAAATTAACATAACCTAGCATTACCATGGAGGGGTTTTCAGTGTATTTCTGACGGTTTTTTAAACGTAAAGTAACAATATGTAGAGATTTCATTTAAAGTAAGACCGACCTATTGGTCTTGTCAAAGAGTCAGAACACCAAAATTTAGAAGGCTGGCCTATTGGCTCTAGCAGGCGGTCAGCACATCAGCTTATATAAAGCAGACCTATTGACTTAGGCAAAAAGTGATCACAATTTATCAATAACTATTTTGCAAAGTAGACAATGGATAATGATTGTTACAAAAATATTTTAAATAAAGCATTTTATTTCAAACAACTATGAACGTATGTGTCAGTCTTTCTTAATCTCTCTTCAATGCAGCCTTTGAATCAAGTGCAAGGGGTCCCTGCGCTTCAACAGAAGAGCATACAGCTCCAACTAGGAGTGCTTTAAAAATAATGGTTAGCAGCCTTGCTACGTCCGTATTGAAGCAGTGATGCCACTTTTACACACAATCACACATACACTATTGATCTTTTTCATGTTTATTTCCTTTTCTCTCTCTGGTGCTCCATTCCGACAAAAGGCAGCAACTGGGCCCATTTTCCCGCTGCCTGTTTATTTTCTATTTAATTTTTTTATGGGCGCCCTGGTCCCACCTGCGGTACCCATAACATATGCCAACTTTTGTGGCCGCTGGGGAGTGGGAGAGCTCTTGGTCCCTTCCAGCACCCACCGTGGAGCCGGCTGCGTTCTTTTAGTGTTGCCTGACTGGATTACTTAAAAAAAATAAAATTGTATGGTACCGCAGTACTGTTAACAAAAAAAAAAAACTTTTGTCCACCAGTCCTAGAGGGGTCAGAGGATTTTATTTTCTTTCTTAACATTTGTTTTTTGCTCTGTACATGGAGACCCTAGTCCTAAAATTGTGCCACACGTCGTTGTTGATGTGAGGCAGCCAATCAGTTTTTATCTTTTGATCTGCCACTTCTGTGGTACTACTGCATCTCTATATACATACATTTTGAACCTTACTTTCTCAAACTACAGAACAGATTTACACCAAATCACAGAATGTACGCTTTCTGGGTTAAGATCTAGCTTTCTGCCAAACTTGGTTTAATTCCTTTCAACTCTTTTGCTATATCAATTTTCTTGCGGAAAATTACTTGGGGGAAATGCGTCCCCCCTACTCCCCCTTTTTTTCTCTGCACTCGCTTGACTGATCATCCTGAAACTTTCCATGGAAGTAGCCGAGTTGCCTTAACCTATATAGATTTCTGAAACTGCACCAAAGTCATTAGTAAACTAATACATCCATTTCTTATGTAAACCCAGTCCTATCTATAAATACTGTGGCGACTGCCACTGTATAATTCACACTTATAGGGGAGAGTAAGTGAGCTTAACAGTTCCACCTCATTGGCCGATGTGCTACTAAAAAACATTGTTGTTGCAGCCTTTGCCATTTTAATGCGGTTTGCTGATATTTGTTTACTAGGGACTCTCAAACTGATATTGTAGAATGATTCAAGTATGGTACTATGAAAGACGCTAGCGCTGGAGTTACAGGCAAGTAATTTCTTCCTGTGGTCGGATCATCATCAAAAGTGTATGCTTTGTCTATGACAAGACTATATGACAAATTGAACTGCTCAGCCTGAAAGATCTTCTAAAACAAAGACCATCAGTTATAAGAGACTGCATCACTGGGAACATAAGATGCTGCAACAGGATCAATCTGAGTCGACACTGGTCTTCGGCTCTGAAGACTTTGAGGGACAGTATTCAGCGGGAGAAGGCCTACCAGGACAAGTATAGATGAGTCTCAGAAAAAAACCTCTAGAGTCCAAATGAAGCTTCCTGGCTGCAAATTAAACTTGTGACTTGTAAAAGTGGTTTTACAGCTTGAAACTTCTAGGTTCACAAGTACCCCCTCCACCTCCCTGGGATAGGAGGAGAGAAAAAGAGAGCTGTTTGGCTATGAATGCAAATTCAAAGAATAAATATTCTTAAATATGAGGTTATGTAATGGGCAATTTTGGACTTATGGCCAGTGTCCTAGTGAATCACGCTGCCTCAGCCCTGGTCAATGGCTTGTTAAAAGAGAAAAGCGTTACTATTAAATACACTTACATAACCAAATACTACGTACTGGAGTAATGCATAGAATGTGAATCTAGAAGTGTTCAAAGCTGCAAACCCATTGTTGCAGGTAGGTACTGTTTTTTTTCTAAGCAGCAATGGTGGTACAATTTGCTAAAAAGGATGAGTAAGGTAAAGATCTCATATGTGAACAGTTCTCTGGATCAGGTGAACGGTTGAATTGAACCTTTCTCTTCCAGGGGATCCTCATCAATAGTCATAAGCACTGAATATTCCCGCCCATGTGCGGGGACCCCGGAAATAATAAAAATTATATATGAAGACCATATATAAACAGCTCTGTATATGTATACACACATATTATTTTTTCCAAGCAAATGCAGCCCCCATAGAAGGCTAAACAATGTATATACAATTATCCAATAATGCATCATAGGTATAAAATACACCTAAATCTTTTTTTTTTTTTTTTTTTTGTTTTTAATGAGATAACACACTCATAACAAAGGAAAAAAGAGCACTGTGCAAAACACAGAACCATCAAACATTGTTAGCCTGCAGGCTGCATTGCAATACAATACCATAGAGACTGAAAAGCCTTGTACAGGTAAAAACTGGCACCGTGCCTTTAAGGCAGCCCTGACTCCAATATCCCATTATGCCTCAGGGGTGACAGTTGGGTCAGTTGTTCTTTCCGGCTCCTTCTGTCAGGACCCTGGAATTCAGCTCTCTTCTTTTTTGACTTTTCAGTCAAGAATTGGTTACTTTTCTAGTAATTTTTTGGCTTCCTCTGGTATACTTTTTCAGGGAAGCGTTTATCTGTGGTTTCTGACTAAGTTTATCAACTTTTTTCTGTCAGAAAAATGCCTTCTTTATTCATGCCGTGTCCATCCTGTGGCAAAAAAAGGCCTCTTCAGACCATCACGAGGTGTGTATTGTCTGCCTACCAGAGTCTCACTCTCCTGCATCCTGCCGTCACTGCAAGGACCTTTCAAAGAGGACTTTGAAAGAGAGAGAGAGAATTAGACTTTATGGCCTTTCGGAGCGGTCGACGTCGAAGCAGCTGGTCCCTGTCTGTTCTCCATCGGCGTCGGGCTCGGCGTCGAAGACTCCAGCGGCGGGATCGTCGCTGAGAGGTGAGGAGTCCAGGGGGAGTCCTGCCTCCAAACGAAAGTCCACGTCGACGCTTGATCCGGCGGCGAAGCGAATTTGTTCGTCGTCGGCTACTTCGACGTCAAGAAAACATCCTTCGACGTCGAAAGAGGCTCATCGCCGATCAACGTCGATAAAACACCGTTCGACGTCAAGACATCGCTCAACGTCAAAATCGACGCCAAGAGAGAAGTCGACGTCGCAGGAACACCACAGGCGTTCGACCTCGAAATCAACGATGACGCCGAGGCAAAGATCGGTGTCAAAAGATCCTGCAAGATCCTCAACGTCGAGACATCATTCGCCGTCAAGAGAAAGGCGATCCTCTTCGAAGGTGCTGTCGACGCCGAGGCACAGATCATCGTCACAGTCGACGTCGAGGCGGCTGCCTCCGTCGGAGTCGACGTCGAGGCAGGAGCCTCCGTCGAGGTCGGCGTCGAGGCAGGAGCCTCCGTCGAGGTCGGCGTCGAGGCTGGAGACTCCGTCGTCTAAGTTCTCCAGACCGGAGAAGATGGTGACGTCAAGGCCAGATTCCCAGTTGGGTTCTAGACCTCCGTCCAGAACAAGCCCTCCGTCAACGACAAGGCTCTCGACGTCGAGGCAGGACACATCGCCGGTGACCCATTCGGCGTCCGAGTCCAGGTCTCCGGTGATAGGCCTATCACCATCGAGACGGTCCCCCGAGGTGGGATACCAGGAGACGTCACACATTCGTCTGACGCCCAGGAAAGTATCAAGACGCAAGTCTCCTCATAGGGTGATATGCACCACATCGGAGCACGATTCATCGCGTCCGATCTCCATTTCCCCTTCAGCCTCTCAGGATTCAAGATCAAGATCCGGATCACCAGAACTGTTGGGTGTCTCTCCAGTTCCTCCGGTGGAGCATACATCTCAAGACGAGGGCCATGCTCTACCTCAGAGCCCCGTCAGGGAAATGCCTCCGAATCCTTCCATGATTCAGGCAGTTAAGGAGTCCTTAACAAGACTAAGGACTCTGGATCAAACATTACGACCAGCAAGATCCCATTCTCGAGGAAGAGAATTGCGAGGGCGCTCACGCTCGCCCAGAAGGCGATCCAGGTCTACCTCTCAGAGGAGAGAATCAATCAGATAGGGAGAAGGCGACGGAGGTCTCCTTCATCTTCCTTGTCAAGCCGTTCGTCCAGAAGGGATTACTCACCTACTCTCACAGATACTCCACCATCTAGAGTGTCGCCAGTGGACGATATCACCACTTTTCAGGATGTGCTGTGCAGAGGGGCGACTAAGTTGAACATTCCCTTGCCTGTTCAAGAAACCACCTCTTCGGTCATCTTCGAGACCCTTCATGAGAGAGCGGTGTCTCGTCCAGTGTTGCCTCTAGTCCCTGGGTTGCTTAAACCAGTAATGGACATCTTCCTAACGCCAGCGTCTATCAAATCCACGCCGGCGAGGATTCTTAAAAAATACAGGCCAGCCCCCGAGGATCCTCTGTTTCTCAAGGCGGACCCTCCACCGGACTCGGTGATTACAGCTGCTGCCAGAAAAACGCATTCAGTGGTATCATCATCCACAGTGCCGCCGGATAAAGACAGTAAATCGCAAGACTCTTGGGGCAGAAGAGTATGTGGCTCGGCGGCTTCGAGTCTGAAAGTGACTAGTGCCTCAGCGCTTCTGGGGCGCTACGACAGATCACTATGGGATTCCCTGCAGCGATTTATAGAAAAAGTGCCTTCCGAAGACAGAAAGGACTTCGAAGGGATCCTGCACGAGGGCAGTCTCGTTTCAAACCAAGTGATCAGTGCAGCAGCGGATGGGGCAACGTTGGCAGCGCACTCATATGCTCACGGGATTTCCGCCAGAAGGTCCTCTTGGCTGAGGCTGACAGCTTGGAAACCGGAAGCACAGGCAAGGATTCTAAATCTGCCCTTCTCGGGTAGTTCGCTTTTCGGTTCTCATGCGGACGATGAGATGGCTCGGATGAAGTCAGAGCTCGACACCATGAAAGCCGTGGGCTTAGAGGAACGGAAAGAATTCCGTCGCCGTAGGGGAACCGACAGGCGTAGCTACCAGCAGAGGGTTCAAACCCCTCACTGGCAGAAAAACCAAGATCAACAAGGGCAAAAGAAACAGCAATTTCAGTCCCGTAGATCATCCAGGGGACGTGGAAATAACCGCCAGGCCAGTGGTGGAAACAAGGATCAAGGAAAGCAATGAGAGCCTGCTTCCTCCAATGCCGTCCACCGCTCCGGTGGGAGGAAGTATTGCACACCATCTCCCAGAGTGGCAATCCATCACAAAGGACAAATGGGTTCTGAATATACTGCGACATGGATACTCGTTTAGTTTCCGGAGTTCTCCTCCCTCGATCCACCCGGTACAATCATCTCAGCACCTCAACAGGTTAAGAGAAGAAGTAGCGACCCTGTTGCTCAAATCAACAATAGAAAAAGTCCCCAGGGCGCAGAGAGGAAGAGGAGTCTACTCCAGATATTTTCTGATCCAAAAAAGAAATGCAAAAGCAGAGTTCAGACCCATCTTGGACTTACGGACACTAAACAAGCATATCAAAAGGGAAAAGTTTTGCATGCTTGCGCTTCACCAGATATATCCGCATCTCCGGCAAGGAGATTGGATGTGCTCGCTGGATCTGCAAGACGCGTATTTTCATGTTCCCATACTACAGTCTCATCGGAAATTCCTAAGGTTCATGGTAGGGACCTCTCACTATCAATTCAAGGTCCTACCATTCGGCCTGAAATCGGCCCCTCGAGTATTTACAAAATGCATGGCAGTAGTAGCGGCTGCACTGAGGCGCGCAGGAGTCTTCGTCTATCCCTATCTCGACGATTGGCTGATAAAAGGACCATCGCCTCAGAGTGTGCACTCACAGCTGGAACGCTGCCTGACCCTGTGTCACAGATTGGGGCTCAGGGTGAACTTCAAGAAATCTAACTTCACACCAACCCAAAGGATACACTACCTCGGTGCAACTATAGACTCCGCAGTAGGAAAAGTGTTTCCTTCGGAGGAGAGACTGTCATCCCTGATCAACAAAGGAAAACAGATTATGACCAACAAGCTCTCTACAGCGCGACAGATTTCGTCTCTGCTGGGGGCCATGGCATCCTGCATATTCATGGTGCCCAATGCCAGGTTGAGGATGCGTCCTCCAACAAGATCTGGAAGACAAATGGGACCAAAGGAATTCACTGTGGGAGGAACCAGTCTGTCTCTCCTCAGCGGCCAGGCAATCAATCAAGTGGTGGTTGAAACCACTCAATCTACAGGTGGGGCTTCCGTTTCATCAAGAACCCCCATCTCAGACGTTGATCACCGACGCATCCCTGGAGGGTTGGGGTGCGCATCTGTGATCTCTACAGACTCAAGGACGGTGGTCAAGCAGCAAAAGGTTGTACCACATCAACATGCTTGAACTCAGGGCAGTTCACTTAGCCCTCAAAGCATTCCTGCCAGCTATCAGGACGAGTCCGATTCTAGTACAAACGGACAATACCACCACAATGTACTACCTGAACAAACAGGGGGGTACTCGATCCAGGACGCTCTCGCTGGAGGCTCAGTCCCTGTGGCACTGGAGCCTAGCAAGGAACATTTCAATAAAGGCGGTGCACCTGCCAGGAGAGCTCAACGTAAAAGCGGACTTGCTCAGTCGTCATTTTCAAGATCCAGACGACTGGGTACTCAACGACGAGGTACTAGAGGGCATCTTCAAGGAGTGGGGACGTCCGCAAATAGATCCCTTCGCGGACGAACACAACGCGAAATGCCGAGGCTTCGACTCAAGATACCATCGACCAGGATCCATAGGGAATGCCCTTTTGATCGATTGGTCAATGACATTTGTGTACGCCTTTCCGCCGCTCCCGCTGATCCCCAAGGTGGTGACCAAGCTGCAACACTCGTCTGCCAAGATGATCCTCATAGCACCGGACTGGCCGAGGCAGTGGTGGTACACGGATCACCTCCACCAGTTGATCCGACCTCACAAGCGCCTGCCGTGCAGACCGGACTTGTTAACCAAGATGCAGGGGAAGATTTACCATCCCAGTCTTCCCTCGCTGAGCTTAACAGCATGGCTCCTGAAGTCCTCCAGTATGGCCATTTAAACCTTCCTCAGGAGTGTATGACCATACTGAAGGAGGCTAGGAGGCCTTCTACAAGACACTCTTATTTCTGTAAGTGGAAGAGGTTTTATGTATGGTGTATGCAACATCAGTATAACCCTACAAAATGTCAGGAGGAAGTGATTTTGCCTTATCTCCTTCACTTAGCCAGACTGGGGTTGAAATTTTCTTCCATTAAGGTTCACCTAGCTGCCATTACAGCATATAGGCGCTCCCCTTCGCAGCAGTCATTCTTCAAGCTGCAGGTGGTTAAGGATTTTTTGCAGGGGCTCAAAAAGGGGCTACCCCCCAGTAAGGCCTCCCTCGCCTTCTTGGGAGCTGAACCTGGTTCTATCAAAACTTATGAGTTCACCTTTCGAGCCCATACATAAAGCTACTTTGCAGCACCTTACGTGGAAAACAGCTTTTTTGATAGCTATCACTTCAGCTCGTAGGGTGAGCGAAATACAGGCCCTCTGTTCTAAAGAGCCCTATACTATTTTTCATCTGAACAGGGTAGTGATGAGAACTCATCCATCTTTTTTTACCAAAGGTGGTGTCAGATTTTCATGTTAACCAGACTATCTCCTTACCTACCTTTTTTCCCAACCCCTCATCGCCAGCTGAGAGGGCGTTGCATTCTTTAGATGTCAAGCGCGTTGTAAAGTTCTACCTAGATAGGACTAAGGCTGTCAGGAAGGCTGACCACTTATTTGTTAACTATGGTGCTGTCCGCACAGGTTTTGCTGCATCTAAGTGTTCCATTGCTAGGTGGATTGTTTCAGCCATTAAATTGGCTTATCAGCTAGCGCAGAAGCCACTGGCCGCTCGGCCTAAAGCGCACTCCACAAGAGGGAAGGCGGCTACTGCTGCTTTTCTCAATAATGTCCCACTCTCCGAGATCTGCAAGGCAGCCACTTGGAGATCTGTCCACACATTTACGAGGCATTATTGTCTGGATTCGGACACCAGAGCAGACACTCAAGTGGGGCAAGCCTCCTTGAGGAATCTGTTCAATAACTGAATTTGTCAATGGTTTATTTCTCCATTTATAGTGCAGTTCTCAGTTGCCTGCAGGTGGAAGGTGGGCTTGCTATTCTATTCAGTGCTTATGACTATTGATGAGGATCCCCTGGAAGAGAAGGATAAGTTACTTACCTGTAATCCTAGTTCTCTTCCAGGGGTATCCTCATCAAAGTCATAAGCAACCCACCCGCCTCCCCAGGCAATTCTGAGTTTTGTATTATTTAACATGGAGGATATATATCTTTGTATGTAGGACTAGAGTCCCGCAAAGAACAACTGACCCAACTGTCTCCCCTGAGGCATGATGGGATATTGGAGTCAGGGCTGCCTTAAAGGCACGGTGCCAGTTTTTACCTGTACAAGGCTTTTCAGTCTCTATTGTATTGTATTGCAATGCAGGCTAACAATGTTTGATGGTTCTGTGTTTTGCACAGTGCTCTTTTTTCCTTTGTTATGAGTGTGTTACCTCATTAAAAAAAAAAAAAGAGATTTAGGTGTATTTTATACCTATGATGCATTATTGGATAATTGTATATACATTGTTTAGCCTTCTATGGGGGCTGCATTTGCTTGGAAAAATAATATATGTGTATACATATACAGAGCTGTATATATATGGTCTTCATATATAATTTTTATTATTTCCGGGGTCCCCGCACATGGGCGGGAATATTCAGTGCTTATGACTTTGATGAGGATACCCCTGGAAGAGAACTAGGATTATAGGTAAGTAACTTATCCTTTTCTGACAACTTTGTGAAGCTAAGATAGTCCTTCACACCTAGGTGCGCCGCATTGGGGAGATGGATGTCCTGCCGTTCCTACTGCACTATGCGCCATGGGAGGTTCTGTGGAAAGTTTACTCCTGCTCTATATAGGAAATCCTACAATAGCTCTGCTCGTTCTTTCAGGTTTGAGTGCACAGTTAAATAGGTCAGAGCATTATTTGGAAGTATCCCAAGACTTGCTGTGACTTTGTACTGTCTTTAAATATTTTTTAGTGCTTGAGAATGTCGATATGAGCACCCTGATGTGCCTCAGTGAGTATTAAGTTTATTTATTAAAAGTGTAACTAGTCCTTAGTCTAGCCAGAATAGGTGCTTAGATTGGCTTCTTGGAGCAGTTCGGCCCATGTTAACTTGTCTGCAGTGGTGTGCATCTTGTATGCACCTACAACATGGTTGCCTATTTGACCTGTAACCAGCTCTGCCTCGCCTCCTCTGCAGTAAATTGAAGAGAAGTTGAAATGGATGAGGTTTGCTGCAGTATCAAATGAGACTGGGTTGAGAACCACACTGAACAGCTATAACTGACATTGATCAGGTCCTCCTCAACTCCTGGTTTTCTCAAGGGTTCAATCACAACTAGTAATTGGTTTGTTATAGAGAGGGATGGGCAAGCCAGGCATGGAGCAAACCTCGCTGTGGATGAATGTCCAGCTTTGGCTTTACATTTGGTCCCGTGGAACCATCAATCCGAACTAGAGCCAAGCATTTCAGAGATTGACACTTTTCCCTACCTAATGCAGTTAACATTGAAGTTGTTAACCACTTTTCAGCTGCCACTTTTACTAAATGTTAATCACTGCAGGGATATAATATAATATACTAGATTAAAACACAAAGTCTGAAAAGGGAGATTTTTTTTTAAATTGGAAAGAGTTTTGTATCAAATGATTTATGTGCCATAGTTTTCAGTGGCTTGACTTGAACTTTGTTTCTTAGAGCCTAGCCATACCCCAAGCGATGTAAGGGATCAGTTGTTGCAACTTAAATTAATTGTGTAATTCTGTATTCTAATTTACTGTATTCCAGGTTGTATTATAATTTTTTTAACTTATTGGTTGTTTTTGTGTGTGTAGTGTATTGATGGCGTGGCTGCGCACTAATAAAAGCTGCATTTACTTGACCAGTGTTGATGTAATCCTGTGAATATCTGAGCAGCATGATCTTCCCCTTTGATTATATTCGTGTTCTACAGTTGTGCAAATGCTGAAACCTTGCAAATGATTCCTCTAGAACTGGCCAGCTCTTTAGATTCTTTCAACAACCACATCAATTCAAAAATTACATTCTGTATCGTAGGATTTTCATTGATAGACATAAATGTTATAATAATTATTCGCTGCGTGCATGGATCCCATAAAACTTTCTTATTTTTGGACCATGGAATAAACAGCACTAAGTGCCTTTACACATATGTACATATATATCATTACATGGATGTTATCTATGGCAATACGTTTCCTGAATGTGGAGTATAAGCCTTAAAAATGCCTATTTTATGACTGTATTGCAGAACCTGAAATAAAAAAACTGTTTTGGCCAGCACCAAAATTACGGCTAGCTTTGTGAGATGGCAGCTCGATATTGCTGAAAAGGAGTTAAGGACACCTGCGACAGTAAAAGCGGCAAACCCTCCCCTTATGAAAAAATATAGGCCAGCACAACATGACTCAAAACCGGACTTTGTTATTGTAACATCTGTTTGGTGCTGGGATGGGTCCCCTCCATGCTCTGGAGTTGGCAACCCCTCCATAGAGGAAAAATAATAATTGATGCTACTGGTAGAAAGGTGTTCTACACCTGTTCCACCCATCTAAATGCCAGTGCCACCACCCTCCTATTTAGCTATCATACAGACATTTGGGAGGATCAATGATTTTCCCAAACATCTGCAACAGGATTACCTAGAGATGGACAGTGATGGTGCCCTGCTGTCCAACTAGTTAATGAGTGCAGCTGTTCATTCAGCAGAGCTTGCCTCAATGTGTTACGACCACAGAGTGTTCTAAAAGCAAACCTCTTTGCTTAGATTGGCCATCTGGAAGCCAAAAGCCCAACTTAAGATTGTTAACCGATCTTTTGCAGGGTTTGCATTATTTAGGCAGCCTACGCAGGACGTAATGCTACGAGTGAAAAGCGAAGTGGAAACATGAAAGGTAGTGGGCTTGGAAGAACAGAATTTTTTTTCAGGCAATAGTACAAACTGAAGGACAAAAAGTACTTCCACCAGAGTGTTAATACCACTCGATGACCTTATCAGGCACAGCATTAGTGTTTGGTTTGAACAACCATACCAAAGGCGTGCTACAAATCAAAAACCATCCCTTCAAAGAAGTCACATTTCAAAGGAATGAGACAATAGGCAATGGCAGACAGACATTCTGATTCTATTATCCAATCCAGTAAGGAGTGACTGTAATTTCATCAGTAAGAGTGGGATCAGATAACAGACAAATGGATGTTAAACATAAATCAGCAGTACAATATACAAGCCAAGGCTTTGCAAGTGCTGGTTCCGCCAAGAAAACAGAGACATTTAATACAAAAAGAAACGTCCGAAAAAAGAATATAAATGTGATTTTTAGGTCTTTGGTTCACAAACAATGTCATTAAAAAAGAAAAGCTCAGAATGCTGGCCTTCAACCAGGCCTATCCTCGGGGAAAGAACGGTTTGATGTATGCAATAGATCTAACGGGTAGTTACTTTTATATACCTCTTTTTTATGGTGGCGAGTAGTCACTATAAATGTGCAGTACTGCCATTTGAAATAAAGGCATCTCCATGCACATTTTCAAAATGCATGGCAGAAGCTGCTAGGAAGTAAAGGGAATATTTGTCTATCCGTATCTGGACTACTGGCTCACAGAAGCAAACAGCAAAGCATACCAGCAATTTTAAATAGCCCAAAACTTCAGAACAGCAGCTAACTACTGAAAATGCTAGGTCTTCAAATAAACCTAGAAAAATCAGTGACCTGTCTAGGAGTGAACATAGACACCATAGAAGGAAGTGTGTATCCTTTGATGGAGTGAGTATTACCTAGCTGAAATAAATGCCAGACACTAAAAAGTACTACAAACCTGACAGCTTGGCAAATCTCTCTGTGGTGTTCTGGATATTTATAGTCCTGGATATAAGGCTGCATATGGAACTGCAGCAATATCTACAAGATCAGTGGTCATGAAATGGGACAGTTAGGAGGTTAAACCAGATCTGTCTCCTTCTGCAGAACACTCACTCTCATGGTGAAGTAACAGGCAAAACCTCACCATATTAGTACCTTTCAAGCCATTGTAACAAACGTCTCCCTTTCAGGACGTGGCACTCCTCTATTCTGTCTGAGTTATTGAATGCTGGTCCAACTAAGAAACTGCATACCACATAAACACCCTGGAACTATGTCCATTTGGATGTGGAGACCTTCCCTTCACTGAAGGTGAGAGCCTTTCTGATGTAGGCGAACAACACCACCACCATGAATTGCATCAACAAACAGCAAGACACGATAATGAGGCCAGTCACTATGAGCACAAGTAATCTTGCATTGGTCTCTAGCCAGAGATATAATCATAATGCTTGTAACAGTGCCTATCCCTGGCACTAAGAATCAGCAGACAGATTTCCTCAATTGACAATTATAAATAAGTCCTGGTGGACAAAGTCGTAGAACACACATTAAGATTATAGGACACCTATTGCATAGATCTTTAAATTGTCTCAAAACAAAAGATGCAAAGACTTCACAGCCAGGGCTCCAGAACTGAACTCAGTGGACAATTCCCTTTCGATTAGCCCGTCAGTATTATTTGTTGACCCTTTCTGCCGATCCCACTTATATCAACAGCAATACTTAAGTTACACAAGTCATGACCAAAAATTATTCTGATTGCGAGATACTGGTGGTATCCAGACCATCAACTGTTACTCTGTTCCCAAACTACACACAAGGTTGCCATGCAGACTCACCCTCATGACTAGACTTCAGGACCAGATTCAACATCCAAACTTAGTCTCTGAATTTTGCTCCATGGCTCTTGGAGTCCGACAATAAAGACATTTGAATTTATAACTTCAGTGTATGGAAAGCTTGAAAGAAGCAAAATGTCCTTCATCTAGCGCCTTTTTACACCTTACAGTGGAAGAGATTCTGCAGACTGTGTAAGAAAAGAGGACACAGCCCAATTTTGTCAAGATGTTTTACTACCATACTTAATACACTTGGGTCAGTCTAAGCTTGAAATATCATCCATTAGAATTCATCTGGCAACTTTTGCATCCTATAGAAAATCTCATCAGATATCATTCATCAAGATCCCTAGTGCTAACGTTTTTTAGAGCAAGTTATTCTTTCCGGCAGTCAAAAGCCAATCTTTCCCAAAGGGAGCTAAACCTAGAGTTCTTTAAAGTGATGGGCCCTCTATTTGAGTATGTACATTATGCTACATTGCAGCATCTCTCATGGAAAATATTCTTAGTTGCTGTTACATGAGCAAGAAAAGATGGTGTGATACAAGCATTGTCAGCAATGAAGCCATTTACTATTTTCCTCTTAAATAGAGTAGTCATGAGGATACATTGGTCCTTTCCTACCCAATTTAGTCTCTGATTTCCATTCTAATATGACAACTGTATGTCCTACCTTTTTCTCATGAGGATACATTGGTCCTTTTTTACCCAAATTAGTCTCTGATTTCCATTTTAATATGACAATTGTATATCCTACCTTTTTCCCAATCCAATAAAACCTGCAAAAAGATCACTTCACTCTTTAGATGTTAGGTGAGGCAAACAAGCCAAGATTGTTTTTTTTTTTAAACTGTGTTCATATTGGCCACTTCCTGTGCTTGCTGGATAGTGGTGTGTCTCCTTATGCTACCAGGTAGACCCAAAGCTCACTGTATCAGAGGTAAAACTGCCACTACAGGGTGTTTTAGAAATGTTTCCATAGTGGACATTTGCAAGGCTGCAACATGGAGATCTATTCATACATTCACAAAACATTACTGGCTGGATTCAGACATTAAAGCAGAAGCTGGAAGGGACAGGAGGCACTTGGGAATCCCTTTAAATATAATGCACACTTCATCTGAGAGTTTCTTGATACTGATAGTTTTTTTTTTTTTTTACCACTGCCCAACAGCAGCTTTAGACTGTAATCTCTAGCTTGCTACTCTATTCTAAATCGTATGACTACCAGTAAGATTTAACGATGCAGAAGAATAGGTTCTGTACCTGTAGTCCTATTTTTTTTAATCGTTGAAATCTTAATTGAAGCCATAAATTACTCGCGTTTCTCCCCGGCTGCTGAGATGACCTCTGCAGTATAAATTCATAATAATATTCAATTAAAACAAACTGCCCTTATAGGCCACTATCAGAACAGTGTAGTATGAGTGGGGGAACCACCCAGACTCTAAAAGAGACAGGATCTTTTATTTTCACTATTCTTAATATAAGCCTAACAGGCAGCATTTTTACATTCATATAGAGAGATTTTAAACATTGTTGCATTTCAGATCCTGTAATGCAGTAATAAAACAGGCATTTTGAAGGCTTACAATCTCCATTCAAGAAAGTTATTGCCAATGAATGATACATACATGGACATCTAAATAAAGGCTCTTTGTGCTGTTAATTCCATGGACAAAAATGAAAGTATTCTGGGGTCCACGCAAACCGTGAGGAATTATTCTAGCATTTATGACTTCACTGAAGTTTCCTACGATAAAGAACCAGGACTACAGCTGCCTAAGATTTTCATTAATGCAATGGTTTTTTTGCCAGGCTTCAGCATTTTCTTTTGCCAGTTTCCAGACTGTAGCAGTATGATGCAGTGAGATTGGCAGCTTTGGTAGATTACTGAGCATGCAGTGCCTCTTGCTTTTTTGAAATGTTCCGTAAAGGCTATAATACCATCTATTGCTCCACACTTCACAGCTTTCGGGGTGCAAAATAGACTGCAATGCATCGTATACCGGCGGTAAGTTTGACAAAGCAGCCTTGGTCAACTGTTTTGAAAAGCGGTTGAAACAGGAGCCGCCAATGTCCGAAGATGAAGATCTGCTTGAGGCAGAACAGCAGCGCTTTACCTCCTGCAATGTTGGCCTCTTTGGGTTAGAGGAAGAGGTGGATCCAAAAAGCGTCAAGAACACATATAAACAGACTGTCTGGTCTGCCAACCTTCTGAGACACTGGCTTTCTAAACACAATAAGAGCCCTGACTTTGAACTGTTGCCTGCCAATAAGCTCAACGATGTTTTAAGAGAGTTTTATTCCACAATGCGCAACCAAGAGGGGAACCCCTACAGTGTGGCTAGCTACAGGTCCATCCGGGCTGGCTTGAACAGGCATCTGAAGGGTCCACCTTACAGCCGGCCGCTCTGCCTGATAGTCGATAAGGAATTTGCCAGTGCAAATCTGGTCTTTGTGAATGTACTTAGGATATTGCGCCTGGAAAATGACATCCGCGTCCAGCATTCGATCACTGCAGAGGACCTTCAGCGGATGAAGTTGTCTGAAGCTCTGGCTCCACTAACCATGGCGAAAAAGGTGTGGTTCGATTTACTGTTGCTCTTTGCCAAACCAGACAAAGCATCGCATGGGATGCTGCTCACAAAGGGTTATTTTTTTGGTTAGATTGTTTACCACTATAACATGTTAGTGTTATGGTAGGGCAGGAAAGGTACACTGTTCACTTACTCTGCTGTAAAATGTACAATCTACTGTGACCTAAAACTGAAGTGTGTTTAGTATGGCATCGAAAATAGCTTCATCCTTGGAATTACATATAGGGATGAATATGAATTTGCTTGTACGTGAAATTCCACAAGTATTTTAAGGAAGGGATAAAAAGTGTTAACTTTGCACTAAACAAAATGCTGCCCAAACGGTTCCGCTTAAGGCAAAACACTAGAAATAAATACTCTTGTATTCAGGCTGTTGGGCTGGGGAATCCTTATGCACCCACTCGCTGTACTGATCTTAAAATGAACTGCTACTATCTATCTGCTCCCTTAGTCCCTGATGGGAAGATAGAGGCCCTGGGTAAGACCTAGTAGACCGACATTTCCAAGTCCCATTGTGCCTTTCCAATTTTTTTACCATAAGGACAGTGTAGGTGCATGATATCTTGTCCTGCCATTGTGTCCCTTCACATGTCTTATGCCTGTTGCTAGGGCCCCTTTCCCTCCATCAACAAGGCACATTTTCCGAAGAGCCACAGGGATGTGTGCTGTGAGAAAGACTGCTTTTGCTTGTCTATGCATGTGTATTGTGGGAATGTGGTTGGAGATAGGTAAGGTGCAACACAACCTATTTGATTAGATTCAGCATTAATAAGGTACCTATATTTGGCTTAACTCCAACACCAGCTAAATAGTTACTGATACTTTTAGGCTCTTGTTTTGCATGTTTTGCTAATATTTATACTGTCATGAAGTTCTAGTGCTCTGTTTTTAATAAAGTGAGCAGCAGTTTACCAGCAGTTAGACTCTTATTTGTTGGTTAGCAGTTGAACTTGCCATGCAGCTGGTCCGTTAGGTATCATGTCCTCTTGGTAGCAGTTTAGCCTGTTATACATCGAGCTCACTTCGTTTTGTACATTGCTGCGTTTTTGCTGCACGTGGCCACCCAACCGGTATAAGGATGGTCCGTTCTGACAGGTCTTCTCTGCCTGTTGAGTGGTTCCCTATGATTTCCATCAAACCTGTAAGGAATCTGTACAGAATTATAATGTTTGGGTTCAAAGTGTTTAGATGAATATTTTT
The DNA here is from genome assembly GCF_964204655.1 of Triturus cristatus. NCBI lineage: Eukaryota > Metazoa > Chordata > Amphibia > Caudata > Salamandridae > Triturus > Triturus cristatus. The sequence continues at coordinate 199,132,402 of NC_140586.1, read as the reverse complement.
TGGCTAGGTGGCGTTATCTAAGCTTCTATTTTTGTTCCCCCCCCCCCCCCCCCCCCGTTCACGGTTCGGCCCACATGTCCATGCTTAAACCCTATCGAAATTTAGTGAAATAGCTGCATCTTGCCCTGCGTTAGAAAGGCTTGAGTTCTCACAGACATTGATTTGGTGTTTCTCTGCTCTGTTCTTGCCGGATCTGCAAAAGTAAGCAATGTAACTGAAGCTTGCTCTTCTGCCTGGATTCCTCAACTCATGTTCCCCACCTGGTGCCTCTCTGTAGCTCCAACATAAGTTTTTCCCAAATGCTTTCAGATCAATTTGTATGACATTGTGCTTGGGAAACGTCCTTTAGGACGATGCCGGAATCGCGCTGTGCCTTCAGAGTGCCTGCAACAGAGCAAATGCGTCTTTAGAACGCAATTGTTCTGCACGCAAGTTGTTACAACAACTTCCTTTAGGGGGGCGCAGTGGTGAAGTGGTGTTGGAATTAAAGTTTAACACCTTACCTACTGTTGTGCTGACTGGAGTTCGAATAGTAAATGAAACTATTCAAATGTCCAGCACACTCCTGAGGCAAGTCGTTAAAACGACTAGTGTGCGAACAAATGCATGCAAAAGACTCATTCGTTCAAATAACGGAGTTCCTAAGGCATGCATGAAAAACGCATGTAGAATTCAGTCATACATTGTGTGCTTACCTTGGGCTCTAGGTAAGTTTTTCCTTGTCTGTTTTTTTGAAGATATATTGCCATTATAGGGATGTGTCCTCTCCATCTGAAAAATCAAATTATTTATTACCATCTGGTTACATTACTTGTACCAAAAAGCCTCTCTGGTTGACGAACTGGATGTGGAATGGCATGGGGCAGTAAGTGCCACTATGGGGCTCCTAGCAGTGGATAAAACATAATGGCTATATTGATACTGAGGGCCATAGTACAGATTATTTAGTCTTTTTATTTTTTGTACTGGATTTGGGAGCCTCCTTTCCTGTTGCTCTTCCTTCACAGCCTTTAAATATCACATTTTTAATATTGAACACTCTGGAAGGGATTTTGTAGAGCTTTGTCACAAATGTCCATGGTGTCTTAAAATCTTAGCTTCACTCTGCAGCACCAGAGACCTTACTCTTTGTACCTCAAATGCCTGGTAGTTATTTCAGTATCATAAAATTAGATTGATTGAATAACCTTTTGTCTGTGAGCCTCAATAGCAAGCCACTTGTGTGATCGCACATTGTGGTCAGCCTTTGCATCCTCTAGGGAATCTGTCCCTTCATGCAGTTAAAGGAAATCAGCCTACAGTAAGTGGGAACGAACCTGATAGAGGAAAGATGTTGTTGTGACTTGATACTCTACTTTTATTCTGTTGGGAACTGCTGTAGGAAAGGGTGCAGTGGTACTCCGAATGTGAACAGTGTGGCAGATAACAATGATACAGTACCATCTTCACTCCTCCCATGTGCTGTGCTAGCTAGGCCAATGAATCTGTTGGCATACCTTTTCCAGAGGAGGCTACAGCACTCTTGTATACAAGAGCATGTATTCCCACAATTTGCTCTTTTCCAGCATTAACTGTGAAGGTTTTTCAGGCTGGTGACTTTTTTTTTTAAATAAGTCTTTTGTTTTTATTTATTAATCCAAGTCCATTGGAATGCTCCTTCCTCTTCCAAAATTGCTGCATGTCCCTTATCAGATTTCCACTGTAAGTTTTTCAGCAGCACAGCAGGGCACCATGTGCTGTTGGAATTGTCATTTTGTTTTTCGATCTGGTTAGTAGCATGTTGGCGCATCACTGGCTATTTCCCAATATGAGATTACATGACAGAGAAAACTATTTTGCATTGAAGAATCCTGTGTAGTTGTGAATCTGCCAATGTAGCTGTGTTCCAACTGGCAGTACCTGCTTTTTCTTTCTATATTGTGCTGAACCTTCCATGATTTTGTTATTTTGTGTGTGCTGGAGAGGGGTGTAAATATTATGGAATTAAGATTAGAATGGCCTATTCATAAACACATTACTTAAGAAAATAAACACTGTAGCAGTAAGAAAAGTTAAATCCTCTACCCCAATCAGTGGCCCCAAAGCACCTTCTTTAGACCTCAAGTGCCAGTCTTTCTTGCGAATATGGCGCATTACAGATCAACGGTCTTAATCAAGCAACTATATCTAGTTTTAGAGAATTTCCAAAAATGAAAATCAGCCTGACTACCCCAGGCTATTCAAACTTCGTTTTGGTGAATTACCAAAAAGGGGGATATATATTTACTTTTCTCAAAATATTTAAATCCTTCTAAAGAACACCAGATAATAGTAAGAAAGCGGCCAGAGAATGCATGAGAACCAGTAAGGAGAGAAAAAAGTGCAAGCTTAATGGAAATTGGAATTGGGTTAAAGATAGAATATTAAGTAGTATTCTATAGTTAGGGGTAGAGGTACTATTATATGGGTAATGGGAGATATCCAATATAATAGGCAGTGGTACGGGTACTAGGGCGGAGGTAGGGGAAGAGATATTGGGGAAATGTATGGGTAGAGGTACCAGGGTATAAAAAGGTGGAGCGGTATAATGGTATATGTTAATCTATAGGTAGGGTAGACGTTCTAGGGTCTTGGTAAGAGTACTTGGACATATGCAATGATTGAGGCATTATTGTATAGGTAGGTGGTAGAGGTCTACCTCAGCTTTAAAAAAGACCTAAAACATCACCTTCTCAACATATTGGGGTCCATAATCTCTCCTTTGACCCTGCTTTCTGTTTCCCCTGCATTGGTTATCTTCTGTTTTTCCTGACCCTCTCTTCACTCTCCCTCTTTACATATTCATCCTCTCTTCTCTGCCCTAAATTTCTACACCCATTTAATTATTCATATGTTTATTACCCGCTAACCACCCTGAATTTCTTCCCCCCTTTTCGTAATGCGAGATATATCTGCGTGCTTTGTTACCCTGAAAAATTGCTAACGTTATTTTTGTCCCCTTTTAACTTTGTGAGATGTACTCGCTTGTTTTTGTTTACCCTGAACAACTGCTTTTCTTGATTACGTCTGTTTATGTAAAGCGCTCTGATAACACCGGGTTTAGCCAGCGCTATATAAAACATGTTAAATAAATAAATAAATGGTAAGGTAAAGGTACGTAGAGAAACTAGGTATCTCATAAGGTCTGTAGGTAATTGAAGTACTAGAGAATAGAGGACGAGGATATTGGTTTGCAGACAAAAGTAGAGGACAGATATAGATTGCGGGAGAAGGTGAGGGAACAGGGCATGTCACAGGAAAAGTGATTAAGACAGAAAGAAAAGGTAATGGACTAGGACAATAGAAGTTGAGTAGCCATTAAGGTACAAGAGAAATTGGGTATCTATGTCAAACAGATTGCTCAAATGTGTTTTTTTCAACCTGAAGTGCATGCACAAAAGATGGATATGACATCCAGGGTAATGCCAATCGTGGAAACAAAATAATAAGAGGAAACTTTCATGAAGAAAGTTTCCCAGAACAGATGACCTTAAATGTGTGATTTCTCCATAGTCTCATGTAGCATGTCAAAAGTAGAGGAAGTGTTATCTATAAGAGCTGACATGAAAACAGTCATATCACTGCCTTTGGTGAATGCGGGAAAGCGTTTGTCATTCAGGGGAAAATTAGGAAGGTCTCTGGTGAATGGTAGGGGATCCCACTGTTTTCTCTGAAACCAGCTCTTTCCTAAACTCTTTAATACTGTCATCTCTAGAATAGTATTTTGAGGGCATGACTTGGATGCACATGCTAGGCATTATTCTGCCATCTGTATAATTATTTATTTTGTTTGTGTGTTTTGTGACTAAACAAAGTTGCTGTGACCCACTGATTGCTGCCATAGGATCAAAATGCCACAATATTTTTCCTTCATTTCTAATCCTTCTTTTCTGCTGCTGGATTGAGGTGTTTTTGACAACTTGCTTGGGTAAATAGAACTCTAATTGAGAGAAAATTGTGTCTTCGTTTGGGAATCCACAGAACGGAAACAATGAAAGTCCATAAATCAATGGGTACTGGTTTTTTTTTGTGGTTTTTTTAAAGGGTCCTTGACCCAGATGGAGATTCTGTGTTTGGAAAGTTATATCTGCTGGGCCTCTTGCACACCATTTGGACAGATGCAGACTCCTATTCCAGTTTTCTCCAAATTGCGACAAGGTTTGCTTTCAACAGCAAACATCCAGATAGCATGATGTGTCAACAGACGAATCAAAAGTATGTAGACTGTCACGCTTGTTCTCTTTTAAAGCCTAAGACCCTTTAAGTGAAAAAGTCTATTTAGCTCATTGTACAAAAAATGAAATATCAGCTGTTCTTTCAAAGTCTAGAAACCGGAGTAAGACTATGTCCGAGATGGGTTTCTCTGAGGAGAACTAAAATATGAAAACAGAAAAGGTTTGGGAGTTGCGAGATGGTTTCCTCATTTAACATCAGTTTTAGATTCACTCCATGAAAACATTCTTTCGAGGATGAACCGCAGCAATCCATAGCGGGCAATGCCTCTAAAACAAGAGTTGACTAAACACCTAAGAGCATCCTTACTTCTTTATTAAAAGACTTGACAATCAAGGAAAAAATGAGACAAGAAAGACTTAACAATAGAAGAGAGATACAAAAGACAAACCACGTTGAAAGATTTGATGAACAAAAAACTTGATCCCCAAGGTCCTATCAGTTGAATGGAAATCCAAAAGACCACATACTTTCTGATTGAGGTTGAAAGATTGCAGCTTTGAAAAATCTAAGAGCATCAACATATTTACCAAATCAAACGTGGTTGATTATTCATTGTTTTTGACGACCAGACACAATTGTAAGAGCAAATTCAGAAAGAAAAAGACCTGATTCAAGGTTAAAGGAGACCTAAAGATCTTTAAAGACAGTCCAAGCTAAAAAGAAAGAGCACTCAAAGTTGTGATTGTATCTTTAATTAAGTAAAAAAACAAACCTTTGTGGAGGCTGTGTTGGAGAAGAAGATGCAAAAGCCTGCAAGTAAAAAACATGGATGCTGAGATATTCATATAAGAAAGAGACCCGTTACACCACACAGTTGAGGAGGATCATGAATTGCTATCGAAAGATACATACACTCAAATCTTTACAAGGATTCCACAGGTTGAGGAGGAAGAGAATCAACACCCAAGCACATAGGAGGATAGTATTTAGTAAAATATTACAACGTATTCTCCAATGAAGGTCATGGATCTTATCCAAGCGGAGCAGCACATACAGATGATATAACAGTCGATCATGTTGTGATAAGGCGAGCTGCTACGACATACGGAGTGCAGATGAAGGAAGAGCCATTTGACATGTTTCTTTCTGGAAACCCTCACACCTCTGCAGTGACAAAATGTATACCTAACCGTGTTACTAAATGTATTGCAGCAGGAGGAGCAACTGTTAACTAAGCCGGCTATTTCAACAGCAGTAAGAACAATTGGAAAAAAATACAAGTTGTCCACTCAAGATCCAAAATGTATAAGAGCACAGGTGGATCTAGACCCTTTTAATGTGTCCACTGCCTGAACAAGGGCACAAAATACACCATCCCAAGGATTCCTTCCAGATAATAAGTGTTTGAAGGAAAATGGGATCACATAGCTTCGGTGCTTTGGAGGAATGCTGATTCCAATTCTTTTTTTCAACTAGTACTCCCATTGGCAGTGGGAAAGTACAGTTGATTGGATACAGGATAAAAACACGATTCATAACGATCAAAAACAGCAGACGCGTTTCGTCCCTACAAAAGGACTTCTTCAGGGCACAGTAAGTCTATATGTTAGGCAAGACAATGAACAGTCCAAGAGATGAGTAACCAGAGGATATGGTATACTCCAGTCAAATTGTCTATTTTATAGCGCAGACAGAGATCCTCACATGCATCAAGTGAGGAAAAAGTGGTCCAACCAATCAAATAAATTGGTGCCAGATTATCTGGTTACTAAAACACTTCAAGTAGTTTTATTTTGCATATAGTCAGCGCCTTGTCTAGTAAAACAGGTCTTTTATATAATCATTTCAGGATAGAATAGTCCATGGTCCTAAGCAAATGGAAAGGGACCAATGTGGTTGGCAAGAGTGCCGTGACCGACCCGGATCAGTCAGTGTTTAAAATCCTTACGTCTGCTCGTCAGCGATGATTATATAAAAGACCTGTTTTACTAGACAAGGCGCTGACTGTATGCAAAAATAAAACTACTTGAAGTGTTTTAGTAACCAGATAATCTGGCACCAATTTATTTGAATGGTTGGATCGCTTTTTCCTCACTTGACGCATGTGAGGATCTCTCTGTCTGCTCTATAAAATAGACAAGCTGACTGGAGAATACCATATCCTCTGGTTACTCTCATTTCTTGGATTGTTCATCTTCAGGGCACAGTAAGTCTATATGTTAGGCAAGACGAAGTCCTTTTGTATGGACAAAACGCGTCAGCTGTTTTTGATTGTTCTGAATCGTGTTTTTTAAAGAAGAATTTTGAAGAATATATTCGTGGACACGGATTAAAAAAAATATTTTTCTGAGTGTTTGGTGGTGCACCTTTGCTTTTGTTCAAACTGTGTTATTCCTGTATTGGAATTGCATTGTGACAGTGGGTGTTTTACAGTGTGCACACGAACCTCTGGGTAGTTCCAGGGTACACACGTAGGATTTAGGGATTGCGGATTAGGTGCTGTGGCCTAAAGGGTTCCACTGTCTAGCCTTATTTTTTCTACGTTTGATTGGATTCAGCATTTATCCAAAGAGTTAAGAAAAAAAAAGGCATATATTGGTGGAGAGTGGTAAAATAACATCCAACACAGATTTAAAATGGTCTCTATAGTCTGCAGCCAGTGCTAGTATTTAGCTTTCATCTGGATCACTATTAAGGAGGCATGTCTTTGGGCCTAATGTAGACACTGCATTTGACACTATGAAGAAAGCAAGCAACACTGCATGGCCTGGCTAGGGGTGGGGGTACGAGTTGGAAAAAGAACATCAAATTTAAGATGAGTGCAGATATGTGGAACATATGCAGTGTCAGGTAAACACTGGTCACCAAACTTCTCTGTTATGGTTGGTGGCAGCTCTCTAGTCCTTCCAGACAAGCTTTTTGAGGAGCAGGGCAAGGAACAAAAGGTTAATTAACCCCTTCAAAATGACTTGCTCCTCCTACTCTAGCGCACAACACACATGTAAAGTGGCAAAATAAAACCTATCACAAGCATTAAAAGTCCAGAACTACAGGGGTGTGGTTGTTAAAGCTAATTCAATATAGGTATTGCATAGATTTTGTGGAAACACATCAATAATAAAAACAAAAACATGAATGAACAACTACATTTACTGCTTTAAGTAGTTACTTTAATACAGAAAGGTACTAGGGAAGATTACCCACAAAAAAGGAGAAAACCAGGGATTAACTGTTTTATTTCCTCATTCTGTTAAAAAAAAAAAAAATTACATTCAGGCAAATACTCGATCTGAGTATAAAGAACCTATTTGTGAAAATGCAGATATTTACCATGACTATCCTATATGAGGACATTGCCTTCTTGGAGAAAAAACGGTTTCTATCAGCAGTTTTAGAAGCATGTGTACTTGCACATCCCAGTGTATTTAGCACACAATAAGATTTTAAGGTTTGTGATACAGGATGTACATTACCAGTTCAGAGTATTACCCTTCGTATAAGGTCCACAAAAGAGGTATTCATGAAGTGTTTGCGTGTGGTATCAGTGAATATGCGATCTCAATCCATTGTTTATCCATGTCTAGATGACTGATTGGTAAAGGGTAACATGTTGAAAAAATTGTAACTGGCTATATAGAAAGTGTTCACCTACTTCATCATTTCGGCTTCACTGTGAATATGAAAATAATAATTCCCTGACCCAGCTAAATAAGGGTTTTTGTGTGGGCAGAGATAAATATGTTGACCGCATTTGCAGTAGCAATAATTAAAGGTTTGACAGATCTCTTAAGCATTCTCAGACTCTGTGAAGATTGTGGTAAAATTGTTACGAAAGATGACTTCCTGTATCCAGTTATTTACCAAGTGCAAGATGTCACAAAGTCAGCTCAAGAATGTTCACAAGTCAGGGAGGGACTGAGAGGGTTTAGTGTTTGCTACCTGTTCATCATGGAGGGGGTACAATGGTAGACATAGGAGAAAATTACATAAGAAAGGACATTCTGCCTTTAAAACACAACAGGCATTGTCTAAAAGAATGCATCACATACAAGGTGGGGTCAATGTCTGTTGTGAGGGGACCACAAAAAGGCCATAGATTAGACCTACCATCAATAGGGAGGTAGAGGTTATGGGAGGAGTTCGTACAGAGGCAATGGAGCCAGACGTAAAGGTAGACTCCAGCCAAGGGTGTCTCAACCACTAAACAGTGATTCCCGTTGTGTCCACCTGGATCACAAAACACCTACCAGGAGTAGGCTTTTATGGTTCCAGATAACATTGGTCAGAAATCACATCTAACCAATTGGTGCCACCATATAGTATGATTGTCTCAAACTCAAATCAACCCCACCTAACATATCTCCTTCCAGACACATGCTCAGTCCTCAACATTTATACCATTTGAACGAAGAGGTAAAGTCACTTCTGGCAAAGGAGGCCATAGAGCAAGTTCCAAAGCAGTATCAAGGCAGAGGAGTGTATTCTCTCTACTCAATCCCCAAGAAGGATGGGACACTATGGCCTATCAGAACACTTTCATATGGTTACCCTACAGAATGTCATTCCACTGTCACAAGAAAGCGAGTTCATGACCGCCCTCGACCTGTAAGATGCATACTTCCACATTCCCATCCATCCTGCTCACCGCAAATACCTAAAGTTTGTGGAAGTCATTATCAGTTGACAGTTTTACCCTTCGGTGTCACAACATGCCAAGGGTATTCGCAAAATGTGTGGTGGTGGTCACCGCACACTTGCAAAGACGGGATTCATGTCTTCCTCTATCTAGATGACTGGCTGATAAAGAGTGCAACCCAGGGCAAATGTGTCAAAGATACACAGGTCACTATCAACCTGCTCAACAGTTTGGAGTTTACAAAAAATACAACCAAAACACATCTAGAATCCCTCCAGATACAACCCTATCTGTGAACTATTCTCAACACTGTCTCCACCAGGCTTACCCCAATCCCCAGTGTTCTGAATTTCCAGAACCAACTGGCTCTTTTTCAGCCACATTACAAGGAAGGTGATGCATCTCCTAGGCATGATGGCCTCTTGCATAGCCATTGTACCCCTTGCGTGGCTACATATGCACCCCTTACTGGAGTGTCTTGCGTCACAGTAGTCACAAGGAGAGGACAATCTTGAAGATTGTGTCGATTCAGCCCACAGTACCTCATTCCCTTCAATTGTGGAACACCAACAATCTGCTGAAAGGTAGTGCTTTTATAGACCTAGTTCCGCAAGTGACAATCACTAAAAGCGCATCACTCGCAGGTTGGGGCACATGTGTTGGAGATGAGTCAAAGAAATCTGGACTCCTCAACAGTGATCTCATCACATCAATATCTTAGAACACCTAGCGATAAAACTGGCACCCAGACCAGTCTGCACACACATTTGATATATGTTGGTCTTCATAAGAACAGACAATATGGCCTGAGTGCATTACATCCAGAAACAAGGAGGCACTTACTCTCTTCAGCTATTGCAACTAGCACAGAGCATATGAAAATGGGTGATACAACATCCCATACACCTGACAGAATATCTCTCGGGGGTAAACAATAATTTAGCGGACCTCTTAAGCAGGATGCTGCAATAAGGCCACTAGTGGGAACTCCATCCGCAAGTCATGATGCCATACTTTCATGCATGAGGAACGCTAGACAGATCTCTTTGCCACAACAGCGAAAGCAAAATGTCAAATCTTTGCCTCCAGATTTCATCACCCACAGTCACAAGGCAATGCACTATGGATGAATTGATCAGAAATATTTGCTTACGCTTTTCCGCCTCTCCCACTACTTCCCTATGTGGTGAGGAAGCTCCAACAAACCCCTCTCACATTAATTGTAATAGTTCCCTCATGGGCAAGTTTGGCTTTATACACCACCCTGCTAAATTTATCAGTAGTTCCCATGAGGCTCCCCAACAGACAGGACCGTTTTTCTCAATCACCGGACAGTCAGTTCCCAAACAACTCAAATCCTGAAATCTTAGAATTTGGGCATCTGAACTTGCCCTCTGGATGTATGGACATCCTTAGAGAAGCAAGACGATCAACCACCAAAGCTTGCTATGCGACAAAATGGAAATGATTTTTACAATATTGAAGTGTGCAGCACATTGACCCTATCAAAACTTGGTGTGTTATCTAATATATTTACAAAGGACAGGCTTAGCTTGCACATCTGTACGCCTACATCTCGCAGCCATTGCTGCATATCTACAAAACAGGGAAAAGCAATCATTTTTCAAAATCTCAATTGTTAAAGCGCTTATGGAAGGTTTAAAAAGAGTAATCCCTCCAAAAACAATGCCTGCTCTAAATTGGAATATTAATGTGATATTAACTAGACTTATGGGTCTTCCGTTTGGTCGTTACAATGATGTCCACTACAGTTTTTCATGGAAAGTGGCAATAACCTCATTAAGAAAGAATGAAATATAACCGTTTATCTTGCAAGAGCACTTATTTCAAATACTTCCGGACAGAGGTATCCTTAGGACTAATCTAAAATTCTTACCTACAGTAGTATCTTTTCACATATATTAAACTATTGAACTACCAGTCTTCTTTTCTAATCCAGACTCGCGAGCACAGAGTGTTTCACACACTAGATATTAAAAGAGCGTTGTTATACTACATTGACAGAACTAAAACTTTTCGGAAAACACTGCAATTATTTCGGTCTTTCATCAACCCTAGAAAGGGTCACGCAATATCTGAGGGGGGTATTGCTAGATGAATAGTGAAATGTATCCAAACATGTTACAATAAGGCCAAAAGGACATTACCAGTCCCTCCAAAAGCACATTCCACTAGAAAACCAGGTACATCTATGGCTTTTATGGGTAACATTCCCATAATTGACATCTGCAAAGCAGCTTCATGGTCAACCCAACATACATTTACTAAACAGTATTATGTGGATGTCCTTGCATGCCAGCAAGCGTGTGTTGTGCAAGCAGTACTCGGAGCTCAGTTTCTAATACCTGCAACATCCACTGACAAGCCACCGCAATGGGAGAGCTGCTTAACAGTATATGCAGAGCAGGTGTATCTACAGCCACACATGCTACGAATGGATTGTTAATTAACCTGTAAGCATCTGTTTGTTGCATGTAGTGCTGCAGACACATATGCGCCCACCCTCCTCCCCGCAAGTCATTGGGTGTCACAAATATAAACGACTAGCTCCACTACACCTGCACCCGATGGGCAAAAACAATCTGAAGATGGAGCTGATGACCATGTGTATTACTTACCAGTGACTGAGTCACAAGACCTCGTGACTTGAAAGATTTAGAAGAAAAACAAGTTGCAAACATGTAGGCGCCACACTCGATGGCAGAGCATGTGGATCTTCATCACTAAATGCAGTGAATAGATGCTTACAGGGTAAGTACCATAATCCTTCTTTTCTTCCTCCTTGGTAATGAGCCATTTTTCTAACGTGGTTAGCACTGAGATAACATCTAGTTTCATAGAGGCATACAAGAACCAATATTGGACCTAGTTTTGAGGAGACAAAGGGCTTTTCCAAGACTTCTGATGACTTTTTCCCTCTCCAGCACACCCTGTCCCTCCAGATGTTAAATGGCTCCTTTTCTATCAGTGTGTGGGTGGGGTGTTATCTAATGCATGAGTGAAATCCATTTACTACTTCGCCCATACTACTGTTGCTGCCCTTGTGATCAATGCAGAATAAAGGCCCCCAGCCAAGAGATCTTTCTCAAGTCTGTGTATTTGCCAAACCTTTCTGCCTGCAACTATTTGGTCCATGAACCAGTGCCTTGTGGATTTCTTTCCACCCCAAAATAAACCCAAGTTGGATCGCCTGGTAATAGAACATGAGGTTGGGAAGTCATAGTCCCCTGCTTTAGGTTATCTGTGTATAATACATCTAGGTAGCCTCTGCCTGCATGTTGAAAGAAGTGGCAATAGTTCACCTTCATTGTAGGATTAGTTGTTTGAGCTGTAGTTATCCCTAGATTAGTAGGGGAGCCTGTGGCCCACTGGAAACTGAATTGTGCCTTCAGCATTGCCATCTGATCGCATACGGTAGATACATGTAAGAAGGCTGGCATGGACATCATTGGTTTGGTCAAGGACACAGGACATCATCCACATACCTAATGAGTGTGTGTTTTGTTACCCATCTCATATGTTGTTGTTCCTACACAACCTGATCCCTAACTCCTCCATAGCCATCGCAAACAGGTGAGGGGAAGAGAGGGCAACCCTATCTGGTTTTCCTCTGAGTTTCTAACAGCAAAGAGAGGCTTCTGATTCTGACTAAGGCTGTTTGGTTTTAATAGCTGCATAGAACCCATATACAAAACCTTTCCTGATCCAAATGCCCCCAGTACTATCAAGAGATACTGTCACTCTACTTGATCAAAAGTTTGTTCTACATTTAGTAAATGCATGCTCTGAAGCAATATCATCCTGTAGGTGCTGCACATTATTGGGTCTGTGCCAGGCTTGTGGAAAACCATAATCAACTCCCAGTGCAGATGCTGTCACAGACCTATCAACCGGGATACAAGGCTATTGCAAGCCATTTTTTAGATCAGTGCCTGGTTTTAGCCTGGCTATGCTGGATTGGACTTCAAGTTTAATGGTCAGTCGGTCAGCTCTGCTTGCTCATCCATTAGATGATGCAAGTTTGCATCCCTCTCGCAAGTGCCATCTTGGAATAGGTTGATTGTTTCTGCTCTGTACAGGTTCCCATTAAAGTCCACAAAGCCTGGTGCTAAACGGCAAAGACCTTAAAGCCCCAGTTTGATCCCAGACTGCCACTATTCTGTTTTTTTTATTTATTTATTAGGTTTTGTAACTTGTACAGCCAAAATGGACACTAGTCCAGTTGTGTTTAATCATGCATCAGCCCATCTGGATTTCAGTTTATGATGACCGTGCACATTGCAGTCTACCAAACCACCCAGCACCCCTGCAACCTGGACTTTGTATAGTGCCCCAGTATCCCCACAGGCTGTCTGTCACGCTGTGCAGAGGCGCCACCTCATCTTACAAACATGGGCCAGCATGTCCATTCTTCATTTTGATTGTCTGTTCGCATTCAAGCTCACCACATAGTCTTGGAGCGGGCCCCAGAAGTCCATCAGCCTAGAGGATGGCAACAACCTTTTGGCATAGTGTTCCACCAGCTCACTGCACATAATCTTATCTCTTATCCAGTATTCAAATTTAGGAGGAACACCCCGCCCGTGTCCCACATCAAAGCCACTCGCCTCAGGCCTAATAGGGTCGCCTTGGCGGTAATTTTCTGCAGTGTTTAGGGGTGTCCAATACGTTCCCCAGCAGTATCATCATGAGAGATATGAGGATTACGTTGTTGTCTCTATATTAAGGTTGCCTCCAATAAGAACAACCCACCCCTGACGAGCTCCGTCTGATAGTGTATTTTGAGAAGTGTATCATGGCCGCTGTTTGGTGCATAGAGGTTGCCTACTGTGAGATGGCTTTTGCCAATTTATAAAGCAAGAGATGGGGATGTACCTGCAGAGTGTATCTCCATTTTAAAAACATCACCTCGTAATGTACTAGAGATGAGAATGAAACCCCATCCCCTAGGCCGTTTTCTTGCCGTGGCTTGAAGTTATGAAGATGTTGTGTCTGTCCCTGTATCTGTGATCTTCAGCCCAATAATCAAATTCAATGTCACATCCTTTCTGGGCTGGCTCACCCTCCCCCAAATACCCAACCTAAGTTTCAAACTATGAATATAATCAAACAAGCAACCATATGTGCCACATCTCCCCCCACCACTTCAGAATGTGTTGTGCCCTAAATTAGGCATGACTTTGGTGCTTTACCCTCCCACACTTCAACCCTTACCTGCCTGCCGTCAACCCAGAGGCCAGTCTCCTCCATCTGATGTGTTCAGCCATGAGGACAGTTTGTTTTTCTAACCAGCAACTTACGGGGACTGGCCCTATTCTTCTCCCATCTGCTCACCAGGTCTCCTCCGGATAGGGAGGGTAAAAGTTTGGACTCATCAGGCCGCAGTGTCTGCAATACGGCAGCTAAAACCATGAAAGTGGCCAGTGCAACAGCCCTCCTGGGGAGATATGATCGAACCTTGTGTGATTCCATTCTCATCTTTGCGGATCACCTTCAAAAGGAACATCAGGAGGATTATCTGGAAATTGTCCAGGAAAGAGCCATAGTCTCTCTAACCAGTTTATCAGTGTGGCGACAGTTGCTGCCACTGGGTCTCTACGCAGACATACATGGCTCCGACTGACCTCACTAAAGCCTGACGCTTAGCTGCGTATTCAGAACTTGCCATTTTCGGGTGTCCACTCTGTTAGGCTTGCATGCCGATGATGAAATGGCAAGGATGAAGACTGAGGTGGTTACTTTGAAAGCCATAGGGCTTGAGAAATCAAAAGACCAATGCCGTTCGTACTGGCCCTACCACCATAGTTTCCCTTTACAGAGGGTTCAAACCCCTCAATGGCAGCCCGGTAGATCGCGACAGTACCAAAGGTCCTAACAATCTAAGTTCAAGGAGCAGCGGCGGCGTGCTGCACAGAAAGCTAACCAGGGGGCTGACAACCAACGGCATCAAAACCCTGAATCCTCTCTTCCCCCTCATCTGTTACGCACTCAGGGGAAAGCATTTCAAATTACTGTTCAGAGTGGCAACGCAGAACAGACGCCTGGGTCTTGAATATTGCCAGAAATGGCAATTGTCTCAGATTTACTTCCCCACCACCGTCCACTCCACCAAAGTCATCCACATCCCACCTCGACCTTCTAAAGGAAGAAGTCAACACTCAATGTCACAAGAAAAAGGTGCAATCTGTCCCCCGAAGTCAACAGGGAAAGGGTATTTATTCCAGGTACTTCCTCGTGCCGAAGAAAGGAAAACAAGAGTTCAGGCCCATTCTCGACCTCAGGATTGCAAATAAATGGATTCTAACAGAAAAGTTCACAATGCTGGCTTTACATCAAATATACCCTCAGCTTCATCAGGGAGACTGGCTTTGCTCCATAGACTTGCACGGCACATATTTTCATATTCCCATTGCAAGGAAGCATCGAAAATTCCTCAGATTCATTGTGGGGCAAAACCACTACCAATACGCTGTCCTACCGTTTCATCTCAAGTCAGCACCCAGGACGTTTTCCAATAGCATGGCTGTGGTGTGAGCACATCTTCGAAAACACAGACTTTGTCTATCCTTACCTGGACGACTGGCTTATCAAGGAGTCTACCTTCCCAGAAGCCCAATGGCATTTCAAATGGACTTGCAATCTTCTCCATCGGTTGAGTCGTCTGGTCAGTTTTCACAAGTCCACATCCACACCAGTCAGAAATTGTACTACTTAGGGGCTACCATCGATACACTACATGCAAGGGTAATTTCTTCGGAAGGACCGACGCTTAAGTGTCACACCCTCAAATGGATGTACCATCCAACAGTCCGCATGGTCTCTTCACTCTTCGACTCAATGGCCTCTTGCATCTTTCTTACTCCACATGCGAACTGAGAGGACAGGGTCACCCTATCCATTCATGCTATCAGGTCACTCCAGTGGTGGAGTTCCCCGAGCAATCTCCTGCAGGGGATGCCTTTTGACCAGCAGGACCCAACACAGACCATCGTGACGGATGCGCCTCTGCTCGGGTGGGGAGCCCACATAGGTCTGCGCATGGTCTTCGAAGAAGAGAACATAATGCATCACCCTCCTCAAACTCTGTGCCGTTCACCCTGCTTTTTCAGACGGACAATACAACCACCATGTACTACCTGAACAAGTAAGAAGGAACAAGGTCCAGAGCCCTTCACAAGAAGCTGACGATCTGGCTCTGGCTCATTGCCAGGAATCTGAAGATGATAGCCATTCACCTACCAGGTGTTCAGAATGTCCAAGCAGACGTGCACAGCAGTGCTCTTGTAGAAAACCACCTTATCAGAGCTTTTCGCCTCAGCGGAAACCAAAAAATGACAGCTTTTAGCATCCAAGGTCATTTGAGAATGCACTATTGATCGACTGGTCCAACACATTTCTTTACGCTTTTCCACCAATTCCTCTGATTCCTGCAGTCCTGCGCAAACTTTCAGCCATGACAGCCAAGATGATCCTCATTCAAATAGAAAGGGAATTGTGGCTCCCAGGCCTTCTTCATCGGTTGCTCCATCCACATCTCAGGCTGCTATGCAGGCCAGACCTTTTCAGAAAGTTCGGAGGACAGATCTTACACCCCATCCTCTCCTTCTTGAGTTTGCAGCATGGCTCCTGAGATAGTGCAGTATGGCCATCTGAACCTACCCCAGGTCTGTATAAAGATACTATAGGAGGCAAAGCGCCCATCCACGAGATCTGCGTATGCCTTTTAATGGAGGAGATCTTGCATCTGGTGCTCATCCAGGCTGATAGACCCTACATCTTGCCAGCAGGATGTCAATCTCTTATATTGGTTGCACCTTGCTAAATCTGGCCTACAATTTTCTTCCATCAAAGTCCACGTAACTGCACTCACAGCATACAGGAAAAGTCCTTCACAAACCTCTTTCTTTAGGGTCCAGTTATCAAAGATTTCCTGGAAGGGTTAAAGAAGGTATCTCCTCCTGTAAGGAGCCCATCTCCACCATGGGAGCTTAACGTGGTGCTTTCACATCTCATGCTACGTCCTTTTGAGCCTATACATAAAATATTACTTCAACATCTCACTTTGAAAATTGCCTTCCTTGGGGCTAGAACATCAGCACGTAAAATTAGTGAGATACAGTCCCTTTGTGCTCATGAGCCATACATAGTCTTCTACTCATCCAAAGTAGTGTTGTTAAAGTTCTACCTAGATAAAAAACAAATCTATTCGTAAATCGCAACAATTGTTCATCAATTCTGGCCCACTTCGTACAGGTCTGGCTACCTCCAAACAGTCCGTTACCATGTGGATTGTCTCTTGTATCCTTTGCTGTTATCAGCTAGCTAAAAATACCTCACTGGCAAACCAAAAGCACACTTCACTAGAGGCAAGGCAGCCACCACTACCTTAATGATAAATATTCCCTTGGCAGACATCTACAAAGGTGCTACATGTAGATCAGTCCATACATTCACTAGGCACTACTGCCTTGACACAGATGCTAGAGCAGAAGCTCAAGTGGGACATGCGTCCCTTAGAAATCTCTTTGCTTAACTACTTATCTACCGTTTGTTTCTGACTACTCCACCGCCTCAGGGTGGGTCGGCTTGCTACTCTATAAGGTATGGTTTCTTCCCAGTAACTCCAGTTCTCTCGTAGGGGTATTTCCATGATAGTCATAAGCTCTCACCCTCCTGCCCGGTGAAGTAGACACACATTTTCATACTCCGCTATTAATCAGCTAGTACAGCCTTCAAAAAGAACTGGGCTAACTACCTCTGGCTGAGCATAATGGGATACTGGAGGTCACATAGTTCTTAAAGAGACAGTCTCCTTTGTCTTTACTTATAAAGGCAGCCTATGGGCTACATTGCCATTCACCGCTCTCTCTTCGTTTGGATTTTTTCTGTGACCATACCAATGTTATCCATGCTTTAGATGCATGTTTTCTTGAATGCTCTCCTTTTGCCCCTTCAAGATGAATAATTCTGACCACTGTAGCCTAATCCTTCAGGCTGCATTATGACTTAGGTGACTCTTCAAGGCCTTCCTGAAGAAAGGCAAACATTAGGACTTAAAAAGATATGTTGGGAAAGTGCTATGGGGTCCCCGCAAGTGGGCGGAACTATTCAACGCTTATGGCTATCATGGAAATACCCCTACGAGTGAATCGGAGTTACAGGTAAGAAACTATACTTTCATCCACACTAAACTTGGTCTCTGAAAGCTTGGGGTTTGTGTAGGGAGTATACTGTGGCAATCCTAGTGTCCTCCAACATTTAATACTAAAATCAAATTTGAGGCAGACCCTGTATCCACAGCGAACCCGGCAACAGAAGTCTGGTAGGAGAAAAGCAGGGTGCTTCTGAAACCAGACACTGTATCAACAAGAATTGTCTTGGCATCTTTTTCTTTCCTTTTCAAATTTGCCCCAAGTGTTACATATGGCTTGACAGTGTGGTGTTGCAGGGTGCCCACAGCCCCCACTCTGGATAGTCTGTGGAGGTCAGCGGTATCGTCTCTGCCCATTCAGGTCAGCCTATTGTTTGGTCCTGGGAGGTATATCTGATGGAGACATCTAGCCGCAGATTCCCTAACTTAAAAGTATCCCCAGGCATCAGACAGGATCCGGATTTTTTTTGCAGCAGCACCTCTGCACGCCGGCAGACGGCGCCACACGACCCCGCCCTGATGTCGTCCACGGACGTTACGTCAGCGAGGTCATATAAGTCCCTCCCGGCGCATTGACGTCGGTTTCCTTCTTTTCTGCGTGCAACGCGGATCCGGAGTAAGTGGTTCCTCTGAACTGTTCTCAGGCCCCTTTGACGCCTTTGCATCTGGAACAGTGTGCGATGCCTTCGGGCTTTAAAACGTGTACATTCTGTTCGCGGCAAATGTCCTCGACGTACCCACACCTTATCTGCATGTGGTGTCTGGGCGAACACCACGACTTGACGGATTGCGACGCCTGCCAACAGCTCAAGCCGAAGTCCCGGCGGTAGCACCGGATGAAGTTACTTTCGGCTCGCCTGTCCCGGTCGGAGTCATCACGGTCCCTGGCCTCTTTGGCGACAGGTCCCGGAGTCTGTGTCTGGTTCCCAGGTGCGTCGCTCGCCCCTTCCCGGTAAGCCCCGGTACATGTCGCCGAGGTCCTCGACCTCCCTTCCTTCGGTTGGCGGGGGCACTAGTTCCCAGATCTCTCCGGATGTGCGCCCCCGGGAGTCATCCCTCCCCTATCCGTCTTTACCAGGCGTGGGGGCGACGCGGACCCAAATGGTGGCCTATGCCGCGGCCTTGCAGGCCTACCTTGGGTCCCCGCCTCTCCCCAGGGCATCCTCGGACCCTCCGTTAAGTGCGGGGTCTCCAGTAGGCTCGCCGGTGGGTCTGCCCCCGGTGCCGATTTAGCCCCTTACCTCTAGGGATGATGGAGATATGGCGTCGTCAGGGCGTGGCCCGGCAGGGTCCCCCTCTTCAACCCGTAGCACCCCTACCACGCTGCATAGTCCAGTGGGGCTCCCTGTGGCGTCGCAGGTGGTCGCTGGTGCTCACAGCTTGGCTCCGAGCCCTCCTCGGATTTCCGGTCAGGCGCTGGCCTTTTTGGAGGCCGGTGCCGGTTCGGCGCCAAGGCCTTGCCTCCCTGACTCCGGCTCCGTCCCTTACTTCAGGGTCGGAGCCTGTTGTGGTCGAGGCGGGGTCGGCGCCATTCCTTTCTTTGGAGAAGGGCCCAGTCGGCGCAGGACGAGGCCGAGTCTGCGCCGGACGACGTAGAGTCGGTGCAAACCGGGAACTTCCCGGTGCCGTCTTGACGCCGGATCATTGACTCCTCTCCGGAAGCTTCCTGGGGGAGTTCGGCATCACCCCTACATCCAGCATCGCCGGATCCATCCTTGCCTCTCCCACCCTTGGAATTTGTGGCTCCGGCGGATTCTCCGCCTCCTCAGGAACCCCATCAGGACCCTCATTCGTCCATGGGGCTTCCTTCATTTGGACTTTGGTCTCATCCTCTGTTCATCGGAAGCCCTCCTTGGGGTGGAAGGCTAAGTTTACAGCCCTCACCCACAGAGGAGTTGTTGTCCCCTCCTCGGAGGGCTACCGAGGCTGGTGCGGCATTTCTAAGGGTTGTCTCAATGGCCGCCCGCATTCTTAGTATGCAGCCCCCTTCAGTCCCTCTGCCTGTTGACCCTCTGTTGGATGTCCTCCATCAAGGTTCAGGGAATGTAGAGACGCTTCTTCCCTTCCAAGCTTCTCTTTATGATGCCCTCCTGGGCACCTGGGCTCGGCCGGCATCGGGTGATCCAGTGGCTCGTTCTATCATCCTCCGCCCTGCTCCAAACGATCCAGTTTGCTTATTTGTTCATCCAGATGTTCAGGGGTTGGTTCTGCAAGCTGCTTTTCCTTCCTTGCCTCAGCTGCTGCTTCCTCCCTCCCGGGCGTCCAGATGGCTTGAGTCGTGGGGTCGTAATATTTTCGCCTCCACTAGCGCTGCACTTCGATCACTCAATACAGTGTGTGTCTTGGTTCGGGCTACTTCTGCCCTTTGGGACTCTGCTGAGTCTCTTCTAGCTTCCACTTCTGAGGGTGCTTGTGTTGACCTCCTCTGTCTTATCCGTGACGGCTGTGATCTGGCCTCAATTTACTATCCGTTCGGCTCTGGATACCTCGGATGCATTAGGCCGCGCTATGGCTGGTTCGGTTGCACTACGATGCCATGCTTGGTTACGGGATGGTGTCTTCCCAGACTATATCCGGGAACGCCTTGTTGACCTGTTCTTTGATGGGGTCCTTTTGTTTTTTCCCCGCGCCGTTTCGGCGCCTCCTTGCGGGCTTTCGCCCTCCCCCTTTATCTGTACTTGGCGGGTCTCACTTGGTCATATCCTGGGGTGGTTACCCTTTCATTTAACGTCCGCCTCTTGGACTATGTGTTTTTGGGCTGGCAATAAGCCTACTGTGGCGGTGTTCCATAGGTCGTTCTGTTCTGTCCTCTGAATATGGTTTACCCTAAGAGGTGTTACCCTGTTTTTCTTGGGGGTGTGACATACTCCAGGTGAGGTTACCTGTATTCTACTGTGTAGCTCTGCTCTGCGCCAGGCAGACGTGGAAGTTCCCTAGGGCTCCCTACATCTACTGACACTATTTGCTTACCGTTGGACGGTTTCTAGTGTTGTGCCTTCTGGCACCGCCTGGCTTAAGCCTTGGGTGTGTACCTCATTGTCCTCTTCTAGGGGGTTTTCTCCTTGTTCAATCTCTTTTCAGAGTATTTCAACACGCTTAAAAATGAAGGTGCCTCCTGCCCCAGGTGCATCTGGCGGGTCCTCCTATCGTACCCGCAGCTGCCTGGTCTCGTGGCTGGGTTATATATATATATATATATATATCTCCTCGGATTGGCTGTTGGGTATCCCTTTCTACACACCTCCACCTCTCTTCGCTTCTGCAAGGTCTGGTCCTATATCCTCGTATTCGGTGAGCAGTTGGGTACCCTATACTCTGCCTTGCCCTCCTTTCGTACGGCAGGATTTTTCTTACGTTTTAACTTCACTTCGGTGCATGTTCCTGCAACTGCAGAATAAGGTTTCCTGGGGTTCCACTTCATAAGGTGGGCCTCCGCCCCTGGATACTCTTTCTAGAGTCTTATCTGTCCGATCATATGCTGCACAGTCCCCCTCTTCTATGGGGGTGCATTTCCCCTCCGGGTCGGAGGTGGTGGGCTGGAGATCTGATGTTCTCAACAGCTATGTGTGTTCCTCACAGTTCTTATAGGCACCTTCAGTGCCTTGGAATCCACACTCTTCCGATGTGTCTGTTTAATTTGGGTGTTACCCTCATCTGTGTCTGGTGTGCCTGCAGGACAGCTCCTCTAATGAAGGTCGTCCCAGCTGCTCCGTCCTGCGCTTCTATCTTCCGTGGGTGTGTTCACCCCTTGGCCTTCCAACTCACTTGTTCGGCAGTCCCATACTCTGCTTAGCTACGCCACTTTGTGGTCTCCATAGCTGTCTGCTTTGTGCATGCTATCGTTGTGGTCCGCCTCGGTGTTCTTCAGCGTGGTGCTCTCCGCCTGGTTGTCTTTGTGTGACTAAGGGTTCACTTGGTGTATCTTCTTTTCTTGCATATCCTTCTGGGCCGTTGCTCAGTTCCTTCTTGCCTCCTGGATGCTGCCTGTCCGGCATTCCTTGCACAGGCTCCCCTGTTGGGCTCTGGTTACGTCCATATTGCCCTCTAGCTTTCGGTGGTGCCAAATTGGTGCACCATTAAGCTGTGTCAGTAGCTCCTCGTTAAGTACTCTAAGGTTCTGGGATATGGCTTACTGCCGTTTCTACATCTCCTGCTCTCACAGGTATGGTCTCGCACCATTCTGGCAGTCTTGTAATACCTTGCCTCCCGTAGTCTTTTGCTGTCTGAGCTGCTTGGATTGCTCAATAGCTGATGCCACAGCTTTCACCTTGCTCCGTTCTTATGTGGCAGGCTTAGTGCTTCGGGCACTTTCTATTATTCTGTCGCAGACCCACCTCCCCCCTTGGGGCACGGCAATGGTAGCTATTCTAAGTTAAGAAATATGTGGCTAGATGTCTCTATCAGATGTACAAGTTACTTACCTTCGGTAACGATGTATCTGGTAGATACGTTGACTAGCCGCAGATTCCTTAACGCCCACCCATCCTCCCCGTTCTGCGAGGACCTTGTAAGGTGGGTTTCTCCACTTTGCCTCCTTTCAGTTGGCACTGGTCTTCATTCAAGGTGTTCAATCTAATGCAACCCTTTTCTGGTTTACAATATGCAGCCACCTTCCTCCAGGTGGCTTCTCTTCATGTGGAGCGGTGCTTTGTGCTTCGCCTTCACCGGAAGATTCTTCTTCCTTTTCTCTGCATTCCTACACCCTGGTCCTTCCAGTGTGAGATCTTCTCCTCTTGCTTTCCCTCCCTCCCCCCTCCTCTTTCTATTTGGGGATCCTGTCTCCTGTTCAGTCGTCCTTTTGGGATCTGCTGGCCTGTGTTTCAGCTTTCTATTACTATAGGGGAAGTGCTATTCTTGTAATGTCTTCTCGCAGTAGATTGTTGTTCTTCCTGTGCTCTGCCCTTGTTGGCCGACCCAGTTCTACAATGTGATAAGTCTATCTGTGTCTGTCGGGATATTCTTCCCTTGTTACTCAGCCTCTGGGGAGGGTCCGCGCTTCGTTTTGCGGGGTTGTCCCTCACAGCTTTGCATGTGCTCTTTCTTTTACTTCTTTGTTTGTAAATCGACAGTGTCTGATACTGTTCTTTATGATGGTGTTCTGCACCATCCCATTTCTTTGTCTTATGGAGTTTTTCTCCTTCGCACACTGTTCCCATACTTTCACAGTTTTGTCGGTGGCTCTGCGTTGTGCCGCAGAAAAGCTTCTCCGAAGAAAACTGACGTCCGCACGCCGCGAGGCACTTTTATGACCTCGCTGAAGTCACGTCCGTGGACGACGTCAGGGCGGGGTCGTGTGGCGCCGTCCCCCGGCGCACAGAGGTGCTGCTGCGAAAGATTTTCCGGATCCAGTCCGACTCCTGGGGATAATTCTAAGTTAAGGAATCTGCGGGTAGACAACGTCTCTACCAGATAGCCAGTTACTTTTCCCAAATATAAAAAATACAACTTTACCACTGAATTGGATTTTTAATAAGTATTAAGTTAATCGTTCAGTTATTTTTCTAGTTGATCCCTTTCCAGAGTTGGCAGTATTATTATTTAAATCAGGTCTCTGGTTTTCTATATTGGGCAGCTAAACCTTCTACAAAAATCATTTATTGGGCATTTTCACTGAACGGACACAATAATATTAATTTCTACAAGTCTCACTTTTAAATTCCATGCACCCCACCTTGTGGGCTGCAAGGCTTATATAGGAGTGACTTACAAATATTTAGAAGGAAAATGTTTACCAGCTAAAAAGGGTTATTTTAACAGGAAATATTGCAGGTTTTACACTCCAGCCGTCAGGCTACAATGATGGGCCTAAAGCCTTGTTTTCCGTTGTCACAGTAGTGTATGGCACAATAAGTGCTGCAATACAGAGGTGACCGTTTACTTTTCATGCCAGCGGTATATTTCTGCACCGTTTACTTTGTCTTTATAGAAAGGTTAAATAAGCTAATCGGACATTAGCCAATTTCTCCAAGTTTTAGGGGTCATAGCACATACACTGGGCAATAGTGGCCCCGTGTACAGAGTCTAAAAACCAGCAATAGGTGAATAATCGGGGGTGGCCACGTAGTAAAAGTAAATTTCCTTAACTCCCGGGTTTTTTTCTGCCAGTGGTCAGCCTAGTGGATGTATTTTGTATAAACAATAGAGGGAAATTAGAAACTGCTCTTAAGTAAATTTATTTGCCCTAGTTTAATCTAGAATGGATGAAAACTAGGATGGCTAATGCATTGAACTAAGAGTCCAATAGAATGCACTATATGTCGAAGAAGTTTTAAATGATAAATGCAGCAGAGAGATACTCTCCTGTTTTGTATCATTTGAAAATTCTTGTTTTGTGGACTCTTAGTTCCACTATAGATAGGAGGTTTTAGGGAAAGCTTCACATAAAGAATGATGCCCAAGTTTCTCACTGTTATGGAAGGATTGGTTTTGGGATTCCTCGCTAAAAGGCACTTCAAAGCATGTGTGGCTATAGATACACATGCTCTGCATACTCCTGCCATCTAGTTTTGGGTCCAGATGGTTGCAACTTGTTTTACTTAAAAGAAGTTGTTCAAGTTGCAAGGTCCTGTGGTTCCTCCTCCTCCTCTGGTAAGTAGTGTGCATGGTCACTGGCTCAATTTTCTGATTGTTTTTCTATGCCATCAGGCTCGGACATATCAGTTGAAGCTCCTCCTCGAGGTACCCTTTCGAGGCCTTGTAAACTCACAGAAACTCACATAGTCGCCAAAGATCTACAGTTGAGCATCACAAAAATGTCAACTCCAAAGAATAGTACTCCAGAGGGCCACTGTTCCTAATGTGTATCCTTGCAGGGTTTTGTGACTATTGGGACAGTCTGATGGGCATATCTTTAGTAGGAACTGGTGCCCTCACACACACGTGAGGGTGTCCTGCTTCATCATCGGGCTTTGCTCCTCGTGGGGTCGGTGCTGCAATACCCAATGGGATCCGCAAGAGGGCTCTTTGGCGGTAATCTTTTGATAAGCCGTGAGGGTGTGTGGGTAGTTATAGGTAGTGAGTTAAAATTATCTCAAGGATACCTCCATGTCTTAATTTTATTCTGAGGTCCCCACTGTAGGGTTCAAAAGTGATATGCATAGATTGTCCTTCGCCATCACGAGAAGTTTCCAATCTACTCGTGTGAGAGATCTGGGTGTAACGTGTGTGAGATCTGGGTCGACATGTTTCACGCCCTAGTGGTCTAGGAGGGATCAGCTGCGTTTCTTCAGGACCATAAAATGGGGGAGACACAGTCCCTACTCATATTCTGGGATGTGTTTGGGGGTACTGTGTCATGTGTGGTAATTACTAATATTCCCACAACAATGTCCACTGGTAGTGTGAATACCTAGTGGTCAGATGAACCGTACTGATTTCCAACCCTTCGATGCAATGAACCGGGCACCTTAGGTAAAGGCTGGGGCCCGCAGCACTGAAAGCCTCACAGTCCAAAGGCGCAGCTTTGAAAACGCGGCCCGCTAAAAAAAAACCCCACCTCCCCAGAAGCAAACAGTCTGTGCCGAAACTCCATGTTAGCAAAGAAGAGGAGGAAGGTCCTATCCTCAAGAAACTGCCACTTGTCCTCTGCAAAGGACAATTGACCCAAAGAATGACAAGCTCGCCACTCCAAAAAGAGAGGGCTGGAGTTTGAGGAGCCTTTGATGTTGCCACAGAAGAAGGCGACAATAGTTCACAAAGGCACCAGTCCACCACCACCTCCATTAACACACACCTCACCATTTTACTTGTTACCGTCGCTTTGTCATACACACTACCACATTCCAATGTAGGGAGTGTAGATCCATATTTACCAGCTGAGTATATTGAGGGGCATTCAGACTACCCACATAGACCTGATAACTCTTGGTAAGATTACAATGTAGACCCACATAATGATACAGATTTAGAACCAGTTCCCATTAAACCATCCTCACCAGATGACACAAGCTACTACCATACTGTCAACCAGAGAGCTGCAACATGCCACAAAGTGGATATGCATGTCAGCCCTGAAAAAGATTTTTTTTTTGGTGGAGACTTTATCCAAAACAGAAAGAAGCATACAGTATTCACCTACGATAAAGTGTTAAAACTGTGCACAGAAATTTTCAGGAATCTGGTGAACTACTACTACTCCTAGAAAAGAGAGGAAGTACAAACCATCACCCTGATATCCACTCTACATTAGGGGACACCCTCCCCGACTCTTTAGTAGTAACTGCTACAAGGCAACATAGGCGGCAGGAGATGTCTCCGTCTGATAAGGGAAGTAAAAGAATTGATGCTGTTGGGAAGAGGGTGGCCATAGGCAATGCCAGTCACTGGCGGATTGCCAATTCGGTGGTACTGTTATTGAGATATAATAGAGCACAGTGGGATGACATGGAGTATCTCCTCCAACATATCCCAGAACAATTTAGAAATCAAAGAGAGGACTTGGTTAATGAGGGGAAACGCCTATTTTGTGCAACCTTTAGGTGTGCACTTGATGCAGCTGACACCACTGCTACGGATATCAACTCGCCGTTATCTTACGAAGGTATGTGTGACTATGCATTTCTGATGGATACATCTGCCAGTGGATTCCTCACCTTGTGAATATCCCCTGCGCCAGCATTCCACTGAACCTTTTTTTCCCCAGCTCTCTACGCCGACGGTCATAATGCATCGGCTCCGCTCGCGACTCCGTATGACGTCACCGGAGCCATAAGAGAGCCACGCCGGCGTGATGACGTCAGTTCCCTTTTTTCCGCGCCGTCGACTCGCAACGGTTTTTCCAGTACTCTCCTGCTACTTTGTAGTTGTTCGGTGTTACTGTTAGAGAAAATCTATTATGTCTTCGACGAGGAAGTCGAGTTTTAAGCCCTGTAGGGAATGTGGGGGCCACATGTCTATGACAGACCCCCATGATGATTGTTTGTGGTGCCTTTCATCTGACCATGACGTCGAAGATTGTTCAAGCTGCAGGAGGATGAATCAGAAGGCGTTGAAGGAAAGGGAGGCGAAGCTTTTTATGGCCAAGGCCAAAAAGGAGAAGAGAGGTAGAAAGAAGGAGAGGTCGAGACCGGAGTCATCAACTTCACGTTCATCGAAGTCGAAAAAGCATCATAAGAAAAGGAAGCATTCCTCTCAACGCCGAAGTAAGGATTTGTCTCCTTCTCCTTCGAAGGATCTCCTTCGCCGAAGCGGACTCCAGCGCGGTCACCGGCGCCGTCTCCGGTTCCAGTGGAGTCGTCTGTTTCTGAAGATGAGCAGGAACAAAGGAAGGAGCCTTCTCCAGGGCCTGAGGATCCTACGGCTCCGGTAGAGGACACTGCGGCGCCGTTGCCAGGTACTCCGCAGACGGATCCAAGATCGGTTCCTTATCCGCTGTTTCCGGGTACGGATTCTTCGCATTTTTTAAATGCACTGTATGGAATCTTCCATCGGGCTGCCTTCCCATCCGGTGCACCGACTGGTCCCGTGGGTCCTATGGCGTATACTCTAGCGGTACCGCAGCATTATGCTCAGGCCCCGTTTATGCCCTTTCTGCCGATGGCGCCTTCGTGGCAGTTTCTGGCGCCGTCTGGGGATCCATTGGGATTTCTGCTGGATCGTCATGCTTCGGAGCCTTCCTCGACGCCGTTGCCGACTCCCTCGGCGCCGCATTCGGCGCCGCCGACTCCCTCTTTGGCACCGCCGACTCCTACACCTCTGGCTCCACCGACGCTGTGTACGATGCCGACGACGCCGGCTCCACGGATTCGGTCGAGAAGGGAGGCCCAAAGGGTCTTGGATGAGGTAAGGTATAGAGTGGAGGTAGAGGAAGGTGAAGTGGACACGTCCTCTGATGAGTTTGAAGGGATACAAGAGGCTAGTGGCCTGGATACGACCCCTGAGTGGGAGCATACTTCATCTAGATCCTCTCCACCTCAGGAATTGGTTCCTTACCATATGGTTATAAAGAAGGCCGCAGAGCTGTTGGATTTGCAGTTACCCTCTGCGGAATATAAATCTAACTTGCTGACAGAGGTGTTGCATTCACCTACTTCGACTTCTGAGCCTTTACTGCCTTTTAATGAGGCTATTTTGGAGCCTGTTTTGGAGGTATGGTGTAAACCACTTTCTTCTCCAGCGGTTTCCAGGCAGGTGGCGAGAAGATACAGGGTGGCACCTGGGGATCCAGATTTTCTTTCTACGCACCAGTCTCCAATAATGGGCTCGTCTATAGCCACGAGAAGGCAGGCATGGCTCCGTTCATCTGGCTTTTCTACGGATGTTCAGGCCACATTGGTGGATTTGCCATTTGATTGACAAAAATTATTTGGCGAAAAAGCTGACTCCGCCCTACAGAGATTTAAGGACAGCAGGGTAACAGCTAAATCTTTGGGTCTGCAAGCTCCTGCTAAAGGTTTTGGTTTTAAAAAGTTTAGGGATTTCGGAAGGCCTTCATTTTGCTCCTTCCGACAGCCTCAGCAGCAGCAGCAACAACAGCAGAATCCCTTCTATAGGTCCTATAGAGAGAGACAAAGGGGTCGGAGAGGTTCTGGACGCAACCCCTCTTCTTCTTCCTCCTCCTCTGCTCCCAATGAGGCTTCAGGCCCTTGATCCCCCATCCTGGATCATGTAAGACCTGTGGGGGGTCGGGTGTCCCACTTTCTGTGGGGTTGGAAATCTGTTACTACAGACTTTTGGGTTTTGAACCTCGTGGAGACTGGGTACGCCCTTTCCTTTCGGGAGTTTCCTCCCCCTTACCCTCCTTGCCAAGGCTACTGCTCGGAAGACCATCTGCTTCTTCTGCAGAAGGAGGTGCTAGCTTTGCTTCAAAAAGGTGAGATAGAGGTGGTTCCGGAGCAGGAAAGGGGTCAGGGATGCTACTCCCGGTATTTCCTGATTCCCAAGAAGGACGGCAGATTGCGTCCGATACTGGACCTCAGAGTCTTGAACTTTTACCTGAAACAGGAGAAGTTCAAGATGCTGACCCTTGCACAGGTTCTTCAAGCGTTGCAGCAAGGAGACTGGATGGTGTCGCTCGACTTGCAGGACGCGTACTTCCATGTCCCAATCCTGAAGTCGCACAGGAAGTATCTCCGTTTTACGGTTGGGTCGCAACATTACCAGTTTGCGGTCCTCCCGTTTGGTCTTACTACCGCACCTCGAGTCTTCACGAAGGTGATGGCAGTGGTAGCGGCCCATCTCAGGAGGTCAGGGATTCCGGTTTTCCCCTACCTGGACGACTGGCTTCTGAAGGCAGAGTCCCCAGAGATGGTGCAGCATCATCTGCAGGTAACATCTCAGCTGTTGTTCGAATTGGGTTTTTCGATTAACGTGCTCAAATCTCACCTGGTGCCCTCTCAACGCAACCTGTTCATAGGGGCGGTACTGGACACTACTGTGTGTCGAGCATTTCCTCCTCCTCAAAGGATTCTCGACGTTCAGGAGATGGTCCCTTTATTCCACAATGGAGCGGTTGTTCCGGTTCTGAAGGTCCTTCGCCTGCTCGGTCTGTCCGCCTCCTGCATTCTGTTGGTCAACCATGCACGCTGGCACATGAGGGCGCTCCAGTGGTGCCACCGCAAGCAGTGGTATCAGCACAACGGAGATCTCAGGGAGTCGATCAGGATCTCCAGAGAAGCTGCAGCGGATCTATCTTGGTGGAGCGTGGAGGGCAATCTGTCTCAAGGAAAGCCCTTCCATCTACCTCCATCGGTGGCCACGGTGATAACGGATGCCTCCACCTTAGGGTGGGGTGCTCATCTGGGGGATCTGGAGATCAAGGGTCTTTGGTCTCCGGAGGAGAGGTTGCTTCACTTCAACCTTTTGGAATTGCAGGCGATTCGTTTGCACTCGAGGCCTTCCTCCCTTCCCTTCGCGGTCAGTCTGTTCAAGTCCTGACGGACAACACTACCGCGATGTGGTATGTCAACAAGCAGGGAGGAGTGGGGTCACATTGTCTCTGCAGAGAGGCCCTGCGTCTTTGGTCCTGGGCTCAGGACCATCGGATTTGTCTGATGGCAAATCATCTGGCCGGGGTGCTGAACGTGCGTGCGGACAGTCTCAGTCGGCAGTTCTCCGCCGACCACGAGTGGAGGCTCCATCCGGAGGTGGTTTGTTACGTCTTTCGGACGTGGGGAATCCCTCGGGTGGACCTGTTTGCCACCCGCGAAAACTCGCACTGCCCGTCATTCTGCAGTCTTCAGTTTCCGATGCAGGGGGCGTTGGGGGATGCGTTTCAGTTGAGTTGGGGCTCACGACTCCTTTACGCGTTTCCTCCCATACCCTTGATTCCTCGGGTTCTGGGGAAGATTCGCCAAGACCGGGCCCAAGTCATTTTGATCGCCCCGGATTGGCCAAGAAGGGTGTGGTACACAGATCTTCTCCACCTCTCCTCGTGCCCTCCGCTCCGTCTCCCTCTGAGGGCAGACCTCCTCTCGCAATCGGAGGGGCAGGTTCTACACCCCCACCTCCAGAGCTTACACCTTCATGCCTGGAGATTGAACTGGGCAACCTGAGTTCTTTCTCTCTCCCACCTGATGTGGTGGATATTATTTTATCAGCCAGGCGACACTCCACCAAGTCCATTTACTCCTACAGGTGGTCCAAGTTTGTAAAATGGTGTGGAGAGAGATCCATTGACCCTTTAAAAGCACATCTTTCTGAGGTGCTCCAGTTTGCCCTTTCCTTGGCTCAGCAGGGCTGTGCTGTGGCCACGGTCAAGGGCTATCTTTCGGCCTTATCGGCTTTTCTATGTGTACCTGATCAACCGTCATTATTTAAATCTCCGGTTGTACTGAGGTTTATCAAAGGCCTTACAAACAAGTTTCCTCCTACTCCTTTTGTAATGCCGCAGTGGGGCCTTAATCTTGTCTTAACTTTTCTGATGGGGTCCCCGTTTGAGCCTCTTCATAGTTGCCCTCTGAGGCTGTTGTCTTTTAAGACGGTCTTTCTTGTAGCCATAACCTCGGCAAGGAGGGTGAGTGAGCTTCAAGCTCTTAGTTCTAAACCCCCTTTTCTAACGTTACATGCTGAAAGGATGGTATTTAGGACCAGGGCTGCTTTCCTGCCTAAACTAGTTACTCCGTTTCATTTGGGGCAGTCTATTACTCTCCCTGTTTTTTTTATCCTCCTCCTCATCCCTCCAAAGAGGAGGAAAGACTTCATCGCCTGGACCCAAAGAGAGCTGGAAGCTTTTACCTGGACAGAACGAAGGACTTTCGTCTGAACGATCAGCTCTTCGTGGGTTATGTTGGTCATTCCAAAGGAAGAGCGGTGCACAAGCGCACGTTGTCGAGATGGATCATCCTTGCTATCAAGATCTGCTATGCCCTGGCTGGTAAGGTTCCTCCTGAGGGTATTAGGGCTCATTCAACTAGAGCTAAATCTTCTACATCTGCTTTGGCCAGGGGTGTTCCTGTGGCAGATATTTGTAAAGCCGCGATTTGGGCCTCCCTCCATACTTTCGCAAAGCATTATTGCTTGGACTCTGAGATGAGGAGGGAGGGCCACTTCGCGCGCTCTGTCTTGCAAGACTTTCTGGTATAGGAAGGTGGACACCCTCCTCCAGGAGTGGGGACTGCTGTGGAATCTATTCACAAGGTGAGGAATCCACTGGCAGATGTATCCATCAGAAGAACAAGTTACTTACCTTCGGTAACGCTTTTTCTGGTGGATACAGTATCTGCCTGTGGATTCCTCACTGGCCCACCCGCCTCCCCGTTGTCCACCTTTGAATACCTTAAAAGTTGTCTTGTTTGAGATGTTGTTATGCTTTCTGGTACATTTGTAGGAATTGCTTATTTTGTTTAGCTTTCCTTTTGTTTATGTACTGTGTATATTTGATTGTATATTGTATACTTTGAATCTGTCGTTGGTCCACCTGTGCGCCTCGGAGGCACGGAAAAAATGGGTGGAACTGACGTCATCACGCCGACGTGGCTCTCTTATGGCTCCGGTGACGTCATACGGAGTCGCGAGCGGAGCCTATGCATTATGACGTCGTCCACGTCGGCGTAGAGAGCTGGGGGAAAAAAGTTCAGTGGAATGCTGGCGCAGGGGATATTCACAAGGTGAGGAATCCACAGGCAGATACTTTATCCACCAGAAAAAGCGTTACCGAAGGTAAGTAACTTGTTCTTCAGGCTTTAGACTCGAAGTGCAACATCACTTGCTTAATGTTCCTTTCGATGGTGAACACTTATTTAGCTCATAAGTAGACGATGTTAGAAAAAATTGAAAAACGACACAGAGCTAAAGCAGTGGGGCACTACGAACGGGTACACCACGTCAGACCTTTCGTAAACAGCAAGGTTGAGGAGGAGGTAAAGCATCCACCTCAGATCAGGGTCAAACCTACCAGTGACAACAGGCCTACCATCAACAGGGAGGTGGAGCATGTGGGGGGGTTTGAATAGAGGCAGTGGAATCAGAGGGAAAGGTAGAGGTATTCCAGCCAAGGACGCTTCCACCAGCAAATAATGACTCCCCTTTGCCCCCCTCATCCTGCCCCCCTCCCCCTTGAACTAAAGAAATAACACGTATGGGGAAGTCTTCTAGGGTTCCAGACACATTGGGCGGACATCACTTTTGACCAATGGATGCTGTCCATAGTACAGCATGCTTATTGTCTCAAACTCCTATCAACCCCACCAAACATACCTCTACGCAGACATCCTCAGTCCCCAACATTTACACCTCCTGAAAGAAGAGGTAAAGTTGCCTAATGCAATGGGGGTCATCGAACCAGTTCCAATGCAATATCAAGGCAGGTATTCTCTTGAATTCTTAATCCCAAAGAACGATGGGTCTCCATGACATATTCTAGATCTCAGGCCTCTCGACAGATGCATTCTATCAGAACATATTCATATGGTTACCATCCAGGATGTCATCTTACTGTTACAAGAAGGAGAGTTTGTGACAGCCCTCGACCTCAAGGCTTCATACTTCCACTTTCCCATCCAATCTGCTTAATGCAAATACGTAAGGTTTGTTGTAAGTGGACATCATTACCCGTTCAAAGCTCTACCCTTCAACGTCACAACAGCGCCAAGGGTATTCACAAAATGCTTAGCGGTGGTGACGCACACCTGAGAAGACAGGGCATTCATGTCTTCCCCTGTGCAGACGATTGGCTGATAGAGTGCAAACAGTGGCAAAAGTGTCAGATTCACAGGCCACTGTCAACCTGCTACACAGGTTGAGGTTCACAGTCAGTACCACCAAATTACATTTGGAACTTCTCCAGCTACAACCCTGTGTGGGAGCGATTCTCAACTCTGTCACAGCCAAAGCTTACCCCAATCCCCAGAGGGTTCTCCATTTTCAGAATCAACTGCCTCTTTTTCAGCCACATCGCCACCTGTTCGTCTGGGTGGCCATGCATCTCCTAGGCATGATGGCCTCTTGCATAGCGCTTGTACCCCATGCAACGCTACATATGCGCCCCTTGCAAGAGTATTTGGTATCAAAATTATGACAAGTGGACAGTAATCTAGAAGATCAAGTGTTGATTCCGCCCACAGTACATCATTCCCTTCAATGTTAGAACAGCAACAATCTACTGAATGGGAGGCCTTTAATGGACCCAGCTCTGCCAGTGGTGATCACTACAGACACATCACTCACAGGGTGGTGGGCGCACATGCTGGAGATGACAGTCCAAGGAATGTAGACTGCTCAACAGAAGTCACATCAGTTTCTTGGAGCTCCAAGCAATAATGCTGGTACTGAGGTCCTTCCTCACGCACATTAAATACAAAGTGGTCCTCGTCAAAGCAGACTATATGACAGCAATACACAGTTGTATTGTGAGCCCCCCACACTAGCAGCTTAAACAGAGACCTTGAACCCACTCAAACACTAATTAGTTGTTTATGGGCCTCTTCGATCTGTAGTTCTGCAGTCAATATGTTTATAAATAACACTTAGGGAAAACCATGCCTGATGGGTGCATGCCTTGGTCTTACATGCACAGTGACGGAAACAGAACGAGAAATGATGGAAAAGTGGTAAAACACAGGGAGAGGAACAAAAAGTAAAAACATTGAGAGAAAAAGCAATGAGAAAAATTAAGGGTAGACTGGAGAAAAATAGAAAAGGGGGAAGCAGGGGTGACAGGAAGGAAATGTGAAATGAAAGAAGGAAAAACATTGAAAGGTAGGGTGCAGAGTGAAAGAGTGAATGGATTGATAGATTAAAGGGTAAAACTTTGGAGCGAACAATGAAAGGGTGAAGAGAAGAATTGACAACTGGAGAAGACTGAATGAATGTGTGAAAAAGGTTGGATGAATAAATTAATATATTGATGGGTGGATTGATGGATGTATACAAGTATTGGTGGATAGGTGGATGGAAACAAGTGTTGGTAGATGGAAAGGTGAAGTAATGGACTTTTGAATTATTAAAGGGTGAATGGATAGAATGAGGCTGAAATGATAGGAATTCCTCTAAGGAGGGTCGGGTTTGCATACTCTGCATGGTTCACATGATTAGAGATTGGCTCAAGTGGTGGGGGGTATTTTCATTTTCTGGCTATGCCCTTGGCAGTGGATTGTATTTAGAAACAAGGAGGCACTCATACTCTTCAGCTATAGCACCTAACACAGAGCATATGAAAATGGCCGATATAATATCCCATAACCTCCTGGCAAAATATCTCCTGGGGATGGACAACAATTACTGGATCTCTTAAGCAGGATGCAGCAACAAGTGTGGTGGGTAAACTCAAACAAACCTTTCACATTAATTCTAATAGCTCCCATATGGGCAAGGCAACTGTGGGTCACCTTTCTGCTCGACTTATCAGTAGTCCCTCACTAGAGGTTCCAGAACAAGCGGGACCTTCTCACACAGAATCATAGGACAATCAGGCACCCAGATCAGACTACTCAACCAAGAAATTGGGCTCCTGAAATCTTAGGATATTAGGGTCTGAATATGCCCTCTGAATGTATGTGCGTTCTCAGAGAGGTAAGATGACCAACCACAAGAGCTTGCTATGCTGCACAGTCGAAAGTATTTTTACAGTATTGTAGTACACAACACATTTTACTCTATCAAACCTATGGTCCAGAACTTGGTATGTTACCTACATTTACAACGGGCAAGCTTAGCTTACAGTACTATACACCTACACCTCGCAGCTATTGCTGCATATCTACAAAACAGGGAACAACAACCACTTTTCAAAATCCCAGTTGTTAAAGCATTTAAGGAAGGTTTAAAACGAGTACTCTCTTAAAAACACCGCCTGCTCCAATGTGGAATCATTTGATATTAGCTAGACGGATGGATCACTCCCTTTGAGTCATTACAGTAATTTCCACTGCAGCTGCTTTCATGGAAGGTTGCTTTCCTAGTGGCGATAACTTCATTAAAAGAATTTGCAAAATAAGTGCTCACCTTGAAAGAACCCTTTTTTCAAATGAATCGGGACAGCGCATCCTTAGGACTAATCCTAAATTCTTACCAAAAGTAGTATTGTCTTTCACCTTAATCAACCAATTGAACTACCAGTCTTCTTTCATAATCCATTCAGTAGTACAGAGAGCACTTCATACACTAAATGTTCAAAGAGTTATTATACTACATTGACACAACTAAATCTTTTCAGAAAACACAAAAATTATTTGTATCTTTCTTCAGCCTTAGAAAGGGCCATGCTATATCTAAAGCAGGTATTGCAAGATAGATAGTGAAATGTATCCAAACATGTTACATTGAAGCCAAAAGGACAGTATTGGTCCCTCCAAAACCACACTCTAGTAGGAAAACCAGTGCAGGTATGTGTTTTTTGGGTAGCATTCATATAGCGGACATCTGCAAGGCAGCTACCTGGTCAGCTCCACACACATTTACCGAACAGTATTGTCTGTATGTCCTTGCAAGCAAAAAAAGCAATTGTTGGACAAGCGATACTCAGAACTTTGTTTAAAAACAATCTACAACATCCACTGACTAGCCACCGCAAGGGGAGAACTGCTTGACAGTTTATGCAGAGAATGTGTATCTACAGCCACACATGCTACAAATGTATTACTTAACCTGAAAAGCATCTATTTGTTGCATGTAGTGCTGTAGATTCACATGCGGCCACCTTCCTCCCCGGAAGTCATTGGGTGTACACAGATAAAAATGAAATCCTATATAGTTATGTTCACTTTATTGCTTTTTACATTATATGGTCATCACTGTGAACTGCTTCTAACTCCACTACACATTCACCCGATGTGTGAAAAGCAACCTGAAGATGCAGCTGATGACTATGCAAATTACTTATCTGAGGAGTCGTCACAGGACCTTGTGACTTGAAAGAATTTTTCAATGACAGAACAAGTTGCAGGCACCTAGGCCCTAACACTAGATGGCAGGAGTATGCAGAGCATGTGAATCTTCAGCACTGCATTAAACGAATAGATGCTTACCATTATCCAGTATTGGGTTATCTTCCAAAGAGTCACATGTTTGAATCATTCCCCGTCGTCGAAGTGGGAGTCCCACTGTAATATAAATAAAGCAGTAATTAAAAACTTTTTATAGGCTATCATGGAGGCAACCATGCATTTAATAGCCTATCTACCTCCTTTTTTAAAAATGCACCAAACTTAAATACAACCAATCAGTAGCCAGCACCCTCTAGAACCTTCTCAAAGAGAGGCTGAGTCCCTCAGATTTTCGCCGGACGTCGTGTGTGTGAAGGGAATCTCCCTGAGCTCTGCTCAGTTCTTCAACATTTCTCTCAGATAAGT
This sequence comes from Triturus cristatus, assembly GCF_964204655.1. NCBI lineage: Eukaryota > Metazoa > Chordata > Amphibia > Caudata > Salamandridae > Triturus > Triturus cristatus. Next base: position 199,095,675 of record NC_140586.1, on the reverse strand, counting down.
CTTATTTGTCTTACTGGACAATGTCTGACAGGAAAGGACTATTCCGCCCTTGTAAATCCTGTGGGGGAAAAAAAGCTTCATATTGATGATGCCCATAAGAATTGCATAAATTGCCTTCCTCCTAATCATGAGGTAAAGCAATGTAAAATCTGCCACACCTTTTCATCTAAGACTCTTGAAGATATAAAGGACAGACTTTTGTTGTGAGTTAAGAAGACACAAGGAGCGTCTTCTGAGGAGGAGAGTGACACGTCCTCTAAATCCCATAAGAGGCCCAGGTCACCTGAGGGTCAGCCTGAAGAGGTCAAGAAACACCCTAAAACCTCCCATCTGGCCAAAGAAGCTCGAAAAAAGAAGGGATCTAAAGTCTCCTTGGAGCTTGTCTTGCCTCATCATTCTGGGACTTCTAAGGCAAAATTGGAAAATTCAGGGCCTTCCAGGTATAAATACAGCCACAGATCCATGTCAGCGTCCGTTTCACTGTTAACGCCCATCTCTTCAGCAACAATGACTACTCTCTCGTCGTCGAGACCGTCGACTGCACCGGTTGCATTGACGCCACGTTATCGTTAGCTTCGACGACAACGTTGACTGTTTTGCAGTCAACAAGAAAATTAAGGTCACCGACGGTCCTGACGACGATTCTCCCGTCGACTAAATCACTCCACACCATCCAGAGTGTCCAAAGCATCACTACGGTCTGTATTTCAATCGCCAGGCAAGATTTCACCTCTGCTTCCATCACTTTCTAGACACAGAGGAAACGGATGATGATGGTCCGTTTGGAACTGCTCATAGTCCTCCAAATTTAATGTCAAGTGCCATGAGAAGGATGAGGATTATTATGACGAGGAACAGTACTATCAACACTATCCAGTTCCTCCTACACAGTATCAGCATTTTTGATATTTTGTTGATCCACCAAGGCAAGAACCTGCTCAATTCCCCTCTTCTTTATTACAAGACTTACAGGCCATGCTCACGGACTACAGAAAAATGTTCCCGCCCCAAGAGGAACACATTATTGTGCCGCCTACATCAGCACCACCTGTAGCACCACCTACACCAATTCTGGCTCCTCCTGCCACTCCTAGGATGACGCCACAACCCATCATCCTTGTTTCTCCTCTAGAGGATCCATCCACTTCTGAAGAAGAGCCTGAAGAGGGAGAAATTCACGATCCTCCTCCTCTCACAGATGAATGGGATAACTATATTCTATCTACACCATCTCCTCCTCCTTGTTGTCCTCAGGGTTGTGGGCAGTGAATACTGCGTGCCTGTTGGGCCGCTATTAACATTCTGTGTGGGACACAGTGGCAAAGGTGCTGCCTCAGTGCCCTGTGGAGGCTCGGGCGGTGCTCTCCCAGGCCATTACTGAGGGGAGAGTTGCTGCTAAATTCACTATCCGTTGTGGACTTGACACGGCCGATTCCCTCGGCAGAGCACTTTCCTCAATGGTGGCGCTCCGCCGTTATGCTTGGCTCAGAACAACTGGCTTCTCCGGGGATGTTCAGAACAGGGGAACAACCTTTACAACGCAACTTTTACAACGCACTACCATTACAACGAAACTGTTACAACGCAAGTGCATTGACAACGCAGGACATTACAACACAAGTCTTTACATCGACTTGCACTAGATGGCGTGCTAACATTAAAAATAGTGTAGTTTACTATCCCAACACCTTCCCTACTGTTACGTGGACTGGAGTTGGAATAGTAAATTACACTTTTTTAATGTTAGCACGCCATCTAGTGCAAGTCGATGTAAAGACTTGCGTTGTAATGTCCTGCGTTGTCAACGCACTCGCATTGTAAAACTTTCGTTGTAACAGCATGCGTTGTAACGTCATACATCCTTCAGAACACTTTGTTGGACATGCCCTTTGATTGCACACGCCTCTTTGGTGACCAGGCGGATAGCACCCTGGAACGCTTTAAGGACTCTCGGGCTACGGCCCAGTCCTTGGGTCTCGCCACCACTCACACTCCCTCAAAGGTCCGCTTTTCGATCCTTTTGAGGTCCGGGTCGAAGCGCAGCTGCGGACGAGGGACCCGCCATGGTGGGTCCCGAGGATAGCGAGCAGGTCAATCCACCACCGCTCCTGCCGCCGCCTCAACACCTTCCTAGTCCAGTGTTTCAGACCCACCGGACGCCAGTGGGCGGCAGGATTCGCCATCACCTCCCCCACTGGTGCACCATCACTTTGGAAAGGTGGGTTCTGCAAATAGTCCAAAGGGGCTACTCCCTCCCTGTCAAGTCTACCCCTCCAGCAATGCCACCTCAGTACCACCACATGTCGGGCGATCACTTGGCACTTCTCCAGCAGGAAGTTGCGGCCCGCTTGGCCAAGGGGGCCATCGAGCGCGTTCCGACGCCAGAAGTAGGTTGTGGTTGTTACTCCCACTACTGCTTGGTTCCAAAGAAGGACAAAGGTCTGCGCACTATCTTAGACCTCCGGAACGTCAATCGCTTCCTCCGGAAGAAGAAGTTCAAGATGCTCAAGCTTGCTCAGGTCTTGTCTGCCCTAGACCTGCAAGACTGGCTGGTAGCGTTGGACTTGCAGGATGCTTATTTTCATATCCCCATCCTGCCAGCCCACTGGCATTACCTACGGTTCACGGTGGGCCCCTCGGGTGTTCACGAAAGTGATGGCGGTGGTCGCAGCTCGTCTGCGCAGATCAGGGGTTTCAGTCTTCTCCTATCTTCACGACTGGCTGTTGAAGGCGGGCTCGCCCCAGGCAGTCGTCTCCCACCTCCAGACTACGGCCGACCTCCTGCATTTTCTGGGGTTTTCCATCAACGTGCCGAAGTTGCACCTGATTCCCTCTCAGAAGCTCCTCTTCTTCGGAGCGGTTCTGGATATGGCGCATTTTTGGGTTTATCCTCCCGAACAGCGAGTCTGGGACATTCAGGCTATAATTCCGATCTTTCGGGCCTGGTCCTGGGTTTCGGTCAGGAAGACCTGGAGGCTGCTGGGCCTCATGGCCTCCTGCATCCTGCTGATCTTTCATGCCAGGTGGCATATGCGGCTCTGCAGTGGGACCTGAAGTTTCAGTGGAAGCAGCATCGGGGAAACCTGTCCGACTACGTCCAGATCTCGGAGGGCACTGCACAGGACTTGCAGTGGTGGCTCACGAACCAGCGTTGGGTCAGCGGCAGATCCCTCTCCCTTCCCCAACCGGAGCACACAGTAGTGACGGACGTGTCCCTCCTGGGTTGGGGCGGCCACATGGGAAAGGCGGAGATCAGAGGCCTCTCTCTCCGGCGGAATCCAAGCTCCATATCAACCCTTTGGAGCTCAGGGCGATCCTACTTGCACTGAAAGCATTCCTTCCCTCTGTCAAGGTAGAAGTAGTGCAGGTGTTCACAGACCACACCACCGCCATGTGGTACTGCAACCAGCAGGGCGGTGTGGCGTCGTGGACCCTATGTCAGGAGGCTTTACGTCTCAGGACGTGGCTGGAACATCAAGGCATTTCCTTGGAGGTTCAACACTTGGCAGGTACCCTGAACGCCAGGGTGGACGAACTCAGCCGCAGGTGCATGTTGGATCACGAATGGTGTCTTCACTCCGAGGTGGCACAAGGTCTCTTTCAGCACTGGGGAGAACCTTGGTTAGATCTATTCGCCACCGAAGAGAACGCGCAATGTCAGCAGTTCTGCACGCTGGAATTTCCAAGCCGACTTTCGCTCGGAGACGCTTTTCGTCGCGAGTGGAGTTGCGGTCTGTTGTACGCCTTTCCGCCTATACCACTTCTGCCGAGAGTGCTGAAGATCAGACGCGACCGAGCCCAATTCATTCTTGTGGCACCGGACTGGGCTCGAAGTGTTTGGTATCCCGAGCTACTCAGAATGAACGTGGATCCACCGATCCGACTGCCTCTTTGGGAGGATCTCTTATCGCAGCACCAGGGGACGGTCCTCCACCCGAACCTGTCCAGCCTCCACCTCCTTGCGTGGAGATTAAGCGGCGACAGCTGATTCCATTTGACTTGCCTCCTGAAGTCTGTAATGTAATTCTGGCAGCCAGGCGTCCCTCCACTAAAATGGTATATGCCCGTCGGTGGAAAGAATGTGTGGCATGGTGCACAGCGAAAGCTGTAGATCCTCTTTCTGCCCCTCTTTCTGAGGTCCTATTGTTCCTTCTCTCTTTGGCCCAGCAGGGCTCTGCTCTGGGCACTATCAAGGGCTACCTTTCTTTCAGCCTTTCTTAGGCTGCCTGAACAGCCCTCTCTTTTCAAGTCCCCAGTTGTCAATAGATTTCTCAAAGGCATTACTCACCTTTTCCCTCCTATTCCTTTTGTGATGCCTCAATGGGACGTGAACCTGGTTCTCACATACTTGATGTGTGCTCCCTTTGAGCCGCTTCATAACTGTAATTTGCGGTTATTAACTTTGAAAACTGTCTCCCTGGTGGCCATCACCTCTGCTCGGCGGGTGAGTGAGCTCCAGGCTCCTTCCTGCAAACCTCCTTTCCTGGCGATTCATCCGGACAGGGTTTTGCTTCGACTGCGTCCCTCCTTTCTACCAAAAGTAGTCTCTGCTTTTCATCTCTGGCAAACTGTCACTCTGCCCACTTTCTTTCCGCCTCCGCAGCCTTCAAGAGAAGAGGAGAGGCTCCACCGTCTGGACCCAAAACGTGCGCTTTCGTTCTATCTCAACCGCACATAACCGTTCTGGGTGGATGACCAGCTCTTTGTTGTCTACGCGGGTGCCAAGAAAGGCCGGGCTGTGCACAAGCGAACTATCTCCCGATGGGTTATCTTGTGCATTAAAGCCTTTTGCTCTCTGGCTAAAAAGGAACCTCCGGTTGGGCTGCGCGCCCATTCTACCAGGGCGACAGCAGCTACTACAGCATTGGGGGCGTGGTGTCCCCCTGCAAGACATCTGTCAGACGGCCACTTGGGCCTCGTTGCATACTTTCACTAAGCACTGTTGCCTTGACAGTCAGGTCCGGGAGACCACTTCTTTGGCTGTTCGGTTCTCTGTGACTTTCTGGTGTAATCTCACTTCGCAGACCCACCACCGGGGTTGGTATTGCTTGGGTATGTATTCTAAGGTAATCTATCTATCACTGACGTGTCTCTTTCAGATGCACAAGGTACTTACTTGTGTAACGATATATCTGTAAGAGACATTAGTTAGTGATAGATTCCTTACCGCTGCCCATCCTCCCCGTTCTGCGAACTGTTCTCTAGGGTTCAGGTCATCCCTTTTGGTGCCCTAGTTCTATTGCACCAGTAGTCGGTCTCTGGCATGGCTCTGCGCTCCTGGCGCGGAAAAGTTGTGTACAGAACTGACGTCAGTGCGTGTGGGCGCGTCTAAGTAGCTCCAACGACGTCATCTTGGCGGCTACAACGCCAGCGACTTACACGGAGCCGCACGACGATGTCTACCGACGCGCGGGGTACTGCTGATGAAAACTTTCCGGATCCAGTCTGACGCCTGGGGATATTCTAAGGTAAGGAATCGATCACTAACTAATGTCTCTTACAGATATATCGTTACACAAGTAAGTAACTTGTGCGACAGGGCTACGTCCAGATTTCATCTACCCACAATAATCAAGCAAACATATTGTTTTCTTTATGACTTTAAAGAACAAGCAAGGAAATTGGTAAGATCTTGTAGGAAGCTGGCTCTGTATATACTATACCAAAATGAGGCATAGTGTGCACAGAGTCCAGGGGAACCCCAAAGTTAGGCAGAGGTAAATGTAGATAGCACCTTGCTCTCTATTTGTGGTAGTATGGGCGAGCAGTAAGGCTTTTTCAGAGGGTAGTGTTAAGCATTTGTTGTTCACACTTAATCAGCAAATGATGTCACACACTCTGAAAAACTGAACTCAGACCAATTTTGTTTGTATAAAAATATTATTAGCCTGGCACAGGTAAGTGAAATAAATGCTTTGCAAAATCTTATGCAGTGTTTGCAATTGAATGCAGGTTCAAATGCAGTTTGATTGAAATACAGGTAAATCAAAATATCGAAATTACTGTTCAGATTACTTTTTTGTTACTTTTCAGATTACTTTTTAAGTTACTCCGTGTGATACGCCTAAATACTACACTGGGACATTTCCCAGAGAAAAGGTAAGTAAAACCAGTTTCTCACAGTTGTAGTTTTTCAGGTTTCCATACAAATCAACTCCACATTTTTGAGAGAAAAACAGTCAATGTATTCCTATGGAGAGAAATGAAGTTATCGGTTACCAAGTAAGTATTCTGTCTTTGGGGTTGAGTTTCTGGGGTTAGAACAAGGGTTCCCCCAGGGTCAAGGATGCACTCTCAAAACACCCTCAGCCGCACTAAGGAGGCTGGGTGCAAAGTGCTGATGCACAATGTTATCCAATGGGGGATAGAGGGCCTCCAGTTGGTGGCTGCTCATGAGCAGGCCACAAGATTGTGGGAGCAAAGTTCTTGGCGTTCGGCTCAGGGCAAAGGGGGATTCGGTTTAGCACACAAAGTGCACCTGCAGTGGTGCTGGGGCGGCTAGGTGCAGGGTGCTGTTTTGCCGTCGGATGCCCTGTTTTCAATAGGGAATATTGTTTTGGGTTTTTAGCTGCAGGCTCGGTCCAGGAAGACTTCCGGGAGAAACAAACAGCTGGGTAGGTAAGTTGGAGGGCTCGGGGACGCAGGTGCACCTCGGGTTCTTTTCTCCAGGGAACAGGGCGGCTGGATGCAGGGGTGTCTTTGGAGTTCGGATTTCACCCTACTGGGCCACTCGCGGTTGGGGGGTGTCCGTGCAGAGGCTACCGGCGATGTCTTGGAGTCCTAGAGGAGTCAACCCATAGTGGACTCTGACTCTAGAGCGCTGGGGGACCTTGCTGAGACCGGTGGGCCACTCAAACTAGGGCCGTAGGCGACGGGTGCAGTGGTGGTTCAAGGCATCCGGTTTCTTTGTCCTCAGCATCTCAGAGTTTGTCTTGGGAGTTCCTTTTGAATAGAGCTGCTGTTTACAGGAGATCCGGTCTTTTTTTAAGGCAGTCAGTCCTCCCAGGGTTCTGGAGGTCGCTGGCTGCAGGACAAGGTCACTTTTGGCGCGGGATCCCTGTATACTGCAGACGGGCCGGTAGGGCTGGGGCCAAATCAGTTGTTCTCTGCAGTTTCCTCTGCTGGGCGTCTTCTTTCATCCTTCTTTGTAGGTTGCGTGAATCTGTCTTCTCGGTTCAGGGCTGCCCCTACATACTGTATTTAGGGGGCGTTTTAGGGGTCTCGAGGTAAGTGTCCATTGGGCTACGGACCTTAGTGTGACTACACCCTTGGAGTGCTCACCCAACTTGGGGGAGTGAGCACAATCCCTAATCCTGATTGGGGAGTGCCTGCAATCTGCAAGATGACGGGAACTGAAGAGTGGGCTTCACCTCACCTCCCCCAGCTGAGGGATGGAGTTGGCAGAGGTGGGCACACCTTCTGGGCTGGCTAATTTTTCCCGCCGAAAAGGAGGGGAAGACAGGAAGGGGTGCCTGCTCCTGATAGCAGAAGAGGCTAGGGGTCGCATTACAAATGTTGCAAGGCCTTTGAAGCTCCCCTGCCACAGAAGGCTCTTCCGGGCCTGGGGGAGTTGTGAACACCTCCACCCAGGAAAGGCTTTGTTTCTGGGCTCAGGGCGTGAAGGCTGCAACCCCAGGGGTCCAGAAACATGTCTCGTGGTGGAAGGCTGGTGTGTACCAGTCAGGGGTCCCAACAGAGGCTGATCATTTTTCAGGGGGCATCACTAAGATGCCCTCTGAATGCATTTTTCATTAAATCCCACACTGGCATCAGAGTGGGTTTAATGTGCTGAAAAGCTTGATACCAAACTTCCCAGTTTTCAGTAAAGCCATTATGGTGCTGTGGAGTTCATAATGACAAACTCCCAGCACCATATACTCTTAGTGGTAGTACTGCACTTACAATGACCCATGGTACTTTTTACAAGGGACTGACGTGGCCAGAGAGGTGCCAATTGTGTGTGAGTTTGTGTGAAGATACAGGGCATCTAAGGGTGGCACAATAAGTGCTGCAGCCCTTAGAGGCCTTTCCTGGATATAGTGCCCTTGATACCCATGGTACTTTTTACAAGGGACTGACATGTGGCCAGAGAGGTGCCAATTGCGGGTCCAAGGTACAGTTTTTGGGAAAGAACAGAGGGCCTGGGAATCTGATTGGCAGGGACCCAGGGCACATCAAGTCAAAGTGCGTCAGTGGTCTGGCAAAAAGTGTGGGGGGGTTACTGCAGTAGAAACCCAGCTCCCTACAGATCTATACCCATTATAGACCATAATTGGCAGGAAGGTCTTAAAGTAATGAAGACACCGGCCACTGTAGTGCCGGTACTGCCAAGACTCGATAAAAAAAATACAGGGTCCCTGGGGATTCCACTGCATGCCTTACGGGACATCCCAAACAGGACTGATTTTCCAAGCGGCTCAGAGAAGATCAAAAAATCCTTCCACCCCAATCACGTCTCCACCAGACAAGGAAGGAAGCCGTTTGGATTCCTTTGATAAGAGATTCTCATCCATGTCTGCAGTCTGTCAGGGCAGCTAATGCACTAGCCATTCTGGGCCGCTACAACCGGCAAATGTGGTCTGATATTGGAGCCATGCTGCAGTTTATACCGTAGGAAAATAAACTGGAATTTCATAAGGTACTGGTTGAAGGCGAACGCACAGCCTCTGAAATTCTAGATTGTGCCATGGACATAGCCACAACAGGTTTTCGTCAACTAGCTGGTTCGGCTTTTTACGACGCCAAGGATGGCTTAAGGCAACGTCCCTCTGTCCAGAAGTGCAATCAAAAATATTGGACATGGCATACGATTGGGACAGTCTTATTTGGAAAACAAATAGACAAGGCTCTACTAGCCATCAAAATGGATACAGACACAGCCAAAGCATTGGGTACCCTACAGTATTGCAAAGTGCCCTTTAAGGGTGAATGAGGATATGGATTTTCAAGCTACAGAGGTACTTTCCAGCGTACCCAAAACTATCAATCCTTTCAGCTGCAATATCGTCAGGGTTACCAGCAGCAATATTACCGACAGCCAACAACAGTTGGTTTCTCCAGGCAAGGTTCATGTAGGAAACCAACATCACAGGCACATGACGGGTCGCAAGCAGTGACCACATCAGGGTACCAGATGCTATTTCCCCCTATCCCCCCCCCCCCACCCCCCCCACCCCTCCCAACTGGTGGGAACGTTTCCAGCCATATCCATCAATGGCACAATATTACAGCGGACAGATGGGTAGTGGATCTCATATCTTATGGACGCACACTATAAATCATCCAGTGCCCACCAATGCTACTGAAAGGGGCAATAGAGAGAGTTCCAGTAGCACAAAGAGGAAAAGGCTTTTGCTTCTTCCTGATACACAAGAAATCGGGAGAGTGTAGACCTATGTTAGACCTTTGACGGCTGAACTAATTTCTCAAAAATCAGACCTTCAGAATGGTCACACTCTCAGACATCCTTCAACGCCTCAGCAGCGGGATTACATGACATCCTGGATTTAGAAGATGCTTATTTTCAAGCTCCTATTAATCCCAAACACAAAGTTCCTCCGAATTGCAGTGGCTGGTACCCACTATCAGTTCGAAGTCCTACCTTTCGGTCTCAATTCTGCCCGCAGATTTTCACCAAGTTTCTGGCCCCAGTAGCAGCCGCCTTGCGAAACCAGGGTCACCAAGTATTTCCATATTCTGACGATTGGATCCTGAAAGCTCCATCGGCTCGTCTAGCGGCTGCAGCTACAAAAGATTACATAGATCCGTTCCTGAATTTAAGCCTTTCTATAAACCAAGGCAAATCATCGTTTTTTCCAAGTCAGACAATGATGTTCCTAGGGGGCCGACTAGGATTCCATTCAGAACAAGGTTCTCCTTTCCCAAGAAAGGCTGCAAACCTTGGCTCTCAGACTATCAAAAAGAAAGTGTACTTCTGTGAGGACATAGAAATCTCTACTGGGCATGCTCTCCTCAACCATTGAGCTAGTACCGCTGGCTTTTGCAAGAGGAACTCGAATGTCAATGGATTCAAACTACGGGATCCTTCGACGACATGATAATTATCACTCCACGCATAAGAGAGGCGTTTGAATGGTGGACTTTGAAGTTACATCTCTCACAGGGCCTCTCCTTTCTACCCTTGATCCCGAAATTCATTATAATCACCGATGCGTCCATGGAAGGTTGGGGAGGTCATCTCCAGGACCTTCATATTCAGGCAAAATGGTCCTTGTCCCGGCGTCAAATGCATATCAACAGGCTGGAGTTGAAGGCCATTTTTTTTCTGCCTGCAAGCTTTCCTCCCTCGGATCAAAGGTTCATCGGTGTTGGTCTGTACGGACAACACCACAAGCATGTTTTATATCAACAAACAAGGAGGAACCAAATCTGACTCTCGCTCAGGACGCCTAGCAGCTTTGGGGCTGGCTTGCATTTCATAGGATATCCCTAAAAGGGGGAGCATGTTCCAGGGCTTCGGAATACTCTTGCAGACACCCTCAGCAGGACCAAAGACTGTGGGAGCTCGAACAAGACCAACTTAAGAAGATTTTTTTTCACATTGGGGCAAACCAGTGCAGGACCTGTTTGCAACACACACGAACTCCAAATGCCGCTTCTATGGTCAGGAATATATGCTTATTACTTTCCTCTCATTCCGCTGATACCAAGGTATTAACGAAAATGGAACACTGCCGCCTTCTTCTGATAGCCCCCAGATGGCCCAGGCAGCACTGGTTCACGGAGCTTCTCCTCCTCTCGTAAGCCCAACCGTTCCGTCTGCTGCCGAAACCAACCCTGTTGACCAGGAACCAAGGTCAGATGTGTCACCCGGAGCCAGCATCTCTTCGATTGGATGCGTGATAACTGAATTCTTTGAATTTAAGGATTTGCCAATTGCACAAGAGTGTAAAGACATTATCGCCAGATCTCGTGCAGATAGCTTCAATAAGACGTACAGACTGAAATGGAAACTGTTCTGCATTTGGTGCCTACAAAGCAAAGTACATCCATACCGCTCTGCTCCAGAGCAAATCCTACTGTACTTATTGTCTTTGACTCAAACTGCATTTGGTATACTCCTCAATTAAGGTTAACCTCGCAGCTATCTCTTGATATAAACGCTCCCTAAAATAAGTATCTCTCTGCTCTGATAGTGTTGTACAGCAATTCATGAACGGCCTATTTCGTACTTACCTCCATGGTCAAGCCCCACCACCCGAGTAGCACTTAAACGTAGTCCTATAACAATTGAAGAAGCAACCCTTTGAGCCCATCAATAGGGCGGATATCAAGTACCTAACTTCGAAAGTACCTCTCTTGCTCGCCCTAACATCCACTAGAAGGTTTAGCAAAATACAAGCTTTCACCATAAAACATCCTTTCCTTCATTTTACAGATGATATGGTTATCCTCAGGACGAATCTCAAATTCATCCCTAAGGTTCCTTTGTAGTTTCACCTAAACTAACCTGTCATTCTCAGGGCTTTCTTTCCGGATCCTTCTACACCTGCGGAAAGAACCTTACACACTTTAGACATAAAGAGATGCCTTAAATTCCACCTGCAAAAGACTCCGTCTATCCACAAGACAGATCAATTGTTCGTAGCCTATAGACGAGGTCGCCAGGGCACTGCGGTTTCTAAAGCTACCATTGCTCGATGGACAGCAGCCACAATTCAGTTTTGTCACGATAAAGCAGGCAAACCTTTGGCAAGAACAGTGAAAGCGCACTCCACGACTGCAGTCTCTACATCAGCTGCCATGTTCGCTAGGGTTCCTCTGAAAAAAATCTGCAAAGGTGCGACCTGAAAAACGATACATACTTTCATGCAGCACTACTGCCTGAAGTCAACAAAGGGTGCTGATGCAGCCTTGGGAAAGGCAGTTCTATGTCATTTATTTCAGTAAGGTGAGTCTCTTTAAGTGGAGGATTTCTGTTCTGTTGTCAATAATGATATGCATTTGAAAATGTATCTTTATTGGTTTTAAAAGTTGGTATACTTGTTTAAGTTGATAATAGAGATGTTTATTTCACATGTCAGTGCATTTATATGCATTTAATTTTTCAGCAACACGTTCACAAGACACTTATTTTGTGAATATATTTTGAAATAGTATTGGCACCACCTATAATCCACTGAGGGTGCTTACTTCTTTTACTTTAATGCTTGCTATTCCGATTCAAGCATTTAAATCTATGAAAGATACCCCAATACTGGATAAGAAATAGGTTACTTACCTGTAACTAGTTATCCATTATTGGTATCTTTCAAAGACTCAAATGCAACCCACACTCCTCCCAGGAGAGGCTCCTCTTACAATTCAGTATTACTATCCACACTTGTGCTGGAAAATCTGAGGGACTCAGCCTCTCTTTGGGAAGGTTCTAGAGGGTGATGGTTACGGATAGGTTGGATTTGTTTGGTCCATTTTTTAGAAAAAGAGGTAGATAGGCTATTAAATGCATGGCTGCCTCCATGATAGCCTATGAAAGTTTTTAAATTGCTGCTTTAGTTATATTACCGTGGCGAAGGGGAATGATTCGAACATGTGAATCTATGAAAGATACCATTACTGGATAACTGCAGTTACAGGTAAGTAACTTATTTTGAATCCTTCATTGGTATTGCAGAAAGGAGAAGAAGCCTCAGTTAAATGGACCTCAGCTTGGACAAATTTGTTTTTAAATAATTTGCAAATATCTGCCATCTTAACTTCTTTAAGGCCGGAGAAGAGAAGAATGGCAGAAGAGGGGGAGTAAGAGTGATGAAATGCTGAGTGTCCTCAGCGTAGACAGAATTTAGCACCAAGTGAATGAAGCAGCTGCATATTCAAAACAAGCATTGGCATAGCCAATAGGTCTCGCCTTTGGGACCTTGTAAGTGTTTAGCCATGCAACAGTTGCATAACTAAATACTTATAAGGTCCCAAAAGCGAGACCTATTGGCTATGCCAATGCTTGTTTCTGTTTGTTACTGCTTTGTAGTAATGGCGGCACCCGTGCTTTAGCTTAAACATCTTAAACTAAAGTTGGGTGCCGAGAGTGCTTCAAAAGTAAAGAATTGTCTATTTCTTTACTTTTGAAGCAATCTCAGCACCCGACTTTAGCCTAAGATGTTTAAGCTAAAGCACGGGTGCTGCCATTACTACATAGAAGTAATAAACAAATTCTACCGCCGGCCACAGCTTGCAGTGCATAAGCGCGAGTGGTGCGCGCGCAGCAGTAATCACGCCATATGGCGCCTCTGCTCAAGCCAGCGCACATGCACTGCAAGCTGTGGCCGGTGGTAGCATTTTTTGGAAGCCCTTTAGGTCTCGCCAGACCAGCGCAAGCGCTGGGTCAGGCAAGACCTAAAGAGGGATGAGTGAGTGTAGCCGTGGGCTGTACCTCAATTAAGAGCATGCATTAAAGATAAAAATTAGGTGCAGAAACTTTCCAATATATATTGGATAGAAAAGTCCAGACTACATCCAACTTCTCTGCATCCAGCTTCTTTGAGTTTTGAATGGATTAGTTGGTGGTCAGTGATGTCAAAGGCAACAGACAAATCCAGTAGGACCAAGGTTCCTATGCAACTACCATCAACACCTTTCTGCAAATCATCTAAGGCAGTGAGAGAGGTAAGTTCACTGCTTCGGCTAGTCAGATGCCTAGTTGAGCACAATGCAAGATGTTTTTAGATGCTATTAGGGCTGCAGATTATTCCATACATTTTCCCAAATAAGGGCAGAGAGAATATGTCTAGATTATGCAAAGATGTTCTGATGGATAATCCTAACTTCAGATTTCTCACCTTTAAACTATTCCTAGGTGCCTGATCGGAACAGCAGATTTATCTCAGCAGTGCTCTCACTCACCAATAGGTGGCGTCCTGCAGTTCCCCAATGTCTTTTTACTGCCGGGAAGTGATGGCTTGTCGGTTTTCTGATTTCAACATTTCCAATCATGATCTAGGGAGCAATGTACCCTCCTAAAATGACCTTTAAACCATGCCGATACTGCAAGAAGCAGGTGGTGATCATGGACATGCATGGAGTATGTCTTTGCTGGCAGGGCTCTGGTCATGAATCCAGGTTGTATGACCAGGGTACTCTCATGCACTAGAAGGCTATCTGAGACTGGAGGTGAAATTCTATGTCGCTGAATAAATAAAGAGTTCACGGTTGATGCATAGCTCAGTCTCCTGCCTGCTTGTCTATTCCAGCTAGGCCATTCTTGCAAAAGTTATACTTTCTGTTAAGTTGAAATCCAAGCACAAACATAAAATGATGAAGCAGGACTATACCCCAACCCCTACCCAAAATACTATGCAAAGGAGTGAAGGAGTTGAGATCAAAATCACACCCCTTCTATATCCTCATAATCCGAACTGATTCTTCAATTGGTCCCAGTGCTCTCAGTTTCTTGGGCAGTGACTGACTCCGCAGCCAGTAGCAACCTTTAAGGGAGGTCATTTGTAGATTTTTAAGATTCTGGTTTTCTCTAATGCGTTTTCAGACCCCATGAAGCCGCAGGGTTCTCCAGTCAGAACTCTACCAGTGGTTCTGCCCTGATGCAGTTTGCTCCCTTGGGCTTCTGACCGTGCATGCACTGACGTTGGTAGAAACTTTTTATATAGCGCCAATGTCCATGCTAGTTCCTGCCACACCTGCATCTATTGAAGTCCTGGATCAGACAACAATCCAACATCAGCCCGATTTAGACTGATGTCACACTATGAAATTACTAAAGCGCAACTAGTTGTCGTACACCAATTCAAGATCTCTGCTTTTACACCATAACCAACAAAGACTCCATTTTCTTTTTGGCTCTGATCCTGACCCAGCCAATGATGCACATATTGCCCCTGAGGGCATGGGTGAATAGATTGCTCCCCCTTATTAAACTAAATTTTAGGTTTTACAGTTAAAGCCAATTCATCTCGATAAAATACCACTAAAGGTAATATTTACTTTTCAGTACAAACTGGCATACACTGGATTTTGCTGCACATTTACTGCTTTGCTCCCACGGTATAAGTGCATCCTCCATCTCTAAGCATTTTACTGTGATAGATGCTCCTGTTGTGACGGACTCGGGCCACGATATACCACTTAGTATGTCATTTGGACCATCCACAAAGTCCCTAGACCCCACTGTGGGCATGACTTGCCTTCAATGGATTCAGCTTATTGCTTGCTGGAGATTGTTGTATTTTGGCTGCCAAGTTTGCTGCACTTAAGTACAAAACCCCAAAGGACTAGTTGTAGGTAGGTAAGGCAAATCATGAAATGGTACTTGTAAGAGCAAATTGAAAGACAAGGTAAATTAGGGGCAGGAAAGAAGAAAGAACGGAACAATAGGCATGAGCGAGGATAGGAATGAAATAAAAACCACATTCTTAAAAGCTTTGGAGAAAAAAAAATCCCATGATCTGTTACAGAGCAAAAGAGTAAACCCTGATAACCCCTGATTTTTCTTTACATTTTTAAGACAAAAGTTTGTTAAACGTTGCAAAACACTGGGAAAAACACCACAGGAATTCACAAAAAATAGAAACTGAAAACAGGATAGCTTACTAGTAATGTACTTTACCCAGACCTGCAAGAGAGTAGTTACAGCCTCAAAGAAAAAATGAAGTCTGACAATGTGTGTTGTTTTTTCAGTACTTCACAAGACAGAATTACACACTAGGAAAACAAAGCAGCTCCCTGATATGCATATTGTGAGTAAATGGGGTGTATTATATGGTGTAGTTGTGCGACCTCACTGTGTAATAGACTTGTCGATCCCTTAAGGCTAGTAGGCTTTGTTTGTCAATCGTTCAGCATAACCCTCTAGCTGTGGCTCTGAGCAGCAAGGTTACACAAAAGACCAAGTGTAAACCATTTAAACAGTACCAAATCAATTGAAAACATAATCGAAAAGACATCAAAGAAATCCGACACAAATTTATAAAAATAGACTGTATTTTATGTATTTTTAGACCCCACAACAAAAAAACATCCACTGGAGGCTTTCTGAAGATATAAGATTTACAGGGTATATCACTCTACCACGGACAACGACAGACGTTTTCACTGAAAAGTTAGACTCATTGTATTGCGGTCACCTAGAGTCACTTTAGGCGACCAACTCCAGTAGGGTGTCAGTCAGATGGACCAGCATGATCCTCAGAAACAGTTACCTCCAGTCTAGAAGCGATCCTCCATCAGTTCCAGGCACTTTTATTGTTAGCAGTGGTTTCCTATGGAAGTGGCACTGATGCAAGGGGTAAAGGATGCTATGAATGAGATGCAGTTGACAGGGTCTTCCTGCGGCTACACCTCAGTCCACAAAGGGGGTGAGGTAGTCCTGGTCACAGAGTTCTATCGGTGCTAGTAGAAGTCCAGTCGCCCGGTATCGTGGTCAAAACCAAATGCTTCTCTGGGCGATCACTCTGCTTCTGGGTGAGCAGGCTTCACTCCAACCCTCCTGAGCTCAGTGAACTCAGGTGCAACTTTGAGCATTGGTTCTTTGTCTCTGGTGTGGTAAACAGTGATCTGAATCTTATGTGCAACCAGTTTGCCCCAGCAGGCCTCTCCGCTGTTGTGGCCCTGTGCTATGAACAGGAGGTTATGCAACCGACCCTTGGAGTCTCTTAACTTTGACTGGGCTCTGGAGAACACTTCTCCACGAGTAGAAGTCAGCAGGCCCAGTCCCTCTACTTTACTAGCCACCTGGTTGGGCTGGTGCAATCTATGCAGGTGCAGCCTGTTTGCCGGTTTCGTGGTGCATCAGAGCAATCCTTCTGTCTTTCTTCCAGTCCAGAAGAGATCTCAGTTCTAGATGCCAGGGGTGCCCTATTTATGTTCTGAAAGTGTCCTCACTGTAGATGCAGTCGGTAGCCAGTGGGAGACTAGGTTCCCTCCCTCCTGGTGACCACTTTCTGGGAAGTGACACATTTGGCTATCCCAAGATGTACCATTCTGCGCACTCCCAACATAGCAGAACCCATCTCTTGGCGTCCAGAGCTCTCTAGCCAAACCCAGAGCTGTGGCTACCAAGGGGTATAAACAACACTAAAAAAACAGTTTGACAACCGGTTTTCCATCACCTTACCAGGTGCCAACTTGTCTGCCTAAACAGTGGAGCTGCCCCTCTCCCAAATGTTCCCCATTTGTTGTTCAACGGCGGCTTCAGCTTTGAAGCTCACCTTTAGACCAACACCTATTTGACTTTCTGCAGGAGGGAGGTAACGCTTCTCTCCGGTGCAGGCCCCCATTGTCTCCTTTCCGGGGAATCGTTAGCTTTCTGCCCTCCTAGGGAGACGTGCTGTCTCTCGTTCAAGCTCCATGTGTAACCATTAAGGGCACAGGAGAGAATGCACGAAAGTGGCAACTTTGTAAAAGTTGCACACTGTAATTTCATACATTCTTACATTAGCAAAGGTTTGTCCACTACTGCATTCCTAAAACTATGGACCCCCTTAACCCTCCTGTACAAGAAGTCATTTGTTACGTTCTTCACTTGCAAAAATTGTGCAATTGCATATGCATCCCTCGCCTGCATATGGCTGCTATAGACGCCTACATGCAAAATAGGAAACTAAGCTTCCTTATTCAGGATACCTGTGGTCAAGGCCTTCATGGAAGATCTCAACCGTGTTATTCCACCCAGAATTGCTCCCACCCCAGTCTGAAACACCAATAACTTCCAGACTTAAGGGTCCATCCTTTGAACCCTTACAGTTCCTCTCTTGAAAGGTGGCATTTCTCGTCACCATCAGTAAGTTGCAAGCCCTCACTATTGATGACCCTTCCTTTCAGATTTATGAGGACAGAGTTGTCCTCTGAACTAATCCCACATTTCTTCCCAAGGTACTTTCTTCATTCCATCTCGACCAAACCATTAAGCTGCTGGTGTTCTTTCCAAAATCGGAGTCTGTAGCAAGGAGAGTACTTCGCACTCTTGATGTAAAACGTGCCCTCATGTAGTATGTCAATAGAACAAAGCTTTTTTGTAAAAACTCCACTGCAATTTTTCTCCTTTTCCAAACCGCATAAAGGTTCTGCTCTCTCAAAGGCAGGTATAACTCAATGTCATATCAAGTGCTTACAAACCTGCTATGCCAAAGCTAAAAGCAATCTGCATGACCCACCCAAACTGCATTCCAGTCGCAAGATAAGAGGTTCAATGGCGCTCCTAGCAAACATACCCATAGCAGTCATCTGTAAAGCAGTTATCTGACAGACTTCTAGCTGCAAATTCCTTACCTTTGAATTTCCCAGGCGACAGGCTGAATCCAGAAACTTTTGCTGAGTAATACCCCTTGCGCGTGCTGTCGGGTGGCTCAATCCGGCTCCGCGTGACGTCAATGGCGTAGTTAGCATCGGGTATAACTTTGTGGTACCTATATAGACGCCATCCAGGTGCACGGACATCAGTTCTTTTCTTTCTGCGCCAGTTAAGCGCCTATTCAGTTGTCTGCCTCCATTAAGCCTTGCTGCCCATACCACCCCTGCCCAGAGTGCTCAAGAACGACTGGCCCAAGTCATCCTTTTGGCTCTGAAGTGGGCACGGAGAGTCTAGTATCCCAAGCTATTGAGCATGGCAATCGATCTTCCGATCAGGCTGTCCCTTCAGGTCCTTGACCCAAACCTGCCCAGTTTCCGTCTTCTTGCGTGGCGATTGAGCTGCACCAGTTGAGAACTTTTGACCTTCCTCCCAAAGTCTGCAACATCATCTTGACAGCCTGGCATCCCTCCACCAAGATGGTATACTCCTGCCGTTGGAAACAATTAGTGGCATGGTGTGGAGAAATAGCTATTGATCCCTGTTCTGTAATTGTACTCTTCATTCTTTCCCTTGCCCAGCAGGGCTCTCTTCTGGGTACTTTTGAGGGATTTCTGTCTGCACTTTCTGACTTTTTGCAGCTGACTAATCCTCTCTCTTCAAATCCCCTATTGTAAATGGGTTTCTAAAATGTCTTGTTCATGTCTTCCCTCCTTCACCATTTATCATGCCTCAGTGGGACCTTAATCTGGTGTTAACTTTCTTGATGTGTTTGCCTTTCAAGCCTCTTCATAATTTTCCTGTCAGGTGTCTGACGATTAAAACAGCCTTCCTTGTGGCTTTATCTGCCCGTAAAATAAGTGAGCTGCAGGCCTTGTTATCCACGCCACCGTAGTTTTCAGTCTGTCCTGGCAAACTGGTCCTTTGCACAAGGGCCTCCTTTATACCCAACATGGTTTCCCCATTTCACATAGGCCAATCCATCACACTGCCTACCTTTCACTCTCCTCCGCATCCCTCTAAAGAAGAAGAGTGACTCCACCATCTGAACCTAAAAAGGTTGTTGTCGTTCTACCTTGATCGCACCCAAGAGTTCCGGGTTGAGCACCAACTCTTCGTGGGGTATGTTGATGCAAAGAACAGCCGGGCTGTGTCGAAGCGGGCCATCTCCAGGTGGGTAGTGCTTTGCCTTAAAATCTGCTCTGGTCAAGAAGCAACCTCCAGATGGTTTACGTGCTCATTCGACTAAAGCTGCAACCACTTACTTAGCTCGCGGAGTTCTGGTCCTGGACTTCTACCAAGCAACAACGTGGGCTTCCCTGCACGTGTTCACCAGACATTACTGTCTGGACAGTCAGGTCTGTAGGGATGGGCACTTAGCACCTTCAGTTCTGCAGGACTTCCTTGTTTGAAACTGGCCCGCAGACCCACCACCAGGGATGGTATTGCTTGGGTATCTATTCAAAGTTAAGGCATCTGCAGCTAATAGTCTCTATAGGATGAGCAAGTTACTTACCTTTGGTAACCCCTTATCTGGTAGAGACTATATCTACCTGCAGATTCCTTACTGACCCACCCATCTTCCGCGCTCTGCAAGCTGATTTCTAGATACAGGGCTGACTCCTTTCAGGTCTCTAGTTTTCCACACCAGTGGCGTGGACAGTCAAAAAAAGAAACTGACATCTGTGCATTTAGGTAGCTCTTATATCTGTGCCGCAGCAGTCACTTCTGGTGCAGATGATGCATGTAGAGCCAAATGGCGCCACCTACAACCACGCAGGAGTACTGCTCACAAAAAAACCTTCCAGATCGATTGTGACGTCTGGGAAACTCCAAGATGAGGAATCTGTAGTTAGATATAGTCTCTACCAGACAAGGCGTTGCCGAAGGTTAAGTAACTTGTGTAACGTGAACAATGACCCATATTTTCCAAAAGTATTACTGCATTGATGTGAGAACTAGAAAGAAATTTGTTGGACCTAGCGTCCTTTGGTAGCTTGGCTCAGGCTCACAGGCTTTCCTCCCAACACAGCGTCACGTGCTTGCATCACACCCAGCTCACAATCTCAACGTTACTTCACCCAAAGAGGACACTACACCGATTAAATTTAAGGAATACTCAAAGTCTTTATCTTTTCCTAACAAACTTGGTTATCCGGTTTCTCACTTTGGAGTGTAGCGGTTCATTACATTACAGGATGAACAGCTCCCTTTACTTAGGAATAACACATGGCATAACAACTCAGAATACTTTTTCATCACAGTCCAACGATTGACATTTCGTACGTTTCAGGAAGAGCAGTTCACCACATTTCAAGTTAGACCATTTCAGTACGTTTCCCAAGAACGTTTCAAGTTAAACCATTTCAGTACGTTTCCCAAGAACATTTCAAGTTAAACCATTTCAGTACGTTTCCCAAGAACATTTCAAGATAATTCTAACACAGCATGTCTTTATACCCACTAAGTGGTCCCACCCGGCTGTCTGCACTCTGAAGAACCCCCTCCGTTTCCACAATACCGGGTCACCCCTCAATCTCTAGGTCTATAAGCATTAGTGGGGCTCCAGGGGTACAGTTGACAGACAAGGGCTACCTTCAGTAAGTTTATTGGTCGAATTCCATAACCCTGACTCTACTCTGTCCCCGTTACGCCATCCATCTAGGCGCTTTCTGAGGCTTGGGTTCAACCTATTACTTTCCTCACCAGACGTGAGCCTGCCAGTAACTACCACGACCTTACTTGGCCTTCCCCCTCAATTCTTGATAAACGAACAATCAGGCCCCAGTTCTCTCCCCTGCCCCGCGCTGTGTTCCCAGCTTACTGTCTGCAAGCGAAGTCCTCATCCAGGACAGTTCTCGGTGCTGGGTCTCTCACCTCTGGCGCGGAGCTCAGGGGGGGGCAAACAGCGAGGGAGTCCTCCCGTAAGAAGGGGAACGAAACCGCATGCACTTACAGGCCACCTCCCCCAAGGGATTCCCCCGGGTGTACGTTCTCTAGTGGTGACAGACGCCTCTCCGCTTCCCTGAGGCAGAATATCACCACACGGGGCACTTTACCAGGAAACTTCGTTGACAGCAGACGCTCCCTCCTGCGGCTGATATCCGGGATCGTGCGTCCTGTGTGGGCGCGGCCTCCGCCTCCTTTCCACAACAAGAGGGCGGCGCTCCGGCTCCTCTCATGTGACCAGGGCCGCAGCTTCACTGCCTCACTTCCTTAGTGAGGAGAATCTCCGACGGGCGGTCGCGCTGCTCCCTCACAGCGGACACACACCCGGAGCCAATTCCCCGCCTACGGCTTCACAATGGCAGCGTCTCCTGCCAAGGGACCCTAGGTAACCTCTCAACTTCAGGTGGGGGGAAAAGAAGTAGAAACAGCCAGGGCTCCGAAAATGGCTCTCATGGAGGGGCAGGGTGAATCACAAGACGCCGGCTTCCACACAGGGACTGAGGCAACCAGACTCCCGGGGCTGGGGCACAACCACCTCTCTTCTTCGTCAGAGAGGGTGACACACTGGATCAGTCCAAAACTCCCAGATGACAACAGATTTGGGGAGAGGTTGGCCCAGGCGCTGGCCCACTCCAAGGTCCAGGGGGTCAGGGGTTCAAACTACCTGGAGACTTCCTCAGGTACAAGGACCTCAAAAGTCACGGGCGGCACTCAGGGACCGGTCACCGGGTGAGGGGTGACGTTACTAGGTTTAGGACTCTGAGCAGACCCTGGGACCTGTCTGTTCCCCTCTAAGTACAACCACCTCCTCACACAGGCGCCTTACTCCTGAACCTTCCGCAGTCCCCACCAATCTTGAAATGGCTGCCCTCCTGCCACCTCTATTTATCACCTTGGGCCTGACTTGCCAGAAGGGCCCAGAAGGTTCCGGAACCTCTCATGGCAGTCATGGCCCAGGTGCTGAGGTGACAGTTGGAGCCACCATTTTGCGAATCTCCCCTATTTACCTCAGTGGAGCACCTTGCGCCTCTCCCTCAGGAAGTGAGGGTGAAGCGCCCAGAGCCTCTACATCAGAACCCCAAAAAAGTTCGATAGACAGAAAAAATGAGAAGGGGACAAGGGACAAAAATAATAAAAATGAGGAGGGAACTGCCAAAGGGCTGACAGGTCTAACAAAATTGGTTGTGCAACCAGAGGTGAGCTGCACCCTTTACACATAATGTGAGACTTTCCCACCGCCACTATATATTGTGACTGCTTTGTTAATCCTAATTCAAGCATGTAAATCTATAAAATATCCTGTGCTAGAGAAGCAAAAAGTTCCTTCCCTATAGCTACAATTCTCCAGCACTGATATATTTTATAGATTTACTCCCTTTTTCATGAGTCTCCTAGATATGCGCATTTCACTGCTACAAGTTGAAAAAAAATCTGATGCTGAAAGCCTCTGGCAGGGTTAGAACTCACATTATGAATGTTCTTGGTTATATCGAGTCTATAGCTGTTTTAAATGTCATTGTGTGTTTGTATACACTGCTGTATTAACATTTACTTCTGAGTCCAGAGCCTGATGACAGGGTAATTCAGGTAAGTGAATCAATGAAAGATACCAATGCTGGAGAACGGTAGTTACTGGTACATAACCTTTTTCATAGAATTCGAGAAGGTAAAGTAATGCAGGCTGTATCTAAAGGCAGAACATTGACTGGTAGAACAGTGTTAGTTAACCTTTTCGATGGCTCATTGGTTGCCTACTTTGCTCAACCCAGATCTAATACTGACTGAGGGTGAGTGTCTAAAAAGTTTCAGCACTCCGTCCATCATCTCTTGTTTTTGCTTTGTCCGCCCTAAGTTGTCAGGATATGCCCAGAAGTGGGTCCCTTGCTCACTTTGTCACTCAGTTCAAGCTAGCCTGGGTGATATCGGGTGTTACTCTGAAACCGATCCCATGATGCTTATTTCCAGTCCAGGGAAGACCTGGCTTGGCAGTTTGGGCTGGACTGTTCCCATGAGGAACAGTATCCAGACTGATTTGCATATGGCTGGGTCTGAGCTGGGGTGGCAAATTGAGTTAAAGAACAATGATGGATTCTACCCAGATCTAGTAGTGACTGGGAGCGAGTGTCTGAAAAATGTCAGTACTCCGTCCATCATCTCCTTGTGTTTACTTTGCACCATTGCCATTTTTAAATGGTTTTGTCTGGCGGATTGTTGGGAGACCTATGGGAGGAAGTTCAGACTAGTGAGTAAAGTATTGAATCTGCAAGTATACATGTCTAAGACCCAATACAGCAAGTAACCCTTAAAGAATGCAGGTGAATATTTTTATGCTTGCAAGAATTCCAGTTGGCACTTAAAGATCTCATTTTTGTGACCCACCCAAATGTGTAAGCTATTTTCCTAGCCCATTAATGTAATATATTTAACTGTGAATTTTCAGAGTATGCATCTGTGAGAAAGTGGGTTTCTCCAGTATTGGGGTATCTTTCGTAGATTCACATGCCTGAATCATTCCCCGTCGTCGGAGTGGGAGTCCCACGGTACATAAAACAAGCATTAATTATGCACATAATAACCATAACATAGAACCAGGAAGTAAAGTAGCCAGAAACGAAAAGGAAAAAACTTCCACATTTATGACTTGTCCAAGTCATTATAAACAGTCCAAACTGCAGCCAATCAGGCGACAGCGCCCTCCAGAATGTTCTCCTCAGAGGCTCAGGCTCTCAGATTATCTACCGCACGTCGTGTGAAGGGAGTCTCCCTGAGCTCTGCTCATAACTTTTCGATTTTCTTCAGGAATTCTTCATTTCATGAGGTCTTCATCTAAGAAATCTCTCTTTCGACCTTGTGAGTCTTGTGGGAAGCTCCAGCAGTTTTCTGAGGACCCCCACAAGAAGTGCATTTATTGCTTGTATCCTGATCACCAGGTGAGAGACTGCAAGATTTGCAGAACCTTCCCTCAAAAAACCCTCAGAGACCGAGAAGGACGTCTACTTCTGTGGCTACAGAAGATTAAAGATCAAGACAACCCCTTATCTGAGGTGGGGAGTATTGCCTTTGGTGCAACTATGTCCTCTAGAAAGAGGATTGCTGAGGAGGTTTTCTCTTCTCCTGGGGCTAAGGTGTCAAAAAAAAAAACCACACCTCTAAGGGTGCTGAATTGCCTTCCACCTCAAAAAAGGCTCCTCCACCTTCTAAAAGTAAGCCTCTAGCTACTACGCCTCGAGAAAAACTGTGAAGTCTCTGGCTTCAAAACGAGTTTCTGAGAAGCATTTACCTCAGAAAAAGGTTCCTTCGTTGACATAGATGATGACATCTTCGTCGACGAAGCCTACCGTCGACGCTACGACGTCGACTGCCACCTTCTCGTGGCCGAGACCTCAGATGATCATGTCGTCGGCATCATCGCCGTCGGCGCTGGTATACGTCTCCGTGAAGCCAATCTCGTCGACGAAAGAATTGAAATATACTGTCGACGTCCCTTCGACGACGAAGATTAGAAGGGTCTCGTCGACGATTGCCTCGTCGACGACCACATCGTCGACGGCCGCCTCGTTGTCGGCGACTGCCTCATCTTTGACGACCGCCTCGTTGACGATTACCTCATTGACACCAGCTTCGTCGACGACGACTTCGTCGACGGCTCCCTTGTCAACGCTACAATTATCCTCATGCCCAGCGTTGCAGGTTTGGTCAGCGTCTATGGCTACAGCACCTTCTGCACCGTCTACGACGTCTGCGCACTTGCCTTCATTGACAACAGCATCTTCCTTGCTGCACAGGCGTGGATCTTCATTGGAAGCTCTCTCTCCACTTCATATTTCCCCTACTAAGGTACCTCTGGAGTTACCTGAACATTTGCTGGATTATAGAGAGGATGATGAGGAATCCGAAGAGGATGACAGATTTCGCACTGCCAGGAGCCCTTCAGAATTATTCATTAAATATCACGAGGAGGATCAGGATGACAATCCTTCCCCAGAGACTGTTGGTACGGCTCCAGATGCACTCCCTACTGCACAAATGCCTTTGGCTCTGTTAAATAATTTACAGTTCATGTAGGATGATTATTATCACAGTTTCCCTCCATCTGAATCGGCTTCGTCTGTTCCACCAACACCGATTCCTCAAACTTCCTCTTCTGCATTGAGGTCACCCAGACCACTTTCCCCGGTGCCTTCTCATCATTCTCATGATGTTCACACCTCGGACGACGATAGGGAGGAATGAGAATTGGACGACAGTTCGCTTCTTACGCAGTGGGATGATTACCAGATACAAACTCAGTCTCCTTCAACTCCGGCTCCCATCGATTCTCCTCCAGTTGACATCGGAGGTTTTCATCTTCTTATGGAAAGGGCAACACAAAGGTTCCTCCTGCCTGTGGAAACAAAGAGAGATGATTGTTTCTTATACAACTTCAAAGATCAGCCGAGGAAACCGATACGGACTATTCCAATCATTGATTTCATTTGGCAAGAGGGATTGAAGGTAATGAAAGCTCCTGCTTCTGTTCCTGCGGTCCTGCCCCGCCTCGACAAAAAATATAAGGCACCAGACAATTTGCCTGCATGCCTCATAGGTCAACCAAAAGCTGACTGTTATTGCCCCAAGCAGCGCAACGACGAGCGAGACGATTGGACGCTATTGGGAGAAAGGTTTCCACCATGGCAGCAACGACCGTCTGTGCTGCTAATTCTCTGGCCATTTTAGGCAGATACAACAGACGGATGTGGTCGGAAATTTTTCCCTACATCGATATGTTGCCTGAGCCATCTAAATCGGAAGCACTAAAGATCCTGCAGGAAGGAGAACGTATTTCTGCTGAAATCATAGATTCGGCCGTGGATGTTGCATCTACAGGTTTTAGGCTACTAGCAGGTGCCGCAGTACTACAGCGGCAAGGCTGGCTGAAATCTACATCTTTTCGCCAGGAGGTTCAGGCAAAAATAATTGATATGCCGTTTGATGGTGAATCACTTTTTGGACAGCATGTGGATGAGGCCCTGCAGGTCATCAAGAAGGATACCGAGACAGCAAGATCTCGTGGTCCTCTACAGTTTCGGAAGCCGCCCTTTTGTGGCGCTAAGGGCCGTGGATCCTTTTCTGCTCGAGGAGGTTATAACCAACAAAGGCCATACCAATCTTATCAAAGTAACCAATGTTGTTCGTCTCAACGCCAACAGTCCTACAGACATCCAAATACCTCCTATTAACAGAATAAGAGAAATCCCTGCTACCGCAGACGAGATACATCTAAAAAACAGTGACAACTGCCACCTATTCTACCGCCTACCCCTTTAAAGGTTGGAGGAAGAATCTCCTAATTTTACTCAAGTTGGTCCGCTATAACATCAGTCAAATGGATCCTGGACATTGTGGCCAGAGGCCATGTTCTAGAGTTCATAAAGATTCCTCCAAACTTTCCTCCCAAAGGCCCACCTCCAGCTCATCTCAAGGAGCTTTTTTCCCCAAGTAAATTTGATGCTAGGAAAAGGAGCGATCGAAATGGTCCCTCAATTGCAAAGAGGAACCGGGTTCTATTCAAGATTTTTCCTGATAAAGAAAAAATCGGGATAATGGCGCCACATTCTAGATCCTCGATCCCTAAACAAATACTTTAAAAAGTTATCCTTCCAGATGTTTACGCTTCAAGAAATCCTTCAACTCCTCTCTGCGGGGGATCACATGGCCACCCTCTACCTCCAAGATGCGTATTTTCATGTACCAACTCTACCCAGACACAGAAAGTTCTTGCGGTTCAGAGTGGCTGGCAGGGACTTCCAGTTCAAAGTCCTTCCTTTCGGACTACGTTCCGCACCCCGTGTATTTACCAAGGTTCTAGCACCGGTGGCCGCACACCTTCGTCTGGAGGGGATCCACATTTTTCCGTATCTAGACGACTGCCTTATCAAGGCGAATTCTTTCACTGTCACGGAAGCCCACATTCAGAGATATTTGTCCCTCTTCCAATCTCTGGGCCTCTCCATCAAATTCGACAAGTCTCATCTCATCCCATCACAAAGGAAGACGTTCTTGGGAGCCACGTTAGACACTCACCTGACAAAAGCATTTGTCTCAACCGAAAGGCAACAAAGGATTTGCAAATTTGCCCACCTATTGCGATCAAAAAGGTGCGTTTCAGTCCGGCAGTTCAAATCATTTCTGGGGATGCTTTCTTCTGCATTCCTTAGTTCCCAACTGCCGTCTCGGAATGAGACCCCTGCAAGAGGAGCTCAACGACCAATGGTTACAGGTTTCGGGGTCCTTCGACGATCTCATTCGCATCACTCCCCAGATGCAAAAAACTTTACACTGGTGGACTTGCAAAAAGAACGTGGCAGCAGGCGGCGCATTCCTAGTGGATGCTCCAAGTTTTGTCATCACCGCGGACGCATCCCTCGAGGGTTGGGGAGCACACCTTCAAGGGCTGATGGTCAGCGGTAAATGGAACGTCCACCAGCGGACGTGGCATATCAACCTCCTTGAATTGCTGGCCATCTTCGCACCATCATTCTGGGCACATCAGTATTAATTAGGACGGACAACACAACAAGTATGCACTACTTGAACAAACAAGGAGGAACAAGGTTCGCCCTGCTCTCTCAACAAGCCCAACAAATTTGGGATTGGGCGATACGACACCGGATCAGAATGTCAGCGGTCCATGTTCCGGGAGTTTCCAATGTCCTGGCGGATTCCCTCAGCAGGTCAACAGTATCCAATCACGAGTGGGAGCTCCATCAACCAACGTTGGATTGAATTATTCAGGAGTGGGGTCGTCCCGATCTAGACCTGTTTGCGAACCGCAAATGCCCATTCTTCGCAAGTTGGCTTCCCCACAAGGGGTCACGCGGGAATGCGTTTTTGATGAATTGGTCGCAGATCTATGCTTGCGCCTTTCCTCCGATACCATTGGTTCCCAGGGTTCTCCGAAAAATAAAGAGAGAACCTTGTCGCCTAATACTCATTGCTCCCAGGTGGCCTTGCCAGTTCTGGTTTACCGAACTCCTTCTCCCCGAATGCGATCCCATTCAGTTTCAACCAATACCGAATCTTCTGTCCATCCAGAACGGACAGATCTGCCACCCGAATCCTGCATCTCTGAGATTAGCGGCCTGGCGCCTGAACACATTGAATTCGCTCATTTAAACATTCCTGCGGACTGTAAGGAAGTCTTAGCCAATGCTCGAGCACCTTCCACTATTAAGACGTACAGACTTAAATGGAAAAGATTTTGCATGTGGTGTCAAACTGCCAATATTCATCCAATCCATGCAAAACCGGAGCAGATTCTACCATTCTTTTTGCACTTGGAAAGATCAGGCCTTTCCCATTCTACTCTTGAAGTATTTTTAGCGGCTATTTCAAGATTTCGGCAAGATGGTTCCGACTCTCTTTTTTTCAGCTAGGATCATTCAACAGTTCTTCAAGGGATTGTTTCGAATGTTTCTTCCCATCCGCCGCCCACCTCCATCCTGGCATCTTAACGTGGTGCTTGCACAACTTATGCGACACCTCTTCGAACCTATTCATAGAGTGGATTTGAAAATTTTATTCTGGAAAGTGTCTGTTATTAGCTTTAACATCAGCCAGGAGGGTCAGTGACATTCAAGCCCTCACTGTTAATCCACCTTTCCTTCAATTCACTTCGAACTCGGTAGTGCTACGCACTAACCTCAGTTTTATGCCTAAAGTACCTTCGGACTTCCATCAAAGTGAACCGATAATTTTAAAGACTTTATTTCCTAATCCTCAATCACCTGCGGAAAGGACTTTGCATACCCTTGACATCAAGAGATGTCTGAAATTCTATTTACAACGGACTTCTTTGTTCTGTAAATCTGACCAGCTGTTTGTGGCCTATGGAAGGATACGCCAGGGACACCCAATATCCAAGCAGACCATAGCTCGTTGGATTTCTGCTGCAATTTGTTTCTGTCATCAGCAAGCAGGAAGACCATTACAAACAACTCCAAGAGCACATTCTACTAGAGCAATCTCCTCCTCTACTGCTTTTTTTGCTCGTGTGCCGCTTCATCAAATCTGCAGAGCTGCAACATGGTCCAGCAGGCATACCTTTACCATGCACTACTGTTTGGAAGCTGCCGTGATGCAGATACGTCTGTGGGACAAGCGGTTCTCCGTAATCTTTTTTTAAATAAGGTGAGCCTCTGTTCTTCTCTCCTCCTCTTTACTGTTTTCTCAGACACATTATTTTTATAAACATTGCTATATATATATATATATATAATCTTTTATGTGTGTTATTGCATAATGCCTCTTGTACATATGCTTATGTTACAATTAGGGTCTTGCGAGCATTATTATGGATGTACTGCTTTCTACTCTGATTCAGGCATGTGAATCTATGAAAGATACCCCAATAGTGGAGATGAACAAACGTTACTTACCTGTAATCTGTGGTTCTCCAGTATTGGTATCTTTCATAGATTCACATGCAACCCACCCACCTCCCCTCAGAGGCCTGTTTATGCTCTTTTGACTTGGATCTCTCCTGTGCGAGAAAATCTGAGAGCCTGAGCCTCTGAGGAGAACATTCTGGAGGGTGCTGTCGCCTGATTGGCTGCAGTTTGGACTGTTTATAATGACTTGGACAAGTCATAAATGTGGAAGTTTTTTCCTTTTCGTTTCTGGCTACTTTACTTCCTGGTTCTATGTTACCTATGTTATGGTTATTATGTGCATAATTATTGCTTTTTTTATGTACCGTGGGACTCCGGCAACGGGGAATGATTCAGGCATGTGAATCTATGAAAGATACCAATACTGGAGAACCACAGATTACAGGTAAGTAACTTTTGTTCTTCTGTCTGTGGACGCGCTTCTGAGACGCGCACACACACACGCACGCGCACACACCCCGCCGCTGCCTAACGCGCGCGCACACACCTCGCCGCCGCCCCCCCTGTACAACAAGCATTGGCAAAGCCAATAGGTTTCGCCTTTGTTTTAGGACTAGTGCCATGATCAGCAGATGTTAATTTACCTCCCGTGTTGAAATTGAATTTAAGAAATGACATCTTTTTGGAAAGAAGTTTTAGATCAGATGCACTAATTATTACTATGCGATTTAAAGATTATGCTCGTATTCTCAATTGTACGCCATGAGTCTACCCGCATAGATACCGATCTCTTGTATGTCATGATTTTAGGATTCGATCAATTTAGAACTTTCTTTTGACATTTTCCGAAACTTATATTATGTGTGATGTTTTATACTTTTTATTGCTATCCTTTATTAAAACAATAAACGTTACCTCCTGGTCTCATGCTTTACGATGTAGATCAGTTCATGGAGATATTCTTGTTCTGGGTCACATTTTTGGGAATGCACCTCCCTGTGTTATCACACGTGCAGAACAGAAATCCTCGTTTTCAAAGTAACACCACGAGAAGACTCGGTTACCAGCAGAACAGAAATCCTCGTTTTCAAAGTAACACCACGAGAAGACTCTGTTACCAGATCACCAAAGTGCGTCAGACTCCATCACTTGGGTATATCGCCTAAGCCCACAGTCAACTCCACTAAAACCCTTCAAAATAGATCCCTAGGTGTCCCAAAGGTCAATACCGGCACATACACTTCGCCTTAGTGTCATGCACATAGTCCAAGTCCATGACACCTTACCTCCTAGTCTCTCGGGTGTAACTCCTCCTTGGGCTGTGAGAGCAATGACTGCTC
Source organism: Triturus cristatus (assembly GCF_964204655.1). Taxonomy (NCBI): domain Eukaryota; kingdom Metazoa; phylum Chordata; class Amphibia; order Caudata; family Salamandridae; genus Triturus; species Triturus cristatus. The sequence goes on along the minus strand of NC_140586.1, from coordinate 199,064,761 downwards.
GTGGGCCCCGCCCCGTTTCCCCAAGGCGCTGCAGGGCACGGCTCCACAGGTCCCGTGACACAGTGACCGAGAGCCAACGTGAGGAGCACCGAGCCGCCATGTCTGCCGGGCACAGGAAGGCACTGCGCAGAATCGGGGGGCGTGGCAACGACGTCACACTGCGCAGGTGCTAGTCACAATGCTGTGTTCTTAAGACGTAGCCTTCAAATGAGCCCCGAAGCCAGCAGAGTATTGTGAAGATAGGGAATGTCATATAATTATACCGACCCCATCCTTCTAAGACGGGGGGGGGGGGGGGGGGGGCGTGTAACTTACACCTAAAATTCTACAAGAGTCAGGCATGTTTATAGTACTAACCCCATTTTTGAAATATTTTGGCAAAAGTTAAAAGTACTCTAAATACTGTAAAATAGGGTAGAAATGTTCTAATGTAGCCTCTTTGCGAAAGCACACGGGCTGCTTGGCCCGAGGATGCTGCTGAAGGAAAAAGCTAAGAATATCGAGAAGCTCTGGAAGAAGAGAGCGTAGAAGCCATCGTAGAATGGGATCATGTGTAAGACCAGCTATCGGGAAATGTAGTTTTTAGGTCTCGCCTGAGCCAGCGCTTTAGCGCTGCTCTCGCGAGAGCTTTTGTAAAAGGGGGATCTGGAAGTGCAAACTACTGCTTTTCAGGCCTCCAAATACAGTGCATGTGCACCGGGCGCGCGCACCATTTGGCAGCCTGAAAAGCACTGCCTGATCACTTTCGCGGACGCTTTGATGTCCTCAGTAAGCCGCGCGGCCACTGAGAACATCAAAGCGGCCGCAAAAGTGATCACGCAGGCTGCCAGCCTGCGTGCCTCTCTCCCCTACCCCCTCCCTTATCCCACTTCCTGCTTGTTGTTTTCTTCTGTGCAGCTCGCTCACCTCCATGCCACCACAGAGACAGTCATTAGCCTGCCTTAACAAAGTAAACAGCGTGGCACACCGATCTTTATCATATGTTTTTTTCAAACTTTGGCTTCAACAATGACGGCCGCGACTTTCCTTTCTTCTGCTGGCTATCCAAACTCTTATCACAGTCTTTCACTCACTCATCCCGATGCCTCTCCAATTTCACAGCCTCCATCTCTCCCCATCTGACCCCATCACGCTCCCCTACACTGACCCCCACCCATGCACTAATCATGAAACTTTTCGGCGGTCGCTCGCTGGCACAGGCTTTTCGGCCCTCTCCACGCTCACTCTCCATGGCAAAGCTGGTATGGCTGGTGGCCCTGCTTCACTCCACGCCTCAGCTTAAACAACGGCGACTGCACATTTCTGTTCTTTGCGTGGTTTGCCCAGCTCCATGCCACCACGGAGACAGTAATTTGCATGGCTCAAACAAGTAAGCGCCTCCGCTGGTCATTGATAGATGTCATGCAGCTGTTGTGATTACTGGCCGGGTTTACTCTAATGGAATACATTCTGCGTGTGTTTTTGTGTGTATTCACTCCGTCATCTGTTAGTCATACCTTGTATGTATTGTGTCTATGCGCGCCTTTTGTGACTGCTGTACAAGCAGTCTCCAGTGTGTGTGTTTATGCGCCGACTGCTCTGGGTGCATGCCATAATCATTATGTCTTGTACTCTGCGTTATCCGTTGGCATGATGCATCTATGCCCAGAGTAGGGGAACAGGGAGATCTCTGTATTCTGTTTGCCCTCTCCACGTGTGCTATGTCTGTAAACTATGATTTCTCTGTATGCACACTGCATGTATGTTAGTGCACAGTTACCTCCCTGTGCCTGCACACAAAAGGAAACAGAAACCATGTTCTTTTAGGTTAAGGGTGTAGGTTCTAGTTCCCCTGTTGCATTCTGGTACATGAAGTTTTACCTCCAGTACCCCATCTTAAATCCAAAGCAAACAATTTGTCCGACAACTCAAAGGAGTACGTATGGCTTTGGAACACTTTTTTTCTTTTAAATCACTCCACTGCAAACAAAAAACATAATTAAACAAGCATTTGCAATGCAATAGGTCTCGCAGTTAAACGAGTATAAGCTATTGGCATTGTAAATGACAATGCCTTTTATTTATGTTTTTAAAACGAAAAGAAAAATAAAAGGCATAGTTATTTGCAATGTCAATAGCTCAAACTCACGTAAATGCGAGACCTATTGCATTGCAAATGCTTGTTATTACAGTACATGCGCCCTCGGAAGCAGGCTCAGCAGTCTGCACGGTTTCACCCTCCAGTATGTTGCGGCCTGGGTTTGCAAATTTTGCTGAAAAAGAAAAAAACTGAATTCACGGCCCAAAAGCCCCAAATTGGGTGCTACTTTTGTTTTAAGCAGAAATTGTGATTGTCACAAAAAATCCCCATATATACCAACATTTGAGAACAAAAAAGTAAAAGATTTTGAAAAGAAAATAGAGAGAATGTAGTTCAACCATTGCCTGAAGCAGAGGCAATTTCAGACAGGAGACAACTAAAATAATTTTTAGCTGTTTGCATGAATGCAGATAGCAATTTCTATGCTCTGCTTTATGACACCAAACAACCTACTTGCCCTGCACAGGGCAGCAGAGGGTGTGGGGTTGGTGGGAAAAGGAGGTGGGAGGCGCGAGCATACATGTCAACTTTTGAAAAGCAGGAAATTTTATTAAAAAAAATAGGAATTTTGAGATTGCTAATTAGCATAAGGGTAATCTCATCAGAAATAATATCACAGAACCTTTTCTTAGTAACTTACACGGCATTGTAAATTGGATGATGACACCCAGTCAGTCAGTCAAATAACTTTATTCGATTCAAATGAACCATAAAAGTACACAAAAAAGAAACCATACATTCATGAATAAAAAGTTTCTACACCAAGATTTAAGATATGCAGGACAAAGTCAGATTGCAGCCTGATCACAAGACCCCTGTAAATTACTTTTACGTTGCATAACGTTTCCTTATTATAAAAACAATTTTGATAAAACTAAGCACAGAGCTGCAGATAGAAACAGTTGATAATGACCATAAATAATAAAAACCCTCCTTATAGGAGCAGGGACGAATTGTATTTAAAATCGGTTTAAGGAAACGGACCCTGGGGTCTTTGTATAAGGTGCAAAATAGCCTGATATGCATTGTACTTTGTTGTGCTGAGTTATTACAAGGACAGGGGGGTAGTCTCTCACACCACCCCGCGTGTTTAGGAGAAGCTACAAGAAAGTGCAGGGTGCCTAAGCGAAATTTTGTCATTAATAAACGTGAATGAGCTTGTCGGGCGAAAGACAAATAAAATTGTTGCCGATTTGGAGAAGAACGGTCCAATCTTTCCGTAGCCCGTTGTGATGTTCTCAAATCAGTTGGATATGCATCTTTTATGACCATTTTCATATTAGGTGGTATGGTCTCTGGCTTGTCGTAAAACATTTCTAGTCCAATCTTATAAAAGGTTTGTTTGACATAACGTAACCAAGGGACTGCCGTTGCATTATCTAGGTTCATGCAATCTCTTAAAATGCATCATGAGAAGGAAAGTTCTTCTGTAATCCAAATTTTTCCCCATAGAAACAGGGGGGCCATATGTATGCTATCTATAATATAATCCATGCCCACCTCGGAATGGCAAAATGATGTTGGGGAGCTATTAGGGATGTAGAAATGTATTCTCTAATGTTTGGATTTGGAAGCTCTTATGGTATCCCCATACTCCAGCCCCATAAGTGGCCCCGACAAACATTTGGATTTGTACAAAGTTATCAGCTCGGCTACGGGCTTATGGGCAAGTTTGGCAGCAAAACGGATCAACCCCTCAATAGCTCTACTTGTTTGTTGTACCCTGGATACTATAAGTTGGTCCCAATTTAAGTTACAGTTAAAAACATTCCCCAAACAAGAATTTTTTTTCACTTTGTCAATAACTTTTCCATTAACTGTATATTTTCGTGTTTTCGTTAATTTTGGCCCACAGACCATAATAAATGATTTCTTAAAGTTCACCTGTAAATCTAATGACATGTACTCTGTAAAAGCATCCAGGCACCCCTTAAGGCCATTGGCTGTCAGGGCCATCAGGACGGTCATCAGCATAAGACAGCAGAGGTACCTGTTGGCTGTCAATTTTTGGGAAATCCAAGTGTTGGTTTATCAGAAACTGTTCAAGGCCATTGGTGTATACCAAGAACAGAAAAGGAGCCAATATGCAGCCTTGTCGTACTCCCTCTGTTGATACAATGGGCTTGGTCTTTTCTCCCCCCGTAACGGATACCTACAGAGGTGGAAGCATGTAGTCTACGTAGGAGGGTAACAAGTGGTTCCTCAAAGCCCAGATCTTCCATTAACGACCACAACTTCCCCCAACACACTGTGTCAAAGGCACTGGATAAGTCCATGAAGGCCAAGTGGATTGATGCCCCCCTGGCCTTCATGTGCTTACCCATGATCAAGGACAGATTGAGACACTGCTCAGTTGTTCCCATTCCCTTCCTAAACCCGTACTGGGTTTGCGATATTAGGCCGGAGGTATTAGCCCATGTCTCTAAACGTGCAAGGATAACCCTTCCCATCAACTTGCATGTAGCATATATTAGAGAGATCGACCTATGGCATGTTCGGTCATTTCTGTTTCCCTTTTTAAAAATTGGCACCACCACTGCTTTTTTTTCCAGATAGTGGGATTTGCCCACTATGACTGCTCTGAAACATTTAACATCAAGGGGCCCCATATCACTGGATTTCTTTTAAAGAAATCCAAAGGGTGCCCCATCTTACCCTGGGGCTTTAGAATCAATACCTTTTCTCAGGGCCTCCTCCACTTCACCTAAAGACAGGGATGCACTTAGCTGCTGAGCAGATTCAAGATTAAAACATATATCTGTCTGATGGTCCTGTGGAATGATATCCTTTGGGTTAAAAATCTCAGAGTAATGAGACTCCCAGGCTGTCCCAGTTATGTTTGTTTCCATGCTCCTAGTTTCATTTGTAACGATTGGACGATTTATCACCTCCCAGAAGCTTCTGGGATCCCTTAGGGCACTTGCTTTTTCTAGATTATCCCAAGCCTGGCGTCTCAGTTCGTCCTTTCTATAGTCTATAGTCTTCCTATAGGACTGTCTGGCTTACTTTATCAAAGCCCTATCACGGGAAACTACACTTAATGCTTTCTTTAGAGCTTTATTTGCCATTGATCACTCGGTGTTAAACCATTTAAGTTCGGGACAATTATATTTTTTCACTGATCGGAACAGGTTTTTGGCCACTTCTTTACAAATGACTTCAAAACTCTGTATAATGGAGTCTGGGGGGGGGGGGGGGGATGGGGGGCTAGATGAGTTAAATGGGTCATCACTTGAGTTAGGTTTCTCCTGATAATATTCTCCTCGAAATTAACATGGTCAATCATACTCCATTTTAACCTTACCCCTTGATTACCATTGTATTTTATTAGGCAATCCACAGCCCTCCCATTATGCGCCATAGTTTTTAAAGAGGCTATTAGAGGATTGTGGTCACTGGCCGGGTTAGGTTCGACCATGAAGCTATCTAGTAGCTACGAGTACCTACTAGAGATCAGCATGAAGTCAATTGTACTGGTTCTGCCCCCCACTGAAATGTCGGAGGAGCCGCCTCCGGGCTATCAGCCAAATTGTTAGCCAGACATAAATCATTAACTACAATAATTGAGTTTAATACGTCACCCTGAGGAGTATGTTTAAAGTGGGCTAGAGGTTGTTCATAAAAATCTAAAAGCCCACATACTTTATTACTGCTGTGCTGGCATAAGGTGCAATTTCATTCTCCAACCCAGATGATACATAATGGGGAGAATTTTAAAGCTATGTTATCAATTTCTTATTTAAGCGAATTTATAACCCCAGAGCTTTGAGAGTCAAAAATATTGTAGTACCAATTGACTAGTAATAAGGTTACGTGGATCAAATTAGAGCACACAATTAGTTGGTACCAAGGGGAGTCAATTACTTTTTCTATTACAAGAGCCTCCTACTGTACTGAGATCATACTTACCAATCCACCCTTTGCCCTCCCAGACAAGGAGGGTTCTGCAAGGCCATTTAAGGAAGAGTATCCATCTATGTTGATATCCTTCCTACTCCACGTTTCCTGGGTACACATAATATCAAATGATTTTACATACCGAACCCATGCCTCATCTGTTAACTATGAGGTAATCCCTGCAACGTTCCAAGAAAGCAAACGAAGCAGGCAGCTGTTTTGATGAGTTTGACACTTGCACAGCGTTTGCCTCGGGGCTCCTAGAAGTCTGATCGGGCAAAAAGATGGTTGAACCCGGCCCTGCCTTACTCGGGCTTGTGCTGTGTAACTGAGATAGAGAACATTTGTCATACCCACGGGCCACCCATAACGAGGGTTCCCTTAGATTCCCAGTTATAACGGGGATGTTAACAGAATTATTAAAAGAGTCGTATGAATTCTCCGGCGGCCTACCCCCTTTAATGGATGGTCAATCTAGTTCTGCTAAATCACTTAGTGGCGCAAATCAATTTCTATGGAACCAGGGTTGGGGCTGAAAGTACTGATTTATCGCCGGGCGTCTCTCTTCTTCCATATTATAGATTACAGGTTTGGGTGGAGCATAAAAGAAACCCAGCGGTAATACAGAAATTGTGTGATTATTCATCGATTGATTGACCGTCATGCCAAATATTGATGTTACTAGGCCTGGGGATCTAAAGGTCAGAACATCACAATCCCCTGCCAGGTTCTTGTTAGTTGCACCTACCCACCCAATTCTGCGAGCCATCTTAAATTCTGAGAAAAAGGGTCTGTTATCGAACCCTGTTTTTATATTTACAAAGTGCAGTGCCTTATTTCTCAAAGAAGACCAGTGTTTCCTCTGGCCAAATGGTAACGTGGGAACATTGGCTAACACAATAATGTAAGGTGTAGTTTGTGGGGGAAGGTGCAAGTTAATATCAGTGCCACTTGTGATTAAGTCATCTATCTGCCATTTCACAGAAGTGCTTTGGCTTTGCAGTCTATTATCTGATTTAGTATATACCTGACCAACCGACTCCGAGTTTAAAGAGTCTGTGGCCTGTCCATCTTTTCAGAGTAGACCCTGGCCCTGCGATGAGGGCTCACTGTCATACAAATGAGCTCTCCTTTGATCTAACTCATCCTGTAACATCACTTTTGGTGGGGGAATCAAGGTCCGCGCATCCCCTCCCGCGGCCCCATCCATAGTCCTGGTTGGCCTTTGTATGCTATCTCTTAATGGCAGGGGTGTACTATTAGTTTTATCTTCTAAACAGTGTAGCCTATTCTCTATATCAGTTAACTTTTGTAAGATGGGATTTAAATGTACTGATATTAATGCTTCCAATTTAGCCCAGAAAGCCCCCCCTCCCCTGTTGTCAGTCATTGTGGATACCTCCTCTACTTGAACTGTGCACAATATGACTTCTGCGCTAGGTTCGTTATCGAACTGCTCATGCACTTCGCGCAGAGGTTTAGACGAGAAATGATTCTGTTTTGATGGTTTAATTGCTGCCTGCCCCTTTTTTAGGTCTCGCCTGACCCAGCGCATGCGCTGGTCTGGCAAGACTTATTGAGAGGGCTCAAAAAGTGCTACCAGGCCAGCCTGGAGCTACAGTGCACGTGCACAGGCGCGCGCGCCGCGCTTTACCGCGATTACTTTAACTTTAGCGGCCACACGGACTCTTTGCATAGCCAATAGGTCTCGCTTTTGGGACCTTATAAGTATTTAGTCATGCAACTGTTGCATGGCTAAACACTTATAAGGTCCCAAAGGCGAGACCTATTGGCTATGCCAATGCTTGTTTTTTTTTAGCTGCCAGACTACTGCTGCTCTTTGACATGATGTGCTCTGGGGCCCTGCCAATCAGGACTCCAGGGCCTGTGTTCTTTCCCCAAAACAAAACCCAATAGGCAACTCTGGCCACAGGTAGGTCCCTGGTAAATGGTACCCCATGTACCCAGGGCACTGTGACCATAGAAGGCTCCTAAGGGCTGCAGCGTGCCACCCTTAGGGGCCCTGTACCTTTTCTCAAACAAACTGCCTTGCAGGCTGCGTGTCTTGGTGCAGATCAAAAGTGAAGTCGACATGGCACACATCCCTGTGTGCCATGCTTACCAAGCACTGCCCTGGGTCAGTCACCCCTCTAGCTGGGTGCACTATGCCAGTGGGGAGGGCACAGAGGCATGAGCCCTGTGCCCTTACGGTGTCTGAGTCCATTCTCAGACATTGTAAGTGCAGTGTACCATTAAAGAGTATATGGTGCTGGGAGTTTGTCATTACGTACTCCACAGTACCATGATGGATACACTGAAGTCTGGGAAGTTTGGTATCAAACTTCCCAGCACATTGTACCCACACTGATGCCAGTGTGGGTTTCAATGTAAAACGCATGACAGAGGGTATTTTAGAAATGCCCCCTGAACTCGACCCACAACCTGTGTCCCGACTGAGTGGCTGCTTAGGCTGCCACCCACCAGACATGCTGCTGGACCCCGGGGTCGAAAGCCATCCGCTCTCGAGGGCCTGCAACAATGCACATCCTGGGACGAGGTGCTAGGTCACCTCCCCCAGGATGTGCAGGGGAAGCATCAAAGGCCTGCTGCCTTTGTGAGCTTTTCCAGACCACTTTTCCAGACCACGTGCTGTACTCCGCAACTGGTCCCCACTGTTCTACCCCCCACTTTGGGTGGGAAAAACAAGTGAGGAAGAGAGTTGTGCCCACCTCTGCCAACTCCACCCCTAATGTGGGTGAGGCGAGGTGAAGCACAACCTCGAGTCCACGCCCTCTTGAGGATGGGAGGACCCAGCCAACCAGGGACAGGCTCCTGCCCCCTCCCACTGGAGAGTGGCAGAATAGGGGGTGTACCCACCCCAGGGAAGGGGCCCATTGATCCCTGCCCTTTACCTACCTGTGACGCCCCTAAATTCAGTATTTAGGGGCACCCTGAACCTTCCTTCCTCAGATTCAGCAACCACAAGAAAAGGAGGACGAGAAGCCGTGCAGAGCTAACAAGAGGAGGACGCCCACTGACGTGGCCCCAGCCCTACAGGCCTGTCTCCCCTCGAACCTGCTCCTGCAAAAACCCCGTGGTGTCCAGCGGACAGCAACCTCAAAAACCCCGGAGGACCTGCCTGCATTCACTTTCCAAGCTGTTTCTCCCGTGAACACCGGACGTGTTTGAACTGCAGCTTCTGGTGCCAGCCAGAAACCGCGAATCCAGCTCACTCTGCACCCGCAGAGCCCGGCCCGAGCTTGAGTGGAAAAACACCACGAGGAGGTCCCCCCCAGCGATCCTGACCGGAGATCCGGCGATCCCTTACCTGCCTCAAGCCTCCTGACGACGCCTGCAGCCTCAATCCAGAGGACCCCTCCCTACAGCGACCAGAGCGGGTAAGAAAATCCAACGTCCTAAGGCACCCCTGCACCTGATGCCCCACGGCCTTGTGTGCCCAACCCAGCGGTTGCCTAACCAACCCTCTACATCCCAATTTACCCCTCGAAGAGGTGGTCACTCCTGGAAGACACTCGTCCCCGAGCCTGCAGTGTTTCTTTGTCCCAGAGAATCTCAATTGAAATCAACAGGGCACCTGACCTCAAAACAGCACCCCGCACTCGGCCGCCCTAGTGCCGCTGAGGGTGACCCTTTTGTGCTAACCTGGTCCCCCAACTTGCCCTGAGCTTAACCCTAGGAGCTTTGCTCCCACAACCCCGTGGCCTGCTTGCCAGCAGCCACCAACCGGAGTCCCCCTATCCTCCATAGGATAACATTGGGCCTCAACACTCTGCACCTGGCCGCCCTAGTGCCACTTGGGCTGCAACAATAGTGCATTACTGACCCTGGGAGACCCCTGAGTCTAACCTCAGAACCCTAACTCCAAAGACCGATTACCTACCTGGAAACCGATAACCTCTTTTTCCTCATACAATAACATTGACACTTTTTCTCCCAAAAAGTTTCTAAGTGTCGACTTTTGAAAACTACAAATATTCGTTAAAATCAGCCGAATAACCAAATCGCATTTTCTCAACTGTTTTAAGGAAATGTCTGTGAGAAAGTGCCATCTTTCTGGCATGGTATGCCCCCACTTTTTGCTGAATTGCTGAATGTACTTTGAGTGTGCTCTGGACTCCTGCCAATCAGGTGCCAAGGGCCTATGTTCCTTCCCTAAAACATAAAACACAAATTGACAAACCCTGGCCACATGTAAATGGTACCCTAGGTACCCAGGGCCTTGTGACCAGGGAAGGCCTCTAAGGGCTGCAGCACTCATTGTGCCACCCTTAGAGGCCCTGTACCCTTAAACACACACACACTGCCCTTGCAGGCTGGGTGTCTGGGTACAAGACAAAACAAAGAGTCGACATGGCACACATCCCTGTGTGCCATGCCCACCACCACTGCCATGGCATACATCAGCCACCCCTCTAGCTGGGTGCCCTATGCCAATGGTGTGGGCACAGGAGCAGGAGCCCTGTGCCCCTACAGTACCCAGTTCCATTCCTGGGCACTGTAAGTGCAGTGCTGCCATTTAAGAGTACATGGTGCTGAGAGCTCGTCAAACACGAACTCCACAGCACCATAATGGCAACACTGAAGACTGAGAATTTTGATATCAAACTTCTCAGCATATTAAACCCACACTGATGCCAGTGTTGGATTTAATGTACCAAGCACCCCAGAGGGCATCTAAGAGATGCCCCCTAAAACCTAACCTACAATCCACGTCTGTTCTGAGGCTGCCTAGGCTGCCACACAGTAGACATGTTGCTGGACCCCTGGGTAGGAGAGCCCCTGCTCTCCGGGGTCTGCAACAATGCACATCCTGGGCGAGGTGCTAAATCTCCTCCCCCCAGGATGGGCAGGGGGAAGCTTCAAAGTCATGCCACCTCTGTGAGCTTCCCCATGCCACTGCAACCCCCCACTCTGGCGGGAAGCTTGGCCGGAAACCCCAAATAAGGACAGGTGATGTGCCAGCCTGCCAACCCCACCCCTCAGGTGGGGGAGGAGAGGTGAAGCACAATTCCGGGCTCTCGCCATCTTGAAGATGGGAAGCCCTGCCCAATCGGGACTAGGCTACTGCCTCCCTCCCACAGGAGAGAGGCAGGATAGGGGGTGTACCAACCCCAGGACAGGGACCCATTGGTCCCTGCCCTTCACCTACCTGTAACGCCCCTAAATCTAGTATTTAGGTCCACCCTGAACCTTCCTTCCCCAGATTCTGAAATCCGAAGAAGAGCTAGAAGAAAGAAGACCTGCCCTGCAGCTGCTAAGAAGAGGAAGACACCAACTGCTTTGGCCCCAGCCCTACCGGCCTGTCGACCCTCAAACCTGCTCCTGCTCCAACCCGGTATCTCTTGTGGCCTCCCAAACCCCGGAGGACCTGGCTGCCTGTTGACTCTAAACCCCTGGGACTCCCATGAGTAGAGGCTCTACTCAAAATCTACTTCTAACCCCTGGCAGCAGCCCGGAACCGCGAACCCTTCACACTCTGCACCCGCCAAGCTTGGCCTCTGCCGGAGTGAACAAAAACCACAAGGACGACCCCACGGCGACTGTGACCCCGAGTCCGGCACCCAAGGACCTCCCTCGACACTCCTGAAGAAGCCTGCAGCATCAGAACCAGGTGCCCCCCCAACCGCGATCAACAGAGGGTAAGATTTCCCGACACCAAAAGGCACCCCTGCACCCGGTGCCCCATGGCCCCCTGTGCCCAATCCCGGAGTACCTACCCAGCCTCCAACTACCCAACTTACCTCTCAAAGTGGTGGTGGCACCTGAAGAATCTTCGTCCACGAGCTTTCCGTCTTTTTCTAAACCGGAGGTTTCCCATTGAAATCAATTGAGCGCCCGAAGGCTCGAAAGCACCCTGCACCCAGCCGCCCGAGTGGCCCTGGCAGTGCAACCTCTACATCTATCTACTTGCCCTGAGTAAGTGACCAGGAGCCCAGCTCTCACAGCCGCGTGGCCTGCTAGTCAGCAGCCACCAACCAAGGCCCCCCTACCTCTCATAGGATAACATTGGGCCTAACTCATTCTGCACCCGGCCCCTGTGCCGCTGAGGGTGAACCAACTGTGCCTACCTGACCCTGGGAGACCCCTGAGTCTATGCCCAGAACCTTAACTCTGCCAGTCGAGTACCTACCTTTAAACCGATAACTCAATTCTCTCCATAGGGTTACATTGACTGGTTTGTTTTTCCTAAAATTTCTTCTAAGTGTGGACTTTTCAAATTTTAAAATATTCACCAAAAATCAGCCGAGTAACGAAAACGAAAATACTCACCTGCAATTAGGTGAGCTCCCAGTGCTGGATCTTGGTGCCCTGCACTGACTCTGAAAAATACTTACAACTGTACTTACCAGTAACCCACTTTTCTTTCAAAGGAAATCATTGACTGTTTTTCTGTGAAATTTCTTCTGTCAATTTCTGCAAACTTTAAATATTCTTTAAAAATCGTATAATTTCTGAAAACCTAATTACATTCCTGTTTTGGATAAAGGTCCCAGTACTGAGTCTAGGCACCCAGTACTGGATTACAAAAGTAACGAGAACATACTATACCTGCAACTTGAATTTGCTGCCGTAGGGAATCATTGACTGTTTTCTATGTGTCAACTTTTAAAATAGCAAAATATTGTCTAAAAATCATCACAGTAATTAAGTCGACTTTTATCACTTGATTCCAAGTACTGACCCAGGACTGAATCTAGGATCCAGTCCTGGAAATCCCAAAGTAATCCTAAAAGTAATCTTTTGCAAATAACTTGAAACTTCCATTGAACTTAATGCATTATTGTGTTTAAAATTGTGTTGCCTATTGCAACCACTTGTAACTTCATAATGCAAAAGTATTTATATAAAGCATCTCATTCTGAGAAAGTATATTTTAATACCTATTGTTGGTTCTAAAATAAAACAAGCATATATTTTTATATATAAACCGTTGGCCTAGAGTTCAGTTCTCGAGTGTGTGAGACTATTTGCTGACTGAGTGTGTGCAACAAATGCTTTACACTGTCCTCTGATACTGCCTTACTGCTCGACCAAGCTACCACTTTAGAGAGTAAGGTTATATCTAACTTTAGCCTCTGCCAAGACTGTGGACTCTACACCCTATACCTATTTTGGAACATTATATTCAGAGCCACTTTCTCACAATGTCCCAGTGCTGAATCTAGGTATTCAGCACTGAGTAAGAAAAAGTATTGTTAACATATCTTACCAGCTAAGTAAATTTCCTCCCATAGGATAACATTGGTGATTCTATGTGAAAAAGTTTCTAAGTGTCAACTTTTGAAATGCAATAATATTCTTCAAAAATCGTACCTCTAACTAAAACACATTTACTCACCTGTTTTCAGGAAATGTCCCAGGGCTGAATCTAGGATCCAACCCTGTGTTAGTAAAAGTAATCTGAAAAGTAAATAACTGCATTTTACTTAAAAAGCCCATTCATTTGAATGTACTCTACCTGCAATGTGTTGCAAACTGCTTACTTAAAACTGTAACCAAAACCAGTACTAGTTACACTGCAATTTTGGACTGTGTTCATACAAGTAATTTACTACTGAAAAGTATTTTTTTTGCTTACCTGTACCAGGCTTGCTTGGTTCTAGAAATAAAACAACAGTATATTTGTTCATACAAAACAATTGGCCCAGTGTTCTGGTCTTGAGTGTGTGAATTCATTTGCTGACTGAGTGTGTACATCAAATGCTTAACACTGTCCTCTGATACTGTCTTACTGCCTTACTGCTCGACCAAGCTACCACTTTAGTGAGTAAGGTTCTATCTAACTTTAACCTCTGGAGACCCTTGGACTCTATACACACTGTACCTCACTGTGGTGCAGTATATATAGAGCCAGTTTCTTACAGCATCCTATGCAATTAGGTCTGTATGGACACATTGGCTAATATTCAAGTTTCTCTTTCAGGGTGGAAAACCTGGAGGTGGGGTCATTGACCTTACATTGGACGACGAGGAAGCCAACTCTTCCCAAGGTATGTCTGAGACTGAATGGGGGAATCTGGTAAAGAGTAATCTTCACTGAATCTACACCCTTACATGGCTGTACCCTTACCTGAAAGTGTGTATTTTAAACAGTCAAGTGGGTATATATATATCATGCTTATTTCATTTATCCCTTCAAAAATTATATTGCTGTTTCCTTTTCATGCATAATCGGCAGCGATAGTTGAAAAGTATCTATGGGCCCCTACTCTGGCCAGGACAACCCATTCTTAGGTTTTACTTAGGTGACTGTTGCCCTTCAACTTTTTTTTTTTTTTTCATTTTTCATTTTTAATGATTGAGGCTTTGTCAGTGCCAGCATGTCATGACCTTTAATGTTCATGAAGTGAATAACTGGTGCTACTCTGCTTTTTCCAATTAGATAACAGCAGTTTGAAAGGGTATACATTTAGTTTGCTTGCAAGTGTCTTGTCATAGATGTACCTCTGATTAGCTGCATAAATGAAGATGAACAAGGAAGGAGTGAACTGATACCTTCCCCCCTCAACCCCCACAAAATCCTCATTCATCCACTCTCCTGCCCCACAGTTTACAGAACTGAGATGCCTTTTATGTTTGTCTTTAAGATTTGAAGAAACCAGCAGATAGTCACTCTGTTTTGCTCAATGTTTCCTTATTGTTATTCAGAATGTTTCTATGTACTACTTCCAGATCTCATTCATTATCAACTTCTGAGTAAAATATTAACTTGAGTTAGTTAAAACGGGGCAGTTTTGTCAGCATGAGATGCTTTGTACTTGAATGATTTTCAGAAGGCCACAGTTCTCCAGTATTGGGGTGTCTTTCATAGATTCACATGCTTGAATATTCCCCGTCATCGAAGTGGGAGTCCCACGGTACATAACAAAGCAATGTAGTAATAACATAAGCCTATTAGGCCTACAGGAAAGAAAAAACCATAGAGTTTTCATGGATAGACAACTTGTCACCTTTATAACATATCACTGTCGTTATGTTCTAGGTCAAATCCAGCCAATCAGGCGTCCGCACCCTCTAGAACCCTCTCCCCAGAGACTCAGGCTCTCAGATTTTCTACCGCACGTCGTGTGAAGGGAGTCTCCCTGAGCTTGCTCAGTTTTTTCATCTCATTTTTCACAGAGATTGAGTCTAGGATGTCTTCAACCAAGAAATCCCTCTTCAGACCTTGTGGGAGCTGTGGTAAACTGAGACTTCATTCTGAAGATCCTCACAAAAAATGTATTTATTGTTTGTATCCTGAACATTTGGTTAAGGACTGTAAAATCTGTAGAACCTTCTCACAGAAAACTTTGAAGGACAGAGAGGGGCGTCTCCTTCTGTGGCTACAGAAGCTGAAGACTTCAGAAAATCCTGTTTCTGATGTGGAGAGTGTGTCTTCTATCCAAACTGCTCCCTCTTTCAAGAGGTCTTCTGACTCTCAAAAGGTTTCTCCTCGTCCAAAAATGGTGAAGAAACAGCATGGAGAACCTTCAACTTCAAGAGGGATGATTTCCCCACACAGGAGTCTCTCTGTTTCCCTGACGCCCCCGAGATCTGATTCTCAGGCGTCTAAGACTCCAGCTGCGCAGTTTTTACCTCAAAAACTGCCTCTCTCGTCGACGAGTTCATCTAGCCTTCCTCCGTCGACGAGAGCTGCCGTCGTCGCACCTACATCGACGACCTCGGCATCTATGTCTCTGAAGACGGCAATGATCATGTCGTCGGCGTCTTCACCGTCGACGCTGGTATCTGAAGGTGAGACCCATCTCGTCGACGTTGCCTTTAACTTCGTCGTCGACGAGTATCAAGCATAAGAAAAAGCAGACATCGTCGACGGTGGCTTCGTCGTCGACGGTGGCTTCGTCGTCGGCGGTGGCTTCGTCGTCGGCGGTGGCTTCGTCGTCGACGGTAGCCCAACGGCGAATTTCAGCACCGGCAACGACGGCTGCAGCTCCAAATCTGGCTTTAATACCATTGGACACATCAACCTCTCTACTCCAACGTCGACAATCGTCTCTGGAGACCCTCATGCCACTCAAACCACCTGTGCAACCTCCTGAGCTGCTGTTTTCATCTGACAATGATGAATATGAGGATGACAGATTTCGGCCTGCTCGCAGTCCTTCCGAGCTCTTGATTAAATGTCAGGACACTGATGATGATGATGAGGAGGATTTGCGACAAGAGGATCTCTCCTCTTATGACACGCATCCGGTTCCGCAACCTTCCATGGCACAATTGCCTTTAAGCCTGATTTCCAATTTGCAGTATATGCTTGATGATTATAATCGCCGTTTTCCACGGTCTGGGCATACCACTCCAACACCACAAACACCTCAACAATCTGTGTTTCATACGGAACCTGTAGTCACACCGACGCCAGTGACTCGTGAACAATCTCTTGGGGTTCCTCTTTTCACGCTTGAGGATGTTGTCGAGGACCAGGATGATGACGCTGACAAGGAGGAGGGTGAGCTGGACGATGCTTCCCTCCTTTCTGACTGGGACAACTATCAGATCCAAACACCTTCTCCCGCTGATCCCGCTCCTTTGGATTCTCCCCCAGTTGACATTGGTGGTTTCCATTTGCTCATGGAGAGAGCAGCTACAAGATTTCACCTCCCTATGACGACTAGAGAGGAAGATTGTTTTTTATATGACTTTGAAGGACCAACCTCAAAAGCAGGTCCGCTGCATTCCAATCATTGATTTCATATGGCAAGAGGGCCTTAAAATAATGCAAACCCCTAACTCGATTCCAGCCATCCTTCCTAGGATCGACAAGAAATACAAGGCTCCTCCAAATTCTCCTGCCTGTTTGACTTCGGAAACGAAGCTTGATTCTATCATCACTCAGGCAGCCCAACGCCGATCCAGAAATCCTTCATCGCCTGTGTCGGCACCTCCAGATCGCGAAGGTCGCAGACTGGATGGTATAGGGAAAAAAATTTCCACTATGGCGGCGGCAACGGTACGCGCCGCCAATTCTTTGGCGATCTTAGGCCGCTACGATCGCCAAATGTGGTCGGACATTTCATCTTTGATCAATCTTATTCCCGAATCATCCAGACCAGAGGCTTTGAAGATTCTCCAAGAGGGAGAGAGAATTTCTTCGGAGATTATAGATTGCGCCATCGATGTGTCCTCTTCTGGCTTCCGTCTTTTGGTGGGCGCTGCAGTCCTCAGGCGTCAGGGCTGGTTACGGGCCACGTCCTTTCGTCAAGATTTTCGTTGAAGATGAGACCTGTCCAAGAAGAACTGGACAAGCAATGGGCTCAGGTCTCCGGCAATTTCAATGTCCTAGTCAGAGTTACTCCTCGCCTCAGAAAGGCTCTTCTATGGTGGACTCACGAAGAACATGTCTCCTCGGGGCGTCCTTTTCTGGCGGACTCTCCACAATCCACCCTCACCACCGACGCCTCTCTCGAAGGTTGGGGCGCTCACCTGCAGGGTCTTACTGTCAAAGGCAGGTGGTCTGTTCATCAAAAGACAAGACACATCAACCTGTTAGAATTACTGGCCATCTTTCTGGCTCTGAAAGCTTTCCGAAGCATCATTTATGGAAGCACGGTATTGATCAGAACGGACAACACAACGTGCATGCATTATATCAACAAACAAGGAGGCACGAGGTCCGTTCTGTTGTCCCTTCAGACCCAAAGGATTTGGAATTGGGCGATTCAACACCACATCGCCCTCACTGCAGTCCATGTTCCGGGAGCGTCAAACATACTCGCGGATTCCCTAAGCAGATCCTCCACGACCAATCACGAATGGGAATTACACCAACCCATTCTGGATCGCATATTCCAGCTATGGGGTCCCCCGAATCTGGATCTCTTCGCAACCTACCTGAACCGGAAATGCCAGTTCTACGCAAGTTGGCTTCCCCAACCAAAGTCATGCGGGAATGCCTTTTTGATGAACTGGTCCAAAATTTATGCTTACGCCTTTCCACCGATACCTCTAGTCCCCAAGGTCCTACGGAAAATGAGGAGAGAACCCTGTCGGCTCATCTTAATAGCCCCCCGATGGCCTCGACAAATATGGTTCACGGAGCTGCTGCTTCTGTCTCAGTGCGACCCAATCATGCTTCGTCCTCTTCCGAATCTCTTGACCATGGAACACGGTCAAATTTGCCATCCCGATCCTGCGTCTCTACACTTAGCAGCTTGGAACCTGAGTACTTTGAATTTGTGAATATGGACATCCCTGTGGAATGCAGAGAAGTATTAGCAAAAGCTAGAGCTCCCTCGACTGTAAAAACTTACAAACTCAAATGGAAACGCTTTTGTTCCTGGTGCAGTGATGTCAAAATTCATCCTATCCATTCCAAGCCTGAACAACTACTACCTTTCTTTTTGCACCTCGCAAAATCAGGCCTGTCATATGCTACCCTTAAGGTCTTTTTAGCAGCGATCTCACGATTCCGCCAAGATGGCTCGAACTCCCTTTACTCGTCGAGTAATGAAACAATTCTTCAAGGGACTGTTTCGTATGTTTCCTCCGATACGTCGGCCTCCTCCTCCTTGGCATCTAAACATGGTATTGGCGCAGCTGATGAAATCGCCTTTCGAGCCTATACATAAGGCCAGCCTCAAACATGTCACCTGGAAGACTTCTCTTCTCCTGGCGCTTACATCCTCTCGCCGGGTCAGTGACTTGCAAGCCTTTACCACTAACCCTCCTTTTCTTCAATTTACTAAAGACTCTGTTCTGCTTCGCACCAATCCGGCCTATATCCCGAAGGTGCCATCTGAATTCCACCTCAATCAGCCGGTTGTTTTGAAAACATTTTTTCCTAATCCTCAGACGTTTGCAGAAAAGTCACTTCATTCTTTAGATATCAAGAGATGTCTCAAATTCTATCTTCAGAGAACTGCTGCCATTCGAAAAACTGACCAACTCTTTGTCGCCTACGGGCGCATGCGGCAAGGTCATCCTGTCACCAAACCATCTATAGCACGTTGGATATCCTCTGCTATTGCCTTTTGCCATCAACAAGCAGGAAAACCTCTCGCTGCTGCTGTGAAAGCGCACTCCACTAGGAAGGTTTCTTCTTCCACTGCGCTGTTTGCTGGAGTTCCTCTTCAAGCCATCTGTAAAGCGGCGACATGGTCCAGCAGACACACCTTTACGAGACACTACTGTCTGGATGCTGCAGACAACACGGATACAGCTGTGGGACAGGCAGTCCTTCGTAATCTTTTTAAATAAGGTGAGCCTCTGTTGCTTTCCTCCTCCTGCATACAAGGTACTTTTATTTCTTTATATATTTATGTATAAGATGTTATAGATATATTTATATATATATATATATCTAATATATATAGATAGACATCGATTTTATGCATATAATCTTTGCACTGTCTATACTACTATCTGGCTTCTTCTGTACCTTGTATTATTCTGCTACTACTGCTCACTACTCTTATTCAAGCATGTGAATCTATGAAAGACACCCCAATACTGGAGAAGAACAAAAGTTACTTACCTGTAAACTGTGGTTCTCCAGTATTGGTGTCTTTCATAGATTCACATGCGACCCACCCACCTCCCCTCAGAGGCTCTTCCTTGTATTTGACTTTGTCACTCTTGTGCTACGAAAATCTGAGAGCCTGAGTCTCTGGGGAGAGGGTTCTAGAGGGTGCGGACGCCTGATTGGCTGGATTTGACCTAGAACATAACGACAGTGATATGTTATAAAGGTGACAAGTTGTCTATCCATGAAAACTCTATGGTTTTTTCTTTCCTGTAGGCCTAATAGGCTTATATTATTACTACATTGCTTTGTTATGTACCGTGGGACTCCCACTTCGACGACGGGGAATATTCAAGCATGTGAATCTATGAAAGACACCAATACTGGAGAACCACAGTTTACAGGTAAGTAACTTTTGTTCTTATCCACTAAAGTGTTGCAACATGTTTAGTTCTGCATGAATAAATCTTCACTGATAGTCATATACATTGCAACTAATCATTCCCAGCTGTGTGTAGAGACACAAGTATACTCATACCCCCCTACGTAAATTACAATTGAGGTGCAAAATCAGCCTAATTAATATCATGAAGCACCTTCTAAAGCCTATCACAAGCCATATTTTCCCTAAAATTAACACCATTCAAATTTCAACCCTATCACAAAACTATACTGCAGTATCTGAACATAAATTTGGATGCCCAGGTTATGAACAATTTAAGGAAAAAAGATCTTCTAGTCTTCAAGCTAGCAGAGCTAAAAAAAAAAAAAATACAAATAAAATTGCCTTTTATTCCCATGATGCCTTGTACCGGCCTTTGCCTGCCAGGGTCAGTTATTTTTTTCTGGTTTTAGAGAGTAGGACCCTGAAACGCTAGACGTTTTTCCATCTAGTTTTTGGTGGTTTTTCAACTTATGTTTCTGTGAAGTAGACTCTAGCTTCATTTGACTTTTTTAGCCAATTTTTTCCAGTCAGCATTCCGTCCTTATTTGTTGAGTACCCTTCTAGTGGCAGAAAGAAAGCAACTTAAGTCCTTCATCAGGTCTCTGAGAGTTGCCTTCCAGCCTCCCAATACACTAAGAAATAGGAGCTTTGTTCCAAAATGTCAAAAAAGACTTTCAAAGATGGGTAGGGCATTAGGCTGAGAGGGACATGAGAAGACTTGCTTACTCGGAACAAAAAGCACAGTGTCTCCAGGGTAACATCTGCATCTACTTTGATACTTACTGTTCCTCCAAAGGCTCCCATAAACGAAGATTAAAGCAGAGCAGTCCAGAAAGGGGGAGAAGCATAAGCCCAGTCGCAGCACTCGTGACATTGGTGCACCCCTTAGATGGTTTCATTGTTGGCAAAGGGGGCAGCACTGACTGGCTCGCTCTGAAAGGAAGGATTGTTGGCTAAACATTGCCACTTGAGAAAGTAATTGGCGTTGAAGTTTTCTTGATGACAGACTTTGCCATGGAACTCGCTGTTCCATCACTTATAGTTGAAGCACTGTTCACTGTTAAGGGATCTGACGCAAGACATCCGGTGTCGAGGCCTTTGATGTCAGTCATTCAACATCTGGACACTCATGATTCTTGAAAGCATATCAAGGGAATATCATGTATCCCACTTTCTCCTAATGGTTCTCCACCTCCATTGTGGCCCCTCAACTTTGTCATAGCAACAGAGGATCCCTACCAATTCCAAAGGTTATGGCTTTCCTTCTGGAGACGTCGGTGTCTTTCATAAGGAAAATGCCTCCATCACTGAGAGAGTACAGACCAGTGGAGGCCCTCCAACCTCCTCCACATTCACTGCAGGGTTCCGAATAAGATCTTCCACTTTGTAAACGCTAAAATAAGAAAAATCTGTCTGTCACCTGATAGATTCTCAGATGGTTGAGATTCTAGTTAATCTTACACTCCCACATCCATTACTGGCTCTCCATTTAGAGTGTCTCAAGTGGATAACATTATTGGTTTTCAGGAGGCCTTAGCAATAGTAGCATCCAAGCTTAATATCCAGTTAAAAGCCTCTCGGATAGCAGTTAGATGCTTCACCCCAGAGCAACTCCCAGATCTCGTCTCCATTTAATGGCAGGTCTGACTGAAAGGGTGGAAGAAACAATTCTTCCACTGGTATGACAAAAGCCGCTGCTGCTCGCTAGTAAAGAAATGTAAGCCTCCACAGCAAGTTTCAACTTTCCTCCAAATTAACCCAAAGCCGTCATTGTGTCTGCAGTCGCTAAGAAACATAATTTTGCACATAAATTTGTACTCTTCCAGCTAGACAGAGTGCAAAAGTCTGGATGCAGTTGGAAAGACAATCTGCACAACAAGAACCACATCCCTTAAAGCCACAAGTGCTACTGCTGCCCTATAAGGTATGATCATTTCTTATTAGAAACAGTAGAAATTCACAGATGACCTTTCCAAAGATTGGAGATAAGTCTTTCAGGAAGTTGTGCAGCAAGGTTTGTTGTTGTTCAACCTCTGCAAGCCAAAACATAGAGCAACTGGAAGCTCACTTTACCTATCGGCTCTCATCACTTTCAGTGCCAGCCCAAAACATGTATGCATTGTTCACTTCTGCGGAAAAATAGTTTCTTTCTATTCAGTGAAAAAGATGGTTGTGAAAAAGTGTCATCTTTCTTGCATGGTATGCCCCCACTTTTTGCTGAATTGCTGAATGTACTTTGACTGAGTGTGCCCTGGACTCCTGCCAATCAGGTGCCCAGGGCCTATGTTCCTTCCCTAAAACCCAAATTGGCAAACCCTGGCCACATGTCAGCTCCTGGTAAATGGAACCCTAGGTACCCAGGGTCTTGTGACCAGGGAAGGCCTCTAAGGGCTGCAGCGCTTATTGTGCCACCCTTAGAGGCCCTGTACCCTAACACAAACACACTGCCCTTGCAGGCTGAGTGTCTGGGTGCAAGACAAAACAAATAGTCGACATGGCACACATCCCTGTGTGCCATGCCCACAACCTAAACTGCCCTGGCATACATCAGCCACCCCTCTAGCTGGGTGCCCTATGCCAGTGGTGTGGGCACAGGAGCATGAGCCCTGTGCCCCTACAGTACTCAGGTCCATTCCTGGGCACTGTAAGTGCAGTGCTGCCATTTAAGAGTATATGGTGCTGGGAGCTCGTCAAACACGAACTGCACAGCACCATGATGGCAACACTGAAGATTGAGAAGTTTGGTATCAAGCTTCTCAGCACATTAAACTAGCACTGATGCCAGTGTGGGATTTAATGTACAATGCACGACAGAGGGCATCTTAGAGATGCCCCCTGAACCTAACCTACAATCCACGTCTTGTATGAGGGCCTGCCTAGGCTGCCACACAGCAGACATGTTGCTGGACCCCTGGGTAGAGAGCCATCCACTCTCCTGGGCCTGCAACAATGCACATCCTGAGCAAGGTGCTAGGTCTCCTCCCCCAGGATGGGCAGGGGAAGCTTCAAAGGCATGCCGCCTTTGTGAGCTTCTCCAGGCCACTTGCTGTACTCAACAACTGGCCCCTACGGTTCTAAACCCCCCCACTCTGGCAGGGAGACAGGCCGGAAACCCCAAGGAAGGACAGGGGGTGGGCTAGCCTCTGCCAACCCCACCCCTCAGGTGGGGGAGGCGAGGTGAAACACATCCCCGGGCTCTCGCCATCTTGAAGATGGGGAGTCATGCCCAATCAGGACTAGCCCACTGCCCCCCTCCCACAGGAGAGTGGCAGGATAGGGGGTGTACCCACCCCAGGACAGGGACCCAGTTGTCCCTGCCCTTTACCTACCTGTAACACCCCTACATTTAGTATTTAGGGGCACCCTGAACCTTCCTTCCTCAGATTCCAGATTCCAAAACAGCAAAGAAGATCAAGAAGAAAGAAGACCTGCCGTGCAGCTGCTAAAAAGAGGAAGACACCAACTGCTTTGGCCCCAGCCCTACCGGCCTGTTGACCCTCAAACCTGCTCCTGCTAAATCCCGGCACCTCCTGTGGCCAGCAACCTCACAAACCCCGGAGGACCTGGCTACCTTGTGACTCTGAGCACCTGGGACTCCCACGAGCAGTGGCTCTGCTCAAAGCAAGTATCTAACCCCTGGCATCAGCCCGGAACCGCGAACCCTGCACACTCTGCACCCGCCAAGCCTGGCCTGTGCCGGAGTGGACAAAGACCCCGAGGATGTCCCCCCGGCGACTGTGACCCCGAATCCGGCACCCAAGGACCCACCTCCACGCTCCTGACGACGCCTGCAGCCTCAAAACCAGGGGCTCCCCCCCCCCCCAACCGCGATCAACAGAGGGTAAGATTTCTCGACACCAAAAGGCACCCGGCGCCCTTCGGCCCCCTGTGCTCGACTCCTGGGTACCTACCTATTCTCCAGCTACCCAACTTACCTCTCTAAGTGGTGGTGGCACCTGAAGAATCTTCGTCCCCGAGCTTGCAGCCTTTGTTCGTCCTTGAGCTTTTCCATAGCAATACATTGAGCGCCCGAAGGCTCAAAAGCACCCTGCACCCAGCCGCCCGAGTGGCCCTGGCAGTGCAACTTCTACTCCTACCTACTATGCCATTTGCCCTGAGCAAGTGACCAGGAGCCCAGCTCAAACAGCCGCGTGGGCTGCTAGTCAGCAGCCACCAACCAATGCCCCCCTGACTCCCATAGGATAACATTTGGCCTAACTCACTTTGCACCCAGCTGCCCCTGTGCCTCTGAGGGTGTAACAACTGTAATTACCTGACCCTGGGAGACCCCTGAGTCTATACCCAGAACCTTAACTCTGCCAGTCGAGAACTTACCCAAAAGCCGATAACTCACTTTTCTTCCATAGGGTAACATTGACTGGTTTCTCTTGAAATTTCTTCTAAGTGTGGAGTTTCTAAACTTTAAAATATTTACCTAAAATCAACCGAGTAACGAAAGCGGAAATACTCACCTGCTATTAGAAGAGATCCCAGTGCTGGATCTTGGTGCCCAGCACTGACCCTGAAAAGTACTCATGACCGTACTTTCCACTAACTCAATTTTCTCCCATAGGAAATCATTGACTGTTTTTCTGTTCCCTACTCTGTTTGTATCGCACAGACTTACGTTTTTGTATTTGTTGACCCATATGCCCGCTCTATCACTTAGGATTCTATTGAACTCATATTTCTTGTTGGTGAATTTAGAGAGGGTTTGAGGAGCCATGTCAGATCTGTGGGCAGGCTCCATAGATTTAATGTCTTGCTCTAGGGTTCGGAGATCTTTGCTATGTTCTTTGTTGATCTTAGTTTGTATATTAATATGGGTGCCCCTTGCCGTGACTTTCAGGGCGTCCCAGTGGGCGGAGGGGGAGGTATCACAGCTGATATTGTCGTCCAGGTAGTTTTCTCGCGCCTCTCTTCTGAGACTGAATCTCTAATTGATTCATCGTTGAATCTCCAGATCTCACTAGGGGTATTAGCATTGGTGCCAGTAAGGTAGAGAGATATAGCTGAGTGGTCCGAGACTAACCTAATTTGTATATCTGGTTGATCGATTAGATGTATATGAGGTTTGGTTATCTGGTTGATCGATTAGATGTATATGAGGTTTGGATATCATTAGGTAGTCAATCCTGGAGTAGGATTTGTGGGGGCTAGAAAGGGTGTAGTCTCTACTCCTGGAGACTCCAGCACCCGGACACTAATGTAAACTAAATCTTGCGCAGAGTTTGTGTAGTGACCTTTGTGCCCTAGAGGGGTTAATAATGACTTGGATTGTCTAGTGTTACATCCTTGGAGGAGAAAGTCGTCACCCAGGACAATTGGCTAAATGCTGGGGATTTTACTCCGGGGTAAGGATAATGAATCCTAGAATTCTGGGTCATCCATATTTTGGCCCATAAACATTAAGGACATGGAAGTGCCCTGTGGTTTTAGTGAATTTAGATAGGACCCATCTTCCTCTCTTGTCGGTCAAATATGATTCGGCGGAGAAACCTGCACTCTTGGAGATTAAAGTGGCAACCTTTCTTGCCTTCACTGGGCGAGCTAACAATGTCAGCGATCCAGTCCTTGCCAAAGTTCTATAGCCCATCTTGGGACATCTTTGTTTCCTGTAACAGGATTACATCCGGTTTCAGTTAAAAAAGGTAGTTTTCGATTTTTTTCCGTTTGATCAGGTGGTTAAGGCCCTTCACGTTTAGAGATACAATATTTAAATTACTATCCAAGGGGAAATTATTCATGCATTGGTGGGCGGATATGGCTAAATGAGTGTGAGGCTAGCCTGTAGTTTGAATTAAGAGAGCGCCACTTTGTAAGAGAGGGAGACGACAGCGGGCGAGAACCATTATCACTGGCAACAGCAAGCAATTTCACAATAACATTTAAACCTGTGAACGGATAATGAAAACAAGCCATATACGCTATTTAAGGATGATACAGAGGTGGGCTATGGGCCAGATGACTTCTAAAATAGCAAGAGTAACACTTCACATAAAATGAAACACAAGTACAGCATCTACATAGAGTATAGGTGAGGTTATAAATTAATGGTGTGAACTTGGCCCATGGAGGTAAAGTGTGTCACAAAAGACCCACATTGTGCATTTTCAGCAAAGAGCAATTAAGTAATTTGCTCTTGACTCTTGAGTGTTACTTGAGCCAAGTCTGGGTTTCAAACCTGGTTCCTAACGTGGCAGGGTCAGTGGTGCTAGCCACTTGGCCACATCTCCTTCTCTGAGAGCTTGGCTCGTTTTGGGCTCCAAGTATCGAGGACCTTGAGCTGAGCCAGAACCAAGCATCTGTCTCTAGCCTGGCTTGCCCACCTCTGATGCCATGATTGTATTTTCAATTTTTTATTCTTACCTACATATCTCTAAATCAGGCTGGAATATGCTGTACAAATAAAATTCTAACCTCAGTCCGGACCATGTTAATTAGCTCAACTGCATATCCTATTCTGTGTTCAGATGACAAACTTTGTGCACATGGGTATTTATTTTATTTGTGTGGTCACTGCAAGCCAGGGGTCAATTCTTTGAAATCACAGCCTGTGCCTGTTCACTTTAAATTCCATTTTTTTCTGGCCCTCAGTTAGGCTCTAAACAGTATCTGAAATGTGTATAAGGAAGGTGTTCAGCACAGTGTTTGTCAGCAGGAATCTAGGACTGATCAAGTCTTTTAATCCTCTCCTTAGCACCTCATGTCTTGAATCTGAAGGTACGCCATTCACTAGGCCCCAGCACAACCCAAAATACTCTAAATCTTTAATAGGCACCAACAAATTGTAGCCTATTGATATATTATACCTACCTTAGTACTAAAATTAACTTTTGGTGCAATGGTTTGGGCACCAGTCCGACTTCAGGATTTTTATTTTGATTAAAAAATGTCTTGCTTTGACTAAGTCTTGCCATGATGTTGTTGCCGTGTGCTTCTGTCTTCTGGGATTTGTCCAAGGCTTTTCCACATTTAGGTCATGCAGAATGAATCAGTGGTGATAAATCATGCTTGTAGGTTAGCGAGTTTTGGTACATCATTTATCTTTGAGGCATGTGTGCTGTAGATACACATGCTTTGCATACTCCTGCCATCTAGTGTTGGGTGCGGATGTTTTGCAAGTTGTGTTTCTTCGAAGAAGTCTCTTCCAGTCAAGAGGTAAGGTGACTCCTCCTTTTGGTGATAGTGCGCATGGACATCGACTCCATTGTTAGATTGTTTTCTTTCCGACATCTGTTTCGGACGTGGTTTGTAGCGCTCTGGTTCGAAACCAGTCTTCGGGATCCCCTTGGTACGCAACCCACTGTACTCTTGTCTGTATTGTTTTGTATGCGTTTCACCATTCTCCGTGTGTCAAAAAAAATCAGAAAACTGTCTTCGGTATAGAAGACATCGTTGGTGGCCTTTGGGCCTATCCGCACTGGTCGACTTACACTTCCATATTATCCAGTCTTCTGCCGATGGAACAAACTCCGTTTCAGTTCTGTCCTCGGTGCCACTCAAAGTATCCGCGCACTGATCTGCATAAAGTCTGCAACTAGTGTCTTGCACCAGAACACAAGGAAGAAGATTGCGATGCTTGTTGGTCGTTCTGATCGAAAAAGACTTTACAGGACCGTCGGGCTTGACGAAGGGACATGCAGCGGCAGAACATTGAACACACCCTGGATGTCTTCGGAGAAGATGCCGAGCAGGAGGAAATGGAGGAGTCTGCCGTGGAAGAGGAGGAGGCCTTTTCTATTCAAGAATCGAACTCGGAACTGGAGATTGAGTTGCAGTCCGAAGAAGTTCCAGTCACGACAGGGTGCCATGAGTAATAAAGCCCCTTTCCCCCCCCCCCCAAGCTTTTTTTCCACGAAACATAGGGCTTCTGGGCCACCACTGCCTGTTTACCACAGTCGGCACCAAGAGACTGCTTCCAACGCCCTGCCCTCAGGCTCGGCACCGAAACAGACAATCAATCCTTCCGGCTCGGGCCGAAGCCGAGAAGATACCCCGTCCATTCCAAAAAATTCCGGATTGAAAGAGAAACCAGCATTTGCAATGCAATAGGTCTCGCATTTACGCGAGTTTGAACCTTTGGCATTGTAAATGACAATGCCTTTTATTTATATTTTGGTTTATAAAACATAAATAAAAGGCATTGTCATTTACAATGCCAATAGCTTAAACTCGCGTAAATGCGAGACCTATTGCATTGCAAATGCTTGTTAACAAATGAGTTTTATCTGACATTCTTTTAGTTTTATATAAAACGAAGAAATGCAACTTCCATGCTCGCATTTGCTGCATGCAGTGAAAGATTAGTGGAAATTTATGACTGGAATACCAAACGGCAGATAGGCAAACACACACACCAATCATTCAGGAATCACATCAGCGGCACCATTATATTGCCACAGCCCTTTTGTAGCACTCATATATTTTCATAGGAATTAAATATATTTGTAGAATCCCAATAAATCACAGCTAGTGCGATTGTGATCTATGGGAAAGAAATGCCGGCTTTAAACCTTGGACTCGTGTCCCTGAAGAGAGGTAGCTGCGCGGCGATGGAAGGAAGTTTAATTGTATGATTAAGGTGGGTTGAGAGCCCCCGACTACCCACAGCTGCGAGCATTAACCCTCTGTCTGCATGGTACTCACCCACTCCCCAACCTGCTGACAAGCAAAACGAAACCTAAGAGCAATTGCTTAATGTGTAACCCACACTTTTATAAATATAAAAAAGCGGGTGCCGTGCTCCAACAAAGCATGGCGCCCGTGCATTAAAATAGTTATGTGCAGGCATTTAAAAAGCAAATACTGGAACGCGGGTGCCATGATCAAAAATAAAGCGTGTTGCCCGTGTTTTAAATATGAAAGCGGGTGCAAATTATGCTTGTATACAACACATAGAGTGCCAACAAAGCTGACGACTATGGAACTGGCGAGCAAGGTCGGTTTCACATTATGATCCTGGGCAAATCACTTATTCTCCTCTTTAAAGAAGAAAAACAACGAATGTGAACTTGTGTAATGTAACTGGTGCTCATGTAAAGCACTGATACTTTCGGGTCGGCTTGAATTAGCGCTATTAAAAAAATGCCAAAAAAGGAAAAATAGTACCTCAATCCCAGATCGAGAGGCGGGGTGACTGTAGAAACACAAGACATAAAAGCGCCGAGACACGTAAAAGGGAAAGCAGGGGTGCGCGCTGCATTTGAAGTAGTTAAAGTGATCGGAGACGCGATCAAGGGAGCTGAAAGGAAACTGATTAGAAAGGAGGGGGTAGTGTGAAAACAGCGGGGAGAGAAGGGAGGGTGTAATAAAAAACAAAGGAGCCTAAGCTATAGAGAAGGGAGGGGGGGAGTGGGAGCAGCTGTGCATGTGATCGTGCACTCAAGGTTTAGGCCAGCCAAAACTGTGGGTAGCACTTTGAAAATCCCACATATAAAATGTCTCTTCGAGCCTTTGGCTCAGCGAGACCTAAAAAGACAAATCCAGCTCAAACAAAGGCGCTCCCTTAAAACCACCGAAGCCGGTTTTAGAAATAATTAAAGAAAAGCTGGACTCCGAACAAAAGATGATTCATATAAATCCTGATACTGGACACATAACCGCTAAACCAGTAATAGCTTCAAAAGGGAAGGCAGACCCTGAATACAGATTTCCTGTGAAGAAGAAAAAAGACATGGCTACCAGTCCTATTAACATTCCTCAAACCCCTCCACCAATTCCTATTATACCATATATAGATCCTCTACATATTACACTATCAGGTTCTCTTAACACAAATCCTAATTTAGGAAAGGATGACTAATTATAATCAGCTACAACCTGATCCATGGGATGACTATAATATTGATCTACCTCAAGATACAGACCGTGATCTACACCCAGCAAAGCCTTCCCCTCCTGTTGATAATACTGTATATCAGGAATTAATTCCATTGGGCAGCCAATAATCATGGAGTGCCTTTACACAAAGCAGCACTTGAAGATTTCCTATTCGAAACCTTACACGCACACAAATATTGCCTATGCTGAAAGGTATGATGAGGCATACTATTGATATTTTTAAAGACCCAGTTAGAGCACGTATACTAACGACTAGAGTTCCCAAAAATATAAACCCCCACCATCTGACCCAGTTTTTATTAGAGGTCAGTTGCCTTTGGATTCGCAAGTGGTCTCTAATGCCCTTAAGAGGGCAAATTCACAAACATCAGGAGTGGCACCACCTCCAGATAAAGAATCTAAACTGATGGATGCTTCAGGGAAGAGAGTTGCTGCTCAGTCAGCCAACCATTGTCGTATAGCTAATAACCAAGGTCTATTGTCCAGATCCAATAGAGCTCACTGGGGTGAAATGGTAGAATTATTACAGTATTTCCCAGAAGAACACAATAAATGGGGCAGGAAATACTGCAGGGAGGAAAACGTGTTTATAATTCCGCTATCGGGTGTGCATTAGATTCTGCAGATACTGCAGCTAGAGGAATCAACACTAGCATTCTGCTAAGGAGACATGGATGGCTCAGAATTTCTGGTTTCAAACCAGAAGTTCAGCAAATCATTCTTAATGCACCCTTTGATAAAGAACACCTCTTTAGGCCTCAAATAGATCAATCCCTTGAAAAGATGAAGAAGGATACCGAACTGGCAACATCTATGGGAGCACTTCAATCTCTTTCTACCAGAGGTTCCTTTCGTCGCTCTTTTTACAGAGAAGGCTCCAAAATTAAAACCACAGATGCGGCCACATCTTCATACAAGACACAATCATTCCCCACTGGAGGATTCTACAAGGGTGGCTATAGAGGGAACAGTTTTAAGGGAAGAGGTAGAGGTACTCCAACACGTACCTCAGAGTCCACTAACAAGCAGTTACTTGCTAGTACTTCCCCCGACCACTAATCACCGGTCGGGGGAAGATTACAAGTTTCTTCCAATTTGGCAATCAATAACATCAGACAAATGGGTTTTGGATATTATGCAATATAGTTATCACCTGAAGCTTACCAGCAATCCCCCCCAATATTCCACCTCTCATTCAAAACTCTCGCCACAACACCAACAGCTCCTCAAACAAGAGGTACAAGCTCTTGTAACAAAAGGAGCTATAGAACCGGTTCCATTACAACATCAAGGATCAGGGTTTTACTCACTTTACTTCCTAATCCAAAAAAAGGACGGGTCTCTAACGCCAATATTAGATCTCAGTACGTTAAACCTATACATACTGTCAGAACACTTCCATATGGTTACCCTTCAACAAGTGCTTCCACTTCCAGCAAGGCAACCTTATGACCACACTAGACTTAAGATTTTTACTTCCATATTCCTGTACACCCAGCACATCACAAATATCTCAGATTTGTGATAGCAGGAAATCACTATCAGTTCAAAGTATTCCCATTCGGAATGACTACTGCACCCAGTAGTAGCAGCTCATTTAAGAAGACAACAAATTCATGTCTTTCCATATCTGGACGATTGGCTCATCAAAGCCAACATACAGCAAAGTTGTCTACAACACAATCAAGCCCCCATACACCTCCATCAATTGGGACTTACAGTCAATGCACAAAAGTCCCATCTTCAACCCTCACAACTGCAACCATATCTGGGAGCAATTATAAACACTCCCACAGCACTAGCTTCTCCCAGTACAGCCAGAATTCAAAACTTTCACACTTTATTACTACAGCTTCAATGCAATCCATGCCTAACAGTCAAAACTTTCATGCAACTGTTGGGTATGATGGCATCATGCACTGTAATAGTGCCTCATGCAAGATTACACATGCATCCTCTTCAGGAAGGCTTAGCACGTCAGTGAAATCAATCTGAGTCAATTAACAGATCTAGTGTTGGTAGACAGCCGCATTACCGCTCTCTGCAGTGGTGGAACACACAAAACCTATCAAATGGGTGGCCCTTCATTGAGCTTACAGCTGTTTATCTTGCACTAAAATCTTTTCAGCCTCACCTTGTAGGGAAAGTTGTCTTAATCCGGATGGACAATATGAGAGATATGTACAAAAAAAATGGGGTGGGTAGACACTACGGTTGTCAGGCCTCTCTGACCAATTGGCGCTGGGCAATACATCACAAAATTCATCTTCTGACAGAACACCCTCCAGGCATCGACAACCAATTTGCCGACCTCAGCAGGATGCGGCAACAAGTACATGAATGGGAACTTCATCCCCAGGTTCCCCTTCCATACTTCCAAAAATGGGGGTTTCCACATATAGACCTCTTAGCCACAGCAGAGAACTCAAAATGCCCAAACTTCGCCTCCAGATTCCCACACCATCTATCCAAAGGCAATGCCCTATGGATGAAGTGGTCAGATATTTGCTTACGCTTTTCCGACTCTCCCTCTCCTTCCATTTCTGGTTCGGAAACTCAGGCAGACATCTCTCACAATGATTCTAGTGGCTCCCACAAGGGCTCGCCAACCATGGTTCACCAGACTACTTGGACTGTCAGTGGTTCCACACCAAAAGCTGCACCGTCTCACACAGAACCATGGAGAAATCAGACATCCAAACACCAAGGAGCCCAATTTAGCGATCTGGCTCCTGAAGTCATCGAGTTTGGCTACCTAAACCTACCACCAGATAGTATGGCAATTCTCAGAGAAGCAAGGAAACCTACCACCAGAGCATGTTATGCAGCAAAGTGGAAAAGATTTGTTATATATTGTAATAATAACACAAATGATCCGTTAGATGCATCTATACAAAATATTTTGTTACCGTTTGCATCTACAGCGAGTTGGCTTAGCCTACACATCTATTTGACTACATCTCGCGGCAGTAGCTGCATATCTGCAAAGCAGACAACATTTATCATTATTTAAAGTTCCAGTAATTAACCCCTTCGCTGCTAGGCCTTCGCCCCCCCCCCCCCCACCCATGCTAAGCCTTTTTTTTTGGCTATTTGGGGTAGTGCGAGCTTAGGCCCCTGTAATTTTTTGACCACATAAGGTATCCTCGCCAAATTTGCGTCCTTTTCTTCCAACATCATGGGGATGAATGAACATCAATGAAGGTACCCAGGGTTTGTGGATTCCCCTGAGGGGTTCCAGAAATTAACCAAAATACAGCTAAACTTTGGGTTTTATGGGGAAAAAAGGGCTGCAGATGAAAGTGTCTGGGGTTTTCCCTGTAAATGGTATCAAAAAAGGGTTTGTGGGGCTGAAATCACAATTTCCCCAGCTTTTAGGGAATGACAGACTTTTGTCAGAAAAACATATTTTACAGTTTTGGCATTTTTCTGGGACATAGCCTATTTTCGCTATTTTTTGTGCTTTCAACCTCCTTCCAGTTAATGTTAGAAAAGGGTATGACAGCAATAATGGATCCTGGAAAGCTATACATTATAGAAAAGTAGAAAAAATTCTGAATTCAGCAAGGGGTCAATTGTGTAGATCCATCAAGGTCTCTTTATAGAAACTAACAGTTAAATATAGGAAAAAAATGAAAATTAGTTGAAAAAAGCAGCCTTTTGTGTCAACGTTTTCTCCTGTAACTTCTTCTAATTATGACAGCTCTTTGAAAGCACTATACCGTTACATCCGCTGGACCTTACTGGTTGTGGGGATATATAGGACTTGTAGGTTCACCAAGAACCCAATAAACCCAGAGTCAAAAACTGAGCAGCAATTTGCAATGGCTTTTTATTATGTACCGGGTATATAGCAATTATTGTGGGAAAATGTATACATGGAAAAATCGGTATGAAAGACACCTATGTATTTCTGAAATGCGAACAAAATATAGAGTTTAGAAATAGTAGATATTTGCGCATTTCCAGAAATTGGGAATACTCATACTAGCATGAGAATTATCGGTCATTTTTCAAAATGACTTCTTTTTTTTTGCACAATATCTTTAATTTGGAAGGCAGAAATGCTTCAAAAGTCAATAGGTAATAACAGTTGCTTTACAAACCCTAAGTCTCCCGATAAAAATGGTACCTCACTTCAGGGCTCGACAAATCCACTCGCCCGCTCGCATTTGCGAGGGAGAATTGATGAGTACGAGCTATTTTTAGGTCCTACTCGCCCTTTCTGGCGAGTAGGAAGACAAACTAACTTTTGTCCTCTGTCTTTGAAAACAAAGCAAAAGTGACAAGATAACAAGATTTAAAGGCATTTTTATTGCTCACAAAGGGAATGAGCAATAAAGATGCCTTTAAATCTTGTTATCTTGTCACTTTTGCTCCGTTTTCGGAGACGGAGGTCAAGTAGGTTGCAGTGAGGTCGAGGGGATTTACCAAGGCACTAGACCTGCAGGACTAGTACCATTTTTCGGATTTTTCGAGCCCTGCACTTGTGTGGGTTGGCCTAGTGCCCGCGACAGGAAATGGCTCAAAACCCAACGTGAACACACCACATTTTCGCAGTGAAAAATTACCCTTTTTTGGCAAAGTGCCTAGCTGTAGTTTTTGAACCATAGCTCTGCCGGCACCTAGAGAAACCTAGTGAACCTATACATTTTTTTAAACTAGACACCCAGGGGAATCTAGGATGGGGTGATTTGACTGCCTCCCACCAGGTTCTGTTACCCAGAATCACCTGCAAACCTCAAATTTCGCTGAAAAATTCACTTTTTTCTCAAATTTCTGTGTGGGAAAGTCCTGGAATCTGCGTGGATCCACAAATTTCCTCCCTCCCAGCGGTGCCCCAGATCTCCCGATAAAAATGGTACCTCATTTGCGTGGGTGGGGTCAAGGACCTGCGACAATCAAGGGCCCAAAACCTACTGACGCAACATCAAAATTACCTATCACAATCCAACCTGGGGCCATACTCTCAGGTCACCCCCCCCGCCCCCCCTGAAACCAGGTCGTTTTGCTATAGGTAATTTTGAAGTCTCCACAGTACGATTTGGGCCATTTCCTGTTGCAGCCACTATGCCTTCCCACACAAGTGAGGTACCATTTTTATCTGGAGACCTGGGGGAACGCTGGGTGGGAGGAAATTTGTGGATCCACGCAGATTCCAGAACTTTCCCACACAGATATTTGAGGAAAAAAGTGAATGTTTTGGCGAAATTTGAGGTTTGCAGGGGATTCTGGGTAGGAGAATGATGGAGGACCCTCGCAAGCCATACCTCGCTGGACTTCCCCAGGTGTCTAGTTTCCAGAAATGTGTGGGTTAGGTAGGTTACCCAAGATGGCTGCCGAGCCCCGGGCCAAAAACTCTTGGGACCCCCCTTGCAAAACCAGGTTCGTTTGTGATAGTTAATTTTGATGTCACCTCAATAGGTTTTGGGACCTTGCCTGTCGCGGGTCCTTGACCCACCCACACAAAGAGGTACCATTTTTATCAGGAGACCTGGGGGAACGCGGGGTGGGAGGAAATTTGTGGATCAACGCAGATTCCAGAACTTTCCCACACAGAAATTTGAGGAAAAAAGTGAATGTTTTGGCGAAATTTGAGGTTTGCAGGGGATTCTGGGTAGGAGAATGATGGGGGACCCTCGCAAGCCATACCTCGCTGGACTTCCCCAGGTGTCTAGTTTCCAGAAATGTGTGGGTTGGGTAGGCTTCCCTAGATGGGCGCCGAGCCCCGGGCCAAAAACTCATGGGACCCCCCTTGCAAAACCAGGTTGGTTTGTGATAGGTAATTTTGATGTTGCATCAATAGGTTTTGGACCCTTCCCTGCCGCGGGTACTTGGCCCACCCATACAAGTGAGGTACCATTTCTATTGGGATACTTGGAGAAATGCTGGGGGGTTGGAAAGTTGTTGTTACTTTCTGCAGTGTGAAAATGTGGGCACAATAATGCAAGGAAAATGTCACTCTCACATTTTGAGGTTTGCAGGACATTGTAGGTAAGATAACTTGTTGGGATCCACAAGAGACATCACCATGCGCTCCCATGGGTGTTTAGTATACGACTAAAACTACAGTAGGTTATTCTTAAATTAAATGTACAGCTTGGCAGAGAGACTAAAGAGACAAAGAGTACTGCACAGCCATCTATTCCTCAAGCACACATACATACTCGTTGGATTTGGCACGAGGGTGAGTGATGGTTCAGTATATACAGTTGTATTAACCAGAGATTTCACAAAAATGAAACGCACTGTCAATAATTGAAAGGACAAAAAACTGAACCAGTGACTCGCAGCTCGTGAGCTGTAAAGCCACTTCAAGGCACCAACCGCTTTACAGGCCATTCACACACCTTTCATACATGATACACACAAGATCATTCACACCACCAGGCACAAAACCAACACATTACAACATTCACAAAAAAGGACAAGGTACACCCTGCTTGACAAAAACCGAAAAGACACATTTTTATGCACAACCACCTATTCCTCAAGCACACATACATACTGGTTGGATTTGGCACGAGGGAGTGTGATGGTTCAGTATATACAGTTGTATTAACCAGAGATTTCACAAAAATGAAATGCACTGTCAATAATTGAAAGGACAAAAAACGGAACCAGTGACTCGCAGCTCGTGAACTGCAAAGCCACTTCAAGGCACCAACCGCTTTACAGGCCATTCATACACCTTTCATACGTGTGACAAATACAAAACTGTTCACGACGCCAGCCACGGGCCCAGCACATTACAACACTCACACAAGCAGACAGCACCATTCAAGGGCCCATCACTTTCACATGCCCACATTCCTGACACAGCAACCACACCAGCTCACGGATTGCGTGGAGTGGCATTTGGCTAGCAGTGTGTGTAGTGACCAGCAGCCAAGTGCCAGTCCACGTACACCGCCAGCCGAGCACCAATCCACACACACTGTCAGCCAAGCGCCAGTCCACACACACTGTCAGCCAAGCGCCCGTCCACGCACACTGTCAGCCAAGCGCCAGTCCACGCACACTGCCAGCCAAGCGCCAGTGCAAACACACCGCCAGCCAAGCGCCAGTGCAAACACACCGCCAGCCAAGCCCCAGTACAAACACACCGCCAGCCAAGCGCTAATCAAAACACACCGCCAGCCAAGCGCCAGTCCATACACACCTCCAGCCAAGCGCCAGTCCACGCACACCGCCAGCCAAGCGCCAGTCCACGCACACCGCCAGCCAAGTGCCAATCCAAACACACCGCCATCCAAGCGCCAGATCACGCACACCGCCAGACAAGCACCACTCCACACTCACCGCCATCACATTTAGGATTTTTTTTTATATAAATGAGAAAACAAATTGCAAATAGATACAACTCTACTAACACAAAATCTGAAACTAAATACACTACACAAATGCCAACCTTGAAACTGAACAAAAAATATTCAACCATAGAGGCCAGGCAGTTCACTTTACCACTCATGGATGCTCCCAAAAATTATTTTGTGTGTGGTACATTCTAAAATAAGCAGGCACACACAGCCCAGGGTTAGGACACTTGGGGCTGTACATACGAATCGCCCTCCGCATACCTCTTCGCCAACAGACTCTACATCTCCTACTGGGAAAGTCTTTTGAGGGTGTGGGAGGAATGTGATCAGGAAAGTAGCGATCTTGCAATCTAGCAACATCCTCCACCACTCCAACTCTAGAAACACTTGCCTGTTCCACTAAAACAAGGCTGCCTATTACAGACTCCTGAAACTTAGCAAAAGTCATCTTTGACTCAGGACAAGAATCCTGGAACACAACAAAAGCATTAAAGGTTGCCAAGTGGAAAAAATGGATAGCCAACTTCTTATACCAAATGTAAGCCTTACGAAGAGCAGCGTAAGGTTCCAACCTCTGATCTACTCTGTCAACACCACCCATGTGCCTATTCTAGTCTAAAATGCACACAGGTTTGCGCACTTCAGCAATGTGACCCCAAACAGTCACAGGAGCAGTGCTTTCATCATGGATGGTAGTCTGCCTGTAGACATCGCTCCTGTCTGAAAACTTCACAGCTAGAAGCTCCTCGCAACGCACTGCACTGTCCCCGCACAAGATTTTGACAAACAAGTTATTTTGGGAACCCTTTACGGTTAGAGCGGATTGTGCCACAAGCAACAGTGTCCACTTTGGCCAATTCCCTGAACAACCGCACACCAGTGTAGAAGTTACCTACATATAAATGGTGGCCTTTGTTAAAAAATCCTCTACCAAGTTCCCACAAAATTTTCTCAGTCACTCCAAAAGTGGACGGACAACCAGGGGGGATTAATCCTGGATTCCTTACCGGTGTACACCCTGAAATTAGAGACATATCCAGTCCTACTGTCACACAGCATATACAGCTTAATTCCATAGCGTGTCCTCTTACTAGGAATGTATTGCCTAAAAACCAAGCGGCCCTTGAACAACACCAAAGACGCATCCACTGCAATTTCTTTCCCTGGAGCATAGATCTCAGAAAATCGATCAACAAAGTGATCAATGACAGGCCGAATCTTAAAAAGACGGTCACAATCAGGGTGAGCTTGTGGCAACGCTAAACCATTATCGACAAAATGCATCATCCGAAGCAGAAGCAAATACCTATCACGACTCATGACTGCTGGAAATATAGCAGTTGCCATCAAGGGACTATTAGACCAATATGAAGGCATTGATGGCTTCCTTAGCAAGCCCATCACAAAAGTTAAACCCAAGAACTTTTTTATCTCTTCCAGATTTGTAGGAGTCCACCGGCAGTTGATAGGCATGATGGCCTCCTGCATCTTCATAGTCCCGCACGCGAGGTTACATATGCGCCCGCTTCAGGAGTGCTTGGCACGTCAGTGGAACAATTAAACAAACAGGGGTAACCCTATGACCCAAGGAACCTGGGCTTTATCAACAAAATGTGAACAATGGTTCCAAAGGGGGAAACAATTATTTATACTTGAGAGAAATCAAACTTCACAGAACACAGCATTAGTAGAACAAAAAAAGGAAATTAATCAATATTACACAATGGATTATTCACAAAAAACCAAATAATTTATTTTTCGAGATTCATTTGAGTATGAACTCATTTATCAATTCATTTGAATTTGAACGGAGAATGGAGAAGGCTGTATATACAATAATATTAACAAAAAAGCGACGCAGTGACAAAGTGAATAAGGTGACTAAGTGTAATAGTGAAGATGCAAATATTTACAATACATATAAGTGATAATCAATAAAATACACAAGCAATTTTTGCAGAGATTCGCAAAAAAACGTCCCCAGCTTGATTATGGAGAAAGGAAAAACCTTGTAAGCCACATGTCCTAATTGTTTTATAGTATATACAAGGAGTTCCAATTGATACGGGACTGTAGAACCGTCAACGTTTCGACCCTATAGTGACCAGTTGTTGTGCATAGTCGTATCGGGTCTTCTTCAGGACATAGGTAGTGTATAACAGCCTACACAAAATAAATATATATGGATCAGTATCTAAGCTGTGTTCAAAACATTTTATTGACAAGGAAAAAGTTTCCCATCAACTCACCTAAAATTCAGGAGATAAGACAGATTTTTCAGATTGCACTTATTGCTACTCGATTCCAATCCGAAGGCACTGCCTGAGGACATGTGTACACATTAGTACGCATATACTAAATGTGCAAGGAATTAAATTACAGCATTGAAAACATAAAAAATTAATTATTATTATTTACCAGAATAGTAGATGGTCCAGATTCGTCTTAGTCTAGTTTTTTAGGTTTTTCTTTCTTTATACTCTGATTGCAAGGACCTGTTGTGGATATAAACCCAAATGGGTATAATCCGAAATGTATTCAAATAGCTAAGGTCAGGTAGTATTATACATTAATGAACCCCGTAATTGCTCACCTGACTTCAGGGTAGAGGTTTGGATTATAGTGCTGTAGGCATCAGGACACAAATTCAGCTGTAAAAAGCATGAAGCAACCCAAATTTAGTGACACAGGAGTTGCTTGGTCTATTCAGACGTTAATTTTAGGTCAGGTGTTCAAAACATAGGTGCATGTCGCGATTTACTAGCAAACAAAGTGTTTTGGATATAATATTATCAAAGTTTCAAAATGGATAATCGCTCCTCCAATGGTGAAAAATTCGAGAGTCATTGCTAGCTACTAGCTAAAAACAATAGTTACTCGCTCCTCAAGTGACAGAGACTATGTGAGAGTCACTGTGTGCGAAAATTACGCAGACTCCCCAGATCGTGACGGAAAAGCTGTGACCAAGCCACACGGTTAGCTAGCGCTAAAATTATGTTGTAAAGCACTTTCATATGCTTCCTACCTGATGTCTTTCGTAGTCTCTGTCACTTGAGGAGCGAGTAACTATTGTTTTTAGCTAGTAGCTAGCAATGACTCTCGAATTTTTTCACCATTGGAGGAGCGATTATCCATTTTGAAACTTTGATAATATTATATCCAAAACACTTTGTTTGCTAGTAAATCGCGACATGCACCTATGTTTTGAACACCTGACCTAAAATTAACGTCTGAATAGACCAAGCAACTCCTGTGTCACTAAATTTGGGTTGCTTCATGCTTTTTACAGCTGAATTTGTGTCCTGATGCCTACAGCACTATAATCCAAACCTCTACCCTGAAGTCAGGTGAGCAATTACGGGGTTCATTAATGTATAATACTACCTGACCTTAGCTATTTGAATACATTTCGGATTATACCCATTTGGGTTTATATCCACAACAGGTCCTTGCAATCAGAGTATAAAGAAAGAAAAACCTAAAAAACTAGACTAAGACGAATCTGGACCATCTACTATTCTGGTAAATAATAATAATTAATTTTTTATGTTTTCAATGCTGTAATTTAATTCCTTGCACATTTAGTATATGCGTACTAATGTGTACACATGTCCTCAGGCAGTGCCTTCGGATTGGAATCGAGTAGCAATAAGTGCAATCTGAAAAATCTGTCTTATCTCCTGAATTTTAGGTGAGTTGATGGGAAACTTTTTCCTTGTCAATAAAATGTTTTGAACACAGCTTAGATACTGATCCATATATATTTATTTTGTGTAGGCTGTTATACACTACCTATGTCCTGAAGAAGATCCGATACGACTATGCACAACAACTGGTCACTATAGGGTCGAAACGTTGACGGTTCTACAGTCCCGTATCAATTGGAACTCCTTGTATATACTATAAAACAATTAGGACATGTGGCTTACAAGGTTTTTCCTTTCTCCATAATCAAGCTGGGGACGTTTTTTTGCGAATCTCTGCAAAAATTGCTTGTGTATTTTATTGATTATCACTTATATGTATTGTAAATATTTGCATCTTCACTATTACACTTAGTCACCTTATTCACTTTGTCACTGCGTCGCTTTTTTGTTAATATTATTATATATACAGCCTTCTCCATTCTCCGTTCAAATTCAAATGAATTGATAAATGAGTTCATACTCAAATGAATCTCGAAAAATAAATTATTTGGTTTTTTGTGAATAATCCATTGTGTAATATTGATTAATTTCCTTTTTTTGTTCTACTAATGCTGTGTTCTGTGAAGTTTGATTTCTCTCAAGTATAAATAATTGTTTCCCCCTTTGGAACCATTGTTCACATTTTGTTGGCACGTCAGTGGAATCAGGCTCACGGACAATTGAAGGACCTAGTGTTGGTGAGCGGTCGGGCATACAACTCTCTGCATTGGTGGAATCCACAAAACCTTTGCAAGGGCCGCCCGTTCCGAGAGCCTGTCCCACAAATCATACTGACGGCGGACGCGTCTCTCCAGGGATGGGGAGCTCATGTACTCAATTACACAGTGCAGGGACTATGGACGACACAGCAAAGGAGGATGCACATCAACCCTCTGGAACTCATGGCAATCTTCCTTGCAATGAAGGCATTCAAAGTACACTTGTGCAACAAAGTCGTGTTGATCCGGACGGACAACATGACCGCCATGTACTACATACAAAAGCAGGGAGGGACACACTCCCCACAGTTGTCTCATCTGGCTCAGAGCATGCGGAAGTGGGCCATTCAGAGGAACATCTTCCTCATGGCGGAACACCTCCCGGGCAAGGACAACCAGATGGCGGATCTGCTCAGCAGACACAGCCACCAAATACACGAGTGGGAGATAAATCCATCAGTACTCCAACCGTACTTCCAACGGTGGGGTCATCCAGAGATAGACCTATACGCCACAAGGGAAAATGCAAAATGCCAAAACTTTGCCGCCAGGTTCCCACATCCACAGTCGCAGGGCAATGCAATATGGATGAACTGGTCAGGCAGATTTGCGTACACTTTTCCCCCAGCACCATTAATACCGCTGGTGGCACGCAAACTGAGGCAACACTCACTGACGCTCATCCTGGTTGCTCCAACGTGGGCACGCCAACCATGGTACACCACGTTTCTGGAACTCTCCGTGGTACCGCATCAACGACTACGGCTAACACCCACGCTTTTAACGCAGAGCCATGGCGAGATTCAGCACCCAGATCCGCAACGGCTGAACCTGGCGATCTGGCTCCTGAGATCTTAGAATTTGGCTACCTAAACTTGCCTCCAGAATGTATGAATATCATCAAGGAGGCACGGAGACCCACTACCAGAGCCTGCTACGCGGCTAAGTGGAAAAGATTTGTCATTTATTGTAAAAATAATTACATCAATCCGCTGGATGCATCAACGCAAAACATTATCTGTTATCTATTACACTTATACCGATGCAATCTAGCATACAATTCCATCCGTATACATTTAACCGCACTGGCAGCTTACCTTCAGAACAGGCAGCACCTCTCACTGTTCAAAGTGCTTGCCATCAGAGCTTTCTTGGAGGGACTCAAACGTGTGATTCCTCCAAGACACCCTCCTTCACCAGTCTGGAACCTAAATGTGGTCCTCACCAGACTGATGGGACCACCTTTTGAACCTCTACACTCTTGTGAGATTCAATTTCTAACATGGAAAGTAGCTTTCCTGGTTGCCATTACTTCCCTAAGAAGAGTTAGTGAACTTCAGGCACTAACCATTCAAGAGCCATTTATACAGGTTCATGCCAACAGGGTCGTACTACGCACCAACCCTACTTTCATGCCCAAGGTAATTTTGCAGTTCCATATGAACCAATCCATAGAACTACCGGTGTTTTATCCTAATCCTGAGAATGTAGCCGAGAGAATGCTCCACACACTTGATATCAAAAGAGCTCTCCTGTACTATATTGACAGGACACAAAATTTCAGGAAGACAAAACAACTGTTTGTTGCCTTTTCTCCACAGTACAAAGGCAACCCCATTTCCAAAGCAGGAATAGCTAGGTGGATCGTTAAGTGTATACAGATTTGCTATGAAAAAGCTAAGCGCACACTAACAATTCCTCCGAGAGCCCACTCCACACGGAAGTTAGGGGCCTCCATGGCTTTCCTGGGAAATATTCCTTTAGAGGAGATATGTAGAGCAGCCACATGGTCCACTATACATACATTTACAAAACACTACTGTGTAGATGTACACTCAAGACAGCAGGCAGCTGTAGGACAGGCTGTTCTCAACTTTTTCAGACTGCTGCAGCTGGCACGGGAAGCCGCCGCTAAATGGAGGGACTGCTATATAATCTATGCACAGATATGAATTCAGCAGCCCACATGCCTCGAACCGAATATGCTACTTACCAGTATGCATCTGTTCTTGGCATGTAGGGCTGCTGACATTCATATCGCCCACCCTCCGCCTGTAGCAGCTGTAGCATTCAGTAATTACTAGTTAGCATGGTCATCATTCACTGTATTACACTCCATCTATGCCACAATGGCGAAAAAAAATCTAAGGATGGAGGGGATGCCCATGCGCACTGTAGTCCAGGGGAGGAGCCACCTATCTCGTGATACTTCGAAGACTCTTCCGGACAACAATGTGCAATCATCCGGACCCAACACTAGGCGGCGATCTATGCACAGATATGAATGTCAGCAGCCCTTCATGCCAAGAACAGATGCATACTGGTAAGTAGCATATTCGTTCCTTAGCAAGCCCATCACAAAAGTTAAACCCAAGAACTTTTTTATCTTTTCCAGATTTGTAGGAGTCCACCGGGTAGCTCTAGAGTGGGACTTAATGCTGGCACTGTTGTCCCTCAAAAATTGTTCGACATACAAATTAGTCTGCTCAACAATTTCTGCCAAAAATACATCGTCCCTAAACAACTGAAAAAAATGAATCGGCAAAAAGTTTTCAGTATTCACTCTACACCCTGGAACACCAGTAAAGTCTGGCAATGCCGGCTGCACCATGCCTGGGGCAACCCAGACATCAGCACTTTAAACGGGAAGCCTTGCAGCCCCAGGCTGCAGCCCAGATGCCTCTTGCTGCACTATACCAATGGGAAGCCTTGCAGCCCCAGATGCCTCTTGCCGCACTACACCAACGGGAAGCCTTTCAGCCCCAGGCTGCAGCCCAGATGCCTCTTGTACCCCGGTGCCAACAGGTAACACCTTCGTAGATAACCAAAAGTTACGGGATTGGTTAACAAAAATAGGCCATAAACTAGGTCCTTCCAACACTAAAAACTCTATTAAAAAGAAAAAGAAGGCTCCTTGGTT
Organism: Triturus cristatus; assembly: GCF_964204655.1. Taxonomy (NCBI): domain Eukaryota; kingdom Metazoa; phylum Chordata; class Amphibia; order Caudata; family Salamandridae; genus Triturus; species Triturus cristatus. The sequence continues at coordinate 199,020,369 of NC_140586.1, read as the reverse complement.
CACACCATCTTTGAGAATAGAAATGGGAAAACTAAGAACACTAGAACGCCGGTGGCGCAGGCATTATGACATCACTGCCCGCGACACTTATAAACAGGCAAGAAGACAGTATCATGCTGATATTAAATCAGCCAAAAAAGCTTACTATCTTCAGGCCATCGACACGGCAGCTCAAGAGCAAAGAGAAATCTTCAAAATAGTCAAGGACTTTATGAATCCTTCTGCCTTGCTGCAGGAGATTCCGCCATCTCAAAGCCTATGTAATGATATCTCAGATTATTTTGATAACAAAATTCTTAACATTGTGAGAACCTTTCCACCAGCTTCCTCCATCCCAAAAGCAGATGAAAGAGTGGAGAGGGTGAAACCTCCAGCTAGGTTGGATACCTTTGCTCCTGTCTCTCTTGAAGACTCCCTTAAAGCCATTCTCGCAAGCAAATCTGGATCTCCCTTTGATCCGTGCCCTCTTTCGGCTCTACAAACCTTAGCAGAAACTATTAACCCCATCACAAACAGCATCATAAATTCATCACTAGCAACGGCAGACGTCCCTAGTGATTGGAAACTTGCTGCTGTCAAGCCGCTTCAGAAAAAGACTCTCGCCGACCCAACTACCCTTTCCAACCTACGCCCGATCTCCCTGCTCCCGGTGATGTCTAAACTGACTGAAAAATTCGTGAACATTCAACTCACGAGTTTTTTGGAAGCAAATGATATTTTACATCATAATCAGTCAGGTTTTCGGTCAAAACACTCTACCGAGTCTGCCCTACTGTTTACAACTGAGACTCTCCGTATGGCCATCGACCAAGGAAAAAAGGCTGTCCTAATTCTACTTGACCTGTCGGCAGCCTTTGATACGGTCTCACATAACATCTTAGTGGACCGTCTAGCTGCCGCAGGGGTAGATGGGACTGCCCTGACCTGGCTGAGAAACTTTCTTAGGGACAGACACCAAATTACAGTATTGGGCCAGTACCAATCTGAAGCAAAGGCCCTTAGCTCTGGAGTTCCTCAGGGTTCGAGCTTAAGTCCCATACTTTTCAATCTGTATTTGGCTCCCCTGATAAACTTGATTGCTTCCTTTCAGATCAGTAACAACTCGTATGCTGATGATACCCAGCTTATTCTAGTATTAGACAGGGAGCAGGCTGGCGCCGAAGAAAATCTCAAAGAGTGCCTAGCTGCAACATTTAAATGGATGACAAATAACCACCTTAAATGTAATGCCGGTAAGACGGAAATTCTGCCAGTTGGAAAAGAAAATCTGTTTTCCCCGAAAGGATGTTGGTCTGATGATGAGGAAACTCCCCCCAATACCATCACATCAGTCCGGAACTTAGGCATTACATTTGACAATCAGCTGTCCTTCAAACAACAAGCTGTTGCAGTAGCTGGCACATGTTTTTATATTACTAAAACCTTGAGAAAGTTCTTCGATCTTCTGCCACTGTCAGCCAGGAAAACTGTTGCTGTAGCCTTGATTACTTCCAGGCTGGACTACTGTAACAGTCTATATGCTGGAACCAGTAGATCGGTACTCCACAGACTACAAATGGTCCAACATGCAGCAGCCCGCCTAGTATTAGGCTGGCCACGCAGATCATCAGCCTCCGCGGCAATGGATGCTCTACACTGGCTTCCAATTGCAAAGAGGATCCTTTTTAAGGTCCTCCTGATTTACCTTTAGGGCTTTTCACCATCAAGGCCCTAAATATCTACGCCAGGGTTTTAGACGATATAATCCGGTACGCTGTCTAAGATCTGTGGGTCAGAATCTGTTAGTTATCCCTAAATTCAGACTGACAACAAAAGGTGGTAAATCTCTTTTCGTGTTGGGCGCCAAGGCCTGGAACAAGCTCCCTCTTTTCTTACGCTCCATGTCGGATGAAACCCAATATAGGAAAGCACTAAAAACTTGGGTATACTCTGTCCGATTCAACTTGCATAGCAATGGTTTAAAGATGCAGTGTCTTGTGCGAAATGTTGTCTATCTCTTCCCCCCCCATCTCGTACATCTGAGTTGGGTGAGCGCCAAGATACTCCCTGGAGTGATAGCAGCGCTATAGAAGTGGACTTTACATTACATTACCTACACTGCAGAGACACAGCAAAAACCAACAATATCACACTAGAAAGAAAAAAACAAAACCAATTACTCACAAGACAACAAAATACACATCGAGCACAAATGCAAAAAGTTTTTGACACTCAAAAAACAGAAGCCAAACATACTGCTATTATTACACCATTTGCAAAAAACACATTCATGCAGAGAAATAACTCATTTACATTGTACAAAAAAAGTCTCTTACTAAACGCATGCAACTACACAAATCACCAGTAACGAAACCGCAACCTGGAACAGTCTAAAGAGCAAAAGCCTTGAACTAGAACAAGCATTACAATTCTAAATCTGATAGAGACTACTAGCCGCAGAGGCCTTCAGGTAGAATTATCCCCAGGCGTGAGACTGGATCCGGAAACTATTTGCCACAGCATCCATGCGCGCCGGGGGCGGGTGACATCATGCGACTCCGCCCAGGCGTCGTCCGCGTATGTGACGTCAGCGAGGTCACATAAGACCCGCCCCGGCGCACCCACGTCAGTTTTTTACTTTTCCGCGTGCAGCACGGATCCGATCCTTGCTACGGGCCTGTTAGGCCCCTTTGTTCCTTCATATTTTTTTTTTGTGGAACGGTGTGCGCATGCCTTCTGGATTTAAGACTTGCACGTCTTGTGGGCATCTTATGTCGGCGACGGACCCTCACCTCATTTGTATGTGGTGTTTGGGGGAGGATCACGGCACCACAGACTGGACGCAGTGCCAACAGTTGAAGCCGAAGGCGTGGCGGGAGCGCCGGATGAACCTTCTCTCAGCGCATCGCTCCAGGTCGACGTCCTCCCCTCGGTCTGCTTCGACGGACGGCTTCAGATTCGGCCGTGGTAGTCATCCTCGCCTTTCTCCGATGTCACGTGAGCGTTGCTCCCTGGTGGGTAAGCATCGCAGTTTGTCCCCGGGGGCTGGTTTTCTGGCCTCCCGGGGGCGTGGACTCTCAGCGGGTGATGCGGCCCGTGTGTCGTCCTATCCAACGTTTCCCGGTGTTGGGCCGTCGAGAGTCCAAATGTAGACATACGTGGCGTCTTTCTAGGTCTCGCTGGCGTCTCCTGCTCCTTCCCCTCCTGGGGCGTCGGCGGATCCCTCGCTCTGCGCAGGGCCCTCAGCGGCGCCACCGGTGCCTCCGGCCACGGCGCCGACTGGTTCGGATCCAGGCCTGGAGGATGTGGTACTGTTGGGGAGCGGCTCCTCTGGGGCACCTCCTTCAGGCCACGGCGTCTCTGCTTCGCCACAAACTCCCGCGGGGGTCCCTGTGGTGTCGCTGGGGCTCGAGTCGCTTCCCCGAGCACCTCTCGGTCCTTTGACAGGGTGGTCCTGTCTAAGGCTGAGGTGACGCCGCTACGGCGCCGGCAGCAGCTGGACCGTGCGGAGCCACGGAGGTCGGTGGACCCTCCTCGTCCCGCTCCGGGTTGAGGCCGAGGCGAGACCCCTCGTCCCTCTCCAGGCCCCTCTCGTCCCTCCACACAGGTGGCTGCCGAGTCGGAGGGCGAGTCGGAGGTTGAATTGTCCCTGGCACCGCCGCATGGGTTGCCGACCGATCTTCGCCTCATTCTGGGCTGTCGGAGGGCTTTGTGCCACTCCCCAGGCCCGTCTCGATACCCCGCGCAGTTGGCTGCCTCGGCGGGGGTCGGGTCGGCGTCACTCCGGCGCCACCCTGGGGCCGGTGCGGCTCCAGCTCTACTCCGGTCTCCACTCCGGTCCCCGGTACTGGATGACTTGGAGGTCCCTTGTCTGGCGACGCCGGCTGGTGCCGACGTCCTTCCTCAGGCAGCGGATTCTACGGCTCCGTGCAGAGGTCGTACCGCGGATTAGTCTTCAGACGCTCCTTCTTTTCCGGAGGCATGCATATTGGTGTCGTCCTCCCCGGAGACTGGTCGCCGCTTGGTGTTTTTTTCACCGCTGTCGAAGGGCGGCTCCCCGCCCTTCCTGGGGCAGAGTTGTTTGTCGTAAGTGCGGCAGGTCCCTCATTCTTTGGCTCCTTCTGACTTCCAGGTCTGGCCCTTGCCCGCCCCGCTTGGCCTCTGGGACGGCTGCCTTAGTTTGCAGCCATCGCCCACGGAGGAGCTGATTTCTCCACCGCGGGGCCCTACAGAGGCGGGTGCAGCCTTCGCTCACGCGGTGTCCATGGCTGTGGGCATCCTGTGCATGGGTGATCCGGTGGCTCACTTTCCGGTGGACAAGCTATTGGAGGTCCTCCACCAGGACTCTGATGGGAGCCAAATCTTACTTCTCTTTGAAGGTTCGCTCCTTCCTTCCCTGACGGGGGCTTGGAAGCATCCTGCCTCAGGGGACCTGATGCCTCGGCATCTTCTGCACCGGCACCTCCCGGCGCTGCGTGACCCCGCGTGCCTGTCCCTTCACCCCTCAGCCGCCAGCCCCCTTTTGCGGACTGCTTTTCCCTCCCTGCCGCCGCTGTTGACTCCGCCGTCCCGAGAGGCCCGCTGGCTGGACTCTTGGGGACTCAACATGTTTGCCTGGACCAGCGCGGCCCTGCGGGCCCTGAACACCTTTTGTGTGCTGGCTAGGACCTCCTCCTGTTTGTGGGACTCGGCGGAGTCTCTGGGATCTGCAGCGTCCCAGGAGTCTGGCCTGGTGGACTTGCGGCATCATGCGTTGGATGGCCGGGAGCTTGCGGCGTTTATTCCCCGCTCCGCTCTGGACATCTCGGAGGTGCTGGGCCAGACCATGGCTTCCTCTGTCGCTGTCAGTCGCCGTGCTTGGCTTCGGGACGGAGTATTCCCTGAGAATAATCGGGAGCGACTCATCGACCTTCCGTTTGATGCCAGCCTGTTCCATGCCGCCGGCCGACACCGCCATCACACCGCCATCCAAAGGCTCTTGGCAGGGCTCCGTCCTCCTCCTCCATCCCCTCCTCAGTGACTTCTGAGTTGGGTTGATTCTGGGCGTTCTTAGGCCGGCTGTTCTGACTGTGCAATGTGTTTTCTAGCCGTTTACGTCCTTCCTTGGGACTTTGGCATTGTTGGCTTCTGGACGGCACTTGTGCTGATTGTGTGTGGTTCTGCAGGAGTTGTTGCGCAGACTTGGCCCTGGGATTGGGCCTTCTGCTTTGCTTGGGCTGTTTGTGAAGCCTTCAGCGGGGGTGTATTTTTTTTTCCCCGTGGCTCTTTTGTTTTTCCTCTGCTGCGGAAGGTCTTCCAAAGAGGGTTCCAATATCTTGGGACTTAACGTACCCTATGTGGGGTAGTGGTAGCTGTCATATGGCTTGCGCTCTGCTAGAGGGTCCTGGTCGCCTTCGGGTGCCTGTTCTCCATGGTGTTTAGGTAGGTTGCTTTTGCTTCCTGAGGTTGTGTGCGCGGCCACTCGTAGTGGTGGCCCGGGCATCTCCTCCTCTCCCTGCTCCTGTACTGAGGTCTGGGATGATCCTGTGTCTCCCTTGCCGGGCGTCAACTACTTGGCCTTCCTGGGGCCTCTGGCTGTTCTTCTTGCTTCTGGCTTTACTGCCGGCGCTGTTCTGGCTGGCAGGCTGCTCTCCATCTGGAGTGTGTTGGCCTTCTTTTCCCTAGTTTCCTTGGGTCCTCTAGGCTTCTTCTTTTTCTTCCTCTTTTCCTGTCTTGGCATTGGGCGGAAGCTATGTTGCCTTGTGGGGTGCTTCGGCCTCTCAGTCCTGGCCCTTGGTTCCTCTGTTGTGAGTGTATGAGCCTCTTCAGCCTTCTTTCCCTCCTACATCCCCTTGGGGTCGGTGGGGTCCTGCTTGTTGGGATTCCCCTGGCCTGGCAGGGGCAAGGTTCTCCCTGGTCCACAGATCTGGTCCCCTGTGGGGCCCTCTGTTCTGCATTGGCTGGTGGGGTCCTTTCGCAGACCCTCCTTCCCAGAGGGTATTGCTAGGGTATCTATTTTAGTGAAGGAATCTGTGGCTAGTAGTCTCTGTCAGATGTATGAGTTACTTACCTTCGGTAACGATGTATCTGGTAGAGACGATTCTAGCCGCAGATTTCTTCACGGCCCGCCCTTCCTCCCCTATTTTGCGAGGTTGGTCTTCGGTACTCGCCTCCCGATGGGGGGGCTGTCTCTCCTGTGAGTGCCTTCTTTGTCCTTGACGGTTGGCTCCGTCTGCGGGTGGTTCATTCCTCCGCAGATTTCTTCACGGCCCGCCCTTCCTCCCCTATTTTGCGAGGACTCTTGGGTTGGTCTTCGGTACTCTCCTCCCGATGGGGGGGCTGTCTCTCCTGTGAGTGCCTTCTTTGTCCTTGACGGTTGGCTCCGTCTGCGGGTGGTTCATTCCTCCTTAGGAGGATGGGGTTCCGGTGCTCTGCTGATCTGGCTACTCCAGGTTTGGGGGGATTGCTTCTATCCCTGTCCTCCCTCCCCTCCCTTCCTTCCATTGCTATCCTCTGATTAAGGATCCTCTGGCCTTGTCTTGCCCTTGTCCCTTGTGGGTGGTTGCCCTCTAGGTTGGGGTGGCTTGGAGGTTTGTTGTCCCTGTCTGTCTTGGGACTGGTCCCATTCCTTGCTCAGGATGAGGGGGGTGGGCTTCCTACGTGTTCCATGACTTTTATGCCTGTTCTTGCCTTCGGGGCACAGGGATGGGAGGTTGTCTATGTGCGGGCAGGGTGGTTGCGCAGGTTTTCTTCTTCTTTCTTCTTTCCCTGCCCTTGGGATCTGCGGTGTTGGCACTACCCTGGTGGTGGTGTTAGTCAACGTTTCTTTCCAATTTTTCTGCTCTTCGCACACGGTTTCCATGCTCCCACAGTTTATCTGGTGGTTCCACGTTGTGGTGCGGAAAAGTTCTCCGAAGAAAACTGACGTGGGCGCGCCGGGGCGGGTATTATGTGACCTTGCTGACGTCACGTACGCGGACGACGCTTGGGCGGAGTCGCGTGATGTCCCCCCGGCGCGCAGGGATGCTGTGGCAAAAAGTTTCCGGATCCAGTCTCACGCCTGGGGATAATTCTACGTGAAGGAATCTGCGGCTAGAATCGTCTCTAACAGATACATTGTTACCGAAGGTAAGTAACTCGTACTTCACAAGAAATAAAACAATTAACATTATAACACGCTATGTCACTACCCAAATAAAGGCAGAAAGGCCAAATAAACGGGCAGATCTGCCCCCAGGGGGGCCAGAATACACAGAAAAAAATATATGTCCCCTGGAAGCGACCAATTTATTTATTTTTAGGGGTTTTTCTGCCCCTCTCCTCCAATCTCCCTCCCCGGACAAACGCCAAAACATGCAGGTGATCTGTCCCCAGGGGTCCCATAAGAAAGCAACCCTTGCCCAAGGGGTTGCTTCGATTTAAAATTTTAAACACTCCCTGTTGTCTAGTGGGGTTTTCTGTGCCCCCCCACACACAAACTGCCAAAAATCAGCCGATCTGTCCCTGGGGGGGTGGCAGAAAAGGCTAAAATGAATTGTCCCCCTTAGGAAGCGACCCTTGCCCAAGGGGTCGCTTCCTTTGCACCAAAAACGTATCCCTGGTGTCTAGTGGGGCATTCCTGGTGCATGATTGCGACGCTGTGGGCGATCGTGCACCAGGAATGCCCTACATTGAGACCTCAGGGGAGAGGAAACACTGTTTCCTCTCCCTCGATGCCTAAAGGCATCCAGATTTAGTCCCCCCGCCTCACCGGAGCAACTAAAACTTACTCTCCCTCTTGGAGCTGGAAAGAAATGATTTCCAGCGCTTCCTGATGACGTCGGCGCGCGCCGTGCGCGCTGACGTCATGGGAAAACGTGGGGGTGTCGGATGTCAGCGAAAACTCTTCCGCTGCCATCCCCCTCTGTGGGGTCATGATCGTTACCCGTGGGGGTGAGCACCAGCGCTTCCCCCAGGGGCTGTGCTCATGACAGAGCAGTTCCGTCATAAGCACAGCCCAACCGATGCTCATGATGGAACCGCTCCGTCATGAGCATCGAAGGGGTTAAAGCCTTAATGGAAGGCATTAAAAGAATAATACCACCTAGGATACCACTTGCACCTGTCTGGAACCTTAACATTGTTCTCACAAGGCTTATGGGTCCACTTTTTGTGCCATTACACAATTTTGCATTACAATATCTTTCATGGAAAATTGACTTTCTAATTGCTTTCACTTCATTAAGATGTGTTGGTGAGCTACAGGCATTAACCTTAGAAGAACCTTTCTTTCAGATTCACAAAGATAGTGGTTCTTCGTACAAACCCAAAATTCCTTCCAAAAGTAGTTTCTGCTTTTCATATCAACCAATCAGTTGAGTTACCTGTGTTCTTTTCACAACCAGATTGAGTAGCAGGAAGGATTCTACACACACTTGATGTTAAAAGAGCACTATTGTACTCTGTTGCGAAAACAAAGCATTTCTGTAAAACAAATGAACTTTTTGTTCCATTTGCTCTACCTCGTCAAGGAACACCTATTTCTAAATCTGGTATTTCTAGATTGAGTTGTTAAATCTATTAAAACTTGTTATATTAAAGCTAAATGAACTTTAACTATACCTCCTAGAGCACATTCTATGTGCAAAATAGGAGAATCAAGGCCTTTTTAGGTAACATTCCCTTAACTGACATATGTAAGGCAGCTACATGGTCCACACCACACACATTTGCCAAACATTGTGTGCATGTATTAGCACGTCAACAAACTAATGTAGCACAAACAGTGCTAAAAACACTTTCAAGCAACTGCAACACCCGCTGGTTAGCCACTGCTTTCGGAGGGTACTGCTATACAATCTTTGCAAAGCATGTGCATCTATAGCACGCATGCCTTGAGCAGATTGTTACTTACCCTGTAAGCATCTGTTCTTGACATGTATAGCTGTAAATTCACATGCACCCTCCCTCCTCCCCGGACACCTGTGGTTGTTGCAGTTCTTACTATTTACAATACATACGCATGGACATCTCTGTACTACACTTATTTACTCAATTTCACCCTCTTGCGGGAAAACAGACTAAAAATGGAGTTGATGCCTGTGAGAAAATGCCATCTGTGTTGCATGGTATGCCCCCACTTTTTGCTGAATTACTGAATGTACTTTGACTGAGTGTGCCCTGGGCTCCTGCCAATCAGGTGCCCAGGGTCTATGTTCCTTCCCTAAACCAAAACCTCCAACCCAAATTGGCAAACCCTGGCCACATGTCAGCCCCTGGTAAATGGTACCCTAGGTACCCAGGGCCTTGTGACCAGGGAAGACCTCTAAGGGCTCCAGCACTCATTGTGCCACCCTTCGAGGCCCTGTACCATAACACACACACACACTGCCCTTGCAGGCTGAGTGTCTGGATACAGGACAAAACAGAGTCGACATGGCACACATCCCTGTGTGCCATGCCCACAACCTACACTGCCCTGGCATACACCAGCCACCCCTCTAGCTGGGTGCCCTATGCCAGTGGTGTGGGCACAGGAGCATGAGCCCTGTGCCCCTACAGTACCCAGGTCCATTCATGGGCCCTGTAAGTGCAGTGCTGCCATTTAAGAGTACATGGTGCTGGGAGCTTGTCAAACACGAACTCCACAGCACCATAATGGCAACACTGAAGACTGAGAAGTTTGGTATGAAACTGCTCAGCACATTAAACCCACACTGATGCCAGTGTGGGATTTAATGTACCAAGCATCACAGAGGGCATCTTAGAGAGGCCCCCTGAAACCTAACCTACAATCCACGTCTGGTCTGAGAGGCTGCCTAGGCTGCCACACAGCAGACATTATGCTGGACCCCTGGGTAGGAGAGCCCCTGCTCTCCTGGGCCTGCAACAATGCACATCCTGGGCGAGGTGCTAGATCTCCCCCAGGATGGGCCGGGGGAAGCTTCAAAGGCATGTCACCTCTGTGAGCTTCCCCAGGCCACTTGCAACCCCCACTCTGGCGGGAAGCTTGGCCGGAAACCCCAAATAAGGACAGGGGATGTGCCAGCCTGCCAACCCCACCCTTGTGGTGGGGGAGGCGAGGTGAAGCACATCTCCGGGTGCTTGCCATCTTGAAGATGGGAGGCCCTGCCCAATCAGGACTAGGCTACTGCCCCCCTCCCACAGGAGAGTGACAGAATAGGGGGTGTACCCACCCCAGGACAGGCACCCATTGGTCCCTGCCCCTTTACCTACCTGTAACACCCCTAAATCTAGTATTTAGGGGCACCCTGAACCTTCCTTCCCCAGATTCCAGATTCCAAAATACAAATAAGAGCAAGAAGAAAGAAGACCTGCCCTGCAGCTGCTAAGAATAGGAAGACACCAACTGCTTTGGCCCCAGCCCTACTGGCCTGTCGACCCTCGAACCTGCTCCTGCTCCAACCCGGCACCTCTTGTGGCCAGCAACCTCACAAACTCCGGAGGACCTCGCTACCTTTTGGCTCTAAGCACCTGGGACTCCCATGAGTAGAGGCTCTACTCAAAATCTGCTTCTAATCCCTGGCATCAGCCCGGAACCGCGAACCCTGCACACTCTGCAACCGCCAAGCCTAGCCAGTGCCGGAGTGAAGAAAGACCACGAGGACGACTCCCCGGCGACTGTGACCCCGAGTCCGGCACCCAAGGACTTCCCTTGACGCTCCTGGCGACGCCTGCAGCCTTAGAACCAGGTACCCCCCCAACCGCGATCAACAGAGGGTAAGATTTCCCGACACCAAAAGGTACCCCGGCGCCCTGCGGCCCCCTGTGCCCAACTCCTGGGTACCTACCTATCCTCCAACTACCCAACTTACCTCTCGAAGTGGTGGTGGCGGCACCTGGAGAATCTTCGTCCCGAGCTTGTAGTCTTTTTCCAAACCGGAGCGCCCCTTGAAATCAATTGAGCGCCCGAAGCCTCAAAAGCACCCTGCACCCAGCTGCCCGAGTGGCCCTGGCAGTGTAACCTTTGCACCTATCTACTTCCCATTTGCCCTGAGCAAGTGACCAGGAGCCCAGCTCCCACAGCCGCGTGGCCTGCTAGTCAGCAGCCACCAACCAAGGCCCCCCTGCCTCTCATAGGATAACATTGGGCCTAACTCTCTCTAAACCCAGCTGCCCCTGTGCCGCTGAGGGTGACACAACTGTACCTACCTGACCCTGGGAGGCCCCTGAGTCTATGCCCAGAACCTTAACTTTGCCAGTCGAGTACTTACCTTAAAGCCGATAACTACATTTTCTCCATAGGGTAACATTGACTGGTTTGTTCTGAAATTTCTTGTGTGTGTGTAGTTTTCAAAACTTAAAATATTAACCAAAAATCAGCCGAGTAATGAAAACGAAAATACTAACCTGCTATTAGGTGAGCTCCCAGTGCTGGATCTTGGTGCCCAGCACTGACCCTGAAAAATATTTACCAGTAACCCAATTTTCTTCCATAGGAAACCATTGACTGTTTTTCTGTGAAATTTCTTCTAAGTGTCAATTTCTGCAATCTTTAAATATTCTTTAAAAATCGTATTAATTGTGAAAACGTAATTACTTACCTGTTTTGGATAAAGGTCCCAGTACTGAGTCTAGGCACCCAGTACTGGATTACAAAAGTAACGAGAACATACTATACCTGCAACTTGAATTTTCTTCCATAGGGAATCATTGACTGTTTTCTATGAAATTTCTTCCAAGTGTCATCTTTTAAAATAGCAAAATATTACTTAAAAATCCTAGTAGTAACTAAGTCGACTTTTATCATTTGTTTCTAAGTACTGTCCCAGGACTGAATCTAGGATCCAGACCTGGAATCACAAAAGTAATTCTGAAAGTAATCTATTGAAAATAACTTGAAACTTCTATTGAACTCAATGCATTATTGTGTTTAAAATTGTGTTGCCTATTGCAACAACTTGTAACTTTCTACAAAAGCCAATTGCATATTGCAAAAGTATTTATATAAAGCATCTCATTCTGAGAAAGTATATTTTAATACCTATTGTTGGTTCTAAAATAAAACAGACATATATTTTTTATATAAACCATTGGCCTAGAGTTCAATTATTGAGTGTGTGAAACCAGTTTGCTGCCTGAGTGTGTACAACAAATGCTTTACACTGTCCTCTGATACTGCCTTACTGCTCGACCAAGCTACACTTTAGAGAGTAAGGTTATATCTAACTTTAGCCTCTGCCAAACCTCTGGGGGCTGAGGACTCTGTACACACTGTACCTATTGGGGAACAGTATATACAGAGCCACTTTCTCACCATGCCTATGCATAGTATCACCTTACCTTGTGACTGGAAAAGACTTCTTCAAAGAAAAAAAACTTGCATACATACAGACCCAACACTAGATGGACGAAGTATGCAAAGGAAGTGAATCTACAGCTCTACATGCCAAGAACAGATGTTTACAGGTAACATAATCCTTATGTGTTATATAGAGCTACATATTGCATGAATGTCACCTCAATCTGAAAGAGACACTTTAGTGATAGATTCCTTACCTTAGAATATTCCCCAGGCGTCAGTCTGGATCCGGAAAGTTTTCTGCTTAGCAGTAGGTGGCGTCGTGCGGCTACGCGCCCGTCACTGGCGTCGTGTGTGCCGAGATGACGTCACGGAGGCTACTTAGGCGCCATCGATGCGCGCTGGCGTCAGTTCTTTATTTTTCCGTGCCAAAAGCGCAGATCCGGTCAATTTTTGACCACTTTTTTAGACTTTTGTCTCCTGGTGCACGTAGGGATGCCCGGCTTTAAGTCTTGTGGGTCATGTCGCCGTAATATGTTGGTGGTGGACCCCCATGATGTCTGCCTCTACTGCCTGGAGACCGACCATGACTCCTGGGATTGTCGGGACTGCCGTGCCATGACCCGGGGTTTGCCTCCCCTCCACCTACTTTGGAGAAGGGCGCTTCCTACACTATGGTGCTGCGTCGAGCTGCGGAGGCTCTCCATCTCAACCTCCCTATGGTGGCCCTTAAGACCGACGTCCTTAGGGAGGTGCTACAGACGGCGTCTACGTCGTTGGAGTCACTGCTCCCTTTCAATGAGGCCCTTACCGAAATCCTCTTAAGCACTTGGTTGCAGCCGGCCTCGGGAGCACCGGTGGATAAGAACATCGCTAGGCGTCATCGCCCGGCACCTGGTGACGCTGCCTTCTTGACCACTCACCCCACGCCTGAGAGCCTGGTCATTCAGGCCTCGACGTCGCAGGGTGTGGCTCCGGACTGGGCTCGAAGAGTATGGTATCCCGAGCTACTCAGTATGAGCATCGATCCCCCAATCCGTCTGCCTCTTCGGGAGGATCTTCTGTCGCAGCAGCAGGGACGGTCCTCCACCCAAACCTGTCCAGCCTCCACCTCCATGCTTGGAGATTGAGCGGCGATAGTTGACACCTTTCGATCTTCCTCCCGAAGTCTGTGATGTCATTATGGCAGCCAGGCGTCCCTCCACTAAAACAGTGTACCCCTGTAGGTGGAACAGATTTGTGGCATGGTGCACAGCTAAGACTGTGGATCCCCTTCCTTCCCCTCTTTCTGAGGTTCTTCTGTTTCTTCTCTCTTTGGCCCAGCAGGGCTCTGCTCTGGGCACTGTTAAAGGTTATCTTTCGGCCATCTCTGCCTTTCACCGGCTTCCAGATCAGCCTTCTCTTTTTCAGTCCCCGGTTGTTATCTGTTTTCTTAAGGGCATTACGCATACGTTCTCACCTGTGCCCTTCATAATGCCTCAGAGGGACTTGAACCATGTCTAGACTTTTCTGATGTGCGCTCCCTTTGAGCCCCTTCATAACTTTCCCTTACGTCTTCTTACTCTCAAGATGGCTTTCCTGGTAGCTATCACCTCTGCCGTGAGAGTGAGTGAGCTCCAGGCTCTTTCTTCCAAACCTCCTTTCCTTTCTGTTCATCCGGACAAGGTGGTTCTGAGGACACGTCCTTCTTTCTTGCCAAAGGTTGGCACGCCCTTCCACATCGGGCAGACCATCACTTTGCCCACCTTTTTTCCGCCTCCACATCCTTCAAGGGAAGAGGAGCGGCTCCACCGTCTAAACCCAAAATATGCACTCGCATTCTATCTGCAGCGTACACAGCAGTTCCGGGTCGATGATCAGCTCTTTTTGGGCTACGTGGGCGCCAAAAGAGGTCGGGCGGTGCACAAACGGACCATCTCCCGGTGGGTCGTTCTGTGCATCAAAGCCTGTTACTCCTTGGCCAAGAAGGAGCCTCCTGTGGGACTGCGTGCCCATTCGTCCAGGGCAAATGCAGCCACTACTGCCTTGGGACGTGGTGTTCTCTTGCAGGATATTTGTCAGGCAGCTACGTGGACCTTGCTGCACACGTTTACCAAGCACTACTGCCTTGACACTCAGGCCTGGAGAGACGGCTTCTTTGGCTGTTCTGTGCTCCGTGACTTTATGGTGTAATTTGTTCGCAGACCCACCACCGGGGTTGGTATTGCTGGGGTATCTATTCTAAGGTAAGGAATCTATCACTAACGTGTCTCTTTCAGATGCACAGGTTACTACTTGTGTAACGATATATCTGTAAGAGACATTAGTAAGTTATCGATTCCTTACCGCCCCACCCATCCTCCCCGTTCAGCTAACTGATTACTAGGGTTAAGGTCATCCCCTTTTAGGGCCCTAGTTTTATGCACCAAAGGTCAGTTTCTCGCATGGCTCTGCGTTTCGGCGCGGACAGTTGTGTACAGAACTGACGTCAGCGCGCATGGGTGGCGCCTAAGTAGCCTCCGTGACGTCATCTCGGCGCGCACGACGCCAGTGACGGGCGCGAAGCCGCACGGCGCCACCTACTGGTGTGCAGGGACACTGCTAAGCAGAAGACTTACCGGATCCAGACTGACACCTGGGTAATATTCTAAGGTAAGGAATCTATCACTAACTAATGTCTCTTACAGATATATCGTTACACAAGTAGTAACTTGTGCATCAATCAATCGGAAGTTTATAAAGCGCGCTACTCACCCGTGAGGGTCTCAAGGTGCTGCGGGAGGGTGGGGTGGCGACTCCGGTTTAGCCGAAGAGCCAGGTCTTGAGGTCCTTCCTGAACGTGTGCAGGGCCGGGGAGCGTCTGATGTTCACAGGGAGTATGTTCCAGGTTTTGGCAGCGATATAGGAGAAGGCTCTCCCGTCGGTTCTGTTTCTGCAGATGCGGGGGACTTCTGCCAGGGCAAGGTCGGCGGAGCGGAGGTTCCTCTTGGGTACGTGGAAGGATACTCTCTCGTTGAGGTATTTGGGTGCGCTTTTGTGGAGAGATTTGTAGGTGTGGGTCAGAAGTTTGAAGGCGACCCTCTTATCAACGGGGAGCCAGTGTAGGGCTCGTAGGTGTTGGGTCATGTGCTCCTGGCGTGGTGTTCCCAGGACTAGTCTGGCTGTGGCGTTCTGGATGGCCTGGAGCCTGTTTAGGAGCATTTTGTTGATTCCGGCGTAGAGGGCGTTTGCCGTAGTCCAGTCTGCTGGTGATGAGTGCGTGGGTGACGGTCCTTCTGCAGTCGGGGGGGGGGGGTCCACTTAGGTCTTACGGAGGATGTGCAGGCAGTTTAAGCTGGCGGAGACGACGACGTTGACCTGGCGGTTCATGGAGTGGGAGGAGCCCAGGATGATGCTGAGCATCCGGCCGTGGGTGTGGGTGTGGGTGGGGTCCCGAGGGCAGAGGGCCACCAGGTGTTGTCCCAGGCAGAGGTGGAGGAGCCGAGGATGAGGACCTCTGTCTTCTCTGAGTTAAGCTTCAGGCAGCTATTGTTCATCCAGGCTGCCACGCTCTGCATGCCATTCTGGAAGCAGAGTCTGGTGTCTTCGGGCTCCTTGGTGAGCGAGAGGATGAGCTGAGTGTCGTCGGAGTAGGATACAATGTTGAGTCCATGGTGTCTGACGATGGTGGCGAGGGGGGCCATGTAGATGTTGAAGAGCGTGGGGCTGAGTGAAGATCCTTGGGGGTACTCCGCAGTTGATTTTAGGTGGATTCGAAGAGGAAGGGGGATGAGTCAGATCCTCTGGGTTCTGTCGCAGAGGAAGAATTGGATCCATTTGAGGGCATTTCCTTGTATTCCTGCGTCGTGTAGTCTGGCTGCGAGGATGCAATGAGATACTGTGTCAAAGGCTGTGGAGAGGTCAAGAAGGATGAGTGCCACAGGGGGTCCCTGGTCGAGCAGCATGCAGATGTCAGTTGCGGCGAGGATGGCGGTCTCGGTGCTGTGGTTGCTGCGGAATCCAGACTAAAAGAAGTCCAGGATGGAGTTCTCTTCCACGAAGGCGGTGAGCTGGGTGTTCACTAGTCTCTCGGTGACTTTGGCTGCAAAGGGGAGGAGAGAGATGGGCCGGTAGTTCTTCAGGTCCGTTGGGTCAGCTAATGGTTTCTTGAGGAGGGGTTTAACATCTGCCTTCTTCCAGTCGTCTGGGCAGATGCCTGATCTGAGGGAGGTGTTGATGGTCCGCTCTAGTTTGGGGTGCGATGACTGTGGCGGCCCTGTGGAAGATGTGTGGTGGGCAGGGGTCCGTAGGGGCCCCTGAGTGGGTCTTCTTCAGGGTGGCTGTGATGAGTTCGGTGGTAGCAGGGTCCCAGGATGAGATGATGGGTTTATCTACGGTGGTCGGTAGGGCATTGGTGTTCGTCTTTGGTTCGATCAAAGACTTGATCTTCAGATGGAAGTAGGAGCAGAGCTTGTCGCAGAGTTCCTGAGAGGGTGTGACGTCCGTGGCTCTGCAGGTGGGTTTTGCAAACTGCTGTGTGATGTTGAACAGTTCCTTGGCGTTGGTCTGAACTTTGTCTCTTATGAAGGTCCATTTGGTGTCCCTGATGCGCTGGTGGTATTCCTTCAGGGCGTTCCTGTGGTCGTTCCGTGCTTTTGTGGTTTTCAGGTTCCGCCAGGATTTCTCTAGGCATCTGCAGGAGCGTCTGGCTTCTTGGAGTTCTGTGGTGAACTAAGCGGCTTTCGGCGGGCGTTGTAGTGCGGGTGGGGGGGCACGAGCTCGTAGGCGCAGCGGGAGACCCATCAGTGAAAATCCCTGGCAGCAATGTTCAGGTCTGTCGTGGTGCTGGGGGGTTGTTGGCGGAGGGTGGTGTTGAGGAGTTCCTCTGTGACCGTGCTCCAATTCTGTCGTGGCTGGCGTGGAGAGGGTTTGGGTGCGGAGGTGTTGCTGCAAGTGAAATGGACGCAGTGTCAGAGCGTAAGTGAGACAAGGCAAAACAATAAAGTAAAATAATAGACTTAGCATATTTGCGTTTGGGAGAGTGTTCTGATCAGAGTATAGAATGCGACTGAAGACACTATACAATTTCAACACGCAAAGTATATTTGCCTATAAAGCCAGGACTGTCTGAATGTGTTCCTAATGTGTACCTGGCAGGTATTTTACTATTGGTTTACAACTAAATCACAACTCCTAAATATGAATAATTGATGATTGCCTATAAAATATCTCAAAATTGTGGCATAAAATGCAGTAGTTGGGAGCAAAATGTAGATTTTTTTTTTTGTTGAAAAATTTCCAAATTCATCATGCTGTATCCTAAGGGGTCTACTTGGTCCATGACTCCTTTATCGACTTTCCCATCGACCATTACTTCTTTGTCGACTGCTGTACTACCAATGTTATCGCAGAGATCTCTGGTTTCCAACATTTCAACAAATTCACGGACACTGATGGTGCCTTCACAAATTTGGAAAAGCCACCATCAGGTACAGAAGGCACAGACGTTAGCTCAAACAGTGACCATGGGGAATTAATTGATTTCTGCCACTTTCCCAGGTGGTGATTTAGATAATACTCGAGCATCTGACCCTTGTGAGTTGAACATTTAGTTTATCACTAGTCATTTCAATATGAGTAGCTATACAAGAGTCTGTCTTTCAAGACTTTTCTGGAGTCCTTGAACAACATCTGGCAGAGTTTATGAAACGATTTGCCTCCACCTGGCTGTTTTCGTGCAACTACAGATGCCTTTCACTTAACCTTCTCGCCATTGGTAATACTAATTCATTCACACTGTACTACGCCAAGCCATCCACACCCTACTCAAGAGCCTGTACTTCCATGTAGGAAAGTGCCACAGCATATTCCAACTGAGTTACCACCAGCATATCTGAAATACCAACAAAACAACTGTTTTTAGCCCCGGAAGACGCGGGGGAACCATGCCACCACTAGGGTTCTTAAAAATATTTCGAGGTGAATAGACTACATATAGTCTCTGGCTGTTTCAGTGTTACTTAAAGTTTATGGGACACTGCTATATTAACACTTGACTACTGGTAATTATCAGCCTGGCGACCGGGAATTGCTGGAAGCTAGCCCTTAAAGTCTGCTTTTATAATTATTCTGCTGATAAAATTGGCCATGGGCCTCATTTACTGCTTTCCTATAAAACCCAACACCGATCACAGCTATTTCACTTGTTTTCTGATTTCTACTCTAACCTGAGTTTAGAATCTTCCTCCTTCTAGGTTAGTGTTCTATCACAAGAGTCTCCATCATATGATCTTAACTGATTTCCTTGAACATTGGTTCCTCCATGCAGGATCTAATTTTCTTTAAAGTCCTTGGTATATACATCCATTTGTCCCAGTTCATGCCAGGTTGTACATAGTCTTCATTAAATCAAAATAACGTGTTGAAACAAGATGTAAGGTTTTGCAGAGTGAATCTTTTCTGGATTCACATGCTGTGCAGTAGTCCACCATCTAGTGGTTTGGTCTGATATTCTTTATATTAGTAGTCCTTAATTTAATTGACTGTCCCACAATTTGGTGCCTAATCCAGCCTCTTCTGATGTCATACGCCCTCCCCGGAAGCTCCCACGTGTGGTCGCCATCTTCATATTCTTTTTTCCGCCATTGGGTCTGGAAGCATTGCTGAAGGTTCTTCAGTCTACGAAAATTAAAAGTTTATTAGAATGTTTGAAGAAGAAAAGTTACTGGCGAAGACCCCCAAAACAAGGTATTGATTCAATAAATCAAAGCATACACGTTGAGTGTGACCTGGAGAATATCCGGCCAGGGGGGCCCCCTGTTCCGTGTTATATGAAGAAGGTGCCCTTCCAATTCTGCCTGAAGTGCCATTATAAATTAGCGCAAAAAAGATAACCACCAAGTGTGCAACCTTTGCCTTCCACTGGACCACAAGCTTATCAACTGTGAAGACTTCGCGGACACAGGCCAAAGACCTTAAGGGCAAGAGAAAAACAGAGACATGCACACTATGCGATGCAGAGGCAGAAAGAGACTTTGCTTAGAGACCTTGGGCTGTCGAGCAAGGTGAAGGCTCAGACGCTGGAATGAGGGTCATCAACAAAGAAAGGAGCAGGGAAAACACAAGGAGAAACTTTTGCAGGGAACTCAGAAAAAACATACTGGAGGGGAGTCTCGAACAACAGTCTCAAAATCACAAAGGGCTCCCTCTGCGTAGAAGATCTTGCAGACCTAAGGGACAAGTAGAAGCCCAGAGTTCGAACGTACCCCTAGGTTCCCTCAGCAAGGACACTGCAGGCAGTCGGGCAACTGAGAACACTACTTTGAAAAATGATCGATGACGAATGGTGCCGAAAAAGGGGTCGGGGACACCCTGTCGAAAGTAGCCTCGATGTTGAAAAGGAAATCAACTCCTATTCTCAACGCCAAAGAGCGCGCAGTCGAAATCGAGCAAAAGAGGCGTTGCAAATCCTAAATGGTTGCAATATTACAAAAGAAAAAGGATTCCGGTGCCTCCCTTCGAGAATTTAGAATCCCGCTGAAAACTTTGATGGAAAAAAGACAATTGGACAAAGACCCAGAAGAACTGGAACCAGCGAAGAGCCCAAGAAGAGGAAAAAGAGCAAGAAATCTTCTTCGAAGAAGGTGATCCTGAAATGCAGGATACATACCAAAAAACAGAAGGGTCTGAATGTCTTGACACTCTGTGGCAGGACATCGAAATGGACTCCCCAGAAGAGGGGATAGATCGGTTGAGGCCGTCGCCTCTGTACTGCATTGCAATGTACAATCAGTTCATTTCATTTCAAGAAACTTTATTTGGTTCTCAGTTATAAAAACCATAAAAGTTATACAAGTATCAGCACTAGTTAATAAAATCACATAAAACCATAATACAGATTAATGCATAAATACATAAACCGAATCAGAGTAAAATACAATATGAGTAACATGAAATAAAGCCATTTATCCCATGGTGGTAATTCAATGTAATGGTAATAAAATAGGCAGCACCAAGATCCTGTATACAAATGTCACAAAGGGGACAGCAAAATAAAATCAATCAGTTAATAAAGAGAGCGACATACACATATGGGGTACAAAATGAAACATGAAAAATCAGTTGTGTTTCCTTTCAGAAACACTATTAACAGACAGAACAGAATCCTATATCTACCACTGCTGCCAAGCAGACTGGATCAGGGAAGGTATACCTTCAAGGAACCTGCAGATCAGTAACACCAAGGGCTGAGAAAAAATACAGGCACTCATCAAAACACCCTCCATACATATGAGGAACTGTAACAGGGTACTCAGTTATTGAAACCACGGCCAGAAAGAGGGCTAACATCCTAACAGCATCCAGACCCCACCGGATAAGGAAAGTATAAAGATGGGCATGGTGGGCAGAAAATCTAGAAGAGGAGCAGCAACTCCATGGTGAATAGCCAGTTTAAATGCCCTGCTTAATGGATTTGCAGATCAGCACTGGGACGAAATGGCAGAGCTGATGAAACATCTGCCAGAAATGGAAAAAGAGCAGTGTCCCTAGCTGAAGAAGAGAAACATATTGCAAATACCTCCTTGGAATCTGCTCTAGATGCGGCAGATATGGCGGGATCCACCCTGAGACGACATGTCTGGCTAAGGGTGTAAGGTTTTTAAATGCAAGTGCAGGCAAACATCAACACCCCATTCAGTGAGGAGCAGCTGTTCAGAAGTGCAGTGGATGGAATCCTGCAACAGTTTAAAAAGAACAATGACACTGCCAAGTCCATGGGAACCCTGCAATTCAGGGGGCACATATGGAGAGGGTCAGCACCTACTAGAAGACAGGTAGGTATATAAAGTTTCCTAACTGAAACCTCATCAAGGTTTTCAGAGATCAATCCAAACTCAAGCAGCAGTACAACAACACCACTTTGCCAGCCCTTTAGAGGACATGCAAGAGGAAGATCACAGCCACAAAGAGGGGCGGCTGCACCAACCAGCAAGTGACTTGCTACACCAGCACCCCCTCGAACACACAACACCTGCAGAGAAAAGACTAAAGGACTACCTCCTGGAGTGGAGGAAGGTGACTTCTTACAAATTGATTATCAACATCATAGGATTTGGGTGTTTCATAGAACTGATCAAACAACCACCATTAAAAGGACCAAAGAAAGAGGTACTTTTTACACGAAAGAGGAAAACTCCTGTCTACTACAAGAAGTAAAAGATTTTCTACAAAAGAATGCAATAGAAAAAGTGCCCTGGAACGAGATCAATGAAGGAAACTACTCAACATATTTCCTAATACCAAAACAAGATGGGTCTCTACTTCCTATACTAGACTTCTGTTTCGTTAATGAGTTCATAAAAAAACAAAAATTCAAGAGGACAACGCTGCACAATGTCATAACATAGCTACAACAAGGAGACTATATGACCACTATAGATCTAAAAGATGCACATCTACACAACACAATGAATCACAGACACAAAAAACACTTGCACTATGTGGTGGACGGAAGCACTATCACTACGCAATTTCCAAGACCACATAAACATAGTAATACCGACACTCCGCAACCTGGGGTATTCAATAAATGAGAAAAATCAAGTCCCAACCCAGAACAAGAGAAAATATTCCTGGGAGCGAGAATCAACTCAACAGAGACAAAGGCTTATCCCTGTACGAAGAGGATATCTGATAGAGACATCTAGCCGCAGATTCCTTAACTTTGAATTCTCTCCAAGTGGCAGTCTTGATCCGGAAATCCATCAGCAGCACCTCTGCGCTCAATGGGACGGCGTCCTTCGGCTCCATGGTGATGTCGTCTCCGCATATGAGGTCAGCGGAGCCATATAAGTCCCATCCGGCGCACGGACGTCAGTTTCTTCTTTTTCATGCTGTAACGCGCTTCCTCATGCCTCTTTTTATTTTTTTGTCTAATAGATGCCTTTTAGCGTTTCGAACAGTGTGCCGATGCGTTAGGCCTTTTAAACGTGTGAGACCTGTACGCGACAGATTTTGGCGACGGATCTGCATACCATTTGTATGTGGTGCTTGGGAGAACACCAAGACTCCGAGGAGTGCGACACCTGTTGGAGGCTGAAGCTCCAGTCGTTGCGGGGACGTCGGATGAATTTGCTGTCGGCTCGGCTGTCCCGTTCTGAATCCAAGCGGCGTTAATCTCCCTCCTGTTCTGAGGCTCCTGCTCGCGACAGGTCGAGGAGCCGTTCCCGTAGAAGTCGCTTGTTGAGGAGCCGTTCCCGTGGACGTCGCTCGTCGAAGTCAGGTAAATTGCATTGGAATTGTTCGAGGTCACGGAGGCCCTCGGCCTCTCAAAGTCGTGACGCTAGTGCCAGTTCCTCCCATTCCCTACCGGAGGCGGTTGCGCAGAAGTCGACCCTGAGTCGGCCCGGCGCCTAAGCATTTGCCTCCGTCGCTTCTCTTTAGGCTGTTCCCAGCTGGGACCTGGCCACTTGTCAGCAGGCAAGAGAGCAGCAGAAGACGACCCACGTTGCAGACGGGGCCGTTCTTCAATCCAGGACCACGCATCCTCCGGGATCTGGAAAAAAATATGTAGCAGTTTGAAAAATTACTTTAAGTTTAGCAGGGAGCATTAGCATATATTGGACCCCCATAGCACAAAGTTTCTCTTTCACAGAGTCAAAGGTGCGCCACTGTTTTTGAACGTCCCGAGAGTAATCGGGGAACACCATCACTTTTGAATTTCCATATTTGATCTCGCCTTTCTTTCTCAGCTCTCTAAGTATTATGTCTCTGTCCTGGAAGTTCAAAAATCGAGCTATTAGCAGCTGAGGGGGAGCCCCCGGCAGAGGTCGGACCCCAGGTATCCTGTGTGCTCTTTCTATAATGAAACAGGATGAAAATTGCACCTCCGCAAGGGCATCTTTGAGAAAGGTCAACTGGAAATATCCCGGATCACAGCGTTCCGCATTCTCTGTAAAACCTATAAAACGCAGGTTATTCCGGCGGGCTCTGTTTTCGGCGTCGTCAACCCAGCCAGTTCTATTTTTAATCCTTTGATACGCCATCCAGGGTCAGTTCACAACCTCAAACGTAAGACATCCGCAAAGTTCAGCTCAGGCAGCTGGAGGTCTGCACATGTCCAGCTCCTGTCTGCCTGGCCTGAATTAAAAGAGTGTCTGTCAGGCTGACCTTTGTTCAGCCCAACAGGCACTCTTCTTGCCTGGAAAAAGATGGAGGGGCATGGCCCCTCAGCCTGTACGGACAGGTCTCTGCTAGTTAAAAGCAGTAATTTACTGAGCGATATACATACAGTACAATAGAGATGGGCAAGCCTAGCCAGAACCAAGCCATGAAAATATTTGCAATGTACATCATGCAACAAAAATCATGTTAGAATAGGAGTAGGTATCTTGACAATTCAAAAAAGTGTATTTTTAACATGTGGAAGCATTGTACTTTAGCACAACAAATTATACCACTGCATCAGGATGTATTCATTAAAGGTGAGTCAAGTGTTCATGTAGAACCTATATGTAGCTTAAATCCTTATTACAGATAGCGCAACATTATAGGCAATTAAATTAAACCGTAGGTCTTTGTACAGCGTACGTCCTGCATTTATGTATGTGACAATGAACCAAAAAATAGAAGGCTCAGTGAAATACAGTATGTGCCCAGTATCGTACAATTTGATCAAGCAGGAATAGCACCGCTAGATGGGTATCTATTTTCACCATCAAACCTTAACAATTTGCTTTAACTCTAGGAGGATGATATTAGAGTGTAGATAAACATTATAGTCTAATCTAATATTGTCAGTAGTCAATATTTTACCTTGGAAGTTTTATAATGCACAAAGCTTGTTCCAGGACACAAGAGCAAGCACTTCACAATATACGACTGCATTTCATGTTTTTGGACTAAAGAAAAAAAGATCTTTCCGGCAAGATAACTAATCTTATCATACCATAATAAAACTGCTGGGCACCCAGGGAGTCTCATGCACAACAGAAGCAGGCTGCAAGGTAGGTCAACCATCCCTTGCCTTGACACTCCTGACTCCTCCCCCTCTCAAACTCCGCAGCACTCCAAATCCGCACCGCAAGAGGCAATGATTGAAAACTAAAAATAAAAAAGAATTGTGATGACAGCTACATAAAGCAGGGCTGTCATAAGTATCACGTTCGCGATATGAATGATTTGCAGCCCGGGTTTCAAACCGTGGGCTGCAAAGAGTCTAAGGAGTCTTCATGAGATTGCAGAGCATATGCGGGCGTCGCCGATACTGCAAATAATGCGCACACCCCAAGACAAATGTCGTCCAAATTTACACAATCTACTAATTACTAATATCAATGCCATCGGAATCGTCCCCAAATAATGGTAAGATTGCCTCAACTGTAGCTGTGGGAGCCAGGTTACATGGTCTATGAGCAGTAGTGCTTTTTCCTGGTGCAAACAACAAGCCTTCTCCAGTCAGCCTAGGGGCCAGTCACTTCACCTCATTGCAGTCCGATAGGGCTGCAAATCTGTTTTGACAAGTCATGCCGCACCCTGGCTGATGGGGATCGCTACCAACAGGATGAAGTACTTGTGTGATCAGTTCATAGAAATACCCCAGGGGTAATGTAACATTTATAGAGCTTTTCATTGCCTCCAATGAGTGAGGACACAATTTCCTCACACTGTCTGGGTGCCTAAAATTCACTACAATACAATCCATGACTATATTTTTCCTGGATGGCCTGATCCAACCAACTGTACGTTCCATTATAATTTCACGACTTTCTGCAGGATTGATGTACTTGTGTGTGCTGAGCCAATGTGTAACCTTGTTTCAAAGCTTGTCCCATGGCTCCACCTGGTGTTCTTGTACAGGTGGGACCCCAGCCATTATCAAAACATAAGGGCATGACTCTTGGGGGAGGCTTTATCCATATACATGCCATCTCCCCCTTGTAGAGCAATTCCGATGGCCAGGTACTCCCTATGGGCTATCCCTAATAGTTTCTCTCGTCCCATGAGAAATACCTGGGGGATCCTTGGTAACACCATTCCTGGTCCTTGATACTGCAAGTGCGGGAGGAGGAGGTAAATGTACATGGGTCTGCTAAGTGTTGTCATCCTGAGAGGTGGCACCACCTACATGCTCCAATAGCTTGACACTAGGTGTAGATTCAGGTATATTTGCAGTCAAGTAGCTCCAGCAGTCATTATAGATCGATGTTGTTCAGCACAAGCACACGATCTCGGCATATCAGCTAGATGGGACTCGGTTGTCTCAAGGCGCTGTCTTACTGGTTGCAAATGAGCCTTCCAAATTTTGGGAATGTTCTTGTAAATCTCCTCAATAGTAATATTGTCCAGGATCAAAGTAATTGGCTCCCCTTTTACTGTTAATTCCGTCCTTTTAGTTTTCACCTGTGGGGGACCATGTGCTTGGTTTTTCAGTTTGGTTGCAGGCTCAGCAGGAGATATAGGACTGTTCTGTCTCGAGGCGACTATAGGAGAGAGTCTGTATTTTTTAGGCAGTATTATCACCAAGTGGGACCAAGGGCGATTGAGAGACAATATTCTCTATCACTAACAATGACTTCCTCCACAGAGCTGCTAGTAGCGTTAGGGGTGCTACTCCGGGTCCTTTTCTTATGCTACCTACGCAGTCCCCACCCAAAGACAGGGCAGTTTCATTAGACACCACTGCTACTACACGTTCCAGCATGGTATCAATGGTGGTAGGTTTAGTAAAAACTTTCTGCAGGGGGCCAGGGCCCGGGCATCCAACAACCTTACGCTTTTGCATACTAGTAAAATGTTAGAGAAGAAACACAAGGAGTGTCAAACCTTATTACCCATAGTTTCGATTGTCAGCTCAGGGTGGTGGCCCAGCCCAGCCTCGTCCGTGCGCAAAATGGTTGGTCTTGGTCCGGGTATGTGCCTGGGTGCTTCCAGTGCCACGGGGTGAACTCAGCTATTTTAGCGGCACTGTGAAGTATTTCCCCTCCTGCTGCATGGGGCTCTGGGGGGGAATGAAGTCCGGCCCCAGGTAACCTTTCTGCAACAAAGTAGCAGTCATTGATAACAACAAAGGCGAGATGGAACCTGTTGGATATGCACATGGATTGCACTCAAACCTGGAAATGCCATCTAAATTTTTTTAAATCAAGCGATACAACTGTTGTCACAGGGCTGTGGAAATTAAACCTGCTGTATGGGTTGGTTCTAATGGTGAGTGAATGGCCGCATTTAAATGTAAGGTTTGAGCAGTGCTTAATTCGAGCCGGGGCTTTCCGGTGCTAAGCACCAGCACTTAATTAGGTTCCAGTGCTCAGCACCGGCACCTGTCAACACCATACTTAGAACATTCCACCACATGGTGGTGCTGCTCATCTTATTTAGAGATGAGCAGAACAACGGTAGTTTAGGAATACAATATATATTAAAATTGCAAATACCTGTCTCCCCAGCCATTCCTTTAGCTTTGGGGACCTGGAATAATCTGAACTGTCGCATTTACCTGCAAGAGAGATGGTTAGTAGTAGTTTTGGTAGCGATGACAAGGGCGATAGGTGGTGCAAGGTGCAGTGGCCTCCTGGTCAGAGCCCTGGCACTCAATATTTTAAAAATTAAGCACTGGCTTTAACCCATTTTTCTGTATGGTGCACCTGCATGTTTTGGATCCAGTAGTACTTGGGTGGACTGAATAGATGTTCAGCCGGTCCAGAAATGTTTGCACCTACATGTAGGTCCACCACAAAGTGAAATAGGAATATGAGTAGGCTTTATCGGCCACCTCATGAAATCATGATGGTAAGCTAACTTTGGATTATCAGATAAGTGCTATGTCTACCTGTTCCTTTGCCCTTTTAAGATGCTGTAGGAAACGGGGGGTTTCTGTTGCACTGTAACCCTACAGTATCGAAGTCCATTCTTAGACATTGTAAGTGCAGTAAAGCCATAAAGAGTATATGGTCTGGGATTTTGTGATTAAGAACTCCACAGCACCATAATGGCTTTACATTCTGGGAAGTTTAGTAGCAAACATCTTAGCATAATAAACCCACACTAATGCTAGTGTGGGATTTATTATACCATGCACTCAGAGGGCAACTCAGAGATGCCCCCTGAAAAACGACCAGCCTTGTGGGTTCCCTGACTGGTAAACACCAGCCTGCCATCACAAGACATGTTTCTGGACTCCTGGGGTGGGAGCCTTCGCTCCCTGAGCCCAGAAACAAAGCCTTACCTGGGCAGAGGTGTTCACACCTCCCCCTGGGTCAGGAAGTGCCCTCTGTGGTAGGGGAGCTTCAAAGGCCTAGCTGCCTTTGTAGTGCGACCCCCCCAGCCTCCTTCTATCAAGAACAGCCCCCCTTCCTGTCTCCCCTCCTTTTCGGCGGGAAGACAGGCGGCAAAAATTAGAAACAGCCCAGAAGGTGTGCTCACCTCTACCAACCCCACCCCTCAGGTGGGTGAGGTGAAGCCCACTCTTCAGTATCCGTTATTTTGCAGATGGCAGGCACTGTTCAGTTAGGATTAGGGATTGTGCCCACTCCCCATCATGAGGTAAACACACCATGGGTGTAGTCACCCTAAGGTCAGTAGCCCATTGGCTACTGACCTCGAGACCCCAAAAACGCCCCCTAAATACAGTATTTAGGGGGCAGCCCTGAACCAAGAAGACAGATTCCTGCAACCTACAAAGAAGGACGAAAGAAGACGCCCAGCAGAGGATACTGCAGAGAATAACTGACTTGGCCCCAGCCCTACCAGCAGTTTCCAGAGATCCTGCGCCAAAAGTCGCCTTGTCCTGCAGCCAGCGACCTCCAGCACCCCCGGGAGGATTGACTGCCTTCACCAATGGCCAATCTCCTGTGAACAGCAGCTCTGGTCAAAAGAAACTCCCAAGAAAGACTCCGAGCCTGCTGAGGACAAAGAAACTCGACTCCTGGAACTACCACTGCACCTGACACCTATGGCCCGAGTCAGAGTGGCCCACTGGTCCCAGCGAGGTCCCCCAGCGCTTCAGAGTCCTAGTCCAGCACGGGTTGACCCCTCCAGGACTGCCAACGTCGTCTCTGCACTGAGACCACCCCTCCAACCATGAGTGGCCCGGTAAGGGGAAATCCAACCTTAAGACACCCCTGCATCCAGCCGCCCTGCACCCTGGAGAAGAGGACCTGAGGTACACCTACGTCTCCGATCCTGGAAGACTTTCTGGATCAAGCCTGCATCTAAAAACCAAAACCGTTGAACCACCATTGAAAACAGGGCACCCGACACCAAAACAGCACCCTGCACCCGGCCGCCCCTGCACCCCGCTGCCACTGCACCGCTGTGGGTGCACCTTCTGTGCTAACTCGGATCCCCCCTGTGCCCTGAACCTAAGTCCAGGAGCTTTGCTCCCACAACCTTGTGGCCTTCTTGTGAGCAAAGCAAACACAAGGAGATGATGGACGGAGCACTGGCACTGTTCAGACACTCACCCCCAGTCACAGATCTGGGTTTAATCCATCATCATTCTTTAGCTCACTCTGCCACCCCAGTTCAGACATTGCCACCAACCGGAGGCCCCCTTCCCCATTGGATCAAATTGGGCATCAGCACCCGGCTGCCTTAATGCTGCTGAGAGTGTATCCTTAACCATGGGGGAACCCTTGTTCCTATTCCAGTAAACCAACTCCCAAATCTAAGTACTTGCCGTTAAGTCAATAACATTGTTTTCTCCCATAGGACTGCATTGAACTGCTTTCTTGTGAAAATTGTTTTAAATGTGGAGTTGGTTTGTATGAGACTCTAAGAAACTGCAAATATACAAAAACTGATTTGCTTACCTTTTTCGCTAGTAAATGTCCCAGTGTGATATCTAGGTATATCACACTAAGAAGAAAAAGTAACTTAAAAAAGTAATCTGGAAAGTAACTTGAAAAGTAATCAATCTTTAATTGCATCCAACTGCATTAAACTGTATTTAAACTGCGTAATTCTTGCAAAGTGTTATAATACTTACCTGTACCAGGTCTGGCTTAGTTCTAGAAAATAAAATGCATCTAAATAATAATTTTATACAAACAAGTTGGTCTGAGTTCAGTCTCTGAGTGTGTGAAGTAATTTCTTGCCTGAGTGTGTACAATTAATGCTTAACACTACCCTCTGATAAATCCTTACTGCTTGCCCACACTACCACAAATAGAGAATAAGGTATTATCTACTTTTACCTCTGCCTACCTTTGGAGTTCTACTGGACTCTGTTGGGCAAGCGTACACAATTTAAGGCTTTTTGCTTTGCCTTATTGTGCTTTTGCTAATTTAGGGCCCACTATCTGAGGCACCTTATTACCTACATTTCGTCCAGGACTTTAAGATCAGCCAGTCTAAAGTTAGCCCTAGTCCCCAGAATCAATCAAGTAAATCAGGGGGCTTTGCTCCTTCAATTACCCGGTGCTTAAACTATGAAACACTTTGTCACTGTATCTACCCCAAAGCCAAAATGAAGATATCTTTCGGAAGCATCTCAAGACGTAGCTTTTTAAATCATGTATTTACTGTAGCCAAACTCCTAAGCGTCTTAAAGCTCTGTTGGGGGCAGCCATGTGCTGTTTAAATGTTGTTGCTATAACATAACACCTTTAATTAGGCAAATGTGGATTGATCTCATGCAGCATGTCAAATCGGAACTATGGACCCTTAGGCAGTGCTGGAATGTGAAATTAGAATAAGTTCATATATATATAAAACTACTTGTCAATATATAAAGATGAAATGAAGACTCCAAAGGTTAAACATTGGAGGTAGAAACATTGCTGTCCTCTTGTAAATAATTTCTGAAGAAATTAGAAAGAGAAATTTTACTTTTACATGATGTGGACATCAGCAGGAACACTTGAAATATAATTTGTACCATACATTCCTTCTCTGCGTGTAGGCAATGGTACAGTGAGTCCAATCTAATAGTCATGACTGAGAAATAATATTTAGTTACGCCAGATATTGCCTGCCATGTTGCCAGGCTGCTCATTTTGAAACTTAATGGAATATTGTAGATTTTGCTCCAATGGGATGGAAAATATTTAACACATAATCTGCATCAGTCCAATCTTATATGTCCCGCTGGTAAAACCGTATATGTTTTTAAGGCATAGTGTATAAAATAGATGATACATTCAGTATTAATAGTAAGTAGCTAGGTGTATAAGAAAGCTTTTGTGAAATAGCATTAGTAAGCACACTGAAAGTAACAGAAAAAGACTACCGTGTGGGAAAACGTTTTAACCAATAAGGGAAGCATGATCATTTGAGATGTTGAGTTGCTGTGATTAATGAGCATTTCGGTTTTTTTTATTAGATAGAGCCAAGCTAACTCTGCATCTCTTATTAATTTGAAATATGTTAATTTTTGTATCTAGATTTTAGTGGATTGTTTTATTGACAGTTACTGTATATTATAAACGTATAAGCAACAAATAATATCTTTACACAGAAGCCACTCTCTCACGCACACCCCATTTTCAAATGGCCAGGCGGGCCTTCTCGGATAGCGGAGTCTGCCTGCAGCCTTATAGGCACAGTGCATTTTTTATACTTTCAGGACCAAAGAGTGTTCTACTTATCTGCTCCTTTAGCTTTAATTGTTTTCCACCTTAATTCTTTAAAAAAAAGAATGTTGGTTATTTAAAATGTTGTAGGTTTTTATGCATATAAAGTCATTCAATAAAAAAAATGTTTCCTTATGTATTAAAAACACTTATTGGTGATGGTTTTGTTGACACCAATGGGTGAAAAGTATTCACATGTTTTAAGAGAAAATATCAGGGGCAATGTAAGAAAGCTCCTGGGTCAAATATATGATGCAATCTTCTTTTCTCCGCTCAATATTACGTTTTCAGATCCCCCCCCACTTCCCACCTATACGAAAAATAATAACTAAATGGTCCTGATGAAGATGAAAACAATTTGTTTTGTCGATTGAAATGTACGTCGACCAGACAGCGTGAGGCCCCAGTCATCAGCACAGCATTTGAGGGTTGATGTTTTCACCCCAAGTAATTTCCATCTGTGCATGCAGTGTTGTACTGGGGGGGTATGAATGCGTGCAGTATGTGTCAGTGATATGAGTGTGAATCAGTGGAATGAGGTGTGGGTTTGGGGATACTGTTTTCTGTTTGGAAAGTGGGTTTAGTGCCTGAAGGTGTGAAATGTTAATGATTTTCTGTATGTGTGTATATGTGTGTGTATATATATATATATATATAGAGTACATGGATCATGATTATCGCAATTTATTTTAAATAATTTATTAAAGAAAAGGTTTGGATATACTGGGAATGAGAAATAATGTAAAATAAATGTTACAATGTGAATCATGACCTCTATTTAATAGTTTTTAAAGATGTGAACAATAAAACAAAAGAAATATTGATTTGTGTGGAGAAATCATGAGTCAATGACCCGTTACTATGCTACGTGTTAGCCAGTATTAAATAAATTAAGGTCACGTGGGAGGTTGCTCAATATTTTTGGTTTATTTACCCCTCACTCCCAGACCTACATCGTTTTGTCCTTTAGGGGGGCGCCTTTTCAAAATAGAATTGTTCGTTGTTCAAACCACGTTTTAAAGGCACAGCATGGTTTGAGACGCGGAGTAAAGACTGTTTCCCCTCATGGAGTCTCGTCTGTTCGCAGTACATGAATTTAGCAAAGATTCCTATGATGGACAATCAGGATCGCAAATAGTAATTTTTTCTTCTCAAATTTTGTTTCCTATTGTGCTTATGAATGACCATTGAGCTATTCTTGCAGATACACGCAAACAAATTCCAATCATCACATCTGGAATCAATCAACCTGCTCAGATCCTCCCGCGTCCATCCCAGCCACAGCAGACAACCCTTGTGCAACATAATTCAATGGCAGCAGGCATGCCTACACAGACCACAATTCATGTGCTCCCTACAGGTAAGGTTCAGCAGGGTGGGTGTATATGTGTCCAAAGGAGAGACTTCTATGTTCTTGTGTTTGCTGATATTGAATTATATTAAAGTTCTTATTTGGCTTTATAGGAACAAGTCTGTGGTCCAGGAAAGGTGAACAAATGTACCTACATGGAAATCCTTTCAAAGCAGATTAAGATTGAGGGCATTCCTGCTTCATTTGTGTGCAATGTCTGTTTCCTGTGAAGCAAGAGTATATCTTATGAGTGTCATCTGTATTGCTTCTGGTGACTTTGATATATTATTAATGTTATAAACTCTGCAAAAGAAGCCTAAAATTGTCAATCAGTTTAGTTTAAATTGGCAAATCAACTTCTAATTGCCCCAGGCTTCATTTATCAAGTGCATTGGAATCTTTGATTGTATTTTAAATAATAAGGGGGGGGTCAGAGGATAGCTTATATTTACATTTATTTGTCCACTTTCCTACCTCTTTCCATGCAATTGCGTTGTGCATATATTGTCAGATGTGATTAAATCTGTTCTTACAGGGGTTATACAGTACTACGGCGCTTATCACTTCATTATACAATTGAAGAATGTGATGAAGAGAACATTAAAAACTTGGAATTCAGACCTTAAATGCAGGAAGAATATGAAATATTTAGTATACACTTTTTACTAGTGGACCACAATAAAAATTAAGCTATTATGATTCTGTTTTCCCCTTATAGAAAAATCACCAATTTGTAGATTTTTGTGCTTGGTCGACTTTTGAGTAGTGTTTGGTGAGTTAAGGATAGTCGCCAAAATGTGTCTCTCATGTCTTTGGTTGCCGACTGAATCAATAAAGTAAAAAACATTCTGTTTGTTTTCTTCTCAGTATCATACCCTTCTTAATATATGCAATTTCCTAAATTCCACTGCTGAATGTATCTCATGGCATTTATTTGTTTTTCAGCTCAAACTACTGTAAATGTAAACCATCGCCCAATGACGCAGGCCATACCACGGCTCTCTGGACCCCGGACCCCAACTAGTCATCAAGTGGTCTACACAACTCTTCCGAGCACCCCAATTCAAACTCCTGTGAGAAGTGCAGTCATGCAGGGTCCTGCTCAGGGCTTACGGCAGATCAGTCCGCAAACCGGCGGTAAGCCTTCTCTATTCTTAAACGTCTCTAAACCAGATAATAATAGTCCTCCTTTCAGTAACCTTGCATGTGGAAAAACACCTGTGCACTTCTGGTGGACTCTTACACCTGTAGATGCCACACCTGTTGATTCCTCACATCTTGAATATCCCGAGGTACAAGTCTGGATCCAAATATTTTCATACCTTTCCTGGGACGTCTGACTCTATCTCTTTGCCAGAAGCGCTGCCCTGGTAATGTGGCTGGAACTATGAAGCGCCCACCCTGAAGCATCAATGTTGGTTCACTTTTTTTCACACACTTCGGGGATTCTGAGCTCGCTCTTCTCGTCTTTCAACATTGTCCTCCCAGAATTACTTACGAATTTCAGTGCAGTACTTGTGAATGTTGCCCCTTGAAAAGTCTGACTTCAAAGCGTGTCACAGTTCTGACGAGCACGAAGTTTGCCTGTGGTGTTTGGGCTTGAATCATGAGTCGTGGTCCTGTGACCTTTGTCGCATTGTGAATCCCTAGGCCATCAAGAAGTGTAAAGCCTAGCTGTTTCATGCTCATGACAGCAACAATCATATATCTTGATGCGGTTTGTGCACTAGAGTCAGATCTCAGTCTCCTAAGGCTTCTGAAGAACAAGCATATGCAGTGCAATAGGTCTCGCATTCGTGAAACTTTGAGCTATTGGCATTGCAAATGCAAATTTTTGTCCTTTATAAAACAAATATATATATATATATATATTCCAACAGTAGCATAAGTAATAATAAAAGAAAATTAATGAATGAAGGTAAGTTTGCATTACCAGAGGCTGTTACTAGGTGTCCCTGTGTAGTTGTAAATGGACCTCTATTAGCCACATAAGGTACTGCAATCGTATTGGAACCATAATAGAAAGATGGCTGCTGAGTATACCTTTTCATTTGCTTTTATTGAACTCCACAGGGACACCTAGTAACAGCATGTGGAACTGCACCCTTTTCTTGAGACCTAATAAGGGAATTGAATTACATGCCGCACCCCAAATGTTATTTAAGGAAAAAAATCAATAGAAATGAATGGCATGCGGCTGCCATGTTCAAAGTGAATACACTTAAAGTGAGCATTAAGTGGGAGCATATTTTTGTGTGTTTTGTAGCATTTGCATTGTGACGTGCTTTAATTTGATATGTTTAAAGCAAAAGCGTGCTGTCAATGCCTGAAAAGTAAATAAATAGAAAATAATGACTGGCGGCCACCATTTTGAAAGGTATAAGTAACAAGAATTTAAAGGCGGCCTCCCAAATCTTTTGTATTTTATTTTCTTTATTGGCATTTGCGGAACACCGTGCTTTAGCTTCAGATGTTTAAAGCTAAAGTGCAGAGTGCCCCGATTTCTACAAACGTAAAGAAATGGAAAAGAAATGCGGTGGCTGCCTGCCTTTTTTTTTCTATTTAATTGCTTTTATAGCAATCGTGTCACTCTGGGCTTTAGCTTCAGATATTTAAACCTAAAGCATGCTACAATTGCTACAAACTTAAAATGAAAAGAAATGCAGCAGCCACCCGTTTTTTTTTTTTACTTCTATTTTGTACTTTTGTAGCAATTGCAGTATGCTGTGCTTTAGCTTTAAACTCCTGAAGCTAAAGCGCAACATGCCGCAAATGCTAATAAAGTAAATAAATAGTAAAAAAAAAAAAAAATCGTTACTACGTCGTTTTTTAGGTAAAGCAGGCTTTAAAAAATTAACTCCTTTGCAGGGTCATGGGTTGCAGAAGCGGGATAACATGTTGTGCCTCGTACAGCAGCTACAAACCAGGGCAGGTTGCAAAAGCCGGAGAGCACGTCGTGTCTGCTTCAGCAAGACATTAATTAACTAAATAGTGCTCAGTAACTGTTAATGAAACCTAGAGAGCAAGGACACATGTAAGAGGAGCTGTCCTCATGGTAGGTAACAGAAGAGAGGGAGGTACTAAGGAGGGACTATTAAGCCTTTTCACTAATCAAAAGTCATCATTTACAAAAGACAGAGGAGTCAATTGAACAGATGTGAGAAAGTGCCTTCTTTCTGTATGGTTGCTCCCACTTTTTGCTGAATTGCTGATGTGCTTTTACGGAGTGTGCCCTGGGCACCTCCTAACCGGGTACCCCGGGCCTATGTTCTTTCCCTAAAACTGCATTGATGCCTAAACCCAATTGGCATCTCTGGCCACAGGTCAGCCCCTGGTAAATGGTACCACAGGTACCCAGGGCACTGTGACCAGAGAAGGCCTCTAAGGGCTGCATCACTTATTGTGCCACCCTTAGAGGTCCTGTACCATTACACTAACACACTGCCTTTGCAGGCTGCGTGTTTTGGTGCAGAACGAAGTGAAGAGTCGACCTGGCACACATCTCAGGTCCCCATTGGTTCTGACCCCCACTTTGGGTGGGAGAACCGGCAGGAAAAACAAGTGAGGAAGAGAAGTGTGCCAACCTCTGCCAAATCCACCTCTCAGGTAGGGGAGGCGAGGTGAAGCAAACTCTCAGTCCCCGCCATCTTGCAGAGGGGGGGACTCAGCCAACCAGGGAAAGGCTTATGGACCCCTCCCACTGGAGGGTGGCATAATAGGGGGTGTACCCTCTCCAATGAAGGGACCCATTGGTCCCAACTTTTTACCTACCTGTAACGCCCCTAAATCTAGCATTTAGGTGCACCCCTGAACCTTGCTTCCTCAGACCAGAAGAAACTACAAGAAAAGAAGGACCGAACAGCCTTGTCGAAGCTAACAAGAGGAAGACACCCCCTGCTTTTGCCCCAGCCCTACCGGCCTGTCTCCCCCTTGAACCTGCTCCTGCGAAATCCAGGTGTGTCCAGCAGCTAGCAACCTCAAAAACCCCAAAGCACCTGCCTGCCTTCAACCACAAAGACTGTGTTCCCGTAAACACCTGATTTGTTCATCGCCAACCTCTGGCTCCGGCCTGACACTGCAAATCCGCCCCACTCTGCACCCGCTGTCCACGGCCCGAGCTAGAGTGGGCAGACACCACAAGGTGGTCTCCCCAGCAATCCTAACCCGAGATCCGGTGACCCCTGACCTGCCTTAAACCTCCAGCCAAAGCCTGCAGCCTAAATCCGAAAGGTCCCCCCAACCGCGACTAGGAGCTGGTGAGAAGATCCGACCATAATAGGCACCCCTGCACCCCACGGCCTTGGGTGGCCAAACCGGTGCCTAACCAACCCCCAACTTCCCAGCTTACCTCTCGTAGGGCAGGTCGCACCCAGAAGACCTTCGTCCCCAAGACTGCAGTGCCTTTGCAAACCAGGGGTTCCCCATTGCAAACAAGGCGCCCGATGTCGAAACAGCACCCTGCACCCGGCCTCCCTAGTGCCGCTGAGGGTGCATCTTTGGTGCTACTTTGTTTTCCCATTTGCCTTGAGCTAAAGTCCAGGAGCTTTGCTCCCACAACCAAGTGGCCTGCTCGTCAGCAGCCACCAACCGGAGGCCCCTAACCCCCATTGGATAACATTGGGCCTCAGCACCCTGCACCCGGCCGCCCAAGTGCCGCTGAGGGTGTAACAAGAGTGCATCTCTGACCCTGGGGGACCCCTTAGTCTACCCCCAGAACCTCAACTCCCACTACTGAATACTTACCCTAAAACTGATAACACTATTTTCCTCCATAGGATAACATTGACTGTTTTTCTTGGAAAAGTTTCTAAGTGTGGAGTTTGAAAACCTAAAGAAATTCATTAAAATTGTACTAACAAAAACGATTTTACTTACCTGTTTACAGGAAATGTCCCAGTGTAGTATCCAGGTATTCTACACTGAGTAAGAAAAGTAATCTAAAAAGTAACTTACCTGGTATTTTACTGAAAAGCCCATTCAAGTCTATGTACTGTATTTACAAATCATTGCATTTCTCTGCAACAATACTGTAAGTAAAAACAAAGTGCATATACCATTACAATCCATACTGTATTTCAACTGTATATTTACTGCAAAGTACTTATCACTTACCTTTGCCAGGCTTGCTTGGTTCTAAGAAATAAAATAACTAAAAGAATATTTTTATACAAAAACAATTGGTCTGAAGTTCAGCCTTTGAATATGTGACATCATTTGCTGATTGAGTGTGTGCAACAAATGCTTAGCACTGTCCTCTGATACTGCCTTACTGCTCGACCACACTACCACAAATAGAGCATGAGGTGCTTTTTAACTTTACCTCTGCCTACCTTTTGGGTTCCACTGGACTCTGTGCACTCTATACCTCACTTTGGTATAGTATATACAGAGCCAGCTTCTTACAGATGGGCGTTAAATGGGTGTAGCTTAAAGTCTATACCTGAATACAGCATGTCTCGAAGAGACCGCGCAAGCCCAGCCTAGGCGAGACCTAAAAAGAAAGCATTAAAAAAAAAATGGGAACTCATCTTCAAGATGTCACTCACATTTGAGTGAAAAGTCCTCCTCAACAGCAGTGTCTGCCTCCTGTGGAGTCATCTTCTTGAGCCAGAATTGG
Organism: Triturus cristatus; assembly: GCF_964204655.1. Taxonomy (NCBI): domain Eukaryota; kingdom Metazoa; phylum Chordata; class Amphibia; order Caudata; family Salamandridae; genus Triturus; species Triturus cristatus. The sequence continues at coordinate 198,982,672 of NC_140586.1, read as the reverse complement.
CAAAGATGAGCCCTCATGGAGAAGCTGTACCAATGGAGCCCTCTGTGCCTCTGCCATGCCCAGATCCTGCTCTGTTGCCACTGTTACCCACGCCAGCGCTGCCTCAGTCTTACACAGTCCCCAGCACAAAGGGCCGGCCCAGCTTGTTTTCATACATGCAATTCCTACGTTATTTAGGCCTCCCACAGCACACACAGGTGGGCCTCCTGATCTGGTGGGACCTTTTCTTTGCTCCGTTCACCATGGCACCGGGGGGGGGGGGGGGGGGGGCCTCAGAGCTGTTTAGACCCCATCATTTCCTCTTGAAACTCTAGCGCCCTTCCCTGCACCACAGGCAGAGTCCTTTGTAGGTTGACATTCCACCATCACTGGCTCTAGTGCCAACCACTTTACCCACAGCACCACTTCTGGCACCTCATATCGATCTCCCTGTACCCTAGAATAAACCAACACTCCAGAGGTCCAGGAAGGAAGCCCAGCGCATACTTGAGTAACCACGATGTAAGGAAGAGCAGGTAGGTGCCTCTCGGTGGGGGTTCTAGCTGACTATACTGGACGTATTTGCTCATGTTCCAACCTCATTCAGTTGTCCGATATCATCCAAAACGATGAGACGATTGCAGCAAAGCACACAGCCTTTTTTCACCTCTGTCGCCTGATAAGCGAACTACAACAAGCTGTAAGCTGGATACCTCCCTGCAGTAAGAAATTGACAACTATCCAACACTTACGTGGCACATCGCTCCTTCCTGGTGTTCCGGACCGGTGGATTTCTTTGCCTGCTCCTGTTGCCCTGCTCCCTGCAGCTGTCCCGATCTCCCGCCGCTGCGTTCACAACCATCGCGGCCGCAGTGGGGAGACGGGACCACACGCTCCAGCAGCCCTAGCGGACACAACCAGCTGACCAATAGGAGCGCGCCAGGAGGCGTTCAAATCTTCGGCGCTGCTCCCGCGTCGCGGGATCGCGCGCCGGGAGAAGCCCGGGACAAGGGCGGGACCGTCTGGGGCCGTCCGGGGCCGATTGCGGCCGGGCTGGGCCCCATCTCTTTGGTATAGTTGTACTGTAATTTATTATTTTATTAGTATTTTACTGTCACACTACAGACTTGTGTGTTTTGTTAGTATCTTCTGTGTAGACATTTGTCTCTTTTCCTATATCAATCAAGGCGTCAACCAAAGTCTGCTACTGCTTACCGCATCGACCGTGTTCATGGGGAAGCACAAGGTTCAACATTCTCATAACGACATAGGCCAAATTAATACACCATTGCCAACCTTGACTGCTATTGACCGCATGCTTCAAAAAACAATTGGGGTGGTTGCCTCGGCCATCGAAAGTACTGAAAGGCGTCTTTCGCTTCCTGCTGGCCTGCCCCCCCCCTCTTTCCGTAATCAATGCATCGGTCTATACTACAATGTCCCATGACTCCTTAATTGTACCATCTTTTATCGATCTCCCACCATCGAGAGCACAACAAGATTTAGAGAATTTAGCATTTTCCCAACAGCAGACAGCTACTGATGTGTTGCCTACTCAATCCAGGCTCTCCCTGTCCCCGGCTATCTTTTCTATACAGGATTCCCCTGATATTTCACCCATGCATGACGATCCACTAGTACAGCCGGATATTGAACCACCTCCAAGTCCAACCTCTATTATTGGCTCAGAGCAAAGTACTTCTACTGGAATACCGCAAATGAGAACCAGAGGCCAGAAGGCGAAGAACAAGTCCAAACATTGTGATAAGGAAGGTCCGCAGTCAAAAAAAGCTAAACAAAAGATAACTGCTAAACCTTGTAAATCTGCCATCAAACTTAATATGGAACAAGGTCAAAATGAAAAGAATACATCTTCAGCTGCTCTTCCTATTATTTCTTTGAGTGATTTGTGCACAGGAGAGAAATTTTGGCAAAACATGGAGGACATGTTGACTTTCTTGATTACACCTATTTTATCCAAATTAGCACTCATTGAAGATAGGGTGAATAATATGGAGACTCATGTGGTGGGGGCTTTGAAAGTCTCAAAGGTAAATGAAGTTTCTTCCCTACAGTCTGTTGCACCCCAACTACCTGTTTCTGACGTACCTAGTAACTTTGTGAAAACTTCAGAGACATTTGGTGGATGTCAACAGAAAGATTGTATTGGTATCAATGTTACTAGCTTAGAGGGAACAAATGGACAAGGTTCCTCTAATTCAGTTCCTAATCTAGTTCCAGCCATTGCTAGACACGTTGTAGATACCAGGGAAAAAATTATCACACCCACCTTACCTACATTAAACTTACCTCCCGAAGCTCGACCCTATACTGTGGTGTTAGCAAATGTTCCACCTCTTGCCCCAGACACTCTTGAGCATTGGTAAACTCTGAGGAATAAAGCCCTTCACTATCTGTCAATTAAATTTGGGTCAAATACTGCTCTTTTTTCAAATTTTAAGATGGTTAGAAGAGTCCACTGGCTTGGATCGTCAACAAAATCTTTGAGAGGGGACTGTGTGATTGTCTCGTTTCGGTCCCCCTTGTTGGTTAATCACATTTTGGAAAAATGTTATACTGGCCACTTAGCTTCCGATTATGTTAATATTGTGCCCCTAGACTTTTTTTATCCTTCAACTCATTATGAAAGGTCACGGGGCCGTGGCCATCAACTATATAATTTGGGTTTTTCCGAAGTACAAAGATTTAACATACCAACATTTAACCATTTTGATATTCTTAGTGGACTAGACAATAATGACTGACAGCAAACCTATCCTCTTCACATTGCCCCTACTGCTATCACGGATCCTAGGTTTGATCCCAGGAATGATATTTTGTCTGATACGGATACAGTTCTATGCCCATTACAGGGAGATGATAATGTAGGATGTTCAGTCGCTATGGATTTGGGACCAGGGATAGGTTGTGAGATGGGCTCAATACCTTCTATGGTAGATTCTACTATGGCTCCTATCGTCTGTCCCTCACTTGGATCTCTACCTTGTAGCATTTGTTCTTGGAACATTGCGAGTATTAAGTCTAAAATTGGCAACCCACTTTGGCAAGATTTTATTAATTTACAAGATCTTGTTTGCCTGCAAGAAACCTGGACCACAGACCCGATACATTTAAATGGGTTTAAAACGTTCCATACTCCGGCTGTGGATACCCTTCATGGTAGAGCCAAGGGGGGTCTGACAACATATATATCAAACAATTTTCATTTAATTAAGATAACGGAGCCAGTTAAAGATCCTTACTTCCAGGTTTTGACAATAATCATGGATCTCGCAACCCCCATTGTTTTGATTAATCTCTATAATAATATGACTTCCGGGGAAGTTTCTAGCATATGCAAGAAAATAGTTAATGTAATCGTCTCACAGGAAAAAATCCTGGTATTTAACACGCTTATACTCCTTGTGAGAGATTTTAATTGCTCTTTATGTAATCTGATTGCAGACAATAGATGCAGTCATGGTAAAGATGTTGATGATGATGGTTTGCTTTTGTCTCACTTTAACCACTCTATTTTGGGTGAACAATTGAATGAACTCATTGGCCAATTGGATCTGGGCTTTGTCAATGAGGTTTGCCCTATACCATTTCATCTACCACCAACCTTTAATGGCCGAGGCTGTACCTCCACAATTGACTTTGCACTCATTACAAACAAGCATGCTTCTAATATATCAACTTTTATTGTATCTGATATTGTCTTAAGCAATCATTTTCCACTTTGTATTTCCATTTTGATTCCAAAACGGTCTGCCCCAAAAAAAGGCTCGGACCAAGATATACTCTGGAACAATCTTGCCATTGGCTCCTACAATGGCTTTACGCTTAAATGGGACAAGGTGGATCAATCTAAAATGCTTAAAAGGGTATACACTAACTGTGCCCCTGATTTTTTAGCATGCCTAACTATGGATGTTATTCCAGACAATATACTAGCATCCTTTCTGTCAATTTGTAAAGAGATCAGATCTTCTCTGACAAGACAATGTAGATTCAACAAAGCCCCAAAGGAGGGTTGGTTCAATTCTAGGTGTACTAAGGCGTACTCCCTCCTAAAGGAGGCATTACACAAAAAACCTAGGTGTTTAGAAGTTGTACGCACACTCAGGACTCAATATAAACTTGCTATTAAAGAAAGGAAAGATGAGATAAGAAAGGAATCTTGGGAGGCATTGCATGAGGCCTCGACACGTAAAGATAGTGCCAGTTTCTGGAAGATTATCAGGAATCCTTTATTCACTGAAAAGTCTTGTCCCTCTCTTGAAATAGCAATTTCCGAGGACGAGTGGATCAACCATTTTTCAAAAGTCTATGAGGGGGATAGAATGTTCTCCTCCTCTTGCACTCCTTCCAACTATCCATCTTTGAAAAATATGCAGTTCACCCTAATTGAGGTCGAAAAGGTGATCTGTGCAAGTAAGAGTGGGAAGGCCCCTGGCCCTGATGGCGTACCCATAGACATATTTAAGGCTGATTTGACTCTGTGGGCTCCCCTGCTGGTGCAGGTGCTGAATGCCTGTTGTGTGTCAAAACTCTTGCCCACTTGGGTGGAGTCCATAATTGTCCCTATTTTTAAGAAAGGGGATCGACATAATCCGGTCTCTTATAGACCGATTTCTCTTTTAGATTCTTTTACAAAAGTAGCTGGACGAATAATCCTGGACCGCCTACTTTTATGGGCTGAGGATAACTCCATTTTATCCGACTTACAATATGGTTTTCGTACTGGGCTAGGCACAGTGGAACAGGGTCTAAACTTCTTGATGATAACAGGGAAATATACCAGGGCAAGAAGGGAGAACTTGTTTGTGGCATTTGTAGACCTCTCAGCTGCTTTTGACTGTGTGATTCATTCCAAACTGTGGATACTACTGGAACAAATTGGGGTTGAAGTTAATATTATTTATTTTCTTAAATGTTTTTATAGTGATGCTTCTGCGTCCGTACGCTATGGAAAAAATGGGGAACGCACGGGCAAAATACCAATAAGGAGCGGGGTAAGGCAGGGGTGTGTCCTTGCCCCCTTCCTTTTTAATTTATATATAAATGGATTGGAGAAAGCTCTGTGCAAAAATAATAATTTTGATCCCCCTCGTATTGCTGGTCGTCCGATCCCGCTATTAATGTATGCGGACGATGCTGTACTGATGTCCCGTACCCAATTGGGACTACAGCGCGTGGTTACAAGTTTTGCCCTCTTCATGAAAGAATTGGGCCTCAAAGTTAATATTGCCGAAACATTTATCATGCACTGCGGCAGAAATGCCAAATCAAAGAAGTCCATTTTTATTGAAGGTGAGCGACTAGTTTTTACACAGCAATTCTCCTACCTAGGTATTTTATTTACCCAAAAGGACTCTTGGGGTGAGGCACTGGCTGTAAAAAAACAAGCAATGATTCGTTCGACTGCCGCCCTCAGGTCCTTTTCTGGGAAATTAGGTACCCGACCCCCCGCAGAGTTACTTAAAATTTACAAAGCTAAATGCGTTTCCGGCGCTATGTATGGTAGCGGGATATGGGGCTTTGTGGATCCTATTCAGCTCCAGGTAGTTGAGAATACCTTTTTGAGGTTTATCCTTGCGGTCCCTAAGAGTTCCTCTAACTTTAATTGCCACACAGAATTGGGGCTCTCTTTTATATCGGATCTTATTAAGCTAGAACCCATATTACTGTGGCACAGGATATGGTCCAAAGAAGAACCTAAGCTTAATCGTGATATTCTTCTAGATGTTTTAAAACTAGAGGGCCACATGAGGATACCATGGCTGTGTTATATTCATAAATTGTTTTCTGACATAGGTAAATTGGACTATTTTACAAAACCTACTTCTATCTCAGCGGTCTCCCGGAAGGACCTCAAAAAAGAGGGTTTGTCATTTCTAGAAACACGTAGGTGTACTGTGGAGGTTCTAAAACATACTGTTTCTCAACATGAATTAATTTTAACTTCTTTTAACATTCAACCCTATTCGTTATATGTTCCTGGTAATTACGATAGATTTTTATTGTGTCGTTTTAGATTTGCTGTTTTCCACAGATTGGTTAGTTTCCCCACGATGAATGATTGGTCTCATGATTTGCCTCCATGCCCCTGTGATGAAATTTCCCCTCAAAGCACGATGCATGTTATATTATTCTGTAAATTTTATAATCAAGACAGGCGAACCCTATTATTGCCATTATTGAGGATGATAGGCTATCGCCAATGTCGTCGTGCGTTTTATGAGATTCAACGCCTTGATAATCACTTCTGTGTTGCTACGCTTAATCTATACTTAAAAAAAGTGATTTTTATTAGGAAAAGGATGACATTTTAATACATTTTATCTATTGATGTTATAATTGTTTGGGATCATATATTTCATAAATAGTTTTCTGTAATTATGTATGTATTACTATAATGAATTTTTATGCACACTTTTATGATTGTTTGATTTCAATCGAATAAAGTTTTTCTGATTCTGATTCTGACTGCCTCTCAAAACCAACTCCCCTGAAGTTGCTTCATATTGTGTGGTACTTTGGAAAGCCGCTCAGGTCTTTTATCTACCTTTACCTAGAGCTGATACAACATCTTGACAGAGGTACTGCAATTTACATCTGAGCCTTTAATTCCCTTTTATGATGCTGTAGTGGACCCAATCTTAGCAACATGGGATAAGCCCACTGTAGGAAGTTGGCTCTATATCTACTATACGAAAATGAGGTATAGTGTGCACAGAGTCCAGTGGCACCCCAAAGGTAGACTGAGGTAAAAGTAGATAGCACCTTACTCTCTATTTGTGGTAGTGTGGGCAAGCAGTAAGGCTTTATCAGAGGGTAGTGTTAAGCATTTGTCGTACACACTCAATCAGCAAATGATGGCACACTCTCAAAGACTGAACTCAGACCAATTTGATTTGTATCAAAAAATATTATTTAGTTATTTTATTTCTAGATCCAAGCCATGCCTGGTGCAGGTAAGCTAAATAAATGCTTTGCAAAATCTTATGCAATGTTTTACAATTGAATGCAGGTTCAAATGCAGTTGATTGAAATACAGTTAAGTCAAAATGTCGAAATTACTTTCTAGTTACTTTTACTTTGTACATTACCTTTTAGATTGTTACTTTTTCTACTCAGTGTGATATGCCTAGATATCACACTGGAACATTTCCTAGAGAAAAGGTAAGTAAATCAGTTTTTTTTTCATTTGCAGTTTTCCAGTGTTTCATACAAACCAACTCCACACAAACATTTTTCAAGGAAAAACAGTCAATGTTTTCCTATGGAGAAAAATGAAGTTAATGGTTTGCAGGTAAGTACTTGTTTGTGGAAGTTGGTATTCTGAGGTTAGAACTAGGCTTCCCCCAGGGTCGAGGATGCACTCTCAGAACACCCTCAGCTGCACTTAGACGGCCGGGTGCAGAGTGCCGAGACCCAATGTTATCTATCCAATGGGGGATAGGGGGGCCTCCGGTTGGTGGCGGCTCACGAGCAAGCCACAAGGTTGTAGGAGCAAAGCTCCTGGTATTAGGCTCAGGGGGATCCGGTTTAGCACACAAAGTGCACCCGTAGAGACGGCTGGGTGCAGGGTGCTGTTTTGGCATCGGGCACCCTGTTTTAAATGGGAGTTGCTGAATTTGGATTTTGGCTGCAGGCTCGGTCCAGGAAGATTTATGGGAGGAACCAACAGCTGGGCAGGTAAGTTGGAGGGATCAGGGACTTATGTGCCCCTCGGTTTCTTTTTTCCAGGGCGCAGGGCGGCTGGATGTAGGGGTGTCTTTTGAGGACGAATTTCACCTTGCCAGGCCTCTCGCGGTTGGAGTGGTCTCCATGCATAGGCTGCAGGTGATGTCTGGGAGTCCTGGAGGAGTCAACCCACGGACTCTGGCGCGCTGGGGGACCTCGCTGGAACCGGTGGGCCATCCGGATTCAGGCTATAGGCGTCGGGTGCGGTGGTGGTGGTTCCAGGCAGTGGATTTCTTTGTCCTCAGCAGGCTCAGAGTCTGTCTTCGGAGTTTCTATTAAACAGAGCTGCTGTTAACAGTAGAACTGGTCTTTGTTGAAGGCAGTCCGTCCTCCCAGGGTACCGGAGGTGGCTGGCTGCAGGACAAGGCGACTTTTGGTGCAGGATCTCTGGAAACTGCAGACTGGGCCGGTTGGGATGGGGCCAAGTCAGTTCTTCTCTGCAGTCTCCTCTGCTGGGCTTCTTTTTTTGACCTTCTTCGTAGGTTGCGGGTTTCTGCCTTCCTGGTTCAGGGCTGCCCCCTAAATACTGTATTTAGGGGGTGTTTTAGGGGTCTTGAGGTCAGTAGTCAATGGGTTACGGACTTTAGGGTGACTACACCCTTGGTGTGCTCACCCCACGTGGGGGAGTGGGCACAATCCCTAGTCCTGATGGGGAGTGCCTGCCATCTGCAAGACGGCGGACACTGAAGAATTGTCTTCACCTCGCCTCCCCCACTTGAAGCGTAGGGTTGGCAGAAGTGGGCACGTTTTCTGGGTTGGCTAATTTTTCCCACCTGTCTTCCTGCCGAAAAGGATGTGAGACAGGAAGGGGGCCTGCTCCCACTCCAGAGGTCCAAAAACATGTCTCGTGGTGGCAGGCTGGTGTACCAGTCTGGGAACCCACCAGAGGCTGGTCGTTTTTCAGGGAGCATCTCTAAAATGCCCTCAGTGTGCATTTTTCATTAAATCCCACACTGGCATCAGTATGGGTTTAATGTGCTGAGAAGTTTGATACAATGCTTCCCAGTTTTCAGTAAAGCCATTATTGTGCTGTGGTGTTTGTAATGGCAAACTCCCAGCACCATATACTCTTAATGGCATTACTGCACTTACAATGTCTAAGAAATGATCTAGACACTGTAGGGGTACAGGACTCATGCACCTGTACCCTCACCACTGGTATAGTGCACCACTGGTATAGTGCACCCAGCTAGAGGGATGACTGACATATGACAGAGCAGTGGGTTGTAGGCATGGCACACACGGATGTGTAATTGAATGAAAAAGGTGCACTCGCGTTATGTGTTAAGTTTACAGAAAGTTGCTCAATATTTAGAAAGGGTGCTGAGGTACTAAATCCGCTGTCACTGCGGATGTACTGCGAATTCAAAATGTGTTTTTTTCTATATTTACAACGTTTGTTACTTTTGATTACTTTGTGTTCATATTTAAAAATCTAAATTTTCCTTTTACTCTCATGCATGCTTTTTGTTTCTGGTATCACTTGCCACACCATATCTAACTCATTTTTCCTTCTTTCCCTTCCAATTTTTCAGTGGTTGTACTGTATTTATCACTAGTTGGACAGTTTCTACGATATCTTTCTTTTTACTCATCTGACGTTTTCAGTTTTTTAATAATAGTCTTTTTTGATAGCTATTTTAAATTTGACATCTTTATCTAGTTTGCGGTTTTTATTTCCATTTTCCCACGGTGCTTTATTCTTAAACATTCTTGCTGATCACCCCTTGAAGAGAGCATTAGGCAATCTCTAAGCATTATGCTCTTTCATAGTATTTCCACCATTGCCGTTGGCACGAGTCACATGACACTCCGCGCGGCATTTAAACTGAAAGCGTCTCGTCTTCCAATCAACGCGTTGCTCTTTGGCAGGTTCCCGCTCAGACAGCAACGATCTCGTCTGTTTTGGACTTCCGTATTCACCGCATTAGGTAAGCTTTCAGAAGTAAAGCTTTTCACTCGTTTCCACATTTATACTTGACCCAGCTCATTTCATGTTATATTTTTGAACAGGTTTCCTCAGCAATCATCATTTTGACCACTCTGGTCCCTCTGATTATACATTGAATCATGCCACTAAGGTGAGCGACTAGTCAATTTCTTTTGACCAGTCACCTTCACGTAATTTTTCAGCCTACATCTTTGTTTTTTATTTTTTGGTGACAGGTTCATCTCCAGTCATAATCCACCAATAACTCCAGTTCTTCCTAAACTATCATCATTCTCCAGCAATCGTTTTCTTATCGTTTTTTCACCTTTTCTTTCATTAATTCTTCACATATATTAATGGACACCAACACATTGTTTTTTTCTCTTTTTCCTCACTTTTGTCATCACCACGTCAATACTGAGATGCATCAGTACTGCTTGAACACCACTATTAAAGACTTATACTAACCACCACAGCATCGTTGAAGCATTTACCTTGTAAACATCAATCATTATTTCTACATTTACTCTAGGTTTTTCCCCTGACGAAGGGATTTAAGATCCCGAAATGCATTGGGCACGTCTATCAACAACTTGAAGATTTATGTATTATCGTTTGGATTGTCATTTTTTATGATTGTTGTACATTTTATTAAGCATGATTAATACGATGTATCTTACAATTGCCACAACAGTGAAGTCAAAATGAACAATTGAACTTTGTATCTGTTCTTGTACATTTAAATATATTACAATATTATGCTACTTATGCATAGGAATGTTTATCTTTGAGTTTATTTACTAGTGAAAGTACGTTTGTGAAGTCTTTTACAAACTAGTGAACAGTGCGAGGTGTGAGGTGGGTTTTCCCACCATTATAACTTCAGTTTGTACACACGGATGTGTGCCATGTTGACTCCTTACTTTGTTCTGCACCAAAACACACAGCCTGCAATGGGATGTGTGTGTGTGTGTGTGTGTGTGTAGGTGTAGGTGTAGGTACAGGCCTCTAAGGGTGGCACAATAAGTGCTGCAGCTCTTTTTTGTTTTTTTGCATATTTCTATAGCGCAAACTCAACCCGAAGGTATTGGAGCGCTTTACATGAGCACCGTATTTACATTACACATTCAGCCACGGGGAGATTACGTGATTTGGCCAGAATCACAGGATGTGGACACGACCCCGAGGATCGAACCCTGGTTTCCAGCACCAAAGTCGGCAGTCTAGCCGACGGACCAAATCCTCTCTTAGAGGCCTTCCCTGGCCACAGTGCCCATGGTACCTTTTACAGGGGACTTAGATGTGGCCAGAGAGGTGCCAATTGGGGGTCCAAGGTACAGCTTTGGTAAAGAACACAGGCCCTGGGAACCTTATTGGCAGGGACCCAGGGCACATAGTCAAAGTGCATCAGTAGTCTGGCAAAAAGAGTGGCGGGTGCTGTTACAAATGCCCATACCCAACCCCCCCCACGCCCCCCCCCTCCCCCAGGCCAGGAGACACTGCCAGACCTGGGAGAGTCTTCCTAGTCTTTCAGGCGAGGAAAAGTAGAGGAAGGCCAACTCTGCCTTACATCCTTCTGTCCAGGTCAGTCCCTTTGGAGAGCTGGCCTACCTCAACAGTTTCAGGACCTAATTCTCAATGCTCCTTTCCTAGCTCTTTCGTGTCTTTACCCCATCTTTTTAGTTTGGGTTTAGAGGTGCCTACCTCTGGAAATTCTAACTTAGCTAGAGCAAAACCCAGGTTACCCACAGCATTAGTAACCCCACCATGACCAATAGGGTCAGGGGGCCTAACTTGCTATTTGGCAGGGGGCTTGGCCACCGTGCCAAGGACAGTGCTGCCATGAAGTTTAACACCCAGCAGAGGCTACTGACAGCTGTCAGTGCCCAGAACCACACCTTTAGCTCTTCACTGGTAGGTGAAGTGGCTACCTTAAAGGCTTCTTTATGTTGTGGTGCCCTGCCTGCTGTTTTAGGGTAGGGGCCACTACACTTTGTAGTGAATATCTTTCTTCCACCCTCTGTTCTGTCAGCTGAGGAGCCACCAACTCAGGCTGGTCAGTTGCCTGACTAGTCAGGTCTTTCTGATGGATACATCTGCCAGTGGATTCTTCACCTTGTGAATATCCCTGCGCCAGCAACATTCGGAAACTTTTGTAGCAGTCCACGCCGATGAGGTCGAAGACGACGTCACAGAGGAACGGCACCGCTCGCGACTCCGCTCACGTCACCGGCTCCATAAGAAGACCTAGTCGGCGTGATGACGTCAGTTCCCTTTTTTCCGCGCCGTCGAAGCCAACGGATTTCGGGAATCGCTGTTGTTAGCGTCGTTGATACTTTGTGTATTCTGGTTATTTTTCCTGTTCTCTTTCGAGGATGTCGACAAAAAAGTCTGGATTTAAGTCTTGCCGGGAGTGTGGCAAGCACATGTCCATCACAGATCCTCATGAGGACTGTGTGTGGTGTTTATCGTCGGACCACGACGTGGATGGCTGTACCAGCTGCCGGAAGATGAGCACGAAGGCTCTTAAAGAACGGGAGGCAAAACTCTTCATTGCAAAAATGAAGGAGAAGAGAGGGAGAAGAAGATCGAGAACGAGGTCTAGATCGAAGTCGAGGTCGGCGTCGAAGTCGACTTCGGGACATACTTCTCGAGCCAAGAAACATAAGAAAAAGAGAAGGCACTCGTCTCGACACCATTCTGATAAGAGCTCGGCGCCGAAGTCACCTACTCGGCGTCGGAAGGACTCTGTTTCTCCTTCTCCTGTGCCGGATTCGCCTGCTGGTCCTTAATCTCCTTGTCCCAGGCTTCACCGGTTCCAGCTCGGACTCTGACGCCGGTTCCATCTCCGGCGCCGGTTCCGGCTCCGTCTCCGGCCCCGGAAGATCTTCAAGCCCCGGGTGAGCCTGCGACGCCGCTGATTCCACCGTCTGCGCCGGTTGGCCCGAGTCCGGTGAGGCCTGAGCAGTACCCTGCCTTCCCTGGACCAGGTCAGGACCCCTCGCATTACTTAAATGCGATGTATGGGGTGTTTGCTCGAGTCATGTACACCTCTGGTGCACCTGCGGGTCCGATGGGTCCAATGGCTTTTAACTTGGGGGTGCCGCAAGTATATCCACAGGCCCCTTTCATACCGTTCTTTCCAACGACGCCGTCTTGGAATCCTCCGGCTCCGAGGACGTCGACGCCGCTTCCATCCTCGTCGGCTCCGGCTCGACCTCGTTCGACGCCGATGGCTCCGGCAGATCCATGCTCGGCGCCGGCACCGGCGCCATCGGATTCGAATATGGCGCCGCCGACGCCGATGATTCGGATTCGTTCCAGAAGGGAGTCTCAGAGGATTATTGAAGAGCAGAGGTACCTTCAGGAGGAAGCGGAAGAGGGGGAATTGGTGGAGTCGGATGAAGTATTCGAAGAGCTTAAAGAAGCTAGTGGGTTGGATCTGTCTCCTGAGTGGGAGATTACTCCACCGTCAGATGAACCCCCTAAGGACGTTGCTTCCCTACCATTCGGTTATCAGGAAGGCTGCGGAGCTGCTTGATCTCCAGTTACCAACTACGGAGTTTAAGTCGAACATTTTAACTGAGGTACTGCATTCTCCCACGGCGGTATCAGAGCCTTTGCTTCCCTTTAATGAGGCCATTGTGGAACCTGTGTTAGAGGTGTGGCGCAAGCCCTTTTCTGCTCCTGCGGTCTCTAAGACGATTGCTAGGAGATATAGAGCAGCCCCAGGGGTCCCTGAATTTTTGACGTCACATCCTTCACCTGAGAGCCTGGTAATTCAGGCAGCTTGTTTGGGAAAGTCTAAGGGGGCTTTTCCTCAGGTTCCTGGGGACAGAGAGGCTAAAAGGCTAGACCAGTCAGCCAAGAAAGTATTTTCATCAGCCAGCACGGCCTTGAAATCAACAAACGCCACTTGTCTTTTGGGACGCTATGTGCACGCACTGATGGATTTGGCTAAGAAACTGGCGCCAAAACTGCCTGAGGAGGATAGGACTGGGTTCAATGACCTCTTGGCTGATGCTCAGGCGGCAGCACGTCGGGTGATCCAAAGTGGGCTGGACACTGCAGATTCTGTTGCAAGGATCATGGGGTCTTCTGTCGCAACCAGAAGGAGTGCCTGGTTAAGATCTTCAGAGTTCTCACAGGATGTGCAATCGACTCTATTGGACCTGCCATTTGATGGATCTGGCCTGTTTGGCAAGAAGGCAGATGCTGCTCTGGAGCGATTCAAAGACAGCAAGGCGACAGCTAAATCTCTGGGCCTGCAGTCTCAGTCGAGGGGGTATTTTAAAAGATATAGAGGGTTCGGAAGGATATCTTTTCGAACCTATAGGCAGACCCAGCAGCAGCAAGGTTCCTCGTCTAGAGGTTACAGAGGAAGAATCAGGGGTCGCTCACGTGGCCGTCAGCTCTCCTCCTCCTCTTCCTCCTCCTCAGCCCCTCCCACCACCGCAAAGCAGCCGCCATTCCGGATCATGCTGGTCCTGTGGGGGGCCGGCTTACCCATTTTCTGCAAGATTGGGAGTCTGTAACTACAGATCTCTGGGTTCTGGATCTTGTAGAAAATGGGTACGCCCTTCCCTTTCGGGAGTTCCCTCCGAATTACCCTCCTTGTCAAGGTGCTTGCTCGGAGGACCACCGTCTTCTCCTACAGGAGGAAGTCCTGAAGCTGTTTCAAAAAGGTGCGATAGAGGGGGTTCCAGAGCAGGAGAGGGGTCGGGGATGCTACTCCCGGTATTTCCTGATTCCCAAAAAGGACGGCAAATTGCGTCCGATACTGGACCTCAGAATCTTGAACTTTTACCTGAAACAGGAGAAGTTCAAGATGCTCACCCTTGCGCAGGTTCTTCAAGCGCTGAATGAGGAGGACTGGATGGTGTCGCTCGACTTGCAGGATGCGTATTTTCACATCCCCATCCTGAAGTCCCACAGGAAGTATCTCCGGTTTACGGTAGGGTCGCAACATTATCAGTTTGCGGTCCTTCCGCTTGGTCTTACTTCGGCACCTCGAGTCTTCACGAAGGTGATGGCAGTGGTGGTAGCCCATCTCAGAAGGTCGGGGGTCTCGGTTTTCCAATATTTGGACGACTGGCTGATCAAGGCGGAGTCGCCAGAGAAGGTGCTGCGTCATCTGCAGGATACAACTCAGCTGTTGTACAAATTGGGTTTTTCGATAAACGTGCCCAAGTCTCACCTGGTGCCCTCTCAGCGCAACCTGTTCATAGGTGCGGTACTGGACACTACTGTTTGCCGAGCATTCCCTCCTCCTCAAAGGATTCTCGACATACAGGAAATGATTCCTTTATTTTACAACGGAGCGGTCATTCCAGTTCTGAAGGTCCTTCGCCCGCTCGGTCTGTTCGCCTCCTGCATCCTGTTGGTCAACCATGCACGCTGGCACATGAGGGCGCTCCAGTGGTGCCACCTCAAGCAGTGGTATCAGCACAAAGGAGATCTCAGGGAGTTTGTGAGGATCTCCAGAGAAGCTGCAGCGGATCTATCTTGGTGGAGCGTGGAGGGCAATCTGTCCCAAGGAAAGCCCTTTCATCTACCTCCATCGGTGGCCATGGTGATAACGGATGCATCCACTTTAGGGTGGGGTGCTCATCTGGGGGATCTGGAGATCAAGGGTCTTTGGTCTCCAGAGGAAAGGTTGCTTCACATCAACCTTCTGAAGTTACGGGCGATACGTTTGGCGCTCAAGGCCTTCCTCCCTTCCCTTCGCGGTCAGTCTGTTCAAGTCCTGACGGACAACACGACCGCGATGTGGTATATAAACAAACAGGGAGGAGTGGGGTCTATTTGTCTCTGCAGAGAGGCCCTGCGTCTATGGTCCTGGGCTCAGGACCATCAGATTTGTCTGATGGCAAATCATCTGCCCGGGGTTCTGAATGTACGTGCGGACAGTCTCAGTCGGCAGTTCTCCGCCGACCACGAGTGGAGGCTCCATCCGGAGGTGGTTCGTCACGTCTTTCGAATGTGGGGAACTCCTCGGGTGGACTTGTTCGCCTCTCACGAGAATGCTCACTGCCCGTCATTCTGCAGTCTCCAGTATCCGATGCAGGGAGCGTTGGGGGACGCGTTTCAGTTGAGTTGGGCCTCACGACTCCTTTACGCGTTTCCTCCCATACCCTTGATTCCTCGGGTTCTGAGGAAGATTCGCCAAGACCGGGCCCAAGTCATATTAATCGCCCCGGATTGGCCAAGAAGGGTGTGGTACACAGATCTTCGCCACCTCTCCTCGTGCCCTCCGCTCTGTCTCCCTCTGAGGGCAGATCTCCTCTCGCAATCGGAGGGGCAGGTTCTACAACCCCATCTCCAGAGCTTACACCTTCATGCCTGGAGATTGAACGGGGCAACCTGAATTCTTTCTCTCTCCCGCCAGATGTGGTGGATGTTATTTTATCGGCCAGGCGACACTCCACCAAATCTATATATTCATATAGGTGGTCTAAATTTGTGCTTTGGTGTGGAGAGAGGTCCATTGATCCCTTGAAGGCTCGGCTATCTAACATTTTACAGTTTGCCCTTTCTCTAGCTCAGCAAGGCTTTGCTGTGGCTACTGTGAAAGGATACTTATCGGCTTTCCTTTGTTTGCCGGATCAGCCGTCATTATTCAAGTCACCTATTGTTCTTCGTTTTATAAAGGACATTACAAACAAGTTTCCTCCAACTCCCTTTATTATGCCTCAATGGGACTTAAACCTTGTATTAACTTATCTTATGGGTTCACCCTTCGAGCCCTTACACAAGTGTCCCTTGAGGCTGTTGTCCTTTAAGACAGTATTCCTCATTGCAATCACCTCGGCAAGGAGGGTAAGTGAGCTTCAAGCTCTAAGTTCAAAACCCCCATTTTTGACTGTTCATGCTGAACGAATGGTACTCAGGACCAGGGCTGCGTTTTTGCCTAAGGTGGTAACTTCCTTCGATCTGGGGCAGTCCATTACCCTTCCTTCCTTCTATCCTCCCCCTCACCCTTCCAAGGAGGAGGAGAGACTTCACCGCTTGGACCCTAAGAGGGCGGTGAGCTTCTACCTGGATAGGACAAAGGACTTCAGGGTTGATGACCAGCTCTTCGTAGGCTTTGCTGGCTGCAGGAAAGGTCGAGCGGTGCACAAGCGCACCCTTTCCAGGTGGATTGTCTTGTGCATCAAGATATGCTACTCCCTGGCTGGTAAGGAACCTCCGGAGGGTTTGAGAGCTCATTCCACTAGAACAAAGTCTTCCACGTCTGCTTTGTCTAGGGGTGTTCCTGTGGAGGACATTTGTAGGGCGGCAACTTGGGCCTCCCTCCACACCTTCGCAAAGCATTATTGCTTGGACACCGAGGTGAGGAGGGACGGACACTTTGCTCGATCCGTCCTTCAGGACTTTCTGGTGTAGAAGGGTGGACACCCTCCTCCGGGAGTGGGGACTACTGTGGAATCTATTCACAAGGTGAGGAATCCACTGGCAGATGTATCCATCAGAAGAACAAGTCACTTACCTTCGGTAACGCTTTTTCTGGTGGATACAGTATCTTCCTGTGGATTCCTCACTGACCCACCCGCCTCCCCGTTGTCCATCCTTCTATACCTAAGGTTCTGTTAATAATGTTTTAGTCTACTATTCTGATGATGGTATTTCAAAATGTATATGTTACTGTCAAAGGCATTGTGTCTTTCTTTGGCCTTTCTATTCATTCTCCACACTATGTGTGTTGATCTGCATATTGTGTACTGTGTATACTGTGTATATATTGCTGTCAGTCCGTCCGTGTGCCTCGAAGGCACGGAAAAAAGGGGCGGAACTGACGTCATCACGCCGACGAGGTCTTCTTATGGAGCCGGTGACGTCAGCGGAGTCGCGAGCGGTGCCGTTCCTCGGTGACGTCGTCTTCGACCTCATCGGCGTGGACTGCTACAAAAGTTTCCGAATGTTGCTGGCGCAGGGATATTCACAAGGTGAGGAATCCACAGGCAGATACTGTATCCACCAGAAAAAGCGTTACCGAAGGTAAGTAACTTGTTCTTTTGTTAGGTAAGGAGGACTTCACCAGGGCTCGTTTTGGAGTTCTCCCTTACTGGGATAGAATATCCCTGGTCCACTGGAACTGTGGCCAACAGTTGCCCACTTTTCCTTCACTGTCTCCTCTTTTTCTTTAGGAGCTTATCTGCACTCACTTGCAGGTTCAGCCCCCTCAGGTTCATTGGATGAGGTCTGGCATTGGACCAGTACCTCTCTTTGGCTCAGCCCAGCCTCTGGGTGGTCATTCCCAAGGAGATAATCAAGGGGGAGGTATTTATTGACTACCACCATCTCCATCTAAGAGAACCAGCTATTTCTAGGGGCACTACAGCCACAGGCCTAACAGTGACCTCCCTTGGGACAGCCCTTACTCTTTTTCTCATGCCTAGGACATTCTGGTTTGAGAGTACCAATATGTCAGGCACCACAGTGTGACTAGCACAGGTATCTCTCAGTAGGTGGTGGAAGTGTCTACTGCCCTCTGGAATCTCCAACTCACCTTTTGGACCCATCTTCCAGTTGAAGGCTAGGAGGACTTTCTTATCTGAGGAACCACCTTCCAAAGCTACACTGGCAACCCCTGGACCTACACCAGGGGCTTGGTTTTTGGTACAGCTAGGGTCCTTAGTGCGGTGTCCTTTCTTTTGACAGTTGTGACACCATACCTTGTTGGAATCGCAACTTTTACCTTGGTACCCAGTTTTAGTTTGTGAGGTGTCTTTGGGCCCACCCTCCTGGACAGGTTTTTTGGTTGCTACCTGGGACTCCTTACTTTTATCTTCAAGAGGTTCATTGTCTTTTATCTGGGTAGGTTTTGTAACCTCTTTCTTTTGGTCACCCCGAGTGGATGTCCTAGTCACCCTTGTCTTGACCCAATGGTCCGCATTTCTTCCCAATTCTTGGGGAGAAATTGGACCTTGGTCTACCAGATACTGGCGCAACTTTTCATCAATGCAATTACTTAATGTGTTTTTTCATAAACAAATTATAAAGACCATCATAATCTTGCACTTTACTTCCAGTCAACCAGCCACCTAGTGTTTTCATGGAGTAGTCTACAGATTCCACCCAGGACTTACTCTGGGTTTTCTAGGCCCGCTTAAATCTAATTCTATACTCTTCTGTAGTGAGTCCAAATCCCTCAATCAGTGTGCCCTTCACGAGTTCATATGACTCTGCTTCTGCCCCACCAAGGGTCAGAAGTCTGTCTCTACACTTACCAGAGCACAGTTCCCAAAGGAGTGCTCCCCAGTGAGTTTTCTTCACCCTTCTGGCTTCACAAGCCCTCTCAAAGGATGTGAACCACTTAGTGATCTCATCACCACCCTCAAATGTAGGAACAATCTCTTTGGGGATTTTGGTATCATAGGATACTTCTTTTCCTACATTTTTTATTGCTGCCACCATTGATGGTTCCTAGGCCCATCTCTGCTCTTTCTTTCCTTTTCTAGAGTCAGGAGTCTGGTCTCTAGGTCTAATCTTTTGGTCAACCAGGCTAGTAGGATGTCCGCTTCATTGTGGCTGTCCTCAATAGCACCTGATCCACCTGTGTGGGCTCTAGGTGCTGAGAGGTTTATTCTTGGAGTCAGGGCCACTGGGCCGTTCTCTACCTTTTAAGTGGGGGGAGGGGGGGACTAGTTATCCTCATCACCTCCCTCTACTTCATCTGAGAGGTCTTCACCATTCTCAGAAGGATGGTCCTTAGCATACCCTGCCAGCTTCCTACACCCACCACTGCTCCTGCAGTGAAACATCTAATTGCAAAACAATACTGACAAATAACAGGTTGGTCCGCCCGTACCCAGAAAGCGTAATGATATAGGCTGCCTCCCGCACTAAGCAGAATTTCAGCTCTTTTGCGGTAACGCCCCAAATAGGGAGCTGAAGTATATGAAGGCCCTGGGTAAGGTAACTCCTAAGCCTGGTAGGACATGGCTCAAATGGTAGTCTCTAACCTATCTGATCACATTCAGGCCCACGGGTGGGTCAAGTTGGCCAAGAGGCATTTAGGCAGGTCATTAGATCTGGACTTGACACCGCAGAGTCTGACAGGGCTATAGGATTTTCTGTGGCTCAGAGGAGTCTTATGTGGCTCTGGTTGTCTGACTCCTCCATAGCTATTTAGTAGTTCTTGATTTGCAGTTTGAAGGAGCAAAGTGTGTTAGAACCTTTCAAGGCAGGCACAGCGACTGGTCAACCTTTAAACCTTCAATCTGCAGCAAAAGTTTACTGCTAATTTCAGAAGTTACAAGGATTTTTAAGAGGGTTTAATTTTAGTCAGCCCTCAAAGCCTTCCCAACAACTTAACCAGCTCCTCATGCAGAATTGGAGATAGAGGCAAGGGGAGGGGCAGCCAGACCCAGCAGCCTTCCTCCTTGTCCTCTTCCACGCCACCCAGAAAGCCACTTTAGTTTGTACTTGCATGAGCATGCGCAAGTCATGGGAAGATGGGTAGCCTCCTTTCTGCAAGCATGGAAGTCTAAAACATTGGACCAGTGGATCTTAGAGATTGTAGGGCGGGCTTATACTCGACCTTTCAAACAAAACCTCTCCTCCATTTACTTTCCCCAGATCTCCCACCAGTCACTTCAGTCACAGGGTGACTTTAGGATCTGTCTGCAGGAGGTGGTGGCCTTGCTGAAGAAAGAGCAGTACAACTGGTACCAGAGCAGGAATCTGGCCAGGGGTACTACTCGGAGTACAATCTTGTTCAAAAACTGATGGTCTCAGTCTGATCCTAGATGTCGGGCTCTTATGCTTTCATCTCTGCAAATGGCGGCTGTGGCAGGAAGGCAGTAGACAACAGTTTCCACCATCAATCCACCTGGCCATCTTTCAAATCAGCGGCCGAAAAGCTTCCTGCCAAAGATCTACCAAGCTGCCGGGTTGGATGACTTGGGTGACTGCTCAGTAGGTGGGGAGCAAGAGTGGTGGAAGCTGTTGGTTGTGCTCCACAGTTCCACTGCACCCAGCAATCTGCAATGCAGATTGTCGTTGGAGGTCCAAGGTCAGAGGGTCAGCCTTTGGAATCAGTGCAGAGCAGGTGTGGCTATGTCCACCCATATACTTACTCTGCGGAGGCGGTCAGAGTTCTTGTTCCCCTGAGGTGCCCACCTGTGAGATTGAGGTACATGGGAGCCCCCTCTGACTGGGTGCGTTGTAGCAGCTGGGGAGCCAGCACAGCAGCACCAGCAGGGTAGATAATTGGGAGATCCCAAGAGGTTTGGCAATTCAGTCGAGTAGTTCCTTAGCTATGTGAGGTGAGGGGACTTGGAGGGTGTGGCGTCAGTGAGAATCACCTTCTCGCACGATATGTCCACCCCACTACACCGCACCGGTCGGGGGCACTGTAGGAAATTGGGTTTCTGTTGCAGTAACCCCACCAACTTTTTGCCAGATCTCTGATACTCTTTGAGTGTGCACTGGGACCCTGCTGTAGGAAGCAAAGCTGGCTCTGTATGTACTATACCAGAAAGAGGTATAGTGTGCACAGACTCCAGTGAGTCCCCAAAGGTATGGCAGAGGTTAAAATAGATAATACCCTACTCTCAAGTTAGTGGTACCTGGGCTTAGTAGTTAGGCTTATGAGAGGGTAGTATTAAGCATTTTTTGTACACACTCAGGCAATACATTATGTCACACATTCAGACTGAATCCAGACCAATTGTTTGAATACAAAGTTGTTACTTTGTTATTTTTATTACTAGAACCAAGAATCACTTAGTGCAGGTAAGTTATACTTTCAAAGCAGTATTCTTTTCAGAATACAGTGTGTACTGATTTTGTATAAGCATACAAGTTACTTTGCACTATAGGGAATGTTTTGTAAACTCTTTAGAATACTTGAAATGATTTGAAATTACTTTCTAGTTACTTTTCTAACTTGGTGCAAAACAAACAAATAATACAGTTTAGATACTGCAGTACATTAGCAATCCGGAAACTCACTTGTAGACACTACATTTCTTTGTTGCAATGTAAGGCAGTGTCAACACTTAGAACTTTTTTCAGAGAAAGGCCCCACTATGCAATTCTATGGGGAAAACGGGGTTAGTACTTGCAGGTAGCTATGACTTGTGGTGTGGTCCTTTTGTAGGGTAGAACCAAGGTTCTCTTCCAAGGGATACTCATCAATAGTCATAGGCACTTAATAATCCCCGACCATGTGCGGGATCCCGGAGCATATAGAAATATACATATATATGTTGTGTGACCAAAAAGTGCACAGCACTACCACAACATACATATATACATGTATATAATAACCATAAATATGCAGCCTAACATATATCCAATAGGACAACATGTCAAAATTATACAGGTTTTTCTTGCATAAAAAGCAGTATTACATATAAATACTGTAATAGAAAACATACACTGAAATAGTGTCATACAAGAAAACCTTTATGTTCGAGGCATATGAGCTGCAAATTGTACACTTAGCATAGATCGCCATCTGGTGTTGGGCCCGGATGTTTGCAGTTTGTTTTTCTACTTGGACAGTCTTTGGAAGTCACGAGTTTGGTGACTCCTCCTTCGGTCCGTACTGCGCATGGGCTTCGGCTCCATCCTCAGATTGTTTTTTTCCACCATCGGGCTCGGATGTGATACTTCGTGCTCCGGCTTCGAACTTCTACGGTTCCAGCCTCGACGGAAAATCCTCGTTTCTTCGAGTTTCTTCATCATCATCTTCATTTCTCGAAGCGGCACTTTCTCCATCCCGTACATCGGCACCGGCCTTCGGGCCCTCCTCGACTCCGGTCCCGGCCGATGGAAAGGACTCCGTTCAAAAAGTGCCCAAAATGTGGGTCTAAATTTCCCCACACCGACCTCCATCAGGTGTGTAATCTTTGCCTCTCTCCAGAACACGAGGCCAGAGACTGCCCCGCCTGTAAGTCTTTTCGATCGAAGAAAACCATCCGGGATCGAAAAGCTCGACGCACCATGGCGCACTCATCGTCTGCAGCTCCACCGGACATCTTCGGAGACGGCGCCGAAGCTTCGGGGCAAATACACACCCAGCAGGAGGAAGACGTCGTCAGCGCTTCCGAGGCCGACGACTCCGACGTGGAGGACATCACACCGGCGCAGCGGGTCGTGAGTACTGTGCCCCCTCCCACCCCCGCGCCCAAAACCAAAGAGACTCAGGTTACTCCCTCGCCTGCCGGCCTGGGTACAACCAAGACCAAAGCTTCTATCACCCCACCTTCGGGCCCGGTGTCGAAGCCTCCAAAGTCTCACGGCAGCTCGGGATCGAGCCAGCCGACGCCCGGTGCCGAAAAACAGCATCCGGCACCGAAGAAAGTAATATCCAGCTCGACTCCGAAGCCACCGGTGCCGAAGCCTGGACTCTCGGTGCCGACCAAACACAAACACAAATCTGTCGGCACCGACGCTCCGGCGCCGAAAACTCCTTCGACGCCGAAAAAACCGGAGGCCCCAAAAAAGCATGGCGCACAGAAACCATCGAAGCCCTCGGTTCCGAAATCACCGGTGCCGACGGACGATTCGGCACCATTGGCTCTGTTTACACCAGACCCTTTACAAAAGACTCTGTCCAAAGATCCAAACACTGGGCTATTGACTTTAATTATCAAGAAAAGACGCCTTGATACTCCGGCTCCTCCTCCACCGCCCAAACGGAAGGACTCTGCTACTTCTCCCCTCAGAGTGCCCTCCCCACTACCGCCTCCCCTACCTCCTCCACCTCCTCCACCCCCTCCCCCTCCCAGGTCTCCGCCACCTTTACCTCATTACTCTCCGACCCCGTCCCCAGATCCGGATGACGGGGACCCGGACAATTACCCGGCGGACGCCCCAATGGATCCCACTCCACCGGGGACCCCAGACCCATGGGAGGATTACAATAACCCTGATATACCCGATATACCTCAGGACGACCTATACCCATCCAGGCCGTCTCCTCCAGAGGACTCCTTAGGGTTTCATCATTTAGTGCAGAGAGCAGCACACTACCATGGGGTGGACATGCACACTGAACCAGTGGAAGACGACTTCTTACTGGATACTTTTGACATAAAGGACAAATCCACATCTATTTTACCCATGCTTAAGGGTGTCACCAAGCATGCCGCAGAGGTGTTCAAAGACCCTGTCAGGGCCAGGGTACTAAACCCTAGAATAGAGAAAAAGTACAAGGCGGCACCCACAGACCCTGCATACATCAAGGGCCCTGCTCCCTTAGATTCCCTAGTTGTCTCTACAGCTAGAAAGCGGGTTAACTCCCAGTCCTCAGGAGAAGCCCCACCGCCAGACAAGGAATCCAAACTCCTAGACGCGTCTGGCAAACGCACCGCCTCTCAAGCTGCAAACATGTGGCGCATTGCAAACACACAAGCGCTACTTGCGCGCTATGACAGAGCACACTACGACGAACTTGAGGCTCTTATGCAGCACCTTCCCGAGAAACACAAGCGTAGGGCTCATGAGCTAATACAGGAGGGTAAACTAATTACAAACACCTCCATTAAGTGTGCCCTCGATGCAGCAGACACTGCTTCTAGAGCCATAAATACCAGTGTCCTGCTTCGTCGCCATGCCTGGCTCAGGATCTCAGGGTTTAAGCCTGAAGTCCAGGCGTCCATACTCAATCACCCCTTTCTTAATACCAAAGAAAGACGGGACCCTCAGGCCCATTCTGGACCTCCGGCCTCTAAATGCCTACATACATTCAGACCATTTCCACATGGTCACCCTACAACAAGTCCTCCCGCTCCTCTGTCAGGGAGACTTTCTCACAACCTTGGATCTGAAAGACGCATACTTTCACATTCCAATACACCCCTCTCACAGGAAATACCTCAGGTTTGTGGTGGACGGGCAACATTACCAATTCACGGTTCTCCCCTTCGGGGTCACCACCGCACCACGGGTGTTTACCAAATGCCTAGCGGTAGTAGCAGCACACCTCAGACGTCAACACATTCACGTCTTCCCTTACTTAGACGACTGGCTGATAAAAGCCGCGTCCTACCACCAATGCGTGCAGCATACAAACAGCACCATCCAACTGCTCCACCAGCTAGGCTTCATGGTGAACTACCAAAAGTCCCACCTCATACCATCTCACACAAAGCAATATCTCGGGGCCACTATAGACACCTCCAAAGGTATTGCCTATCCAAACTCAGCCAGAATCACAAGCATTCAAGCCTTACGCAAAACATTCCTTCCCCAACACTCTCTTCCAGCAAGAGTGTTCATGAAGCTCATAGGAATGATGGCGTCTTGCATCTTTATAGTGCCCCATGCAAGACTCCACATGCGTCCACTTCAAGAGTGCCTAGCACAACAGTGGAACCAGGCCCAGGGTCAGCTGACGGATCTGGTGTTGGTGGACGGCCGCACACATCACTCTCTGCAGTGGTGGAACACCACAAACCTTTCCAAAGGGCGGCCGTTCCTGGACCCGGTTCCTCAGGTAATTCTAACAGCGGACGCATCGCTCTCCGGCTGGGGAGCGCACCTCCTACACCTCACAATGCAAGGTCTATGGACGCCACAGCAAAAATCGCTCCACATCAACCATCTGGAGCTCTTGGCGATCTTTCTAGCCCTAAAATCTTTCCAAAAACAGATTTTGGGCAAAGCAGTCCTCATTCGCACAGACAACATGACTGCAATGTATTATATCCAAAAACAGGGGGGGACACACTCTCCCCAGCTCTCCCGCTTAGCCCAGAGCATATGGAGATGGGCAATTCCCCAAAACATCTTTCTCCTGGCACAGCACGTTCCAGGCGTACAAAACACCATGGCAGATCTGCTCAGCAGACAAACGCAACAACTACACGAATGGGAACTACATCCACAAGTTCTTCAGCCATTCTTCCAACAGTGGGGGCATCCTCAGATAGACCTCTTCGCCACCCACGAAAACAAAAAATGCCCAAGCTTCGCCGCCAGATACCCACACCCATTGTCCAAGGGCAATGCGATATGGATGAACTGGTCAGGCAGATTTGCATACGCCTTTCCACCTCTCCCACTAATTCCATTAGTGGTAAGGAAGCTACAACAACACTCCCTCACACTCATTCTAGTAGCTCCGACATGGGCCAGGCAGCCGTGGTACACCACGCTACTACAACTGTCAGTGGTACCACATCAAAAACTGCACCTATCCCCATGCCTCCTAACCCAGAACCATGGAGAAATCAGGCACCCGGACCCAGCTCAGCTCAACCTGGCGATCTGGCTCCTGAAATCTTAGAATTCGGATACCTTAACCTTCCCCCTGATTGCATGAACATCATCATGGAAGCCAGACGTCCTACCACTAGAGCATGCTATGCCGCAAAGTGGAAAAGATTTGTAATTTACTGCCGTAACAATACAATCAACCCTTTAGATGCATCCATACAGCACATCATATGCTATCTGCTCCATCTTCACAGGTGTAACCTGGCATATTCATCCATACGCCTACACCTAGCAGCGATCGCTGCTTATCTACAAAACAGACAGCATTTATCTCTCTTCAGAGTGCCCGCTATTAAAGCCTTCATGGAAGGCCTTAAACGAGTAATTCCTCCCAGGGCACCACCTTCCCCTGTATGGAATCTAAATTTAGTTCTTACACGACTAATGGGTCCGCCCTTCGAACCAATGCATAAATGCGAGCAACAGTTTCTCACCTGGAAAACAGCTTTTCTCGTAGCTATCACTTCCCTTAGAAGGGTTGGTGAAATACAAGCGTTCACCATACAGGAACCCTTCATACAAATACATCACAGCAAGGTCATACTTCGCACAAATCCGAAGTTCCTGCCCAAGGTCATTTCCCCCTTCCATCTCAATCAATCGGTGGAATTGCCTGTCTTCTTCTCGCAACCCCAATCTGTTGCGGAAAGGGCTTTACACACACTGGATGTTAAAAGGGCTTTACTTTACTACATCCAAAGGACACAACCTTTCAGGAAAACCAAACAGCTATTTGTCTCCTTCTCCCCACCACATAAAGGCAACCCTATTTCTAAATCAGGGATAGCTAGGTGGATTGTAAAATGCATACAGATTTGCTACCACAAAGCAAAACGAACGCTATCTGTTCCCCCTAAAGCCCACTCTACAAGGAAGATAGGGGCTTCTATGGCTTTCCTAGGGAACATACCACTAGATGACATCTGCAAAGCAGCGACATGGTCAACACCGCACACCTTCACAAAACATTACTGTGTAGATGTGCAAACCAAGCACCAAGCTAGTGTGGGCCAATCTGTACTAAAAACACTGTTTCAAACAACTGCAACGGATGCCGGTGGTCGCCGCTAGGGTTGGGTACGGCTATATAATCTATGCACAGTGTATATTCTGCAGCTCATATGCCTCGAACGGAATATGCTACTTACCAGTATGCATCTGTTCTTGGCATGTAGAGCTGCAGAGTTGTACACGCCCACCCGCCTCCCCGGCTACCTGTATCCGTTCCAGTACATCTTATTTAGATACAACACACATGGGTTTCTCACTGTTATTACTACGCTCCATCATTTCCCTGTTGGCGAAAAACAATCTGAGGATGGAGCCGAAGCCCATGCGCAGTACGGACCGAAGGAGGAGTCACCGAACTCGTGACTTCCAAAGACTGTCCAAGAAGAAAAACAAACTGCAAACATCCGGGCCCAACACCAGATGGCGATCTATGCTAAGTGTACAACTCTGCAGCTCTACATGCCAAGAACAGATGTATACTGGTAAGTAGCATATTCCTTTCATAAAGAAAAGCAGGTAATAGAAGGCATTTGGCCTAAAGGCTGCATAGGTGAATAAAAATCACAGTACAGTAAAAAGAAACTGGCACCTCACCTTTAAAGCTTCCAAGAACTTGGACACCGTGCCTTTAAGACCTCCAGGAGCCCCTCTGCTCCCATCATGCACCACAGGTGACAGTTAGGTCAGTTCTTTTTTACGGTGTACTAACTTGTAACAACCTGATTAACAGATGCAATCACTACTAAATATACTAAAAATGCTCGTCCGGGGAGGAGGGTGGGTGCTTATGTCTTTGAGTATACCTGGAAGAGAACTAGGATTACAGGTAAGTAACTAATCCTTCTCTTCCAGGGGATACTCATCAATAGCCATAAGCACTGAATAGAGTAGCAAGCCCATACCCACTACCTCGCGGACAAGCAAATAGCACACAGAAATACATGACCAAGCATCTTAACATGACATTAAGCAAACACATTCCTCAGAGAGGCTTGCCCAACTTGGGCATCCGCCTGAGAATCAGAGTCAAAGCAGTAATGGTGGGTGAAAGTATGAACTGAGCGGCAAGTAACTGCTTTTCAAATTTCTGACATAGGCACATTTCTTAGAAGGGCCGTGGTAGAAGCCTTCCTCCTAGTGGAATGTGCTTTGGGTTTGCCCTGAAGAACCTTATTAGCTAGTTGACAAGCCAAGGATATGCACGAAACAATCCATCTAGAGATGGACCTTTTAGAGGCTGCTGAACCGGTATTTATGACACCATAGTTAACCAACAACCGGTCCGTGTGTCTCAAGGACTTAGTTTTGTCAAGATAGAATTTCAAAACCCTCTTGAGGTCTAAAGAATGGAGAGACCTCTCTGGTGGAGTAGAAGGATTGGGGGAAAAAAGTAGGGAGAGTGATTGCCTGATTGGTGTGGAAATCTGAGACCACCTTTGGAAGAAAACTCGGATGTGTTCTTAACACCACCCTGTTAGCGTGGAAGACAGTATATGGCTCTCTACAACATAACGACTGGATCTCACTAACCCTGCAGGCAGAAGTGTTGGTGACTAAGAAGACCGTTTTCCATGATAAATGCTGCAGAGAGGCCTTGTGAATAGGTTCAAAAGGAGCACTCATTAGTTTTGTAAGGACTATGTTGAGCTCCCACGGAGGAGATGGGGATCTTACTGGGGGGTAAACCTTTTTAAGACCCTCAAGGAAATCTTTCACCACTGGCATTTTGAAAAAAAGAGGATTGAGATGCAGATTTCCTGTATGCAGTGATAGCAGCTAGGTGCACCTTAATCGAAGAGAACTGCAAACCAGACTTGGCTAAATGTAGTAAATATGGCAACAGCACCTGCTCCTGACCCTTGAACGGATCATGAGCATTGTCCCTGCACCACAGGTAAAACCGCCATAGGATTTTCCAGTGGAGGGTCTCTTGGCTTCTTTCAGGATTGACATACAATCCGCTGGTAAGTCTAGGTGTCCATACTGAATGACCTCCGGAGCCATGCTGTCAATCTGAGGGAGGAGAGATTGGGATGAAACACTCTCCCCTCGTTCTTGGACAACAGATCCGGGCGGCAAGGCAACCTGCGGTGTGACACCTCGGACAACTGCAGAAGGTCCGGGTACCACCACTGGTGCGGCCACTCTGGAACTATCAGGATCATTCTGGTGTTGGACCTGTAAAATTTGTTGATTACTTCAGGGATCAGAGGAAGCGGTGGAAAGGCGTACAGTAATGTCTGAGACCAGTTTATCAAAAGGGCATTCCCTCGTGACCCTGGTTGAGGAAATCTGGACGCCAAGACGGGGCAATTGGTGTTGGCCGCGTCTGCGAAGAGGTCGATGTCTGGCACTCCCCATTGTCGAAAGATGTCTTGAGTGACTTCGGCGTTTAGCACCCAGTCGTGCGCTTCTACGAAGTCTCTGCTGAGTGAATCAGCTTGGGTGTTCATGGAACCCGGAAGATGAATGGCCACGATGTTGAAACCTCTTGCGAGAAGCCATTTCCAAATGGACTGTGCCTCCAGAGAGAGAGTTCTCGACCTGGTGCCCCCCTCCTTGTTCAGATAATACATCGTGGTGTTGTCCGTCTGAACTAAGAGAGCGTTGGACAGGAGAGAAGGGGACAGAGACTTGAGAGCCAGGTGCACTGCTCGTAACTCGAGGAAGTTGATGTGATATCCCCGCTCCGTCTCCGACCAGAGACCTTGCACTTGAAGAGACCCCATGTGTGCTCCCCAACTTTGTAGGGAGGCGTCTGTGACTATAGTCTGAGTGGGAATGTCCTGATGAAATGGAACTCCTTTCAGCAGATGTGACCTTTTCATCCACCATCTGATGGAGTCCTTGGCAGATTGAGCCAGTCACATGGTCCTCCCAGCGACCTGAAACTTGCATCCACTGGTCTTCCAGGGTCTGCTGCAGAGGATGCATGTTCAATCTCGCATTGGGTACGATGAACACGCAAGCGGCCATGGAGCCCAACAGTGACGAGACTTGTCTGACTGTGGGATAAATTGCACTGAGGAGATCGCGCCCTTTGGTCTTGATCCATGACAATCTCTCTTCCGAAGGACACACGCTTGCCTTTACGGTATCCAGAGAGGCGCCCAGGTAATGGATTCTCTGGGTCGGGTTGAGAATCGAATTTTTGAAGTTGACCTGAAGCCCCAACATGTGCAGCAGCTGAAGACAGTAGCTGAGATGGTTCTGAAGCAGTGATGGGGTGGCGCTCTTCAGGAGCCAATCATACAGATAGGGGTAAATTAAGAGTTCGAGGCATATGAGCTGCAGATTATACACTGTGCATATCTCGCCATCTGGTGTTGGGCCCGGATGTTTGCAGTTTGTTTTTCCTCTTGGAAAGTCTTTGGAAGTCACGAGTTCGGTGACTCCTCCTTTGGTTCGTATTGCGCATGGGCTTCGGCTCCATCCTCAGATTGTTTTTTTCCGCCATCGGGCTCGGATGTAATACTTCGCGCTCCGGTTCCGAACTTCCCAGTTCAACGATCGACGCAAAAATCCTCTTCTTCAGATAATAAATCCTCTTACTCACCTTCTCTTCGGCACTTCTTCGATTCCGGTCGTCGACGGCGGCCTTCGGGCCTATTCCGGCTCCGGTCTCTGCTGATGGAAAGAACTCCCTTCAAGAAGTGCCCTCGATGTGGGTCCAAGTTTCCCCACACCGATCTTCATGAGGTGTGCAACCTCTGCCTCTCCCCAGAACACGAGGCCCGAGACTGTCCCACCTGCAAGTCTTTTCACTCAAAAAAGACCATTCGAGATCGACGGGCTAGACGCAACATGGCGCACTCCTCGACCTCCGCTCCAGTCGACATCATCGGAGACGACGTCGAAGCTCCGGGACAGCAGAACATCGAACAGGAGGACGACGACCTCGTCAGCGCTTCCGAGGCCGACGACTCAGATGTGGAGGACATCACCCCGGCGCAGCGGGTCGAGAGTACAATACCCCCTCCCACGCCGATACCGAAAAAGGCTTCGGTCACACCTTCGCCTCCGGGCCTAGGCAAGACCAAGGACACTGCTTCTCACACCCCGCCTTCAGGCCCGGTAAAGAAGCCTATTAAGCCTTCCGGCAGCTCGGGCTTGAGCCAGCCGACCACCGGTGCCGGAAAACACCCTTCGGCACCGAAGAAAAAATCGGCCTCCACCTCCACACCGAACCCGGCACCCAAGCCTTCGGTGTCGAAACCTGCTCCTTCGGCGCCGACCAAACATCACAAGACCCTCGGCACCGACACTCCCGTGCCGAGGCCTTCTTCAGCACCGACCAAAAAATCGGAGGTTCCAAAGAAGCACGGCTTGGATAAGCCTAAAAAGCAGTCGGCCCCGAAAACTTTGGCGCCGACCAAACAACCAGTGTCGCAGGACCTTTTCACACCGGATCCTCTGCAAAAAACACTCACCAAGGATCCAAAAACTGGACACTTGACATTGTCTTAAAAAAAGAGACACTTGGACAAACCAGCTCCACCTCCAAAGAGAAAGGACATTGCTACCTCTCCTTTCAGGGTGCCTTCCCCACCTCCTCCACCCTCTCCACCCCCTCCACCTCATCGTTCCCCCACCTTGTCTCCTGTCCCAGACAATTTGGGAGACCCTTATTATGATCCAGCAGATGTGCCACAAGACCCCACCCCTACTGGATCTCCAGACCCATGGGATGATTATAACAATCCGGACATCCCAGATGTCCCACAGGATGACCTTTACCCATCTAGGCCATCCCCACCTGAAGATTCCTTGGGCTTTCACCACTTGTTACAATGGGCGGCACACTACCACGGGGTGGAGTTGCATACTGACCCAGTGGAGGAAGATTTTCTCCCAGACACCTTTGACAATGCACATAGGTCTACTGCCATTCTTCCTATTTTAAAGGGCGTAATTAAACATGCACCTGAGGTTTTTAAAGACCCAGCCAGGGCCAGGGTCCTAAACCCTCGTATAGAGAAGAAATACAAAGCCGCCCCCGCAGACCCTTCATACATTAAAGGCCCTGCACCATTGGATTCCCTAGTGGTATCTACAGCTAGAAAGCGCTCAAATTCTCAGGCGTCGGACGAGGCGCCCCCCACCTGAAAGAGTCCAAGCTCCTAGACGCGTCAGGGAAGCGCACTGCGTCACAAGCTGCCAATATATGGCGTATCGCCAATACGCAAGCACTGTTGGCCCGATACGACAGGGTGCATTATGATGAGCTAGAGACCATCATGCACCATCTCCCTGAAAAGTACAAGACTAGGGCTAATGAATTGATTCAAGAGGGATAAACAATAACTAATACCTCGATACGCTGTGCCCTAGATGCAGCAGATACAGCCTCCAGGGCCATAAACACCAGTGTCCTTCTCCGTCGCCATGCCTGGCTGAGTTTCAGGGTTTAAACCGGTGGTACAAGCCTCTATATTAAACCACCCATTCGACCAAGATCATCTATTTGGCCCCAAAGTAGACGAAGCCCTCAAAGATGAAGAAAGATACAGACACGGCGAAATCCATGGGAGCCCTGCAGTCACATACTCCCAGGCGCTCCTTTCGCCGCTCTTCCTTTCGGGGCACGGGCAGAGGCTACTCCTCGGATAGTGCATCCACGTCCTACAAATCCCCTCCTCAATCTACCTTCACAAAGGGTTATCAAAGAGGCGGATACAGAGGCAATAATAATAAGGGCAGAGGCAAAACAAATACCGCCCGCTCTGCCACACTTCCTGCCCAATGACTTTCCCCCTCTCCCTCCAGACCATTCCACTCCGGTCGGAGGCAGAATACAACATTTCTTTTACGTCTGGGAGACAATCACCTCAGACAGATGGGTGACACAAATTATTCAGTCAGGGTATTGCCTAGAATTAACATCTACCCCCCCCAAACATTCCACCCAGGCACCGCCCTTTGTCTCAAGAACATACTGCGCTACTAACACAAGAGGTGATCTCCCTCCTGCAAAAAGGAGCAATAGAGCAGGTCCCCATAAATCAACAAAATGTAAGGGTCTACTCCCTGTACTTTCTGATTCCAAAGACGGACAAGACTCTACGACCTATCCTAGATCTCAGACCTCTAAACACTTTCATACATTCAGACCATTTTCACATGGTAACCCTTCAACAGGTTCTTCCACTCCTCTCCCAGAACGATTTTCTCACCACTCTGGACTTGAAAGACGCATACTTTCACATCCCAGTACACCAGTCTCACAGAAAGTACCTCAGATTTGTGGTGGACGGACAACACTACCAGTTCAAGGTGCTCCCGTTCGGGGTAACAACAGCACCAAGGGTTTTCACCAAGTGCCTAACAGTAGTGACTGCACACCTCAGAAGACAGCACATTCACGTCTTCCCGTATCTGGACGACTGGCTAATAAAAGCCACGTCCTACCAACAATGTGTGCAACATACCGTCGCTACGGTCCAACTACTTCACCAGCTAGGTTTCACGGTAAACCATCAAAAGTCCCACCTGGTACCATCACACACAAAAAAATACCTCGGTGCCACCATAGACACCTCAAAAGCCATAGCCTATCCCGATCCTGCCAGGATTGCAAAAATACAGGCCCTGCGTCAAAAATTCCTATGCCAACGCTCTCTCCCAGCAAGAGTGTTTATGTAGCTCATAGGGATGATGGCCTCTTGCATCTTTATAGTGCCCCATGCAAGACTCCAAATGCGTCCACTCCCAAGAGTGCTTAGCGCGCCAGTGGAACCAGGCCCAGGGACAACTGACAGATCTGGTGTTGGTAGACGGTCGCACCCATCGCTCTCTGCAGTGGTGGAACACCACAAACCTTTCCAGAGGTCGACCGTTCCTGGACCCGGTCCCACAAATAATCCTAACAGATGCATCGCTCTCCGGCTGGGGAGCTCATCTGTTACATCTCACAGCACAGGGCACATGGACGCCGCAACAGAAGTTACTCCACATCAACCATCTGGAGTTACTGGCAATCTTCCTCACCCGAAAATCCTTCCAGACGCAGATTTCAGGCAAGGCAGTCCTCATTCGCACAGACAACATGACTGCCATGTACTACATTCAAAAACAGGGGTTCAATCACTCTCCACAGCTCTCTCAATTAGCACAGAGCATATGGAGATGGGCAATTCCACAAAAGATCTTCCTCCTAGCCCAACACGTCCCAGGAGTCCAAAACACCGTGGCAGATCTGCTCAGCAGACAGACGCAGCAGATCCACGAGTGGGAACTTCACCCACAAGTTCTTCACGCGTTCTTTCAGAAGCGGGGGCATCCACACATAGACCTATTCGCCACCCACGAAAACAAAAAATGCTCAAGCTTCGCCGCAAGATATCCACACCCATTGTCCAAAGGCAATGCGATATGGATGAACTGGTCAAACAAATTTGCATACGCTTTTCCACCTCCCACTAATTCCATTAGTGGTGCGAAAGCTACAACAGCATTCCCTAACGCTGATCCTAGTAGCTGCGACATGGGCCAGACAACCGTGGTACACCACACTGCTGGAACTCTCAGTAGTACCACACCAAAAGCTACACCTCTCACCATGCCTCCTCACCCAGAACCATGGAGAGATCAGTCACCCGGACCCAGCTCAGCTCAACCTTGCGATCTGGCTCCTGAGGTCCTAGAATTCGGATACCTTAACCTTCCCCCTGATTGCTTGAACATTATCAGGGAAGCTAGACGCCCTACTACTAGAGCGTGCTATGCAGCAAAGTGGAAAAGATTTGTTGTTTACTGCCACAACAACACAATCAATCCTTTAAATGTATCCATACAGCACATTATATGTTATTTACTCCATTTACAAAGGTGTAACCTAGCATATACTTCCATTCGGTTACACCTCGCTGCAATTGCTGCTTACTTACACCTCTCACTTTTCAAAGTTCCTGCCATCAAAGCCTTTATGGAAGGCCTCAAAAGAGTACTTCCACCCAGAGTACCACCCTCACCTGTCTGGAACTTGAATATAGTCCTCACACGGTTAATGGGACCCCCTTTCGAACCATTACATAAATGTGAGCTGCAATTTCTTACATGGAAAACAGCTTTTCTAGTGGCCATCACTTCTCTCAGAAGGGTTAGTGAAATACAAGCACTCACTATACAGGAACCTTTTCTCCAAATGCATCGCAACAAGGTTGTACTCCGCACCAACCCCAAATTTCTACCCAAAGTCATTTCCCCATTCCATCTAAACCAGTCGGTAGAATTACCAGTCTTTTTCTCGCAACCCCAAACCGTTGCGGAAAGGGCTTTACACACACTGGATGTTAAAAGGGCTTTACTTTACTACATCCAAAGGACACAACCTTTCAGGAAAACCAAACAGCTATTTGTCTCCTTCTCCCCACCACATAAAGGCAACCCTATTTCTAAATCAGGGATAGCTAGGTGGATTGTAAAATGCATACAGATTTGCTACCACAAAGCAAAACGAACGCTATCTGTTCCCCCTAAAGCCCACTCTACAAGGAAGATAGGGGCTTCTATGGCTTTCCTAGGGAACATACCACTAGATGACATCTGCAAAGCAGCGACATGGTCAACACCGCACACCTTCACAAAACATTACTGTGTAGATGTGCAAACCAAGCACCAAGCTAGTGTGGGCCAATCTGTACTAAAAACACTGTTTCAAACAACTGCAACGGATGCCGGTGGTCGCCGCTAGGGTTGGGTACGGCTATATAATCTATGCACAGTGTATATTCTGCAGCTCATATGCCTCGAACGGAATATGCTACTTACCAGTATGCATCTGTTCTTGGCATGTAGAGCTGCAGATCTATACACGCCCACCCGCCTCCCCGGCTACCTGTATCCGTTACAGTCTTATCTTATTTAGATACAATACACATGGGTTTCTTTACTGTTACTACTACGCTGCATCTTTCCCTGCTGGCGAAAAACAATCTGAGGATGGAGCCGAAGCCCATGCGCAATACGAACCAAAGGAGGAGTCACCGAACTTGTGACTTCCAAAGACTTTCCAAGAGGAAAAACAAACTGCAAACATCCGGGCCCAACACCAGATGGCGAGCTATGCACAGTGTATAGATCTGCAGCTCTACATGCCAAGAACAGATGCATACTGGTAAGTAGCATATTCCTTTTGCGCTTTTGTAAAAAAAGCTGCCACCACCGCCATACACTTGGAGAACGTTCGGGGAGCTGACTTGAGCCCGAACGGAAGAACCTGAAACAAAGTGTTGAAGGCCTACTTGGAAACGGAGAAATTTGCGATGCACCCTGGACACTGGAATATGGAAGCAGGCATCTTGCAAGTCTATAGCACACATCCAGTCTCCCTGATGTAGAAGTGGAAAGATCTGGTGTAGGGCCAGCATTCGAAATCTTTCCTTGCGGATGAACCTGTTCAAGAGCCGTAGGTCGAGAATCGGTCTGTATTCTCTTGCCGGGCCTCTTTTTTCGACCAGGAAGTAACGGGAATAAATTCCTTGACATTGCTGGTGTTTCAGAACCTTCTCTATGGCGTTTTTTTGTAGTAGACTGTTCACCTCTTGCTGCAACAATAGGAGGTAAAGATTGGATTTGCTTTGAGGAGGAATTGATGGAGGTGAGTCGTTGAACCTCAGCAAGTATCCATTTTGAACAATACTTCGCACCCAGTTGTCGTTTGTTATGGATTTCCACTCTTCTAGATAAAAGGTGATACTTCCTCCTAACGGAGCGGGTAACGGACCCGGAGGAAGCTTCTGCTCATTGCTTGGCTGGCTGTTTGGCCGCAGAGGACTGCTGCCTATTGTTTCCCCAGCCAGGTCTTCGATGCTGGAATTGAGCCCTCTGCTGTTGCTGATTTTGAGATGACCACTGAGGGTTTTGAACCCTCTGTTGGGAGGAGCGCTTGTCATAGGGGCGGAAGCGTTTTCTGAATTCCTTCCGTTTCTCGAGACCAACCGCCTTCATGGTATCCAACTCCGTCTTCAACTTGGCCATCTCATCATCTGCATGAGCGCCGAATAATGAGGAGCCATTAAACGGAAGATTGACAATCCTCCGTTGAGCATCCAGCTTCAGGCCTGTGAGGCCTAGCTAAGCCGAACGCCTGGAACAGATACCGTGGGAATAACTGTGGGCAGCCAGATCAGATGCATCTGCAGCCGCGCTAATCACCTGGTTAGCTACCAAGCCACCTTCGTGCAGTATCTCCTGAAAGTCCTGCTGATCTTCTTTTGGGAGTTTTTCCGTGAACCTGGTAAGGGAGTCCCAGAGAGATCTGTCATAGCTCCGTAACAGAGCTGAGGCGCTGGCTACTTTCATAACTGAGGCTGACATATTACACATCCTCTTCCCCAGAGAGTACATATTCTTGCTGTCTTTCTCCAGAGGACATGAAGAAGATGGTGCAGCAGAGTTTGCTTTTCTGGCCGCCGCCACAATAACGGAGTCTGGTGGGGGGGGGTTTGAGCGCAGAAAAAGAGGGTCTTGAGCCGCAGCCTTGTATTTTTTGGCAATACGAGATGGCACAGAACCTACTGTGGCAGGAGTTAGGAAAGTCTGCATGGCAGGCTCTATGAGGCCTGGGACCAGTGGCAGTAAAGGTCTGGAAGATGTTCGATGATGTAGAGTCTCAGAAATAATAGATGTGGAAACCATAGGAGTTGACATGGTAATGCCGAACTTCTTGGCCCCCCTGCAGAGAACATCATTGAAAGTCCTTAAGTCATCAGTAGGGGAAACCCTGTAAGGTGGAGTTGTCAACAACGTTGGAGAGTAATTTCTGATAGACGATCTGGTGGATGACGACCATGTTGGAGATCTTAGTCTCCTCCTCCTGGGAGGGGAAGTGTGACGTGAACGAGATCGCTCCCGAGATTTTGTATAGCGGGAGACAGGAGATCTTGATCTTCTCGGGGTTTGTTGTGGAGAAACCCTCGATGAAGTAGTTGGACGAGGACTTCTGGTATAATCTGAATCCGGACTTCCATGATCCGCACCCCCTTTCACCAAATGTCCAGTCCCTTCTAACCATCTGGGTGAAAGGTTAAAAGGATGTGATTTCTTTGGTGGCACCAGAGAGCCCTCTGGTGAAATTTGAACGATGTGAAGGCCAGGGGATGATGAAGCTTTCTTCGACGTCGACCGTCGTGACCTCGACGTCGAGCTCTCCCCCTCTGCAACCTCCTCAGAAACTGCCACAGGATCTTTGTCCCTCGACGTCAACCGATGTCTGGATAACACAATCGACGTCAACTTCATCAGCGTCGACTTCCTCGGCGATGAGATGCTGGCTGATTATCGTCTCACCGATCTCGAAGTAGCCCTTGACGTCGAACGCCCTCGTCGTCAAGCTGGAGATTTGTGAGAAATTGCCATCTTTCTTGCATGGTATGCCCCCACTTTTTGCTGAATTGCTGAATGTACTTTGACTGAGTGTGCCCTGGACTCCTGCCAATCAGGTGCCCAGGGCCTATGTTCCTTCCCTAAAACAAACCAAACCCAAATTGGCAAACCCTGGCCACATGTCAGCCCCTGTTAAATGGTACCCTAGGTACCCAGGGCCTTGTGACCAGGGAAGGCCTCTAGGGGCTGCAGCACTCCTTGTGCCACCCTTAAAGGCCCTGTACCCTTACACACACACACTGCCTTTGCAGGCTGAGTGTTTGGGTGCAAGACAAAAACAAAGTCGACATAGCACACATCCCTGTGTGCCATGCCCATCACCTACACTGCCATGGCATACATCAGTCACCCCTCTAGCTGGGTGCCTTATGCCAATGGTGTGGGCACAGGAGCAGGAGCCCTGTGCCCCTGCAGTGCCCAGGTCCATTCCTGAGCACTGTAAGTGCAGTGCTGCCGTTTAAGAGTACATGGTGCTGAGAGCTCGTCAAACACGAGCTCCACAGCACCATAATGGCAACACTAAAGACTGAGAAGTTTGGTATCAAACTTCTCAGCACATTAAACCCACACTGATGCCAGTGTGGGATTTAATGTACCCAGCACCCCAGAGAGCATCTTAGAGGTGCACCCTTAAACGTAACCTACAATACACGTCTGCTCTGAGGCTGCCTAGGATGCCACCCAGCAGACATGTTGCTGGACCCCTGGGTAGGAGAGCCCCTGCTCTCCTGGGCCTGCAACAATGCACATCCTGGGCGAGGTGCTAAATCTCCTCCCCCAGGACGGGCAGGGGGAAGCTTCAAAGGCATGCTGCCTCTGTGAGCTTCCCCAGGCCCCTGCAACCCCCCCACTCTGGCGGGAAGCTTTGGCCGGAAACCCCAAATAAGGACAGGGGATGTGCCAGCCTGCCAACCCCACCCCTCACGTGGGGTAGGCGAGGTGAAGCACATCTCCGGGCTCTCGCCATCTAGAAGATGGGGAGCCCTACCCTATCAGGACTAGGCTACTGCCCCCTCCCACAGGAGAGGCAGGATAGGGGGTGTACCCACCCCAGGAAAGGGACCCATTGGTCCCTTCCCTTCACCTACCTGTAACGCCCCTAAATCTAGTATTTAGGGGCACCCTGATCCTTCCTTCCCCAGATTCCAGATTCAAAACTACAAAGAGCAAGAAGAAAGAAGACCTGCCCTGCAGCTGCGAAAAGAGGAAGACACCAACTGCTTTGGCCCCAGCCCTACCGGCCTGTCGACCCTCGAACCTGCTCCTGCTCCAACCCGGCAACTCTTGTGGCCAGCAACCTCACCAACCCCGGAGGTCCTTGCTACCTTTTGGCTCTAAGCCCCTGGGACTCCCATGAGTAGAGGCTCTACTCAAAACCTACCTTTAATCCCTGGCAGCAGCCCGGAACCGCGTACCCAGCACACTCTGCACCAGCCAAGCCTAGCCAGTGCCGGAGTGAACAAAGACCCCGAGGACGACCCCACGGCGACTGTGACCCCGAGTCCGGCACCCAAGGACCTCCCTCAACACTCCTGAAGGAGCCTGCAGCCTCAGAACAAGGTGCCCCCCCTACCGCGATCAACAGAGGGTGAGATTTCCCGACACCAAAAGGCACCCCTGCACGCGGTGCCCCACGGCCCCCTGTGCCCAATCCCGGGGTACCTACCTATCCTCCAACTACCCAACTTACCTCTCAAAGTGGTGGTGGCACTAGAAGAGTCCTCGTCCCCGAGCTTGCAGTCTTTTTCTAAACCGGAGATTTCCCATTGAAATCAATTGAGCGCCCGAAGGCTCAAAAGCACTCTGCACCCAGCCGCCCGAGTGGCCCAGGCAGTGTAACCTCTACACCTATCTACTTCCCCATTTGCCTTGAGCAAGTGACCAGGAGCCCAGCTCCCACAGCCGCGTGGCCTGCTAATCAGCAGCCACCAACCAAGGCCCCCCTGCCTCCCATAGGATAACATTGGGCCTAACTCTCTCTGCACCCGGCTGCCCCTGTTCCGCTGAGGGTGTAACAACTGTACCTACCTGACCCTGGGAGACCCCTGAGTCTATGCCCAGAACCGTAACTCTGCCAGTCGAGTACTTACCTTAAAGCCGATAACTCAATTTTCTCC
Organism: Triturus cristatus; assembly: GCF_964204655.1. NCBI lineage: Eukaryota > Metazoa > Chordata > Amphibia > Caudata > Salamandridae > Triturus > Triturus cristatus. The sequence goes on along the minus strand of NC_140586.1, from coordinate 198,942,265 downwards.
TTAGGGTAACATTGACTGGTTTTTCCTGAAATTTCTTCTAAGTGTGGGCTTTTCAAAACTTAAAATATTCACCAAAAATCAGCCGAGTAACGAAAACGAAAATGCTCACCTGCTATTAGGTGCGCTCCCAGTGCTGGATCTTGGTGCCCAGCAATGACTCTGAAAAATATTCACAACCGTACTTACCAGTAACCCAATTTTCTTCCATAGGTAACCATTGACTGTTTTTCTGTTAAATTTCTTCCAAGTGTCAATTTCTGCAAACTTTAAATATTCTTTAAAAATCGTATAAATTGTGAAAACGTAATTACTTACCTATTTTGGATAAAGGTCCCTGTACTGAGTCTAGGCACCCAGTACTGGATTACAAAAGTAACGAGAACATACTATACCTGCAACTTTAATTTTCTTCCATAGGGAATCATTGACTGTTTTCTATGAAATATTTTCTAAGTGTCAACTTTTAAAATAGCAAAATATTGTCTAAAAATCACAACAGTAACTAAGTCGACTTTTATCACTTGATTCCAAGTACTGACCCAGGACTGAACCTAGGATCCAGTCCTGGAATTCCAAAAGTAATCCTAAAAGTAATCTGTTGCAAATAACTTGAAACTTCCATTGAACTCCATGCATGATTGTGTTTAAAATTGTGTTGCCTATTGCAACCACTTGTAACTTTTTACAAAAGTCAATTGCATATTGCAAAAGTATTTATACAAAGCATCTCATTCTGAGAAAGTATATTTTAATACCCATTGTTGGTTCTATAATAAAACAAGCCTATATTTTTTATATATAAACCACTGGCCTAGAGTTCAATTATTGAGTGTGTGAGACCATTTGCTGACTGAGTGTGTGTAACAAATGCTTTACACTGTCCTCTGATACTGCCTTACTGCTCGACCAATCTACCACTTTAGAGCGTAAGTTTATATCTAACTTTAGCCTCTGCCAAACCTCTGGGGACTCTGTACACCCTGTACCTATTTGGGAACAGTATATACAGAGCCACTTTCTCACACTGATCAACGCCCATCTATCTTCATCCCACTCTCTTCTGACCCTTATGTGTGCCAGCTTGTACCATCTCCTCACATCCATCACATGAGCCACGTTGTTCTCTCTAACTGCCTGGGCTGCCTTAGTTGTCTTCTAAGGGCTCTACATTCCTTGTTAAACTAGGTCACCTGGGAGATTAACTTCTGGCCAGGTCTGCGCTACCGGGGTGGTTCAATAAAGTATCTCCCTAACTGCTTGAAAAGACCAGTGTGGCATGCTAGGATCTTGTCCAGCTCTCCCGAACGACATGGATTTCTGCTGTAGATAGCAGCAAATTCCGCTTAATAGCTTCGAACTTGTCTATCCATTGCTACCTGGGGCCATTTAAGCCGGCGATAATCGTTAGAAGGGAGTAACTTCTTTGAGATTAAGACAGGATTCGGGAGGGTAGGTGGACCCACCCATGGAGATCCCACCAAGACTTGCAGGGGATTGTGATCACTGTCTACGGTACAACCCACGACCATGTCAACCACTCTATGCCATAGCTTAAGGTCCACCAAATAATAATCTATACAGCTTTTATTGTTGGTCCTATTGAAGGTATTAGCACCCATAATATCAGATCTAGTACGGACATTTGCTGCCCTTAATCCAAACTCTACGGAGAGGGCATTTATTTGGAGTTCTGCTTGGGTCCATTATTTTAATTTTTTTATAGGGGGCAGATTAAGATGGGGTACATGCCACAACGAATCCTTCTCGCTAGCCCCACAAATGGCTTCCCTTTCCAGCAGCTCAAAGGTGATATTAAAGTCACCAGCTACAATCAAAGGTGGCGATGTGGCCCTATCATCCAAAAGTGCCTCTAGCTCATCCAGCCTGGTTGACCTCCTTCCGGCCTTGGCGCTTAAAGTGTAGACATTAATTATAGATGTCAAGCAAGGCACCGTTCTGGACTTTAAGTTGCACTGCTAAAATGTCTACGCTATCCGATGGAAGTGAGCAGCGAAGTGCAATCCTAACACAAACCCTCCTCCCCAAACACCCCTCCCACCCACCCTGCTGGTCAGCCCTGTATAGTTGTAGATGCTGGTCAAAAAAAAGTTACGAAGCTAGGAACATAGACAGGAGAGGGACTCCATGTCTCCTGCAGTATGCAAATGCCAAACCTTTCAATGAATTGAATCTAAAGCGGGAGGGATAATTTAGATCTTATTCTAGCTATCTTCCATTCGGAGCATGCTACCCACTTCCTGGCTGCTAGTAGAATTTATTCGTAGAGCAACTAAGAGATTCCCTGGCAAATCGTACAGTTGGACTTTGTTGGACTGAGAAACTCCTACAGTTGTCCTTCTATCGGAAGAAAAGAGCACATTGGGTATCCGGATACCGTTAGGCGAGAAGGGTGAAGGATAAGATGCAGTAAGTGCACAATTGTCTGCCAGGGGGTGCAGAATGTTTGGGGGGGTTTGATATTAAAGACTTTGGACATGTATGGTTGTTTGGGGATTAGTCAATCATTGGCTGCATGGGAGGAGTCTAAACCTAGGTGAGTTGCAGGGGAGCGAACAGTAACAAGTGGAGGATGTGATGGAAGTCTGTACTTAAATTGAATCCATGTAGATATGGGAGAGCTGGCATCCATGGCTATCAAATTATGTGCCATCATCCCATCAGCCAAGCGCAATTCAAAACAATCCACGTGGTTGCTAAGATGAGCGAGTCTTCTGGCTCCTACGATATCATCTCTTATGACTGAATGGCAGCCTCTTACAACACAGATCCAGTGAATGGATTTATTTATAAGTGCATCTTCCTCTTCACGCCTTTGGTTGGTCAAGAATTTTGGGTCATTAATCATAAAAATGCATATGGGGGCAATGCGGGATGTTCACAGGACCCTTAAACTGTTATGGGAATGGACGTCCCTAAGGTGTATGGATGAATATTCAGAAGTGGGTGGAGGGCCCCTTTGCACTGGTGAGCCCCTCTTAGGTTGCAACCTAGTTCTTTGGGCCCCAGGTAGATCATTTGGGGCAGTTGCATCTTTAGAATTAATATCTGAAAGAGACACGTTAGTGATAATTCCTTAGCTAAGAATATCCACAGGCTGCAGGATGGATCCGGAAAGGTTTTCGTCAGCAGTACCCCTGCGCGTCGGAAGGTGGCATCGAGTGGCTCAGCGTCCGTCGTTGGCGTCGTAAGCGCCGAGATGACGTCACGGAGACTACTTAGGCGCCACCCATGCGCGCTGACATCAATTTTCTTTTTCCACGCCAGAAAGCACAGATCCGGTTAGAGCATGTACCCTAGTCATTTTTTACTAAACTTTTGAGGCTTTTTGTCTTCCATTTTTGAGTCTTTGACTCCTGGTGCCACGTAGGGATTCCTGGGTTTAAATCCTGCTGGGCTTGTCACCGTACGATGTCGGTGGCCGACCCCCATGGCGTCTGTCTCTACTGTCTGGGGCGCGACCATGACTCCTGGTCATGTTCCGATTGTCTGGCCATGGCTCCGAAGGCCTTGCAGGAGCGGTCCCGCAAGCTGCTGGAGGCCCAGCAGTCGTCCACGCACCGTTCGAGGTCCAGGGGTCGTTCGAGGGACAGCACGCAGAGCCATCGCTCCTCTGGGTCGAAGTCTTCACACTCGGAATCGGGTAAGAGACGTCATAAGAAGAGCGTTTCCGCTCTCCGACGTCCCACCGTCGGTCTCCGGACGAGGGGGCCCGGGGTCCCACCCCCGTGGCTCCTTTGGAGCCTGTGAGTCCCGTGCCTACCCAGCTTATGCGGTTCTGTCGGCAACTCCTGCCCAGGTGCAAGATTTTCCTGCTGCCATGGACCGCCTTTTCAGGCCTCTGGCTCCCGCCGGAGTGCCTTCGGGCCCCACGGTCCCAGCTGAGGGCCCTCCCTTGCCGCTGGCTCTGATGTCGGCGGCTCCGGTGCCACAAGGTCCTCTGCTGGAAGCTCCGGAGCCGCAAGGTCCTCCGCCAGCGGCTCTGGCGCCACCCGCGGCTCCGCTCCCGGCGCAGTGGGTTCTGTTCGTTCCGCCCTTGCCCGGGTTCCCGGACAATTTTGTTCCTGGTTGGGACACAGAGCCGGACCGGTGCCGTTCACGGCGCCATTCGACCATTTATATTTCCCTGTCCCTCCCCCACCGCTCCATCCTGTTCCACGGCAGTGGAGTAAGGGGACGACTGGGAGGGGTCTGAGGACCCTCTTGCACGGCAGTGCCGGTCAGAACAGGAATGGACAGAAGAGTTGGAGGATGCAGGTGGCCTTGTTCTCTCATCTGACCCTGTTTTTTTTTCTCCTGCTGTGGCTATGGAGGAGGGCGCCACATACTGTGGTGCTCCGTAGAGCAGCTGAGCCCTTGACCTCGACCGGCCTACGGTGACCCTCTTAACTAATCTACTCACTGAAGTACTTCAGCCGTCGGCAAGCTCTATGGAGCCCCTGCTGCCGTTCAATGAGGCGTTAACTGACGTTTTGATGGGCACCTGGTCTAGACCAGCCACGGGCGTTCCTGTGGATAAAAACGTGGCCAGGCGCCATCGCCCCGCCCCGGGTGACCCTGCTTTTTTGACAACCCCCCTACTCCGGAGAGCTTGGTCCTCCAGGCCTCCACTTCCCAAAGCGCATTCCCTACTGCCCCGCCGGAAAAGGAATCCAAGAAGCTGGAACAGTTCGGCAAGAAACAGTTTTCATCTGCCAGCTTAGGGCTGCGGTCGGTGAACACCGCATGCCTCTTGGGCCGTTATTCCCTTGCTGTGTGGGATACGGTTGCGCAGGTGTTGCCTTAGTGTCCGGAGGAGGATCGGATTGTGCGTTCCCAAGCTGGTGCAGAGGGAAAAGATGCAGCAAAGTTTGCCATCGGTTGTGGACTGGACACCGCGGACTCACTGGGTAGGGCGATTTCCACAACAGTGGCCCTACGTCGCCACGCCTGGTTGCGGTCCACTGGTTTTTCAGGGGATGTACAAAGTTCTATCATGGACATGCCCTTTGATGGTACTCGCCTGTTTGGTGATAAGGCAGATAGTGCGCTGGAGCGTTTTAAGGACTCCCGGGCTACGGCCAAGTCCTGAGGTCTCTCCACCACGCGCCTGTCCACGTCTGCTTTTCGTTCCTTTCGTGGCCACGGAAGGGACGCCCCAACACGTTCGTTCAGCCAGAAGCCTGCGCAGAACCAACCTCTGCGCGGACGTGGCTCCCGCCGCGGCGGGACCGGGGGCCAGCGTGTGGGTCAGTCCACCTGCGCCCCCGCAGCATCCGCCTCAAAGCCTTCCTAGTCCGAGCTTTGGGGCAAACCCCACTCCGGTGGGAGGCAGGATTCGCCATCACCTTCCTCACTGGCGTTCCGTTACCTCGGACAGGTGCGTGCTGCAAATCGTCCGAAGGGAAGTCACGGCCCTCTTGGCCAAAGGGGGCCATCGAGCGCGTTCCTGGGCCAAAAGTAGGACGTGGTTGTTATTCCCACTACTTTCTGGTCCCCAAGGACAAAGGGGGCATGCGTCCCATCTTGGACCTCAGGAGCGTCAACCGCTATCTCTGGAAGGAGAAGTTCAAGATGTTGACTCTAGCTCAGGTTTTGGCTGCCCTCGACCCTGGAAACTGGATGATAGCGTTGGACTTGCAGGACACATTTTCTTATCCCCGTCCTGCCGGCCCACTGGCGTTACCTGTGGTTCACAGTAGACCACGAGCATTTTCAGTTTGCCGTGCTCCCTCTCGGCCTTACCAGTGCCCCTCGGGTGTTTCACGAAAGTGATGGCGGTGGTCGCAGCTCATCTGCGCAGATCAGGGGTTCCAGTCTTCCCCCTATCTCGACGACTGGTTGTTAAAGGTGGGCTCGCCCCAGGCACTCGTCTCCCACCTCCAGACTACGGCCGACCTCCTGCATTTGCTGGGGTTCTCCATCAAAGTGCCGAAGTCGCACCTGAGTCCCGCTCAGAAGCTCACCTTCATTGGAGCGGTTCTGGATTCGACGTAGTTTCGGGTTTATCCTCCCGAGCAGCGATTCCGGGATATTCAGGCTATGATTCCGATCTTTCAGCCTCTATCCCGGGTTTCAGTTGGGATGACCCTCCGGCTCCTGGGCCTCATGGCCTCCTGCATCCTGCTAGTGCAACATGTCAGATGGCATATGCGGGCTCTGCAGTGGGACCTGAAGTTCCAGTGGGCACAGCATCAGGGCAACCTGTCCGATCACGTGCAGATCTCTGAGGGCACTGCACGACAATTACAGTGGTGGCTCACGAATCGTGATTGGGTCAATAGCAGATCCCTCTCCCTTCCCCAACCAGAGCACACAGTAGTGACGGATGTGTCCCTCCTGGGATGGGGCGGCCACATGGGAGAGGCGGAGATCAGAGGCCTCTGGTCTCCGGCGGAGTCCCGGCTCCATATCAACCTTCTGGAGCTTTGGGTGATCCGACTTGCACTGAAGGCATTCCTTCCCTCAGTCCGGGGAAGTGTAGTGCAGGTGTTCACGGACAACACCACCACCATGTGGTACTGCAATAAACAGGGCGGGATGGGGTCGTGGACCCTATGTCGGGAGGGGTCGTGGACCCTATGTCGCGAGGCTCTCCGCCTGTGGACATGACTGGAACATCAAGGCATTACCTTGGTGGTTCAACACCTGACAGGTTCTCTGAACGCCAGGGCGGACGAACTCAGCCGCCGGTGCATGATGGATCACAAATGGTGTCTGAACCCGGACGTGGAGCAAGGTCTCTTTCTGCAGTGGGGAGAGCCTTGTTTAGATCTATTCGCCACCGAAGAGAATGTGCAATGCCATCAGTTCTGCGCGTTGGACTTTCCAGGGCGGCACTCGCTCTGCAATGCTTTTCAAGTGGAGCTGCGGTCTGTTGTACGCCTTTCCGCCTATACCACTTCTGCCCAGAGTGCTGAAGAAGATTCTGCGCGACCGGACCCAAGTCATCTTCGTGGCTCCGGATTGGGCACGAAGATACTGGTATCCCCAGCTACTCAGCGTGGTGATCGCTCCCCCGATCCGACTGCCTCTTCGAGAGGATCTTCTGTCGCAGGGGACGGTCCTCCACCCGAACCTGTCCAGCCTCCACCTCCATGCATGGAGATTGAGTGGCGACAGTTGACAGCTTTCGACCTTCCTCCCGTAGTCTGTGATGTCATTCTGGCAGCCAGGCGTCCCTCCACTAAGACGATATACGCCTGCCGGTGGAACAAATTTGTGGCATGGTGCACAGCAAAGGCTGTGGATCCTCTTTCCGAGGTTCTTCTGTTCCTTCTCTCTTTGGCCCAGCAGGGCTCTGCTCTGGGCACTATCAAGGGTTATCTCTCGGCCATTTCCAGATCAGGCTTCTCTTTTTAAGTCCCCGGTTGTTAACCGCTTCCTGAAGGGCATTACACACGTTTCCTCCCGTGCCTTTCATAATGCCTCAATGGGACTTTAATCTTATCTTGACTTATCTGATGTGCGCTCCCTTTGAGCTACTCCATAACTGTCCTTTACGTCTTCTCACTCTGAAGATGGCTTTCCTGGTAGCTATCACCTCTGCCAGAAGAGTGAGTGAGCTCCAAACTCTGTCTTCTAAACCTCTTTTTCTCTCTGTTCATCCGGACAAGGTGGTTTTAAGGACTCGTCCTTCTTTCTTGCCGAAGGTTGTCACGCCCTACCACATCTGGCAGACCATCACTTTGCCTACCTTCTTTCCTCCTCCGCATCCTTCAAAAGAGGAAGAGAGGCTCCACCGTCTGGACCCAAAACGTGCGCTCACGTTTTATCTGAAGCGCACACAACAGTTCCGGGTGGATGACCAACTTAATGTTGGCTACGTGGGCGTTAAAAAAGGTCGGGCCGTGCACAAACGGACCATCTCTCTGTGGGTCGTTCTGTGCATCAAAGCATGTTACTCGTTGGCTAAGAAGGAGCCTCCTGTGGGGCTGCGTGCCCATTCTACCCGTGCAACGGCAGCCTCTACTGCCTTGGGACGCGGCGTGCCCTTGCAGGACATCTGTCAGGACATCTGTCGGGCAGCTACGTGGGCCTTGCTGCACACGTTTACCAAGCATTATTGCCTTGACAGTCAAGTCCGGAGAGACGGCTTCTTTGGCCGTTCTGTTCTCCGTGACTTTCTGGTGTGATCTTGTTCGCAGACCCACCACCAGGGTTGGTATTGCTGGGGTATCTATTCTAAGGTAAGGAATCTATCACTAACGTGTCTCTTTCAGATGCACAAGTTACTACTTGTGTAACAATATATCTGTAAGAGACCTTAGTTAGTGATAGATTCCTTACTCCCCCACCCATCCTCCCTGTTCCGCGAACTGATTTCTAGGGTTAAGGTCATCCCTTTCAGGGCCCTAGTTTCATGGCACCAGTGGTCAGTTTCTTGCATGGCTCTGTGTTCCTGGCACGGAAAGTCGTGTACAGAACTGACGTCAGTGCCCATAGGTGGTGCCTAAATAGTCTCCGTGACGTCATCTCAGCGCCTACGACGCCAGCGACGGACGCGTAGCTGCACAACGCCACCGTCCGACACGCAGGGGTACTGCTGCCGAAAAACTCCTGCCCCCTCACCCCCCAGGTGTCGCTACATCCTCCCCTTTCCCTGCTAACTCCCTCATTTTCCCCCCCTTCGCTCTGGGTCGCCACTTTGGTCTTGAAGGGGTGCAAACCTATTGCTGAGGGAGAGGCTAGTGTCCCCAGATTCTGGGATCATTTGTGTTTCAAATGGGGCTGGGTATCTAGTCACTCCACCATCTACAGTTGGGGCATCTATGCAAAACATTATTTGTTATCTTTTGCATCTACAGAGAGTAGCCTTAGCTTACACATCCATTCGAATACACCTTGCGGCAGTAGCTGCATACCTACTAACCAGACATTTATCAAAGTTCCAATTATTAAAGCTTTTATGGAAGGACTTAAAGAATATTACTACCCAGAATACCACCTGCACCTGTCTGGAACCTTAATATTGTTCTCACAAGGCTTATGGATCCACCTTTTGAGCCTTTAAACAATTTTGCATTACAATTATTTTAATGGAAAATTGCCTTATTAATTGCTATCACTTCATTGAGACATGTTGGTGAGCTACAGGCATTAACCTTAGAAGAACCTTTCTTTTAAATTCACAAAGATAGAGTGGTTCTTCGTACAAACCCAAACTTCCTTACAAAAGTAGGTTGTGCTTTTCATACCAACAAATCAGTTGAGTTACCTGTGTTCTTCCCTCTATCAGATTCAGTAGCAAAAAGAGCTCTACACAATTGATGTTAAAAAAGCACAATTGTACTGTTTATAAATCAAAACATTTCTATAAAACAAATCAACTTTTTGTTGCATTTGCTCCATCTCCTCAAGGAACACCTATTTCTAAATCTGGTATTTCTAGATGGTTTGTCAAATGTATTCAAACTTGTTCTATTAAAGCTAAAATAACTATCTATAACTCGTAGTGCACATTCTGTGCGCAAAATCGGAGTATCTATGGCCTTTTTAGGTAACATTCCCTTAGCTGACACATGTAAGGCAGCTACATGGTCCTCACCTCACACATTTACCAAACATTATTGTGTGGATGTTTTAGCACGTCAACAAGCTAATGTAGCACAAGCAGTGCTAAAAACACTTTTTCAAACAACTGCAACAGCCACTGGTTCGCCACCGCTTTCGGAGGATACTGCAATATAATCTATGCAAAGCATGTATATCTACAGCACACATGCATCGGACGGATTGTGTTACCCTGTAAGCAGCTGTTCTTGGCATGTAGAGCTGTAGATTCACATGCGCCCTCTCTCCTCACCGCAAACCTATGGTTGTTGCAGTTATTATTCATACTACATACGCATGGACATCTGTAAACTACACTTACTTACTCCATTCTCACCCTCTTGCGGAGAAACAATCATACATTGGATTCAATGCCCATGCGCAGTATCACAGAAAGAAGTCGCCGCCTTACCTCGTGATTGGAAAATGCTTTTTCGAAGAAAAACAACTTGCAAACATCCAGCCCCAAAACCAGATGGCAGGAGTATGCAAAGCATGTGAATCTACAGCGCTACATGCCAAGAACAGATGCTTACAGGGTAAGTAACATAATCCTTCCTTCCGGAACTGGTGACCCCTTTCCATCTGTGGCAATCTATCACTCTTCCCCTTTTTACTCTCCACCTCATCTCACCAAGGAGGAGGAGAGACTATACAGGCTGGACCCCGAGGGGTGGTAATTTTTTTACATCACCCATACCAAAGAGATCCGATAAGCTTTTTGTGGGGAACATAGGTAGCAATAAGATTAAGGGAGTCCAGAAGAGCTTGTTATGATCCTGTGCATCATGTTGTGCTGCGGTGTTACGAATAAGGAATTGCCAGAGAGAATCCTGTCCCTTTCCGCCAGGGCAAAGTCTTCCACCTCAGCATTGGCTAGGTGTGTTCTGTGGCTGAGATCTGGGTTTGGAGGTGAGCAGGGATGGTCATACCACATACTCTGTTCTCCAGGATTTCCTGTGTGTGGGAGGTATTTCTGTGGAATCTATTTAACAGGTGTGGAATCTGCAGGTAGAAGTGTCAATCAGTAGAAAAAGTTACTCAACTATGGAAACCATCTTTCAGGTGGATACTCTATTTACATGCAGATCCCTCAACAATTCTACACTCATCCGAGTTCTTTAAGGTCATAAGGCCCAATAAAAAGGTTCCTATTAGATTGCTGCACTGCACTACCTCATTTTATGTTGTTCCTCGCCTCTTCTTTAAATGGTACAAAAAAATCTACGGGAAACTGACGTTACTACACAGATTTTAGTGCTTCATGGCTCCTGATACATAATCATGGTGTTTACCAGCGTGGAGATGTAGTTGAGCACCCCATACCTGTGCTTGAGAGCTATCAAAGCTTCTGGATCTTGTTTGACGCTTGGGGATGCTCAACAGGAGAGGAATCTACAGGTAGATAGAGTATCTACCACAAAAATTGTTACTAAAGGGCAGTAACTTTTTTAAACTGGCACTAATGGGGCATAGTGGATTACTGGTGGGATGCTCTTCCTCAACAGAGCACTTTCAGTTTTGTAGAGGTTATGTTTGCAGCTTATCTGGCTACATTGTCCTGATTGTCTCTTTGTTAAAGGCTTGATTCTGACCAGTTCCCCCCAAAATTGTCTTTTTAATGCAATTGTTTTTGTTGTTTTTTTAAGAAAAGGTTAAAATGTGCTAATTTAGCTTGCGGATATTTTTTCAGATGCATTTATGGTTTTTATTGTCTGCATTTTGTATTTATATATTTTGGGGGGGATAAAGTGTTCTTTCTGGATCCCACATAATGGTAGGACTCTCAAGTGCTTAAGACTTTAATGAAGATTCCCTTTGAAATTATTCCATATTTAATGAACATGAGAGTAATTCAGGCTACTGTCAAAATGGTTGTGTAGCCAATTTCTGGCCATTTTTATGAACCGTGCACATAACAGGGGCCTATACAAATCCATATTCAAAGGAATGTGCTAGCTTGTGTTAAAATGCGGCAGAGGCCTGAAAGTGTGTTCTGGTTGAGCTTTTGGGAGATCCTTAGATGAGGGGCCATTATGTGGGCTCTACAACATGCAGCTGTCCGCTTATTTTTAGAAACATTTATGCAGTGAAGTTTAACTCTCTGGATACCAACTGCTTGACACAGGCAGGACGGTGCCTCGCTTTTGTTTTATGCTAAGAAGAAAGATTCTGGAACTAAATCCTTGGTTGTCTTTTGGGGCTTTAGGAGTGGCTGTTCGAATGCCTCAGACAACTGCATATGTGGTGAATAATGGAATGACTATTGGAGCATCAGGACCACAACTGACTGTGCATCATCGGCCTCCACAGGTACGCTCTGTAAGTGAAACGCTATCTACCATACACCAATAAACCTAATAATATTGTAGCGGTGGGGTGCAGCCCCACACAGTGTATATGTGGGATTTCCCTCCACTGGCACAATCAATAAAAATTGTAATGGCTTTAAAGTTGAGGCCAAAGGGTTCCATAGCATCCTGAAACTACCCAGTCTTAATCTCAGTACACTTTTGTGCATCCCAGGCACTGGAGTGGCACACATGAGCTAAAGCACCTGTTAGTGCTGCAGCACTAAACCCCAGTGCAGAAACTTCTAAATTTGCAAGCCTGCACCCAGGAAGTCGACATGATGGCAAAATGGACTGCAAAGAACATTCTGTGGCTGGTAGCGTCTACCTCTAAAGCCATTAATCTGGTATATGAACTGCCACAATGCCCTTTAAATGTATTTAATAGCTAGTGTTTTTCAAATATCTACTACAGATGTTGTCTTTTCTTAACACTGTAAATCACAGGTTTTACTATTGCTCAGTTTAATTGTGCTCCATTTCTCAACCTCAAAATGATGAAAGCCTAAGCTGACCTTGCCCAACTTGAGGTTTGCCTACTGCACCTCTAAAGACATGATGTTCAGCTCTGGAACATCCCTACAGAAAGCCTGTGTGAATATTCAATGCTTCACAAACACTTATTGAGATTCTATTGTAAGCCTCTTTTGATGACATTAGTTGTAAATTTGTCCGAACCCACGATGCTGGTATAAAACTGGGGACATGAATGGACTGTGACTCTGTTGCAAGGCTGCAGAAGGATTGCCAGACTTGTACAGTCAAGGCCGAGTCAGGAATATCCTTGTTGGAGATGAAATTCAATAGATTATCTTGTGAGGCAAGGTCAGTATTAAGTATTTAGCAAGAGAAATGACATGTTTAATTGGAGAAAAGAAAGTGAGAATGAAGCCATTTTGCACCTTGTTTATTCTAGATTAATATACTGTGCATATTCTGCCATCTAGGGGTAAGGATTCAGTAATATTTGTACAAAAAGTTTTTTTTTCCTGGTTGTGCTTGGTAAGCAGTCATTGTGAATCGACATGACATCACCGTAAGCCCATGAAACACCAAAACGTGATCTAAATTTTATATTCTGATGGGATATGTATTGGAGCGCTGTGTAGAATTTCAGGCCCACAACTTCGTAGGGACTATGCTGCCTGACGTAGGAGTCTGAGAGGGACACTGGCTATCAACATTTGACAGCCATCAAAGTACTATGTTTTTTCATGGGTCTTTGACGAGGTTGGAGAGTGTTTGACAGATTTTCCTTTTGTCTCAGACGCCTACAACAAGAATGCAGAGTAGCTTATTTAAGGTTTGTCCGAATTGCCTCATGTTGTGCATGCCATACTTTCATAAGGATCATCAATCACAGGTCTGTTATCGCTTATCCTTTGTACAAAAGTAAGACACTTGTATACAAAGAGAATTTATTCCTAGCATATTGGGCAAAGGAAATGGCTGAGTGCTTTGGCACCTAAAGATCAAAAAGAGTATGGCCATCATTGTGAGATTTCTACTGCAGAAGAGGCTCAGCAGAAAGAAGACGTTGACTCTGATATTGGAGAAATTATCTCTTAGAGTTGATATTTCTGAGTCTATACTAAATAAAAATGTTAAGAGGATGTCAAGATCCGTTGATCCTGCAATTCCTCAAAGAGCTCAACTCTCAGAGCCACAATGTAAGACATCAAAGTCGAAAATGTTAGCGTTGGAGTCAAAATCTTTCTCTAAGCAAGGTTTTGCCTTGTCCACCCGAAAAGCTTTTTCTGTTGTACATGAAAAGAACTATCTCGAGTTCTGCTACATGGCAACCAACATGACACGCAACATGCCACCCTGCCGCCATATGCCCTGTACCTATACCACCTTTTGCTGTCCGAGAAAGAGGTCCAGGCGCTCCTTGCCAAGGGTACTACCCTACTGGTAACCCCACATCAATGAAGCAGAGGAGTACAACCTCTACTGTCTCATCCCAAAAGAGGTCAGCTCCTTTGCTTTGTAGTAAAAGGACAGCACTACCCCTCAGTCGCAACAGTTTGAAGGATGTTTACATAGTGCCTAGCAGTAGTGGTGACCCACCTGTGAAGAAACGCCATACACACATTTCCATAACATGACGATTGCCTGATCAAGAGCAGCAGCAGGTAAGAATCTTGCACACACTCAGAAAAAAGTGTCCCTTCTTCACACTTCTGATGGATACTACTACCTGCAGATTCCTCCCTTTTGAATATTCCATGCACCAGACTAGATCTGGAAACTTCTCCTTAGCTCCTCCACATTGAAAGAGGGTGCTGGCGCCACATTGACGCCTGGGGCGACATCACTGTGACTTCACCATATCCGTAAAGCACTCACCCTGGCATGTTGATGTCTGATCCCTATTTTCTGCCCCTTTAATGTGGATCCAGAGTTCACTCTTTGACAGTCCTTTCTGGAGTTCTTCAGGTTATTACTCTCTCTCCAAAATCTATAGCACAGTGCAAAATACCACCCGCCTCCTAAGCTTTCAGGTTTCAAACCTTGCTGACCCGCATGACATTTTCCTTTGGTGTCTTGACACTGATCACAACTCAAGATAGTATGAAGTCTGTGAAAATATGTATCCTAAAGCCATTAAAGAGCTGGAGGGTAAGCTCTTCATGGCCACGGGTGATCTCCAGGACAAACACGGCAATCCAAGCCTTGCTAGAGATCACCATGGTCCCTGGCCTTGACATAGAGAAAAGGCGGTATAAACAAAAAGGAAAAAAAGACATGACAGAGACAAGTGTAAGAAAGGTAAGTCCTCTTGACTATCTACGATGGTCAGAGCTGGGGGAGTTATCTCCCCCTTTTGAACCAGCTCCACTGGCGCTTACTAACTATGGCCATCCACCATTACCACCCCCTTCACAACCACCCCAATAGCTGGGTGAAGCCAGGGAGGGTTCAGTGCTCCCCCAGAAATGGAAATGCTGAGCTCTTCAGTGCTGCCTCCCCCTGAGGTTCTTTCCTACCATGCAGTAGCCAGAAAGGCGGCAGAGATATTCCCTCTGTAAAGGCAAAATCTAATATTGTTGCTGAGGTGTTCCAGCGATTGGCCCAGACAGCAGAACCTTTCTTCTCCAGTATTGGGGTATCTTTCATAGATTCACATGCCTGAATCATTCCCCGTTGTCGGAGTGAGAGTCCCACGTTACATAAAAATAGCAATAAACATGCATATAGAAACCATACCATAGGTAACCTAGAACCAGGAAGTAAAGTAGCTAGAAATCAAAATGAAAAATCCTCCACTTTCATGACTCGACCAAGTCATTATATATAGTCCAAACTACAGCCAATCAGGCGACAGCACCCTCCAGAATGTTCTCCTCAGAGGCTCAGGCTCTCAGCTTTTCTACCGCACGTCGTGTGAAGGGAGTCTCCCTGAGCTCTGCTCAGTACTTCTCAGGTTTCTTCAGAAATTCATCATTTTATGTCGTCTTCTTCAAAGAAATCTCTTTCGACCTTGTGAATCTTGTCGGAAGCTCCGGCTGTTTTCAGAAGACCCCCACAAGAAGTGCATTTACTGCTTGTATCCTGACCACAAGGTGAGAGACTGCAAGATCTGCAGAACTTTCCCACAAAAGACTCTTAAGGGACAGAGAGGTACGTCTGCTTCTGTGGCTACAGAAGATTAAAGATCAGGACAATCCCTTATCTGAAGTTGGAAGTATTGCCTCTGTTAAGACTACTTCCTCTAGGAAGAGGACTGCTGACACGGATTTATCTTCTCCTGGGGCTAAGGTGTCGAAAAAACAGCACACCTCTAAGAGCTGCCTTCTACTTCAAAAAAGGCTCCTCCACCTTCTAAGAGTAAGACTCTGCCATCTACGCCCCCGAGAACGACTGTGCAGTCTCAGGCTTCAAAACAAGTTTCTGACAGATTTACCTCAGAAACGGGGTTCCTCGGCGACGGTGTCTTCGTCGGCGAAGCCTACCGTCGCCGCGACGAGGGCGTCTACTACTACTTTCTCGTTGCCGAAGCCTCAGATGATGATATCGTCGGCATCCTCGCCGTCGACACTGGTATCCGTCTCCATGAGACCAGTCCCGTCAACGAAAGAGGTGAAGTCTACCTTCGACGACAAAGATTAGAAGAGTGTCGTCGATGGCCGCCTCGTCGATGGCCGCCTCGTCGACGGCTACCTCGTCGACGCTACAACTTTCTTCATGCACGGCTCTTCAGGTTTGGTCGTCGTCTACGCCCACAGCTTATTCTACATCGTCTACGACACCGTCTACACAGTTGCTTCCGTCGACTGCAGCGCCGTCTTTGCTACAAAGATGTGGATCTTTCTTGAAGGTCCTCTCTCCAATTCACACTTCCCCTACTAAGGTTCCTCTAGTGTTACCTGAGCAGTTGTTGGGCTATGGAGAAGATGATGAAGAATCGGATGAGGGTGATAGGTTTCGTACTGCCAGGAGCCCTTCTGAGCTCTTCATTAAATATCAAGATGTGGATCAAGAAGATGAGTTTGAGGCATTTGGGCTGCTGAATTCATATCTGTGCATAGATCGCCGCCTAGTGTTGGGTCCGGATGATTGCACATTGTTGTCCTGGAAGAGTCTTCGAAGTATCACGAGATAGGTGGCTCCTCCCCTGGACTACAGTGCGCATGGGCATCCTCTCCATCCTCAGATTGTTTTTTTCCGCCATTGGGTTTGGATGTTCTTATCTTAGCTCAAGTTAGGAAAACTTTATCTAAGGCCAAAAGCCTTTAGGTATCGTCGGTATTGTTTGCGTTCGGTATCGATAAATTATTATACTTGTTCTCAGACTTATTCACCCTTCTCGGACCGAGTTTCGGTCCGAACATCGATCGACGTTCGAGGATGGAATCGAGGACTCCCTTCAAGAGATGTCCTTTATGTCATGCGAAATATCCACACATCGATGTCCATCCGGTGTGTAACAAATGTTTATCACCGGATCATGATGAGTCCAGGTGTATGGCCTGTGCCCGGTTCCGGTCAAAGAAGACACTTCGGAAACGACGGGCGGCTAGATTGGAGGCCAAACAATCGGCGCCTAACCCGGTTAACATATTCAGCACCGAGGATGAAGAAGTCGAGAGCGTCGAAGAGATAGACTCGAGCCATGCTTCGGAGCATGAATCCCAATATGACGACGATGATGAGGTGATCTTCGAGGACGAAGACGTCGTCGACGAGGTAGGAGACGACGATGAGGCCCTTGGGGCAGAGGAAGAAAGCTCGGGCGAGGAGCTAGGCCAATCCGTCGATGCGGAGGCCGAGGGAGACAGTCTTGATAAGGCTCAGGTCGAGGGAGCGCCTGCGGGCCTTACCCAAGATCGGTCGGATCGTTCTACAGCCCCGCCTGAAGGCCCGGCTTCGAACATTTTAAAAGAGCCAGAAATATCAAAAAAGACTGGAGTCGATTCAGTGAAATCGAAACCAAAACCAGCACCGGTCAAATCGAAACCGAAAGTGCAGCTGGTTCAGGTCGGATCGAAGGCATCGAAGCCCTCCAATCCGTCGACACAGAAGAGGGACGTCGGAGCCGACTAACGAAAGAAGGACTTCGGTACAGAGAAACCAAAAAAGGACTTCGGCACCGAGAAACAGAAGAAGGCCCTCGGTCCCGAGAAAACGCAACGGCCTATAGCACCGAAGGTTGGGGCACCAACCACCAAGGTCAAGGTGGTCGATCCGACTACGTCAACACCGAAGAGTGCTGAGACTGCCAAAATATCGGATCAACAGGGCGTCGATCCCAAACTTCGGATCGAAAACCCGAAGGCTGGGAAGAAACCGGAGACCGCGTCGAGGCCTGTCTCCAAAGAGCCTATCGGTTCCAAAGCACCGTCTGCATTCACGTTGCAACAGGTGTCGGAGTCCCTGAAGCGCATCAGGGAACGGGCCACCCTCGAACAAAAGACGGGTCCCGAACCGCACAAGGTCGCCAAGGCTCACTCGGCGCCGGCACCGATCAAGTTTTGATTGCCACCACCAGGGGCACCGAAAATGTTCGAACTTAGGAAGAGTATCGAACAACCACGAACAGTGTCCACGGAAAGAACCGCTGTCGAAGACTCGCAGGACCAGTTTATCGACGCCGACACTGGTAGGCTGTTGTTCCGCAAGCAGAGAATTGTTCCAGAAAAGGCTTTGGACTCATACAAGATTCCACTAAAAAGGAAAATGGCGTCAGGTTTGACGCCAGTGCTTGTAGAAACATTCCAAACCTATCATCAGGAACCACCAACCTTTTCTCCCACACACTCGGAGGCGGATGCAGGAGAGGGCTATATTGAGGATGATACCACTTATCCTTTGGATAATGACCCTGATGACCAACTGCAAGACCAAGATCAAGCATGGGGAGACCCTAATGACCCAGGAGACCCACAAAATGCTCCTGACACATCTTTATAATATCAAACCATCTCCCACTGAAGATACTGCTGCTTTTAACGCCCTCATTGAAAGGGCAGCTGCCAATCACGGAGTGGAACTTCATTCTGACTCTGTGGAGGAGGATTTCTTGGTGGACACGTTCTCCACATCAGAAAGAACGGTCAAGACTCTACCAATGTTAAAAGGGGTTATTAAACATGCTAAGGACATCTTTAAGGAGACGACCAGGGCACGGGTATTGAACCCGAGAATAGAGAAATACAAACCAGCCCCCGGAGACCCAATGTACATTAAGGGTCAATTGCCGTTGGACTCCATGGTAGTTTCTAATGCTCGCAAGAGAGCGAACTCGCAGACTACAGGTGATGCTCCTCCTTCAGACAAGGAGTCCAAAGTGCTAGAAACAGGCAAAAGGATAGCAGCACAAGCAGCAAACATCTGGCGCATTGCCAACACTCAGGCACTCCTGGCCCGATACGACAGGTCACACTACGATACCCTAGAAACACTGCTAGAACACCTACCAGATGAATACAAAGATGGAGCGGAGCTCCTCGTCAGAGAGGGGCAACTCATTACAAATGCGTCCATCAAATGCACACTAGATGCAGCTGACACTGCAGCAAGGGCAATCAACACTAGTGTGATGTTGAGGAGGCACGCATGGCTGAGAATATCCGGTTTCAAACCTGAGATTCAAAATAATATCTTGAATCAACCAGTCAACCCAGAGTTTTTATTTGGCCCCGAGGTTGACGCTACACTGGAAAAGATTAAAAAGGACACTGAAACTGCGAAATCTATGGGGGCTCTACAGTCGCAGCAGTTTCGGAGTGGCTCCTTTCGTCGCCCTGGGAATAGAGGAGCAGCTAGAGGTCAGGGGTCCCAGCAGCAGTACAGTAAAGGAGGTACCCAGAGTACCTATAATAAAAACAATAGGGGTGGATAGCGTGGATCCAGCACCAAAGGCAGAGGACGAGGACACAACAACACCAGGTCCTCCGCCAATAACAAACAGTGACGTCTTGTCACTGCCCCCCGCCCACATAACACCGATCGGGGGGAGACTCCAACAGTTCCTGCCAGTCTGGAGATCCATCACCACAGACAGGTGGGTCAGAGAAATTGTCCAGTACGGTTATCGTCTGGAATTAACATCCAATCCACCCAACATACCACCAAGACACCGTCCTATGTCCGCAGAGCACTTGACATTATTGCAGCAAGAAGTACTAAGTATGCTGCAAAAAGAAGCCATACAGCTCGTGCCTATGGAACAGCGAGGGTCAGGAGTGTACTCTCTGTACTTCTTAATCCCAAAAAAGGACGGGTCTCTCCGACCTATACTGGACCTCAGACCTCTCAACCAATACATTCTGTCAGAGCATTTTCATATGCTCACCCTCCAGCAGGTTCTGCCGTTACTCAGTCAGGGAGACTTCCTAGCAACACTAGATTTGAAGGATGCGTATTTCCACATACCCATACACCCATCACACAAAAAATATCTCAGGTTCACTCTTCAGGATCAGCATTATCAGTTCAAAGTACTCCCTTTCGGAGTAACAACGGCGCCCAGAGTCTTTACCAAGTGCCTAGCGACAGTGGCTGCACACTTAAGGAGACAGCACATTCACGTCTTCCCTTACCTGGACGACTGGCTTGTTCAGGCAAAGTCAGCCCAGCAGTGTGCCAGCCACATATCCCACACCATTCACCTTCTTCACAGTCTGGGATTCTCACTGAATTATCCAAAGTCACATCTCCAACCCGCCCACGTACGGCATTACCTGGGCGCGACCATAGACACTCTGGCTGCCAAAGCTCAGCCAAATTTAGCGAGAATCAACAGCATGCAACTGCTGATAAAAAAAGTTCAGACCACAACACTCCCTTCCAGCGCGAGTGTTCATGCAGTTGATAGGCATGATGGCCTCCTGCATCTTCATAGTCCCGCACGCGAGACTACATATGCGCCCGCTTCAGGAGTGCTTGGCACGTCAATGGAATCAGACTCAAGGACAGTTGAAAGACCTAGTGTTGGTGAGCGGTCGGGCATACAACTCTCTGCATTGGTGGAATCCACAAAACCTTTGCAAGGGCCGACCGTTCCAAGAGCCTGTTCCACAAATAATTCTGACGGCGGACGCGTCTCTCCAGGGATGGGGAGCTCATGTACTCCATTACACAGTGCAGGGACTATGGACGACACAGCAACCGAAGATGCACATCAACCTTCTGGAACTGATGGCTATCTTCCTGGCAATGAAGGCATTCAAAGTACACTTGTGCAACAAAGTCGTGTTGATCCGGACGGACAACATGACTGCCATGTACTACATACAGAAGCAGGGAGGAACACACTCTCCACAGTTGTCTCATCTGGCTCAGAGCATGTGGAGGTGGGCCATTCAGAGGAACATGTTCCTCATGGCAGAACACCTCCCGGGCAAGGACAACTAAATGGCGGATCTGCTCAGCAGACACAGCCACCAAATGCACGAGTGGGAACTACATCCATCAGTACTCCAACCGTACTTCCAGCAGTGGGGTCATCCAGAGATAGACCTATTCGCCACAAGGGAAAACGCAAAATGCCAAAGCTTTGCCACCAGGTTTCCGCATCCACAGTCGCAGGGCAATGCGATATGGATGAACTGGTCAGGCAGATTTGCGTACGCTTTTCCCCCAGCGCCATTAATACCGCTAGTGGCACGCAAACTAAGGCAACACTCAATGACACTCATCCTGGTTGCTCTAATGTGGGCACGCCAGCCATGGTACACCACGTTACTAGAACTTTCCGTGGTGCCGCCTCAAAGACTGCGGCTAACACCCAAACTTTTAACACAGAACCATGGCGAAATTCAGCACCCAGATCCGCAACAGCTGAACTTGGCGATCTGGCTCCTGAAGTCTTAGAGTTTGGCTACCTGAACCTGCCTCCAGAATGTATGAATATCATCAAGGAGGCCAGGAGACCCACGACCAGAGCTTGCTATGCGGCTAAATGGAAAAGATTTGTCATTTACTGTAAAAACAATGACATTAATCCGCTGGATGCATCCATTCAGAACATCATCTATTACCTGTTACACTTATACCGATGCAATCTGGCATACAGCTCCATCCGTATACATCTAACCGCAATAGCAGCCTATCTTCAAAACAGGCAGCACCTCTCTTTATTCAGAGTGCCTGCCATCAAAGCCTTCTTAGAGGGACTCAAACGAGTGATTCCTCCAACACACCCACCGGCACCGGTGTGGAACCTGAATGTGGTCCTCACCAGATTGATGGGTCCACCCTTTGAACCTCTACATTCATGTGAGATTCAATTCCTCACCTGGAAAGTAGCTTTCTTAGTGGCAATCACTTTGTTGAGAAGAGTTAGTGAACTCCAGGCACTAACCATTCAAGAGCCATTCATACAGGTTCACGAAAACAGGGTTGTACTACGTACCAACCCCACATTCATGCCTAAAGTGATATCGCAGTTCCACATGAATCAGACTATTGAACTGCCTGTTTTCTTTCCAAATCCAGAAAATGTCGCAGAGAGAATGCTCCATACACTAAATGTAAAGAGGGCCCTCATGTACTATATAGACAGGACAAAGGATTTTAGGAAAACAAAACAACTGTTTGTTGCCTTTTCTCCACAACACAAGGGCAACGCCATTTCCAAAGCAGGGATAGCCAGATGGATCGTTAAATGTATTCAAATTTGCTATGAAAAAGCTCAACGCACATTAACGATTCCTCCCAGAGCCCACTCAACACGAAAGTTAGGGGCGTCCATGGCTTTCCTAGGGAACATTCCTTTAGAGGAAATATGTAGAACAGCCACATGGTCCACTATACATACATTTACAAAACACTACTGTGTAGATGTACATTCCAAATAGCAGGCAGCTGTAGGACAGGCTGTTCTCAAGACCCTTTTTCAGACTGCTGCAGCTGGCACGGGCAGCCGCCGCTAATGGAGGGACTGCTATATAATCTATGCACAGATATGAATTCAGCAGCCCACATGCCTCGAACTGAATATGCTACTTACCAGTATGCATCTGTTCTTGGCATGTAGGGCTGCTGACATTCATATCGCCCACCCTCCTCCCCGGCGCCTGTAGCGGCTGCAGCACTCAGAATTACTGTATAGCATGGTCATCACTTACTGTATCTACTCCATCACTGCCACAATGGCGAAAAAAAATCTGAGGATGGAGAGGATGCCCATGCGCACTGTAGTCCATGGGAGGAGCCACCTATCTCGTGATACTTCGAAGACTCTTCCAGGACAACAATGTGCAATCATCCGGACCCTACACTAGGCGGCGATCTATACACAGATATGAATGTCAGCAGCCCTACATGCCAAGAACAGATGCATACTGGTAAGTAGCATATTCAATACCTACCAGAGCAGCCTAAGAAAAAAGGGCAGGTACTAGTGCAGGAGGGAAAATGAATTGCCAACTCTTCCAACAGGTGTGCACTTGGCACTGCTGATACTGCAGCCACAGGAGTTAACAACAGTATTCTCCTCAGAAGACACACATGGCTGCGAATCTCTGGGTTCGTTGTTCTAGTCCGGACGGACGATATGACAGCCATGTACTATGTACAAGAATGTGGGGGGCACACACTCTACAGTTATCACGCATCTCTGAGACCATTTGGCATTGGGCAATACATCACAAAGTCCAACTTCTAGCAGAATACCTTCCAGGAATAGACAACGAATTTCGGAATCTCCTCAGCAGGATGCGGCAACAAGTCCACAAGTGTGGACTCCACCCCCAAACCCTCCTCCGATACATTCACAAATGAAGGTTTCTACAAATGGATCTCTTTGCAACAGCAGATAACTCAGAATCCAAACTTCGCCTCCAGATTCCCACTCCTTCTATCCATAGGCAATGCTCTATGGATGAATTGGTCAGTGATATTTGCTTACGCTTTTCCACCTCTCCCTTTTCTTCCGTTTCTGGTTCGGAAGCTCAGGCAAACATCTCTCACCCTTACTCTAGTGGCTTCCACAGGGGCTCGTCAACCATGATTCTCCACACTACTAGAGCTCCCAGTAGTTCCACATCAGATGCTCCACCTTACCCCAAACCTTCTCACCCAGAACCATGGAGCAATCAGACATCCAAACCGCAGGGAGCTCAACTTAGCGATTTTGCTCCCGAAGTTCTACAGTTTGGATTCCTAAATCTACCACCAGATTGCATGGCAGTTGTTAAAGAAGCAAGGAAACCTGGCCCCCACTAGAGCATGCTATGAAGCAAAGTGGAAAAGGTTTGTTATATATTGTAATAACCAGACAATTGACCCAGTAGATGCTTCTATACAACAAATCATTTGTTATCTACTCCATCTACAATGTACAGGCCTTGCCTACACATCCATACGCCTACACCTTGCAGCAGTGGCTGCATATCTTCAAAACAGACAACACTTATCCCTAATCAGAGTACAAGTAATTAAAACCTTTATGGAAGACCTTAAAAATGCGATACCACCAAAACCTCCACCTGCATGGAACCTTAATATTGTTCTAACAAAACTTATAGCTCTACCTTTTGAACCATTGCACAATTGCCCACTGCAATTTTTTCTTGGAAGGTTGCTTTCTTGATTGCTATCACTTCACTAAGATGTGTCAGTGAGCTTCAAGCACAAACCTTGGAAGAACCATTCTTACAACTCATTAGAGACAGAGTGGTTCTTTGCACTAACCTAAAGTTCCTTCCAAAAGTAGTCACTGCTTTTCATATTAACCAATCAGTTGAGTTACCCGTTGTCTTCCTGTTATCTCGATTCACCCACCCAACACTATACTTTCAGATTCTACGTGCCGTCCAGTTAGGCAACTCTATATAATTGTCACTGCTAAATGTGATATTCTCTGTCGCAAATATCCCTATATTTGGCTGCTATAATAACACCACATCAAGGGACGTCTAGGGGTCCCTCAGTGAACCACTCCTTTTCTCGATTTTCCTACTTTTTCCTTACAATATTGTTTAACTACTGCTGTGCCCTGTATATTGCTTTCAAGTTGTTGAGAATTACTTTGTTTTTGTAGTATCTACAGGTCATCATTGTACCCTCTTAATGTGCTCTGTCTACTATGTATCCTGATTTGCTATCGTATCATCGTCGCTTTTTGCTTTTTTTTTTGTTCTGTTCTGCTTTGGAAACATAATAAACTATTATGAAATCAAAAGTAGTCTCTGGGTTTTTATTTTAACCAATCAGTTAAGTTACCTGTTTTTTTCCCTCAACCTGGTTCTGTACCAGAAAGACCTGTACACACATTAGATGTCAAAAAACATTATTGTATTATATTGATAGAACAAAAGATTTTTGCAAATCAAAACAACTTTTTGTTGCCTTTTCTCCCCCTCATATAAAGTGAAATCTATCTCTAAATCTGGTGTTTCTAGGTGGATCATTAAATGTATCAAAACATGCTATAATAAAGCCAAAATAACTTTGTCTATACCTCATAGAGCACATTCTACTCGTAAAATAGGAGCATCCATGGCCTTTTTAGGTAACATTCTCATAACTGACATTTGTAAAGCAGCTACACGGTCTACACCACACACATTTGCCAAACAGTAATGTGTAGCTGTATTAGCACGTCAACAAGCAAATGTAGGATAGGCAGTGCTAAGATCGCGTTTTTAGACCACTGCAACACCCACTGGTTAGCCACTGCTTTGGGAGAGTACTGCTATACAGTTGATGCAAAGCATATGTATTTAGAGCACACGTGCCTCGAACGTATTATGTTACTTACCCTGTAAGCATGTGTTCTTGGCAGGTAGAACTGTAGATTCACATGCTCCCTCCTTCTTCCCTGGGCACTTTTGGTCATTGAAGTTATTATTCACGTTGTACACACATGGACTTCTCTGTACTACACTTACTCCATTCTCACCCTCTTGTGGGAAAAAAGTCTAACAATGGAGTCGATGCCCATGCGCAGTATCACGGAAAGGAAGAGTCACTTAAGCTCGTAACTGGGTAAGACTTCTTCGAAGAAAATCAAGTTGCAAACATCCGTACCCAACACTAGACACCTCTAAGGTGCCTTCTTGGCGCATGTCTTTATAAATCCGATACTTTCATCAGTACGGATTTATTTAAGACAAGATTTTTGTTACAAAACATCAGTATTTTCAGTGCAGCTATTATGTAGTTGGGTAACTCGTAATGACCAGTGCTCAGTACATACCATAAAAATGCACCCTGCCTTAGGGCTCTACGGCCTGTTGTAGGAGTGACTTGCATATAGTACATGCAGTGTACTTGGGCATTGCACAGAGGGAGTGGGCAATGTAGTGTTTATTGAATGGCTTGCACCATTTCACGCATCCTGCAATGGCAATTCAGTTTGTGTGTGGTTCCCTTTGGGTGGCATAATACATGCTGCAGCCGTTAGGAACCATCTTTAGTACCCATGACCTGGGTGCCAGGTGTACCATTTACCAGGGACTTACAACGGTGCTAAAGTACTCACAGAAGTAATTGGCTCTGCACTTCCCTAATTTTGCCAGATGCCAAAGCAATCCCAGCACAGCTGAATGAGTTATATGAGCCATGCACCTCGTATTTGTCCTTCCCGGCCCCTCTAGAGCACCTTTGGGCACACAGGGGTGGGAAGGGGCACCAGCAGGTTCACCCTCTGGGCCACTCAGGCCCCATGAATCCGTTGCTGGATCCAAAGCGGAGCCACAGGCATGCCGCCACCCCCATGGTCATTCCGTACACTGACACTGCCGGATGGGTGTCGTTAGACCAAGAGTCCAGCGCCAACCAGATCGATGCTTCCCGGATCAGATCCAGTGCCTTATCTGATAGACTTGTAGCCGCTGATTCCTTACCTTTAGAATTATCCTGAGGCATCAGACTGGATCGGGAAACTTTTGGCGAGCAATGCCCCTGCGCAACGGTAGGTGGCGTATTTCGGCTCCACATGGTGTTGTCCGCTCTGAAAGTGGCGTGCGCTCTGCCTGTAAGAGGCCACCAAGCACACTGATGTCAGTTATTTTCTTTCCGAGCCAGTCACCGCAGATCCAGAGAAGAGCTACCCCCAGTCACTTTTTGACTGACTTTTTGTCCAAGATTTGTGAGATTTTGTCTCTGGTGCCTCGAGCAAGACCATGACGACAAGACCTGTGTCAATTGTTGCGCCATGCAGCCTAAGGCCTTGAGGTAGCAGTCCCTCAAGCTCCTTGCTGCTCGACATAGACACTGTGATGGTCTGAATCCCAGTCGAGAAGAAGTTCCTGTGATCGTTTGCAGAGCCACTCCCAAGTGCTCGTTGTGGCAGTGGAAGGCGTTTGGGTGAGTCCCAAAAACTTTAGAAGAACTAGAAGTAAAAGAGGTCTTCGACTTCGCCCCGTCCATCATAATCATCCAAGACGAGTAAACGTCGGCATTCAAGGCTTGGCTTCGGAATTGAGCCTGCACCAGGAATGTCTCCGCGCCTCCCTGAGTTTCCTGGAGCTGGCGTTACCCCCGCCCAGCTCTGACTTTTGAGGCCATGCACCTCAAATTTGGGTGGGCCATTCCACCTGGTGTCCCCTTGGGCCCCGTGGGTTCAGGAATGTCTCCTTCTGGTCTTCCACCAACTCGCCCCTCCAGCAGCAGGCATGCAGGCCCCTTGAATCGGTGGATGGATATGGAACGGCGTTGTTCAAGCCTCCTCACCCTTCCCCTGGTGCCAGCTCTGTTGTCGCGGGCCCTGGCACCGCCCCCATACTCCTCCCCGCCACAGAGCCAGATGGGCATCATCTAACTCCAGCGCTGACTGGAGGCATTGCACCCAGACAGTTGCATGGGCTCTATTCTGTTTGGCTAGGGCTTGGGGATGATTAGGAGGGGTCACTAGACCCTGATGAATACCAGTCCCTAGATGTAACTGAGGACACCTAATTTATGGATCTGGCGGATGCCAGTGGTCTGGACTCAATAATAGCCTTACTTTCTATTGGCCTAATAGCAAACTTTGTTGGCACTAACTCAATGATAGGCTCCTCGTTGACTTAATAACAGTTCCTTTCATAGGATCAGTAAAATCTTCCTTCTCATTGGTCCAATAATATTATTGACTTATACTCTACCAATACTGCTATTTAATCCAGGTGACCACAATATCAATGGTCCTTCTTGTTTGCCAAATACAGATCACATGTCATTGATTCACTGTTAATATTTACTATTTTGGCCCTAATACTAACCGTCCATCCTGCTTCCTAATTAACAAAGTAATCGTTTCCATTTGCCACAACAAACTTCCTCCAAGATAAAAATATGTCCCATCTGTTTGGCG
This sequence comes from Triturus cristatus, assembly GCF_964204655.1. NCBI lineage: Eukaryota > Metazoa > Chordata > Amphibia > Caudata > Salamandridae > Triturus > Triturus cristatus. The sequence continues at coordinate 198,914,617 of NC_140586.1, read as the reverse complement.
GTATTGAGCATCAACATTGACTACATAGTTAGATTGTTTTCCTCCGCTATCGGGTTCAAACACGCTTCGCAAGGCTCTGAGTCTACGCCGTGTGCCAGACTTGATCGGTTCCTCTCGAGTTTTGTCTGTTTCCGATAGTTCACTGAACAATCTCCACATCAGGTTCTACGTCAACGACGCCGCAGTCGAGCATTCTGCGTTGATGGTGATATTCTCAGGCGCGGCCGGCCTTCATCAACATTGCTGTCCGTCCAAAATAACAGAGTAACGAAAAAGACACCTTTTCAATACTGTCCACAGTGCCACTCCCAAGTACTAGTGGACAGACCAGCATGCAGTCTGCAATCTGTGCCTTTCCCTAGACCACAATGAGACTTCCTGCTCCACCGGTCTTGCGTTTAGGCACAAATAAAAAAAAAGAAGGAATCGTTGTGATGAATGCCTCACGTTGTTCAATTGAACAACGAAGGGAAGAGGAGCTTCCCGACATAATTGGGGAAGACGTCTAGCAGGAGAATGTAGAGGAATTTGGCTCCGGCCAAGTAGCCACGTTAAGTCTGGAGCCGGATATACAGCTGGCTTTGACACAATACATCATCTACGCAGTAAGTACCAACAATGCACTCTCTGCCACTCTGGGGGTGGGGCTTCGAGCCCTAATTCCCAGTTGACCGGACTGCTGCTGCTTTCCAGCCATGGCCAGCACTGACCAAAAGCTTCAGGCCTGCTCTAGCACAGAATCGGCACCCCAAAAGCAAATCTTCCTCAACATAGACGGCATTTTCGGCATCCACTACTAGGCAACCCGAAAAGCGCTTTGGAGCCGAACCAGCCATCGACGTTGAAAATCTCTTCGGGCTCTAGGGTACGCTGTATGCTAAAAGTCTCCATCAGAGTCGACAGCCACCAATGGGAAAGACCGCTTCGGAGCCGAGGCATGCATCTTGCTCAAAATCAACTTTGAAGCCCAAACACTCGGCGCCACCCAGGTGCCTTTTAACAGGGTACTCCGAGGTGCAACAGCCTTCCTTTAACACCTTCAGGAGAGCTAGACTCTTGGCAACAACGCCTGTGTATTCATCCTCACACAGGCACAATCCTCACAAATCCTCCAACTCGGGTCCAGCAGACCCTTCCTAGAAAGAAGCATCTTACCTTTGTAGAACAGATCACAATGGAGCCATCACGGCCTCCGGAGCACAAAAAGAAACATAAGGGTACAAGCCCTCTACTTCAGATGACTACTTACCCCCTCTTTCACACCACCACAACAACCCCCATCACCTCAGGGGTCTTCTCGTTCATAATTTGAGTATTAGCCTTCCCCCATCACATTTGTATGACATTCCATACACCCAGGATCCACAGGATGATCCACGGGAGGATTATGAGGTCGTACCTCCAGGACCTATTGGTCCAGACTTCTACCCGGCAAAACCTTTCTTCCCTGATAACACTACCTCATATCATGTTTTTCAAAGGGCAGCTAACTTTCACAAAGTCTATCTACGTGCAGGAAGAGGAGGAGGATTTAGTAGAAACCCTCTCACGCACACAACAGGCCACCCAATGCTTGCCAATGCTTAAGGGCATGCTCAAGCCCACGCAGGAAGTTTTCAAAGACCCTGTAAAAGCTAGAAATAGGGTGGACAAAAGTACAAGCCTTACCCATAAGACCCCATACATTACTGACCAGCTCCCTCCAGACCCGTTAGTGGTCCATGCTGCACGCAAAAGAGCCAATGCCCAGGCATTGGGGATGCCCCGCCCCCAGATAAAGAAAGCAATCAATATGATGCAGCAGAAAAGAGTTGCTGCACAATCAGCAATGCACTGGCTTATTGCCAATTTGGTAGGGCTCTTAGCAAGTTATGATTGTGCCCAGTGGGGACCAGATGGAAGATCTTTTACAGCACTTACCAGAAAAATACAAATAAAGGGCCCAAGAAATAGTATAAGAATGGAAGACAATCTTGAATACATCCATTAGCTGTGTCCTTGATGCAGCGGACACTGTCGCTAGCGGGGTTAATTCAAGTATCCTTATTGATGGAGAGCATCTATCCGGCCCTCAGGTTGATCAGATGCTTGAAAAAATACAAAAGGATACGGGCACTGCTAAACCCATGGAAGCTTTACAATCTCTACCCCTCGCACTACTTTTAATCTCCCAGAGTTTTGTAGAGATTTCAAAATCACCTCCCCGGAGGTGCACACCTCTTATCAAAGACAGCAACAACATACCCAAACTGCCAGGGGGTACTTTAGAGGGTCATACAGAGGAAATAACACCAGAGGCAGAGGAGGAGGAGCTAAGTCTGCCACCCCTGCCAAACAGTGACTTCCTTTCCCTACCCTCCCAAGCATACAACACCTGTCGGGGCACCATAACTACATATGCATCCCTCACAGGCTGAGGAATGTTCCTACAAGACATCTATGTTCAACATTTGTGGACTCTCCTACAGCAAACATCTAACATAAATGACCTCGAGCTGCTAGCGATTCAGCTGGCTGGCAATCAATACATTCTTCTGCCACATTCATCGCAGTCCTGATCAAAACAGACAATTTGACTGCCATGTACTTCCTTCAGAAACGGGGGCACACACTCGCCCCAACTCTCCACATTAGCACAAAACATATGGCGGTGGGAAATACACCACAAACTTAATCTTTTAGCAGAGTATCTACCGGGAGTGGACAACAACCTTACAGACCTGTGCAGTAGGATGCAGCAACAAGGCTTAGAGTGTGAACTGCACCCTCACGTCTTAATCCTGTACTCCCAACGTTGGTGGTTTCCAAACATAGACCTATTTGCAACCACCAAAAAAGCAGAATACCCAAGCTTCACTTCCAGGTTCCCACAGTCCAAGGGAAAAGCTACTATGGATGAACTGGTCAGGGATATTTGCCTATGCTTTTCCACCACTCCCACTACTACCGTATGTGTTCAGGAAACTATGGCAAACCTCTCGCACATTAATTCGAGTAGCTCCCACATGGACCAGACAACACTGGTTCACTGCCCTCCTCAAACTCTCTGTAGTTCCCTACCAGAATCTCTCCATCAGGTATGACCTCCTCACGCAACACCAGGAAACTCTAAGACATCCCAGTCCCAAGCATTTTAACCTAGCGGTTTGGCTCCTGAAATCCTAGAGTTTGGGTACCTACAGTTCTCCAGTGTTGGATCTTTCATAAATTCACATTCTCTTGAATCGTTCCCTGTCGTAAGAGTGGGACTCCTATGGTACCATAATAATGCAGTAAGTATTACTTCATAGGCTATAATGGCAATGAGAAAGTCAGTTTAATAGCCTATGTCCTTTAAAAAAAAAAACTTGCACTATAATCAAACAGCACCCTCTAGAACACTCCCAACAGAGGCGGAGTCACTCAGAATTTCTACTGAACGTAGTGTGAAGGGAATCTCCACCCTGAGCTCTGCTCAATTTCTCCAGCTATTAGTTCTTTGTGGATCATCCAAGATTATATTTCATGTTTTATTTCTGTGACCCTGGCACTAATAGTAGCAGAAAACAAGGTAAAGACTACAAAATATGTCTAACCTTTTCCTCAAAAATTCTCATGTTCAGAAAGATAAAGCTATTATTGGGACTACAGAAAGTGAAATCTGTCACGTCTGATGAGGACAGTGAGGATTCTTTCACCTTGCAGGAAAGATCAAAAGTAGCAGTTACACCAAGGCGCTTCTCATAGAGAGCGAAAATTTGAACAAAACGTCTTTGAACGCAAACCCTACAACTCCTTCTTCAGCCCTGACACTATAGCAGGGAAATCCTTGTAACCTGAAAATTAGGCATCTACAGCAAAACCGCGAGCAAAATTATTGTCAACAACAATTACAACATCAACGACTACAACCATGTCTACTATTACAGCATCACCAATGACAGACTGCCTCATCCACAATGGTCAACGACCTCTTTTACGATGGCCCGGTATACAATTGGCCTCATCTGCGATGGCATCATCTACGACAGTCTCAACTACGGCGGCCACATCTATGATGGTTCTTCGGTGACGGTCGTTGGCGATGGTCGTCTACGGCAGCCTCAATTATGATGATCGTCTACGACAGCCTCATCTATCTACGATGGTCTTCTACGACAGCCTTGTCTATGACGGTCATCTTCAATAATCTCGTCTACAATTGCCTTGTCTACGACTGCATCGTTTACGACAACAGCCTCATCTACAATAACCTCGCCTACCATAACCACATCTATGATGGCCTCGTCTACAACGGCCTAGTCTACAACTGCATCGTCTACGACTGCCTCGTCTTTGACGTAGGGCTCATCGACGTCCCACATTGTGTCGATGTCAGGCTAGTCGTCTGCATCCGCCTCGTCAACAACTATCACTGACCATATATACGACGACAAAAGCACCGTAGCCGTCAACAAGATGAAAAGACATTTAATCCAGAATAATTTAATGTCAAGAGTTAAGGGGACTAATATGAACATGTCCACAACGGTTAACAATACATGGGGATGCAATATGTGGAGCAATTTCAACACTTCGCTCTGCTTCCAACTTCAGAGCATGGGTCGGGTCCATGTAGCTCTAGTTCTAGACCTACAGAGCATGTTACGGGATTACTACAAACACTTTCCTGAGCCTGCAAGGTCACATTGAGTTCGATATGTCAGCATCCTCCGATGCTCCTGCCACAGAAAGAATGATCCAAGTGTCAAATATTGCCATGCTTCCCGGCAACAACACATTCACATCTGGTGATGATAGAGAGAAGGCCCACCAGATTCCTCACCAGATGATTCTTGGTGGTTTCCATACCCAGCAAACAAGCAATCGGTTTGTTTTCTTTCTTATAATTTTAAGTAGAAAAGCTGTGAAACATATTCAGATTGTCTAAATCTGGGGCATGGCCAACTGTCGAGGGAAATGGCCGCACGGTAGCTGAGCTCTGTTGCGCCATTCCCATACTATCCGTATATCTCCTGCTTGCCCCGGCCGCCTTTGCCCTATCCTGCGCCTGGCTGCAGACAATACCTAGCCCGACGTATGGACAAAGTTTTCTTGTCCTCGGGGGCGCTTATGCGGAGAGACGGGCCCTTGGCTGCTGTGTAGGCTCCAGAGATACGGTGCGCACCCGACTCTTCCCTGGGCGCGCACGGAAATCGATGCTGGGGTCGCGGCGTCGTGTGTGGGCCGCAAGTGTTGCCGGTCGGGGCCGGACCAGAATCTCTCACCTGCCGGTGCGGGCTTCGACACTGCGAGGCTGCCTCTGCACTAAGCGGCCGGGGTCTACACTCTTCATTACCGGCAATCCCCTGGAGTCTACAAGTTTCCGGTAAGCCAGTCTGAAGCAGCCAACGGCGTCCCGTGGCCTGAACACAGGTACGCTCGTCCCTTCGGCAGAGGCGCCTCCAGGGGGAATAGCGAGACTCCCAACCGCGGTGGGCTGATCCTACCTTTCTGTTCCTGGGCCCCTGTACACGCCGCGATGCCCCACGCTGGTGTCATTTACAGACCGCGTCGGTGTGGTGGACCCGACTTTGCTCTCTATCGGATGCTGGGAGACCCGCTGTGGGGAGCGGTACTGTTCAGCTTCTGCAACTCCTGATCTCCACAGTAAAGGTTGGGCTTCACATATTTTCACGCTATACGGTGGGGTCTCTCCCACACGCTTGTGCTACCCCGATTGGTCTTTGCTGCGCCACATGGGCCCTGATACAAGTAGTTTGGGCGGGGGACGCCTGGTAGGCGAAAACCGACAGGCCGGTGTGGGTTGATACCCGCGGCAGGCGGCGGCGAGTAGCCAGCGGGGCTGGTCCCCCCTACCATTTCTTTTCCGGTACGGATTAGGGCCCGCAACCAACAAGATGGCGACCGGCAAACTTGACAAATTTGCGTGGCAGAGGAACCAGGAGGGGGATCAGTCTAATTCAAACACCCCTGGGAAGCAACCAGAGCCCACACTACAGGACATTTTATCAGCAAGAACGACAGTGCGCACCTCCCTTGAAGCCAGTATTGCCACGGAGGTATCCCTGATAAGAGCAGACATGAAGAAAATGTCGGAACGTGTTGGGGCTGTCGAGGTAACCACTAAAGACTTTCAAACAGATTTAGAACTTCTCAAGCACCAAGTGTCTGAGCTCCGTACTACGCAGGAGGCACTAACGCTGCAACTTGATGACTATGAAGGCCGCATGAGATGCCATGACGTCCAAATCCTGGGCGTAACGGAGTGGGCGGAGGGGCCGGCGGCCGACCTCTTTTTGGAAGAATTGATTCTCCAGCAGCTTCAGCCGCGGGGCGTATCTAAATGTTTTTCTATTGAACGTGCCCACCGTGTACCTGGGGGCAGGCCTCGGCCTGGGGCACCGCCCCGGCCTCTCCTTGCAAGGGTGTTCAATTACCGCGATAGGGATGCTATTTTACAAACCGCAAGGGCGGCCCCACCAATAGTCATTGAAAATAGCAGGGTCACCTTCTTTCCTGACTTCACTCTGGGGGTCCAGAAACAGTGGCGCAAGAACTGTCCATGTATTGTACACAACACCTGGACTCACATGCAGGGTAGATATTTGGCAGTCACGGGCTCCTGGGAGGGACGTGTTCTTAATATTGTCTCTGTGTATGCCCCCCCCCCCCCCCCCCCCCCCGCCAGGGTTGCACAGATTGATGTTGCATGATATAGGTGCCATGCTGTTGGAACTACCCTTGGGAATTTGGGTGATTTTAACTTAACATTGGATGGTACTCTGGACCGTCTTCCCGGCCCGGGAGGACCCACTGAGGGGCTCGCAACTATTCGAGTTCGCTAATGCCCTGGGGGGAGTTGACATTTGGAGATGGCTTACCCCACTATACACAAGCGTCACGTTTCAATCTGGGGCACACGGTAGCCAATCTCGTATAGTCCACATATTCACGCATGCCCAGGATATCCACGCCTTCACAGGCGCCACATGCCTGGCTCGCGGGATCTCGGATCATTCTCTTGTCCTTGTGTCTTTTACAATACGACTGGCCAGACGCCCCGGTACTATTACTGTACAGCCATGGGCGTTGAGGATCCCTCACATTAAGGAAGCTCTACGTAAAGACACAGAATATTACTTTGCCGAAAATGTGGGCACCGTCGACTCGGCATTGACACTCTGGGGTGCGTTTGGAGCTGTAATTAAGGGTAGGGCCCTCTCCTTGGCGGTGGGACATAGGATCGAGAGATCCAGGAGGGTGGTTGAGATTGAAGCGGAGATATTAGATCTGGAGGAGTCGGTTGCGCGTGGCTCTGACCACGCAACTCAGCATAGCCTAAAAATCAAGAGACAGGAGACAGGACTATAAACAGTTACTTCTGGAAGAAGCCACAATGCGCTCCCTGTCCTCTCGACACAGGATTTATGAGCAAGGGGAACGAACGGGTAAACTCCTGGCGCGGCTGGAGCGCTAAGAGTAGGCTTAACGATGGGTCCATGTAATCGCAGCCCCGGATGGTACACTTTTCACGGATCCTCAACTTATAGCTGACACCTTCGCGTTTTATTATGAGGAGGTTTATATTAGCTTGCCGATATCTCAAGCAAGCTCCGATGGCAGCTGACCTACTAGCCACTATTGAGGTGATCAGCATCTCCCCACAGGATAGGGAGGCGCTGGAGGTGGATATCACTGAGAATGAGATTCAGAAGGCTTTCCACTGTGTCCGTTCTGGAAAGGCGATGGGTCCAAACGGACTTCCCATCGAGCTATTTAAACCCATGGCCACGCTGTTGGCTCCTCACTTGTTGAACCTTTATCAGGAGTGCTTCGTGTTGGGACTCCTTCCGGCTGATGTCTGTAACGCTGCCATTGTAGTCATTTCCCTCATGACAGTCGAGGCCAAAATCTTGGCCAAACTTTTGGCCAATCAACTCCTTCCTTATATCACCAACTTAGTTCACCCGGACCAACCCGGATTCATGCCGGGCAGAAACACGGCCCAAAATCTACGGAGAGTGAACGGGGCTCTCAGTAGGATTAACACTATCGAAGAAGACGCGGTCCTACTATCTTTAGATGCCAGCATGGCGTTTGATACCATTGAATGGGACTTCCTTTTCACTATATTGGCTCGCATGGGGTTCGGGCCCAAGATGATATGCTGGATTAGGTTATTGTATACTCAACCCACTGCACACATAGACATCAATAACCATCGTTCGGCCACTTTCACTCTACGCCGGGGCACGAGGCAGGGGTGCCCCTTGTCTCCTTTACTCTTCGCACTGTTATTGGAACCATTGGTCGTCTGGGTTAGGGGGGATCCAGCGATTCGGGGGCTCAAATGGACAGCGGATCATGAAGACCGCTTTTCGTTATACGCTGACGATATTCTCTTATATTTAGCCTCTCCAGCGCGATCAATACTGCGGGTGCTGCACATTTTTCATATTTTTGTTTCCCACTCGGGATATAGGATAAATTGGTCCAAATCCCAGATGTACGCGGTGTGGGGTGCTTCGCCCGCCCCCCCCCCTCCTCCTCCCAACCCCCCCCCAGTCCAAGGGGCTATAAGATACCGGTCACAACTTGCGGCTTTCGCTACCTTGGCATTTTCATCACCCCAGATGTTGATCTCTTTTATAAACGAAACCTGCTTGGGCCTCTTCAGCACCTTAAATCTGATGCCCATCACTGGCGATCTCTCCCCCTCACCCTCCTGGGACGTGCGTCCCTGTTTAAGATAATTGCGCTTCTACGCTTTCTCTACGTGTTGCAAAACACTCCCAATCCTGTCCCAGATTCCTATTTTGCCCAAATTGATGGCGCTGTATGGGGCCTATTGTGGGAAGACCGAGCCCCGCGCATTGCATTGCACTCACAATGGGATGGTACGACGGGGGCGTAGGGTTACCAGATCTATGACTCTCCTATCATGCTTCCCAATTGACTGCGATCAACAGTTGGGTGTTCAGCCCCCATGATGACCCCAATTTCCGCACAGACCACTGGCTCATGGGAACGGGTGGCTATAATAGAGCACTATACACAAATCCCCGCAAATTAGTTAACTGGCCCCACTGCCCGTACGGTTGAGACTTGGCACAGAGTCACAAGAAAGGTGGGTTGGCATAATCGCCTGACCAAGGCGACACCGCTATGGGAGCCTGAGATGCTGGGTTGACTTAGTCAATGCCCGGGGTTTGATGAATGGGACAAAATTGGAATTTCTACAGTGGGAGACATGTGGGTGAAAGGGAGGGTGGCCTCATTTAGTGACCTCCAGACAAAATACCAACTGCACCATCGGAGGCATTCAGGTACCTACAGATTAGCCATGCTATTTCGGCAGCCTTGCAGGTTGCTATTAAATCCCATGGACCACAAGGCAATATCACTCGCGTATAAAAAGCTTGTCAACAATCATGCAGATCCGCTACAGAAACTTAAAGGGTGCTGGGAAACAGACTTGGGTACTATAGAGGATGAGGATTGGCGTGACGCACTGGCTTCCCCCAGGGAAGTAGCCATTCCCATGCGGCTATGGCTCATCCAGTTGAAAATCCTCCATAGAGTCTACTTCAATGCCAAACTCCTATTCAGACTGGGTAGACGCCCTGACTTGCTCTGTCTCCGACACTGTAACCAAGTGGGTACTTTTGTCCACATCTTATGGGAGTGCCCACAAATACAGCAATACTGGGACGCAGTCACCCGTCAACTTGAGAGAACATGTGATAAGCCCTTGAAGCGATCTCCCCAGCTTTGTCTTCTTAATATTGTCTTCTTAATATTTGGAAGGCAACTGACCTCTCCCAGGCTGAACAGGCGTGGGTCTCGATGGGCTTTATTATCGCGAAGCGCAACATTCCCGTTGTTGAGATACTGGGCTAAGGATATGGACTCTGCAATGATTGCAGAAAAAATTGTATTTAAGGGACGGGCATGCCCTAGGAAATGGGCCCACAAATGGGGGAGGTGCAACAGATACAGAGGAGACATTTGTATCTCCCCTACGATAGAGCTGCGGCGCGAAAGACAAGCACAGTTGGACCAGTTAACACCTGAGGTTGTGTCCTCTCCCCTTCCCACTTGGAGAGTACACAGCTCCTAGACTTACATTATTCGTTGTGTTTGTTAAAGTGTTCACTCGTAGCAATGTGCCCCGAGGATGGCTGGTCACCGGCCAGAAGCATCGAAATGCTCAAGTTCGTGTTCGAAGGTGTGTGGATGAGAAGTTCCGAATACACTGTGGGGGATTGTAATCATCGCAATGATGCTTGATGTATACCGATACTATGTTGTTGAAAATAAAAATTGTTCTAAAACAGATTGTCTATATATCCAGGAAGAATTGCAAGTATGGAAAACCCTGTCACTCATAGCCCCACCTAACCAGCAAGAAGACATTCCCAACTATGTTCAGTGCTGCTGTATGGGCTGCCAATTCTCTGGCAATATGGGACAGGTATAACCACCAGATGTGATCAGACATTGCCACATACATAGAATTTCTACCAGAAGACCGAAAGGGCAGAAACAAAAGCAAACAATAAAAAAGATTTTGCAGTGGGAATGAAACATCCTCATCAGAAAACATAGATAGCATTATAGATATAGCTTCAATAGGATTCCCACAATTGGTAGGGTCAGTGGCCCTTCGACGACAAGGTTGGTTCAAGGCCACAACTTTATAACCTGAGGTGAAAATTTATCTAATAGTCGTACCTTACCATGGCGGAGTTCTGTTTGGCTAGCACGTCGACAGTGCCTTGAAAGCAGTGAAAGCTGACTGACACCGCAAGATCTTTTGGCACATTACAATTTCGAAAGAAACCCTTTTCAGGGACCCGCAAAAGAGACACTTATCTGTATCAAACAGGATACCAGAGGGATCAGACTGATCAACTCACTCAGTAGCCCTTGGGCTAGTTTACCTACAATGACAACGTTCTGGTGCTTCTTACCCCATCCTGTGGGAGAAACAATTAAAAAAATAATGTTATCTGTGGAGTAAAATAGCATCGGAAAAATAAGTCCTGGATCTCATCACATATGGTCAGATGGTACAGCTCACCCAGATTCTAACCACCACTCCACCAAAACAAGGGCGCCCACCTAATCTCCATCTGCTTTGGATAGGAGTGCTAGCTATGCTAACCAAAAAGGTTTCATAGAGAAAGGTCCACATTCTGAGCAAGGAACAGGCTTCTATTCTCTATTTTATCTTCATACACAAGAAAACAGAGGAGTGGCGATCCATCATAGTCCTCCGGAAATTAAACCAGTATTTTCAGAAACAATCCTTTTATGTGGTCACTTTCTCCAACACCGCATGACCGCTCTGAATTTATAGGATTCATACTTCCGCATTTCCACCTACACATCAAAGTTCTCCCATTTGGCTTCACATCAGCTTCCTGCATTTTTACCCAGTGTGTAGCTTCTGTGGCAGCTTTTTTTCCGGAAGGACGGTCATCAGGTATTCCACTACCTCCACAACTGGTTGATAAAAGCACCAACAACATTTCAAGCGTCCAAGGCCACAGAGGCTTGCCTAAAGTTGTTTGTCAAACTAGGTCTCCTTGTGAACTATCAAAGAGCATCAAATCCTCCATCCAAGAAGATACTGTCTGTTCCTGGGTCGCAACACTAGATACTGTCCAAGACAAAGACTTTCTATCCCAAGACGAGCAAAGAAGGCTCTAGGAACTTGCTCTCGAACAAAAAAAATATTCAGTGCATCTGTTCAATTAGTTTCTGGGAATCATGTCCTCAACTATCAATATGATCTCTCTTGCACACCTGAAAGTGAGAGCCTTACAGGAACAGCTACAAAAACAAAAGATTCAAACAAAAGAATTGTTCAAGGTGAACTTCACACAGGTATGATGGAAGATCTAGCCTGGTGGTCCCAGACCTCCCACCTGTCAGAGGACCTCACGTTCTTACCTCAAATACCTCACTTTGTAATGACTACGGATGCCTTCCTGGAGAGCTAGTGCGGTCATTTACAGAACCTGCAAACTCAAGCAAAGTGGTCTCAGCTGCAGAAGAGCATACATATCAATCAACTGGAGCTCAAAGCAATGCAATACATTAACAAAGCAGCAAAAGATCAGTGGCGTTATCCAAGGAAGATCAGGAAATCTGGAGTCTGCTTACAACCAACGGTCCCTATAATGTTTTTCCTATGTGTGTGGCAGTGTAAGGTCTATGTGCACTGCAGCCAAGGCTATGTTTGCCAGTAACCAGACAGCGCGTGTGGGTGCAGCGCCAAATATCGCTCCAAATTTGTGCTTAATAAAGGGAAAAGACTGCATTTTCGAACATAAAGCGCCACGTGAAGGGTCTTAAGGCAGGAATGCAATTTAGATACACAGGTCATGACATGAATTGCCAGTCCCTAGTGGCCCTGTGGTTCGGTAAAGACACAATCAATCGCTTGAAGCCAGCAGCTGGTTTGTAAAACTCCTGATCTGTTGGTTCTGTTTATTTCACACTTCACGACCTGTCCGTGGGCCAGGCTTGTGGGATGAGTGGTATGAAGTGGTAACACAATGCTCCCCAAGAAAGGATTCCTAATTAATGTATAGCCAGTCATTGAAGGAATAATTCTGTGATAAAACCTAATTGTCATTGTAGGAGAGTAGGGTCTGCTTTCTATGTTCACCCCCACTTTTTGCTTTTGCTTTACTGGTTTTCGACTTAGATGTGGCTGTGGGCCTGCTAATCAGACCCACAGCCCTGCTGTTCTCTCTCTAAATTAATACTATGTACTTTAGGTGCATAACCCATTTGGATAGGATCACCTTATTGGCCCCTGTACAGTGTACCCTAGGTACCCAGGGCATAGGTGTACCCTAGGCCTACCAGGGGCTGCAGCATGTATTATGCCACCCCTGGCCTGGCCTTCCATTCTGACACAACTGGCTGATCACTCAGCTGGGGCAAGGTCGTGTAATCACCCCTTGCTTAGGTGTAGTATTCCTATACCTAACTTACATATAGACACATGTGTACCTATCAGTCACTCCTATGGCAGGCCTTAACAATCCTGGAGGCAGAGTGCTTGGTAACATGTGAGATGGTGCTCTAGCATGAGCTGAGCCTGTCTGCAGCTTTCGGAACCTTGTCCTTATAGCTGTTCTATGATATAGCCTACCATATACTCTTAAAGTGCCTTATAATCTTAGACGGTTATGGTAACTATGGTTTGGCTTTATCAAAACATGTCGTGTAAGGTGTCTAACACTAGGGAATAATACCCCCATGCCATTTCTGGACATGAGAATATTATTCCCCCCTTCTAGAGGGAAAGACATGTTAAAATCATACTTCAACTGTTAGCCTCTGACCAAAGCCTCAGCATCACAAAATGGATGCTGCTGCCACGACACAAGTCTGACCTCCTGCAGCTGGGAGTGATCCCAGCCAGGGAGGCCTGGACAATAGGTTTCCTGCTTGGGGAGGTGCTAGCACCTCCCCAGACAGCCTTTAGTGTATTGGGGCAGGGTGGGCTGAAAGGAATGAGACATGCCTGGGGCACACAAGGTGTTCCTTGTGTAGTCCAGTTCAAACCGGCGCTGGGGCACTCCAGCCCCAGCTCTGGCGCGAAACTGGACAAAGGGAAGTGGGTGTAACCACCCCCTCCCAGGTCCCACCCATAAGGCGTGACCTAGCAGGTATCCCAGCCCCCCAGATTAGTATAAGAGTGGGAGTTGGGCCTCAAGACTTTAGATTATCCTGAACCTGCAAAACTGAACAGAAACTCTGGACCTTCGACATTCGACGAAAGAAGAAGACTGAAGAATCTCCCTTGTAGCCAAGGAGTGGCTACCCTGTGCAAACAGGCACCATCAAGAGACTACCCTTTGCTTTGCGACCGTTCTACGAGGAACCGACTGCAGAGCCCGACCAGAGCCTTGACTTCCAGACTTCTCCGACCCTCATCCACATCTGCAGCAGAGCTGAGATCCGTGGAGGCGACGAGCGACGTGGGACCGGCTACCTGGGAAAAGTGGCTAGTAACTTACAGCGCAGCTTCTGAGGCACCCTCGAAGTTGTGCACCGGGGATTGAGAAGCCCCAACCCCAAGCACCATCTGCACCGAAGATCAGCCCCCCACACTCCACGAGTCCTGCGTGGGGCCCTTCAGCATTTTCCTGCTTGCCGCGTCTGTCCGGTTGCTTGCCCGCTGGCTAGTGGCCTCTGTGACGACGCACCCTGAAATCTTCTGCACTGGTTTGGCTCCTCCAGACTGGCTCCCGCTTCTCTGCAAAGAAGAAGCACCCCAGACCTTCCTGGTCTGCACCAGAAGCAAGTCCTTTGTTCTTCGTGGGTTCCGCTTGCCAAGGCTTGGTGAGTCCTAGTCCAACTTCGACGCCGCCGACAGCAAGAGCCTTCGTGGGACAGCTCGCCTCCTGGTCCTGGTCGTCCTCGACGCTTCCTGGTCCTCCTGGCTGCAGCGACAAGCTTCACCTTCCCCTGCAACTCTTCACGACATCGCCTGGTTCCTTCCTGGTTCCACGTGGTCACTGGCTAGTGACCTTGACTCTGTCCCTTCTGCTTGCAGGTTTCTTCTCTTCTGGATCCCAGCCTTGGGATCCACCGGACACTCTCCCCTGACTGCCTGTCAGCATCTTTCTTCAGGCATCCATAGGAGTCGACGACGAAAACGACGCATCTTCACCCCTATGCACCCGCAGCCTGTGGGCTAGGTAACTTGGGTACTCCGGTGCTCATCAGGATAGTGACTATCCTAGTGTCTAGTTTTCAAGTCTCAACTTCCTAGCTACTCCGGAAGTGTCCTAAATCTACCGTTTTCTAAACTGTACTATTGCTATTGACTTTTACGCATTACGCGTGAGTGTTTCCACTCTGCACACGAATCCCGTGGGCCTCCCACTTCCTAACTAACGCTAGTGTAGTGTAGCCCCAGCGATTCCCTAGGCCTAGGCCTATTCTATTTCCGTGACAGTGGTTCTTATACCACTTATTTAGTATATGGTTTGCGTGGCCCCTAGGGCCTAACTGTATTACTTACCTGTGTGACTTACTGTATGCATTAATAAGACTGTGTTGTACTTACCTCTAATCTCATAAAGAGTGCTGAGGGTTTGCTTAGAATAAATACACTTTATTTTATATATATATCTGTTGTGGTGTCCTTTCATTTGGTATTCAAGGGATTATATATGGTATCACAGCTGGCTTCACATGCCATTCAGAGTTTAGCCTAAGACTGCTCTTGTCCATGCTACCACTAGGATAGCTGGTCTATAAGGTTGACTTTACAACCAATCACCATAAGGGTATTTGGACTGATATAAGGTGTACACTATAACTAGTGACATCATACATCAGGCCAACTTCTCACAGTCATTCTCCAGTATTTGGGGTGTCTTTCATAGATTCACATGCCTGAATCATTCCCCGTCATCGGAGTGGGAGTCCCACGGTACATAGAAAAGCAATAATTATGCATATAACAACCAAAAAACCCTGGTAACCTGAACCAGGAAGTAAAGTAGCCTAAGCTACCAGGAAAAACTTCCACATCTATGACTATCACAGTCATTATATCCAGTCCAAACTGCAGCCAATCAGGCGACAGCACCCACCAGAATGTTCTCCTCAGAGGCTCAGGCTCTCAGATTTTCTACCGCACGTCGTGTGAAGGGAGTCTCCCTGAGCTCTGCTCAGTACTTCAAGTTTTCACTGCTGTTTTACAGTCTTCAAGGATGTCAACTTCAAAAAGATCCCTCTTCAGACCTTGTGAGTCCTGCGGGAAGCTTCGGCTTTTTTCTGAAGACCCTCACAATAAATGTATCTATTGCCTCTATCCTGATCATGAGGTGAAGGAGTGTAAGATTTGCCGGACTTTCCCTCAGTAAACCTTCCGGGATAGAGAAGGGCGCCTTCTTCTGTGGCTACACAAGTTCAAGGATAAAGACACTCCTTCGTCAGAGATAGAAAGTGTCTCTGGATCCACTGTCTCTTCCAGAAAAAGGGTGGCTGAAGAAGAGTTTTCTTCTCCTGGGGCGAAGGTGTTGAGGAGAGCCCAGCCTGTTAAGGGCTCTGGTCAGTCTTCATCTTCATCTAGGAAGACGTCTCCACCTTCAGGAACCAAGCCCTCTACGCCTGTGACAAAATCAGGAATAACTCTACCACCTAAAAGTTTTCCTGACAGGATTAGTCGTCGACGGTTATCATCGTCGACGCGGTTTCAACGTCGACGATTACATTCTCGTCGCCAAGACCTGCAATGATAATGACTTCAGCTTCGTCTCCATCGACGCTGGTCTCAGTGAGTGTTAAGCCCATCTCGTCGACGAAGGAAGTGTCATCACTCGTCTCCACTCCGTCGACGGTAAGAAGTAAGAAAATGACTCAGTCTACGAAGACTTCCTCGTCGGCGGCTGCATCGTCGCCGAAGATTGCTGTACCGCCGACGATTGCCCCGTCGACGAAAACGGACTCGTCGACGCAGATTCACTCGTCGACGAAGATGGACCCGTCGACGAAGGTCTCGTCGGCGGCCTCGTCGACAAAGATGCCCTCGTCGGCGGCGGCCTCGTCAACGAAACCAACATCGTTGTCGAAGATGGCTTCTACATCAGGAATACCGTCGTCGACGGCTCCGTCGACGCGCATATCATCATCTCTTTTGTCTACCTGCACGCATATGCAGGTATGGACTGCGACTCCGTCGTCTGCACTGTCTGATCAAACGGCAACGGCGACTACACTTCTTCAGCGCCGTGGGTCATCTTTGGAAGCTATTTCGCCTTTAAAGTTGCCGGCGCAGCTTCTGCAATCGGAGGACGACGACTCCGGAGAGGATGAAAGGTTTCGGACTGCAAGGAGTCCATCGGAGCTCTTTATCAAATTTCAGGACGACGACCAGGCCGAAGATCCTGATGCTGCACCACAGTCGCCACCTCCTGTACCAGTGCCTTCTGCTCAAATGCCATTGGACTTGCTCGATAATCTGCAGTATATGCTGCAGGACTATTCTAGGCGTTTCCCTCCTTCGGAATCGGCGGCATCCCTTCCGTCGACGCCTATGCCAAGAGTGTCGATACCGTCTTTTCAGTCTCCAAGACCACCTTCCCCATTGCCATCTCGTCACTCGCATGCTACTGACGATGAAAGGGAAGAAGGAGAAGTAGATGATCAATCTGTGATGTCGGAGTGGGACGATTATCAGGTGCAAACTCCATCTCCAAGTGCTCCAGCCCCGGTGGATTCTCCCCCGGTGGATATCGGAAATTTCCATTCACTTATGGAGAGAGCTACCAAGAGATTCCTGATTCCCATGGAAGCAAAGGATTAGGACTGCTTCCTTTATGATTTTAAAGACCAACCGAGGAAGCAGGTTCGGGCAATCCCAATCATTGATTTCATTTGGAAGGAGAGATTACGACTAATGGCTACTCCAAACTCTCTTCCAGCAGTGTTACCACGGTTGGATAAAAAGTATAAGGCCCCAAGTAACTCACCAGCATGCCTTGTTGGTCAACCTAAAGCAGACTCTGTTATAGCTCAAGCGGCCCAGAGACGGGCTAGGAACCCATCATCGCCCATATCAGCTCCACCTGACAGACGGCAGGAGATTGGATGCAATAGGAAAGAAGGTTTCCACGATGGCAGCAACCACAGTTCGAGCTGCAAACTCCCTGGCTATATTGGGGAGATACGATCGCCAGATGTGGTCCGACATCTCGCCTTTCATCGATATGTTACCGGAGCCTTCAAAATCCGAGGCCTTAAAGATCTTGCAGGAAGGGGAGAATGCATCAGCAGAGATCATTGATGCAGCAGTGGATGTGGCATCTACTGGGTTCTGGTAGTTGGCAGGAGCTGCAGTGTTAAGGAGGCAGGGTTGGCTAAAGTCAACGACTTTTCGTCAGGAGGTGCAGTCAAAGATCATAGACGTATCATTTGATGGTGAGTCCTTATTTGGTCCACATGTGGATGAAGCACTACAGGCGATTAAGAAGGATACGGAGACGGCGAGGTCTCTAGGTAGCCTGCAATTCCGGAAGTCTTCCTTCCGTGGTGCCAGAGGACGTGGATCATTCTCTAGCAGGGGAGGTTATAGTCAGCAGCGTTCTTGTAGGAAACAATCCTTTCGTGGACGAGAGTCCAGTAAGAAACAATGAGGTCTGCCACCTGCCACCATCTCTACCGTTGCCCCGTACAAAAATTAGAGGTCAATGATCCCACTTTTATTCAAAGTGGTCCAAGATTACGACAGACAAGTGGGTATTGGATATAGTATCCAGAGGCCATGCTCTGGAATTCACAAAAATTCTGCCAAATTCTCCTCCCAAGGGTCCACCCCTGCTCATCTCGAGCTTTTTTCCCAAATAAATCTGATGGTTCAAAAGGGAGCAATCGAAAAAGTCCCTCTACTGCAGAAAGGAACGGGCTTTTATTCAAGGTTTTTCCTCATCCGGAAAAAGTCAGGAGAGTGGCGTCCAATTCTCGATCTTCACGCTCTCAACAAATTTTTAAAGAAAATGTCTTTCCGGATGTTAACGCTCCAAGAAATTCTACAGTTGCTTTTGATGGGGGATTACATGGCCACCCTCGACCTACAGAACGCTTATTTTCATGTACCAATCCTACTCAGGCACAGAACATTTCTACGGTTCAGAGTGGCTGGCAGGGATTTTCAATTCAGAGTCCTCCCATTTGGACTCCGTTCTGCGCCCAGAGTATTCACAAAGGTCATGGCGCCAGTGACTGCACATCTCCGTCTGCACGGAATTCAAATTTTCCCGTACCTGGACGACTGCCTTATCAGTTTCAGTCCGTGTGTACAAATCCTTCCTAGGAATGATTTCTTCTTGCATTCATCTCATTCCCAACTGCCGGTACAGAATGAGCTCCTCTTGCAACGGCCTCAATCTGCAATGGCTTCAGATCACAGGGTCATTCGAGGTTATCATTCACATCACCGCAAGAATGCGGGACGCCTTTCAGTGGTGGGGTCAGATGAAGCACTTGAAGGAGGGTTGTCCATTTCTGGTCGAAATGCCGGATTTCACCATCACCACAGATTCATCCCTCGAGGGTTGGGGAGCGCACCTTCAAGGAATGACAGTCAATGGCAGGTGGACTCTAGAACAAAGAAAGTGGCATATCAACCTCTTAGAGCTGCGAGCCATATTCTTGGCTTTAAAATCCTTCCAAGCCGTGATCAGAGGAGCATGCGTACTAGTAAGAACAGACAATACGACGACAAGTATGCATTACTTGAACAAACAAGGCGGGACGAGGTCAGCCCTACTATCTCAGCAAGCGCAGGAGATTTGGGATTGGGCGATCCGTCACAAGATCAGCATCAAAGCCATTCACGTCCCGGGAATCACCAATGTTCTGGCGGATTCCCTCAGCAGAACCACAACGTCGAATCACGAATGGGAACTACACCAACCATCCCTGGACGAAGTGTTTCAGAAATGGGGGCATCCCGATCTCTACCTCTTTGCAACTGCCAGAACCGCACATGCCCATTCTTTGCAAGTTGGGTTCCCCACAAAAGATCGCTGGGAAATGCTTTTTCGATGAAATGGTCGCAAATTTATGCCTACGCTTTTCCACTGATTCCGTTGGTTCCACGGGTTCTGCGCAAGATCAAACAGCCTTGCCGCATGATCTTAATTGCTCCCAGATGGCCCCGCCAGTACTGGTTTACGGAACTTCTCCTCCTCTCGGAGGCCGAGCCCATGCAGTTTCGACCAATTCCACAGCTTCTGACCCTTCAGAACGGTCAAATTTATCATCCGGACCAAACATCGCTGAGATTAGCGGCATGGCTCCTCAACACCTTGAATTTGCACACCTAGATATCCCTCCAGACTGTCAAGAGGTTTTGGCCAATGCTCGAGCACCCGCTACTGTAAAAACCTATAAATTAAAGTGGAAAAGATTTTGCATGTGGTGTCAATCTGCTAATCTTCATCCTATCCATGCAAGACCAGAGCAAATTCTGCCTTTCTTTCTACAGTTGGCAAGGTCCGGTCTTTCCCATTCTACTCTGAAGGTGTTCTTGGCGGCAATTTCAAGGTTTCGGCAGGATGGTGTCAACTCTCTTTATTCCATTAGAGTCATCCAACAATTTTTTAAGGGGTTATTTCGGATGTTCCCTCCAATTCGGCGTCCACCTCCTTCTTGGAACCTTAATATAGTGCTTTCCCAACTAATGCGGCATCCTTTCGAGCCCATTCACAAGGTGGATCTAAAGTTCCTCTCTTGGAAGGTTTCCTAATTGCTGGCCTTAACATCAACCAGAAGAGTTAGTGATCTCCAAGCGTTCACTGTTCTTCCACCCTTTCTGCAATTCTCATCTGAATCTGTAGTGCTGCGCACTAATCCAAAATTTATGCCAAAGGTTCCGACGAATTTCCATCTTAATGAACCTATAATTTTGAAAACATTCTTCCCAAATCCGCTAAGAGCTGGAGAAAAGGGCCTTGCATTCTCTAGACATCAAGAGATGTCTGAAGTTTTATTTACAGCGGACAGCATCAATACGCAAATCGGACCAACTCTTTGTAGCATATGGTAAACCGCGCCAAGGCCATTCAGTATCAAAGCCAACTATAGCTCGTTGGATCTCTGCTGCAATTTGTTTATGCCATGACCAAGCTGGAAGACCATTGCAAGCGACCCCAAGAGCACACTCTATGAGAGCGATCTCTTCATCTACAGCGCTTTTCACCAGTGTGCCTCTTCATCAGATCTGTAAAGCTGCAACATGGTCCAGCAGACCTACTTTTACCAAACACTACTGTTTGGAAGCTGCAAGTGATGTGGATGCATCAGTCGGAAAAGCTGTTCTACGCAATCTTTTCAAATAAGGTGAGCCTCTGTTCTCCCTCCTCCACTATGCTTTTATAAGACGTTTTTTCCATGCTATTTCTGGCTTGAAATTATTTTCCAGATGTTGAAACACACATGTATTTCTCTGTGGTTATACTGTTTCATAATGTATAAGGTCTATGATACAAAACAGCGTCTTATGAGCATAAGGTTACGTACTGCTATCTATTCTGATTCAGGCATGTGAATCTATGAAAGACACCCCAAATACTGGAGAAGAACAATAGTTACTTACCTGTAATCTGTGGTTCTCCAGTATTGGTGTCTCTCATAGATTCAAATGCAACCCGCCCACCTCCCCTCAGAGGCTTTTTAGGCTGTTATGTATTACTTCACTCCTGTGCGAGAAAATCTGAGAGCCTGAGCCTCTGAGGAGAACATTCTGGTGGGTGCTGTCGCCTGATTGGCTGCAGTTTGGACTGGATATAATGACTGTGATAGTCATAGATGTGGAAGTTTTTTCCTGGTAGCTTAGGCTACTTTACTTCCTGGTTCAGGTTACCAGGGGTTTTTGGTTGTTATATGCATAATTATTGCTTTTCTATGTACCGTGGGACTCCCACTCTGACGACGGGGAATGATTCAGGCATGTGATTCTATGAAAGACACCAATACTGGAGAACGATAGATTACAGGTAAGTAACTATTGTTCTTTGTATCCATCGCTGCAATGACAGAACACACAATATTCCCTCCTTAGTCTTAAAGCGCTTTACACAAATTGCAACAAACCTATTTATTATCCCAAAATTATCACATCTTTACGAGAGGCCAATACGTGCCACTTGTTAACATTTTTACTTGGTGCAAGGGTCAGACATGATACTGAATTTGCACTTTAAGCAAAAATCATCTGATTTCGCTTTTAACCTCTCCTCAAACGCTAGGGTGCAGGTGCCCAGGAGCAAATACTGTCTGTGCGGGGAAACCCCAGGCCTACTTTTGAAAGGGTGCTAGTAGCACCATGTGGGAGCAGCTGGTGCCGTCTGTGATTATACTGCCCTTTAGGCATTCATTGCAAAGTCATATTGATCACTGTCCCTTCTTCCTGAGCCTCCAAGAGCACCTACCCAGAGAGGACTCACTAATTTTGTCATCTAATCAGTTGTGTACAGCAGGGGAGCTCTAAAATGTTAATCTGACTTAATATTTCATGCATTTTTCCAGTCTATACAAAATGCCTAGAAAGCAGAGTTTAGGACACACCTGTAATTTTGTTGGCCACCCCCCTTTTAGAGACCCCCCCCCCTGGTTTTATCATCCCACTTAAAGCCCTTCTCATAATTACAATAATATTATGAAAACATCTCACATAGCAATTTGAAACCTTGGCAGCTATGGTGCTATATTTCTTTACTTGATAGAGCTGGGCTACGGGGTGATTGTGTGCTTTTGTTTAACGTTTTCATGTTAATCGCAGCACCCATCATGAGCTGCAATTATCATGAAAACTTTAACAAATGCACACAGTCACCCCCCACAGCCCCACTTCACACACAGCCTGCCCGCTCGGGGGGACAGAGGTGCGTGCACATGCACCTTACAGGGAACAGTGCTTACAACACACAATAACTCTTCGGGCCGAAAATGTTCCCGGGACTAGCAATCTCTTAGCAGACATGCTAAGCAGAACTGGAAACAGCATCCACGAATGGGAGTTTGATCAGTTGGCACTAAATATGATCTTCTCATTCTGGGGCAAACCGGCTGTAGATCTCTTTGCAACAAACTAAAACTGCAAATTCCACTTCTTTGCTAGTTGGCACCCACAAGGGCAGAAGTAGGTCATGGTTGCTATTCCCGCTACTTTCTGGTGCCCAAGAAAGACGGAGGCAGCTGTCCTATCCTAGACCTGATCCCTCTCAATTTCTTCTTGAAAGAGAAGAAATTCATTAAGCTCACGATCGAGTCCTGTCTGCCCTGGACCCGGGAGACTAGATGGTAGCATTGGACTTGCTGAACGCATACTTCCACGTTACCGTCCTGCCTGCCCAAAGACCATGCCTGCGGTTCATGGTAGACCACGAGCATTTTCAGTTCACCGTGCTCCTCTTTGACCTTACCAGCGCCCCTCGGGTATTCCCCAAGGTGAGGGCTGTGGTTGCTGCTCATCTGCAGTGATCAGGGGTGCCAGTCTTCCCCTATGTCGACAGCTGGCTGTTGAAGTCGAGCTCACGACAGGCGGTCGTTTTCCACCTCCAGACCACGGCGGACCGCCTGCATCACAGGGGTTCCCATCAATGTACCAAAGTGATACCTGATCCCTTCTCAGACACCTCCTTTCATCTGGGCTGGTCACAGTGTATTTTTGGGCTTAGCCTCATTAGCGGCGAGTCCAGGATATTCTGGCTATTATATTGATATTTTAGCCTCTATCCTGGATTTCGGTGAGTCTGACTCTAAGTCTGCTGGACCTCATTGCCTTCTGCATCTTGCTTGTGACGCATGCCGACTGGCATATGCAGGCTTTTTAGTAGGATCTGAAGTTCCACTGGGTGCAGCATATAAGGAGTGTCTCCGACATGGGCCAGATCTCGGAAGGCACTGCAAAAAACCTGCAGTGATGTCTAACGAACCACGATTGGGTTAGAGGCAGACCCCTCTCCCTTCCCCTACCCGATCTGACAGTATTGACAGATGCGTCACTTCTGGGCTGGGTTGACTGTCTAGCAGAGGTGGAGATCAGAGGACTTTGGTCTCTGGCGGAAACCGGACTACACATCAACCTTGTGGAGCTCAGAGTGATCCCTGGTGGTGAACACGTGGCAAGCTTTGTGAATGCCAGAGCGTAGAAACTCTGCCAAAGATGCCTAGTGGTTCATGAGTGTGGGGTCTCCAAACCGAGGTTGTGCAAGGTCTCTTTTAGCAGTGGGTAGAGCCTTGTTTAGATCTGTTCGCCGCTGCAGAGAATGCGCAATGTCATCAGTTTTGCGCACAGAAATTTCCAAGACGGCTCTCGCTCAAAGCCACTTTTCGTCCCAAGTGAAGCTTCAACCTCCTCTATACCTTTTCGTTAATACCGTTCCTACCCAAATTTCTCAAAAAGATCATGAACGACCCAGCCCAATTCATCCTTGTGGCTCTGGAATAGGCTTAGAGAGTCTGGTATCCCGAGCTGTTGAGCATGTCCATATCCTCCGATCAGGCTGCCCCTTTGGGAGGATCTTCTGTCGCAGAGTAGGATTCACCACCATGAAGATTAAACAGAGACAGTTGACAGCTTTTAACCTTCCGCCCTAAGTCTGTAATGTTATCTTGGCAGCTTGGAGTCCCTCCACCAAGACGGTATAAGCCGGCCGTTGGAGCAGGTTAGTGGCATGGTGTACAGACAAACAGGTTGACTGACCCCTTATCTGCACCCCTTTCTCAGGTTCTTTTGTTGATCTTTACCCTGCCCCAGCAGGGCTCTGCTTTGGCATGTTGAAGGGTTATTTCTCTGCTGTCTCTACTTTTCTGCTGCTGCAAGAATAGCCTTCCCTTTTCAAGTCCCTTATTGTAAATATGTTCCTTAAAGGTCTACAGCACATGTTCCTTCAGCTCCCTTCGTTATGCCTCAATGGGACCTCATTTTTGTTTTTACTTTTTTTGTGTGTGCTCCCTTTGAGCCGCTTCATAACTGCCCCCTGAGGCTCCTCACTATCAAGACAGCCTTTCTGCTGGCAATTACATCTGCCTGGAGGGTTAGTGAACTGCAGGTGCTGTCATCTCAGCCTCTATACATTTCTTTTTACCCAGAAAAACTGGTCCTTCGGACTCGAGCATCCTTATTGCCAAAGGAAGTTAGCCTGTTTCACGTAGGCCAAGGTAAGGAATCTGCGACTAGTTAGTCTCGACCAGATAAGGTGTTACCGAAGGTAAGTAACTTATTCTGCAGGTACATAACTAGTTTCTTGTGTCACAACTAACAACTCATGGTTAGGACCCTGCTATTCAGTATAAACAGTTTACAAAAGAAGCAGGGATTAAATTGAACATAAAAATGCAACAGGAATGCGACAGGGCTGCCCCCTGTCCCCATTTCTATTCGCCCTGGCTGTGGAACCTCTGGCGGCGTGGGTATGCAATGACCCAGTGCTCCGGGGCTTTGAGTGGCCATAGTTGCGACCCAGCTGCATAGTGCTTTATGCAGATGATGTCCTTTTCTTTATGACCGACCAACGGATTTTGGGCCCATGAATCCTGCAGATCCTCTGAGTATTTGGTCAGACCACCAGGCTCCATACTAACCCCTCTAAATCCGTGCTGTTCCCGGTATGCGGAGACTAGGGACGAGGCACCTGGGCGGCCCAATTGACCCAAACGACCCAGGGCTTTAAATACTTAATAATAATAATCCACATTTGTAAAGCGCGAACAATCACCCGTAAGGGTCTCTAGGCGCTGGGGGCCGTTGGGAAGATTAAGCAAGCTATTGCCCAGAGTCGCATGGTGCTGGGCTAATCTGTCGCTGGCGATCGAACCGTGATCCACAGATTCCGAAGTCAGACGCCCTGGCCACGGCGCCACACCTCTTCACTGGGTATCTTCATGTCGCCTTGCCCAAGGATTTCATGGGCACACTATATAAATCCACTTGTTGCCAGTCTCCGAGAGAAGACAACAATATGGTCCCCTCTTGCGCTCTCGCTGTAAGGGTGCTCAGTGATTTTTAAAATGGTCTCTCTACATAGAGTATTATACTGGCTGCAGAACTCTCCATATCACATACTGCGATCCTGGTTTGCACAAATAAATACCATCCATACTAAATTCCTATGAAATGGTGGGGTGATTCGGGTGGCACTACAAACCTGCGCCCAATCGACATATTGCGGTGGCATTGCAGCGGCGGATGTATATTGCTATTACGCAGACTCCTGTTTATTAATCATAAATGAATGGTAGTACAGCTCACCAACGGACCCGGCGTTTGCACTGGAGCATGCAGCGATGGATGGTGTCCCTCTCCTTCGGCTATTATACAGCGCACAGAGCCTAGACTTCCTACCTCATGCCAGCAGAACAGTGGTTCGACTCTGGAGGTACACGGTTGAGCAGATGGGTTGGCGTGGCAGACTGGCCCAATCGACTCCCCTGTGGCACAGTACCCATCTACTCCAGGTGGTGGCTCCAACGGGAATCCGCAAATGGGAACTGGTGGGCATATCCACACTGGGGGATGTTATGCAGGGCACTACTCTAGAGTCCTTCCACCAGTTACAGGCAGAAATTCAGTTGCGTAACATGCAATTTTATAAATACCTCCAATTGTGCCACACTCTTACTCCCACGATTCTTTCGTTGGACACTCTGCCGGAGTTCCACCCCCTTGAGGGCCGCCTTCTCATGGGAGACCTGGGTGCACATAAACTCCGTCAGCTCTATCAGACCTTAACGACAAACACCAGAACATTACATAAAACTAGAAGGGCGTGGCAGGACGACATACCAGACTCAACAGATGACGACTGGGCTGAAGCCCTAGCTGGCCCCCGGGGAGCGGCTGCGCCTTCTTAATACTGCCTCGTGTATACTATACACAACTCCGTCTCTGGAGGATGGGGGTCATCCAATCACCCCACTGTTTATGTTGCGTAAGGGAAGAGGGAACTTTTATACATACGGTCTGGAGCTGCACAGCATTACAGCCCGTCTGGCGCATAGTCTCAAACTGTCTGGGCATTGTATTGTCCTGGAATCTCCCATATGACCCAAAATTATTTCTACTACATAGCACTGATGGGATAGGGGGAAACCAGTATAAACAGCACCTGCTCTTCCAGGCCCTCACTATTGCTAAGCGTGACATCACCCAGTTATGAAAGGGGGCTTCTCCCCCGACATTGGGGACCTGGAGAAAAGACCTTGACAGATGCATGGGAGCAGAGATTGTGGTGTTCCAAGCACGAGGCTGCCCCCAGAAACACAGGAAAATATGGTCCAGATGGGCAACATATCTGGGTATAGACTTACCTCCCCTTCTGTAGTAGGGGATCTCTGTGTATAGTCATAATCTATGAATAATCCCCACCCATGTGCGGGGACCCCGGAGCAATCAAAAATATCTCTTAAGCTGTCCCGCATTTGCAAACCTGCAAAGACACTTAAGAGACAGACAAAATAATACAGCCTAATCACAACAAGGCTGTACTGGCCAGCACTTCCTCTGAAGTGAACACAACAGCCAAAATAAAGTTGAAATGTCATTTTTATTCACATTTGACATGTTCCTTTATTATCACACACTCCCTTCACCAAAATCCCTTTAAACAATAGAGAGGAAGGGGTGGACAGACCAGCCCTATAGGCTGTCATTATGTGTCTGCTAAAGGGATACCGTGCCTTTAAGAAACTCTCCAGAGACCCCCGGTATCCCAGGATGCACAGCCAACACAAGTTACTTTCAGTTCTTTTTTCCGGCTCCTGCTAGCAGGACCCTGGAGCTTGAGCTCTACCCTTTTGGGTGGTTTACTTGATTAAAATTGGATTTTTTGGATAAATAGTGTTTTCATTCGACGTCTAGAGCCTTTGTCTACTACTGCCTGCAATCTGGAGCAGTTTTGGCCCACTCTTAGCATGGCTTTGTCCGATAACTGCCCTGAGTGTGGGAGGAAAAAGGCTAAGACGGACCCACATGATGTGTGTATCCTCTGCTTGTCGCCCTCACATGTCCCAGCTACATGTGCCATCTGCAAAACCTTTTCTAAGAGGACCCTGAGGGACAGGGAGAAGATTCGCCTTCAGGGACAGGAGCAGCAGAGGACCGGTGGGACTTCGGGGCATGGAGGGTCTCATTCCCCCTCCTCCGCCCATGCTTCAGCCCCTGGAGGGACCTCCGGGCAGAGCAGGGAGCAGAAACGGCACCTACCGGCTGGTAGGTCGCGTTCGACGTCGAAGGCGACGACGACGGCGAGAGAGAAGGCACCGGTATGTTCGCCGTCGATCCAGGGCTCTGGGTCGCGGCAGCCTCGGCGTTCGACGTCGAGGGAGGGGCCGGCGAGACCCGGGACCGGGTCGCCGTCGCAGGTGTCACGGTCGACGTCAACAACACATCGACGTCGTACCGAGCCCCATGGACTTCACTCGCCACCTTCGCGGTCAACCCACGGCTCGACGCTGACGGAGTCGACGCCGAGATCCCGGCGCCCGCCGTCCAGGCGGAGACGGTCGCCGGCGAGGCACAGGTCGCCGGCGAGGCACAGGTCGCCGTCGAGGCACAGGTCGCCGTCGAGGCACAGGTCGCCGTCGAGGCACAGGTCGCCGTCGAGGCACAGGTCGTCGACGTCGAGACACCAGCGGTCGACGTCGAGACACCAGCGGTCGACGTCGAAACATCAGAAGTCGACGTCGAGGCAGAAGTCGACGTCGAGGCAGAAGTCGACGTCGAGGCAGAAGTCGACACCGCGGCGACGGAGGTCGAGGCGTGGTTCGACGTCGAGGAGGCGTGGTTCGACGTCGAGGAGGCGTGGTTCGACGTCGAGGAGGCGTGGTTCGACGTC
This sequence comes from Triturus cristatus, assembly GCF_964204655.1. NCBI lineage: Eukaryota > Metazoa > Chordata > Amphibia > Caudata > Salamandridae > Triturus > Triturus cristatus. Next base: position 198,886,256 of record NC_140586.1, on the reverse strand, counting down.
GAGGAGGCATGGTTCGACGTCGAGGAGGCATGGTTCGACGTCGAGAGGACGCTCGACTGCGAGACGGCGTTCGACGTCGAGGGCTAAGAGACGCCGGACGAGGTCGACGTACAGTTCGACGTCACAGACATCGGGGAACACGTCCTCAGTGATTACGATCTCCAGTCGGGGATCGGGGAGACGCGGACGTTCCCCGTCGGTGGCTTCCACGCGGGACAGGCCCGCCAAGAAGAGGAGAGTGGCCGCGAGCCCGGACAGTTCTGATGGGGGCTCGCCTGCTAGGAGTAATGGGGCTTCGGAACATCTGTCCCCGCTGCGTACCCAGCAGCCGCCTCTGCCTCCTGTGCCCGACCTTCCACCGGCGCCTCCACCGGTGCCTGCCCTTCCTCCTCCTCCTCTCCCTCCGCCCCCTCCTCCGCTGCCTCTGCCCGTGCCTCAGCTGCCTACGTCGCCGCCACAGCCTCCGCCCCCGAGGGTTCCTCACAGGCAGAGATCTCGCTCTCGCCCTCGCAGGCGATCACGGAGTAGGCGCAGATCGTCCACTCGCTCTGGACATGGACGACGGAGGTATCGGTCTCGTTCCAGAGGCTCGAGGGGCACGTACTCTTCTGGGGCTTGCCGGTTTTCGCCCTCGCTGTCGGAGACGCCTCCTACCCGCGTCTCGCCGGTGGATGACATTGCCACGTTCCAGGAGGTGCTGATGAGAGGGGCTGCGAAGTTGGGGATATCAGTCATTACCCCTATTCCCACTACTTCTGTGATCTTTGAGACTTTGCATAAGGCTCATCTGTCGCGCCCCCTCCTCCCGTTGGTTCCGGGGTTGGAGGAACCTGCAATGGAGGTGTTCTTGACGCCGGCCGTGGTGAAACCGGCGCCCTCGAGACTGCTAAAAAAGTACAGGGCTCCTGACTCGGACCCGGCGTTCCTCAGAGTGGATCCTCCACCGGATTCTGTTATCGTGGCGGCGGCTCGTAAGCAACACTCTACGACGCCTTCATCCATGGCTCCTCCGGATAAGGAGAGTCGCAAAATGGACTCCTTGGGGAGGAGGATGTGCTCCACGTCGGCCACTACGATGAAGGCCGCTAGCGCCTCCGCTCTGTTGGGGCGCTATGACAGGTCTCTTTGGGACTCCCTGCAACAGTTCGCTGCCTCCCTGCCTAGAGACAAGAGGGAGGACTTTCAGGAGGTGCTGAACGAGGGCATGATGGTCTCTAATCAGATCATCAGTGCGGCGGGGGATGTGTCGCTGCTGGCGGCCCATGGGTACTGCCACGGCATACACATGAGGAGGCATTCCTGGCTGCGGCTGACCCCGCTCAAGCCTGAAGCGCAGCAGAAGATCGCCAATTTACCATTCTCTGGCACAACGCTGTTCGGGTCACATGCAGATGACGAGATGGCCCGCATGAAGGCTGAGGCGGAAACTCTGAAGGCGGTGGGGCTGGAGAGGCCCAAGGAGCAGAGGAGGTCCTTCCGATCCTCGGGCAGGCGCTACGCCAAGCAGAGAGGCCAAGGGCGTCAGTCGGGCCACCAACAACAGCAGCAGTACCCGAGGCAGTCCTTTCAGAAGCGCCAGAGGGGCAGAGGCCAGCATCAGTCCTCGGCGGGGAACAAAGGCCCGGCCGGGTCGAAGCCCTGAAAAGTTACTTCCCCCTCATCCGTTACCCGCTCCGGTGGGGGGAAGTATTCAACGCTACCTGGCAGAGTGGAGGACAATAACGCAGGACAAGTGGGTGCTGAATATTGTTTGCAATGGGTACTGTCTTCGTTTCACCAGCCCGCCCCCACAGATTCCACCAGTGCGCTCCTCCTACATGGTAAGGGAGCTCCATCGGGAGGCAGACATTCTGTTAAAAAAGAGGGCGATAGAAGCGGTTCCTTTGCAGCAAAAAGGAAGAGGTCTCTACTCACGGTTCTTTCTCGTAAGAAAAAAGGACAAGAACGAGTTCAGGCCTATTCTAGATCTGCGTCACGCCAACAAGTGGATCCGCAGAGAAAAGTTCCGTATGTTGTCCCTGCATCAGATTTACCCTCAGTTGCATCGAGGAGACTGGCTGTGCGCCATAGATCTGCAGGACGCTTACTTTCATGTGCCGATCGCACCAAAGCATCGCAAGTTCCTGAGGTTTCTGGTAGGCAACAACCATTACCAGTATTCAGTACTCCCGTTTGGCCTGAAGTCTGCACCACGGACGTTCTCCAAGTGCATGGCGGTGGTCGCGGCACACCTGCGGAAGACCAAGGTGTTTGTGTATCCTTACCTGGACGATTGGTTGATCAAAGCGTCCACTTACCAGGAAGCCCAGTGCCATTTCAACAGGACAGCTGCCTTGCTGCATCGCCTGGGCCTGCACATCAACATGTCGAAGTCAGTGCCGATCCCTGTGCAGTGTCTCCAGTACTTGGGGGCCTCAGTCAATACCTTGACCGCAAGCGTGTGTCCTTCGGAGGAGAGACGCTTATCGATCCGTGGGAAGGCGCGGCATCTCATCTCAGCCCGCTCTCCTACGGTGAGGACGGTGTCTTCCTTACTGGGGTCGATGGCTTCTTGCATCTTTCTCACCCCCAATGCACGTCTGCATATGAGGCCCCTACAGGAATGTCTGGAGGATCAATGGGACCAGAGGCGGGGGCGTTGGGAGGACAAGATCCAGCTATCTCAACACGCTCGGCAGTCTCTGACATGGTGGTGTGCCCCAGAGAATGTCTGCAAGGGGACTCCTTTTCACAAGGATATTCCGGTCCAGACCATAGTGACCGATGCGTCTCTCCAGGGCTGGGGAGCGCATTCGGGCCCTCTTCAGATTCAGGGGATATGGTCGCAGATGGAGACGACTTACCATATCAACTTTTTGGAACTCAGAGCGGTACACTTGGCCTTGAAGGCGTTCCATCCCTCCTTCAGGACGAACTCCCTGCTGGTTCAGACGGACAATACTACGACCATGTATTACCTCAACAAGCAGGGGGGCTCACGTTCACGCACCCTGTCTCGGGAGGCACAGGCGATCTGGAACTGGCTGGTGGCCAGGAACCTGACGATCACGGCGACCCATCTGCCGGGAGTGCAGAATGCCCAAGCAGACGCGCTCAGCAGGCTCGTTCAAGAGAACCACGAGTGGGTGCTAAACGACGACGTGCTAAGAGACGTCTTCGCAGAGTGGGGCACTCCAGATATAGATCTGTTCGCTACGGCAGAAAACAGCAAATGCCGCGACTTCGCGTCCAGGTACTACCAACCAGGGACGCTGGGGAATGCCCTATGGATCAGCTGGTCCAACAGCTTTCTCTACGCCTTTCCACCCATTCCCCTGATCCCGGCGGTGCTGATCAAGCTGTCGCAATCCAGAGCCAGAATGATCCTGATTGCTCCGGAGTGGCCGAGGCAATGGTGGTTCACCGACCTTCTTCACCGGTCTGTTCGGCCACACCGACGCCTGCCGTGTCGGCCGGACCTTCTCACGAAGTTCGGAGGACAGATGGTTCACCCCAATCTCTCGTCCTTGAGTTTGGCAGCATGGCTCCTGAGCTAGTACAGTATGGACACTTGAACCTGCCTCAGGACTGTATGGAGATCTTGAAAGAGGCTAAGAGACCGTCTACGAGGACTTCCTACGCCTATAAGTGGAAGAGATTCTGCTTATGGTGCAAGGCAAAGGACTTTGACCCTACATCCTGTAAAGAAGATGTTATATTGCCGTATCTGCTGCAGTTAGCTCAGTCTGGGCTTAATTTTCAGTCTATTAAGGTTCATCTCGCAGCTCTGACTGCGTATAGGAAGGGCCCTTCTCAAACCTCATTTTTTCAAATCCCTGTGATTAAGGATTTTTTGGAGGGTTTGCGTAAGGTGTTTCCCCCTGTTAGAAGACCTTCTCCGCCATGGGAATTGAATGTGGTGTTATCTAGATTGATGAGGGAGCCATTTGAGCCTATCCATAAGGCTTCGTTGCAGCATTTGTCTTGGAAGGCTGCCTTCCTTGTGGCCATTACATCGGCCAGGAGGGTGAGTGAAATTCAGGCTCTGTGTTGTCAAGAGCCGTATACTGTTTTCCATGCTTCTAAAGTAGTGATGCGTACCCATCCTAAATTTTTGCCTAAGGTAATCTCAGATTTCCATGTGAATCAGATGATAACTTTGCCTACGTTTTTTCAGCATCCTTCCTCTCCGGCGGAGAGGTCTCTGCATTCACTTGATGTACGTAGGGTGTTGAAATTCTACCTGGATAAGACAAAAGATATCCGCAGGTCGGATCAACTGTTTGTTAATTATGGTTCGGTAAGAACTGGTTTAGCTACCTCAAAGCAGTCCATTTCCAGATGGATTGTTTCCTGTATCCAGCTTTGTTACCAAAAAGCTAATAAAACATTGGGGGGTAAGCCTACGGCACATTCGACTAGAGGCAAGGCGGCTACTACCGCTTTGCTTAGGAATGTTCCCATTGCGGACATTTGTAAGGCTGCCACCTGGAAGTCAGTCCATACGTTTACAAAGCATTACTGCCTGGATTCTGATGCTAGGGCAGATGCGCAGGTTGGACAGGCTTCGCTGAGGAATTTGTTTGCACAGTGATTTGTAAGTGGTTGGACTTACTCCACCGCTTCTTGTTGGTTGGGATGGGCTTGCCATTCTATTCATAGATTATGACTATACACAGAGATCCCCTACTACAGAAGGAGTAGTTTCTTACCTGTAACTCCAGTTCTGTAGTAGGGGTATCTCTGTTATAGTCATAAGCGACCCTCCCTCCTCCCCGGTGGAGTAACCTGACAGTATCAGGCCTGTTGTTATACACCTTCAAAAAGAACTGAAAGTAACTTGTGTTGGCTGTGCATCCTGGGATACCGGGGGTCTCTGGAGAGTTTCTTAAAGGCACGGTATCCCTTTAGCAGACACATAATGACAGCCTATAGGGCTTGTCTGTCCACCCCTTCCTCTCTATTGTTTAAAGGGATTTTGGTGAAGGGAGTGTGTGATAATAAAGGAACATGTCAAATGTGAATAAAAATGACATTTCAACTTTATTTTGGCTGTTGTGTTCACTTCAGAGGAAGTGCTGGCCAGTGCAGCCTTGTTGTGATTAGGCTGTATTATTTTGTCTGTCTCTTAAGTGTCTTTGCAGGTTTGCAAATGCGGGACAGCTTAAGAGATATTTTTGATTGCTCCGGGGTCCCCGCACATGGGCGGGGATTATTCATAGATTATGACTATAACAGAGATACCCCTACTACAGAACTGGAGTTACAGGTAAGAAACTACTCCTTCCCTATTAGACCCCCTGATGGGAGATTCTTTCCGCGCTGCCCTGACCACAACACACACTATACTTCATCATTGCCTATTCATGTACTCAGCTGGACTTCCTAAGATGCACGGATATTGGATCTGTCTGCGCCAAGTTTTTGTTGTTATATATGCAAATCTGAAAGAAACAGTTATAGATTCCTTACCTTAGAATTGCCTCCAGGCGTCAGACTGGATCCGGAAAGTTTTTGTCAGCAGTACCCCTGCACGTCAAAAGGTGGCGTCTGTCGGCTCCGCGTTCGTAGTTGGCGTTGTGGTCGCCGGGATGACGTCGCGGTAGCTACATAGACTCCACCCTCGCGCGTTGACGCCAGTTCTTTCTTTTTCCGCGCCAGCCAGCGCAGATCCGGAGAGCGCAGTACCTCCAGTCACTTTTTGACTGACTTTTTGTCGACACCGTTATCCAGTCTTCGACTCCTGGTGCACGTCCGGGATGCCCGGCTTCAAGGCTTGCCGTTCCTGTAGCCGACTGATGTCGGTGACGGATCCGCACGGCGTGTGCCTGTTTGGCCTGGAGCGTGACCACGACCCCAAGTCGTGCTCTGACTGCCAAACCATGAATCTGAGGTCTTTGCGGGAGTGATACCGAAAGCTTCTCGAGGCTCAGCGGTTGGCTACGCACCATTCGAGGTCGCGGAGGAGGTCGAGGTAACGGTCGTGGAGTCATCATCATTCTTCTTCCAAGTCTTCGCACTCGGGGTCAGGTAAGTCGAAGCACAAGAAGAAGTCAATGAAGCATTGTCGCTCTTCTACTTCTCCCCGTCCGTCGGCCGTCTCGACAAGGGGTGCGGGTGGTGCCCCTCCTGCGGCTCGGCGTGTGGAGTCCGAAGGGTCGACTCCGGGTTTCCCTCCCTTCCCGGGACCCGGAGCGACCCCTGCCCAGCTTTGCCAATTTTACAAAGCGATGCATGCCATCTTTGGGCAGCCCGACTGCGCCGGCTCGCCTTCGGGCCCCGCGGACTCGGCTGGGGGCCCTGGGCCTTTGACGCCAGCAGTTACGGCCCGGGCACCGCAGTGTCCCCTTGGATCCAGGCCTGAATCCGGATCGGCGCCGGTCGATCTCGTTACATCTCCCCTGTGGTCGAATCCACTGGCACCACATCCACAGCTGATGCCGGTTGTGTCCCCAGCTGGCGTCGACTCTGGCCTCCACCTCAAGGTAGACACGGAGCTGGACCGGCCGTATCCTGTGCCGACGGGTACTTTTGTGCTCCTGTTCTATCCTTGTTCTTTGAGACCAGATTGTCAGCCAGAGGAGGGTGAGGAGGACTGGGAGGGTCTGGAGACCCTCTAACTTACCAGTTGGGCTTTGAACCGGACTGGAGAGAGGAACTGGGGGAAGCCAGTGGTCTGGGTACATCACCAGACCTTGGCATGTTGTCTCCTCCTACCGTGGCTACGGAGGAGGGAGCGTCTTACGCCGTGGTGTTGCGTGGGGCGGCCGAGGCTCTCAACCTCGAGTCACCTACGGTAGCAGTCAGGACTAATCTCCTGACAAAGGTGCTTCAACTGGCAGCGAGCGCCTCGGTGGCCCTGCTACTGTTTAATTAAGCCCTCTCTGACATCCTTTTGGGCACCTGGTCCATGCCCAACACCGGGGCTCCTGTGGCTAGGATGATTGCCCGACACCACCGCCCGGCTTGCGGCGACCCCACTTTCCTCTCCCAACGCCCCACCCCTGAGAGCTTGCTGGTCCAAGCCTCCACCTCCAAAGGAGCATTCCCTAACACACCACTTGATGGGGAATCCAAAAAGCTGGAACATCTTGGGAAGAAGATGTTTTCTTCCTCCAGCTTGGGACTGCGGTCGGTAAACACCGCATGTCTGTTGGGCTGTTACACCCACTCCGTGTGAGATACGGTGGCGCAAGTGCTGCCCCCGTGCCCGGAGGCGGCCCGGGCCGTACTCTCCCGTGCAGTTGCCAAAGGGAGAGATGCAGCGAAGTTTACCATCCGCTGTGGGCTAGATACCACCGACTCACTAGGCAGGACGATTTCAACGTCGGTAGGCCTTCGACGCTACGCCTGGTTGAGGTAGACTGGTTTTTCAGGGGATGTCCAATCCATTCTTATGGACATGCACTTTGATGGCCGTCGCTTATTCGGCGACAACGCGCTTTAAGGACTCTCAGGCTACGGCCAAGTCCTTGGGCCTCTCCACCTCCCGCCCTGCGCAGTCTGCCTTTTGTGGTTAAGGAAGGGGTGCCCCGCCACGTTCCGCCCAGAGCCACAGGCCAGCGCAAGCTGTTCAGCCCCTGCACGGTCGGGGACGTGGGAACCACCGCCGTGGTTCTGGGGGCCAGTGGGCAGGCCAGTCCACCACAGCCCCCTCTGCAGCAAGAGCTTTTTCAGTTTACCGTGCTCCCCTTTGGCTTTACCAGCGCCCCTCGGGTGTTCACGAAAGTGATGGCGGTGGTTGCAGCTCATCTGCGCAAATCAGGGGTTCCAGTCTTCCCCTATCTCGACGACTGGCTATTGAAGACGGGCTCGCCCCAGGCTGTCGTCTCCCACCTCCAGACTACGGCCAACCTTCTGCATTCGCTGGGGTTCTCCATCAATGTGCCAAAGTCACACCTGACTCCCTCTCAAAAGTTAGTTTTCATCGGAGTGGTTCTGGACACAACGCAGTTTCGGGTCTATCCTCTCGAATCCTCGAGTCCGGGATATTCTGGCTATGATTCCGATCTTTCAGCCTCTATCCCGGGTTTCGGTCAGGATGACCCTCAGGCTACTGGGCCCGACGGCCTCCTGCATCCTGTTGGTGGACCATGCCAGATGGCAGATGTTGGCTCTGCAGTGGGACCTGAAGTTCCAGTGGGCACAACATCAGGGGAACCTGTCCAATTATGTCTAGATCTCGGAGGGCACTGCACACCAATTGCAGTGGTGGCTAACGAACCAGGATTGGGTCGGTGGCAGATCCCTCTCTGCCCCAACCAGAGTTCACAGTGGTGACCGATGCATCACTTCTGGGATGGGGCGGCCACATGGGGGAGGCAGAGATCAGAGGCCTCTGGTCTCCTGCGGAGTCCGGGCTACACATCAACCTTCTGGAGCTTCGGGCGATTAGTCTTGCACTCAAAGCATTCCTTCCCTCTGTCCGGGGAAGAGGAGTGCAGGTGTTCATGGACAACACCACCGCTATGTGGTACTGGAAGAAATAAGGCGGGGTGGGGTCATGGACCCTATGTCAGGAGACCCTCCGCCTCTGGACATAGCTGGAACATCAGGGCATATCCCTGGTGGTTCAACACCTGGCAGGTTGCCTGAACGCCAGGGCAGACTACCTCAGCCGCAGGTGCATGATGGATCACGAATGGCATCTTCACTCGGAGGTGGTGCAAGGTCTCTTTTGGCAGTGGGGAGAGCTTTGGTTAGATCTATTCGCCACCGAAGAGAACGCACTATGTCCGCAATTCTGCACTTTGGAATTTCCAAGGCGGCACTAGCTAGGCTACGCTTTTCGGTGCGAGTGGAGTTGTGGTCTTCTATACGTCATTCCGCCTAGACCACTTCTGCTCAGAGTGCTGAAGAAGATCAAGTGCGACCGGGCCAAAGTCATTCATGTGGCTCCGGATTGGGCACGAAGCTGCTTCTCATGGCCATCGATCCGACCACCTCTTTGGGAGGATCTACTGTCGCATCAGCAGGGGACGGTCCTCCACCCGAACCTGTCCAGCCACCACCTCCTTGCGTGGAGATTAAGTGGCGGCAGTTGATGTCGTTTGACCTGCCTCCCAAAGTCTGTGATGTTATCTTGGCAGCCAAGCGTCCCTCCACTAAGATGGTATGCGCCTGCAGATGGAACAAATTTGTGGCATGGTGCACAGCAAAGGCTGTGGATCCCCTTTCTGCCCCTCTTTCTGAGGTTCTCTTGTTCCTCCTTTCTTTGGCCCAGCAAGGCTCTGCTTTGGGCACTCTAAAGGGCTACCTCGCGGCCATTTCAGCCTTCCTTAGGCTTTCTGATCAGCCTTCTCTTTTCAAGTCCCCTGTTGTAAATCGCTTCCTTAAGGGCATTACTCATATTTTCCTCCTGTTCCCTTTGTAATGCCCTAGTGGGACTTGAACTTGGTCCTTGCATATCTAATGTGTGCTCCCTTTGAGCCGCTACATATCTGTCCTCTCAGGTTTCCGACCTTAAAAGCTGCTTTTCTGGTGGCCATCACCTCTGCGCGCAGGGTGAGTGAGCTCCAAGCACTTTCTTCTAAGCCTCCTTTTCTGACTGTTCATACGGACAAGGTTGTCCTCCGAACTTGTCCGTCCTTCCTTCCCAAAGTGGTTACTCCTTTCCATATTGGACAGACCATCACTTTCTTTCCACGCCCGCATCCTTCCAAAGAAGATGAGGCTCCACCGTCTGGATCCAAAACGGGTGGATGACCAGCTGTTTGTTGGTACGTGGGCGCCAAAAAAGGTCAGGCCGTGCACAAACGGTCCAATTCCAGATGGGTCGTTTTGTGCATCAAAGCTTTTTAGGTCTCCCCTGACCCAGCGCATGCGCTGGTCTGGTGAGACTTATTGAGAGGGCTCCAAAAAGTGCTACCAGGCCAGCCTAGAGCTACAGTGCATGTGCGCGGGCGCGCGTACTGCGCTTGACCGCAATTACTTTCACTTTCATAGGTCTCGCTTTTGGGACCTTATAAGTATTTAGTTATGCAACTGTTGCATGGCTAAACACTTATAACGTCCCAAAGGCGAGACCTTTTGGCTATGCCAATGCTTGTTATTCTTTGGCAAAGAAAGAGCCTCCAGTGGGGTTGCGCGCCCATTTCACCAGGACGACGGCAGCTACCACTGCTTTGGGACGTGGAGTCCCACGTAATGACATCTGTCAGGCAGCCACATGGGCATCGCTGCACACGTTCACAAGACTCTACTGTCTGGACAGCCAAGTCCAGAGAGATGGCTTCTTTGGCCGTTCTGTTCTCCAGGACTTCCTGGTGTGAACTTAGTTCGCAGACCCACCTCCGAGGTTGGTATTGCTGGGGCATCTATTCTAAGGTAAGGAATCTATAACTTTCAGATGAACAAGTTACTTACCTTCGGTAATGATATATCTGTAAGAAACATAGGTTATAGATTCCTTACCGCCCCACCCATCCTCCCCGTTCTGCGAACTGACTTCTAGGGTTAAGGACTTCCTTTCAGGACCCAAGTTTTGTGTACCAGTGGTCAGTGTCTTGCATGGCTCTGCGCTTCTGGCGTGGAAAGTCGTGTACAGAACTGACGTCAGTGCGTGAGGGCAGCGTCTATGTAGCTACCGCAACGTCATCTCTGCGACCACCACGACGAACGCGGAGCCAACCGACGCCACCTTTGGACGCGCAGGGGTAGTGCTGACGAAAAACGTTCCGGATCCAGTCTGACGCCTTGGGATAATTCTAAGGTAAGGAATCTCTAACCTATTTTTCCTACAGATATATCGTTACCGAAGGCAAGTAACTTGTTAGTTTTGCAGTTAATAACATATACATGCTTTGTACATCCGAATCATTTTAGTTTTCAATATGTATATGCAGGGTTGCGACCCCGACTGGCCCATGGAAATTCAATAAAATGTTGTAAAAAAAAAAAATGCAACAGGAAAGCCGCAATGTGAATTCTGCATTAAAATAGCACCAGTGTTTAGAGGTGGGTGTTGTATTAGCAAGGTCTGTTATATCAAATCTGTAATGCCACAGACTGTTTTCCGAGTTTAAAACTTATACCATTGTTAATCTTCTGTTCTTCTTATACAGGAGTCTGTTCGCACTATTCATCCTGCCCCTCTACCTGAAGCACCACAGCCACAGCGCCTTCCCCCAGAAGCAGCCAACACCAACCCACCTCAGAAACCGCACTTGAAACTTGCCCGTGTACAGAGCCAGAATGGTATTGTTTTGTCCTGGAGCGTTCTGGAGGTGGACCGTAGCTGTGCCAGCGTGGACAGCTACCATCTGTATGCCTACCACGAAGACCCTACAGCCTCAACACCATCGCAGTGGAAGAAGATTGGTGAGGTTAAGGCCCTCCCCCTCCCAATGGCCTGCACTCTCACCCAGTTCGTCTCTGGCAGCAAGTACTACTTTGCAGTGCGGGCCAAGGATGTGTATGGTCGATTTGGAGTTTTCTGCGATCCGCAGTCTACCGATGTTATTGCCACACAGAACAGCTAAAATTCCAGCACCTTTTATTGGCCTGGTATCAGACTTTTTTTTTTTTTTTTTTTTATTATAAATAAACCTTTTGCATGATAGATGTATGTAAACACTACATCCATCTCCAACCAAAAGTCAATAAAGTATCGACATAGAGAAGACCTATTTTCTTGGACTATTTCAAGCTTGGTTGTGTTTAGTTCTAAAAACCACTTCTTCCTGCCCCCAGGCTAGATCTCTGCACAGACTTGGATGACATTGCAGAGCTAGGTGGGGCACAAGCTTATGAAGCACCTTTCCGCCTGCCAAGAATTTGTACCAGCTGCTTTTTGAGCAGTGTTGAACCTTCCGAGAAGGCAAAATAACATTTAGCAGGAGCGCGCCTGTGCGCATGCCGGATCACAAACCTTATGCCCTTGGACAGTGGATGCGTAAACGGTCACTAGTTTTGTTATATTGACTAGTTAGGATTGTGGACAGCACTGGTCTGGTGTTGGGGCTGTTGGGGCAGATAGCAAGTTCTGTGACACCTGCTGTCACCTTCCAGTCCCATCTCTTGACATGGCCTATTGCTGCTTCTTCATTCCAAGTTTGCAGTTGGCTGCTTATGTTGTAGGGTTTTTTATTTACGTGTTTTTATTTGGGTGGAAGGCCTGTATTCGGTCAAAGACTTAAACCCCTTCCACCTTTACTTTGATTTAAAATTTATTTGTGCCTTAATACATTGAGTACATGTTACTTTGAATTCACTACACCTATCACCGTCCCTTTTTTTTTCTTTTGTTTCTGCTTCAACAAGTTCTAATCTGAAGGATGCTGGTTCCAACACAGGATTACATCCAAATGCTCAACACCATAATGTTCCTACTATCTGTTCGTGGAAAAAGCAGCACATTTATAAGTATCAAATCTACAAGTTGACATGCTGTAAATCTATCTGGAAACTTAGCTGGCTCTTAAATATGTGGGACCTAGTTAGCTTGCCCTGGGGGCAAGTTGAGGCAGAACAAGTTTTTGTTTGTGGAAGCAAAATTGCGACCAGGAGCTTTATTGGTGTCAGGCATTTCAAAGACACTTTCTCTGCACTAGTCTTGCTGTACTGTTTGACCTGAAAGTGGTTTGCTATCACGAGAAGGTGTGTGTTTGTGTGTATATATTGTACATTTTGAACAGAAAGTAACAGTGTTTTTGCACACCTGACCGTTCGATATTAAACTGTGGTGATCATTGGAATAGTTCCAGATGTTCTTACCCGTAAGGCTTGTGTGTCGAATAAAGCCTCAGGTTTTAAATGTATAATCTCCCTGGAGCCGTAATGTTCGAGTTTACACACAAAGTGCATCAGAGCTATCATGGCGGTGCAGGTCCGGTCAGGAACACTTTGTGTTGTCAAACTGTGTCAATTCGTAACAGTCTCTTCCAACTGTGTGCGTGTTAGCCTGAGGAGGAAAGACTCACCCTTTCGATTTCCAGCGCCTAGGCAAGTGGTTTGATCTATATTTAATTGTAGTAGTAAAAATGTCTGTCTGAGTAATTCATATGGAAGCCGGTTGCCCATACAACACTTGTGCTATTAAACACCAGTATCCTACTGAGAGCACAGAGTGGTGGAATTAAAAAGCAGTTTCCCTGTACGTTTTATGTACTTAGTACTGCCCTATTCCTAATCAAATTCCAGTTGCAGTAAAATGACTTGTATAACCAAAGGGGTGTGTTTTGCTAATATCTGCAGTGAGTTTTTTGCTCTAGACTAGGCAGTCATGCAGTTGTTTACTGCTATACCTTCTCTGAATGCTCATTTCTTATTTACCCTGACTTTCCAGTCACACCGAGTGAGGTAAGATGAGGTCAGTCTTTGAGCACTCATCCAGCTGAGTGATATTACGCACAATGATAATCCGTTACTGCATACATATTTAACGTGCACTGATTTCTGTGGGAAGCTAGGGCTGACTAAAAAGTCAGCTTTTATATTTTCAAAAGTTTTCTTTATAGAAGTAGAGCGAGTATGATGCACAGTTAAGATTCCTTCTTCCCAATACTTCAACTTTGTTTTTCTAAGATTTTCAAAGAGCTAGTTTTAGGTATTTCTCGTGTTGGGTGCCTGATTTTGAAGTCTTGACCCTGTGCTTTGTTTTGATCTAGCAACCTGTTAAATCCTCACTATCATTGAAGCAAAGGTTTTGTCTGTATTCGGATAAATGCAAGGGGTTGGAAGGAAACCGGGGAGATGGTGCCCACAGTTTATCCACAAAAGGCTTGCTGCCCTACCTTCCAGGTCGTCAGATTGTTCCTTACAGTATCTGCAACTTTCGATGTATTTTTCATATCTATTTGGTTGATAAGATGCTGGTTTCATGTGATGGAAAGCAGAGGTGATATTGTTAGGGCGTGGTCTTGAACAGCGTGTGTGCCGACCTCACCCAACTCTGTTGGTACATTGTCTGTTCTCTAACGTTCTTGTGGTTCATAATGTAACCTAAAAAGAAATGTTCCATGGTTTAAATCTAGCTTCATCATAAGTTGTTTTGTGCCCGGTTTCATTCCCATCAATGATCTGGGATCACCACATGTGCTTTAATAATTTCATATTTTGTTCTGATTTATTATTGATTGCCCACTTGTTAGTTTGCTTAACAACTGACTAAATGCTGGTTCGTGTGAAAGGAAATATAAAAACGAAAGTAAATGTAAAAACGTTTGTAGTTTGGAAGTGTTGGCACATGCGACTGAATTTCTCAGTCACAATTGCATTTTGGACACTCTTCTCAACCCTAAAGTTACAGTGCAACTGGAATAATCAGTATCTCTAGGTCACCTTGCATCAGTGTAGGCTACTTCAGCAAAAGGAATACAGGGTTCGCCAGCCTTGTCCTTTCTACAATAATTTACCACTATGATGTGAAAGGACACAGTTTGCTTCGCTAAAAGGCTTCATAGCATTCACAAATGCATGGGGAGTCTCTCTTCTTAACCTCTAGAATGATTACAGTGGTGCTCCAATATTTGGACGGCGCAATTAACAGCATAAAAGAGCAGCTCTAAAGTAACTATCTGCAAATATTGTGGTTAAATGTCCCTCTTCTGGAACGAGAATTACCCTTACATAAATTGAAAGGTTTCTTATATTTCTGTGTTTTTTTATCTTCCTGATGACCCAAAGCGGAAGATGTGAAAGTCAGTACATTATCATTTTGTATCCCCAGGAACATGATTGTTTTCATTTGTCTGTCAAAATCATTGTCATGTAGAGATATGATTGTTGCATTGCAAAGCTTTGGGGTTTATATGTAAGTGCTGCCAGGCTTTTAAATCGTGTAAATAGCTGGAACTCGATGGCTCTAGCTTCCTGTTCTCTTCTGCTTTTCTATTTTTTCCTATCCTTCTCCCTCTTTCAAAATCCCATGTAAATCCCCATGTAATAAAAGCCCCAATAAAGCAGAAAATAAACCAATGTCAAATCCCTTTTGGGAGATAAACGACTAACACAAATTTTCAAGCTGACCCTGTAAATAGAGATAATGTTGTGATGTCCCAGCCTCAGATTGGAACCGGTTGAGTGAGTTTTCCTTGTTCTTTTGTACGTTACATAGATTAGTATCTGTAGAAGTGTAACTGTAGTGGGATTTTGTCAAATAAGCCTGACATTTATACTTTGAAATAAACTACTGGGTTTTTTAAATATATCATGTGCTCACTTTGGTATTGGTTTCTGCTAGCACGTAAAACTTAGAGGATTAGAGCCACCCAATTGGTTGCCAGATGCCTTTCGTTGCTTTTTCCATTAATGGTGCTTCGGGATGCACTGTTGTTCTACTGAAATAAATCAAACGGAAGTCTTTCGTATGATCTACTGTCCCAGAGACCACAGCTTTGAGTGCTGTTAGTTCATCTTTTTTTCCACTTCCCTGTATCCAGGTCACTCTACACTCTACTCTGCTCATCTGCTGTTTTGTAGACATTATTTCCAGTTAGAATTGCTGTTGAATTAACAAGATTCATCTTATTTTAATCTAACATGTTCCTGCACATTTTGAGGGTGATTTTGCAGTTTTACTGTTAAGGTGCTCCTTTGTCAAAGAAAACAGTTCAAAACTCCCACATCTCCTCTGCATGCTCTGCTTAATTACTAACTACACTGTGAAAAAATGCCCTCTTGCCAATTAAATGATTGTTTATATTGTGTTTCTGATGGATATTTCCAACTGCAGATTCCTCACTTTTAGAATATTCTCAGAATAAAGCAGGTTGATTTTTACAAACATTTTCTTGCATACTGGCAAGGGGCATTGCAGGGCTCCACATTGAGTTCATTCCACCCCAGAAGTGACGCTGGAGCAGCATATAAGATATACCCCTGTCCATCAGTATCATTTTCTTTCTTTGGGGGTCTTTGAACGTGCATCCTGAGCTTGCTCCCAACCTTTTCCTTGTCCCTGATTATTTTTGTCCTGCAAAATGAAAATCTTGTAGGGACTGCTGCAAACAAATGTCTGACAGACCTTTGTGAGGTGCCTCTGGTGTCTAGGCTCAGTGCACAACTACCAAATCCAGTGAGGAATGTGCCCTTACGAACACAAAGGTGATCCAGGAATGCAAAGCGAATCTGCACATGCAGCAGGTCCTTGTCTCTGTTCAAGGCTTCTGGGAAGTGGAAATGGAAACACAAGAAGGTCATGCAGGATTCGTTCCAGTCCCTCCACCTTGCGGTCTTTCTCCTGTTCCTCACTGAGGAGCTCATCCCCCAGCTGATTCCGAATCACCCAGAGTTTAGGGGGCCATCGGCAGCGTCGCAACAGGTTGAGACATTTCGTGAGACCATGTTGTGAATTTTTGCCATTCTTCTGGCTCCCTCTGCTTCGCCTTCGAGCACCAAGGTTCTGCTTAGGCCTCCAGTTGGTCAATGCTTCCTGAACCCGCCTTGGGTTCCCTTTCGAACCAGAGTCCAATTCCAATCCAGCACCGAAATTCACACCGGTCCCGTTGACTTTGACGCAGACACCAACACTGCTGTGCCAGAGGAAGACCTCATTCCCATAATTCTATCTGACTCAGAGCCGAATTAATCTCTGCCCCAATGAGGTTGTGTCCCAAAACCCTCACGACACACCAGGTGCCATTTCAGTCAGACTCAGACACAACCCTGCCTTTTCCTCTGAACTGCACCCCAGCTTCCCAACAACATTTCGGTTTGGACTCTAATCAGAGTCAACATACCTTTGGAGATGAGGGGGATTAATTCCCCACACACTAATATGATGACTTCTGGGCTTTTTTTATCAGCATTTTAATTCCCATACTTACATGCATTTACAGGAGCAGTAGTAAATCAGTACTATATCATTTTTAATTGTTTGTACACAGTCATGTAAAATAAATTTCCGTCGCACCTTCATGTCAACTGTTCATGAGCTTTAATTTCAATCTACTCCATAACTACCGTATAGCAAGCCACCATCTACTGTTCTATACATATGTGGACCCTCGGGGAGTCACAAGTATTACCACCCTGTACAGACATATTAATCAGGCAATATAAAAACCATGTATCCCGGACTTTATTAAACAAATGAACAGCATGTTGTCCAGTGGGCCTATGTGTCATAACCTTCTGTTGGATCTGGTCTCTTCTCAGGTGGAAGCTTGCGTATTACTACGTTAGGATCTTTATAGTCTTATGCGTCAGGCATCTCCATGTCCGATGCAACACGTCAGGGAGCGACTGCAGCACTCTGTTAGGATTCTCTCGTCCACACTGCCATCTGAGTTCACTACATTTCTACTATCCAAGGCTCACAGCATCTTCGTACACATTCCCGTCAGCGGGCGACAATGAACCCCTCAGGCGTCCTCTTGCCAGTGCCCTCTCTTTTGCTTTGGCCCACATCAACATCTTTCTCCCATGCCACCATCGTGGGGCCCATCCCTACCGTCCACATCAGTGCTATCCGTCTCCATGCTAGGACCGAGCCAAGTCCACAAATCGGCTTCCTACCTTTCTGGCATTAGGTCTGGGAAACAGGCCAAATTAGACAAACCTCCGCTGAGCAGGGGAGTGTGCGAGCCAGTACTCTATTGATGGCGGCTATCACTGACTTCCAAAAGCCCCGCAACCATGAGAATTCCCACGTCATGTGTGTAAATCCAGCATCTGGCTCTCTGCATTTAGGGGCAGCGACGGTCGTCTTGAAGAACCGGGCTCATTAAGCCTGGCGGCGCAGGGTATGCCTGAAATCTTCTGAGTTCGCCTTCCAAATTACAGAGACACGGAACACTCTGTTGGGCATAGGAACTTCAATTTATTAGCTGCAGCTAGGTACAGTTGTCCTAGAAGTACATCAGTGGTAGGTTCTCAGGAGACTGCCACTTCAATCCGTGGCTCACAGTCTTTTATAGCGCTTGAATCCCCTAAAGCAACAACCCCCTCAATGTGCAATAAAAATACAAATCATCCACAAGAAAACATTCTTTGTAGAAGAAACAGGATAATGGGTAATAGAAATTCCTTCCCTAAGGTCGTGTTCTCTACCCGACCCTATAGGTCAGGTGGCATAGCCATTCCTTGGTTAAATTAATTTACGACAGGACGTGTTTGCGTGTTGAAGATGGTGATTCGTAAAACAGCTGGAGAGGCCGATAACGGTCACCAAGGGTCAATAGATTGTTATCTCAGGGATTAGTTGCTTCGAGCCGGGTCTCGGAATGGACTTAGCTCAGGGAAACAGGAAAGGTTGTGTAATATGTGCAACAGTATAGAATGTGAAAGAAACGCTACGAAGGTTGAAGGGGCCTGAGTGAGGGCAACAGCGTAATGGTGTTTACAGAAAAGATGGGGCCGTATTTGAATTTCCTCAGACCCTCCTTTTGCCATTACTCAGGCAAAGGAGCCAGAGGCTGGTGTTAATCTGAATCGACTTCAATAGCCATGAAATCTACAAGCTGTTGTTGCAGCATTATCTTTGTGTTCGCTGCTTTCTGTGATACCGGATTTGGAACACACAGGCTGGCGCAAAGCCCGCATATAGCTGGACCACATTGTAGGCAAAGGCAACATGAGAAGAGAATGGCCAAAGTCGCTCCGACAAAGGTAAGGATCTTCCATCCCCATGTAGACAGTAGTCCCCCAAACCATCCCATCAGAGACCAATTCCCTTCATCCTGGTGAACGGACTCAGCGATCTTATGTAGCTTAGAGATGGCTTGGTATACAGTAGGGGCGTTGTCTGGAATAAAAATGCAACAGCTAGACCCGATCAATCTGCATACGCCCCCACGGTCAGCAAGGATGATATCTAATACCATCCTGTTCTGAAGTGTGACAAGGTGGTCAGCAGCGAGTTCTGCAGTGATGTTACTCAAAGCTCCAGCTGTTTCATTGACAGTGGCTTCTACAACTCAAATTAGTTGTCTTATGTCTCTACTGTTGGCTTTTGAGCCCCAGAATGGAAGGAGTCCTTTCAAGATATCCCCGACTTCTTGTCCTGACTTATCCTGGTCAGACGCCACCCCTCTTTTCTGTAAATGATGCTTGGCATCTGCTATATATGTAGGGGGCAACAACCAAGCGATATAACAAGTGCCTCTCCAATTACCAGGTAGAGAAGTGTAAGCCTTATTTCCACACACGAAGTATGTATTACGTGAGGGAACCATGCGAGGCCAATCTGTCCCATTCAATGTCACAATATGTTGGCAATTGCTCGTACCTTTATATTCTAACCCTCCTTTCCTAATACAGAATGGTGCTTGTCCAGGTACCACTAGAAAAGTTTGTCCTTTTCGAGAGCTTCTATTAGAGGGCAGAAAATACAAATCCGTAGATTTAGTTTGGCGATCAGCATATTCTGACATCTCACTATCCGTCCCATATATCCTTTTTCTGTCCCGCCAACATAAATGGTATAGATGTACTCCCAAGCTCCTTACTTCTCGAGTATCCCCATCTCCAGAAAATACCCAACTGGCGCTCAATTCCCACCATGCACTACAAGAGCCATTAAATGAAAAAGGAAGGGTAATGTATGGCATTCCAGTATTCACCAAACTTGGCAGAAGACCACAAACCCAACAGTTCGTCGCATTAGTGGCCAATTGATGTTGGTGTAGCATGGAAACAAATGTGTTGTTGCGGAATTCACTCCTTAACTCAACATGAGGTGGTAGAGTGACATGTGTATGCATTTCAACGGTAACTTTGGGAGTAGGCTGTGTAAAAATTACGTGTAGTCCCCATCCTATACAAGACAATATAATACACATCAAAATCAATATTATTAAAGCCACTATAAAACGATTATGCAATAATTTACAATGCTTTGTGCTCATTGTTGCCATTTTGTCCATTCCCTTGTTAAGTCATTTCCAGCTCTAAATATTGCCCGTGACGGGAGGTTGCTTCACTCAGCTGTGATTGTCTGTAGTTCTTTATACTTTCCTACAAGTCCCACAGGCCTAGAGCCACATCTTGGGTCACAATTCTGAGACTTACGATCACGGCCCTGCAATCATGTGGAAATTGGGATAAAGACAAAGTCAATGAAGCACTATTGAGGTATTGTTGTTCAGTCTGGGCCTCAAATCGTACCTCCGGGAACCAGGTACAGTTTGCTCTTGGAAAAGGAGATGTGGTTTAGTAGTGTCCAATTTCACTGCCAGTGGTATAGCTGTCTGGAGGACCTCGTCGTCGTCTTGTCCTGCTCCGGCAAAGTCTAGGCGTGCATCGCTGAATATTCCAAATCTTGGTATTCTTCCGGTTTCAGAGTCACTAATTCGTTTATGAACCCATTGATCATAAGGCAATGGTAGGGGCACTTTCTTGCAATGTACCCAGTTCTTTTTGCCGACCACCTTTACTGCAGTACGCGTCGTCAGTAGTACCTGACGAGGTTCTCACCAGCGAGGTTCCAAGTATTGTGTGACCAGGATCCGTTGAAGCCTGGGGCAAAGTATCTTGTACCTGTTGGTGAAGGACACGTAACTTAGTGGTTAGATCATGTAAATAGTCAATCAACAATGGATGCTCTATCTCTGAGTATTTCTTTGGCCTTGGGACTCCCCAAACATTTGCAGGGCGTCCAAAGACAACCTCATAAGGACTAAGCCCCATACGGGAATGGGTGGTTGTTCTGGTGGATAAGAGAGCCAAGGGCAAGGCATCAGCTTAAGGGTGCCATTATAGCATTCCACCAAACCTGCTGACTGAGGATGGTTTGCTGCGTGGAACTTTTGCTTGATGCCAAGGCCTGTACATACTTTCTGCATGATCTGACCCACAAATTCACTTCCGTTGTCACTCCAAATAATTCTCGGTAACCCAAATCTTGGCAAAAACTCCTTCAAAAGGACTTTTGCCGTGGATAGAGCAGTATTATCCTTCAGGGGATAGGCCTCTACCCATCGGGAGAAGGCACATACCACAACAAGAACGTACTTCAGATTGTTACATCGTTCCATGTGGATGTAATCTATTTGTAAAACCTCAAAAGGGTAAGTTGGGGAAGCAAAGTGTCCTGCTGGTGTTGGTGTTCCCTTCCCCCGAGTTATGCATCAAGTATACAATACAATGCTTAACCAGATTGTCTGCACATTTTGGGATCCCCGCATTCTTCCATACCGGAGCCAGAAGCTTGCATATACCTTTAGCGCTAATATGGGCTGGACCATGTGCCATGGTAACTACTGGGAGTACATAAGCATCTGGTAACAACCAGCGTTAATGGTCTGACAAGTCTGTCCAGCACCCTGTCACATCCAATCTTCCTATACTTTCTTTCCACATACTCAATTCTTTCTCTGTGGCCTCTGCCTGGACCGTTTTCACACTGTCCACAGTATTCTCACACATCCCTCCTTGTGCAACCCATCTAGCAGAGCCCGCAACATACATGCGGCTTGTAGTGTCTCTAGCGGTCTCTTTCGCTATGTGGTCTGCGAAAGCATTTCCTTGACCTACATCATCAGTGATCTTCTTATGTGCACTACACTTCACAATCGCTATCTGAGTGGGCAAGGTGAGTGATTCAAGGAGGTCATTTACCAATTGGCCATGCTGTATCTTAGTGCCATGGGATGTGAGAAACCCTCTTTCCTTCCACAGGCGGCCAAAACTATGGGCCACTCCAAATGCATACTGACTATCCGTATACACATTCACCCTTTTTCCTTCAGCCAACACACAAGCTCTAGTCAGTGCTATCAATTCAGCTGCCTGGGCTGAGTTATGTATAATACGCGCTGTTTCTACCACAGTGTATAAGGTAGTGACTGCATAGGCTGAGGTTGTTTCACCATTGGGAAGCTTAAAACAAGAACCATCCACCCATAAGGTCCCATCCGGGTCCGGGAGTGGAGTATCCTTTAAATCAACTCTGCCTTTTCTCTCTTCCTCCGTGCGGAGGAAGCAGTCGTGTTGCTCCTGAGTGTCATTTTCTACTGGAATTGGCAGCAATGTTGCCGGGTTCAAGGTATTACATCGCTTAATGTGTATGTGGCTAGCCAAGAGTGTCAATTCATACCCCGAAAGGCGGGCACTCGTGAGGTGTTGTCTTTGTTCTGTTTAGGAGGGTGTCTACTGCATGCGGTACCATGACAATAAGGGTATTATCTAATACCAATCCAGCAGACTGGCGAATGGAAACTGCTGCTGCTGCTGTAGCCCTCAAACAGCTAGGTAATGCCTTGGCCACTGCATCTAACGTGCCCGAAAAATAGGCACAGGGGCGTTGCTTGTCCCCAAATCGTTGCGTTAAAACTGCTAACGCGCAACCTTCTTTCTCAAGAACATAGAGTGTGAAAGGCTTACTGTAATCAGGAGTACTTAACACAGGGGCAGAGCACAAGGCAGTGCGTAAATCAGTGAAACTTTTCTGACATTCTGCAGTCCATTGAAGCGGGTGTGGTGTATCATTAAGAGTGAGTGCCAACAAGGGTTTTGCCAGAAGGGAAAAATTGGGGATCCATTGTCTACAATAAGAGGTAATACCTAAAAAGGCACGCACCTCTTTTTGCGTACATGGAATAGGCATTTGGGCAATTGCTTGGATACGTTCTGGGGTCAATCGCCGTCCCTCCTTTGACAAGAGATGACCTAGGTAGGTAACCTCTTGGCAGCAATATTGCAATTTTGATGGTGAAACCTTGTGGTTGTGGTCAGATAAGTGGCGTAACAGTGAAATGGTAGCCTTTTTACAAGTGTCTTCAGGATCTGCTGCAACCAACAGGTCATCCACATATTGAATGAGAGTGGCCCCTGGTGGTAAACACAAAGTATCGAGCTGTGATTTCAATGCTTGACTATAAATGGAGGGGCTCTCGCAATAGCCTTGAGGAGCTCGCTTGAACCGGAAGCTTCGGCCTGCTAAGGAGAAGCCACAAATATCCCTACTTTCCTCAGCTATGGGAATGCTGAAGAAAGCATTTTTGAGGTCAATGAGGGAAAACCAGGAAGCTGAGGCTGGTATAATTGTCAGCAGGGCATTAATATCCGGGACAACAGGGAATTGAGGTACCACAATCTTGTTGACCTCTCTGAGATCAATCACAAAACGATAGACAGGTGGCTGAGAAGGGTTGGTTCGTTTAGAAACAGGCAGAACAGGGCTATTGCATACATTTTCCCTAGTCTCTTCGACCACATTGTTTTGTACCAAATCATGAACTATAGTCAAAAGAGCTTTTCGCCGTCACTGGAAATTTTATATGTAATGCGAGGAAATTTAGTATTAGGCTTGAGTGTTGCAATGTAGGGAGGAATCCGCAGGAGGCCCACATCATTGGGGCCGGTGGCCCAGAGGGTGGCTGGAAGAGATTGTAATTCAGGGGGAAGCTGATCTTTAGACCAGTACATCGGTGAGGTCAATTTCTTACCTACGGTAAGACGTACACCAGAAGGGGAACAGTGTAATGTCGCATACAATCTCTTCAATAAATCCAAGCCCAACAAATTTTCACCACAACCAGTTGTTAAAAGGAGCGGGGCCTCCAATTTGTAAGGACCTATTGAAATGGGCAGAGGGCATGAAACTGGGTTTGGAACTGGGGCGCCAGAAAAACCTACAGAAACATTTGTATAGCCAGACAAAGGTGCCCCAGGGAGTTTAGAGTGAATCATAGAGCTCTTTGTTGCACCAGTGTCTAATAGGAATGGCTCTGTAACACCTAGTGCTTCCACGTCAACATAAGGCCCGCTTTGGTCCACTGGAACTGATACTACTCCCTTACTTTGTCCATGGCTGTCCTAGCTAGGTTGGGAATTCTGACTCTCATCATCAGTATAGTAATCACTGTTGTAATAGTTGGTAGACTGAACATTTTGCTGATCAAAATAATTTGTGGAGTTTCCAGGGGGCATGGAACGTTGGTTATTAGGCGGCGTACCTCGTCCTCTGCCTCTTGGTGCTGACTGATAACCACCCTGGCCTCGTGACGCGGGAATACCGCTCGTGCGCTGTAACAAAACCGGGCAATTATACTTTAAATGGCCTTCTTCTTTACAGTAAGCGCATTGATTTTGGCCCAGTGGGGGTCGGGGAACAAAAGGCCCAGACCTCTGCAACTGTCTCTGGAATTGTGGAGACGGCTGATATTCACGTTGGGCAGGGCGAGGAGGATAAGCTTGTTGTAAAAGAACTTTTGTTTTCAACTCTTTGGTCTTTTTATCAAGTTTCTCTCTTTCCTCTTTATCCCTATTTTCATAATACTGGGCAGTAGCCAATATCTGGCCCGAAGAGGAGACCGCCCACGCACTTTCGGAATTCTTCAACGTATTAGATATTTCCGGAACCAAATTTGACACAAATTTGTCTACAAACAACCGTTGGCCACCTTCCGTGCTCATATCCTGACCACTATGATCGATGAACGTCTCCTCGAAACGAGTGAAGAAATCAGAGACGTTTTCATCCGCTTTCTGCTTACAAGCTGCTAACTTATCCCAATTAACTCGCAGAGGGGGCATCACTGTTTTCAGTACGGCAATGATCCTAGCTGGGAGTTCTGTAATTAGAGCCTCAGGTTTGGCACCACCCACTTGGAGTCTGTCCGTGGCGAGTATGGCAGCCCAATCACCCCCCAGTTCCCCCACATGGTCCTCCTTCCGAATCCTAGCCCATAACGGTTGTGGGACCACATTACCCATTAGCATGTCTATATCGGCCAAATTCATAATACATGCATCGACAGTTTGGGACAACTCTTTGTAGTACCCAGCAGGATTTTTACGGGGGTCTGGTAACGACTGCTTAAGGGCCAATACCTCAGATCGTTTCCAAGGAACGAGTACCCACACACGTTGAAAGTGAGCAGGTATAAGAGGATTAGCACCCTGAGCTGCAATCTCCTCTCTCCACACTGGGGGAACCTCTCTCATGGGATAGTGTTTTAATTTTTGCCTGACGGAGGAATCGCGTTTTGGCAAGGGCCGGCAGGCAAGCATCATTCTAAAAGTGACAAGCGTTCCTACCGCGTCCTCAACCTCTGCGCCCACAATCAGCCCTTCATCAGACTCGGCCTGAACATCGAGCAGGCCCTGAGGGGCTCGTCCCAATCCCATATCCTCCCACTCTTGACTTAAAATGTTACACATAGTATCAAAAACATATCTCTGCGTTGGTGCCTTCCACTGCTGAAAGGTGACCATAATTTCTTGCACACTATACTGGGGGCCATTCGTGATCCACCTTCGGGCTTGAAGATCTAGCACTTCCCGTTCCTCCGGACCTGGGAGCTGACTACGAGTTTGTCTACGAGGAGGAACAGGGGTAATTTGAAATGTCCCAAAGAGAGGGGACTAAAGGCCAGAAACGGTATCGATCATTCGCCTCCGAGCGGAGGGAGAATTCGTCATTAGGACAGGAGACAGAATATTAGGCGGGGCAGAAGAGGGAGTAACATTTACGAAGGGAGCCGAAGGTAAGGGAGAGCTCGGTAATACCGGAGAAAGCTGTGGTGGGGGTGCAGGAACCGATTGAGGAGCGACAGGTGGGACAACAGGCGGGGCAGGTGCTAATAATAAAGGTGCATTCGCTCTGGGGGCAGGCGGTAATCCAAAAGGTACATTAGCTCCCTGCGCATAGGGCGGGGGTAATCTCAACAGATGGGACATTAAAGGATCCTTCTCAGGGTCCACATTTTTCCCCGCAGGGGAAGTTGGCAACACTGGATAACATTTATCTACCGCCATACGATGTTGCCTATCTGAGACCTCAATCAATCAATCAATCAATCAATCAATTACATTTATATAGCGCACTACTCACCCGTAGGGTCTCAAGGCGCTTGGGGGGGGGGGGCCGCTACTGCTCGAACAGCCAGGTCTTGAGCTTCTTCCTGAAGGAGAGATGGTCTTGGGTCAAGCGCAGGTCAGTCGGGAGGGAGTTCCAGGTCTTGGCGGCCAGGTAGGAGAAGGACCTTCCTCCTGTAGTCGCTCTTCGGATGCGGGGGACGGCGGCGAGGGCGTGGCTGGCTGATCGGAGGTGGCGTTTGGGAGCGTAGAAGTTGATTCGGTTGTTGTGGTAGCTCGGGCCTTGATCGTGTAGGGCTTTGTGTGCGTGGGTGAGGAGACGGAAGGTGATTCTTTTGTTGACGGGGAGCCAGTGCAGGTTCCTCAGGTGTCCAGAGATGTGGCTGTTTCGTGGGATGTCGAGGATGAGTCTGGCTGAGGCGTTCTGGATCCGCTGGAGTCTCTTCTGGAGCTTGGCGGTGGTTCCGGCGTAGAGGGCGTTGCCGTAGTCCAGTCGGCTGGTGACGAGGGCCTGGGTGACTGTCTTCCTGGTCTCCGTGGGGATCCACCAGAAGATCTTCCGTAGCATGCGCAGGATGTTGAAGCATGACGAGGAGACGGCGTTGACTTGTCTGGTCATGGACTTGTCTGGTCATGGAGAGGGAGGAGTCCAGGATGAAGCCCAGGTTGCGTGCATGGTCCGTCGGTTTGGGTGCGGTGCCCAGGGCGGGGGGCCACCAGGAGTCATCCACTCGGCTACATCTTTCATCCCTTCGTGTAGGTTGGCTCTGGCGGCGGCGGGGTCGTTGGTCAGGGAGAGGATCAGCTGGGTGTCGTCAGCGTAGGAGATGATGTTGAGGTTGTGCTGGCGTGCGATGGCCGCGAGGGGGCTCATGTAGACGTTGAAGAGGGTGGGGCTCAGCGAGGATCCTTGAGGGACGCCGCAGATGACTTCGGTGGCCTCTGACTTGTACGGTGGTAGGCGGACTCTCTGTGTTCTTCCGTCGAGGAAGGAGACGATACATTCCAGTGCCTTCTCCTGGATTCCGACATTGCTGAGGCGCTGCACTAGGGTGCGGTGGCAGACAGTGTCGAATGCCGCGGAGAGGTCTAGGAGGATGAGGGCCGCTGTTTCTCCGTTGTCCATCAGGGCCCGGATGTCGTCGGTGGCGGCGATGAGGGCGGTCTCGGTGCTGATCGGTTTCATTATTTTTAAACTGTTGCGCAGCTTGTAAAATAGACATATCCCTCCTATCTCTTTTAGCTTGTTTTATTTCTTTCTGTTTGGCCTCCTTACGCCATAGGCGAAAAGAGTCAAACATAGCCGGCCGGGCTTTTCGTTTAAACAAAGTGTTCTCCAAATTATCTAAAATATTGAGCTCAAAACTGCCGTTCTGTGGCCATCGTAAAACACCATCTTTCCTAGTACAGCGAACCCATGCCTCATTAAAAGCTATGGGGCCAATACCATGCTTAGAATATACTTCATAAGAGGGAGTTCCGGCCGGAGGAATTGGACAAGAGTCCTCCAGTCGGGAAGCCCTATCGTGATTACAACAAAACCATCTTCCAAACTTACTGAAACCAGGCATCGCTACCACAATAGTTTCTTTACAAACTTCAAGGGGTTAATTAGTCACTTTATAGTACAAAAACTGCACTCACCCCTCGGTTTCGGCTTTTGCAAAAGTCGAACAAAGACAAGACAAAGGAGTGGCCACTATACTTAACTTAACCAGATGTTTTTGTATGCCAACAGAGGTCCGTCTGATGTCTCGCGATACCAATTACCAAGGGAGCCAAAGCGTGGCCGCAGTCAGGGCAGCAGGTCTCTGCAGCCGTTGGAAGGGAGAAGCCACGCGGTAAAAAACCTTCGGTCCACTTACGACATGCAGGGGTCGATCACGTGGTGCGCGTCCTCGGGAATTTCCTTGCGGGGCTCCTCACGATCCTCGGGCTGGACCCCCACGACCTCTGAAGCGGCCTCACAGAGGGCACCAATTGAAGAACCGGCTCATTAAGCCTGGCGGCGCAGGGTACACCTTCTGAGTTTGCCTTCCAAATTACAGAGACACGGAACACTCTGTTTGGCATAGGAACTTTAATTTATTAGCTGCAGCTAGGTACAGTTGTCCTAGAAGTACATCAGTGGTAGGTTCTCAGGAGACTGCCACTTCAATCCGTGGCTCACAGTCTTTTGTAGCGCTTGAATCCCCTAAAGCAACAACCCCCTCAATGTGCAATAAAAATACAAATCATCCACAAGAAAACATTCTTTGTACAAGATACAGGATAATGGGTAATAGAAATTCCTTCCCTAAGGTCGTGTTCTCTACCCGACCCTATAGGTCAGGTGGCATAGCCATTCCTTGGTTAAATTAATTTACGACAGGACGTGTTTGCGTGTTGAAGATGGTGATTCGTAAAACAACTGGAGAGGCCGAGAACGGTCTCCAAGGGTCAATAGATGGTTATCTCGGGGATTAGTTGCTTCGAGCCAGGTCTCAGAATGGACTTAGCTCAGGGAATCAGGAAAGGTCGTGTAATATGTGCAACAGTATAGAATGTGAAAGAAACGCTACAAAGGTTGAAGGGGCCTGAGTGAGGGCAACAGCGTAATGGTGTTTACAGAAAAGATGGGGCCGTATTTGAATTTCCTCAGTCTCCTCATACATAACTCTCATATCTATGTGGGGTCAAATTGGCCATGTGCATACAGTTAAATTGGACGAGTTTACATTTGGTGTTTCTAAACGCCCGTCTGAGGCTCCCCTAAACTCGACTCCACTCCTTGTCCAACAAATCCCTCCCTATTGTTGCACACCTTTTTTCGTGTGTCCGTCTAAGGGTTTTGTGATCATCTCGAGCTGATCCTTGTATAGCTATTTCACCAGGTGTCGAGCAGCCCCTAGCGTCACCAGCACCTGAAGGACCCCATGTGTCTTCTGATCCCATCGTTCGCTCCGCCACAGATTCCCAAATGTCCTCACCATGGCACAATTAGTCAGGAACTGACCCTGGGGCAGAGCATATTGGGACAAAAAAATCATCCAGTGGAATGAGTTCCCCTTGTTCGAAGCAGTCACTCACCGTGATGACCCCGGCTAATGTCCGTTCGGACAACTGACCCCTCGTGAATGAGGAGATGGTATCGCCATGTGGGAGCCTCACCAGGAGCAAATCCGGTACGTAGAGGGGAGTCCCGGCTGTGTGCTGAAGGCACCTCCTCCAGCATTCCAGCACAGTTCACGGCAACTCTCATGGCACCGGGATGACCACCTACTGGTCTAAGAGTTTTGCCAATATCTGAAAGAGGCACGTTAGTGATGGATTCCTCACCGTAGAATAATCCCCAGGCGTCAGACTGGATCCGGAAAGTTTTAGTCAGCAGTACCCCTGCGCGTCGGTAGGCGTCATCGTACGGCTCCGTGTACGTCGCTGGCGTCGTAGCCACCGAGATGACGTCGTCGGAGCTACTTGTATGCGCCCACGCACACTGAGGTCAGTTTTCTTTTTCCGCGCCAGCAGCGCAGATCTGAGAGAGAGCGATACCCCTAGTTAAAAGTTTTTACTTGTTTTCTGAGAACTTGTTTCTCTTGTTTTGTCGAGTACTCGACTCCAGGTGCAGTAGGGATGCCCGGGTTTAAGTCCTGTCGGGCCTGCTGTTGGAACATGTCGGTAGCGGACCTGCACGACGTGTCTCTTCTGCTTGGGGCACACACATGACCCCGAGGTGTGCCCCGATTGTCGGACCATGGTGCCGAAAGCATTGCGGGAGCGTTCCCGAAAGTTGTTGGAGGTCCAGCAATCAGTTCCGTGGCAATCGAGGTCCCACTCCCATGGGAGGTTGAGGGACCGGTCGTGGAGCCGAAACCATCGCTCGTCGGAATCAGGGACAGGTACGTTACGGAGCCATAAAAAGTCGAAGAAGCGACGTCGTTCTTCGTCTACTCACCGGTCGTGTGACGCGGTGGAGGGGGCGGGCGGTCACTCCCCCGCAGCTCCGATGGAGCCTCCGTTGTTGCCTGTGGCCTACCCGCCCTTTCCAGGCCTGCACGCGACTTTGGACAAGGTACAGGCCTTTCTGTCGGCCATGAGCCGTTTGTTTGGCCCATCGGGTCCCTCCGGAGCGCCTTCGGGCCCATGGACCCGTTGGATGGGTCTGCCCCCGTGCCGCCGCCTTTGGCCTCGGCTATGCCGGCACCATACCCTGCTGCGCCACCGGATCCGGCCTCAGCGCCGGCACGGACGCCGGATGGTGTCGAACCAGGATTGGTTTCTTACCCCCATTCCATTTCTTGGTGGGGAGTTTGTCCCATTTCCCCGGGCACCTTGTCCTTACCGACCTCTTCAACAACCGGTGGATGAAGGGGAGTACTGGGAGGGGTCTGCAGCTCAATGCGAGGATGAGCCTGAATGGGAAGGCGACATGGAGGGTCCAGTGAATCTGGATTTCTCTCCACAGCCTGGTAAGCTGTCCCTCCTCGTCCGTGGCTACGGAGGAGGTTGGGACTTTTTCTGTGGTATTGCGTAGGGTGGCTCAGGCTCTTAACCTCGAGCTCCCTTCTGTGCCTATCAACACCAATCTCCTCACTGAGGTACTGCAACCAGCGTCGTCCTCCGCGGAGCCGGTACTGCCCTTCAACGAGGCACTTACCGACGTCCTGTTGAGCACCTGGGACAAACCCAACACAGGGGCACCTGTGGATAAGTGTGTGGCGCGCCGCTATCGCCCGGTGCCAGGCATCCCCAGCTTTCTCACGCAACACCCGATGCCTCAGAGTCTGGTTGTCCAGGCCTCTGCCTCTGCCTCGCCGAGCACATTCCCTTCTGCTCCTCCGGACAGGGAATCTAAGAAACTGGAGCAGTTTGGGGAAAAGATTTTCACTTCTGCCAGTTCAGGGTTGCGGGCGGTGACTACTGCGTGTCTGTTGGGCCGCTATTCACATTCTGTGTGGGACACGGTGGCACAGGTGCTGCCTCAGTGCCCTGTGGAAGCTCAGGCGGTGCTCTCCCAGGCCATTACTGAGGGGAGAGATGCTGCTAAATTCACTATCCGTTGTGGACTTGACACAGCAGATTCACTCGGCAGGGCACTTTCCTCAACGGTGGTGCTCCGCCGTTACGCTTGGCTCAGAACAACTGGCTTCTCCGGGGATGTTCAGAACACTTTGTTGGACATGCCCTTTGATGGCACACGCCTCTTTGGTGACCAGGCGGATAGCACCCTGGAACCCTTTAAGGACTCTCTGGTTACGGCTCAGTTCTTGGGTCTCGCCACCACGCGAGACCCCTCGGGGTCTGCTTTTCGCTCCTTTCGAGGTCAGGGTCGAGGCGCCCTATCGCGTTCCTTTTTAGACCCGCAGGCCTGCGCAGTCTCAGCGCAGCTGCGGATGTGGGACCCGACATGGTGGGTCCCAAGGACAGCAGACAGGTCAATCCACCACCGCTCCTGCCGCCGCCGCCTCAAAACCTTCTGAGTCCAATGTTTCAGACCCACCGGATGCCAGTGGGCGGCAGGATTCACCATCACCTCCCCCACTGGCGCGCCATCACTTCGGACAGGTGGGTTCTGCAAATAGTCCAAAGGGTCTACTCCCTCCCCTTCGAGTCTACCCCTCCAGCCATGCCACCTCAGTACCCCACCGCATGTCAGGGGATCACTTGGCACTTCTCCAGCAGGAAGTTGTGGCCCTCTTGACCAAAGGGGCCATTGAGCGCGTTCAGACGTCAGAAGTAGGCCGTGGTTGTTACTCCCACTACTTCTTGGTTCCAAAGAAGGACAAAGGTCTGTGCCCTATTTTAGACCTCCGGAACGTCAATCGCTTCCTCCGGAAGCAGAAGCTCAAGATGCTCACGCTTCCTCAGGTCTTGTCTACCCTAGACCCGCAAGACTGGCTGGTAGCGTTGGACTTGCAGGATGCTTATTTTCATATCCCCATCCTGCCAGCCCACTGGCGTTACCTACAGTTCACGGTGGGCCAAGAGCACTTTCAGTTCTCCGAGCTCTCCTTCGGCCTTACCAGCGCCCCTCGGGTGTTCACGAAGGTGATGGCGGTGGTCGCAGCTCATATGCGCAGATTAGGGGTTTCAGTCTTCCCCTATCTCGACGACTGGCTGTTGAAGGTGGGCTCGCCCCAGGCAGTCGTCTCCCACCTCCAGACAACGGCCGACCTTCAGCATTCGCTGGGGTTCTCCATCAACGTGCCGAAGTCGCACTTGATTCCCTCTCAGAAGCTCCTCATCGGAGCGGTTCTGGATACGGTGCAGTTTCGGTTTTATCCTCCCGAATAGCGAGTCCCGGACATTCAGGCTATGATTCCGATCTTTCGGCCCTGGTCCTGGGTTTCGGTCAGGAAGACCCTGAGGCTGCTGGGACTCATGGCCTCCTGCATCCTGCTGATCTATCATGCCAGATGGCATATGCGGCTCTGCAGTGGACCTGAAGTTCCAGTGGACGCAGCATCGGGGAATCCTGTCCGACTACGTCCAGATCTCGGAGGGCACTGCACAGGACTTGCAGTGGTGGCTCAAGAACCAGCTTTGGGTCAGCGGCAGATCCCTCTCCCTTCCCCAACCGGAGCACACAGTAGTGACAGACTCATCCCTCCTGGGATGGGGCGGCCACATGGGAGAGGCGGAGATCAGATGCCTCTGGTCCCTGGCGGAGTCCAAGCTCCATATGAACTTTATGGAGCTCAGGGCGATCCTACTTGCACTGAAAGCATTCTTTCCCTCTGTCAAGGGGAGAGTAGTGCAGGTGTTCACGGACAACACCACCGCCATGTGGTACTGCAACAAGCAGGGCGGGGTGGGGTCATGAACCCTATGTCAGGAGGCTCTACGTCTCTGGACGTGGCTGGAACGTCAAGGCATATCCTTGGTGGTTCAACACCTGACAGGTACCCTGAAGGCCAGGGCGGACGAACTCCGCCGCCGGTGCATGTTGGATCACGAATGGCGTCTTCACTCAGAGGTGGTGCAAGGTCAGCATTTCTGCGCGTTGGAATTTCCAAGGCGGCACTCGGTCGGAGACGCTTTTCGTCGCGAGTGGAGTTGCGGTCTGTTGTACGCCTTTCCGCCTATACCACTTCTGCCCAGAGTGCTGAAGAAGATCAGACGCGACCGAGCCCAAGTCATTCCTGTGGCACCGGACTGGGCTCGAAGAGTTTGGTATCCCGAGCTACTCAGTATGAGCGTGGATCACTCGATCCGACTGCCTCTTCAGGAGGATCTCCTGTTGCAGCAACAGGGGACGGTCCTCCACCCGAACCTGTCCAGCCTCCACCTCCTTGCGTGGAGCTTGAGCGGCGACAGCTGATTCCATTTGACTTGCCTCCTGAAGTCTGTAATGTGATTCTGGGAAGCCAGGCGTCCCTCCACTAAAACGGTATACGCCTGTCGGTGGAAAAAAATTGTGGCATGGTGCACAGCGAAAGCTGTAGATCCTCTTTCTGAGGTTCTATTGTTCCTTCTCTCTTTGGCCCAGCAGGGCTTTGCTCTGGGCACTATCAAGGGCTACCTTTCAGCCTTTCTTAGGCTGCCTTATCAGCCCTCTCTTTTCAAGTCCCCAGTTGTGAATAGATTTCTCAAAGGCATTACTCACCTTTTCCCTCCTGTTCCTTTTGTGATGCCTCAATGGGACTTGAACCTGGTTCTCACATACTTGATGTGCGCTCCCTTTGAGCCTCTTCATAACTGTCCTTTGCGGTTATTAACCTTGAAAACTGTCTTCCTGGTGGCCATCACCTCCGCTCGGCGGGCGAGTGAGCTCCAGGCTCTTTCCTGCAAACCTCCTTTCCTGGCGATTCATGTGGACAAGGGTGTGCTTCGACCGCGTCCCTCCTTTCTACCAAAAGTGGTCTCTGCATTTAATCTCGGGAAAACTGTCACTCTGCCCATTTTCTTTCCGCCTCCGCACCCTTCGAGAGAAGAGGAGCGGCTCCACCGTCTGGACTCAAAACGTGCGCTTTCGTTCTATCTCAACCTCACACAACAGTTCTGGGTGGATGACCAGCTCTTTGTTGGCTACGTGGGTGCCAAGAAAGGTTGGGCTGTGCACAAGCGAACTATCTCCATATGGGTTGTCTTGTGCATTAAAGCCTGTTACTCTCTGGCTAAAAAGGAACCTCTGGTTGGGCTGCGCACCCATTCTACCAGGGCGACAGCAGCTACTGCAGCATTGGGGCGCTGTGTCCCCCTGCAAGACATCTGTCAGGCGGCCACTTGGGCCTCGTTCCATGCTTTCACTTAGCACTATTGCCTTGACAGTCAGGTCCGGAGAGACGGCTTCTTTGGCCGTTCGGTTCTCCGAGACTTTCTAGTGTGATCTTGGTTTGCAAACCCACCGCCGGAGTTGGTATTGCTGGGGTATCTATTCTAAGGTAAGGAATGTATCACTAACTTGTTTCTTTCAGATGAACAAGTTACTTACCTTCGGTAATGATATATCTGTAAGAAACATTAGTGATAGATTCATTACTGCCCCACCCATCCTCCCCGTTCTGCAAACTGATTTCCAGGGTTAAGGTCAACCCTTTCAGAGCCCTAGTTTCAAGGCACCAGTGGTCAGTATCTTGCATGGCTCTGCGTTCCTGGCGCGGAAAGTCGTGTACAGAACGGACATCAGCGCGCATGGGCGCATCTCGGCGACTACGACGCCAACGACGTATGCAGAGCCGCACGAGGACGCCTACCGACGCGCAGGGGTACTGCTGACGAAAACTTTCCGCATCCAGTCTGACGCCTGGAGGTAAATCTAAGGTAAGGAATCTATCACTAACTAATGTTTATTACAGATATATCGTTACCGAAGGTAAGTAACTTGTTCTTAAGGGGCCAGCTCTGAACCAAGAAAGCAGATTCCCGCAACCTGAGAAGAAAAAGGACAAAAGAAGACGCCCAGCAGAGGAGACTGCAGAGAACAACTGACTTGGCCCCAGCCCTACCGGCCTGTCTGCAGTTTCCAGAGATACTTCAGCCAGCGACATCCAGAAACCCGGGGAGGAGTGACTGTCTTCAACAAAGACCGGATCTCCTCTGAACAGCAGCTCTGTTCAAAAGAAACATCAAACAAAGACTCTGAGCCTGCTGAGGAAAAAGAAACCCGATGCCTGGAACCACCACTGCACCCGTCGCCTACAGCCTGGGTTCAAGTGGCCCACCGGTCCCAGCGAGGTCCCCCAGCGCTTCCGAGTCTACTGTGGGTTGACCCCTCCAGGACTCCCCTATGTCGGCTGCTACCTCTGAACTGAGACCCCCCCCCCCAACCACGAGTGGCCCGGTAAGGTAAAATCCGACCTCAAAAAAGACACCCCTGCATCCAGCCAGCCTGCGCCCTGGAGAAACCAGAGGTGCACCTACATCCCGAGCCCTCCAACTTACCTGCCCAGCTGTTGGTTCCTCCCTGAAGTCTTCCTGGACCGAGCCTGCAGCTAAAAAACAAAAATCCCCATTGAAAACAGGGCACCTGACGCCAAAATAGCACCCTGCACCCAGCCGTCCCTGCACCGCTGCGGGTGCACTTTGTGTGCTAAACCGGATCCCCCTTTGCCCTGAGCCTAAAACCAGAAACTTGGCTCCCACAACCTTGTGGCCTGCTCGCCAGCAGTCAGCAACCAGAGGCCCCCTATCCCTCATTGGATAACATTGGGCCTCAGCACTCTGCACGCAGCCGCCCTAGTGCCGCTGAGGGTGTTACGAGAGTGTATCCTTGACCCTGGGGGAACCCTTGTTCTAACCACAGAAGCTCAACTCCAAAGACCGATTACTTACCTGGTAACCATTAACCTCATTTCTCTCCATAGGAACCTATTGACTGTTTTTCTCTAAAAAATGTTCTGTGTGGAGTTGATTTGTATGGAAACCTGAAAAATAACTGCAAAACTGATTTTACTTATCTTTTCTCTTGGAAATGTTCCAGTGTGATATCTTGGCATATCACACTGAGTAGAAAAAGTAATCTAAAAAATAACATAAAAGTAACTTACCTGTAATTTTCATTGCAAAGTCGATTCAAAGTATATAGCATTTCACAGTATTGCATTACCAGTAATTCAAAATGTAACCATTTCAAAGTACATTTACAATTGCATTGCAAACTGTATATTTACTGCAAAGTATTGATCAACTTACCTGTACAAAGGCTTGCTTGGTTCTAGAAAATAAAATAACTAAAAGAATATTTTTATACAAAAACAATTGGTATGAAGCTCAGTCTTTGAGTGTGTGAATTAATTTGCTGACTGCGTGTGTACAACAAATGCTTAACACTGTCCTCTGATACTGTCTCCTGCTCGCCCACACTACCACAAATAGAGCGTAAGATTTTATCTAACTTTATCTCTTCCTACCTTTGGGGATCCACTGGACTCTATGCACACTATACCTCACTTTGGTATAGTATATACAGAGCCAGCTTCCTACACTTACTCTCTATATGTGGTAGTGTGGGCGAGCAGTAAGGCTTTATGAGAGGATAGTGTTAAGCATTTGTTGTACATACTCAATCAGCAAATTATTGCACATACTCAAAGACTTGAATCTGACAAATGTATTTTGTATAAAAATATTAAGTTATTTTATTTCTAGAACCAAGCCA
Source organism: Triturus cristatus (assembly GCF_964204655.1). Lineage (NCBI taxonomy): Eukaryota > Metazoa > Chordata > Amphibia > Caudata > Salamandridae > Triturus > Triturus cristatus. Next base: position 198,849,997 of record NC_140586.1, on the reverse strand, counting down.
AGCCTGGCACAGGTAAGTGAAATAAATGCTTTGCAAAATATTATGCAGTTTTTACCAGTGAATGCAACTTCAAATGCAGTTGTTTGAAAAACAGGTAAGTCAATGTATTGAAATTAATGTACAGATTGCTATTTAGTTACTTTTAGATTACATTTTCTACTCAGTGTGAAATGCCTAGATACCACACTTGGACATTTCCTAGAGAAAAGGTAAGTAAAAACAGTTTTGCACAATTCTACTTTTTTAGGTTTCCATACAGATCAACTCCACACTTAAAAATTTTTTCTGAGAAAAACAGTCAATAGGTTCCTATGGAGAGAAATGATGTTAACGGTTACCAGGTAAGTAATCGGTCTGTGGGTTGAGCTTCTGTGGTTAGAACAAGGGTTCCCCTGAGGTCAAGGATGCACTTTTGTTACACCCTCAGCGGCACTAGGGCAGCCGGGTGCAGAGTGCTGAGGCCCAATGTTATCCAGTGGGGGACAGGGGGCCTCCGGTTGGTGGATTTATTTTCGAGCATGTCACTGGGTTGAGGGAGCAAAGCTCCTAGTGTTAAGCTCAGGGCAAAGGGGTTCCTCTTTAGCACAAAAAGAGCACCGGTAGGGGCCGCTGGGTGCAGGGTGCTGGTTTGGCGTCGGGTGCCCTCTTGTTTTCAATGGGGATTTTCGGTTTTGGTTTTCAGCTGCAGGCTCTGTCTAGGAAGACTTCCTGGAGGAACCAACAGCTGGGCAGGTAAGTTGGAGGACTCGGGTACGTAGGTGCACCTCGGGTTCTCTTCGACAGGGCGCAGGGCGGCTGGATGCAGTGGTGTCTATGGAGATCAGATTTTACCTTACCAGCCACTCTCGGTTGGGGGGGTCTCTGTGCAGGGGCTGCAGATGATGTCCTGGAGGGGTCGACCCACGGTGGTCTCAGACTCTGGAGTGCTGGGGGACCTTGCTGGAACTGGTGGGCCACTAGAACTTGGGCCGTAGGCGACGGATGCAGTTGTGGTTCCAGGAGTCGGCTTTCTTTGTCCTCGGTAGGCTCAAAGTCTGTCTTGGGAGTTTTCTTTTGAACTGAGCTGCTGTTCACAGGAGATCCGGACTTTGATGAAGGCAGTCAGTCCTCCTGGGTTCTTGAGGTCGCTGGCAGCAGGACAAGGTGACTTTTGGCGCAGGTTCTCTGGAAACTGCAGACGGGCCTGTAGGGCTGGGGCCAAGTCAGTTGTTCTCTACAGTCTCCTCTGTTGGGCATCTTCTTTCGCCCTTTTTCTTATTAGGTTGTGGGAATCTTCTTTCTTAGTTCAGGGCTGCCCCCTAAATACTGTGTTTAAGGGGTGTTTTAGGGGTCTCGAGGTCAGTAGCCAGTGGGCTTCTGACCTTAGGATGACTACTCCCTTGGTGTGCTCACCCCACGTGGGGGAGTGAGCACAATCCCTAATCCTAATTGGGGAGTGGCTGCCATCTGCAAGATGGCGGACACTGAAGAGTGGGCTTCACCTCGCCTCCCCCACCCAAGGGGTAGGGTTGGCAGAGGTGGGCACACCTTCTGGGCCGGCTAATTTTTCCCGCCTGTCTTGCCGCCGAAAAGGAGGGGAGACAGGTAGGTGGCCTGCTCCTGATAGCAGGAGAGGCTGGGGTCGCATTACAAAGGCTGCAAGTCCTTTGAAGCTCCCCTGCCACAGATGGCTCGTCCTGGCCCGGGGGAGGTGTAAACACCGCCGCCCAGAAAAGGGTTTGTTTCTGGACTCAGGGAGCAAAGGCTCCCTCCCTAGGGGTCCAGAAACATGTCTCGTGGTGGCAGGCTGGTGTGTACCAGTCAGGAAACCCACCAGAGGCTGGTCGTTTTTCAGGGGGCATCTCTAAGATGCCCTCAGAATGCATTTTTCATTAAATCCCACACGGCATCAGTGTGGGTTTAAGGTGCTGAGAAGTTTTATGCCAAACTCCCAGTTTTCAGTAAAGCCAATATGGAGTTCGTAATGACAAACTCAGCACCATATACTCTTAATGGCGTGCGTTACCGCACTTAAAATGTCTAAGAATTGGCTTAGACACTGTAGACACACAGGGTTCATGAATCTGTACTCTCACCACTGGTTTAGTGCACCCATCTAGAGGGGTGGCTGACGTATGCCAGAGCAGTGGGTTGTAGGCATGGCACACATGGATGTCTGCCATGTCGACTGTTCACTTTGTTCTGCACCAAAACACGCAGCCTGCAAAGACTGTGTGTGTAAAGGTACAGGGACCCTAAGGGTGGCACAATAAGTTCTATTGGTACCCATGGTACCTTTTACAAGGGACTGACATGTGGCAAGAGAGGTCTCAATTGGGGGTACAAGGTACAGTTTTAGGGAAAGAACACAGGCCTGGGGACCTGATTGGCAGGGACCCAGGGCACATCAAGTCAAAGTGCATCAGTAGTCTGGCAAAAAGTGGGGGGGATACCGCAACAGAAACCCAGCTTCCTACACCGGGTTTGTCTCCTCCAACCATTAGGAATACCATTGGGGTTAGGCAGCCAGATAGTACAATTCGAAATACGGGACACCCAATCCCCCTTCCTTCGGTGTCCTCCGCAACACCACCAAGGATACTCTGTTCCATCCTTCGTCCCATATGAACTCTTGGAGCATTGTGTCTAGATTCACGAACCAAGAGGGCGGAACCATCACAGGGAGGTTCACAAAAACATATAGAAGTCTAAGGAGCATGCTCATCTTGGACAGCACTATGCGGGCCATAAGAGGCAGTTTCAGGGAGTGCCAGAATTGGACATTCGCCCTGAGGGGATCGTACCACCCGCTTTAAACTGCTGTCTTGAAGGTCCTCTAAGGTATGAAATACCTGTACACCTAGATATTTAAAGGTGTGGGTGGACCAGGCTAGGCCCCCAGGTAGGTCGGCTGGCCCATATATTAACAGGAATATATGGGTTTGAGGCATGTGAGCTGTAGATCACATGCTTTGCATACTCCTGCCATCTAGTGTTGGGTCCCGATTTTTGCAAATCGTTTTTCTTCGAAGAAGTCTTTGCAGTCAAGAGGTGAGGTGACTCCTCCTTTCGGTAATAGTGCACATGGGCCTCAATTCCATTGTTAAATAGGTTTTTTTTCCGCCATGGGGTTCGAACGTTTGTTGCTGTGCTCAGGTTCGAAACCGTTCTTTGGATCCCCTCTATGCGCAACCCTCTCTACCCCGACGGTATTCTCGTACGCGTTTCCCACTTACTCCTTGTATCGTACTTTCGAACGGAAATCTTCGTGGATGGCCTTCGGGCCTAACCGCGTTGGGTCAGCTCTCCGTCGATGGAACGAACACCATTCAAATTTTGCCCTCGGTGCCTCACGAAGTGTCCGCGCACTGATTCACACAAAGTGTGTAACTTGTGCTTGTCTCCGGAGCACAAGGAGGAAGACTATGACGCTTTTCAGATCATTTAGATCAAAGAAAACTCTTCGCGATCGTCGGGCCCGACGTTGAGAAATGCAGCATCAAAGCATCGAAGACACACCGGATATCTTCGGTAAACATTCCGATCAAGAAGATGTGGGGGCATCAGCGGCGGAGGAAGAAGGAATCTTTTGCGGCCAAGACTCTGGCTCGGACCTCAAGATAGACCTTGACGTTGAGGAATTGTACACATAGACGGGGTCATGTGAGTACCGAAGATCCCTTGCCAGCCTTCTCAGAAAAAAAACAATGCTTCAGTACCACCTCTATCATCTGGCCATGGTCGGCACCAAGATGCCGTTGCCAACGCCCCGCCTCCAGGCCTTGCTCCGAAACACACTGGCAAGCCTTCCGGCTCCATACCTACTCACCAAAACTCCTCTCTGGAGCCAAAACCATCCGGATCCAAGCAGAAATCTAGTTCGGAGCCTAATCTTTCCACGCTGAAAGCGTAACAGCCGTCGGAACTGAAATCTACTGCATCCAAAGAACATCACATGTCTGCTCCGAAAACACGGGCGCCGAAAACAAAACATGCCTCGTCCGATCCGAATGTAGACATTGTCTCACCGAAAAAGGATCGGAAACAAAAAGAACTCTATATTTACCCTGACACAGGTCTTATACACGCTAAACTACCTCAAAAACACAAACTTCCAGATGAGGACACTTCTTACAAAATTTCTTTAAAGAAGAAATGTGTTGCCACCAGTCCTTTTCATATACCACCACCATCCACTCCACCACCACCCTCTCCTCTTTTAGATCCTTTACAAATTACACCTCCGTATTCTCCACAATCTCACCATGATAATGATATTGATGAAGATGGTACACATTTACCAGCAGACCCAGGGTCCGATTATACTATTGATCCCCCGACCATTAATGACCCTGACCTTTACCCTGCCAAGCCAACGCCCCCGATGACATTGTAGCCTACCAAGAACTCATTGCCAGGGCAGCACAATATCATGGGGTGACACTATGCAAAGAGGCATTAGAGCAACATTTTTTGTTTGAAAACTTAGGGTCCACACATAGGTCGTCGCAAACTCTTCCCATGCTTAAGGATGAGACATGTAGATGACATTTTTAAGGATCCTGAGCGTGCTCGTATATTAACTCCTAGGGTTGATAAAATATATGAGGCCTCCCAGACTAATCCTGTATTTAACAATGGGCAATTACCATTAGATTTACTAGTTTTATCTAATGCTCGTAAAAGGGCTAATTACCAAACATCTGGGGACGCTCCTTCACCTGATAAAGAGTCCAAGTTAATTAATGCTTCTGGCAAGCGTGTAGCGCAGTGGTTCCCAATCTGTGCGCCGCGGCGCCCTGGTGCGCCCTCCAAAGTAGCCAGGGGCGCCGCGCTTCAAAGGTTTCAGATTTTCGAATTCGTCATAAATTGCCGGTAACATCTTTGAAATGTGCAGTTATTTAGTAAAAGCATAAAACCTCTGTCCACCAGATGGCAGCAGAGCATTCGTTATTCAGAGTGCAGAACCTAATGTTACTGATTGAGATGGATGTCTCGTATTTCCTGCTTAAGAAGCCAGCACCCAAATGCGAGGAAAAGACGAGTGGAAAGATTATGGTGAGCGGAAACCTGGCGTGAACGGGGTAGAATGGGACAGGATAGGGAGAGAGGAGGGAGGAAGGTGAGAAGAGAATTTTAGGAGAGTGTCTAAAGCACAAAGAGAAAAAAAGGGAAGGATATCAAAAGTGTCCTGTCTGTAACAACAAAGGAGGGAAGGTTTAGGTCTCACTCAAGCAATTCTGTCAATATATTTGACAGAGATTTATCTAGTCCCGAGTTACCGCCTTGGTCACTGCAGAGCACCGGATAAGTGCTCTTGCACTCAAGCAGTCTGGCGCCTGGTTTGAAGCTGTGTGCCAGAGGCAAGTCCTCTGGTTTCCCGTAGAAGTGCTCAATCTGGGGGAATGCGGGGTTACCCATTTAGATTCTTTCACCTTAGGCACTCTATGGTGGGGATTGGTGTCAAAAGCCTATTGCCCCCTGGTTTTGGGTGGTATTCTTTCATCCATTGAAGTTCAGCTCTGAATCAGGCCTTAGGTCTGCCTACATCCAGGGGCAAAACAAGCCCATTTATTTTTGAGACTCGCCTTTGAAAGCATTTGGAGCTTAAGGTACTCCTAAACAGAGACCCCGAGCCACTGCAAGTGCAGGAGAATAGAATGGTGCCCACCCGGACATGCCAGGGCCCATCACAGCAGCCATTCATTCTTGCCGATTTGCATGTGTATTGTGGGAAGGATGTGACTGTCATTCAACACGTTCAGTTCCAGTCTAAAATCTTTCACTAGCAGAAGGGTACACCGTAGGAAGAACACGCTGCCATAATAGCTGCTATGGGCATCGAGCATGCTAAAAAGGCATTGGCTAGTGACCGGGCAGAGGCCCTTCAGGAGCGCTGCAGAGTTTCTAAGGCGTCTCTAGACCATCACAGTGATATAGACACTGCCTTAGTAAAACTGACTTTATATAATTAAATTAACATAACTGCTTCATTCTACCCACTATAAAGTGTCGCACATTTGTAGTGTCGCACATAAGGAGTACACTAAAAACATGTCTCCTACGTTTATAGAAAACTTAGCAGCCATGCTATATTTAACTATTCTTTACTGGTATGGTGAGAGATCACCGGTGGCCAACCCACAACCTCAGTGACAGTGGCCATGGTAGCAGGCTGCTATAAAACACAGGAAGAAAAAGCGATTTGTTATGCAGCTACCCTATAACATATAGGGCCCATTTTTAAATGTGTTTAGCTGGAGCCCACCTATGAATGCAATGGATTGAAGCAGCACCCTTCAGGCTCATACAGTTCCCAAAATACATTTGGAAGAGGAGGCAAACAGTTTGGTCGGTTTTTCTGGAGGATTAAGGAATTATTCCAGAAACAGTGCTGTTTTGAAATGAAAACGAGAAAGAAGAAACACTACCTGCCCGGAGCAAATTTGCCTTGCTTCTGGAGAGCTGGAGTCTGGTGGTTCTGAGTGACCGTAATGGGAATCAACTGAGAGAGGCTGGAGGATAGTGACCACTGCTTAGCTTGAATAAGATCTGCTATGAGGCGCCCTATATGCCCTTATTCCACTGTACCTTCCGCTGCACCTGCATTTCACTGACCAGCAGCGGTTAGCTCATCAGGGCCTGCGTACCTTCTCACCACCCACTCCAACAGTTTTCCTATGATGAACACACCCTTTGACAAAAAATATCTGTTCGAGGCATATGAGCTGCAGATTACACACTTGTGCATAGATCGCCATCTGGTGTTGGGCCCGGATGTTTGCAGTTGTTTTTCCTCTTGGAAAGTCTTTTGAAGTCACGAGGTCGGTGACTCCTCCTTTGGATCGTATTGCTCATGGGCTTCGGCTCCATCTTCGGATTGTTTTTTTCCGCCATCGGGCTTGGATGTGATCTTCGCGCTCCGGTTCCGAACAGTTCCAGTTCTTCTATCGATGCGCAATCCTCACCCTAATTCGCGGTATTGTTTTGATCGCGATCCCCACACTCGACGCGGCTCTCATCGATCAAGAACCTTTCGATTCCAGTCATCGATGACGGCCTTCGGGCCTACTCAAGCTCTGGTCCTGGCTAATGGAAAGGACTCCCTTCAAGAAGTGCCCTCGATGTGGGTCCAAATTCCCCCACACCGATCTCCACGAAGTATGTAATCTCTGCCTCTCCCCTGACCATGAGGCTCGAGACTGTCCGGCGTGCAAGTCCTTCCAGTCCAAGAAAACCATTCGGGACCGAAGGGCACGGAGAACTATGGCACACTCGTCTACAGTGATTCCAGATGACTTCTTCGGGGAAGGCGTTGACGCTCCAGAAGAACACCACACCGACGAGGGCCTCATCAGCGCCTACGAAGCCGACGATTTAGATGTAGAGGACATCACTCCTGCACAGAGGGTTGTGAGTACCGAACAACCCCCCTCCCCCCACACACACACACCCTCGACGGCATCGAAAAAGGCTTCGGTCACACCTTCGACTCCGGGCCTAGGTAAGACCAAAGACATTGCTTCCCACACCGCACCTTCGGGACCGGTAAAGAAGCAGATTAAGCCTTCCGGTGGCTCGGGCTGGAGCCAGCCCACCGTCGGTGCCGAGAAACACTCCTCCGCACCGACGCCGAAAAAGAAAATGGCCTCCTCCTCGGCACCGAGCTCCATACCGAAACACTCGGCGCCGAAAGCCAGCTCCACCTCCTCGGTACCGACACCATCCCCGGAACTGAGCAAAAAACACAAGGCCGCCGACACCGATACCTCGAAGCCGAAAACCATCTCGGCACCAAATAAAGAGACAGCCCTTTCCAGGCCGCATAGTTCCAAACAGCGAACTAGCACAGACTCTAAAACCAAACCACCGGCCCCGATGCCTTCGGCGCCGACGAACAAACCACCATCCGAAGAACTCTTTACACCTGATACATTGCAAAAGACATTGATCAAGGACCCCAAAACCGTACATTTAATGCTCAGCATTAAAAAGAGACAGCTGGAAAAACCTGCCCCAGCTCCACCTCCAAAGAGGAAGGACTCTGCTACCTCTCCTTTCAGAATTCCTTCACCACCTCCTCCACCTTCTCCTCCTCCACCTTCTCCACCCCCGCCTCATCATTCCCCAACACCCTCTCCGGATGATAATGTCTATGATGACATAGGGGACGTGCCCCATGACCTACCTAATGAGGACCCCACTCCCACAGGCTCCCCAGACCCATGGGACGACTACAACATCCATGCCATTTCTAACGTCCCACAAGATGATCTCTACCCTTCGAGACCATCCCCACCAGAAGACTCCTTAGGGTTCAACCACTTACTACAGAGGGCTGCACACTATCGCGGAGTGGATCTCCACACCGACCCCGTGGAGGAGGACTTCCTTCTCGATACGTTTGACACTGTGCATAGGGCCACCTCCATACTGCCCATGCTCAAAGGAGTTATTAAACATGCGCCAGAAATTTTTAAAGACCCAGTGAGAGCCAGGGTCATTAACCCGAGAATTGACAAAAAATATAAAGCCGCCCCTACATCAGAGGGCCGGCACCACTAGATTCACTGGTAGTGTCTACAGCACGTAAGAGAGACAACTCCCAAGCGTCAGGCGAAGCACCACCACCTGACACAGAGTCAAAACTATTAGACGCATCCGGCAAGCGCACTGCATCACAAGCTGCCAACATATGGCGTATCGCTAATACACAAGCGCTACTAGCAAGATATGACAGGGCCCATTATGACGAACTAGAAGCCATAATGCAACACTTCCCTGACAAATATAAGAATAGGGCAAACGAGTTAATTCAGGAGGGCAAAACTATCACCAATACCTCCATCCGTTGTTCCCTAGATGCAGCTGACACCGCCTCCAGAGCCATTAATACCAGCATCCTCCTCCGTTGCCATGCCTGGCTAAGGATTTCAGGTTTTAAACCAGAAGTACAAGCTTCCATTCTGAACCACCCCTTTGACCAGGAACATCTGTCCGGCCCAAAAGTGGATGAGGCCCTAGAAATGATGAAAAAAGACACGGATACGGCGAAGTCTATGGGAGCCTTACAATCACATCCTCCCAGGCGCTCCTTTCGCCGCTCTTCCTTTTGGAGCACATCCAGGGGCCACTCCTCTGACACTGCTTCCACTGCATATAAGGCCCCTACCCAATCCACCTTTACCAGGGGTTATCAAAGAGGCGGATACAGAGGCAACAATTATAAAGGCAGAGGCAAGACAAACACCGCCCGCTCTGCGTCCGCACCTGCCCAATGACTCCCCCCAGACCATCCCACTCCGGTCGGGGGCAGACTCAAAAATGTCTTTTCTGTCTGGACTACCATCACCTCAGACAAATGGGTAAAACAAATAATTCGGTCAGGCTACTGCCTAGAACTAATATCTACCCCCCCCCCCCAAACATTCTGCCCAGACAACGCCCAATGTCACAGGAACATCTAACACTACTAAAGCAGGAGGTAATCTCCCTCCTACAAAAAGGGGCGATAGAACAGGTTCCTACCAACCAACAAAATATGGGGATCTACTCCCTATATTTTCTCATACCAAAAAGGGACGAAGACTCTACGGCCCATCCTAGACCTCAGGCCCCTAAACAAATACATACATTCAGACCATTTTCACATGGTAACACTTCAACAGGTACTCCCACTGCTTTGCCACAACGATTTCCTGACCACTTTAGACCTAAAGGGACGCCTATTTCCACATTCCTGTACACAAGGCTCACAGGAAGTTCCTCAGATTTGTAGTGGACAGCCAACACTACCAATTCAAAGTACTCCCATTTGGAGTCACAACAGCACCACTAAGTGCCTAGCAGTAGTGGCCGCACACCTGCGGATACAACACATCCACGTCTTCCCATACCTAGATGACTGGCTGATAAAAGCCAACTCATACAACACGCACGCCACTATCCAGCTCCTTCACCAACTGGGCTTCACAATAAACCACATGAAGTCCCACCTGCCACCGTCCCACGTAAAACAATACCTCGGTGCCACCATAGACACCTCAAGAGCGCTAGCCTACCCCAGTCCAGCCAGGATCACAAGCATTCAGGCTCTACGCGCTAAATTTACGGCACAACACTCCCTTCCAGCTCGAGTGTTTATGCAACTAATCGGGATGATGGCCTCTTGCATATTCATAGTACCTCACGCAAGACTCCAGATGCATCCTCTCCGAGTGCTTAGCGCGCCAATGGAACCAGGCCCAGGGTCTATTAACAGATCTGGTGTTGGTAGACGGTCGTACCCATCGCTCTCTGCAGTGGTGGACCACCAAAAACCTTTCCAAAGGGTGACCGTTCCTGGACCCGGTTCCTCAGATAGTACTGACGACGGACGCCTCGCTCTCCGGCTGGGGAGCTCACCTATTACATCACACCATGCAGGGCAGGTGGACACCTCAACAAAAGTTACTCCACATCAACCATCTGGAGTTACTAGCCATCTTCTTAGCCCTAAAATCTTTTCAAACCCAGATTTCAAGCAAGACAGGCCTAGTCCGCACAGACAACATGACAGCCATGTACTATATACAAAAACAAGGCGGATCACACTCCACAGCTCTCTCAGCTAGCACAGAGCATATGGAGATGGGCCATACCCCAGAAAATCTTTCTTCTAGCCCAACATGTCCCAGGAGTCCAGAATACTGTGGCAGATCTGCTCAGCAGACAGACGCAACAACTCCACGAGTGGGAACTCCACCCACAAGTTCTTCAACCGTACTTTCAAATGTGGGGGCATCCACAGATAGACCTCTTTGCCACCCACGAAAACACCGAATGCCCAAGCTTCGCCGCCAGATATCCACACCCACTGTCCAAAGGCAATGCGATATGGATGAACTGGTCAGGCAGATTTGCATACGCTTTTCCGCCTCTCCCACTCATTCCATTAGTGGTGCGCAAACTACAACAACACTCCCTCACACTAATCCTAGTAGCTCCAACTTGGGCCAGACAACCGTGGTACACCACACCGCTAGAACTCTCTGTAGTACCACACCAAAAGTTACACCTCTCTCCACACCTCGTAACCCAGAACCATGGAGAGATCAGGCACCCGGACCCAGCTCAGCTCAACCTTGCGATCTGGCTCCTGAAATCCTAGAATTCGGTTACCTAAATCTTCCCCCTGACTGCATGAACGTCATCAAAGAAGCTAGTCGACCCACCACTAGAGCGTGCTATGCCGCCAAGTGGAAACGTTTTGTTGTCTATTGTCACAACAATACCATCAATCTCCTAGATGTGTCCATTCAACACATCATAGGCTATTTACTGCACCTACAAAGATGCAATCTAGCCTACACGTCCATTAGACTGCAACTTGCAGCCATAGCAGCTTATCTACAAAACAGGCAACATCTATCACTCTTTAGAGTACCTGCCATTAAAGCATTCATGGAAGGCCTTAAAAGAATAATTCCCCCCAGAGTGCCACCCTCACCTGTGTGGAACCTAAATATCGTTCTCACCAGACTGATGGGGCCTCCCTTTGAACCACTACACAAGTGTGAACTTCAATTCCTAACATGGAAAACCGCCTTTCTTGTAGCCATGACTTCCTTCAGAAGGGTCAGTGAGATTCAAGCACTTACCATTCAAGAACCTTATCTACAAATGCACCATAACAAGGTTGTTCTACGTACCAACCCAAAATTCCTCCCTAAAGTCATTTCTCCCTTTCATCTAAACCAATCTGTAGAACTACCAGTGTTCTTCTCGCAACCACACACCGTTGCAGAAAGAGCTCTTCACACATTAGATGTCAAACGAGCCTTACTCTACTACATAGAGAGAACCAACCCTTCCGTAAGACCAAACAACTGTTTGTCTCTTTCTCACCACCACACAAAGGCAACCCCATCTCCAAGTCAGGGATAGCCAGGGAACATCCCATTAGATGATATCTACAGAGCAGCTACATGGTCAACACCGCACACTTTCACCAAACACTTATTGTGTAGATGTGCAAACTAAGCAACAGGCTAGTGTGGGCCAGGCTGTACTCAAAACACTATTTCAAACCACTGCAACAGATACGGGTGGTCGCCGCTAAGGATGGGTACTGCTATATAATCTATGCACAAGTGTGTAATCTGCAGCTCATATGAACGGAATATGCTACTTACCAGTATGCATCTGTTCTTGGCATGTAGAGCTGCAGATCTACACACGCCCACCCGCCTCCCCGGCTACCTTTATCTGTTCCAGTTTGTCTTATTTAGATACAACACACATGGGCATCTTCACTGTTATTACTACGCTCCATCTTTCCCTGCTGGCGAAAAACAATCTGAGGATGGAGCCGAAGCCCATGCGCAATACGATCCAAAGGAGGAGTCACCACCTCGTGACTTCCAAAGACTTTCCAAGAGGAAAAACAAACTGCAAACATCCGGACCCAACACCAGATGGCGATTTATGCACAAGTGTGTAGATCTGCAGCTCTACATGCCAAGAACAGATGCATACTGGTAAGTAGCATATTCCTTTTGGACCTGATGATTAGGCTTTGGAAAAAATGGAAAAGGGCACAGAGGTCACCAAATCTAAGGGAGATCTCCAGTTCCCTTCCAATAGAGGTTCCTTTTGTCCGTCCTTTTACCGAGCAGGGTCCACACCCTCAGACCAAAATACATCCACCTATAAGGGTAACAACCAATCGTCTCCTTCAAGAGGTTTCTTTCGAGGAGGTTACAGAGGGAACAATTCTAAGGGTAGAGGAAAAGGTCCCATAATCCCCTTCCCCTAATAAACCTTGACTTCCCCCCCCAACTATACCACACCTGTCGGGGGAAGACTGCTACAATTCCTCCCCTTTTGGCAGTCCATAACTTACAGACAAATGAGTGCTAGGAATTATCCAACATGGTTATTGCCTGGAGCTTACCACCAATCCTCCGAACATTCCCCCACATTCTCACAGAATGTCACCAGAACATTTGCACCTGCTCAAGCAAGAGGCCCAGTCTCTTTTGATAAAAGGAGCCATAGAGCCTGTACTGTTACAATATCAAGGATCAGGCCTATACTCCCTGTATTTTCTAATTCCCAAAAAGGACTGCTCATTGAGACCTATTCTAGACCTCAAAGAACTAAACCTCTACATACTGTCAGAACATTTCCACATGGTGACACTTAAACAAGTGTTCCCACTACTACAGCAGGACGACTTCATGTCTGCTCTAGTCTTAAAAGACTCATACTTCCACATTCCAATTCACCCTGCCCATCGCAAATATCTCAGATTTGTGATGGCAGGTCAACATTACCAATTCAAAGTACTATCGTTTGGAATCACCACTGCTCCCAGAGTATTTACCAAATGCCTGGCAGTAGTCTCATTTCATCTGAGAAGACAACACATTCATGTCTTCCCATACCTGGACGACTGGCTCATCTAAACCAGCACTTACCAGAAGTGTCTCCAACACACTCAAGCCACAATCCGCTTGCTACACCAACTAGGGTTTACAGTGAATGCATTGAAGTCCCATTTGCAGCCTTCCGACACACAGACTTGCGTGGGAGCCACCATAGACACTGAAAGAGCACTCCCAATGCAGCCAGGATTCTCAGTATTCAGTCTCTTCTCAATCAGTTTCAGCCCAACCAATCATTATCAGCAATAATTTTCATGCAACTGCTAGGAATGCTGGTGTCTTGCATCATGATTGTTCCCCCGGCACTTCACATGTGTCCCTTACAAGAATGCTTAGCAAGTCAGTGGAACCAATCGCAGGGTCAGTTGACCGATCTAGTGTTGGTAATGTCCGCACTCATCGCTCTCTGCAGTGGTGGAACCGACAAATGTATCCAAAGGGCAGCCCTTCATCTACCCTGTTCAACAGACAGTGCTAACAGCAGACTCATCGCTCACTGGTTGGGGTGCTCTCTTACTCAATCACACAATCCAAGGTTTGTGGAGTCTGAAACACAAAACTCTTCATATAAATCACCTAGAACTTCTAGCAGTGTTTCTAGCGCTCAGGGCCTTTCAAACTCACCTAATAGGCAAAGCTGTCCGCATAGACAACATGACGGCTATGTACTACATACAAAAACAGGGGGAACACACACTCCAACTGTCACACCTAGCACAAGACATTTGGAAATTGGCTATACACCATAAGATTTATCTCCTGGCTGAGCATCTTCCAGGAATAAACTGTCAGATTGCGGACCTTCTTAGCAGACAGAAGCAGCAAATACATGAGTGAGAACTTCATCCTCAGGTTCTCCATCCCATACTTTCAGGAATGGGGATTTCCTAAAATAGACCTGTTCGCTACAAAGCAAAATGCCCAAGCTTCACCTCAAGGTTCCCACACCCACTCTCCAAAGGCAATGCCTCATGGATAAACAGGTCAGGAATATTTTCTTATGCTTTTCCACCTCTCCCACTCATTCCGCTGTTAGTTCGGAATCTCAGGCAAACATCCCGCACACTGATTCTCATAGCTCCCCCAATGGGCAGTTCGGAATCTCAGGCAAACATCCCGCACACTGATTCTCATAGCTCCCCCAATGGGCACATCAACGCTGGTTCACCACCCTGCTGAAGCGGTCAGTAGTTCCACAACAACAGCTGCATCTCACCTCCAATCTCCTCACTCAGAGCCATGGAGAAATCAGGCATCCAAATCCCAAAGAACTCATCTTGGTGATCTGGCTCCTGAGGTCATAGAGTTTGGTTATTTACAATTACCACCAGATTGTTTGAATATCCTAAAAGAGGCTAGAAAGCCTACGACTAAGGCATGTTATGCTGTAAAATGGAAACGGTTTTATATCTTTTGTAACAATATCAATCCTCTTGATGCTTCTGTACAGAACATCATCTGTTACCGGTTACATTTACAGCAATCTGGACTAGCCTACAAATCCATTTGCTTACATCTAGCAGCAGTAGCTGCATACTTACAAAACGGACAGCACGTCTCTCTATTCAGAGTACCAGCAATTAAAGCCTTTATGGAAGGATTAAAATGAGTAATACTGCCAAGAGTCCTACCTGCACCAGCGTGGAACTTAAACATAGTCCCTACAAGGCTAATGAATCCACCATTTGAACCAATGCACAAATGTTACGATTCCTCTCATGTAAGGTTGCTTTCCTCATAGCAGTAACTTCACTAAGGAAAGTTAGCCAACTCCAGGCATTAACTATACAAGAGCCCTTCTTTCAGCTTCATAAAGACAGAGTGGTTCTTCGAACTAATCCTAAATTTCTTCCTAAAGTAGTTTCTGCCTTTCAAATCAATCAGTTGAGTACTTGTGTTTTTTCCTCAACCTGATTCTGTAGCAGAATGAGCTCTACACACATTTGATGTTAGAAGAACTCTACTATATTACGCTAAAAGAACAATAAAAATTCTCAAAACAAAGCAGTCTTTGTTGCTTTTTCTCCGCCACACATAGGCAATCCCATATCTTAATCAGGCATTGCAAGATGGATTGTGAAATGTATCCAGACATGTTAAGTGAAAACAAAAAAACGTTGCTAATACCCCCTAGAGCGCATTCCACTGGCACAATTGGGGCTACTATGGCCTTCTTGGGGAATATTCCCCTAGCTGACATCTGTAAGGCAGCAACATGGTCTACACCGCACATATTCACCAAACACTATTATGTAGATGTGTTAGCGAGGCAACTAGCTAATGTAGACCAGGCAGTACTTAAAACACTTTCAAACAACTACAGGCTAGCCACCGTTGTGGAAGTATACTGCTTTATAGTCTATGCAAAGCATGTGATCTACAGCTCACATGCCTCAAATGGATAATGTCACATCTCCGAAAGGAGGAGTCACCTCACCTCGTGCCTGCAAAGACTTCTTCAAAGAAAAACAACTTGTAAACATCCGGACCCAACACTAGATGGCAGGAGTATGCAAAGCATGTGAACCTACAGCTCTACATGCCGAAAACAGATACTTACTGGGTAAGTAACATCATCTGTTTTTGATTTCTTCAGTTTAAGGCCCGCCAAAACAGAATAGTCCTCCAAGTGTGCCAGGGCGTGGATCACACCTTGGCATCAGTCACCCAAATACAGCAGTCAGTCATTGGCGTAAAGAGATATAATGTGGTCTTTCACCTCTAAGCGCAAGCCATGGCGTCTTCCTCGTTGTCTAAAGAGTTCTGCCAGATGCTCGATGGCCAAAGCAAACAGAAGTAGAGACAAAGGGCACCCCTGTCTAGTACCCCTATGAATGTTATAGGAGTCTGAGATCCCTCCACCTGTCCGGACCCGTGTTGTTGGACGTGTGTACAATAAGCATACCCATCTGTCCCCCAATCCCAT
Organism: Triturus cristatus; assembly: GCF_964204655.1. Taxonomy (NCBI): domain Eukaryota; kingdom Metazoa; phylum Chordata; class Amphibia; order Caudata; family Salamandridae; genus Triturus; species Triturus cristatus. The sequence continues at coordinate 198,833,665 of NC_140586.1, read as the reverse complement.
CTGGTTCATCACTGCACATAAAAAGTCCCACCTCACAGAGTTGAATGCCTTCTCTAAATCAACCAACATTATTAGGGCTTCTGGGCAAAGGCTGGCATCAGGATGATGCATTACATGGAAAAGTCTGCGAAGGTTGCCGGATGTGGACCTAGTTTTGGTCCTTATGTATGAGTTGTGGCATATGAGATGAGAGCCGCATTGTAAATATTTTGTTCAAAACTTTAAAGTCCATGTTCATCATGGAGAGAGGGTGGAACTCCAAAGTGCGCACTGCTGAAGACCTCGTCTTCGGAAGGGGGACAACCAGTGCATCTCTAGTAGAATCCAGCACCAATCCCCTACTCAGCGCCTCAGCATATAGTGCCTCCAACTTAGGGGCTATGAGCTGCGCAAAGGCAGAGTAAAATTCTGCCAGTAGGCCATCCGGTCTCGGTGTCTTACCTGTCACCATCTCTTTAATGGCCCTCTTACCTCCTGCACAGTTACCCCCCACCTCAATTCCTCTTGCACTGTGGGGTCTAGTGTCCTCAGCGTCAGAGGTGTCAAGAACTCTGCTTTTCTGGCTGTTGTGGCTTCGGTTCCCCATATAAGGTCTCATAATACTCACTGAAGGCCACATTAATAGCCCTATGTGAATGCATCACTTTCCTCTCATCTGTAGTGATTTGGGTGATGGGGAGCTCCTGGTCTAAGGGCGCACCAACCACACAAGGAGTCTACCCGATATGCCTCCCTCTTCGTGCACTCTTGCTTGGTATTCGCTCAGGTCTAAGCATCTCAATCGTTCTAGGGCACTATTATATTTGCCCCCCATGTCTTCAAGTTGTTTGCGAAAAAAAACTTCCTGGCCTTCAATTTGGTGCCTTGGTCGTATAGGCTTTTCTCTAGAGTGTTGAGTTCCCCAAGTATTTCTCTCCTCACACCTACTGTTTGTCCCATACAGTGTCCCCTCGTCACCTTAAAGGCTTCCCGCTCTTATCATTGGGGAACTCGCTGTGCCCTGGTTACGCTGGAAATATTCTGAGATGACCATCTGTAGAGAATCCCTAAAGCAAGTATCCTCAAGGAAAGCAGGATTAAGTCGCTGTGTGGGCGGAGGCATAGGAGAAGTGGGTTGTGGTCTGACAGAGTGCACCCTAGGTATTCAGTGTGTCACAAAGGGGCTCAGGCAGGGCACACAAACATAAATAGTCTAGTGTGCAGGCTATAAAGATGGGAGTAATAGGAGTAATCTCTCAATAGACCAAATTGTACCCTCCAAATATCTTTCAGGTCCCATTGTTCCCTCCAGTCTTGTAACCCTATTGTTGTCTTCGAGGCCACCGTGCCATGCAACAGCTGGAGTCGACCTATCCAGATCTACATCTGCTATGCACTTAAAATCGTCCCCTAGGAGGAGGTTGTTTGTACCCATAGACGAAAGGGGCGTGGACAGATACCATAGATATTGAACTTGGTCCTCGTTCAGGGCATAAATGTTTCCCAGTGTAATCTCCCTTCCCAGTAGCCTGCCTTTCACTATCACAGAGCGGATCTCTGGGTCAATACCGCAGTGCTTTACCTCAAAGGGTGTTCCAGATCTGATCCACAACAGTGCACCTCTCGAACATGCGGAATAAGAGCTTGCATACAACTGGCCTCGCCATCTTTGTCACAAATGGGTACTCTCCTCCGCTGTGACGTGGGTGTCCTGCAACATCACTATTTGCACTATGTGCGACTAATGCAGCTATGTATTTTGTGGCGTTTAGCTGCTGTCCCCATCCCTCTCACATTCCAGTACAAAAATTTCACCTCCTGGTGTAACTGTCTCGTATGCGTCATAAGGGCAGGTACCGGTCCCCCCAACCCCCCTCCCATCCCACCCCCTGCCTGTAGCAAGACCCTTCTTGGCCTCCGGACAACCGCCAAAAACCCCAAATGCTTTACTCCCCATCGCAAGGGCAGCTTCGCTACTGCTGACCGCCCAAACCTCTTAAAAGCATGAAGAGTAGACAGCCACCTCTGGTTTCCTAGTAGGAACAATCTGGTCGGGGTAGGCTATGGAGCGGTTAGGCATTTGTTCTCCCCTCCAGCCTGTTATGCATTTGTGTCGCCTGCGTTGTGTGTCCCCCCCCAACCCCAGTCTTGTTTGTCCCCCTCCCCAGTGTCTGTAGTCTCAGCATTCGCCAATATGTTCTCGGTATAACCCCTCTTGTCCAGTCCCCTTCTCCACAAGCAGGCAAAGTCTTGCAGTACCCGCGATTCCTCTAAGAAGGCCCGGACCACCAGTGTGTTAATTTAATCAGTTCTTTCACTGATTTCGGGGTTATGGCAAGCAGTGCTGCGTTCCTCTGGTCTGAACCCCTAGAGTCTGATTGTCCCATCCATGCCCCTTTCTGCTGTCTGTGTTGACATGATCTCTGCCACAGCCTGTAGCGCTGCCATTCTCTCACGTTCCGTCTGAGAAGAGGTGGGTTTTTTCAGCAAGGCCCTCCTGCTCAATCGCCTGAACCTTTTTCCGGGCCAGTCGGTTCGATGCCCCCGTACCAGTCCGCGGCCGCTGGGATAGTGTTCTAGCCTTATACGCTTCCAACCAGGCTCACACAAATTCCAGGGTATCGCAGAAGCGAGTGTTACTGTCCAGAATTAGTCTAAGTTTGGCCATAAACATTAGGGAGTACTGGATGCCCTCATTTCGCAGGGCTTTTTTCACTTCCAGGAATGATGCTTTGTGTGCCTGGACCTTAGCCGTGAAGTCTGGGAAAATTGATACTTTTTTGTTCTCAAGCACATAAGGGCCATTGGTTGGGGCAATTTGAAGAAATATATCTCAGTCCCTATAATGTAGGAGCCTCGCCACTACCAGGCTTGAGGGTCGCCCCGGAGTCCAGGGGCGCGCTGGCACTCTGTGTGCCCTGTCCAGAGCAAAGAACTGTAAGCAATCCCCGGAGCCACCGTGGTACGAAGTGATTCCTCGAGGTAGGCCACCATGTCTGTACCTTTGATTCCTTCCGGGTACCCCCACCACTCTGATATTGTTGCAGCAGTTCCGTCCCTCTGCGCCCTCAGCTCTCCGTTCAAGTGTTGCCACTCTGGTCATCAGTTCTTCGATTTTACGGGAAGTGGTAGCCTGTTCCGGTTGCAAATCCTCAATAGCAAGTTCCACATCCTTCACCCTGTCCACTAGTTTGTGGTGTTCTTCTTGGAGCAGGCTCAGCCTATCAGACACCGCATCTATATTGTGTTGTAGGCTGGCCTTTGTGTCCACGATGGCAGCCAGCTCCTAATCCAGGTGGGTATGTATCAAAAGGTCAGCTATTCCATACTTCCCTGTCCTGATTTGATTTATGGTTTTGTATAGCGCTGAATCACCCCAAGGGGTATCTCTGCACTTGGAACGGCCCTACTGAACCGGCAGACCGATTTAAAAAAAAAAAAAGAAGAAAAAAAAAGGTAGGTTTTAAGGAGCTTTCTGAAATGAGAGATGGTCAGACAATCAGGAAGATGTAGTGGTAATTCATTCCAGAGGACAGGGGCCAGATATGAGAAAGCTTTGCCACCGCTACGTGATTTTTTAATTCTGGGGATGCAAAGTAGGCGTTTAGATCCTGACCTAAGAGAGCGCAGAGGAGTGTAGATAGTTATTTTATTAGAGAGATAGGATGGGCCTAGATCGTTTAAGGCCTTGAAGACAATGCAACCTATCTTAAATTTCACTCGTTTCCTTACCGGGAGCCAGTGGAGTCTTTTCAAGAGGGGCATAGAGGGAGTTCTAAGCGGGGCTCCCGCAACTAGGCGGGTAGCCGTGTTCTGCACAACCTGTAGTTTGTTAAAAGAGGCTTAATTGGTCGAGAGAAGCAGGGCATTGCAGTAATCTATTCTACTCAGAATTAGGGCCTACATCAACTTTTTTTTTTTGTCGCAGGGGGGAGTAAGGGAAAAATTCTCCCGAGTAGACCCAAGACATAGTAGCAGGTGCCAATGGTGGAGTTGACATGGGCATCTAGAGCGAGCTTTTGATCAATTTTGACACCTAGATTTTTGACCACTTCTTTGTGTCGGGGCTTTACCCAACTCCTCAGGCCACCAAGTAGGTGACCAACAAATGACCGCTCCTCCAAACAGCATGATCTCTGATTTTTCGGAGTTTAGTTGGAGGAAATTGCTTTGCATCCAAGAGGCAATAGCCATCATGCCCTTGGAGAAGATGTGTTGGATGTCAGGTCTACTTTTGTCAAAAGTAAGGAGGAGATGGGTATCATCTGCATATGAAATGGGATTAAAGCCCAAATTCCTCATAAGTTTAGCCAAAGGGGTCACATAGATAGTAAAAAGAGTCTGGCTCAAACACAAGCCCTGGGGGACCCCCTTGGTAACCCGGGATGGGGCAAACTTAAAAGGGCCCAGGGTGACTGTCTGGGTTCTATCCGTTAAAAAATAAGTCAACCACTTCAGTGCAAGTCACTGAACACCCATATCTTGTAGCCTCTTCAACAGAATCCGATGGGAAATAGTGTCAAATGCTGCTGAAAGGTCAAGCAGCACCAAAACTGCTGCCTGACCTTTGTCCAGTGCCATCCTGATGTTATCAGTCACCTCCACTAAGGCAGTCTCCGTACTATGTTTGGCCCGAAAGTCCGATTGTGAAACATCAAGAAAGTGGGTGGACTCAACAAACGCTGATAGATATTTATTGATATGTCTTTCTATAAGCTTACTCTGTAAGGGGAGCAGGGAGATGGGACGGTAGTTGGTCAGCTCGGAAGTATGAATTTTAAGGTTTTGCGGATGGGGATTATTTGAGCATGTTTCCATTCCAACGGAAGGCTACCGGAGCTCAAAGAGCTGTTAAGAATGGAGCAAATGGGTAGTGCAAGTTGGGCAGAGAATTTAGAGGATACTTTGGCAGGGATAATGTCAAGAGGAGAACCTGATTTGGTACACTTAAGCAGGGATATAACTTCTGTAACAGCAACAGAAGGGAAAGTATGGAGTTGAAGGTGTGTGTTTATATAGTTAGAATAATCTGCTATGGAAGGGGAGGAGGAAGTATTTGCCGAGATAATTTTGTGATAAATGTTTTCAATTTTCTGAGTGGAAAAAAAGAGATTTTATCACACAAAGATTGCGAAGGAATTTCAGTGGTCTCACAAGTTACGGGCTGGTAAAAGATTTAAAATTTTGGAAAAGCGTCCTGGAATTATTTCCAGCTTGATCAAATACAGATGCAATGTAAAATTTGCGGGCCTTTTTAATATTTTTATGGTATATGGTCAAAGCGGTCTTGTAGCTAACTTTATTTTGCTCATTATGAGAGAGTCGCCAGGTCCGCTTTAGCTTCTTACATAGGCTCTTTTCATCTCGCAAAGCAGGGGAGTACCAATTCGTGGGAGTGGACCCAGTGACGACCAGTCAGGTTCTCCTGCCTCTGTCTGCATGGCCCCTTGTTTAGCTTTGTTTTCCCATGGCAGCCTCAGTCTCCACTTAGACACCACTTACCAGATAGGTCAAGCGCAATTAACTTCAGCTTGATGTCAACCTCCTCCTGATCTAGGATAACACCTATTCTACAGAGTTAGTAATGTGTCTCACCTTCTTACTGTACACCAGGAGTGGTGGCCCCGCTATTCGCCACCAGCTCCCCAGCCGGTGACTACTGCTCTGCAGCGAGCGCATCCCTCCAGGCCCCACCCCTGGACTGCACCTTTTATCTTCCCATTCGTTGCGGGGTCAGCAGGTCTGGTGCGGGTCCCACCCGTAAGATCCCAGCCAGGTAGTTCCTAATTTAAACCCGCTCTGAGTCCACTCTTACAGAATACTTGTGATCATTCAGCCCTGCTTCTGCGCCATTCAGCGAGTTCCAAATCGGTCTTCATCTGCATGCTAGTCCGCCGCCTGAGTCAAGGGTTCATTACTATCACCTCACATGAATGCCCATGGCATAGTGACGGGAGCCCTATGTCACAGTCCTTCTACTCCAGTGTTCCCGTGGACCATAGGCCTCTGCGCTCCCCCTCTGACTTCAGATCTCTTCCGGCAGGGCCTCACAACACCGGCATCTCCAGGGTTTTAATCGTGTTGTGCTCTCTCATCTCCCCCTTCAACCTAGCTGCTATCTGTGGGCTCTGCCCTTAGCAGTGGGGTGCTGGGTCAGCGTTGTTCCTTTAACAGACCTCAGTCTCTGCTGTTCTCCCCCTTACTTGTTTTCCTCCAGGCAGCTGGGTTCAGGCCTCCCTAGATTGGGTGCAGGTAGGCAGCACCTTGGGGCAGGGTCCAGGTCCTCATACCAGTATTGCCCTTTCTTTTCTCTTTCCAGTGAGTTCGGGCTCGCTCTCCTCAGCACAGGGGCGCGCTCTCCCCGCCCTCCGTGTTGCGCACTCCAGGCCCCGATGTTGGCTGAGTTCACTATCACTATAACTACCGCATGCCCCGATGCCGGCCCATATGCTTTTACTGCCGCAGCTTTTTGTAGGAGCTAACTCAGGGCCTGCTCCTAGTATAGGCAGTGCTTCAGTGAGGCCGCTGCCTCCCTGCATGCAATGTCACGGCCTCCCTGCGCTGCCCCAGTACTCTCTACTCAGCGCCGGGTGGTGCACCTCACCTGCTGCCTCTGCATTCCGTGTTCCAGTCCTCAATGTCGGCCCTGATTACCTTTACCGCCACGTCTTTCACACATCTGAGGCTTACTCGGGGGCGCTCCAAACGTCAGCTGTGCTTCGCTTCCTCACGGGTGTCAGCGCGGCCTCCTTACACTCCTCCGGGGCCCTCCAATGTGCGGCAGCGCTGTCTGTTCCCCACTCTATTCCGGGGCCTCTCACCGGTTGCCAGACCTCCGGGTCCCAAGTGCGCAGGCAGAGTGGTTCACAGTGGTTTACTCAGGGTTGTGGATCATCAACGCAAAAGACTGCCTATTTTTCTATTGTACGTAATGAGGAGCAGCTGCAGTGGTATTAGATTTAGAAACAACAGTGGAAATCAAAATTAGCGCATTGACTGAAGCTTGTAGCCTGGGCAAACATCCTCTTAATTTCTTCCATTTAATGAAGCCCTGACTGACGCTTTTATGGGCACAGGGGTTAAGCCTTGTTCCTGTCTTCCAGTGAACAGAATGGCAAGGCATAATAAATTGGCACTGGGCGACTGTGATATTTTGACACAACACCCTACACCAGATAGTTTGGTGGTTCAGGCTTCCACCAATAGAGTGAACCCAACTCTTTCCCTATGATTCCCCTAGGTAAGGAGTCAAAATGTATCAAAGCATTCGGGACATACACATTCTCGTCTGCCTACCATTCAGTAAATGGCAGCAGTTTGCTGGGAAAATATTCCCATTCTCTATGGGATATGGTTGGCGAGATCTTATCAGCAGTCCCTGAAGAATTTCGGGGCAAATCTAGCCAAAACCATGCAGGATTCCACTAGGGTGCCAATTACGATCCGGTAAAAAAATTCCCCGTGCGACTCGTATCCGGTCTTTTTACCGTACGAATCGTAGAAGTGCCGTACGAACTGGCAATCACGATTCGCATGGTAAAAAGTCCATACGAACCGCATTGGGAATATTTCCCCACACGTCCTCGGGTCGGAAAATGTGTCCGACACGTCCTCGTACGATTTACCGTACAAATGTGAAAGGTGAAGTCCGACCGAGGAATCACGATCCATCCCGTGCGTCCGAGGCCACAACCGTATGGAAAAAACACCGTCCGCACCGAACTCCCATAGCAACCATGGAGACGTGCCCGCATATGCGCCCAACACTCCCCCCAGCCCCCGTACGTCCGACACGTACCCCTCGTGTATGTACACCCCCACCCGTGTATGTACACCCCTGTACGTTCGAGTCCTACCCCCACCCCTGGACGTGTCGTACCACCGTCTATGGACACCCCAGTACGTTCGAGTCGAACCCCCACCCCTGTACGTGTCGTACCACCGTGTACCTACACCCCAGTACGTTCGAGTCGTACCCCCACCCCTGTACGTGTCGTACCACCGTCTATGTACACCCCCCCACCCCTGTACGTGTCGTACCACCGTCTATGTACACCCCCCCACCCCTGTACGTGTCGTACCACCGTCTATGTACACCCCAGTACGTTCGAATCGTACCCCCACCCCTGTACGAGTCGTACCACCGTCTATGTACACCCCAGTACGTTCGAGTCGAACCCCCACCCCTGTACGTGTCGTACCACCGTCTATGTACACCCCAGTACGTTCGAGTCGTACCCCCGTCTATGTACACCCCAGTACGTTCGAGTCGAACCCCCACCCCTGTACGTGTCGTACCACCGTCTATGTACACCCCAGTATGTTCGAGTCGAACCCCCACCCCTGTACGTGTCGTACCACCGTGTACCTACACCCCAGTACGTTCGAGTCGTACCCCCACCCCTGTACGTGTCGTACCACCGTCTATGTACACCCCCCCCCACCCCTGTACGTGTCGTACCACCGTCTATGTACACCCCCCCACCCCTGTACGTGTCGTACCACCGTCTATGTACACCCCAGTACGTTCGAGTCGTACCCCCACCCCTGTACGAGTCGTACCACCGTCTATGTACACCCCCAGTACGTTCGAGTCGAACCCCCACCCCTGTACATGTCGTACCACCGTCTATGTACACCCCAGTACGTTCGAGTTGAACCCCCACCCCTGTACGTGTCGTACCACCGTGTACCTACACCCCAGTACGTTCGAGTCGTACCCCCACCCCTGTACGTGTCGTACCACCGTCTATGTACACCCCAGTACGTTCGAGTCGTACCCCCACCCCTGTACGTGTCGTACCACCGTCTATGTACACCCCCCCACCCCTGTACGTGTCGTACCACCGTCTATGTACACCCCAGTACGTTCGAGTCGTACCCCCACCCCTGTACGAGTCGTACCACCGTCTATGTACACCCCAGTACGTTCGAGTCGAACCCCCACCCCTGTACGTGTCGTACCACCGTGTACCTACACCCCAGTACGTTCGAGTCGTACCCCCACCCCTGTACGAGTCGTACCACCGTCTATGTACACCCCAGTACGTTCGAGTCGTACCCTCACCCCTGTACGAGTCGTACCACCGTCTATGTACACCCCAGTACGTTCGAGTCGAACCCCCACCCCTGTACGTGTCGTACCACCGTCTATGTACACCCCAGTACGTTCGAGTCGAACCCCCACCCCTGTACGTGTCGTACCACCGTGTACCTACACCCCAGTACGTTCGAGTCGTACCCCCACCCCTGTACGAGTTGTACCACCGTCTATGTACACCCCAGTACGTTCGAGTCGTACCCCCACCCCTGTACGAGTCGTACCACCGTCTATGTACACCCCAGTACGTTCGAGTCGAACCCCCACCCCTGTACGTGTCGTACCACCGTCTATGTACACCCCAGTACGTTCGAGTCGAACCCCCACCCCTGTACGTGTCGTACCACCGTGTACCTACACCCCAGTACGTTCGAGTCGTACCCCCACCCCTGTACGAGTCGTACCACCGTCTATGTACACCCAAGTACGTTCGAGTCGAACCCCCATTCCTGTACGTGTCGTACCACCGTGTACCTACACCCCAGTATGTTCGAGTCATACCCCCACCCCTGTACGTGTCGTACCACCGTCTATGTACACCCCCCCACCCCTGTACGTGTCGTACCACCGTCTATGTACACCCCCCCACCCCTGTACGTGTCGTACCACCGTCAATGTACACCCCAGTACGTTCCCGTCGCACCCCCAACACAACCTCCTAAGTACGGAGCGCACCCCAGGCCCCAACATCACAACCGCATGTACGAGTCGTACCAAGCCACACACAAGGACAGCACCGTACAACCAAATGGCCCATGTACACACCGTACACACGCTCAAAACGCACGTACACAACCAGGACAAAACTAAACGACACAAGAATACACTATACGAATGGCACAAAGCCACTAAACATGGCCAACAAACACTACAAAAACACCTTCACTGACCTGCAACTGCCAAAAACAAACAGAGGCCCAAAACACCACCACTCCTTATAACACACCCACCCAAACTTCAAACACAGCCACACCCACCCATGGACCAATAAAAAGGGCCCACACACACAAACCATGAGCCTTTGCAACAGACTCGCTGCTGCCAGACACCACAGAACCATACTACAAGCTTCACCACACCTTACACTTGCACACCTTCACACAACCACCTTCACAAACACACCCTCATCACATTCACACACACACCTGCACAACCACACCCACACACCCACAACCATCCACACCCCCCCACCACCATCCACACCCACACCCCTCACCATGCCCACTAACAAGAATCCAAAGTTCAGTAACCGAGAGTTGGAGGTTCTTGTTGATGAAATCCTCAGATTCGAGCCACAGCTCTTTGGAACATTGGTCAGACAGACCAGCATGGCAGCAAAAACAGCCATGTGGCAGACCATCGTCGATGCTGTGAATGCTGTTGCGGACACCAGAAAGACCAGGCAGAAATGCCAATCCAGGTGGTACGATCTGCGGAGGAGGGTCCGAGCCAAGATGCAGGAGGAACACAACCAGGCCAACGCCACTGGAGGAGGGCCCTCCCGCAGACCCATACACTACCAGCCCTGGGAGGAGAGGGTGATGGCCATACTGCCGGTGGAGGCAGTGGAGGGATTAGAAGGACTCCGAGACCCGGGTGAGTACACAAACAACGCACCTCACATGGGGGGAACGTCATCCACAACCAAAATCACTAACAGGCACGCAACCACCCCAAGCTATCGCATGACTCAACCACACTCCATGAACACGCACATGCCACTACCGCCACCATGCCCCATGCACCCAGCTGGACAATGTCAAGTCACAGGCCACAGAAGACAACAACACATGACACGGTAACCCGGATGGCGGGAGGGTGGGCCCCAAAAATATCACATAGTGCAACTCAGAAGCAGACAACAATGCCCTCTGCCCATATGGCCTAGGTCACAGCCAGACAAACAGTGTGTCCCCACACAGGAAATACTCGCCAGCAAATGGCGGACGCCTTGCATCAACACATGGGGGTGAAGGCACTGTTTTGCACATGACAGCAGCTAATGAACAGCCAACATTGTGAAAGAGTGGCAGCACACACCACCACAGCAGCAGCGCACACACAGACACTACACCCAATGGGTGCCTGGAGATCAGAAACAAACTCACATCAACAAGCCAAGGGCCATTCAAAGATCTGCTAACAGTGTGTGCACAGGAAGCTGGGCTGAGGTGACAGAGGCCGACACACAGAGGGAGGGAGAGCGGGACAGAGAGGGAGGGAGACACAGGGACACGGACAGAGGGAGGAGGCTGACACACGGAGGGAGGGAGAGGGGGACAGAGAGGGAGGGAGACACCGGGACACGGACAGAGGGAGGAGGCTGACACACGGAGGGAGGGAGAGGGGGACAGAGAGGGAGGGAGACACAGGGACACGGACAGAGGGAGGAGGCTGACACAGGGAGGGAGAGGGGGACAGAGAGGGAGGGAGACATAGCGACACGGACAGAGGGAGGAGGCTGACACACGGAGGGAGGGAGAGGGGGACAGAGAGGGAGGGAGACACAGGGACACGGACAGAGGGAGGAGGCTGACACACGGAGGGAGGGAGAGGGGGACAGAGAGGGAGGGAGACACAGGGACACGGACAGAGGGAGTAGGCTGACACAGGGAGGGAGAGGGGGACAGAGAGGGAGGGAGACACAGGGACACGGACAGAGGGAGGAGGCTGACACACGGAGGGAGGGAGAGGGGGACAGAGAGGGAGGGAGACACAGGGACACGGACAGAGGGAGAAGACTGACACGGAGGGAGGGAGAGGGGGACAGAGAGGGAGGGAGACACAGGGACACGGACAGAGGGAGGAGGCTGACACACGGAGGGAGGGAGAGGGGGACAGAGAGGGAGGGAGACACAGGGACACGGACAGAGGGAGGAGGGAGGAGGCTGACACACGGAGGGAGGGAGAGGGGGACAGAGAGGGAGGGAGACACAGGGACACGGACAGAGGGAGGAGGCTGACACACGGAGGGAGGGAGAGGGGGACCGAGAGGGAGGGAGACACAGGGACACGGACAGAGGGAGGAGGCTGACACACGGAGGGAGGGAGAGGGGGACAGAGAGGGAGGGAGACACAGGGACACGGACAGAGGGAGGAGGCTGACACACGGAGGGAGGGAGAGGGGGACAGAGAGGGAGGGAGACACAGGGACACGGACAGAGGGAGGAGGCTGACACACGGAGGGAGGGAGAGGGGGACAGAGAGGGAGGGAGACACAGGGACACGGACAGAGGGAGGAGGCTGACACACGGAGGGAGGGAGAGGGGGACAGAGAGGGAGGGAGACACAGGGACACGGACAGAGGGAGGAGGCTGACACACGGAGGGAGGGAGAGGGGGACAGAGAGGGAGGGAGAGGGGGACAGAGAGGGAAGGAGACACAGGGACACGGACAGAGGGAGGAGGCTGACACACAGAGGGAGGGAGAGGGGGACAGGGAGGGAGACACAGGGAGTGCAAATCAGCCGTGTGGTGTGTGGGAATGTCTGCTCATCAGCAGGTGGACTGCGTGCATGTAGACAAGGGTGGCCAGTGCCAGCACCCCCCCCTCTTCATCATGGAGATTGAGAACCTCCCCATGCCACGCCATGGAAATAGCTGTGTCCCAGTGCAAGTGCACTGCCCGACGCAAGACAGGAGTGACATACGCCCACACATCAGCAGAAGTAGGATGTCGATTGCAGAGACTGGTAGCGGAACACTGGAGCCACAGGTCACATGACATTACACTAGGACAGGCCACACACCTTGCCATGAAGGTGCACATGTCATGACTCACCACACATTCATTGTGAGGATGCAGACATGTCCTTGTCACGCTACTCCGTGTCCCATGCATACATGTGCACCTCACATCCGATACCACATGTGGCATGGTGTGCGGAACAGTGTGAAATGACCATCTACACACAGACACATGTTGGTTGCTGCAACGGCTGCAGCTTTTGAGGGTGCTCCAACATCAACCTGATGGGAAGCCCCCACACATACATGACATAGTCACATTGTGCACCGTGGGTAGTGACAAGTCAGGTGTGATAACCCCTGTACCGTGCATCAGGGGACACTTCCGTGTGTTGGTGTCCGTGCCATGCCAGTGACGCTCACCCCAAGTGTGCAGTACGACATGCACACATGTCAAAGGAGTAAAGGGCATGCCTGGCACACATTGCACCATCACACAGTACATCTGTAGACATCTCATCATACATCTGGTGCCTTCTCGACTCAGGAGTAATGTTCCACATCACAGGCCGTCACACCTGTGCCCCACACATGTAGTAATGCACAGACGATGCCTTGATGTCAATTAATGGACAAGTATGTCCATCCATGGACAAGTATGTCCATCCATGGACAAGTATGTCCGCCCTATCCCTACCTCTGTGCCGCCTGTCACCACTGTGATGTGTGAAAACCGCTGTACTGCTGCGAAGAGGGCCTGTGTACGTTCCCATATCACTATGGGAGTGCTGCCGTATGTGTACCCATCGTGATGGCGAGCGTACAGGCATGTGTACGGCCCGTACCACTACGAGTAGGCATACGCAAGAACACCCATAGTGGTACGGGCCGTACACACGCCTGTACGCTCCCTATCACTATGGGTGTCCTCGCGTATGCGTACTCGTAGTGGTACGGGCCGTACACACGCCTGTACGCTCCCTATCACTATGGGTGTCCTCGCGTATGCGTATTCGTAGTGGTACGGGCCGTACACACGCCTGTACGCTCCCTATCACTATGGGTGTCCTCGCGTATGCGTACACGTAGTGATAGTGAGCGTACAGGCGTGTGTACGGCCCGTACCACTACGAGTACGCATACGCGAGGACACCCATAGTGATAGTGAGCGTACAGGCGTGTGTACGGCCCGTACCACTACGAGTACGCATACGCGAGGACACCCATAGTGATAGGAAGCGTACAGGCGTGTGTACGGCCCGTACCACTAAGAGTACGCATACGCGAGGACACCCATAGTGATAGTGAAGGTAGGCACGCGTGTACGGTCCGTTGCAATGCATTTGGGGTGCCCTAGGGCCCCAGAACGCACCGTACCTGTGTGTGGAGCTCCAAATTACATAGGGGACACATGAGAGACAAGTATTAAGGCCTACATGCATGCTGGTTGTCATGGAGACCAAGTTCAAAATTTGAATGTGTTCTGGAAGGTGCACAGCAGTAGTCAGTTGGAATGAATCTACTTTGTTGCAATGTGTTTGTGGGGCTGACATCATGCAGGAGAATGAAACCGATAGAGAACACACAGACTGCTAGGTTTGAAGGGATTGGAGGAAACATAGGATGCAAATGTGAGTGACCAATCACTCTACTCCTGTGCATGAGATGGGCCAGCAAGGCAGATATAAGGCAGCCAGGTCCCATGAGGGAGCACTTGCCTGCACATCTTTGTATTCCACGACCCAGCTGCTGCTACTGATTCCCTGGAACCATGTCAAGGGCTGTGGAGAGGTCACAGCCATTCACCCTGGAGGAGAACATGGCTTTGGTGGATGTGATCCTCCCACGGTACCCCATGCTGTATGGGCGACCAGGTTAGCAGGTGAGTTCAGTGTCCACTGGCACAGACTGTGTCCCTTTTTAGTGACTGTGACTTCTGCCATTGTGTCCAGGTGTGACACACATGCTTTGTACTGTAGGGGGGGTACCAGGGGGGGGAATGCCTGATGTCTCCCAGCAGTGCCCTGAGACAGGAGGGGTGGGTGCCTATCACTCCCAGCAGTGCCCTGAGACAGGAGGGGTGGGGGCCTATCACTCCCAGCAGTGCCCTGAGACAGGAGGGGTGGAGGCCTATCACTCCCAGCAGTGCCCTGAGACAGGAGGGGTGGGGGCCTATCACTCCCAGCAGTGCCCTGAGACAGGAGGGGAGTGTGCAGAGTCCTCCCAGCAGTGCCCTGAGACAGGAGGGGTGGGTGCCTATCACTCCCAGCAGTGCCCTGAGACAGGAGGGGTGGGGGCCTATCACTCCCAGCAGTGCCCTGAAACAGGAGGGGTGGGGGCCTATTACTCCCAGCAGTGCCCTGAGACAGGAGGGGAGTGTGCAGAGTCCTCCCAGCAGTGCCCTGAGACAGGAGGGGTGGGGGCCTATCACTCCCAGCAGTGCCCTGAGACAGGAGGGGTGGGGGCCTATCACTCCCAGCAGTGCCCTGAGACAGGAGGGGAGTGTGCAGAGTCCTCCCAGCAGTGCCCTGAGACAGGAGGGGTGGGGGCCTATCACTCCCAGCAGTGCCCTGAGACAGGAGGGGAGTGTGCAGAGTCCTCCCAGCAGTGCCCTGAGACAGGAGGGGTGGGGGCCTATCACTCCCAGCAGTGCCCTGAGACAGGAGGGGTGGGGGCCTATCACTCCCAGCAGTGCCCTGAGACAGGAGGGGTGGGGGCCTATCACTCCCAGCAGTGCCCTGAGACAGGAGGGGTGGGTGTGATGCACAGTGTGAGCCTGGATCATTGATTGTGTAGTTGCCCTCATTCCACCTGTGTCCTTTCAATGGCACGTACTGCTTTTGGCCTTCCCCCACAGGATCATGTCCCTATGACAAAGTTGCAATGCGTTGGATGCATACTATGCCTTGTTGTAAACAGCAAATGTGTTCTAATCTGTGTCCCCGTGACATGTGCAAGGTGTATTGATGTAGTGTCACTTGTTCATCCTCACAGGTAGACGCCTCTGCCAAGGAGCAGATATGGCTGGACGCCGTCAGCGCCGTGAGGAGTGCGGATGGTCGGAGGCGGCACCTGTCCCAGGTGAGGAAACGTTGGCAGGATATCCGGTGCTGGACGCGGAGGATCGCACGGCTCCTGCTGGGGGACTCACCTGAGAGCCACAAGAACCGCGGGCGCCGCCGTCTCTCCCACATCCAGAAACGTGTGCTGGCGGTGGTCTTTCCTGACTTGGACAGGCGTCTACAGGACATGCAGCAGCCGGAAGAGGGTAGGTACATGTGTGTGTTTGTTGTGTTTCACCAGCATTTGTAAGTGCACTGTTCCATGGATACACTTCCAGGGTTTATGGTGCTGTGACGATCCTGTTACCCACAGTGTTGCAGGCCTCTCCTGCCTCCCTTCCCCACCTTGCAATGTGTTCCCTGGTCTCTGTGTAGTCACTCCATCACAAAGTTATGTAGCCTGACACCTTCTCCAAGTGTACAATGCCTGCAGCATCATGTGTGGGGGTGGTGTGTAAGAGGTTTAGTGACCTTGCCTGTGCCCTGTCCAGTTCTGGACTTGTGGGTTCCATGTCAGTTGGCACTAATGCTGATTTCAGACATGGGAGTTAATCTCTTGAGTGCGAGGCCTTCCAGCAGGCATGTCCCATGTGGTGGCCTGTCACATGATGTGCATGAGTGTGCGTTACGCATAGTGCTGGGATGTTAGCGTGTGTTGCAGTCATTTCCATTCAGGAGCATGGAGTTGTGTGCCCACTACTGTCCCCAGGGGCATCTTTTCCTAGGTATCATGTGTGTAATCCGAGAATGCCGACAATCTCTGTGTCTACAGCATAGGTTGTGCTCTGTGCCATTGTCCCCTGGCACCAGGTTTATTGACGTGAGATGTATTACAAGTGTCCACTGTCCAGCCTGACATGATTTTCCAAGTACATACTCACGGTGGCCATTGCCTGTGTGTCTAGTAGCAATCATCTGATGATGCCCATTTGTACATGATTCTTTGGACAGGCGCACCTTGGGTATTTGGTGTGCAATCTTGAATTATTGCATCCCATGTGTATTTCACCCAGACTAAGAGATGTAAGTGCTTCCTGTGTCTCCACAGATGTGTCTCATGTAGGGGGTGGGTGGGGCGGCCATGGCCTACATGTCAAGACCTGTCATCTCCTTGCTCGGACTGGCCAGTGTGTGATGTTTGTCTGGACATACACTCACGGTGCAGCGTGCCAGTCAGGGTGGGCATGTTATCAGTATTACCTATGCTGCATGTGCCTCTAGTTCCTGGATTTGGTCCCTGCTCATCCCAATTTCTTGCCACGCTGTGTGGTGCAGATGCAGTGCTGTATTGTCCCCAGGGCCTTGCTCCTCAGTCAGATTGCCATGTCATCTCATTTGCTATTGTGTCATGCTCTCCATAGTTTTTCCATGGCATGGTGGGTCACACAACTTTGTCTTGCAGGGCCTACGTATGTACCTTGTTTTGTAGTTGTAACTCATCCTTTGTTTCAGGCTATGCACTGTAACCTACGTAGATTGTACTCATGTGACATATGTATACAGGTGTATGATTACTTTCTGTCTCTTCACCCTGCCCACAGCATCATCGGGGGACATGGTGGGAGACATGGACACAGACGGCGCGGAGGGACCGAGCACCAGTGCCAGCGGTGACATCGGGGCTGGCACTTCGAGTGGGACAGAGGCGGTGGAGAGTGACCCCGGGGACCTGTCGACTGGCACAACAGACTATGAAGCAGACGGGTCCGAGGATGATCACTCCGAGTGGGCAGTGGCTGCACCACCATCTGACAGCAGCCCTACATCTGGCACCGCCCCCTCCATTGCCATCAGCCGCCTCCCACGTGCTCGTGTCCCTTCCCAACGTGCCCGGTCACCACATGTCTCCTTCCTGCCAGGCACCGCACCCCCTGCCCCTGTCTCCACTGCTGCCGCCAATGCTGAGTCTGTGGACATCCAGCGGCAGTTGCAGATTGGTCAGACTGCGATCCTTAATGTCCTCCATGGCCACAGCCAGGTCCTCAACAACATGGAGGCATACTTGGAGGGCATTCATTCATCGCAGGCTGACCAACGCAACTTGCTGAGGTCCATAGACTCCACACTGACTGCAGCAGTGGGTCTCCTGCAGCGCTACGTCCCACCCCCTACCCCTGCTCCTTCCACACTTCCCACTCCCATGCCTGTCCAACATACACCCAGAGGTAAGCATGCACCCACCACAACAGACACAGGCACCACACCAGCAGGGAAGGTCCGCCGCACACCTCCTGACACGCACACACAGGGTGCAGTAGGCACACCCACTGGGTCGGGGGGCAAACGTGTGACACGCAGCCAGAGTGGGAGTCCGCATTCCACCCAATCCACTCCCTCCAAATCCCCTCCCCTCAGCTCTCCTGCCCACATCTCCCCCAAAGACTCCTTCATGACCGCTCTGTCCCTGAGCCCCACAGTGACACCACCCCGCAAGCGGTCACGGAGGTCCCCGGTCAGGGTGCTTGATTCCCCCCCCCCCCCCTGTCCACACCCTCCCACAGTGGCGCTGCGACCCATCCCTCTGACCCCCCCCCCCTCCTTGGGGCCTGTGGTTCCTTCGGGTGCAGGGGAGTCCCTGGAGGACCTTGCCGAGGTGTGCAGCGCGCTCCTAGAATCCACCTTTGGTCCTGCCCCACCCCCTGTGGTGGAGTCCTCCATCCCTGCACCCACGTCGCCTACCCTTCGCACTCCTGTCCCTGCGGTGCCTGTTCATTCCCCCCCACTTGATGCCCTGACCCCTGTGGAAGACAACGGATTGTAACTGTGCAGGCAAGCTAGGGGACACGCATCCCACTGTGTCCCCCATCCAGCTGGGACTCCTGGACTGCCCTATGGCCTTTGTTAAAATTGGACTCACGTCATACTAGTTTTTTTCTCATGCTGAATAAAGCTATTTATTTTTGCCCTTGGAACACTCCTGCATAGCTGGCCTTGCTGTTGGTGGGGCTGCTACATGGTTGTGGGTGTTGGTCATGTGTTGGGTGTGTGGGAAATGTAGTAGTGTGCTGCTCATAGGGGGGACCCTGGGATCTGTGTGCCATCACACGGTGTTAGCTACCTTTCTCCATTCATGTCAGCAGTTGCTGCATGTTGCAATTGTCCCAAGGTGTATTCCTTCCTCTGTGTACCCTGACTTCTTCCCTGCAGGGTGTCCCCTGACTTTGGCACAGAGCTGTGTGTCCATTAGCTGGGTGTGTGACGTAGTCCTTCACCTTTGCACATGCATGCTGAGCGATGTCTCCACCTGCGTCATTCGTGGCATCCTTGGTAGTCATTGTACTTGTGTATGTGGCCTATTGACATGACTTCATGTGTACATGTTTTCTTTTCTGCGCTATGCATGCGTATACTCCCAGCCTCGAACACATGTGGTACATGTACTGCAGGGTCTTTGTGCACCTGACTGACATTTGTGGGCATGGTATCTGTGACTACTCCACCCTTTGCGTTCCATGGGCACTGCTGGGAGTAATGGGCCCCCACCCCTCCTGTCTCAGGGCACTGCTGGGAGTGATAGGCCCCCACCCCTCCTGTGTCTGGGCACTGCTGGGAGGACTCTGCACACACCCCTCCTGTGTCTGGGCACTGCTGGGAGGACTCTGCACCCACCCCTCCTGTGTCTGGGCACTGCTGGGAGGACTCTGCACCCACCCCTCCTGTGTCTGGGCACTGCTGGGAGGACTCTGCACACTCCCCTCCTGTCTCAGGGCACTGCTGGGAGTGATAGGCCCCCACCCCTCCTGTCTCAGGGCACTGCTGGGAGTGATAGGCCCCCACCCCTCCTGTCTCAGGGCACTGCTGGGAGGACTCTGCACACTCCCCTCCTGTCTCAGGGCACTGCTGGGAGTGATAGGCCCCCACCCCTCCTGTCTCAGGGCACTGCTGGGAGTGATAGGCCCCCACCCCTCCTGTCTCAGGGCACTGCTGGGAGTGATAGGCCCCCACCCCTCCTGTCTCAGGGCACTGCTGGGTGGACTCTGCACACACCCCTCCTGTGTCTGGGCACTGCTGGGAGGACTCTGCACACACCCCTCCTGTCTCAGGCCACTGCTGGGAGGACTCTGCACACACCCCTCCTGTCTCAGGGCACTGCTGGGAGGACTCTGCACACACCCCTCCTGTGTCTGGGCACTGCTGGGAGGACTCTGCACACACCCCTCCTGTGTCTGGGCACTGCTGGGAGGACTCTGCACCCACCCCTCCTGTGTCTGGGCACTGCTGGGAGGACTCTGCACACACCCCTCCTGTCTCAGGGCACTGCTGGGAGGACTCTGCACACACCCCTCCTGTCACAGGGCACTGCTGGTAGGACTCTGCACCCACCTCTCCAATTTCACAATATGTACGCTCATGACATTCACGGATGTGGGTACGCTTCATGCATTCGAGGTGGGGGTACATGTCGTACTTACACTGTTGGGGTGGGGCTACGCTCCATGCATTCGAGGTGGGGGTACGTGCCGTACTTACACTGTTGGGGTGGGGCTACGCTCCATGCATTCGAGGTGAGGGTACGAGTCGTACTTACACTGTTGGGGTGGGGGTACGCTCCATACGTACGCGGGTGGGTACGGGTCGTACTTACACTGTTGGGGTGGGGGTATGCTCCATACGTACGCGGGTGGGGGTACGGGTCGTACTTACGCTGTTGGGGTGGGGGTACGCTCCATACGTACGCGGGTGTGGGTACGTGTCATACTTACACTGTTGGGGTGGGGGGTACGCTCCATGCATACGGGGTGGGGGTAGGGTCCGTACATATCCGTCCCCACGCTATGTGATGCTTGTACGGGCCGTACCCAGGCCTTTGCCACGTGGGTACGAGCCGTCCCGCCATTGTTGGGGTGACGTGGGTGTGGGCGTGGTTCGACTCGTACCCACGCTCTTCAGGCGTGGGTACGGGACGTACCTGTCTGGTTGTGTTGCCTGTTCGCGTCGTGACGGACTTCCGTTGTGGCGGTCGCTGGCTTATCTGGACACGCCCCCACCTCCTCGTAGTGACCAGGGCCTGGGAGTCAGGTATGTCCAGGGCATGTGTGCTGTGTGACTTTGGTGGGGGGTTTGTGGCCTGCCCTGGTCCTGCCACCCCCCCCCCCCACCCCACTTTCCCCCCTCCCTTAGTTGTTCTGACCTTCTGCGGCGTCTGCGTCCGAACCTGTGGAGGAGGTCGACTGCTATGAGGGCCGGGATGACTCGTAGGTTCGGGTCCATGTCTGTCCGTCGCGTACTGGTCCTCCTTGTTCGCGTCGTCCTGTCGCGTACTGGTCCTCCTTGTTCGCGTCGTCCTGTCTGTCCGTCGCGTACTGGTACTCCTTGTTCGCGTCGTCCTGTCGCGTACTGGTCCTCCTTGTTCGCGTCGTCCTGTCTGTCCGTCGCGTACTGGTGGTCCTTGTTCGCGTTGTCCTGATTTCCCGTGCGGGATCCACCGTGCGGGATGACGCCGGTGCGAATCGTAATTCCTGGTTCGTGAATGGCAGGCTGCGAGCGTCCCGACGTCAGGTCGGCGCTTTCCCGGATCGCATTTGTAGGTTTATTTTGTTCGGTCGGGCTTTTTTACGAATCGTAATTCCATGTTTGTACATTTTGACGACCGGGTACGCGTCGGACGGAGAATATGCTCCGTCCGACGGTTCGTACCCGGTTTTTACAGGATCGTGATCGGCACCTAAGTATATTATACGGTCTGGGTTGGACACCACCTTCTGCCTCGGCAGGGCTGTTGGCACGAGTATCGTAATACAGCTGCACGCTTGGATGAGATTCACAGGCTGTGTGGGTGACATGCAAGCCTCTTTAATGTGATTTGATGGGTCTCGCCAACTCAGCATTAGAATGCTTTAAAGGCAGCCTAGACCCAGCACATTTTCCTTAGGCCTCTCTACCCTACAAGTTGTTGTGCCCCTTTTACGGCTACTCCAAAAGGTTGGCGTATTGGCAATGGCAAGGCCCACCGCTTCTGCACCAGGCATCCCAGTCCATGCAGAGGGCAAGGGGAGAACTCCCGGGCCATCAAGGGCAATACATTTCGAGTCCCTCACCCCTCAGGCAACAACCTTCTAGGCCACATTAGCCTGTCTTAGCAGCACACGACCATCCTGTGGGAGGCCAGTCAGACCTTTCCTCCATGGGTGGCAACCGATAACATCCCGACAGGTGGGTCCCGCAGATGGTTCAGTGGGGCTAGGCCCTATCATTCCTTCGAGACCCACCACAACTTCTGCCCACGAGAGCATCTTTCAGAGGCATACCTCTCTTTAACGCTCCATGAAGTAAAGGCTGTTTTGGTTAAAGGAACCAGAGAGAGGATCCGGGCCAGAGAAATGCGGACTGGTTGTTACTCCAGTTATTTCTTTGTGCAGAGGAAAAACAGAGTTCTTTGTCTGATTTTTAAATCTCTGCTCTTAAACACCTTCTTGTGGATGGACACATTGTGGATGCTCACACTGGCTCAGATTCTGTCTGCCCAGGTGGCTGAATGGTGTATTTTGATTAGTAGGACACCTACTTTCATGTACCTGCCCTTCAGTCCACAGATGCTACTTGCCGTTTAAGATGAGCCAGGGGCATTTTCAATTTGCGTGCACCTTTTCGGCCCCACCAGTGCCTCTTGGGTGTTCACAAAAGTTATAGCAGTGGTCTATGCACACCTTCGGAGTTTGGGTATTCCAGTTTTCCCATACCTCTGCAAGTGGCTTTTTGAGGCAGGCTCGCCACAGTCATTCAGGGATCACCTCCAGACAACAGCAAATCTACTAACATCATTGGGGTTCTCTACCAACATACCAGAGTCACACCTGCCTCATTCGCAAAGACATTGGAGCCATCTTGGATATGGGACTATTGTGCCGATGTTTCAGCCCCAGTCCTGGGTCTTGATGAGGGTGGCTTTCAGACTTCTGGGTCTCTTGACATCCTGCATGCTGGTCATTGACTGCCAGGTCGTTTATGCGGGCTATGCAGTTGAACCTGAAGTTTCAGGGGAGCCTGTTGAATTACATCCAGGTTTCTGAGGAGCCTGCAAAAGATGTGCAGTGAAGGCACAACCGCAGTTGGACTGCTGACAAACCGAAATCCCTAACCCAGAGGTCTTGGAGAGGACAGATTAGAAAACTCTGGTCTCCGTGGGAGACAACCTCCACAACAACTTGTTGCAGTTGCAGACCATTCGTCAGGCGCTGAAAACCTTCCTCCCATCCATCAAAGGGAGGCAAGTTCAGGTGCTCACAGACAATACCACTGCCATGGGGACTGCAAAAATTATGAAAGGGTGGGGTCCTAGGTGCTCTACCAGTAGGCACTTTGTCTCTGGTGCACCAGGGCATTACTGTGGTTGTGAACCACCTGGTTGGATCCCTAAACACCAGGCTGCACGTTCTTAGATAGCGGTGCCTGTCAGATCACAAATGTCAATTACACCCTAAGGTGGCCAGGGCATCTTCCAGCAATTAGGAGAACCCTGGCTAGACCACCTCTCCACTGCTGAGAACGCACACTGTTAAAACATTTGCATGCTGGAGTTCCCAAGAAGGGTCTCTCTGGGATAGTCATTTACGATAGTGGAGCACAGGACTCCTGTACGTCGTTTGCACCGCTGCCTCTCCTTTCCCTAATTCTGAAGGTCAGAAACCACTAGACCCAAGTTATCCTGGTGGCTCCGGATTGGGCCAGTAGAGAGATGATTATAATGAGAAGTTCAGATATCACAGTCTTCAGGAGTACTTCCTGGTGGAGCTTCGGGGCAGGTCCTCTACCTGAACCTGCACACGCTGCTTCTCCGTATGTGGAGATGGAGTGGTGGTAGCTGATTGCATTCGATATTCTGAAGATGTTGATGTTATCCCGTATAGCAGGCATCTTTCTACTGTGTCTGTCTATTCTGGACACTGGGGCAAGTTTGTAGCCTGGTGTGGCACCTGCAATACTGATTTGTTGCAGGTAAAACTGTTGGATGTGCTATTCATTTTATCTCTGGCCCAGCAAAGGCTTTCATTGGCTACAGTTAAGCTATCTGTTAGCTCTTTTTGCCTTTGTATGTGTGCCAGAGCAACTTTCCTTGTTCAAATTACCTGTTGTGATGAGGTCTCTAAAAGGCTTGGTTTTCTCCAAAACCCTTTGTCATGTCACAGTGGATCGTAATTTGGTCCCCTTTTTCCCATGTTCTTGCCCTTTCGAACCAGTGCACATCTGTCCTCTACATCTCCTGACTCTGAAGACAGTGTTTTTGGCTACAATTAATTCGGCTCCTAGTGTGAGTGAACTCCAAACTCTCTTTGTGCAGCCGCCTTACACCAGTCCTTTCCCAGGCAAAGTTACGTAGAGAACCAGGGCGGCCTTTTTACCAAAAGCCATGACTGCTTTCCACTTTAGGCAGTCCATCACACTTCCAACGTTCTTTGCTTCACCTCACCCCTCAAAAGAGAAGAGGCTATCAGCTCTTTTTGGGATTGTCTGGAGCAAAGACAGGCATGTCTTTGCAAAAAAGGACTGTGGCTACAAACCAGCTGCTGGAGACCTTAGCTGTTTATCATCATATGCAAGCATCCTGTTCCTTAAAATTGAACTCTGGATCCTTCCCCTTCACCCCATCGGACCGGGAATCAAATAAAATGTAACAATAAGCAAAAAAGAGCTTTTCAGCGGGGACTAAGGCTCTTAAATCCATAAATGCCACTTGCCTATTGGGCAGATACGTCTATGCCGTTCTAGACTCTGCTCATGCAGACATTCCTCAACTTACCTTCAGACCTCCTGTCACATTTTACTAAGTTGATAGGCAATAGATAGGTAGGTCGCTGTAAAGCAAATTATCCAATCAGGCCTTAATACTGCAGATTCTGTAGCAAAAGCCATGGCCACTTTGGTCTCCTTGCATAGACATGCCTGGTTAGGAAACTCGGGGTGTTTACAGGGTGTTCAAACAACAATCATGGACTAAGTCTTTGATGACAGTAGACTCTTTGGTGGTAAAGCATATTCTGCTTTAGAAAGATTTAAAGATACCAAAGCATCAACAAAGTCTCTTGGTCTGCAAACGCAATACAGAGATTACAGACAATCTAAACATTTTCGAGAATTTAACAGAGGCTTTTCCTCTTAAGGACTACAGCAATATACTCAGCAGCAGCAATCAAGAGCTACAGAGGACATGACAAAGGAGGACAGTGCACCCTACTCTTACCTCCTCCTCGCCTGCCATTACAGGGAAGCAGCAATAGTTCAGCCTTACCCCAACACTCTCGACACGTAGGTGGATGGTTATCCTTTCCACAGCATGAAGGACCATAAGTACTCAAAGATGTTCTCAAAAGGGAGAAGAGCTCTCAAGTCCATCAGCACCTCTTTCCTCCTTGGTAGATATGTTCATGCCTTACTGGACTCACAAGCAGTCATTCTCACTCTAGGATGACCTCTAGCCCCATTTTGCAGAGCTGATAGGGGATTGTCAAGCTGCTGTAAAACAGTTTTCTCCTTTTGACCAATATACCCCTGACTCATTGGCAGAAGCCATAGGAGCATCATTATCCCTACATCGTCAATCATTGTTACAAAACTCAGACTTTTCACAGGATGTACAGACAACGCTAATGGACCTTCCATTTGATGGATCTAGTCTCTTTGGTGCTAAAGCTGAATTTGTTTTAAAGAAATCTAAAGACAGCAAAGTAATGCCACGTTCTCCGGCCTTCAGTCATTAATAGGGATTAAAGCCACTTCCAGAAGTTTCAGGGATTCATCAGAGGCTTCTCATTTCAAAGCCATCAGCAGCACACCACCCAACTCTGGCATCAACAGACAAACTCCCTCTACGAACAAGATGGTGGGCTAGGCAAAAGAAGACTACAAACTCTAACCCTTCCTTCATCTTCCTACGCCTCCCTTTCCCAGGCTACCTCAAGAAAGCAACCCTAGTTCCACATTACCCGAATACATTCAACCAGTTGAGGAACGGGTATCCTCCTTTCCACAAGCATTGATGGACCTTTGGGACTTGCAAATTGTGGAAAGAGGAATTCCCTATCCTTCCAACAATCGCCACCTCCCATCCCTTCCTTGCTAGAGATATCCCTGCAAGACCATCTGTGTATCCTTCAACAGGAAGTACAATCCTGTCTCTTAAAGGGCACTGTGAGCAGGAACAGGGTCAAGGATGCTCCTACCTGTATTTCTTGATCCCCAAAAAGGACAGCTGTCTGCATCTGATCTAAGACCTGAGGGTTTTGAACAGATTCCTCAAAAAGTAAAAGTTTGTAATGCTCTCTCTGCCTCAGCTTTTGCTAATACTAGATGGTGTCTGTTGATGTGCCAGACTCATACTTAAATATCCCTGTCCTGCCATCTCAGGTGAAGTTCCTTGACTTAATGGTCAGATCGCATTATTATTACGTTTTTGGTCCTTCCATATGGCCTCACTTCTGCACTACAAGTATTAGCGCTGGTTGTGGCCCATTTCAGATGGACGGGAATCCCAGTATTCCCTTACCTCACAACTGACTCGTCAAAACCTGGTCTTCCTTGATGGTGTCTTGCCACTTGAAAGTGACAGCATATTTGTTAAACCTGAGCTTTTCGATCAACGAGCCCAAGTCTCACCTGGTGCCCTCTCAGCACATCCGCTTAATATGGGCAGCACTAGACACTTCTTTGAGTCTTGTTTTCCCTCCTCTTCAGAGGATTCAAGAAATTTAGGCTATGATTCTGATGTTTCACAATGGCGCAACCATTTCCGTCCTAACAACCTTATGCCTGCTAGATCGGCTAGCCTCCTGTCTTCTGCTGGTCACTCATGCATACAGGCACATGAGGGCCCTCCGGTGGGGCCTTTGCAGGCAGTGGTTCCAACACAACAGAGATATACTAGCCGTTATCTGGATTTCCGAGGACGCTGCAGTGAATCTGCATTGGAGGAGTGTGAGCAGCAACCTTTCACAAGGTAAATCGTTTCACCCGCTTCCTCTGGAGGATGGTTGCATTTTCTCTGCAGAGGTCTAAGACTATGGTCCTGGGCCAGTACCGTCAGATTTGCAGAGTGGCAAATCAACTGGCCAGAGTTCTCAACGTGAGAGCGGACAATCTCAGCTGGCGTTACCTTGCCAACAACGAGTGGTGCTTTCACCCTAAGGTCGTCTTGGACATCTGCCAAAATTGGGGGACTTGTCAGACTTGGTTGCCACTCTAGAGAATTCTCACTGCCTGAAATTCTGTACCCTTATGTATCCGATGCAGGGAGCTCGGGGAGGATGCATTTCAGCTTGAACTGTAACTTTCCAATGTTTTACGTATTATATCCCATGCCCTTGATCCCTCATGTCGTGCGAAAGATTTGTCTCAATCGGGCCCATGCAATTCTGTTTGCCCCGGACTGACCATGCAGGGTGTGGTATGCAAACTTAATTCTTATTTCACTGTGCCCTTTGCTCTTTCACCCTCACAGTGCAGACCTTTTTCTGCAATTGTAGGGGCAGGTTCTACATCCCGGCCTCAAGAGCATCCACCTACATGGCTGGAGAATTAACAGGACAACCTGAGTCTTATTTCCCCATCCCCTAAAGTAATTAAACATTTTATTTTCCTTCAAAGAGACACTCCAAGTAAATGCAATGAGAGGGGCCCCACAAGACAAAGGTAAAGGGCTCTGTAGAAGACTGTAAAGTCGTAAATAATTCCCTTTGACCTCGCTAATCATTCACCAGATCTTCATACAGACATCCACACGACAAGCACTCGTAACCCCAAGCCTGAATGGGTCAGATATTCCAAAATTACTAAATGTAAATATTTCAAAGAAATGTTTAATAATAAACATAATTCATTTGTAATATATAATTTCAAACATTCACAGATATAGCTTCCATTACATTAAAAGACTGGGCACACATTTTGTTTAAAAGCACATTGCAAATACATTGAATTAACAAAAAAGTGAGAAAGCATACAAGACAATTACATCTGTCATTAACTTGAGCTAGTTTGTAGGAATTTATCAAAGAAACACATGATTCCAAACAGCTCCTTTTTTAACTTGCTCATCTGTTCCACAAACTTAGCACAATGTGTGCGTCGATGCGTTTCGGTGGATAGTGCAATTTGTGACCACCTTCTTCAAGACAACAAAGATATTTCCTTCATACAAATGTCAATTATATAACAGTCCTACATAAAAACAAATAAATATATATAAATACATAAAAACCATTGTAAAACATCAATCGGGAGTCTGATTTCGACGTTTGATATGCAAGGATCATAAATATTGCCACCATACAAATGGAAAAACATTTTTAATTGCAACAGACTATCATGTGTTAAATATAAATAATTTGTATCTCGTTACACTCCTGACTTGGAGCACCAAGTTACACACTACATTCAAATGTCATTCTTGCAGCCAATTTTGCACGCGTCACATTTCATCCATTTGCGTTCCAACATACTTAATCAGCAATACCTGGAGGTCTCTGAATATTGTGACTCACCAGTAGCAAGTTATCGTCCTCCTTTATGTTAAGTAACTGATAGAGACATCTAGCCGCAGATTCCTTAACTTAGAATAACCCCAGGCATCAGACTGGATCTGGAAAATTCTTTGCAGCAGCACCTCTGCGTGCCGGGGGGACGGCGCCACACGATCCCACCCTGACTTCGTCCACGTACGTGACGTCAGCGGGGTCATATAAGTCCCTCACGGCACGCTGACATCAGTTTCCTTCTTTTCCGCGTGCAACGCGGATCCGGAGTAAGCTGTTCCTCTGGCCTGTTTTCAGGCCCCTTTTGACGCTTCGTGTCTGGAACTGTGTGAGATGCCTTCGGGCCTTAAAACGTGTACCTCCTGTTTGCGGCAAGTGTCCGCTACGGACCAACATGTTATCTGTCTGTGGTGTTTGGTCGAACACCACAACTCAACGGATTGTGATGCCTGCCAACACCTCAAGCCGAAGTTCCGACGGGAGCGCCGGATAAAGCTCCTTTCGGCTCGCCTGTCCCGGTCGGAGTCATCTCGTCCTCTGGCCTCCTCATCGCCAGCAGGCCCCTCTGGTTTCCAGTTGCGGCGTCGGTCGCCCTCTGGGGCCCGGAGACGTCGTTCGCCCCTTATGGGTAAGTCGCGACGCATGTCGCTGAGGTTCTCGACCTCACTTCTGTCTGTTGTCGGGGGCACTTGTTCTCGAAGCCCTCCGGACGTGCGCCCCCGGGACTCGGACCCAAATGGAGGCCTATGCCACAGCTCTGCAGGCCTCCCTTTGGTCCTCTCCTGTCCCTGGGGCGTCCTCGGGGGCCTCTGCTTCTTACGGGGCCCCCGACGGACTCGCCGGTGGGTTCGCCCCCCGGCGCCAAATAAGCTCTTGCTCTCCAGGGACGAAGGAGATATGGTGTTGCCCGGGTGCGGCCCGGTTGGGTCCCCCTCTATGACCCATAGCACCCCTGTCTCGCCGCATAGTCCCGTGGGGCTCCCTGTGGCGTTGCAGGTGGTTGCTGGTGCTCAAAGCCTTGCTTCAAGCACTCCTCGGCCTTCTGGGCAGGCGGCCGCTTCCTACTTCGGAGTCAGAGCCTGTTGTGGTTGAGGCTGAGTCGGCGCCGGTGCGGCGCCTGAGTCTTGACTCACCGGCTCTGACTCCGCTTCTTACTTCGGAGTCGGAGCCTGTTGTGGTTGAGGCTGAGTCGGTGCCGGTGCGGCGCCGGAGGCGTGCCTCCCCGGCTCCATCCCCTTCTTTGGACTCGGCGCTGGACGGAGCCGAGTCGGCGCCAGACGAGGCAGGGTCGGCACCAACTGAAGTTGTTTTGGCGCTGCATCGATGCCGGGTAGTTGACTCTTCTCCGGATGCTTCTGGAGAGAGTTTGGCGTCGCTTTCATGTCCGGCGCCGCCGGATCTATCCTTGCCTGTGCCCCCCTTAGAATTTATGGACCCGGCAGGATCCCCGCCTCCTCAGGAGCCCCATCAGGACCCCCATTCGTCAATGGGGCTGCCTTCCTTTGGGCATTGGTCGCACCCTCGGTGTCTTGGATGACTTAGTTTACAGCCCTCACCTGGAGATGAGTTGCTGTCCCCTCCTTGGAGGGCTACCGAGGCCGGTGCGGCGTTTCTTAGAGTAGTTTCCTTAGCCACTCGTGTTCTAAACATGCAACCCCCTTCGGTCCCCTTGCCTGTGGACCCTCTGCTTGATGTCCTTCACCATGGGTTGGGGAATGTGGAGCCGCTTCTGCCCTTTTAAGCTTCTCTTTATGAGGCCCCTTTGGGCTCCTGGGCTCAGCCAGATTCCGGTGATCCAGTGGCTCGTTGTGTCAAGCACCGCCACCGTCTTGCTCCACATGATCCAGTTTTCTTATTTGTTCACCCAGACGTGTAGGGGTTTGTTTTGCAAACTGTCTTGCCTTCCTTGCCTCAGTTAATGCTTCCAGATGGCTTGAGTCGTGGGGTCGTAACATCTTTGCCTCCACTAGTGCTACCCTTTGTTCACTGAATACAGCGTGTGTCTTGGCTCGGGCTACGTCAGACCTGTGGGACTCCGCAGAGTCTCTTCTTTCGGCCACCTCTGAAGGCACTCGTGTTGACCTCCTTCATCTTCTCCGGGATGGCCGTGACCTTGCGGAATTCATGATCCGCTTGGCCTTGGATACTGCTGATTCTTTAGGCCGAGCTATGGCTGGTTCAGTTGCCTTGCGGCGCAATGCTTGGTTGCGGGATAGCGTCTTCCCGGAGAATATTCGGGAGCGACTTGTTGATTTACCCTTTAATGGGGTTCTATTGTTTGATGCCCACGCCGAATCGGCTGTTCAGCGCCTCCTTGCAGGCTTGCTCCCTCCCCCTTTAGCCTATATTTCCCAGGTCTTCTTTTTGCATGTTCTGCGGTGGTTACCCTTTCATTTGGCATCCTTTCGATGCTTTATGCGTTTTGCGCTGGCTGTAAACCTACTGTGGCGGTGTTCCACAGGTTGTTGTGTCTGGCCCTCTGACTGTAGTTTGCCCTAAGAGGTGTTCCCTGTTGTTTGGAGTGTCCATACACCAAGTGGGGTACTCGGATGCTATTATATAGCTCTGCTTTATGTCATGTGGGCCTAGAGATCCTTTGGGCTCTATACGTCCCTTGGTGCTCTTATCTTGGCGTTGTACGTTGTTCGATGTTGTGACTTGGCGCTATCTTCTATACGTCATGGGTCGTCTTGCTTATATGCCTCATTCTCCTCCTTGGAAAGTTTTCATGGTGTTTTTCACGCTTAAAATGCGGCTACCACCTGCCATTAATGCACTAGGTGTGCTCCTATAACGCCCATGTTGCATGGTCGTGGCTCGTTTACCCTTCTTTGATATATATATATATATATATTTATATATATGTGTGTATATGTGTATATACAGGTTGCCATGGGTACTCTTCTTCCTACATCTCCACCTCTCTTCACTGCTGCGAGGTCTGGTCCTATGTCGCCATTGGTCAGGGAGCTTTTCAAGGCTTCACTCTGGATTGCCCTTGGTCTACGCGGCAGGGTGTCTATCTGATAGAGACTACTAGCCGCAGATTCCTTAACGTAGAATTATCCCCAGGCGAGAGACTGGACCCGGAAAACTTTCTTGCCCAGCATCTCTGCGTGCCGGAGGGCGGCACCTCGCGACTCCGCCCCGACATCCTCCGTGGGCATGACGTCAGCGAGGTCTAATAAGTCCCACCCCGGCGCGCTGACGTCAGTTTTCTTCTTTTCCGCGTGCAACGCGTATCCAGATCGTGTTCCTGGCCTGTTTCAGGCCTTCTTTTTCCGCTTTCAGCGTTTTCTTGAGAACAGTGTGCGAATGCCTTCGGGCTTCAAGACGTGCTCGTCTTGCGCGCGCCAGATGTCGGGGATGGATCCTCACCCCATCTGTATGTTGTGTTTGGGGGAGCACCACGACTCCACGGACTGCAAGGCGTGTCAGCAAATGTAAATGTAAATGTTGTAGACTTGTAAAGCGCACAGCTGCCCCAGCAACGGGGCGTCCCGGCGCTGTAGACCGCTGGGGAACCCGTCCTGGCTATCACTGTGAGATGGTCCCTTTCTGGGTATCTCCAAGGTGAAACCAGGCATCCCCGGCATCTGTGGGGGGCCGTTGTAGAGATGAGGCAAGCTTAATGCCCAGAGTTGCCGAGTGTGTTCCTGGTTAGAGTAGGTACCGAGGCGAGAATTATCGAGTCCGTTTTGACCCTGGTCCACGACCCTGCCGCGTCGGGAATTGAACCCTGGTCCCTAGCCGATTCTCTGCTTACGGGTCTGCCGCCTCTAACCAGTGAGCCACACCTCTCCACCTCTCCAAATGAAGCCGAAGACCCGGCGGGAGCGCCGGATGAAACTCCTTTCGGCACGCATGTCCAGGTCGCTGTCGTCGCCGCGCCTGTCCCCCTGCGGAAAGCTTCAAGAACCGCCGCTTCCGTCTCCAACATCGTCCCTCTCCCAGGTCGCAAGGGCGTCGCTCACCTGTTGGTAAGTGTCGCAATTTTTCCCCGAGGCCCGATCCCTGGCCTGTTGGGGGTGCGGGTTCTCCGCGGGTGATGAGGCCCTGCGCGTCGCCACTCTATCCACCGTTCACCGGCGCAGGGGCGACCAGAGCCCAGATGGAGGCCTATGCGGCGGCCTTGCAGGCCTCTTTGGCTCTTCCCTCTTCTCCTTCTCTTACTGGGACATCTGCGGATCCCTTGCCGCGTGCGGGGACTTCTGCTGCGTCACCAGCGGCTCTGGCGCCGACAGGTTCGGCTCCAGGTTCTGAAGATGTGTTGCCGTCGGGGTGCGGCCCTTCGGGGTTTCCTCCTTCGGACCACGGCACCTCTGACTTGCCGCAAACTCCGTGGGGGTCCCTGTGGTGTCACGGGAAGTTGCCCGGGCTCGGGGCGTGTCCTCGAGTCCCTCTCGGTCCCCTGGGCAGGCGGCCTTGTCCGAGGCTGAGATGGCGCCGGCAGCTGCTGGCCCTTACGGCGCCGCAGGGGCCGGCTAGGGGTCAGCTAAGGGTCGGGGCGTGCCCCCTTGTCCCTCCACTCATGAGGCTGCCTCATCAGAGGTCGAGTCGATGCCTTTTCGGTGCCGTTCCTTAGCCGCCCCGGCTACGACCCAGCCCCGGTCTACCGCAGCGCGCGTTGTGGCGGAGGTCGTTCCGGCGTCCCCTTTGGCGCCAATGTCAGGTCAATGTTGAACTGATGCCGGTGGCGGACTCTACGGCACCTTGCCGGCGTCGGGCCGTTGATTCGTCTTCAGACGCCCCCTCTTCTCCAGAGGTTCGGCAGCTGTTTGCTTCATCTTTTCCGGAGAGGGGTCGCCCCGTCGTGGATTTTTCCCTGGCGTCTTCCAAGGCTGGCTCTTCGCCGTCACCGCGCCCGCAGTCTTCGCCGGAGGCACCTCAGGTTCCCCATTCATTGGTCCACCCTCCCCCTTTCCGAGCTTGGCCTTTCCTTCCTCCGGTTGGGCTGGGGGACGGCCGCCTTAGCTTGCAGCTGTTGCCCACGGAGGAACTGCTTTCCCCGCCACGGGGCCCTACGGAGGCGAATGCTGCCTTCGCTCTGGCTGTTTCCACGGCTGCGGGAATCTTGCGCATGGGCGATCCAGCTGCCCCTTTCCCCACGGATCATTTGCTGGAGGTTCTCCATCAGGGCTCTGGTGGTCGGGAGCTGCTTCTTCCCTTCGAGGCTTCGCTCCACACTTCTCTTTTGGGGGCCTGGGGGCGTCCTGCTATGGGGGACCTGGTGCCCCAGCCACCTCTGCACCACCACCGTCCTGCTCCGCATGATCCTGTCTGTCTTTCCCTCCACCCTTCTACCAGGGCCCCTCTTTCACAGACTGCCTTTCCCTCCCTGCCATCGGTGTTGTCTCCCCTGTCACGGGAGGCCCGCTGATTAGATTCCTGGGGGCGCAATATCTTCGCCTCCTCCAGTGCTGCTTTGCGGGCCCTTAACACTCTTTGTGTATTGGCTAGAGCCACTTCTTGCTTATGGGATTCGGCAGAGTCCCTTATGCCTTCCGCTTCTCAGGAGGGTGTCTGCGTTGATCTGTGGCACCATGTGTTGGATGGCCGGGAGCTGGCGGCGTTTATTCTTCGCTCGGCTCTGGACGTTTCGGAGGTGCTTGGTCGTACCATGGCTTCTTCGGTGGCCCTTCGTTGCCATGCCTGGCTACGGGATAGTGTATTCCCTGAGAACGTTAGAGAACGGCTGGTTGACCTTCCATTTGATGGCGCTCTTTTGTTCCACCCCCCTGCGGATTCTGCCATTCAGAGGTTTCTTGCGGGGCTTCGCCCTCCTCCTCCTCCCCCCCCTCCCCCCTCAGTGACCTGGATGTCGGTCCGTTTTGGGAGGTGTTCTCCCGTTGTTTTCCTGGGGCCTTGTAACGAGTAGCCCCGGTTGTGTGTTCTGTGTGGTTGGTGTGCCTTAGGATCCTTTTGTTGGGCCCTCGGTGCTGTTGGCTGCTGGTCCGGCCCTTTTTTGACTTGTGGTTGTGGCTGTTGGAAAGCCCGGTAGGGCCTGAGATGAGCAGAAGCGCCTACCGGAAATATGGATGGACAAGAACTACATCTCCCAGGAACCCGGCTGTTGGAAGGGGCGGGGCCTCTGCGGTAACTCTCAACAACGCGAGCAAGTCAGCGCGCGTAATTCTGTCTGTTGTTAGTAGCCGCGTGGACACTCTGCTTCCCAGATACTGTGTGGCTACTTCTCACCAACCGGGTCAGGTGTTGCGTCTTCCGTGAAGCAGTTTCATGCTTTGGGTGGCGCCGACGCAAGCGCCGCCGAACTTCGTATTTCCTTGTTCTGCGCGTCTGCGGGAACGAGGGAGATTACTTCTCGCCAACCGGGTCTGGTGTGGCGTCTTCAGTGAAGCAGTTTCATGCTTTGGGTGGCGCTGACGTAAGCGCCGCCGAACTTCGTATTTACTTATTCCGTGCGTCTGCCGGAACGAGGGAGATTCGGCGTCGGGTGGCGGAGAGTGTTTCCTTCCGCTTCTGGCCTGTCCCTGGAGTTTTCATAACGTGGGGATGGATTCTGAGATCCCCTTCCTTCCGATCTGTGACTACATCGGATTCCTGCTTCCAGCGCTACTCGGGCTCGAGTAGCAATACAAAGGAGAGCAGAAAAGAAACACCGCAGTCAGGACTGCTGCTCAGGTACTGTGTTCTCCGTTTCTGTTCCGGACTCTAACGATCTAGGGGAACAGTGCTTCCTGAGACTTTTGTTTTACCTCTTATTATTTAGTAACTTTGGGGAGAGCTTACTCTTTGGACCGCCTTATTTTTGCTCCTTCCTTCTATGGCTGAAGTACAAGCAGTTTATGATGAACACTGGTTTTCTCAACCTTTATGTTTCTGCTAGGCATGAAAGGAATATTAGGGTATGTATGCGTTAGTGTGTTTTACCCTGGTTTGATAGTAGAATGTTTGGGGTATCTGATTTGTCTTTGCTTTACTGTAATAGGTACGCAGTGGTATTAATGGAGAGATGCATCTCTATGTTGAAGTACAGGAACACAGCGGCATACTAAGAGGGGCTACAGGGAATAGGCAGTTGTAGTGAGACCTTATGAGGGTAGCAGTTTTATTAGACTTGTGGTAACCTTGTATTCTTTTGTTACAGTTATCCTTATCACCGCTGATCCTTCCCTAATTCCTTTCCCTCGCCTGATTGCCTTATTACTCTGTGTTGCTTTGTCCAGAGTTGGGGACATCAGGAGGTGGACCCCTTTGTGCATCGCCCGGATCCTAAGGAGTCTCAGTGGAACATTCCATGAGATTAGGCCTTCCGTGTCTTCTTTCTTGGCTGCTTGGAAAGCCGTCTGCGGATTTTTTCTGCAGGTCTTTCTGTTTTGTCCTCTGCTGCGGAATTGTTTTCCTAAGAGGTGTTACCATGGTTCTTGGGATGTAACCTACCCTATGTGGGGTACTTGTAGCTATTCTATAGCTCTGTCATGTGCTGGGGAGGTGTGGTCACCTTTTTCAGGCTCCTTGCTGTCCGTGGCGTCACGGTATGTCGCAGGTGCGATCTTCTTGCCAATTGTCTTGGAGCAGCTTGCGCTGGGTCCGTCTTTCTCCTTGTCGCTACGTCGCTCGGCTGGTCTGGCCTGCTGTCTGCGGGGTCGTGTTGTGGCGGTTCCGCACTTTTGTCCTGTGGTTTGGCTTTCTTGGTCTCTGTGTTCTGGTGGCCGGCTTGGAGCCGTCCTCCGTCTCTCTTTCTCTTCTGCCGGTTCCTCCACTTCTTCGTGGGTCAGTGTGTGTGTGTTCCTGGCTCGGCCCCTCCCTTGGGGTGTGTCCTGGCCCTCCCTGGCCTCTGCCTTCGGCGGGCGTCTGCCTTGTCCTGGGTGCACGGTTCTGTAGTGTTGCCTGATGCTGGCGGCGCATGCCCGTGCAGGGCTTCTTGTTCTACTCCACCGTTGTGATCTTGATGAGTTCCCTTGCGCCCCTGCCTCTGGTTCTGCTGGGGCTTTGCGCACTGGTGCTTTCTTCTTCTGCCTGTGCTGTTGGCGGTGGAGCTGTTCTGGCCTTACCCGCTGCTTGCGGCCAAGGTGTATTCAGCCCCTTTTCTCTCTCTGTGCATGTGTTTCTTTCGGTGGGCCCTGCCTCTGGTCTACCTCTTCTCACTGGGTTTGAGGTGGCCCTTGTGTTCCTTGGTGTTTTTAGAGTGCTGTCTGCCCCTGCTGGGTGTTGGGCGCTCTCCCTTGGTTGGGCTTAGGATATCCTGGCCTTTTCCTTCTTGTTCTTGTGCCCTGTCAGCTACTGGGGCCCTGGTCTCTCCTGGTGGGGAGGCTCTCTCGCAGGCCGTCCTCCTTTCTGGGTATGGCATCTATTCTACGTTAAGGAATCTGCGGCTAGTAGTCTCTATCAGATGTACAAGTTACTTACCTTCGGTAACGATGTATCTGGTAGAGACGATTCTAGCCGCAGATTCCTTCATAACCTGCCCTTCCTCCCCGTTCTGCGAGGACCCTCAGCTTGGTTTTCTGCGCTCGCCTCCCTCTGGGTGGCTTGTCTTCTGTGGGGATCCTTTCATTTTCTGTCTGTTGGGCTTCCCTCCAGCTGGGTTCTCTCCAGTGTAGGGGCCTTCTTTTGCTCTTTTTCCCTTTGTTACAATTTCTGATCCCCTTGCGGTCTTCTACGGTGGTGGTTTTTTTGCCTGTCCTTGGCCTCCTGGTTCTTTCAGAGGCTCTGGCCCTCCTTGACTGTGTAGTCTGGGGGTGGATTGCTGTTGCACCTTTGTTCCGGGCTTGTGGCCCTTTGCTGTGTGGTCTGTGGTTGCAGTCTTTCTCTCTCTCTCTCTCTCTCTCTCTCACTCTCTCTCTCTCTCTCTCTCTCTCTCTCTCTCTCTCTTTCAGTGCTTTCCACTGCTTGTGACTCCAGCCTGGCTATTGCCTTGGCTTGCACGGTGGCTCCACGGAGGGGTGCTTTACGCTTTCCCTGCTTTTGCTTTACTGCTGTGGCCTTCTGGTGGTTTGGTGCTGCCTGGTGCTATGGCCTTGGCTTGCACAGTTGTTCCTCAGAGGTGCTCTGCTCTTTCCCTGCTTGGGCTTTACTGTTGTAGCCTCCTGGCGCCTCGGTGCCAACTGGTGCTGTTCCTCACCTTTTGTCTCTCTCGCTTTGTTTCTCTGGTTTTTTCACACACTGTTCCCATGCTCTCCTCAGTTTTGTTGTGATGGCTCCGCGTTGTGGCGCGGAAAAGTTCTCCGAAGCAAACTGATGTCAGCGCGCCGGGGTGGGTCTTATGTGACCTCACCGACGTCACACCCGCGGAGGACGTCGGGGCGGAGTCGCGAGGTGCTGCCCCCCGGCGCGCAGAGATGCTGGACAAAAATGTTTTCCGGGTCCAGTCTCACGCCTGGGGATAATTCCACGTTAAGGAATCTGCGGCTAGAATTGTCCGAAGGTAAGTAACTTGTACTTCAGTACACTTAGGTGCACTTCGTTGTTTTTCCTGCATCTTCTGCAATAGGGTCCCTTTTGCGTCCCACTACCTGGGGTGGTTCCCCAGCTTTACACTGCTCCCTTCTTGGTGTTTAGATACTGAACGATATCTCTCTTTCTGGACGAGGGTTTATTTCCACTCGCCAGTCGGAGGATGTGGTCTAGAATTCTGAAATTCGTTCCTACATTTATACGCCTATTGGTACTATGGTGCCTCTGCTGCCACTTCCTTCGGATGTGCCCGTTTCATTAGGTTTCACCCTATACTATGTCAGCTGTGCCTGTGGGACAGCTCTTCTGATGTCAGTCGTTCTAGGATCTGCACCCTGCATATCTGTATTTCGTGAGTTGGTTCTCACCTTAGTCTTCAAGCTGCCTGGTTGGGCAGTCCTATGCTTCTTTTACCTACGCTACCTTGTTGTCTCTGTGGCTGTCGGCTCTGTGCATGTTTCAGTGGTGGCCCGCATCAGCGTGCTTCAGATTGTTACAGTTTGCCCCTGTCCCTCCTTTGGTGCCTGGGTGTACACTTGGCATGTTTCTTGTTCCCGCCTGTCCTTCTAGGACATTGCTCAGTTTCTACCTCTTGCCCTTTGGTTCCTGGCTGTAGCTTCGCCGGCCTCCCTTCCATGGGCTAGTCTGGTAGGCTCTGGCTGCATCTCTTCATGTTTTCCCCAACCTTTGGTTGGTGAGCACATCATGCGCCATTAAGCTGAGAGTGGTCCTTCTTCCTCCTTCGTTCAGGACTCTCTCTCTCTCTCTCTTGTTTGGTATATAGCTGGTGCCATTTCTACATCTCATACTTATACGGGTATGGTGTAGCACCATTCTGGCATTTTTTGGGACGCCTAATAGGGTCGCTGTCTAGCTATCCCGCCACAGCCTTCCCCATTGTCCGTCACTCTGTTGCCGGCTCAGTGCTTGGGCACTTTCTGTTGCAGACCCACCACCCCCCTGGGGTATAGCTGTGGTATCTATCCTAAGTTAAGGAATCTGCGGCTAGATGTCTCTATCAGATGTACGAGTTACTTACCTTCGGTAACGATGTATCTGGTAGAGACGTTGTCTAGACGCAGACTCCTTAACGCCCACCCATCCTCCCCCGTTCTGCGAGAACCTTGCCAGGTGGGCTTCTCCTCTTGCCTACTTTCAGTTGCCATTGGTTTTCTTTCAAGGGTGCTCACACAGCTGTGTCCCTTCCGGAATTACCATAGGCTTTTTCCTGGAGATGGTGCCTTTTAATTCACTATCGTCAGGAGATTCCTCTTCTTCTTCTTCTTCTTCTCCTGCTGTCTTCCCTCCCTCCCGCCTTCTCCATTGACTAGGGGCTCTTCTCTCCTATATAGTCGTCTTCTTTGAAGATCTCTTACGCTCTGTTTCACACTTCTATTATTATATGGCCAGTCTTTTCATACCTTCTTGAAGTAAATTGCTGTTCTTTCTGTGCTCCGTCCTTGTTAGATGGCACGGTTCTACATGGTAATAACAGTCTATTTTTGTCTGTTGAGATATTCTTCCCTTGTTGCTCGCACTTTGGGAAGGGTCTACGCTTTGCTTTGCGGGGTTCTTTCTCACAGCTTTGTTCCACTTTTGCTTTTTCACTTATATGTAGACAGTGTCCGATCATGTCTTTTATGATGGCGTTTTACACCATCCGCCTTCTTTGTTTTGCAGATTTTTTATCCTTCGCACACTGTTCCCATACCTTCACAGTTTTGTTGGTGGCTCTGCGCTGTGCCATGGAAAAGTTTCACCGAAGAAAACTGACGTCAGCGCGCCTGGAGGGACTTATATGACCTCGCTGACATCACGTACGTGGACGATGTCAGGGTGGGGTCGTGTGGCGCCGTCCCCTGGCTCACAGAGGTGCTGCTGCAAAGAATTTTCCGGATCCAGTCTGACGCTTGGGGATATTCTAAGTTAAGGAATCTGCGGCTACCAGATACATGGTTACCGAAGGTAATTAACTCGTACGTTTGGTCATGATACCAACCCAACATCAACAAATATGTACTGGAGATGAAAAAACGGTTTTTATATACACCCACACTGGTGGATAAATAAATGGATTGAGAAACATAATAATCAATCCTCCGCGTAATGACCACTTAAACTCGATCAAAATAATTCCTTATAATCACCAAAGCTCAATGTCATCCTAAAACATACCTACCACTAAACAGGAGTCCTTAGAACAATTTCAGACTTCCCAGCACTTGCAGGAGGAATACATGTTGAAGGTTTAAGCTTCAATGTTTTTATATTCCTTTATTGGCCCTACTGTAGCTCGTCTTGATGCGGATTGAAGGTACGTCATCCAGTCAATGAGACATAAGATGTTATTATGTAACGTTTACACAAGCGAGTAATGTAGACATGTATTCCTCCTGCATGTGGTGGGAAACCTGAGAATATGTTAGCCCCCATTCGTATACAAGACGACTAGTTGGGACAACCGGACAGCTTTTTTAAGCACCACTTTTTCTAGTTCTAAATGAATTAAGGACTCCAGTTTAGTGGGAAGTTTGTTTTAAAGATAACATTGACCTTTTGTGATTATAAGGAATTATTTTGATCGAGTTTAAGTGGTCATTATGTGGAGGACTGATTATTATGTTTCCCCATCCATTTATTTATTCGCTGGTGTGTGTGTATATATATAAAAAAAAATCCCCTTGTGGTACGTATTTGTTGATGTTGGGTTGGTACCATGACCAAACACTTACCATAAAGAAAGACGATTACTTGCTACTGGTGAGTCACAATATTCAGAGATCTCCATGTATTGCTGATTAAGTATGTTGGAATTCAATTGGATGAAATGTGATGATGAGTGCAAAATTAGCTGCAAGAATGACATCTGAATGTAGTGTGTAAATTGGTGTCCTGAGTGTAGTGAGATACAAATTATTTATATTAATCACATGATAGCCTGTTGTAATTAAAAACATTAATTCCGTTTGTACGGTGCCAATATTTATGATACTTGCATATCAAACGTAAAAATCAGACTCATGATTGATGTTTTGCGATGGTTTTTATGTATTTATATGTTTTTTTATGCAGGACTGTTATATAATTGACATTCGTATGAGGGTAATATCTTTGTCTTGAAGAAGGTGTTCACAAATTGCACTATCCACTGAAATGTGCCAGCACACACATTGTGCTAAGTTTGAGGAACAGATGAGCACATTAGAAAAGGAGGAGTTGTTTGCCATCATGTGTTTCTTTGATTGATTCCTACAAACTAGCTCAAATTAGTGACGGATGTAATTGTCTTGTGTGCTTTCTCTTTTTTAAATTGATTCAATGTATTTGCTATGTATTTTTAAACACAATGTGTGCCCAGTCTTTTTATATCATCAGTTATATCTCTGCAAGTTTAAAATGATATGAGATATGAATTATTTTTATTATAAACATTTCTTTGAGATATATACATTTAGTAATTTTGGAATATCTGACTCATTCAGAATTGGTGTTATGAGTGCTTGCCGTGTGGGTGTCTGTATGTAGAGCTGGTGTGTGATTAGTGGTTTCAAAGGGAATTATTTATAAGTTGGCAAAGAGACACTCCACCAAAACAGTTTAATCTGAACAAGACTGTAGTTATAGATTCCTTACCTGTAGAATTACCCCCAGGCGTCAGACTGGATCTGGTGAATTTTTTCATAGCAGTACCCCAGTGCGTCGGTAGGTCCCATCGTCGGTCCGGCTTCAAGCCTTGTGACTCCTGTCACAAGCTGATGTCAGTCAACGATCCGCACCTCGTGTGCCTCTGGTGTCTGGAGCGTGATCGTGACCCGAAGTCGTGCTCTGACTCTTGGAGGCCCGGCAGTCTGCTCCACGTTGTTCGAGGTCCCGGTAGAGAGGAAGGTCTCTGGACCGGTCACGGATCCACCACCACTCGTCTTCGAAGTCTTTGCACTCATCGGGTAAGTCGAAGCACAAGAAGAAGGCGAAGAAGCATTGTCCCTCTTCGCCTTCTCCCCATCCTTTGGCCAACGCGGAGTGTCGTCGCTCTCCAACTCCGTCTTCAGGGCCTGCTCCTGGGACGGCTCTGCTTTTCCCTCCCTTGGAGCCAGAGCATCCTCTGCCCAGCTTTGAGCTTTTTATAAATCACTTAATAGCATTTTTGGACAGCCCAACTCTGCAAGAGCGCCTTTAGGCCCTATGGACTCGGCTGGGGGCCCTGGGCCTTCGATGCCGGCTCCAGACCCGAAGGGCCTCCGAGGATACAGGCCTGGATCAAGATCAGCGCCGGTCAATCTCACGGTACCTTCCCCGGTGCCAATTACATTGACGACGCCCCTGATGCCAGTAGTGCCCCTATCCAACATTAACCCCGGCCTCCCCCCGACTTGGACCCGGTGCCGCACCAACCCCGGACGGTACTTTTGTACCCCTGTTCATCCCTGGCATTCCTTATCGTCCTGAATGGCAGTCAGATGTGGGTGAGGAAGACTGGGAGTGGTCTATTGGCCCTTTAGTTGACCAGCTTGAAGGGTGGCGAGAGGAGTTTGGTGATGGCAGTACCTCCCTAGACCTTTGCATGCTCTCCCACCCCCACCGTGGCTACGGAGAAGGGAGCTTCCTATGCAGTGGTGTTGCGAAGGGCGGCTGAGGCCTTGGACCTCGAGCTTCCTATGGTGGCAGTCAGGACTAACCTCCTGACAGAGGTACTTCAGCCGGCAGTGGCCTTTTCGGAGCCCTTGCTGCCTTTTAATGAAGCCCTCACAGACGTCCTTCTGGGCACTTGGTCCAAGCCCAGCACAGGGACGTCTCTGGACTGGATGATGGCCCAACGCCACCGCCTGGCCGACCCACTTTTGCTCTCCCAACACACAACCCATGAGAGCTTGGAGGTCCAAGCCTCGTTCTCTAAAGGCGCATTCTCTACTGCCCCCCAGGATAGGGAATCCAAGAAGCTGGACCACCTTGGGAAGAAGATGTTTTCTGCCACCAGCTTAGGGCTGCGGTCGGTGAACAATGCATGTCTTTTAGGCCGTTATACCCATACGGTGTGGGATACGGTTCCACAAGTGCTGCCACAGTGCCCGGAGGAAGCCCAGGCCGTGCACACCCACGCAGTTGCTGATGGTCGAGACGCAGCTAAATTCACCATCAGGTGTGGGCTGGATACCGCCGACTCTCTGGGCAGAACGGTTTCCACGTCGGTAGCCCTGAGGCGCTACACCTGGTTGAGGACGTCTGGTTTTTCGGGGATGTCCAATCCACCATTTTGGACATGCCCTTTGATGGCTGTCACCAATTTGGTGACAAGGCTGACTCAGCGTTCGAGCGTTTCAAGGATTCTAGCGCTACGGCCAGATCCTTGGGCCTTGCAGCCCCTTCTCGCCCGACGCAGTCTGCCTTTCACCCCTTTTGTGGCTAATGAAGGTTTGGCCTACCACGTTCCACCCAACCGAGCCACAGGACCACGCAAGATACGCAGTCTACTCTACGCAGACATGGGACCCGGCGACGCAGGTCTGGGGGCCAGTGAGCATGCCAGTTCACCCATACCCCCTGCAGCAGCCTCCAAACCTTCCTAGTCTGACTTTTCAGGGCAACCTGAGGCCAGTGGGTGGCAGGGTTCACCATCACCTCCCTCACTGGCACAACATCACGTCGGATAGGTGGATTTTGCAGATAGTCTGAAGGGGCTACTCCCTCCTCTTTAATACTACCCCTC
Source organism: Triturus cristatus (assembly GCF_964204655.1). Classification (NCBI taxonomy): domain Eukaryota; kingdom Metazoa; phylum Chordata; class Amphibia; order Caudata; family Salamandridae; genus Triturus; species Triturus cristatus. The sequence goes on along the minus strand of NC_140586.1, from coordinate 198,790,253 downwards.
CCTCCATGCCACCAGCTCTTCATCGCATGTGGGAAGGTCACTTGGCCCTTCTCCGGCAGGAATTTAAGGCTCTCTTGGCCAAAGGAGCTATCAAATGGGTCCCTGTGCCAGGAGTAGGTTGTGGTTGCTATTCCCACTACTTTCTGGTACCCAAGAAGGGCAAATGCCTGCATCCTATCTTGGATCTCAGGGACGTCAACCGCTTTCTCCGGAAGGAGAAGTTCAAAACGTTGACATTAGCTCAGGTCCTGTCTGCCCTCGACCCAGGAGACTGGATGGTAGCTTTGACTTTCAGGATGCTTATTTCCACATCCCCGTCCTGCCAGCCCACAAGCGTTACCTACGGTTCACGGTAGACCACGAGCATTTTCAGTTTACCGTGCTCCCCTTTGGCCTTACCAGCGACCCTCGGGTGTTCACGAAAGTGAAGGCCGTGGTTGCTGCTCATCTACACAGATCAGGGGTTGCAGTCTTCCCCTATCTCAACAACTGGCTGTTGAAGGCGAGCTCGCCCCAGGCTGTCGTCTCCACCTCCAGACTACGGCAGACCTCCTGCACTCTCTGGGGTTCACTATCAACGTGCCGAAGTCACACCTGATTCCCTCTCAGAAGCTCCTTTTCGTAGGAGCAGTTCTGGATACAGCGCAGTTTCGGGCTTATCCTCCTGAGTAGCATGTCCGGGATATTCGGGCTATGATACTGATGTTTCAGCCTCTTTCCCGAATTTCAGTGAGAATTACCCTGAGGCTGCTGGACCTCATGGCCTCCAGCATCCTGCTGGTGGATCATGCCAGATGGCACATGCGGGCTCTGCAATGGGACCTGAAGTTCCAGTGGGCGCAGCACCGGGGGAATCTTTCCGATGTCGTCCAGATGTCGTAGGGGACTGCACGTTAATTGCAGTGGTGGCTTACGAACCAAGATTGAGTCAGCGGCAGGTCCCTCTCCCTTCCCCAACCAGAGTTCACAGTAGTCACGGATGCGTCACTCCTGGGATGGGGCGACCACCTGGAAGAGGAGAAGATCAGGGGTCTCTGGACTCCGTCGGGTTCCGGGCTCCACATCAACCTTCTGGAGCTTTGGGTGATCCGTCTTGCACTGAAGGCATTCCTTCCTTCTTTCAAAGGAAGAGTAGTACAGGTGTTCATGGACAACTCCACCGCCATCTGATACTGCAACAAACAGGGCAGGGTAGGATCTTGGACCCTATGTCAAGAGGCTCTTCGCCTTTGGACATGGCTGGAACATCAGGGCATATCCCTGGGGGTTTAACTGGCAGGTTCCCTAAACGCCAGGCAGACAAACTCAGCCGCCAGTGCATGATGGTTCACGAAAGGCGTCTTCACTCGGAGGTGGTGCAAGGTCTCTTTCAGCAGTGGGGAGAGCCTTGGTTAGATCTGTTCGCCACCAAAGAGAACGCGCAATGTCAGAAGTTCTGCGTATTGGAGTTTCCAAGGCGGCACTCGCTCGGCGACGCTTTTCAACGTGAGTGGAGTTGCGGCCTCCTGTACGCCTTTCTGCCTGCACCACTTCTAGCCAGAGTGCTGAGGAAGATCAAGCGCGACCAAGCCCAAGTCATTCTTGTGGCTCCGGACTGGGCACAAAGAGTCTGGTACCCCAAGCTCTTGAGCATAGCCATTGATCCACCAATCAGACTGCCTCTTCGGGAGGATCTTCTGTCGCAGCAGGGGACGGTCCTCCAACCAAACCTGTCCAGCCTCCACCTCCTTGCATGGAGATTGAGCGGCCACCTTCCTCCCAAAGTCTGTAAAGTCATCTTAGCAGCCAGGCGTCCCTCCACTAACACAGTACACACCTGTAGATGGAACAAAATTGTGGCATGTTGCACAGCAAAGGCTGTGGACCTTCTTTCTGCCCCTCTTTCAGAGGTTCTCCTCTTCATTCTATCTTTGGCCCAGCAGTGCTCTGCTCTGGGCACCCGTAAAGTGTATCTTTCGGCCTTTCTTCACCTTCCTAATCAACATTCTCTTTTCAAGTCCCCTATTGTAAATGATTCCTGAAGGGGCATTATTCATCTCTTTCCTCCTCCTCCTTTCATAATGCCCCAATGGGACTTGAATCTTGTCCCTACTTATCTTATGTGTGCTCCCTTCGAGCCAATACACAAGTGTCCTCTTCGTCTTCTTACTTTAAAGACTGCTTTCCTGCTTGCTATCACCTCTGCCCACGGGGGTGAGTGAGCTTCAGGCTCAGTCCCCCAAACCTTCTTTTCTTGCAGTTTCCGGGCAAAGTGATTTTTTGCACTAGGCCCTCTTTTCTGCCAATAATGGTTACCTCTTTCCACATAGGTCAGACCATCGCTTTGCCCACCGTCTACCCACCTCCATACCCTTCCAAAGAGGAGGAGAAACTGTACTGTCTGGACCCAAAACGTGCGCTCTCCTTCTACCTTGACCGCACTAAAGATTTCCGGATGGACAATCAACTCTTCGTGCGGTATGTGGGTGCCAAGAAGAGTCGAGCCCTGCACAAACGTACCATCTCTCGATGGGTTGTCCTATGCATCAAAATCTGCTATTCTTTGGCGAAAAGGAAACGCCAGTAGGACTACGCGCCCACTCTACCAGGGCGACGGCAGCCACTACTGCTTTGGGACATGGAGTTCCGCTGGTTGACATCTGCCAGGCATCCACGTGGGCATCCCTGCACACGTTCACAAAACATTACTGCCTAGATAGTCAAATCCGGAGAGACAGCTTTTGTGGCTGTTCTGTTCTCCAGGACTTCCGGGTGGGAACTTAGTTCGCAGACCCACCACTGGGGTTGGCATTGCTGGGGTATCTATTCTACATGTAAAAAATGTATAACTACAGTCTCTCTCAGATGAACAAGTTACTTACCTTCGGTAGTGATGTATCTGTAAGAGACATATGTAGTTATAGATTCCTTACCGCCCCACCCATCCTCCCCGTTCTGCAAACTAATTTCTAGGGATAAGGACTCCCTTCTAGGGCCCTAGATATTTGCACCAGTGGTCAGTGGCTTGCATGGCTCTGCACTTCCGGCATGGAAAGTCATGTCAGAACTGACGTCAGAACGCAGGGGTGGCGTCTTAAGTAGAGACTGCTACGTCATCCTGGGACCACGACGCCAACGATGGACGTGGTGTCGACCGATGCCACCTACCGACGCGCAGGGGTACTGCTACGAAAACATTCTCCGGATCCAGTCTGACGCCTGGGGGTAATTCTACAGGTAAGGAATCTATAACTACATTAGTCTCTTACAGATACATTGTTACTGAAGGTAAGTAACTTGTTCTTCTGGCAGATTGGCCGAATTTGTTAAGTGGTATACAGGCAAGTCTATAGATCATCTTAAGGCTCTGGACTTCGGTTCTGCCATTTGTTCCTCCACGTCATCGCTCAAAAGAGAAAAAGAGACCCCATCTCATAAACCTCATGAGAACACTGAGCCTTCACATCAACTGTACCATGGATCATGGGATGGATGATAAGCTATTCTGGTGCAACGGTTGAGCAAGCTGGTGTAGAAACAGACCATCTCCTGATGGATAGTTATCTGAATTAAGGTCTGCAATGCATTGGCCAGCAAGCAGACTCTAGAAGACATGAGGGTTCATTTCACCAGGTCTAAAGCTGCTACCACTACCCTCCAAGAGCCTAAAATAGCTTTCATAAAACCATCTTTGTTAAAATGACCCCAGAACGTATTTGCATGTGGTGCAGCATGTTCATCGCCTTGTATGAGCTAAAGATGTCCAAATGTTTGTGCATCCAGGAACATAGATCTTGGTGACTGGTGCCCATATACAAAGAGCTATCTGGTAAGATGTCCAGAACAATGGTCTTTGAAATTCTAAATAATAGCTGGCTGAAGGAGAGGGCATAAAGTGGAGCTATGGACCAGATCTGCATTGTTAGAGTTGTATCAAAGGCACTAACCAGCTATGCCAGCTATAAGATCCCATCTTTAGAGCTTAAAATGTATGATATAAATGTAAAGCATAACAGCACAATCTGAATTTGATCATAGTAGTAACTTGATATGCCCTTATAAGAGAATCAAGAAACTGTTGCAACATGACTCTTCCCTGTCAGAGATCTACGAGCCTTACCTTATGCTCAAAAGGCGTTCCAGCAGAGACGATATGAACAACCTCCACCGTCCCTTAACTCCCTTTAGTATATGACAAAACCACGAAGACCAGGGCGAAGGTTTGCGCTGGGAGAGGAAATCTTAGATGGTGTAGTAGCGTGTTCTTCTATATTCTGACCTTAAAACAAAATGGATGGAGGTCAGAACCTACTGTAGTTGTGGCAAGAAAGTGCACCCCTTCATGACCCTGGTAATGGATATATACCTGAGTATGAACAATCAATTGTCAAGAAGAGGATGGATCACAATTAATAATTATATAGGGGGAAACCAACTAGGACACAGCAACTTATGGGGACAAAATAGAGCTTCAGAAAGCCTATTCCTTTAGTTCACGTACAGACACACATTCACACAGGAAAAAGGAGGTACGGATTCCCATTATATAATCACCTTGGAATGTGGTCCATGCCAACCGCCATGTTGTCCTCGAAGGGTTACTCATTTAAAACTTCACTGAGTAGGGATATCAGGATAAGCGCTGAACCAAGGTTAGGGATATGGCGCACCCAGCGTTTAAATTATATATAAACAAAGGTGCTCCATGCACGAAAATAACCAGGTTAACAAAATGAGGCACAAAACTCCAAGCGCTCCAGCGCGTGTAGAAAAGAGCGGTGGATGAACTGCCACAAAGTATTTAATCCAAAACCATAATTGAATATGCAAGCGCTCCAGCGCATGCATTACCAGCAGCTTAAGCAGCGTCCATGTAGTTCACTACTACAATAAGGGCTGCTTTCCGCTACTGGCATCTGATATAACTACCAAAAATAAGCACTCCTGCGCACGTGAGAAATGTGGCGTGTAGCGCTCGATACACATTAGAAATTGTCAAAATCCAGTTTTGCTGAATGCTGCTCACAGGAGCAAGTGGATTGGTCCAACCAAGCCACAGTGTAGCACCATGCCACACCACAATCCAAAGAATCAGAGCGGAACACTCTTAGTAGCACAGGGTCTCGTCCAGAATCGCAAACAGGGGCTCAAAACCAAGCAGTGTCGGGTTGAACGCTACAGTTTTAAACGCAGTCTTACCCGGAAGTTCAACCCGTGCTGAGGCTTTGGCAAGGTGTTCCTGTCGGAGAAGGCTGTATTGGTAACCTCCAGCCAGGGTACTCTACAGAGCTCCACAGCACACGTGACCAAAGCGGATTCAACCAGGCACCAGTAACTCTCATGTTTCTGGACTCCCATATTTCCCAGGTAGGTACCCGGATTCGGAACCATGACATTCTCCAGATTAACTTGCTGCGCATTATTCCCCAATCGAATAGTTGGGTCTCAGGTAGGGGTGGGCGGAATTTGCGAAATTCACTTTCGCAAACTATCGCGAAAATGTTAATCTCCGCAAACACGCAGAAATATCGCGAAGATGCAGAAGTTTTTTTCCCGCCCGTTCGCGGTATTTTCTGCGTGGTCGCGGCTCGCCAACTTACCCATGAGGTTGCTCATGGGCGCGGCCATCTTGTTTTCACTTGTATCGCGGTGCATGATCGCGAGAAGAAAGACGAGATCGCGCGACGAATGACGTTACTGCGGGCGCGAACTGTCGCGAGACAGCGCAAATGGCTACCAACAATCCAACATCTCGTGGAGAACGCGACCGGATCGGGAAAACTTGTCGGCGAACGCGAGGATTCAGGTAAGGCGATCGCGCGCACGCGAGAATGTAGTTTTTTTACAGCGCGAGCAAGCAAAACATTTCCGGTAAGATGCAGATTGCGCAAATTTTGACATTTTCGCATTCTCCGCGGAACGCAAAAATGTCAAATTATCGCAATTTCCGCGAGCGGAATGGAATTTTAGCCCAGGCCTAGTCTCAGGCATTGAGAAATCAAACAAATGTTACTAGACCTACGGTGCTAGTAACGTGAATAATCTACTCGATTTAAGTGTAATGTACTTGATCCATAAACTGGTCTCATTATGTCATCCTAGTCAAATATTTTATTTTGCAGAGCTACCTTTATCTTCATTATCACATACGAGAGCACCTTCAATATGTGAGTTCGGCATTCCTGCGGTACAAAAAAAACCTATTTCGTTTGATTTAGTAGACTAAACATTTGCACGATACATAGTAAGAAACTAGCCCACACACATGACCCCTGACTTGCCTCTTAGTTCCCTAATAGCATTGCCATCAGGCAGGGGCAGGAATGTTTCTCAGTTCATCTTTAAAAACTCACTTTTAATAAATATATCACTAAAGCATGAGGTGGTAGTAACACTCATTTACAGACAGCACATTTTTCATTGAAATAGCCAAAAAAGTTCCCACTAACATACAGTTTTACTTCTAAAACTATATATTGTATAAAAAATAATCTGGGGCAATTGGATTTCTGCAAACATATTTATCCTTTGCATATCACCAAGTAAAGTGTTCTGATTTTTTTCTTTTTCATACTAGTCAGCAAAACAAATTCATTACAGAGTTACAAAACAAGGGCTTTCATAACTGCTGAAATTAATTTTGAAATGTTTGTGCACTTTACTTTTTAGCTATTTTAATGTTAGAATAAAACTTTACATTCTACAGCCTATCATTTCACACTTTTTGGAAAGCACATTTGTCAGCCAGTTCACTTTACAAAATTCTCAAACTTTGCGGTCAAGTCAGAGAGAAAAAAGTAACTCCAGATGTAAACTGAATTTGAACCCTGTCTCTGAACACAGAATACATGTGACAAGATCATACAAGCATCTGATAGAGACATCTAGATGCAGATTCCTTACCTTTTAATTTTCCCAGGGCTCAGACTGGATCTGGAAGATTTCTCATGAGCAATACCCCTGCATGCTGGTAGGCGGCGTTGGTTGGCTTCGCATGGTGTCGTCTGCACCAAAAGTGATGTCAGAGTCACCTATATAGGCACCACGTTTGTGCGCTGGCATCAGTTCTTTTCTTCCCGCACCAGCCAGCACTGATCCAAGAGAAGAGCTACCCTGCTGCCACTTTTTGACAGGATTTTTGCCACTCTGCGCCTCCCCAGTTTTCCGGGAGCTGGAGTGACCCCCGCTCCAATTAAAGAATTTGATGGGGCTCATTTTTGAGCAGCCCGACCCCTCTGGCGCGCCTTCGGCCCCGCAGCCCGAAGGGGGCCTCGTCTGGTTCCACGCCGGTGGCTCCAGCCATGGCTCCGATGGGCCCCCTATGGAGCTGATTATGGATCTGGACTGACACCAGTTGTGTCACTGCAACCTTCCCCAGCACCGGCCAAGATGCCAATGCTCTCGGTGCACACTGTTGGCCCAAGCACCATTGTAATCCACAGAGCCATGTCGACTGATGCCAATTCTGGCCGCTGACAGGACCCCCATGTCCTAGGTCAGAGCCTGAGCCCTCTTCTGCAGGGCTAGGCCTCGGGAGGAATGGGAGGGTCACTGGACCCTTTAGAATACCAGTATGAGCAGCATATGGACTGGTGTGTGGAACTGGGTGATGCCAGCAGACTGAACACGTCTCCAGATACTGGTATGTTTTTTCCACCTACCGTCAGCGGTGGTTCGGCCGTGGGCGTGGAGGAGCGCCGCTCCCCCCCCCCACCCCCCAAGCCTACACAAGGAGATGATGGATGGAGCTCTGAAACTTTTCAAACACTCACCCCCCCCAGTCACAGATCTGGGTTGAATCCATCATCGTTTTTTAGTTCCCTTTGCAACCCCAGTCCAGACCCAGCTATATGCAAATCAGTCTTGACCATGTGCCTCATGAGAACAGTCCAGCCCGAACTGCCAAGCCAGGTCTACCCTGGACCGGAAACAAGCATCCTCGGACCGGTTTCAGGGTAACAGCCCTCATCAGCCAGGCTAACTTGAATCTAGTAGCAAAGTGAGCAAGGGAACCACTTCTGGGCATACCCTGCCAACTTAGGGCAAACAAAGCAAACACAAGGAGATGATGGAAAGAGTGCTGAAACTTTTCAAAAACTCAACCCCTGTCACAGATCTGGGTTGAATCCATCATTATTCTTTAGCTCACTTCGCACTCCCCACATAGCTACAGAAAGCTGGAAAAATAAAATGGCAATGAAAGGATTTTATCACCATTTTAGTTTTCTGGCTCTCTGCCGAACTGAGAGGGCAGGGCAGAGCCAATGTATCATTGCTGCTGATTAACAGCCGTAACAAGGGGCCCTTTCAGTGTGAATTGGACATGTCGGTTTGGCCAGCTATATTATTACGGCCAAACAGACATGCGCAATTCAACCCGGCTGTCATAGACAGCCAGGTTGGAGAGTAGGCTGTGGTAAATTAATTCAATATTACCTCATCTCAGAATTTCTATACTTAATAATCATAATTTCAGTCGAAGCAAAGAGAGGAGTCCGTGGTGTTCGAGTAAAAAAAAAGGGCCCAGTACCTCGAGTTAAGGGGAGAGCTCCAGCACCAAGCGGTTACAGGAGTGGTCTGCAGTTTTATTCACGCATCAGAATATTTATACAGTTTTCAGTCAATAGGAAAAAGAAGAAAGGAGAAGTGACAAGAAAAAGGGAAGTGACGAGCAGTAATTTCCAACAGATGTGTCAAGGTAGGGGCGTGTCTTGTGTCTCATGAGAGGGCATGTGATGTGTGGAAATGTGTTCTCTTTCAGTTGAAGGCCCTTACTCATTCGGGGGTTTATCTCTGGCTTAGAGTCAAGAACAGGAACCATCTTGTGTAAAACAGGAACAATCTTGCTGGTTCTGGGAATTGGCAGAACCACAGAAATGTGTGTTCACAGTGTACAGCCTTGTGCTTCCTCTATTAGTTGGTGTGGTTTCAGGGCCTAACCTCGTGCTTCCTCTTTCAGTTGGGGGTGGTCACCGGGCAGCTGGTGTGAAAGGCTGAGTCACCAACAATGGACAGGATGTGGCTGAGTCTCTGGCACAACTGGGGGAAGGCACACAGGCAGGCTTCTTGGAATTGGCTCGACCACAAGGAGCAGGGGGTTGTGCAAGATTCAATGGGGATGTGAAGGACAGTTTTCAGACAAGTTGCTGAGAGCATGTCACACACAAAATGGGTGTTTGTCTGAGGCAAATGGCTACCAGGCAGAAACAGGGAAATGATGGGGCACAATTGTCAATTTTATTTCCACATTCCCTCCTTGCCCCAGAGTGTACCTATATTATATCTCAATTTGCATGAGATCATCTATACATTCTTGTAGCATAATTCTTTCCCTTTCTCTCTACTGGACAAGTGGTTTAGGAATGCAGTTTGCAGCGCATAGACCGCACAGGGCAGGACCACATTGGATGCAAAGGCAGCATCCAGTTATTATCAGGAATATTATACCTGCTGCTGACAGCAGTTGCCATCCCTAGGACGATATTATCTTCCAGAACCAATCAGACCACGTCCAGGTGCCAGGTTCTTGATGTAAACTTACAGCTAACTTGTGTAATTTTGTTATGGCCGTGTATACAGATGGGGAATTATCAGGAATAAATATACAGCAGCTAGAGCCTATGATTTTACAGGCTCCGCCTCTGTCAGCCAGGATGATGTCAAGGACAAGGCGATTTTGGAGATTAAGGCGGACTGCTCCTGGGTTAAGCTCCCCAGGGCAGACGCCGTCTGGTTTACAATAGCCTCTAAGGTCCTTGTCAACCTGCGTATAAGCTTGCTGTTCTGTACAGGGCCAACAAAGAAGAAGAACCCTTTGTTAAAATCTGTATACTGTTCCCATGAGGTTTCTGTTTGGTCAACCAAGGAGGTATCGATCGTTCTTTTATGTCTGACATGGGGCACTAGGAGGTCTCGGTGGTAAGTGGATGGGGCCACAAAGACAGGGGTAACAGGAATGCTTTATAACAAGTTCCCCCCCAGTTCAAGGGCAGCTGCACATAGGCCGTTTGGCCACAGACGAAATAAGTATGGCGAGATGCTTGAAATGAGGACTTTCCTCTGTCTTCAAAACTTATAGTGGTTTAAAATGTTGCATCGTCTAATCTCAATATGTGGCTGAAAAAGCGTCATCTCATATCCGGTGAGTCTGGCTATTATCAGATGCTGTGTTTGCGTTCTGTTTAGCAGAAGTTCTACAGCGTGTGGGACCTGGACTATCAGATGATGTCCCAATACAATAGCATTGCTTTGTCTAATAGCATGTGCAGTAGCTGCTACTGATTTTAGACATGCAGGTAATGCTTGTGCTACTGGATCGAATGTACTTGAAAAATAACCACATGGTCTATGTCTGTCTGCTTGAAGTTGGGTCAGGACTGATAGTGCTGTACCTGAGTTTTCTGTTACAAACAAGGTAAAATCTTTGGTGTAATTAGGTGTTGCTAACACTGGGGCTTGACACATAGCCTTTTTAAGAGACTGAAAAGCTTGCGTGTGTTCATCTGTCCAGGGTAATTGTGGAGTAGCGCCAGCTTCGAGTGTTGTCAGCTGCACTAATGGTTTAGAAATGAGTGCAAATTGCGGGATCCACTGTCTACAATATGAGGTGAGACCAACAAAGCTCGAACTTGTTTCTGTGTTGTTGGTTGTGGTATTTGTTGTATGAGCTGGATGCGTTCCTGTGTAAGCTGCCTACCCTCCTTTGACAGCAAGTGCCCCAAGAATGCCACTTGCTGTAAACAAAATTGGAGCTTACCAGGGGAAACTTTATGGCCATTTGCAGCTAGGAATTCTAGTACTAGTAGTGATGCTTCAGCACATGCTGCGTCAGATCTGGCCGTAAGGAGGATATCATCAACATATTGTAGTATGGCTGTATCCGTGGGCATTTGAATAGTGTCCAATTGTCTTTTCAGCGCTTGGCTATATACACTTGGACTTTCGGTGAAACCTTGAGGAGCTCTTGTGAATTGGGAACTTCGTCCTTGTAAGGAGAAGCCGAAAAGGTATTAACTGTCTGGGTGAATGGGTATACTGAAGAATGCGTTTTTTAAGTCAATGACAGAAAAATGCGTTGCTTCTGCATCTATGGCTGTGAGTAAAGTGGAGATGTCTGGGACCACAGGGTGTTGTGGAATGACACATTTATTGAGCTCTCTCAAATCCACCACTAGTCTGTAGACAGGTGGTGTTCCTGGTTCCACTTTTTTATGAACTGGTAAAACAGGGGAATTGCAAATGTTCGAAGTTGTTTCTTTAATCACACCTGACTGTATTAGGTCCTGAATAATTAACATTAATGCTTGTTCAGCTTGAGGTGGAATTTTGTATTGTCTTATACGTGGTAGTTGGGCTCCCTCTTTCAGCGTAACCTTGTGAGGTGTTATTTCCATACATCCTACTGTGGTGGAATCAGTGGCCCAAAGGGTGTGTGGCAAATCTTTCAAATGCTCGTCTAATTCTCTACCTGGGTAGTGGCCCTTAAAATCTCGTAGAAATAATCTGACATCTTTAGGTAAGCAAACAATAACAGCTCCTAATTCTTTCAATCTTTTTATACCAAGCAAATTTTCTGGACATGATTTTGTCAATATAAGATCTGTAGTTGTCGTGAGGGGACCAACCTGCAAGGGCAGTGGTTTTGACGTGGCGTTTGTCACAGGTTGTCCGGAGAAACCCAGAGAAATACTTTTTGAACCAGAGAGAGGAGCCTCTGGGACCTCTTGATGGCTTATTGTTGTTTTACTGGCCCCAGTGTCTAGTAGAAACTTTCTATCCTCCCCAAGAAGTCGGACCTCTATAAATGGGCCTTTCTGATCTACTGGGATGGGGATTAGGGGCAGTTTGTCATCTTCTCTCCCTGGGCAACATCATGAAAAATCTGGGTAGTATTCAGTGTAGTCGCTGTCTATAATGTTCATTTGGGCCATTTGTGTTGTCGGTGGAACTGAAGGTGTTGAACTGTCTTGGGAAACATTCTGTTTTGGCTGATATGGACGAGGCTGTGTCTTACCAGTAGCCAAATTGTGCTTTAAGACAGGGCAGTCTTTAACGAAGTGTCCCGTATTTTTGCAATAATTACAAGTGCTCTTCACGTTTTTCTGGCTACCTGGTGTCTGTTGGCGCTGGGGTGCAGTTTGGGCTACTAACGCTTTCATCTTGGTGTCTTTCATGCGTTTCTTATCATTTTCTTCTTCATCCCTAATGCGATTTTGGTGGTATTGTAGCATTTGTAACACCTGTGGTGGTGTATGTGCTTGCCAGGTACTTTCTACTTTTAGTACTCTTTCCTTAATAGCTGGCAAGGCATTGTCTACTAATTTGGAAACCAATAGATGCGGGTAAGCTTCGCTTGTCGGCGTAAGGCCGCTATTTACCGCAAAACATTTTTCAAGTCTGGTTTAATAATCTCCTATGTCTTCACCATGTTTCTGTTTGCAGGAGGAAATGGTATCCCAGTCCTCCTTTTTCACTGTCAGTAACTGTGGTAGCACCTTTAAAATAGTGCCAGGAAGTGCTTTTAATCTGTCTCCTATACCTTGACCTGCTACTCTAGTATTTTCGTCATTCTGAAGTTCGGTCCATCTAATGTGTTCACCTGCTACTTCCCAATCTTTCTCTCTTAGTTTGTCATATATACCCGATGGCAACAATAATTTCAGAATTGCTGTGATATCAGAAAGAGTATATGTTCCCATCATTAATACATCTCCTAATTCTTTAAAGAATCCAGCAGGATCCTTTGAGTGGGATGGAACCATCTCTTTTATCCTTAGTAACTCAAGTTTTGTCAAGGGTACATAAATAAAAACGCGTTGTAGCGCGCCATTTGTGTCAGCTCTGGGGTGGACCTCTCTCATGGGGAACTGGCGTGTTTGAGGAAGTCTATTAATTGGTCCACAAGTATTATTGAAAGATTCATCTTCAGTCGTTTTCTGGTATTTCTGTCTAAAATCTATAAGTGTGTTGAGAAAAACTGAACTATTGTGGAGGAACATGTTATCAGCGCAGTCAGACAGAAAATCTTCGAGTCTTGGATCATGTTTAAAATGAGTGTCATTGAGTGTGATGAGATGTTGTACCATGTAGAGACTTGCTAATCTTTGATGTGAGCGTGGTAATGCTAGAAAAAGTTGGGCTATGAGATCATTGTCATATATCTTATATTGAGAGACCCATAGGGTCGCAGTTCTGGCTATTTCCTCCTCCTCCGGTGTAAGCGGAGGTTCCTGGTCTAACCAGTAGTCTAATGCATTGGATGTTTTTCAAATCACTCATCTGGAGATGACCGTTCAGAGTGACCTTGGAGGAATGTAGGTGGGGGTGTTCGTGAATTAGGGGCGGAAGAACGAACGGGTAGGACTTTTTCAGTAGGTTCAGTAATTTCCTCCTCAAGTTTCTTATTCTCTTCATTTGTTTGCAAGTTTTGCAGAATACGGGTTACATTACGGGTGAACCTGTCTAGTGCATCATTTATAAGTTCTAGACTAGTGTGGTCGGATGCGGAATCTAATAAGTCAAAAAGTGAAACTGGTACATTTCTTTCCTCTGCTTGTATGTGTTTTATGAAAGAGCAAAGGAGGAACCTATACATGTGCATTTTTACAGGGTGTGATCTTCTTGTAGTCATAGCGTTAATGGCTCGTGAGTTCTCTCCAGTACGAAGAAACTCAGAGGCCGCTTGAAGAAACGTGTCAATTGCTGGTAGATGTCTTATTTCTTCCCAGGAGTCATGAAGTATTTTACTTATTCGGCCCGCCTCCCCTGTGTTGCTCGGAGTCGGGTCATAGGGGCAGTCGGGAATTGTTTTACCTGGGTCTGGACCTACGGCACCCCCTTCTGGAGTGAGAGGTAGTGTGTTATGTTGTAAAAAGGGTGGCGGAGGCAGAGGGTGTTGAATTACTGGAACCTCATATGGAGGTGGAGTATCTAAGAGGAAATTGGTGAAAGTATCCTCTGGTGATGGGGCGGTAGGTTGTGTCTTAGGTGGTGCAATGTTAAGGTTTTCAGGTGCAGATGGCAATACAGGATAAAAACCAGTAGAAATGGCTTGTTTGTTCCCTTTTATTCCTTTCACTAACTACTTCTTTCCCTATTTCTTGTAACTGTTCTTTCTTGGCCTGCTCTGACATTCTCTTACCCTTTTCAACTTTATGCAATTCCTTCTGTTGCCTCCTATGGGCTTCTTTTCTCCATAATTCCACCGAGTCACTTTGTGACTGGCGGGACTCCCTTTTTCTTCCACAACTGTTCCTCTAATTTGATAATACATTCCATGTCAAAAGTACCATTTTCAGGCCATCTATATCTGTGTTCTAGGTCTTTAGTATAATCCACCCATAAATCACAATAAATAATTTCACCGACACCATGTTTTGCATACATGAAGTGTCCTGGAGTATCCCGAGGAGGAAGGGGAATTTCCTTCTCAAGAATACTCCTTTTGGTTGCTATCTTACGTATTTTCGAGAAAATAGGCATGATGGCAAGATTTTTCAAAGATTTAGAATTGAGAGAAAAAGAAAAACAAACAGAACATATATCTTTACCGTACCCACGAAAGTGGTGAGTCCGTCTTTTATACTAGTTTAGCAGTCCTCACAAAATAAGTGAGAAACCAACAAAAACCTGTATCTTTACCGCACCCACAAAGTGGTGAGTCCGTCTTTATACTTTTTAGCAGTACTCACCGAAAAAAAATAACTGGAAGGCCTCTTGAAGATCTTAAAAATGCGCGTAGCTTCTAAGGTGGGACTCGCAGAACCTCGGATTCGTCTCTTCACAGGTTGGGCTCTGGTTCAGGACGTTCCGCAATTTTCCTCACCGCCTCGTGTGGATGCCGGGCCGCAGTTGGTCCCCCTCTTTGCCTCGAGGGAGTTAGCGGGAATTCCCCGTGTTGTGCACTTTGAAGTCCGTCAAAGGTCAGGAGGGGACAGTACCAGGTCCAATATCGCCGGCGCGTGGGGAAAAGGGAATGTCCCTGTGCGGGCGCCAATTAATGTGGTAAATTAATTCAATATTACCTCATTTCAGAATTTCTATACTTAATAATCATAATTTCAGTCAAAGCAAAGAGAGGAGTCCGTGGTGTTCGAGTAAAAAAAAGGGTCCAGTAACTCGAGTTAAGGGGAGAGCTCCAGCACCAAGCGGGTACAGGAGTGGTCTGCGGTTTTATTCACACATCTGAATATTTATACAGTTTTCAGTCAATAGGAAAAAGAAGAAAGGAGAAGTGACAAGAAAAAGGGAAGTGACAAGCAGTAATTTCAAACAGATGTGTCAAGGTAGGGGCGTGTCTTGTGTCTCGTGAGAGGGCATGTGATGTGTGGAAATGTGTTCTCTTTCAGTTGAAGGCCCTTACTCATTCGGGGGTTTATCTCTGGCTTAGAGTCAAGAACAGGAACCATCTTGTGTAAAACAGGAACTATCTTGCTGGTTCTGGGAATTGGCAGAACCACAGAAATGTGTGTTCACAGTGTACAGCCTTGTGCTTCCTCTATTAGTTGGTGTGGTTTCAGGGCCTAACCTCGTGCTTCCTCTTTCAGTTGGGGGTGGTCACAGGGCAGCTGGTGTGACAGGCTGAGTCACCAACAATGGACAGGATGTGGCTGAGTCTCTGGCACAACTGGGGGAAGGCACAGAGGCAGGCTTCTTGGAATTGGCTCGACCACAAGGAGCAGGGGGTTGTGCAAGATTCAATGGGGATGTGAAGTACAGTTTTCAGACAAGTTGCTGAGAGCCTGTCACACACAAAATGGGTGTTTGTCTGAGGCAAATGGCTACCAGGCAGAAACAGGGAAATGATGGGGCACAATTGTCAATTTTATTTCCACAAGGCACAGGCCTTTAGTGCTCTTTGGAGCGCTGAAGCAGCCTGCTCCAGCCAATCCAGACACTTCTCTCATGCAACATGAGAGCAGTGTCTGGATTGGATAAGGAGCTGTGTGACCTCGCCCTGGAGGAGGCAGGAGCCGGCTGGAGAACACAGTGGACAGGACGTGCTGCAGGCTGAAAAGATAAGTGAAACTTTTTTTTTTTCATTTTAAAACGTAAATGTTTATTTTATATTGTTTCATTTTATCTTTGTCGACTCACCATATCTGATAGAGACTACTAGCCACAGATTCCTTCACGTAGAAATATCCCCAGGCGTGAGACTGGATCTGGAAACTTTTTGCCACAGCAGCCCTGCGCGCCGGGGCAACACGAGACTCCACACAGGCGTCGTCCGTGTACATGATGTCAGCGAGGTCACATAAGACCCCCCCGGCACGCCCACGTCAGTTTTTTCCTTTTCCGTGTGCAACGTGGATCCTTTCCTTGCTACGGGCCTGTTTAGGCCCCCTTTTCGTCCATTCTTTTTTGGTGGATCAGTGTGCGAATGCCTTCGGGCTTTAAAACTTGCACGTTTTGTGGGCGTCTTATGTCTGCAACGGACCCTTACCTCATTTGCATGTGGTGTTTGGGGGAGGATCACGGCACCACAGATTGTGCGGCGTGCCAAAAGTTAAAGCTGAAGTCGCGGCGGGAGCCCTGCATGAAACTTCTCTCGGCGCGTCTCTCCAGGTCGACGTCCTCCCCTTGGTCTGCTTCAGCGGACGGCTTCAGGTCGACCCGTGGTCGTCGTCCTCACCTTTCCCCGCTGTCACGTGAGCGTCGCTCCCCGGTGAGTAAGTGTCGCAGTTCGCTCCCGGGAGCTGGTCTCCGGCCTACCGGGGGCGTGTACTCTCTGCGGGAGATGCGGCCCCGCGTGTCGTCCTATCCACCGTTTTCCCGGTGTTGGGGCATCGAGAGTCCAGATGGAGACTTACGCGGCGGCTTTGCGGGCCTCTCTAGCGTCTCCTCCTCCTTCCCCTCCTGGGGCGTCGGCGGATCCCTCGCCCTGCGCAGGGTCCTCCGCGCCGCCGTCGGTGGCTCCGGCCCCGGCGCAGACTGAGTCGGATCCAGGCTTGGAGGATGTGGTGCTGTTGGGGTGCAGCTATTCTGGAGCACCTCCTTCAGGCCACGGCGTCTCTGCCTCGCCACAAACTCCTGCGGGGGTCCCTGTGGTGTCGGGGGAGGTCGCCGGGGCTCGGGTCGCATCCCCGAGCCCCTCTCGGTCCCTTGGCAGGGTGGTCCTGTCTAAGGCCGAGGTGACGCGGCTACGGCGCGGCAGCAGCTGGTCCGTGTGAATCCACAGGGGTCAGTGGACTCTCCTCGTCCCGCTCCGGGTTGAGGCCGAGGGTAGACCCCTCGCCCCTCTCTGGGCCTCTCTCGTACCTCCTCACAGGCAGCTGCCTCATTGGAGGGTGAGTAGGAGGTTGTATCGTCCCTGGCGCTGCCACAGGGGTTGCCGGGCGACCTTCGCCTCCTTCTGGGCCGCGGCCAGTGGAGGGCTTCGGGCCCCTCCCTGGGCCTGTCCTGTTCCCCCACGCAGGTGGTTGCCTTGGCGGGGGTCGGGCCGGCGCCATTCCGGTGCGGCTCCGGGGCCGGTGCGGCTCCAGCTCTACTCTGGTCCCTTCTTCGGTCTCCGGTGTGGGGTGACTTGGAGGTCCCTTGCCCGGTGACGCCGGATGGCGCCTGTGTCCTGCCTCAAGCAGCGGACTCTACGGCCCCGCGCGGGGGTCATCCTCCGGCTCCTTCTTCTCCGGAGGCAGGCAGCATCTTGGTATCGTCCTCCCCGGAGACTGGTCGCCATGTGGTGTCCTTTTCACCGGCGTCGAAGGGCCCTTCCTGAGGCAGAGGTGTTCTTCGGAAGAGAGGCAGGTCCCTCATTCTTCGGCTCCTTCTGACTTCCAGGTCTGGCCCTTGCCCGCCCCGCTTGGCATCGAGGACGGCCTTCTTAGTTTGCAGCCGTCGCCCACGGAGGAGCTGCTTTCTCCACCGTGGGGCCCTATGGATGCGGGTGCGGCCTTCGCTCACGCGGTGTCCACAGCTGTGGGCATCCTACGCATGGGTGACCCAGTGGTTCACTTTCCGGCGGACCATCTGTTGGAGGTCCTCCACCAGGGCTCTGGTGGGAGGAAAATCTTGCTTCCCTTTCAAGGTTCACTCCTTTCTGCCTTGACGGGGGCTTGGAGGTATCCTGCCTCCGGGGACCCGATGCCTCCGCATCTTCTGCATCGGCACCTTCCGACACCGCGTGACCTGGCGTGCCTGTCCCTTCACCCCTCGGCCGCCAGCCCCCTTTTGCGGACTGCTTTTCCCTCCCTACCGCCCCTGTTGGCTCTGCCGTCCAGAGTGGCCCGCTGGCTGGACACTTGGGGATGCAACATTTTCACTTCGACCAGCGCGGCCCTGTGGGCCCTTAACACCTTGTGTGTGCTGGCTCGGGCCTCCTCCTGTTTGTGGGACTCGGCTGAGTCTCTGGGGTCGCAGTGTCCCAGGAGTCTGCTCAGGTGGATTTGCGGCATCATGCCTTGTATGGCCGGGAGCTTGCGGTGTTTATTCTCCGCTCCGCTCTGGACATCTGAGGCGCTGGGCCGGGCCATGGCTTCCTCGGTCGCTCTCTATCGCCATGCTTGGCTTCGGGATGGCGTTTTCCCCGAAAATATTCGGGAGAGGCTCATTGATCTCCCATTTGATGGCAGTCTGTTGTTCCATGCCCCGGCCGACTCTGCCATCCAAAGGCTCTTGGCAGGGCTCCGTCCTCCTCCTCCTCCATCCCCTCCTCCGTGACTTCTGAGTTAGGGTTGCTTTTGGGCCTTTCTAGGACGGCTGTTATGGTTGTGGAGTATGTTTTTCTGGCCGCTTACGTCCTTCCTTGGGACTTTGGCATTGTTGGCTGCTGGACGGCCCTTTTGTTGTTGTGTGTGAGTTCTGCAAGAGTTGTTCTTGAGATTGGGCCTTCTGCTTGGGTTGCTGTCAAGCCTGCAGCGGGGATGCTATTTTCCCCGTGGTTCTTTTGTTTCTTCCTCTGCCGCGGAAGTTCTTCCAAAGAGGGTTCCCATATCTTGGGACTTCACGTGCCCTATGTGGGGTTATGGTAGCTGTCATATGGCTTGCGCTCTGCTGGAGGGTTCTGGTCGCCTTCGGGTACCTGTTCTCCATGGTGTTTACGTAGGTTGCTTTTGCTTCCTGAGGTCGTGTGCGCGGCCGCTCGTGGTGGTGGACCGGGCCTCTCCTCCTCGCCCTGCTCTCGTTCTGCGATCTGAGGTGTCCCTCTGCTCTCCCTTGCCAGGCGTCGCCTACTCGGCCTTTTTGGGCCTCGGGCTGTTCTTCTTGCTTTTGGCCTTGACTACCGCCATTGTTCTGGCTAGCAGGCTACTCTCCATCTGGAGTGGGCTCACCTTCTTCTCCCTAGTTTCCTTGGGCTCTCTAGGCTTCTTCTTCTTCTTCTGTCTTCCTCTTTTGGCATTCGGTGGAAGCTATGTTGCCTTGTGGGGGAGTGAGGTGCTTCGGCTTCTCAGCCCTTGCCTCCTCTGCTGTGAGTGTACGAGCCTCTTCAGCCTTCTTTCTCTCCTACATCCCCTTGGGGTCGGTGGGTTTCTGCTTGTGGGGGTTCCCTTGGCCTGGCAGGGGCGAGGTTCTACCTGGTCCACAGATCTGTTCCCCTGTGGGGCCCTCTGTTCTGCATTGGCTGGTGGGTTCCTTTTGCAGATCCTCCTTCCCAGGAGGCATTGCTAGAAATCTGACGTGGGCGCGCCGGGGCGGGTCTTATGTGACCTCGCTGACGTCACGTATGCGGACGATGCCTGGGAAGAGTCGCGTGGTGTCGCCCCGCCCCCGGTGCGCAGGGATTCTGTGGCAAAAAGTTTCCGGATCCAGTCTCACGCCTGGGGATAATTCTACGTGAAGGAATCTGCGGCTAGAATCGTCTCTACCAGATACATCGTTACCGAAGGTAAGTAACTCGTACCTTCGTGGGACACCAACCACCACTGCCTACCGTGGCTACAGAGGAGGGAGCTACATATGCAATGGTGGTCCGGCGGGTGGCTGCGGTCCTCGACCTTCAGTTGCCCTCAGAGGCGGTCAAGACTAACATCTTGATGGAGGTGTTTCAACTGGGAGTCTTCACCTCTGAACCCCTATTCCTGATTAAACAAAGCCCTCAATGACGTGCTTCTGGGGACCTGGTCCAAATCCAGCACAGTGGCTTCTGTGAATAGGACAATTTCCCGCCCCTACCACCCCACTCCAGGGGACCCTAATTTCCTCACAAAACACTCTACCCCATAGAGCTTGGTGGGCCAGGCCTCCATTTCACATGGCACGTTCCATGCCACTCCCCCGGACAGAGAATCCAAGAGGCTGGACAGCTTGGAAAAGATGTTTTCTTCCACCAGCTTTGAATCGCAATTCAAGGCTGACATAAGAAACATCTTCTTTTCCAAGCTGCATGGTTATTGGGCTGCTATTCCCACATACTGGGAAACTGTTGTGCAAGTGCTGGCACAGGTCCCAGAGGAGGCCCAAGCCATTCTCTCTCAAGCAGTTACAGACTGGAGAGATGCAGCAAAGTTGACTATACACTGTTGCTTAGACACTACCGATTCACTGGCCAGACAGGTTTCGTCAACAGTGGCCCTTAGACGCCATGCCTGGCTGAGAACATCTATCTTTTCGGAGGATGTCCAGGCTTCCCTCATGGACATGCCCTTTGATGGCACCCATCTCTTAAGAGACAAGGCAGACTCCGCACTGGAGAGCTTTAAGGACGTGCCAGCTACGGCCAAGTCCTTGGGCCTCTCGGCTGCCCCACTTTCCCAGTCTGCCTTTAGTGGCCATGGAAGGGGTTTCCAACCATGTCAACCCTAGCCCAGCAACAAATCTTCCCAGCCCCTGCATAGATGTGGGCACGGTTCCTACTGGCCTTGTGGGTCGGATAGCCAGCGGTCTTGTCCAGCCGTGATACAGGTGTTCACGGACAACACCACCGCTATGTGATACTGCAACAAACTGTCGCGGTGGGGTCATGGACCCTTTCTCAAGAGGCCCTGCATATCTGGACATGGCTGGAACAGCAGGGCTGCATTGCATCACCTGGCAAGTTCCCTGAACACCAGCGCAGACAAACTCAGCCGTTGATGCCTAGCGAATCATGAATGTCGTCTCCTCCTGGAGGAGGTGCAAGGTCTCTTACAACAGTGGGGAGGACCTTGGTTAGATCTGTTTGCCTCTGCAGAGAATGCGCAGTCAGCAGTTTTGTGCGCTGGAGTTTCCAAGACAACTCGCTCGGCGATTCTTTCTTCTCGAGTGGAGCTCAGGCCTCCTGTATGTCTTTCCGCCCTTACCACTCATGCCTAGAGTTCTCAAGAAGATCAGGAACTACCGGGCCCAAGTCATCCTTGTCGCTTTGGCCTGGGCACAGAGAGTCTGGTATCCTGAGCTTCTGAACATGAGCATCGATCCTCAGATTAAGCTGGCCCCTCAGGAAGATCTCCTGTCACAGCAGCAGGGGCGGATCCTCGACCCGAACTGGTCAACTCTTCACCTACTTGCGTGGTGAATGAATGGTAGCAGCTGATAGCTTTTGACCTTTATACCGAAGTCTGTAATGTTATTCTGGCAGCCAGGCATCCCTCCACCAAGATGGTTTACACCTGCCAATGGAAGGAGTTTGTATCAAACTGTATAGCAAAGTCTATCGATCCTCTTTCTACCTCCCTTTCTGATATTTTGCTTTTCATTTTGACCCTTGCACTGCAGGGCTCTGCTCCGGGCACTCTGAAATGGCATATTTCT
This sequence comes from Triturus cristatus, assembly GCF_964204655.1. Lineage (NCBI taxonomy): Eukaryota > Metazoa > Chordata > Amphibia > Caudata > Salamandridae > Triturus > Triturus cristatus. Next base: position 198,768,608 of record NC_140586.1, on the reverse strand, counting down.
GCCCTATCTGCCTTCTTGCCGCTGTGTGACCAACCCTCCCTATTTAAATTTCCCACTTTAAAAAGATTTCTAAAAAGTCTTGTACATATGTTTCCACCTTTCCCTTTCATTATGCCTCAGTGGGACCTTAATTTCGGTTCTCACATTTCTGATGTGTGCTCCCTTCAAGCCTTTACACAAGTGTCTCCTCAGGCTGCTCACTATCAAAACATTTCTTGTGGTGATTACATCAGCCCGAAGGCTGAGGGAGCTGCAGATTTGATCATCCAAGCCTGCATTTGTATCGGTATCGCACTAGGGCCTCTTTCCTGCCAAAAGTGGTAACACCATTTCACGTGGGCCAATCTGTCACCTTATCTGCTTTCTACGTTCCTCCACATCCCTCCAAAGAAGAGGAATAACTCCACCGCCTGGACCCAAAAAGATGGTTGTTGGTCTACCTTGACCGCATACAAGAGTTCCGGGTGAACAACCAACTCTTCATGGGGTATGTTGGTGCTAAGAAAGGTCAGGCGGTGCAGAAATGGACCATCTCTCAATAGGTCATTCTCTGCATCAAGATGTGCTACGCACTGGCAAAGAAGCAGCCTCCTGAAGACTTACGAGCTCATTCCACCAGAGCTAAGGCTGCAACCACTGCGTTAGCCTGTGTAGTTCCAGTCCTGGACATCTGTCAAGCAGCAACGTGGGCATACCTGCACACATTTACTAAGCATTACAGTCAGGCCCACAGGGATGGGCACTTCGCCCATTCGGTCCTGTAAGACTTCTTAGTCTAAATTTGTTCGCAGACCCACCTCCGGGGATGGTTTTGCTTGTGTATCTATTCAAGGGTAAGGAATCTGTGACTAGAAATCTCTATCAGATGAACAAGTTCCTTACCTTTTGGTAATACCTTTTCTGATAGAGACTATATTTAGCCACAGATTCCTTACAGACTCACCCATCCTCCCCGCTCTGCTGATTTCTAGGGTAAGGGCTAATGCTTTTCACAGCCCCAGTTTGGACACACCACTGCACTTCATGTTCTGCACTTCTTGCGTTGAAAGGCATGAAAAGTAACTGGTCAGTATGCCGAGGTGGCGCCTTTATAAGTGACCCGGACATTACTTGCAGCATGGACGACACCACGTGGAGTCTACCGATACCACCTACCGCTGTACAGGGGTACTGCTCATTAAAGTTTTCCGCATCCAGTCTGTCGCTTGGAGAAATTCAAAAGTAAAGAATATGCAGATAGATATTGTCTCTACCAGATAAGGCGTTACCGAAGGTAAGTAACTTGTTCTTTATAGGCATTGTTAATGCTCCTTCACTTTCAGTGAAGAAAACACCTGTTTGTCAGCTCGAGGGAAGGGATGAGTAGGTAAAACCTTTACAGTTTCCAGACCCAGGCCTCGACAAATCTACTCGCCCACTTGCTACAGCGAGTCAGATTTTATCAGAGCAAGCTATATTTAATAGCTTGCTCTGATAAAATCTGACTCGCTGTAGCAAGTGGGCGAGTAGATTTGTCGAGGCCTGGGTCTGGAAACTGTAAAGGTTTTCTTTCTGGGTGTCAACCACAGGCGGAATTGCAAAGACCTTCTGATGTTGAGGATATACTCACAATGCTCCCAGTATTTTGTCTCCTCTTCAGATTATTATTTGTTTTCACCTATGAGTTCAGAAGCATAGAAAATACCCAGCAGAAGAATAAGATTTTGATGTTTCATCTGGAGAGAAAAGGACAATCCAAAAACAATTGCCCAACTAAATTGTACTACACTTCAGGGAAATTGGAAGGTTGGCCTAAACCAATGTCTAAAATAAGTAATATCAAGCTTTGAGCGGGAGCCACCACTGCAGCAGCAAAAGAGAAATGGTATGAATCCTTTATGGCTGCAAATATATGGCTCAAAGGATGCAAGTTTTTCTTGGGTGAGAGTGACTTTGTCCGTAGCAAGTCAGAGAATATTTGTGAGGAGACCATTTAGCATATCTGAGTCTCTTTAAAAATTTAAGGAAGGCGGTGCTGGAAATACTCGTTTAGTTTATGTCCAAATTATTACTAGAAGTTTGGCAGAAAGGACTCACAGGGTGTGCAGTTTGTTTACCCAAGTACTGTATGTCGAATAGGGTCAAACTTGTGCAGCTTTACAGCTTAAGACTTTGAAGACAATAGAAAAGCAAAGGTGGGTACATTACATCATGGTTCAAGCAAAAATGGTGTCTGTGCAATATTTGGGCCTATCATTGGGGAAGGACTAGGATGTGTTCAGAGAAGACTGAAGAGGCTCAGGAAGATCAATATGAGCCAGATAATGATGTTTTAGTGCTGATAGATATTGAGTAGACCAAATTGATGCTGAAAAAGATAATTTAGACTCTGAAACAGCCACTCGGATCGGGGGATGTATCAAAACAAAAACACTTGGAAAAAAAGCCAAACGCTCTCTGGGTCAAAAGACCCAACATCAGTGAGGACAAGTCTTCAGACTGTCTCAAATATGGAGGATAATTCTGATCGGAGGATAGTAAAGGAGATAGATGTACTCCAACACCACACAAATAAAAATAGCTTAATTTACGATATTGAAGCTAAAAAACAGTTTGGTCACAGACCCGATTTATATCACCAGAGGCACAAGACAGGGGTGCCCACTCTCACCATTGTTGTATGCCTTAGTTGCCGAACCCCTCGCTTGTGCGATGCGAGAATATCATAGTCACAGGGGCATACGATTTCCGACATACAATTTGATCATATCCACGTATGCGATTGATACTTTATTATATGTCAGAAACCCCAAACAGAATCTGTCGACAATGCTATGCGAAGTTATCCTGTTTGGGACTAGGTCAGGCCTCAAGGTAAATTGGAATACATCGCTTATTTTTCCGCTTACGGCAGAGACAGTCCAATTCACTCCTGACTACCCACTGATTTGGACAACAGAACCAGTTAGGTATTTGGGTATCAAAGTATATACTGACTCGGAGGTGGTTTTATAAGAAAACTACGGGACAGCAATATCCAAACTTGAAGTTGATGTAGATAGGTGGATACAGCTACCTCTATCCCTTATGGGCAGAATCTCTATTATGAAAATGATGGTACTACTACGGTTTCTATTCTTAATCACTAACATTCCTATCGTCCTCCCGAGTTCTTTTTTTCGGATACTGACATCTCTGATGGTGCGTTTGGCTTGGGCTGGGAAACATGATAGAGTCAAGTGGGAGATACTCACACTCCCATATAGTCTGGGGGGGACTGGGGACACCGGATCTAGACCTTTACTATAGAGCGTCGCAGAGTGCTCATGCCCTTTACTGGATACATGGCTCCACAGATGCCCCACATTTCCGGATAGAGAAAGTGATGGCTGCCCCGACAGAACTCTTGGCGCTTCTGTTTAGGCCTCATGATCGTAGAACAGGGATACTTGACACCATTAATGCGACGACACATGCCTGGAATCACCTTTTGAAACTACAAGCTGGTGCTATACTTTATTCCCCCGCAATACCGCTTGCCGGGTGTAACTGGTTACCCCCGTGCAGGGATAAAGGAGTGGTTAGTGCTCTGAAAGCTATCAACATTGACACAATAGGGGAGTTGTTTGACGAAGGCAAAGCGATATCATGGCAAGAAGTGAGATTATAGGGACAAACAATAACTACACTGACTCAATTTCACAGGGTGAAAGACTTACTGGGTCCTGAATTAGAAGAACCACCTGAGTTTGCTCCACTTACATATGTGATCAAAGCTATATCATATGTGCGTATTGTCTCAAGAATTTATACAATAGCGCAGGGCTATAGAGCCAAACACTATACCAAGGCCCGAATAGCATGGCACACGGACCTGAATCGAACAATCAACGACAAAGCTTGGAAGAATTGCTGCGAGAATATGAAGCGTATCTCGTTAAACGGGCGTCACAGGTTAATACACTTCAAATTTGTAAATAGGGTATATTACACTCCAGAGAGACTCTGCAGATATGGGTTATGTAACTCGGCGGGATGTGAATGCTGTGGAACGGACCCAGCAGATTTTTATCACCTGGCCTGGCTATGTCCTAGGATAGCGGCCTTCTGGGACTTGATTTTTATAACACTTGGGGAAGTCACTGATTCTCCGCTTGACCCGTACCATATGCTCGCTCTATTGGGGTACTCCAAACATTTGCCTAAGGGAATTGGGCATCTGGTAGACATGGGGCTTCTTATGGCTAGATGGAGAGTGGCGATCTGCTGGTCCCGAGGCCCAACCCCCACCCTAAAGGGATGGACGCACTATATGACCTATGGTAGCACGCAAGCTGAACACTATAGCAAGTTATTACCTCCCCACAATAGACCGAAAAACTTCTGGGGGCTCTACCAAACTTATTTCCTTACCAAAACAAACAACTCGCATAGTGCCAATTCCCCTGAAGCATAACGTGACTGTACGAAATGCAAGAAATCTGGCTCGGAGTAGGATTGTGTATGGGCCCCGGCTTTGGGGTCCTCTGTTGATACTGCTGATTCAGTTGAAGTACTAGGTGGGGACAACATTGAAGCCAATTCAAAGATGAAAGCACATCTTATGGAGAAGACACTCAGGTACCCACTCATGGATACACTGGTACAGAAAAAAACCTATGACAAGAAATGTGGATATCCTCTTCATGTATCATGCACTGATGAGGAGAGCAGCAGGTACATCTGAAAGAAACACGTTAGTTATAGATTCCTTACCTTAGAGTTGCCCCCAGGCGTCAGACTGGATCCGGAAAGATTTTTCAACAGTAGTACCTCTGCGCGTCGGAAGGTGGCGTCGGTCTGCTCCAAGTTCATCGAAGGCGTCGTGGTCGCCGGGATGACATCGCGGCAGCCACTTAGACGCCTGTCCTCGCTCGCGCTCTGACGTCAGTTCTTTCTTTTTCCGCGCCAGCCACGCAGATCCGGGAAGAGCGGTACCTCAGTCATTTTTTGACTACCTTTTTCTCGACTTTTGCCGACGTCTTTTGGAGTCTTCGACTCCGTAAGGTGCACAAGGGATGCCCAGTTTTAAGACCTGCGAATCCTGCCATCGCATGATGTTGGTGACGGATCCGTCTTTCTGCCTGGAGCACGACCATGACCCCAAGTTGTGCTCCGACTGCCAGTTGTTGACGCCGAAGGCTTTGCGGGAGCGGTCCGGAAAGCTGCTTGAACACCGGCAGTCGGCTGCGCGCCGATCGGGGTCCCGGTCCAGAGGGAGGTTGAGGGACCGGTCGCGGAGCCATCGTCATTCCGGCTCTAAATCATCCAAGTCTTCGCACTCGGGGTCGGGTAGGTCGAAGCATAAAAAGAAGTCAAAGAAGCATCGTCGCTCTTCGACTTCTCCTCGCCGATCGGCCGATCCGACGAGGCGCGTGGGTGGTGCCACTCCAGTGGCTCCCCACGCGGAGCCTGAAGGGTTGGCTCCGAGCTTCCCTCCCTTTCCGGGACCCGAATCGACCCCCGCCCAGCTTCGTATGTTCTACGAAGCGATGCATGCCATCGTTGGGCAGACCGACCCTGCCGGCACGCCTTCGGGCCCCGCGGACTCGGTTGGGGGGTCTAGGTCTTCGCTGCCGGCGCTGCAGGCCCCGGCTCCGCAGGCCCCCCTTGGATCCAGGCCTGGATCGACGCCGGTTGACCTCATTACACCTCCACTGGCGCCGCTTACGACGGCACCACTATCATGCCCGACGCCAGTCGGTACCCCTGGTGGGCTGTGGCCCCAGCATCCTTCCTGATGTGGACGCGGAGCCGGACCGATGCCGTATCCGGCACCGGGTGGGGTTTTCGTGCCCCTGTTCAATTCTGGGGCCTCTTTCCAACAACAGTGGCACCCTGAGGAGGATAAGGAGGATTGGGAGGGGTCAGGGGACCCTTTAGCTGACCAGCTTGAGCAACAGCAGGACTGGAGAGAGTAACTGGGGGATGCCAGTGGTCTTGACACTTCACCCGACCTTGGCATGTTGTCTCCTCCTACCGTGGCTACGGAGGAGGGAGCGTCATATGCTGTGGTGTTGCGTAGGTCGGTCGAGGCTCTCAACCTCGAGCTTCCTACGGTGGCTGTCAGGACTAACTTCCTGACTGAGGTGCTTCAACCGGCGGCGAGCTCTTCGGAGTCCCTGCTTCCGTTCAATGAGGCCTTAACTGATGTCCTTTTGGGCACGTGGTCCAGGCCCAACACGGGGGCTCCCGTGGACAGGATGATCGCCTGATGCCACCGCCCGGCTCCAGGCGACCCTACTCTCCCAACACCCCACTCTGGAGAGCTTGGTGGTCCAAGCCTCAACTTCCAAAAGCGCCTTCCCTACCGCTCCGCCGGAAAGGGAATCCAAGAAGCTGGACCATCTTGGCTATAAAAAAAATTCTTCCGCCAGCTTAGTTCTGCGGTCCGTAAACACCGCATGTCTCTTCGGCCGTTATTCGCACTCTGTGTGGGATTCGGTGGCACAAGTGCTGCCTCAGTGTCCGGAGAAGGCCCAGGCAGTGCTCTATCAGGCTGTCGCCGCAGGGAGAGACTCAGCTAAGTTTACAATCTGTTGTGGACTGAACACCGCCGACTCTCTGGACAGGACCATTTCAACGTCGGTAGCATTCAGACGCTACCCCTGGATGAGGTCCACTGGCTTTTCAGGGGATGTCCAGAACACCTGGATGGACATGCCCTTTGGTGGCCGTTGCCTCTTCGGCATCAAAGCAGACAGCGCCTTAGAGAGCTTCAAGGACTCATGGGCTACGGCCAAGTCCTTGGGCCTCTCCTCCCGTCCGGCTCACGAACCAGGATTGGGTCAGTGGCAGGTCCCTCTCCCATCCCCAACCAGAATTCACAGTGGTGAGGGATGCCTCCCTTCTTGGATGGGGCGGCCACATGGAAGAGGCGGAGATCAGAGGCCTCTGGTCTCCAGCGGAGTACGGACTCCACATCAACCTTCTGGAGCTCCGGGCAATTCGTCTTGCACTGAAGGCATTCCTTCCCTCTGTCCGGGGAAGAGTAGTGCAGGTGTTCAAGGACAACACCACCGCCATGTGGTATTGCAACAAACAGGGCGGGGTGGGGTTGTGGACCCTATGTCAGGAGGCCCTAAGCCTCTGGACATGGCTGGAACGTCAAGGCATTTCCTTGGTGGTTCAACACCTGCCAAGTTCTCTGAACGCCAGGGCAGACTAACTCAGCCGCAGGTGTATGATGGATCACAAATGGAGTCTTCACTTAAAGGTGGCGCAAGGTCTCTTTCAACAGTGGGGAGAGCCTTGGTTAGATCTATTCGCCACCGAAGAGAATGCACAATGTCAGCAATTCTGCGCATTGGAATTTCCAAGGCGGCACTTGCTCGGCGACGCTTTTGGTTGCAAGTGGAGCTGCGGTCTGTTGTACGCCATTCTGCCTATACCACTTCTGGCCAGAGTGCTGAAGATCAGGCACGACCGGGCCCAGGTCAATCTGGTGGCTCCGGATTGGTCACGAAGACTTTGGTATCCCGAGCTGCTCAACATGGCCATCGATCCTTCGATCCAACTGCCTCTTCGGGAGGATCTTCTGTCGCAGCGGCAGGGGACGGTCCTCCACCCAAACCTGTCCAGTCTCCACCTCCTTGCGTGGAGATTGAGCGGCAGCAGTTGAAGTCTTTCGACCTGCCTCCTAACATTTGTGATGTAATCTTGGCAGCCAGGCGTCCCTCCAAGGTGGAACAAATTTGTGGCATGGTGCACAGCAAAGGCTGTGGATCCCCTTTCAGCCCCTCTTTCTGAAGTACTCTTGTTCCTTCTCTCTTAGCCCAGCAGAACTCTGCTCTGGGCACTATCAAGGGCTAATTTCCTGCCATCTCTGCTTTCCTTCGGCTGCCAGATCAGCCTTCTCTTTGCAAGTCCCCAGTAGTTAACCGTTTCATGAAAGGCTTAACGCATCTTTTTCCTCCAATTCCATGTGTTATGCCTCAGTGGGACTTGAATCTTGTGCTGACTTATTTGATGTGTGCTCCCTTTGAGCCGCTTCATAATTGTCCTTTACGTCTTCTAACGCTTAAGACTGCTTTCCTGGTAGCCATCACTTCTGCTAGAAGGGTGAGTGAGCTCCAGGCTCTTTCCTCAAAACCTCCTTTCCTGTCTGTCCATCCGGACAAGGTGGTTCTTAGGACCCGTCCATCCTTTCCGCCTCCGCATCCTTCAAAGGAAGAAGAGAGGCTCCACCGTCTGGACCCAAAACGTATGCTCTCCTTCTATCTGGAACAAAACAGTTCCTGGTGGATGATCAACTGTTTGTTGGCTACGTGCGTGCAAAGAAGGGTCGGGCCGTACAGAAACACACCATTTCTCGATGGGTCGTGTTGTGTATTAAGGCTTGTTACTCTCTAGCTAAAAAGGAGCCTCCAGAGGGGGGTGCGCGCTCACTCCACCAGGGCGACGGCAGCCACTACCTAGCCTTGGGAAGAGGAGTGCCTCTAAATGACATCTGTCAGGCGACCATGTGGACATCACTGCACACATTCATCAAACACTACTGCCTGGACAGCCAAGTCTGGAGAGACAGCTTCTTTGGCCGTTCTGTTCTCCAGGACTTGCTGGTGTGATCTTGGTTCGCAGACCTGCCACCGGGGTTGGTATTGCTGGGGTATCTATTCTAAGGTAAGGAGTCTATAGCTAACGTGTTTCTTTCAGATGCACCAGTTACTTACCTTTGGTAACAATATATCTGTGAGAAACATTAGTTAGTTATAGATTCCTTACCGCCCCACCCATCCTCCCCGTTCTGATTTCTAGGGTTAAGGACATCCTTTCAGGGCCCTAGTTTTGTGCACCAGTGGTCAGTGTCTTGCCTGGCTCTGCCTTTCTGCCGTGGAAAGCCGTGTACAGAACTGACATCAGCGCGCAAGGGCGGCGTCTAAGTAGCTGCCGCGATGTCATCCCGGCGACCATGACGCCGATGACAAACGTGGAGCCGACCGACGCCACCTTCCGACGTGCAGAGGTACTGCTGACGATCTTTCCGGATCCAGTCTGACGCCTGGGGCTAATTCTAAAGGTAAGGAATCTATAACTAACTAATGTTTCTTACAGATATATTGTTACCGAAGGTAAGTAACTTGTGCATTTGGAGTACAGCTAGAAGGAACAAGAAGTAGCATGTTTCTGTTGGAAACACTAAACCCCATCAAGAAAAAAAGACCCATTCCTTCCTATGTTACCCAGTACTGCACAGCAGAGGAGGGACGCATTCAAATAATAATCGTACTGTAAAGCAGTGAACCAGCATACTCTAAGGCACTGATTCCTAAAGTAGAAAAAAAAAAGCTTTCTCCACTCGACCAATTGTATTTTAAAGGCAATGTGCCTGCTGATTCTCTTATTGCCTCCACGGCTAAAAAGAGAGCAAATACATCACCATCTACTGGACCCATTTCTGATAAAGGAAGTAAAAAGCTAGATGGGATAGTGATGAAGATGGAGAGGTCATCATCCTCACAATAGAGAATTGCAAACTCCAACGCACTTCTCAGTAGATAGCACTACCAACAGTGGGGTGAGAGTTGAGGAGTTAACACACCATCTCCCAGAGGAAGATAAAAATACTACCAAATCTGTAAAACAAATGGGGAAGACAATGTCACATTTAAAATCTGCCTGGTTTGCCACAGACACAACCAGGAGATAAGTCAGAATAGGCACGGGGCGTGGCTTGAGCACACTGCAAGATGGCCGCTCATTAGAGAGGCTCTCCCCGGCTGAGCTGTCAATCCGTCTACTGTCCGCCTAATACACGAATTTACTAAGCTTTGAACCGAGCTCTCCCTACCTCTGAAGATTCCTGCCTGAGCTGGTGTGGCTATCGTTTCTGGAAATTGCTGCTTCGCTTGCTGGCGAGGAGTGCATGACATTAGCGGCCTCTGCCTAAGATGGCGGCTCCGCCGTGGCCCTGAAGCCGATGCGCCATGACTGTGTTGCGGCCTCGGACACCTGCAGTGGACGTTGCTGCTGCCTGAGGGGGCTGGCCCGGACTGCCGAGCCTGGGCGGTGCTCGCTGGCGACTTCTCTGCGACCTGCCGATCAGTGGGGCGTGCGGTGCCCGGATCGCCGGAGGTACAGACGGAGTGAAGCTCTGCTGTTTTGAGGCCCGCTGATCCTGGCAGGATGGCCCGGACCTGAGTGGTGGAACGGAGCGGTACCCAGCGTGCTCTGCGCCAGTTGCGGTGAGTGGGGGCGGTCTGCCGCTGGCCAGTGACTGCAGAGACGGCGCCAGTGGGGGTCGGGCCGCGGCCTGCGAGCTGTGGCCTGGTGCGGGAGCGCGTGGGAGTGAAGCTGCACTGGGGGACGACTCGCCGACGGGCTGACTGGAAACCTGCGGGGAGCTTGCTGTGCCCACATTGGTATTGCTGCTGGTACTTGGGGAGCAGAGACGTGGCATTATTACAGGTGCCAGAAGGATCTCTGGCATCACAAATTTCTTTCTGCATTTTGGTTGAATTATGGCCTAAACCTGGCATGCTGCGAGTCCCTATGATCCCTGCCCCTGCTGTGACTGTATAGAGCTGGCGATTATTGGATGTGGTGATATCTCCTGCGTGGCTCATTTGGCGTCATTGAACTCCGGAGTAGCTGTGGCGTCCCCCCCGTCCCCCCCCCCCCCTTGCTGAGGAGGGAGTCCAGTTACAGATTTGTGCCATGTGTGATTTGCCTGAGGTAAACAGCATTTCTCTGTGCCATCTATTTGAGTGATCTGTTATAGGGGTGCTGCTTAAGCCGGGGGTCTGGTACCTTCATTTGCCATGGGTAGGACAGATAAAACGCAACCTCGCCTCCCGCTTGAGGCTCGCAAATCCTCTAAGACCACGCAGAAGGCGGCCTCGGATTCGGAAGCTGACGCCCCGACTGCTGGGCCTCCCACCCTCGAAGCTACACTGCTGGCCATGCAGCGCAGTTTACAGTCCATAGAGGGGACGGTGGCCGCAGTGAATCATCGGCTGGACCATATGTCGGCGCAACTCGAAAAACACAATGCCCATATGGGTGAAGTGGAACAACGGGTGTCTGCGACAGGATGGACTGAGTGAAGTGACCGGGAAGACGCTGAACATAGAGAAGGTCCTATCTCTAATCCAGGCCAAGAATGAGGATTTGGAGGCCAGTTCTCGACGGAACAACATTCGCATAACGGGTCTCCCAGAATCTACGAATGTTGGCAAGATGGAGCTGTTTGTTGAGAACTTGATTAAGGAAGTGTTTGGTACCGAACAATTGTCCTCTATGTTTAAAGTAGAAAGGGCTCATAGATCCCTTGCGGTGCGGCCTGTCCCAGGAGCGCCACCCTGTCCCATCATTGCGCGGTTGCTGAACTACAGGGACCGAGATGTGATTTTGCGAATGGCCCGTGACAAGGGGAATGTTGTGCATCAGGGAAACTCTCTCTCATTCTTTCCCAATTTTCCTGTTGCAGTACAGGCCGCCAGGAGGGAGTTTGGCGCAGTAAAAAAGTTCTTACACTCTGAAGGGGTCCCCTATGCCATGTTATACCCAGCTCGCCTGCGTATTGGGCCTGATTTAGACTCTAAAATATCTACAAATCCTAAGGCGGCCCTTGAACATGCGAAACACCTAAAACGCGGACGGTGAGAGTCTCAGGCACCTTCACACACTGAGGAACAGTAGGGGGAGGACAGCTCGATCTTCAAGATGTGGATTTGTTGTTTGTAACTGTACACTGTGGCATTACTGACACTAACTATATTTTTCCCTTTCAGGTTGTAACAGTCGATACTTAATGCGTATATATACCTCTCCCCACCTAGGAGCGGGGGGCATACTGTGCTATTGTGTGATAGGCATGATTACTGGACATGCTCAGCCACCTCCTACTAGTTGGGAGGCTAGAAGCACTCTTATGCTCCCCTCATGGGTGTTCCCCACCTGTGTCTGTTTGTTTTCTTCCATTGGTTGGGGTAGGAGGGATCGGGTTGGGGTGGTGGTCTCAGGGGGGGGTTTGTTTCATCGACAATGGGATGGCTTTGGCAAGTTGGGGAGGCTGAAGTGGGTGGGGGTAGATGGGGAGTGTTAGGTAGGGTACAGCTGGCAATGGTTTATTGGTTGATGTTAGACATCTGGCGCAAGGTCATGAAGGGAGCTCTTGGGACATATTTTTTTCTGAGATCAGCTCTATGAGTGGTTCTTTTAGATTTCTAACCTGGAATGTACGAGGCCTTAACAGCCCAAAAAAGATACGCACCGTGATAGCGAGCCTTAATAGGATGAATATCCAAGTGGCCATGCTGCAGGAAACCCATCTCACTAAGCTCTCAGAACGAAATGTGGGACTGCGTTGGGCTGCTGATTGCCTCTTCTTACTCCTCGTATTCCCGGGGGGGGGGGGTGATACTGGTCAAGAAGGGAGTCCCATTTAAGCTTCACAGCACTGAGATAGATGATCATGGCCGGCTGGCTATTGTGCATGGAACGCTTGCAAGTACAAGTGCGCTTTTAGTGAATGTCTATGGTCCGAATGTGGATGACCACCCCTTTTTCGCGGATGTGTGGCGTCGCATCTCTGCCTTTCCTGTAGCTGAGATTATAGGGGAAGGGGACTTCAATACATGCCTGAATGCTAGCGCTGACAGGGTTGGGGCGGGGTCAGTGAGACATAGGCTCTCCACGGATATACTTCTGGGAATTCTGGATGCCGGGAATCTGCATGATGTTTGGAGAGTGAGGAACCCTGGAGTTAGAGAAAGTACGTTTGTCTCTTCGGTGCATGGAACATTATCCCGTTTGGACTACTGGTTATTGTCGGAGGTTGCTTGTGCCTGGGTGGGGCATGTACAACATTTGGCTAAAACTCTGTCGGATCATTCTCCAGTACTCCTTGAGCTGCGTGTTCCTGGATGTAAGCGCCCCCGTTCACTTGGCGCCTGTAGCCATCCTCCCTGTCCGATCAAGTTTTTAGACACACAGTGGGTGAGGCTATTCATAATTATTTCAGGGAAAATAAAGGGACGGTAGACAATCAAGGGGTTCTCTGGGAAGCATTTAAAGTTAGTATTCGGGGGATCTGCATTGGTGCACAAGCAGGGGTCCTTAGAGATTTGCGCCGCAGAATACATAAGTTGGCTGGAGAAATAGCTGCCTTGGAACGGGCATATGTTCACGATCCGGGTCCTGAGAAACTGTCTACTATACGTGAACTAGAGACTGAATATAACAAGACGGTGGACGAGGAAATGGCGCACAGATCCCGACGGTTCACTGCCCGTTATTATGGGGAGGGGGAACGCCCTAGTCGCTCGTTGGCGCAGAGGTTGGCTGCCCCGCGTAGCCAGGCCTACATTACCGAACTGCTGGACAGGGAGGGGGTGTCACGTTTTGGCACCTCTGAGATAAGCAAAGTAGTACTGGATTTTTATTCAGACTTGTACGCGGACCATGCAATGCCAGCTGAGGAAGATATTAATACCTACTTGGACGACGTGGCATTAGGTTGGTTGCCACCAAACTATCGGGAATACCTCACGCAACCATTCAACATTAGTGATATGAAGCAGGCCATTATGGCACTCCCCACTTGTAAAGCAGCAGGGCTAGATAGGCTCCCTAGTGAGTTCTACAAGGCGTATGTGGATGTCCTGGCACCGCTCCTACTAGAGGTTTTTGCGGAGGCGTATGATTCAGGTGCTCTACCTCCCTCCCTTAAAGAGGCCCTGTTAGTAACGCTCCTGAAACTGTATAAGGAGGCAAATGTCTGTGACTCCTACAGGCCCCTTTCTATTATAAATATTGATGCCAAAATACTCGCAAAAATTATTGCTACCAGGCTCCAGCCCTCGGTTCCCAAACTGGTCCTTCTGGACCAGTCTGGGTTTGTGCCCTCCAGATCCACAATGCATAACCTCCGCACTGTTTTTTCTACCCTACATTATTTTCAGCGGGATTTCCAGGCCGTGGCTGTGCTTTTGGACGCGGCCAAGACCTTCGATTCCCTTCAGTGGGATTTTATGTTCACCGTCTTGCTGCGGATGGTCCTACCGCCATTCTTTTAAAAATGGATTCACCTTCTGTACACTGCCCGAGTGGTCCGTGTGAATGGTTGGATCTCTGATCCCTTTCCTATTAAACGAGGCACGAGGCAGGGTTGCCCCCCTGTCGCCCATTCTATTTGCGTTGGCGCTGGAGCCCCTGGCGTGCAAGCTGCGGCACTGCGGTTTTGTCAGAGACCCCTGGTGGTGTCGCTGTATGCTGACGACATGCTACTTTATGTCCGCGAACCCGCCACTTATCTGTCGGCACTTCTACGGGAATATGTTAAATTTGAGGGTTACTCTGGTCTGGGCATTAACTGGGCCAAATCCACTGTGTTTCCGTTGATAGATGGTACTAAGGAAATTGATTTGGACTACCCCCTGCAGTGGTCTGTCGATCCAGTGAAATATATTGGAATATGGCTTCATAGGGACCCGGAGGTGGTGATCTCGACCAATTATGGTAGGGTGGTTGACAAGATTACTGACCAAGCCGCGCGGATCGCATTGCGGTCATAAAAATGACTTTTTTGCCCAACCTCCTTTATTTATTTGTGAATATCCCTATACGTCTGAACAAGGCCTTGTTCTACGTGCTGCAGTCGCCTCTTTTAACATTTGTATGGGGGGGGCGGGAAGCCCCGCTGTAGTTGGAGTGTTCTGACTCTGCCATTTGATCGCAGTGGCTTTGAGGCCCCAGATATTTTTGTTTTCGTTAACACATTTTCAATGAATAAACAACCCAACTCATTTCTGTAGTTATTCGATTTCTATCTTTATCTAATTAATGCAAATTAAATTGTTCATTTAATCAAGTTGCCATTCATATTTACCTATTCTGGCTAATTGTCGTCCTCTATGTCAAATCTGGCAGTCTCGCAAATCTATGCCCATCAAATTTAGCAAATTCAGTTCATCAGGAGTTTGGGCATTAATTCAGTCCATCAAAGATTCAGGGAAACAGCTGTCCTGCAGTGTCACCGTCCTCTCCGTCATCATAACGTCAGGAAATCGAGAAAGGCCAGAAACGAACCAGCACCAACCTCTCTATTCTACCATAATTTATAGTAAAATCATTGACAAATTGTATCAAAAACGGGTCTGCAAATGTTCTGATTGGTCAATCGAAATCGTCTGACAGGATTCCCACCAAAATAATGTCTCTGAGGTCATTATTCTTGCTTGTTCCGGTTTTTAGAGGCACATTATTGTTCTTTCGGAAAAGCTGGCTTGCTTCCCGGGATAACCTTGAAGGGTACAGTTTGGTTAGGGTCATGACGAGGCCACTGTAGCTGGCGTCAGCGAAGGCGCACTTCACCCAAGCCTCGTTCAGCGTCGACAGTCGGATTAGATACCAGAGGCAGCCATTTTGTGGCAGGCCCAAATGGTCAACTTAAACAAAGGAAACACAAAACGTAATTAATACATAGAATTGACTAAATAAATGTTATTCCCTCACTAATACCCATATGCGTGTGTATTTATCTAGCATTAAGCAACACTCAAGCGGGTTTATACTTAAAAAATAAAGCACAAATCACAAATACATCACAAAAGCGACATATATCATGCAATATTCTAATTGTCTATCATTAGTATGCGTACATAAAATTTAGTTTACGATTTAATAAAATCATGCAAAGCAATCCCACGTGTATTTCAGTCATTAATAAGGTTGATTAGTTATTTCCACTTCAATCCATTTATTCAATTATAATTCATTAATTAATCTAATTAATAAACATGCAAAATGGGGAGGGTATACAACATTTTGCATTACCCGCTCCAGCATTTGCAGAGGCCGTTCAGGCGCTCTTTGGACTCTTCACCATGTGGGGGAGGGGATAGACCTTGTCCTCGTTGGAGCACGACGGCCCCTGTACAGAAAACAGGTCTTGACGGTGATAGAGCAGGAAGGCTCATGTGTCCTCCTCTCTTCAGCTTATGCGCACGGGCAGCATGGCGTGGCAGGAAGAGTGGCACCTCTACACCGCTGGGGCCCAACTCCTACAGGTACCGTGTGGCGTAAGCAAGCACTAATACGGAAAGAGCACACCCATCTCTCTCACTGCAATATAGCTCGAATTCTTTTTCATAATCAGGCATTCCAAGAACCGGTGCTTCACACAAGCTGTCTTTCAGTTGTTTAAAAGATTTAATCTCTTCTTTTTTCAGCTCTGGGTTTATCTGAGAGTTTTCTAAAGTTTCCCATGGTAAACTGGCTTTTCATGAGACTTGGCATAGGAAGGCGTAATATATATAATTTCCTTTTTCTCCCAGGCGAAAGTTGCAAATGTAACATTTAGAATGAGAGAAGCTTATTTCTCCTCAGGGTCTGAATTGTCCCTTCTGCTGTTCTCACAGCCTCATCAGTTGGCTGACAAACACGGTCATCCTTGACAAGGAACATGGTGTCACAGATCTGAGGTCATTTGGAGATCTCCATAGCCATCCGATTCTGCGCAGAAACCATTGCGCTCACATGGTGGCGGTCTTTGTAGAGACCCCATCTTGGGTACTGCGGCCTAGTAGGCCCGAATGCCAACTTAAGCAAAAACAGACATAACAGTAATGAAAATATAGAAATGGAGATTCTAATGTTTAAACCCACTCTTATCCCAATATATATTAGTATTTCCCTAGCTTTAGCAACATTTAAAGCAATAATACTCACCATTTTGTAATCCTGAAAGCACAGACAATCACAAAGCAACATAAATCATGCAATTTTCCATTTCACCACAATCTAAAGTTAGTTTGCGTACCATGAATAATTAATTAATTATTCTGCCATGCAATTAGCATTTTAGTCCCACGTGTATCTCGTGTTTATCAAGGTGTAAAGTTAATTAGTACATTTCACTGCAAACCAGTTAGTGCAAGTTAGATTTAGAATGATTACGTAATTAATTTCATGCAATTTAGAGGAGGTATACAAAATTTTGTTTTACCTGCTCCATCAACAGCATGATTGGTGTAAGCCATTACTTTAGATTCCCCTCAAGAAAGCGTGATTGTATTGAATAGGTATTTTGTGGCAGCAATAAGATTGGTTCCATTTGGAGAGCATAGAGGAATGGCTTATAGCAGTGTTTCCCACACTGTGGTCCGCGGAGCCTCAGGGGTCCGTGACACATTCCCAGGGGGTCCACAGGCAGCAGTTTTAAAAGCACTGCAAAGTTCCTTCTATAATTAGCAGTTTTCGAGCAATAATAAACGTGTTAAGATAATACCAGTGATTAATGTACCTGCTGGAGAGAGATAAGAGTTGTGTCCAGTGGCAGCTTTGAGTTATCTAATGTAGCACAGAGGGTTAATATGCCTAGTGCAAAGAACGTGTATCATGCATTTTAAAAGACAGTATTTTATGTGCATTGGTGAGTGGGTTACTGCTTTTGTCACAGAGATTCTTTTGTTACTGTGCAGTTCATAAGTGACAACCGTAATCTAGCACAGTGACCTATAAACTTTCATCAAAGAGCTGCTTGCAAACTGCATGGTACAAGTTAGTATCTTATGTTTTTTCCCAGTCTTTCATTATCCTGATGCTGCTAAAAAGGTTTACTTGGGTGGAAATGCATTTTTAATGTTAGAGTCAATGCTAACCACTGTGTTATGTTCTGAATCTCAAGTTTGTGTATCTCCAGACCAAGCACTCTTTACAAATAACATGTGATTCCTACACCTTGTAGTCCCCTTTACCTTATGTAACATTTTCTGTACACTGATTTACACGTATGATTAATTGTCTCGATATGTGTGTGATGTAAAGTGCTCTGATATCCTACAATGGTACGAGAGATGCTATAAAACAAATGAAATACATGTGACAACCAGGGCTATGGAGAGGAAAGATGAGAGGCACTGTTGTAGGGTGATAATAAGGGAACCATTGAAGAACCCCAACAAAGATTGTCGTATCCTGGTACATAGTAAGCACTTAATTTACTATTTGTTAAAAGCTAATACAATTCAATATATAATGATAAATGTGTTTTAGACTGCACCATTGTTTCCTAAATTTCTTGGGGGGAGAGCCTCCCAGAGCCCCCTTTGTTCTATTCAGGCTCACTCACTGCACTTGGTGTGCACCGTATGGGGACTGGTCTGAAAACATTCGCCTGGGCTGCTTTGGGTCTCCAGTCTGGCCCTGGCAGGTGTAGGAGCCTCGTACTGCGAATTAAAACCAACCATTTAAAAGTTAGTCACAGAGATGCAGCACCAACCTTCCCATTAAAAGGTTTTGTTTATTGCAAATTCTTTCAATATAAAATACTAAGGGGGATATTTACAACAGAAGTGGCGGAGCGTGTCGTTAGCCTCCTTGGCTAAACGACACGCTCCACCACTTCAGAAATGCAGGACTGCACCATATTTACAAGAATATGGTGCAGCCCTGGGTTTCCTCCTGTGCTGGCGCTACACTTAGCAGTGTAGCGGCAACACAGGCACCCTTGCACCATAGTGCAAGGGTGTCTACGTGCAGGAGAAGATTGTTTATGTACAGGAAGGTCCCCCTTCCTGCACATAAACAATTTTGAAATGCAGTTTTGTCACTTCTATGTGTGCTGCTTAATGCAGCATACATGGAAGTTACAAAATGCAATTTTTTTAAAAAGATTGTTTATGTGCAGGAATGGTCACCTTCCTGAACATAAACAATCCAATGTGTTTTGCTTTATCCATGTGTGCTGCACAATGCAGCACACATGGGAAAAGCAAAGACGAGGAGAAATAAAGCATTTCTCCTTGTTTAGCCAAGTTAAGACCCGGTTTTCCCTGGTCTTAATTTTGGCGCTGCCTCCTATTTACGCTGCCCTTGTAAATAGGGGGCAGCGTCAAAATCTGTGGGTGTTGCTGTGGAACGCCCACCACAACACCCATTGCCCACCCCTTTCACGCTAAGCATTGCGCGAAAGGGGGCCTTATTTACAAAGCAGTGTTAAGCCATGTTAAGTGGCTTAACACTGCCTTGTAAATAAGGCGATGCCTCTATTGCCAAGGGATCGTCACAAAAAGTGATGTTCCCATGGCGATAGGGGCTTGTAAATATACCACTAAAATCCTTAGTAATTTGAGTATTTGTTTTGTGTGCACGTGTTTATTTTTTTTCGAATTACTGTTTTAATGTTTGAAATTTAAATCATTCAAATTGCTTGGGGGTCCCCGGCTTCCAGTGGTGACTCAGTGGGGGTCCTCGGGAGTCAAAATGTTGGGAACCACTGACTTATAGTATTCTCCGTTCAATATCAAATACGGGAGATGAGTGGTCATTGGACTTTCCTGAGTTAGCCAATACAAAGCCTGTATCCAGCCCATAAACAGTTTAGAGATTCTGGAAGAGAATTCTATCTGCAGGTTCCTTACCGTAAAATACTCCCCAGGCAGCAGACTGGATCCGGAAATGTTGAGCCGTACCTCTGCATGCTGGTTCGTGGCACTGACCACAGTGCGTCAACATCGTCTGCACCGGATGTAACATGTACGGTGTGTGTATAGATGCCACCAGAGTGTGCTGACGTCAGTTTTTTTCTGTCCATGCTAACAGTTGTAGATCCAGAGAGCTTCTTCAATTACTTTTTGATCAACTTTTCTCGACTTTTGTGTTATTTTTCCACAGTTATTTGCAGTGTGCTGAGGACATGTTCCTTCAGAAACCTATGGTTTTTAAATATTGCAGGGAATGTCACATGCGGATGTCTGTGACTGATCCCCACTTGGTTTGCTTTTAGTGCTTGGTCGATCCACAACTCCATTTGGGCTGCCTTTCTATGCACCCAAAGGCAATTCCAGAGAGATCTCTGAAGCTCCTCGCTGCATGACTATAAATAAAACCCCTAGTCATTCTCGCTCTCAGGGATGGTCTCAGTTCCAGGGACAATCTCAGGCCCACACCTAGTGCCGTTCCCACTACCGTTCGCCCTCTAAGTCAAAGTCGTCACCTTGTAAGTCCCCCAAAAGAAGGGAGTAATTGAGAAGTCGCTCGACTTCAGCACGCCTATTCAAGTTCCTGGAAGAAGCGCTGGGCTGTCCTCCTCCCTGTAGGCCCCACTTCTGCACACCACCAACAGAGCCACTGACTCCCTCTACCCACTCCCTGACTTCACCGGAGCCAGAGCAACTCCTGCCCAGATTCAGTCATTTTATGAAGCCTTGGCCCATATCTTATGGCAACCGGCTGCCTATGGAGCGCCTTCTGGGCCCAAGAAGCCGAGGGGTGTCCCACTTGCATTACCTTCTGCGTACCCTCCCCCCCCCAAAGCCAGTTTGGCCCTCTGGATCTGCCCTGGATCTGGACAGACTCTTGTCCCAAGCTCTATTCTGGCTCCGCTACCCTCACCTGGTTGGTGACCCTCGAAGCAGCTGCTAACGTCTCCACACTGAGCAACAAGGATAACCCTATCATCCTTTCTGACTCAGAGGGGCACCACATCCACGATGTTGAGATAGGCTCCAGTCGAGCCTAGACAGTATTCAGAGTCAGTCTCAGTGCCTCTGTCCTTTGGTGAGTTTGAGGAGGATGCTGAAAATGGGGCCTTTGACCCCACTGATGATATCGCCCAATCCTTCCCAGAGGAGAACTGGTATGAGGAGCTGGGTGTCATCAGTGGGATAGACAACTCACCAGACTCCAGTTTGCTCTCCCCACTGGCCTACCCACTGAAGAGAGTGCATCATTTGCAGTGGTCATGAGGAGGGCATCTGAGTTCCTTGATCTTCAGCTCTATCAGTGGAGGTTAAGACTAATGTCTTAACTGAGGTGCTTCAACCAGGGCACTCCAGTGCAGAGCCACTGCTTCCTTTTAACAAAGCCCTTATGGACGTACTCCTGGGATGTAGTCCAAGTCCTATTCCGGGATCCCTGTCAACTATCAGGTTGCACGTCTTCACTGCCCTGCACCAGGGCATTCCACATTCCTCAAGCAGAACGCAACCTCTAAGAGTATGATGGTGCAAGCTTCCGTGGTCAGAGTCAACCCAAATGCTTTCTCTTCAGCCCCTCCAAATAGGGAATTCAAAAGACCTTTGGAAAAAAAAATCTTCTCCACCAGTCTGGCTTTGCAGTCGGTCAATACCGCTTGCCTTTTGGGCAGATATTCCCACGCTCTGTGGGACTCAGAGGCACAGTTGCTAACCATGGTCTTAGCTGGGCTTGAGTGATTTTTATATAAGTCATACTTTATGGCCGGGATGCAGCAAAATTCACCATCAGGTGTGGATTGGATACCATGGACTCCCTTGACAGAGCGATGGGTCCCATGGTGGCCCTTATGCTCCACACTTGCTGGAAGTCAACTGGCTTTTTGGGTGATGTCAAGGCAAGCCTCATGGACACGCCTTTCAATGGCTGGCCTGTTTGGCAACAAGGCGTATGTAGTCTGGAGAGCACTACCAGAAAGATAAAGAATGTTTATAAAAACATTTTTAATCTTCTCTCTCTGCTGTGATGAGGGTATGCTTATTCAACTTTTGTATTTTTACGTGATCTATCCACTTTATATTCTGATAGTCACAGCATCACCTATAATTGATTCTTAATGGGAAACATGTTAGATGGAGACACCTCCATATATACTGCTTACACTATACCTACCTTCATAGAACATGAAAGCTTAGATCGTGCACCTAAAGCCAACACTTTACCAGCAAAAGTACGGTATCGTCGTTAGACCTGTGAATGCTCCTAATTTGAGGCTACCTATTAATACATATGACTTAAGTTAATAATTACACGAAGTCTCACTCCTCTGTAGGGTAACATCAAGACATGCGATTATTTTACTCCCGTTACCTGCAGACATGCTCGGTAGAATCATAAAGACGGCACTCAAATATGTAGCCAAACAAACATAAGACAAGGTAATATATATTTTTGTACTAACATGTGGGTATATACTAGGCCCTGGATAGCCATATATTTTTTGGTTTACATGCCAAATTGCACCATACTTGGAAGGATTGCCATTAAGATTAGGATACGCAATGTCCGTAGAGAGTATATGTGGTCAAGACCTCTTGGATACGTAGTCCGTGACCGTCGCGTATGACATGGACGTGCAAAAATGCAGTATAAAAAGATGTTACAAGATGGCGCTGATACAGAACGCTTTACACTCGATAAGATAGCTTTACGGGAACACTTTATAACACTTTATGCGGATAAATGCGTGCTGTTAAAGGAGAATGTAAGACGCTTTGTGAACCGGGGCTAGTGATGTGAGGGACACTTTGACGATGTGAGCCCGGATGTGGGGAGCTGGTATGAAGCGCGTGGAGAATGATGATGTGAGTCGCCACTTGGGGGCGAGAAGTGCCGGATGGACTACAATTACAGCGGGATCTTTGATATAATGAAAGTGTGGGGGTTGTCGTGGGCTCAGGTAGGCACCACCTACTGTCGCGATATGCTATTGCGCGCCGCAGGTCTGCTAAAGAAGGGACACAACACTTGTAGTGGGTGGTAGCAGCTTGAAGGTCACGAGCGACTGCGGCTCCTTTATTTATGCTCTCTGGCCACGCCTGGCCGGAGAGTGATACATTGTCTGGTGGTGTTTCCGGGACAGGGGTGTCTCAGAATAAGCTAGACCGCTACAGGGATTACAGAGTGAGGGTACTATGAGTGATTATAAGAACACCAAAGCCGTGTTATTGTTATTGAGAGGTTGTTACTCTCATGACCTAACCAAGTGGATATAGTATGAGTGCAGACTGATTCTGTGGGTGCGAGTGGAGGCTGACAATATGAGTCGCCACATGGGCTGCGAGGGGTGAGTATAATTACAGAAGGAATCTTTGATATAACGAAAGTGTGGGGATTACTGAGTGAAGGTGATGCTAAGAATACCTAAGTGGTGTTATTACAATTGAGAGGTTGTCTCCCACAAGATCAAACCAAGTGAATAGAGTATGAGTGCAGATTGAATGTGCGGGTCAGTTTACTGGACACCGTGGACGTACAAACTGAGTTTCTCTCCCATCATCAAACTAACAAATGTGACCTATGAGAAAAATGTACTAGTGATGGCCAGAGTGGGTGCCTGGGACACAGCAGTGTCCTGATTGGATTGATAACTAATGACATAAAGAACAAGGGGTATACAAGTGAAAATAAGAGATAATATGTAACTGATTGCTGTGAGAGATATGAGACTGTGACTGTCTAACTTTTTGGTGATGAGTGGGAATAGGCTGATACTATTGAATAATGTTTTTATAAAGAGAGAAGTTAATCTGGGCTCCCTAATACATAGCTTACGTTCTCATATATTACATTACAGATAGGATGGCTTATCCGTAAGAGCGCCTCTTACAGCACACTCAGTGGGCGGATGCAGTGAGGTAAGAGATACTGTTTGGTACGCAAATAGCAAACTAATAATATAACAAGGCTGGATGACAGACTGAGACTTACTATGGCATAAAACGTCAAGTATACAAATACTAAAGGCATACTGAGACTTGTTACGGATTATCACGACAGAACCAGGTGAGTCCCACGTGGAATTGTGATACAAGTTGGGGATACCGCTTTAGAATAACACATGACAACCTCTATATCCTCACTAATTATGGTGGCTGGATCCTTTAGTACTATAAGAGACATGCTACATGCCTTCTGGACTCTTCAGACATTGAATATATGACACCCAGAGAATAAAATACGTTTCTAAGACTTCAACTTTGGGTATAACACATTTCCCTATGGACTAAAAGGACTATAGTTAGGCACACAATGAAATGTACGACACCATCACGCTAACCTTTCGAGCACATGGTGACTTTGGGCCACTGACCCAGGTGATGGTACATCAGCAAGCATACTAAGATACTCCTCCCTAAAACTGTGTAAAATTAGCTATTGTAGCCCTGAGTAAGTCTGCTGCAACACCGTAACCTAAGACCGAAACACGTGTTGGCAAGGGCAAAATTGGGAGGCAGATGTGAAAATAAAGAACACCCTGTTGATACCACAACTCAACTGTGATTTTTGGAGTGCTCGTAGAACATATATCTTATTTGGAACTTTTCCAGCAGGGGAAGTCTGGGTGGCTCTTCCTCCTCCTAGAGCACCAGATGATTGTGGACATCTTGATACTAGTATTGTGGATTTCTTGCATATTGTAGTGTGTGCACTTGTATCCCCAGCCACCATTTCTAGGTAGTTGTTTACACATTCCTCCTTTCGCTGGCCACAGTAGACCCACCAGTATCAGCAATCCCCACATGGGCAGCAGACTTCCCAGTCCTTTGCTGGCCATGCAGAGGTTGGTCAGCAAGCACACCATGCAATGCAGTCCTCCACCACTCCCCCCACACCTCTCCCACTGACATCCACCCAAATCGCTTTAGTGCAGACTGTTATAGCCAAAAGAGCCATCGATAGGGTGCAGACTCCAGAAGTAGTGTTGTGTTTCGATTTAGATGCCTGTACATAGGTTCCCCTGAATCATGTCCTTATATAGGCACACTTCGCATTGCCCTTATTTAGGCATAGAATCCCAGTCCTTATTTAGGCATTAGCCATGCTATCCAAACACAGGCATGGTCACATACATCCGTCCATCCCACGTCACCGTTCTTAGAAACCAGACCCTTAAGCCATCGGGACTTTCCCTAGCTAGGATTATTGATTTCTCCAAGAACTCATCTATTATGCATGAACTACTATTCCTTAGGGGTTCATCCATGACGTCTTCCTCTGCCCGAATTTACATAAATTCTATCGCTCCTAATCACCTTCCAGGTATAAATATACCTTCCCTTACCATGGCAAACCACGGCACGGCACAACTTGACTGCACGGTTCACCACGGCAAGTTCGGAAGAGACCATATCTCGGCCTGACGCACACTGACCAGACGTTGTCATCCCTACTTGCAGAGAATCCAGCTACCAGTGTTCTGACTCCCTTCGCGGGGTGTTAGAGTTTGAGACCCGGAAAGAGATTCCCACCTCTCTTATTCTAAAGGTATGGAGCGGACTAGAACCTAGAGGGACTCTTGGCATACAAACTTAGTATATACCATACTATAGAAAACAGCACCTACTCTTACCTTATACTACACTTAGGTTAGGTACACCGGGGTTGAACCATTTAGAAGCACCAGACGAGTATTCACTTTTTAGCCTGTGTTATTTATGTATGTGTATATGAATATATGTCATAGCTAAAAAACAATGCTATTGAATTATTATTTCTTATTATTTCTTCTTACTGCTTACGCTGTGCGTATTATATCTTGTTTACTGTCTAATGATTGTAACCGCTCATATCTCTTACACGAGAAACAAGACTGTTCAACTAACTAAGCATGCACGATTGACTAAGTGAAACTGTTATCTATAGTTTCCACGATTCTGAGACACGTTCCGATTCTAAGGGAAACAAAGTTGTCATGTTTATGCGGTTGTCAGAAACTAATCCCTTCTTGTTATTCAGGAAGTTTCTAGTGACCTCTGAGTTAGCTGGCACACACAAGTTATTAAGTTTAATGTACTCGATAGGACCATACTGACCTTAGTCCTATGCAAAAAATATAGTGTATATTATTCCAATGTGCAGAGCCTATAAGGGAAATAGGAACTGCACTACAGTAGTTCATAATTACTACTGATGCTACTGTCTGGTGCTGAATGAGGATGGAGGCCATCCGCCCAATGCTCAACCTTTGCCCTCTTAACGCCTTGCTGAGAAGATAGGTACAAAATGCACACCCATTCTCATGTCCTGTCTGCCCTGGACCCTGGAGATTGGATGGTAGCGTTGGACCGGCAAAATTCTTGGAGGTCGGGGGTCTCACTCTTCACCTACCGCAATGTCGCAATGACTGACTGCTGAAGGCAGGATCACCTGTGGCAGTCATCACCCACTTTCAGACTACAGCGAACTTCTACATTCATTGGGGTTTACTATCAACATGCCAAAGTCACACCTGACTCCTTCTCAAATGCTGCTCCTTTTTATCTGAGTCATTCTGGACACTGAAGTTTCACGCCAACCCTCCGGCGCGACGAGTCCAGGACATTTGGGCTATGATCCTGATTTTCAGCATCAGTCCTGGATCTCGATGAGACAGACTTTGAGGCTGCTTGGTCTGATGACCTCCTGTATCCTACTGATGAGGCACACCAGGGAGCACATGAAGGCTCTGCAGCAGGATCTGAAGCCCTAGTGGGCACATCACCAGAGGAATCTTTCAGATAGTGTCCAGATTTCAGAGGAAATTGCACAAGTTCTGCAGTGGTAGTTACTGAATAGCGATTCGGTCAGTGGTAGATCCCTCCTCCATCCCCTCCCCGAGATGACAGTGGTAACTGATGTCTCGCTTCTGTGATGGGGTGGCCACCTGGGAGAGTTGGAGATCAGAGGACTCTGTTCTCTGGCAGAGACCCAGCTCCACATTAACTTGTTGGAGTAGGGGTCCATCCTCTTGGCGTTGAAAACCCTCCTGCTATCATCAAAGGGCGCTAGTTCAGGTATTCATGGACATCACCATTGCCATGTGGTACTGCAACAAGCAGGGCTACTTGGGGTTTGTAGGCTTTGGGCCAAGAGGCCCTGCGCCTCTGGAAGTGACTGGAACATCAGGACATCCTGGTCATAGAACACTGGGCGAGATCTCTGCATGCCAGCTCATACAAACTCAGTTGTTGACATCTTGCGAACGCAATTAGCGTCTACACCCAGTCGGTGCAAGGTCTCTTCCTCGAATGGTGACAAACTTGGCTCAAACTATTTGCCACCGCCAGCAACATTCATTGTCAACACTTTTGTGCACTAGGATTCCAAAGCGGCTCTCACACTGAGACGTGTTCCGCTTGGAGTGGAATTACCAGTAGCTGGGATTAATTCAAGCATTCCATCCATCACTTTTTGTGTACTTTGGCCTGAACACCAAGCCACAAACTTTTCCCAGTGGCAAGAGTATACAGATTTTGTTACTGTTTGTGTTACTGTTGGCCCAGCAAGGCTTTGCTTTGGGCACTGTTGAAGGATACCTGTTGGCTAGCGTGGCGTTTCTGCGGTTGCTGTATCAATCAATCAATCAGCATTTGTAGAGCGCGCTACTCACCTGTGAGGGTCTCAAGGCACTGAGGGTTTGGGGGGTTAGCAGCTACTGGTCGAACAGCCAGGTCTTGAGGAGTTTCCTGAAGGTGAGCAGATCCTGTGTTCTGCGTAGGTGGGCGGGGAGGGTGTTCCATGTCTTCGCGGCGAGGTGGGAGAAAGATCTGCCGTCTGAGGTCGTTCGGCAGATGCGTGGTATGGTGGTGAGGGGGAGGTCTGCGGAGCGTAGCTGGCGGTTCGGGGTGTAGAAGGACAGTCGTTTGTTGAGGTATGCTGGACCGGCATTGTGGAGTGCTTTGTGAGCGTGGGTAAGGAGTTTGAAGATGATTCTTTTGTTGACCTGAAGCCAATGCAGATCTCTTAAGTGGGTGGTGATGTGGCTGTGGCGAGGGAGTCCAAGGATGACGTGAGCAGATGCGTTTTGTATGCGTTGGAGTCTTTTCTGGAGTGTAGCTGAAGTTCCTGCGTAGAGGGCGTTGCCGTAGTCCAGCCTGCTGCTGACGAGTGCTTGGGTGACCGTTCTCCTGGTTTCAGTGGACATCCATCTATAGATCTTACGGACCATGCGGAGGGTGTTGAAGCAGGAGGAGGAGACAGTGTTGACGTGCTGGGTCATAGAGAGCGTTGAGTCCAAGATGAACCTCAGATTGCGTGCGTGGTTAGTGGGTGTCGGGGCAGTTCCCAGCGTGGTCGGCCACCAGGAGTTGTCCCATGCGGAGGGGGAGGAGCCGAGGATGAGGACCTCCGTCTTGTCTGAGTTCAGTTTCAGCCGGCTGGTCTTCATCCAGTCTGCGACGGCCTTCATTCCCTCGTGGAGGTTGGATTTGGCGGTGGCCATGTCCTTGGTGAGGGAGAGGATTAGCTGGGTGTCGTCGGCGTACGAGATGATGTTGAGGTGGTGTGCTCGGACGATGTTGGTGAGCGGTGCCATGTAGATGTTAAAGAGGGTCGGGCTGAGGGATGATCCTTGGGGTACGCCGCAGGTGATCGTGGTGGCTTTGGATCGGAACGGGGGATGCGGACTCTGGGTTCTGCCGGTGAGGAAGGAGGTGATCCAGTCCAGGGTTTTGTCTCAGATCCCTACGTCATGGAGGCGTGTGTGTAGGGAGTGGTGGCAAACGGTGTCAAAGCGGCCAAGAGGTCCAGGAGGATGAGGGCCGCTGTTTTGCCCTTGTCCAGTATGGTCCTGATGTCATCCGTGGCGGCGATGAGGGCGGTTTCGGTGCTGTGATTGCTGCGGAAGCCGGCTTGGGAGGAGTCCAGGGCATTGTTCTTCTCCAGGAAGTGGTTCAGTTGTCTGTTTGCGGTCTTCTCGATGACTTTCGCCGGGAACGGGAGCAGGGAGATAGGTTGGAAGTTCTTGAGGTCCTTTGGGTCCGCCTTGGGTTTCTTGAGGAGGGCGTTGATCTTGGCGTGTTTCCAGCTCTCTGGGAAGGTGGTGGTCTCGAAGGATCTGTTGATGATCTTTCGGAGTTGGGGTGCGATGATGGAACTTGCCTTGTTGAAGATGTGGTGGGGGCAGGGGTCGGACGGTGAGCTGGAGTGGATGGTGTTCATGAGTTTGATGGTGTCTTCGTCGTTGACGTTCTTCCAGGATAGCAGGGGGTCGGTCAGTTTGGCGGGTGTTGAGTCGGAGGAGACGGCGTCTGTCGTTGGTGCCTGGGTGTTGATTCTGTTGTGGATGTCTGCGATCTTGCGGTGGAAGAAGGTAGCCAGGGTGTCGCAGAGTTCTTGTGACGGCGGTACGTCATTGGAGCTGGAGCTGGGGGAGGCGAGTTCTTGCACAACGTTGAAGAGCTCTTTGCTGTAGTGTGCGTTGTTTTTTTTTTTTTTTTTTTTTTTTTTTTGAAAAACCTTTATTGACATTTCAAGCAATAACAAGTATGGGCCTACAACCCCCCGGGGCCGGCCGCTAAGCAATCAGAGCAATAAGGATCAAATGTGAACACAGGCGGCACCTCGGAGAGCAGAATGTTCATGCTAATATAGTCCGGCCAATGAGCAGCGCAGGTAGGACACCAGGAGAAAAAGGTTTTTCATTTTATAATGAAACAAGACAGTAGGATCAGGTGCCAAACAATTTCCCAACAGCGGTAAGAGGCAGGCAGAATAATAGACGTAAGCAATAAACAGCAGTCTATTGGATCAATGGCGCCGACACAGGAAATTCAGGATGGGGAAGAATATTATAAACAGTTACGCCTGCGGGCCCCCGCCCTAACGCCCAGGAACACCCCGGAAACTGTGGCACACATGAAAAGGCAACGATTCACAACAAAGGAGGTGTACCACGCTGATCCCAGAAAAGAAAAAACAAAAAGAAGCAGAGAGGAAAAAGGAGGCCATGGAAAAAGAGATGAAAGACTAAAGAATCCCCTCCCCCAACCCCCCACCCTGCACCTCTGCAAATGAGTACGGCCCCCCCCCCCAGCAGTGTGCCTGTCGCCCTGGAACTAGACCCGAAATATAGAAGAAACAGGGAAAAAGGAGTAAGAAAAGAACCCCCTCAGACTGGGGGGTAGAGAAAGTATAATAAACTGGAGGAGGGCCTTCAAAACATACCCCCGGCTTCTCCCTCCCGCACGGTGAGGTCTCCCCACAGCAAACAATAAGCAGCACCAAATCGACCATATCAAAAAGGGGATGGGGAGCATTATGCACCTAGTATGCTAATAACTATGTCATGAGAGTACGCAACCCCTGAGTCAGCCCGTCTACTAGATGACCACCCCCGAAGGATCAGCCTTATCCTTGACCACTCTTTGCAATTCTGCCCATGCCTACCCCTCGACCCAGCGCCATGTCCGATGTTCCAAGGTAAAGGAGTGTCCAAAAACGACCGGGAAGCGACGCACACAGGTGGGGTGGAAGTCTCTGAATACCAACACAGTCCGCATCATGGAGGGACGTCTTTCCCAGTGCTGCCCCAGGATCTGCACTGCACACAAGGTCCAGGAAGGCGGAATCAGCCAAAGCAGACAACCGTTGCTGGAAATGTCCCTGGGTCGCCGGAGGCCGTGCACGGGATGAGGCCACCACCTTCCGCTCAGGTCCAATACCTCCGGAACGGGTCAAACCCTCAGCTAATCGATCACACGGTAGCATACTGTCCGGAGTGTCCAGCTGTGCACTGATCGCAGGGGTGGCCGCGACATTGTCCTCCTGTGTGCAGTGTGGGAAGTCCCTGTGTGACTGTGGACAGGCAGGCCGCCACTGTCCCAACGCTGATGCCACACCATCGAGCTTACTCCCCAATACCCCGATGCCCCGAGCCAAGGAGAAATGAAGGGCACCAAGGGCCTCTAGGAGGTCGCCGTACCCCAGCACAGCTCTCTGCGATCGCTCCGCCATACTCCCAAAAGTCACACACTCCCAATCCAGCCGCGACCCAGTAGACAGGATGGTAGGCTGCATCGCAACAAGATGGCCGCCGGGGAAACCCGACCCGTATTGGGGCCGGGACCCAGGGACAAGCGCCTCGAGGTCCACGTCGCTGGAGACAGGGTTCCAGGGGCAGGCAAAAGTTTCCCACATTGCGTGGTCACGGACAACAGTCGTCCCCACCACGGACCAGCTCCCGCGGAAATCCGGGAGCAGCCCGCAAGGATCAGGGCGAGCCACGGGCTGCGTCCGGGCAGCTCACAGTCAAAGGCATGGGCAAGCACCGGAGAATCTGAGAATTGCACCCCCGGGCATGCCCTCAGTCCGCTACGCTTAGCAGTGGGAGCGACCACGGCGAAATGCAGGCCGAGGTTAGCACCGCTCCGGTGGACCGACTCCACCCAGTCACCACAGGCCGCTGTTGTTGAACTGCCACCCGGCCAAGGCGTCCACTCGAGGTCCCGGCTCCAGGGCTGCACGGGCCGCAAAGTTCAAATGCACATTTCTCCGGCGGTACCGCAGCCAGAAACCTCGGAGTCTCACGTTCGGTTGCCACTCTCATTCATAAACTCGATCGCATAGCGCAGACTAAGGATCTCGTGCAGGATATCCGTGCGGGATGCGGAGGTTCACGGAGCCGGGAGTCTACGCTGCCGTCCCGGTCGCCATCTTGGCTCCTCCCCCTGTAGTGTGCGTTGTTGTTGATGCGTTCATTGAAGGAGGTTCTTTTGGCGGATCGGATGAGTTGGTGGTGTTTGCGCCTGGCGTTTATGAGGGCTGCGTGTTTGTCTGGTGTCTGGTCACTGCGCCATTGCTTTTCGAGTCTTCTGCAGGTGCAGAGATGTTTAAGGGCATGGGCAAAGTGGGCTCTGGCCCAGGGCCCTGGCCTTTCAGGGGGCCCCCTCACAGAGCTAGCTCTTTTCTGCAGTCTTGTCCTGGTGAACTTGAGTAATGCTTAGACATAAAAAAAGGTTATTTTAGATCAAAAGGACCTGAAATATGAGAAATGGGAGGGTGACACAGAGGTTATTTGCAGTAACATTAGTGAGCTGCTGCTGTGTTACAATATTGAAAACACAAGCCACTATCCCTTAATATTAGATTTAACCACATTTAGAATGTGCACTAGTGTGCTTGTGCACTGTCAGTGACCTGGCCAAAGGGTGCATGAAATAGCTGAAATTTGATCGTAAATTCAAAGCTGTTCCAAACAGGAGCCCCCAAAATAAGTTTGGCCCAGGGCCCCCAAAATCCTTAAAATGTCCCTGTGCAGGTATACTTGGAGTTCTGGAGGTCGGTGTTGAACCAGATGGCTCTTGTGTCGGTGCGCCTGTTGAAGGGTTTTCTGATCGGGGCGAGAGTTTTGGCGCAGTCGTCCATCCATTGTCTGAAGTTGCGGGCTGCTGGGTCGGTCTCGGATGGCGCGGGTGGAGGGTCTCGGGCTAGTGTGGTGATGAGCTGGTCCTCGGTTACTTTTTTCCAGTTGCGGAGAGGGATGCGTTGAGGTTGGTTGTGTGCGGTGTTTTTCTCGAAGGAGAAGTGGATGCATTGGTGGTCGGTCCAGTGGAGTTCGGTGGTGTGGCTGAAGGTGACGTGGTCGCTGGCGGAGAAGCTGGGGTCAGGCGTGTGTCCGGCGGAGTGGGTGGGTGTCGTGACGAGCTGTTTGAGTCCGAGGTTTGCGAGGTGGAAATTCAGGTCTCCGAGGAGGATGTAGTCTGTGGAGGCGAGGGCGTGTGTGCTGATGAGATCGGCGATAGATTGGCTGAACCGTGGTCGGGGTCCCGGGGGTCTGTAGATGAGGCTTCCTCTGAGGATGGTGTTGTGGTCGACGTGGATCTGGAAGTGGAGGTGTTCGGTCATGCTGAGGTCTTCTTCGGTGTTGGTTGAGATTTTGATGGTGTTCCTGTGGATGATGGCGATTCCTCCTCCTGGTTTGTTGTTGTTCCGGTCCCTGCATGTGATCTTGTAGCCATCCGGGATGGCTGTGGCTATGTCCAGGGCTGAGGAGGTGTTCATCCAGGTTTCCGTCAGGAAGGCGACATCCGGGGCGGAGGAGTCAAGCAGGTCCCAGAGTTCGACGGCGTGCTTGTGGACTGAGCGGGTGTTGAGTAGTTGTATCAGCCTTCTCTGTTTAAGTCACCTGTTGTAATTCATTTTTTGAAAGGTTTGCAGCACGTTTCCACCTTCTTCCTTCATTGTGCCCCGGAGGGTGAACGAGCTACAGGCAATCTCAGTTCACCCACTGTATACTACCTTCTGCCCGGACAAACTGGTTCTCTGAACGTGTGTTTCCTTTCTATCCGACTCCATATCATGTCGGTCAGACAATCACCCTCCGGGAGTTATTTGCTCCCAATTACCCCTCTAAAGAGTAGGAAAAGTGCCATTGTTTAGATCCAAAGAGCCCTTGGTTTTTTATATTGATCTTACCAGGGAACACTGACTGGATGATCAGCTATTGATTTGATTCACAAGCGCAAAGAAGATCAAGGCAGAAGAGGACCGTCCCTCATTGGATTGTACTCTGCATTAAAATCAGCTACACAGTTGTGAAGAAGCAGCCTCCAAAAGACTTGAGGACTCACTCTACTAAAGCCAAGGCTGCCAGTACTGTGTTAACACGTTGGGTGCCAGTCCTCGACATCTGTCAGGCAACTACGTCAGCATTGCTCCATACATTCACAAAGCACTACTGTCTGGACAGCCAGGCCCATCAGAATGGGCATTTTGCCCACTTGGTCCTGCAGGACTTTCTGGTTTAAGTCCATTTGCAGCCATGGCTCCATGGAGGTTTTTGCTGGGGTATCTATTCTACAGTAAGGATTCTCTGGTTAGAAGTCTCTTCCAGAAGAACAAGTTCTTTACCTTCAGTAACGCATTTTCTGGTAGTAACTCTGTCTAACCGCAGATTCCTAACTGACCCTCCCTTCCTCCCACTCTGTGAACTGCTTCCCTTCCTCTGTAAGGTCTTCCTTAGCTTCAGCACACTGGTCACAACCTTTCTGACGTGGCTCTACCTCTGTGGGAGCACAATGTGTTATAAAAGAAATGTGTCAGGGTGCTGGGTGGGGTTTATAAAGGCACTGTGCATGGCACATCTGGCACAGATGATGTTGATGTAGAGCCATTGATGCCACCAACTGGCCCTCAGAGGTACTGCCGAGATTTCCAGATCCAGTCTGAGACCTGGTTAGTAATTGGAGGTAAAGAAACTGCTGCTAGATAGAGTCTCTACCAGAAAAGGTGTTACCGAAGGTAAGTGACTTGTTCATCTGAACCATTGCATCACTTACAAAATAGGGCCACTTGACTCAAGCAAATGCCTTTTTTTAGTATTAAATCTGTTTTTATTAACAGAACACAATCAGGAGAACAGAAGCAGAACGCCTACAACCCAGCGGGTCGGCTAGCTGCGAATCGGTCATACTGGCAAGGCAAAGATCAGAGAAAGACTGGCTGATATTAAACACAGCGAGCCGCCTACAACCCAACCGGGCCGGCCGTGTCGAAAGGAGAATAGTACCTGATAGGTAGTGTCATGTGCGAAGGAATAGGCCTGTGAAAAAGCACGGAGTCCATGACAATGAGAATGGGATAATCTGAAATCTGTAGGCTCAAGAAAGTGTTCCGACTTTGGACAAAAAACACAACTTAAAAATAACAGAACAACTGAGGAAACCCTTATAACCCATCCCACCCCTCCCCCCCCTCTCCTCAGTGAGCTGAAAGAAAAAGGAGTTAGGCGCATGTGTCATCCCTCAGGTCCCGAACTCAGTAACGGAGTCAGCACAGCACGGGGGAATAAAGAGCCGATAACGCACACTTTTATGGGGTGGCTGCAGTGGCTTCCGGCAATAGTGTCAGGATACGAAGGTAGCGCGGGCAAGTCAGTTCATGGAATTCAGTGGAAAGAATAGTCAAAAAAGGGGCCCAAGTTCTGGCATAGTCTTTACCCTTCCCTGTCGCCGTCATGGAAAGTCTCTCCATCGCCAGTAGATTCCATAATTGGAGTAACCACTGTGTGTGATCGGGGACTTTGTCCGATTTCCAACGAGCTAATATTGCCCTATGTGCAGCGTTCAATGCAAGCGCCATCTGTCGCCCCCTGGTCGAGCGCAAGAGAAAGGTTATCGCATTGGGGAGGCCTAGGAGTGTGTAAGCGGGGAGCTGGGGTATGAAAGTGTTGAAGGCCAGGTCAATGTCATCTAGGATCTGTTCCCAGTAGCGGGTTAGTTTTGGGCAATGCCAGAGCAAGTGGAGAAGTGTCCTGTGGATACCGCACCCCCTCCAGCAGAGGCCGTCACATTGGGATTGCCATTTGGCGAGTCTATCGGGGGTGTAGTACCAATTTGTGGCAATTTTAAAGGCTGTTTCAGTATGGCTCGAGGAGTACGTAGTGTGATGTGCCCGATAGAAAATGTCTTCCCACTCTTTATCAGATAGTGTGCACTCTAGTTCCGCCTCCCAGCGTTTCTGACCAGCAGTGCGGGTCCCAGGGAAGGCATGGGTAACGAAGGAATAGATTTCGGAGAGGAGGCTTTTATCATTTTTTTTGTTAAGTATCCATTTCTCCAATGGCTTCATTGGCCGGAGGGCCAATGGACGCGTCCCAGGTCCCGAGATCCAGTGTACCATCTGGGAGTGCAAATAAATATCAGTGGCAGGCAAGTT
This sequence comes from Triturus cristatus, assembly GCF_964204655.1. Lineage (NCBI taxonomy): Eukaryota > Metazoa > Chordata > Amphibia > Caudata > Salamandridae > Triturus > Triturus cristatus. The sequence continues at coordinate 198,733,475 of NC_140586.1, read as the reverse complement.
ATAGTCCGACTGCAATTCTTTAAAGGGAATAAGGCCCTGAATGTCAAATAAGTGTCCCAAGCGTTTACAACCCTCCTCCACCCATCGCGCTGCAGATTGGGAGGTTTCTCCTGGTGGAAAGGCGGGATTCGAGAAAAGCGGGGTGAGGGGAGATGGGAAGGAGGTCAGGTTGGCCCTTTGAGAGACCCTGTCCCAGGCTAGCATCGTGGGTCGTGTGACTGGGGAGGAGTATATACCAAGCACGAGCCGCCCTCGGCAACCAGACGTCTCGCCAGATGTGATGGCCCGCGACTGTTTGATCCATGAAGACATAATATTTCTCTGTCATGGGATGATTCCATTCCACCAAATAGCGTAGAAGGCAAGCGTGAAAGTAATGAGTGATGTTAGGGAAGGCTAAACCCCCGGCTTTCTGGGGCCATTGGAGCTGAGTCTTACGCAGACGCGGCGAGACCGGGCCCCAGACAAAGCCCTCGAGTGCCCCCTGTATTTGTCGTAGGGCGTGGGGCGGGGGCTCCAGCAGTAGTGTCAAGCCAAGGTAGGTGACTCCCTTTGAAGCCCAATCAAATGGGAAGCGAAGCTTGAGAGCCTCTTCCGTGCGTTGGCTAGTGGTAAGATTGAGTACTTGGAATTTCTGTATATTAATTTTAAAGCCAGAAAACTGACTGAATTTCTGGAGGTCCTGCATGACCGGCAGGGAGGACTGCGGATGCGCGAAAGTGAAGATAATGTCGTCCGCATATAAGCTGATGAGCTGGTGGTCTAAACCGAAGGGGATGCCCTGTGCTAGAAGGTTGTTGCAGAGCCGTTGAGCCAGGGGCTCCATATATAGAGCGAAAAGCAGGGGGAAGAGGGGGCATCCCTGCCGTGTTCCTCAGCCCACCTCAAAGTGGTTGGAAAGTAAGCCATTGACTGCCTGGGGAGCGCTGTAGATGCTCGCAATCCAGCGCCAGAGCCGGGGTCCCAGCCCAAAGCGTTCTAAAGTGGTGAATAGATACGGCCAGTGCACACAGTCAAAAGCCTTTTCCCCATCAATAGCCAGGAGAAGGGCCTCTTCTTTGGATCGCTGTACCTTATCAATTAGATGACAAATGCGTTTGGTGTTGTCTACACATTGTTGTCCCGGAATGAAACCGGATTGATCCGGATCGACTAGGCCCGGCATGTGGGAATTCAACCTATTTGCTAAAATACTGGAGAACAGCTTTGTGTCTATGTTTAACAAGGAAATCGGCCGGTAGGAGCCGCAGGATTCAGGGTCCTCACCCGGCTTGAGGATGACCGAGATACAGGTCTGTAGCATGGATGGGGTGAGGGATCCCGAGTCCGCAAACAAATTAAACAGGCGGGTAAGTAGAGGGGCAAGGTCAGCGCACTAAGTTTTGTAAAAGAGGGCACTGAAGCCATCCGGCCCAGGGGCCTTTTGCAACTTCAGCCGAGAGATCACAGAAATGACTTCCTCAATGCGGATAGGTGCATCCAGGGCGGCAGTCGCGCCCTCGGGTAGAGAAGTCACCGCAGCGTCCTTGAGATAGTCAGTAGGGTCAGGTAGCAAGGAGGGATCAGCCTCGTAAAGGGAATGGTAAAAGGAACGAAAGGCCGAGACGATCTGGGCGTCTCCAGTTAGGAGTCGACCAGACCCATCACGCAACGATTTGACCGAGTGAGCCTCTTGCTGGCTGCACAACCAGTGCGCTAACATGCGCCCCCCTTTGTTAGAGGCAACAAAATAATTGTGTTTCGGGCAGACCACAGCATGTTCAGCCTGGTCGAGATCCAAACGGCGGAGCTGGAGGCGCTCCTTTTCCAGCTGTCGCCATATGTGAGGGGCACCCATGCGTTTGTGTATGGTCTCTAGGTCCTTAACGGTGGCCTCAAGCTCCGCACGCTTCGCCCTTCTGGTCTGATTCTCATTGGCAGCCTTAGCAGTGAGGGCTCCTCAAGCTACCATTTAAGTGCCTCCTAAATCGAGGAGAGTGGTGTGTCAGCTATGTCATTAGTTGCTATGTAGTCAGCAATGCACTGCCTGATGTCAATAACCACAGCCGGGGACCGGAGCAGGGAATCGCGCAGGCGCCAGCGCAGTGTGAAAGCAGAACGCGCAGCAGGGAAGCGCAGAGTCAGGGTAATGTGTGCATGGTCAGAGAGGGAACGTGCTTCAACGGTAGACTTTGCAACCAGGGCCCAGGCAGCCGGGGTTACAAGGAAGTGGTCTAGACGAGCGTACGTTTTATGTGCGGCTGAGTAATATGAAAAATCTGTCTCGTCTGGGTGTAGACAGCGACAGGCATCTCTGATCCCAACGTCGCGCAACCACTCCCCTCCCTTTGCCGATAGAGCGCCGGCACCTCCAGTGTGAGAGCCAGAACGGTCTTGTCCGCTATTCATCATGAGGTTAAGGTCACCCCCCACTATCACCGCAGGGTCTGGGGAATGCAGTACCTCCGCACAAGCCTCCAACAAGAACTTCTCTGGACGGTCATTAGGGGAATAAATGGAAGCAACAGTAGAGGAGGAGGAACCTATGTGGAATCGTAGTGCTAAGAGGCGGCCCTTAATTTCTGAAATTGGCCTCATTACAGAGCCCCTAAAGTGTTTGGCCACTAGGATGGCCACACCTCCCCTTTTACTACCCGGTAGAGGACCAAAACTGATGGGGGAAGTGACTGTGGTGCATACGGTGGGTGTCAGATTGCAACAGGTGGGTTTCTTGGAAGAGGCATATGTCCCCCCCTGAGTGTTCTAAGAAAGACAAGACTGTCCTCCGCTTAACTGGGTTGTTGAGACCCCGGACATTGAGACTGACTACCTTAAGATCCAGAGGGGAAGGAAAGTGAGGGGAAAGCCATGCGGTAGTGCCTGCTGTTCCGTGAGAAAAGGAGGGTAACGAAGGGCCACAGGCGCATGACTGCCAAGCATGGTATCGATAATGGGGCACACTGAGGAGAGAATCCACCCAAACCCACAAAGAAAGGAAAAAACATCAAGAACATCAAAAAAGGGGAAAATGTCAAAAGGGGGAGTGAAACATGACTTGAGTCTGTCAAAGGAAGGAAAGTCCAAGGGGACAAGGCCGGCACAACGGCCCAGCCCAGGGCAGATCCGATACGGAGCTGCCTGCCTGCAGGGGGACCGTCTGGGAGTTCCATAGGACAGTTTGAGCCGTTCCCCCGGCACCCCTCTAGGCACCCATTCCGAAGCCATCAAATGCTTAACTCACGGAGTAGCTGGACGAGCTGACGATTGCGACAGAGTGGAAAGTTCTGCCTCCTGTTCTCTCTCTTGTGTGGGCTGATCAGGCCTCTTGACGGGCGTTGCCTTCCCCACTCGTTGTCATCCCTCAGAGCGGCAAGTGGGCAGCGTGGTCGATCGCTCCACCTCCTCCGTCGTGTCTCTGCCCTCCAGGCCAAGAACCTTCAAAGCCTCAGCGAGAGAGCGAATCTGCAACAGCTTGCCACCGTGTTTAAAGATAAGGTGAAAGGGGTGGCCCCATGAGTAGGAGATACTGTGCTCACGAAGATGATTGGTCACCACCTTGAAATCGCGGCGTTTGGCGAGAGTGGAAGCCGCTAAATCTTGGAAGATTGCAGGAGTAAGTCCTCGGGACTATAAGGGTTGAGCTTCTCTCGCCTTCCGTATGATCCGCTCCTTCAATTGAAAATTGTGTACACACATGAGTAAGTCTGGTGGAGGCGCTTTGTTACCCCGAGGGAGGCCCACTCTTTGGATTCTATCCATTCGTATGGCCTCCGTTCCGTCTTCTCCCAGGTTTTGCTGGAACAGCGCCCCGACATAGGCCCGGAGGTCATCCCCCTCTTCCTTCCAAGGGATGCCTCTAATACTTAGCAGTTTTCTAAATCTTCAGCGTGGGCCTGCAGATCGATGTTCTGCTCCTGGAGGCGCAGCATATCTTGTTGCAAGTGGATTCTTTCTCTCTCCTGACATCGTGTTCCTCGAGGGTAGCTACTCTCTCCCCAATTTCATCCACATCCCGGCGCACTTCTTTCAGGTCTGCTGCTAGCTGGTTCCTGAGATCCTGGATGTCGTCTTTTATGGCAGTGAAAAGTTCCACCATGAACTAGTGGCCGGTGAGTCGTCCCCTTCCATCGTCCCGGGAGCTTTCTCTCCCGGTGTTGAGGACTGTCCTGGCTGTTTCAGGAGGAGTTCCTTCAGCGACTTCTCCCTCCTAGCGCGCACTGCCACCATGGTACGCACCATCAGCAAATAACCTGTTGTGTCCCACTCCCGCCTCCAACGAAGAAGTGGTGGTAGGTAAATAGCGCTGTGTGGAGGAGTTCTAGGACATCGGGGTATTGCCCTTCACGTCCTCCCGTGGTGCCAGGTAGCGACAATTAAGGTGGGACCGTTGTCTCTGTGTCTGCAGTTGTGCCCCTGGAACCTCAAAGACAAAGCGCACACCGTCCGCCGAACTGCGGACCGCTGGTGTCTCCCGCCCGGTTACCCACTATGCTACAGGCTGCAGCTTCCGGGGACAGCAGGGCAAGGTAAACTTCTCCCGTGGCTTCACTCCAAAATGGTGGGTCGCTGTTCTTGCTATGTCCGCTGTCTGGCTTTGTTGTGGCTGCCTCGGGAGGGCCTACGCTCTCACCAGCGCTGCTCCGCAGCCTGGAGTCTCTGCTTCGGCTGAGTTGATGTCTCTCTCTGTACTCGTCTTCACGCCGGCACCCGCTGCGGTAGGAAGCGCGAAATGGCACCCGTGCCGCCGTTCAGCACCACTGCAGTATCTGGAAGGGCAGACTGCCGCACACCACTGCTCGCAAGCCAGTCCACTGTTGGCACTTACAGAATCTCGCTACCCGAAGCGTGCTGGGCACCACATTCAGGACTCCAACATGGCGGGGCGCTGCTCTTGCAATTTGGGCACTTACAGTTCGTTGCAGGGAACTGCCGTCGCTCTGTCTCGGCCGCCCCGTGAGGGGGCCACGCTCTCTCCAGTGTTGGTCTGCTGCCTAAGATCTCTGTTGGAGCTAAGTTGATGCCGCTTCCCTGCGCTCGTCGCCACGCCGGGGCCCGCTGTGTTTGAGCATGCAAGATGGCGCCTGTTTCGCCGCTCAGCACCAATGCAGCATCCCGATGGGCAGACCGTCCCTCTCCGTCGCTCACAAGCTGGGCTGCGCCGCTGGTCCCCGCAGGCACCCGTTGCCCGAAGCGCACTGGGCACTGCTTTCAGGACTCATCACCTCCGTCCCGTTTACGTGCGGCCATTCTGCGCGCGCTCTGTCCGGCCAGGCCCCGGTGTTCGGCAGATGTATTTTGTGGCATTTCCGGGGTCTGATTTACTCCCCGCACACACCGTTTGTCTCACGGGGCCCCGCGGTTCCGAAATGCTAATAGGGGCTCCCAGGAAGGGGTGCAATTACAAAGCTTTTATTGAGCGGTGCCGGAGGAACACGATTCAGCGTCTTACTGTGCCGCCATCTTGGCCACGCCCCCAAATGCCTTTTATGATGGATACTTCTAAATGCAGATTCCTCACCATTAGAATATTCCCAGGCTCTAGCCTGAAATCTGAGTGATTTTTCAGAAATGCTTCCCTCATGCCTGGTAATTGGCATCGTATGGCTCCACGGTGACTTCATACTGCCCCAAAAGTGACAGAACAGAGACGTATATATGTGTGCACCACTACATACTGACTATGTAGCTTTCTTTCCATGCCATTTGGCACAAATATGAGTTCCACTCCCAACTTTTAGGGTTTTCTGAGGACTTCAAAATGTTCCAGTGTGCCAGGCAAGATGTCTCGCTAAAAATGATAAGATTAAAGCTGTTCCGCAAATGCAGGAAGCAGATATCTGTCATAGACCTACACGATTTGTGCCTGGGCTCCGGTTGCAACTCGAAGTCATGCAAAATGTGCTTTTTCAGAGAGAAGAATTCCTAACCGAAGATAATAGTGTTTCGAGATAAGGCTCAAAGTGAAATACCCAAGGTCGTGGCCAGATCCAAACCCATGCACATAAGTGGGGTGAGAAGTCCTTTTACTAGAGAGGAAAAAGACAAAAGAAGGGAGCAGAATCAATGCTTATACTGTGGAAATACGGGTCATTTTGAGCGAGGATGCCCTACCCATCCAGTAAAGACTAGAACACCAAAGGCTAGCACTACTCTAGCTTCAGTACCAATAAATGACTCAGTGAGAAACAAGTCAACTCGGAAGAGGTTGAGGTCAGCCTACTGGGCTTGTTACATTTGACCTCTAAGGTGCCCCTTGGTTTAGCCCTTCGTCATTTAAGTGTTCCGGTGACCCTAACCTCAGCTACGGGTTCTTCCTGGGAAGTAGAGAGACTATTTCATGAATGTAGAATATTCACAGTTACTGGGTATAACATTTCTGCATAAGGACAAACTTGAGGTGGTCAGAGCAGTGGATGAAAAGTAATTGACTTCTGGGATGTTGCAATGTCATACTGTTAGCCCTGGGGTCTCTAGTTGGCAGCAGTTTGCATCCTATCTATGTAGGAACCCTCACTCTAGTCAGGGTAAGGGAGTGAGACACCTAGGATAACCCCTGCTCACCCCCTTGGTTGACTGGCACGAGCAGTCAGGCTTATCTCAGAGGCAATGAGTAAAGCATTTGTACATACACACACAGTGAAAACGCTACAAAATGAGTCCACACCAGTTTAGAAACATAGCCAATATTTATCTGAATAAACTAAGACCAAAATGACAAAAGTTCAACATACACAAGTTAAGATATAGCTTTTTAAACGTTAAATAATTTCAGTCCTCAGAAACCTATGGATGCTTTCCTTTTAGCACAAAGTACCTTAGATGCATCAAAATTCTAAGATGAAACAGGCGCAGGGGAGGTCAGGGGCTGGAAAAGCAAAGCGATGCATTGGTTCCTAACTCCCAGGGAAGTTGGTGCATTAGTTCCTTACTGCCAGGGTAGGTGATGCGTTAATTGCTTACTGCTGCGCAGGGAGGTGATATGTCAGTTCTTTACTGTCAGGGGAGGTGATGCGTCGATCTCTGGACACGCTGCCTTGGTTCTTTACTGCTGGGCAATGTTGACAAAGAGACAGCATCAAGGAACGATGCGCCGATTTTACAGCCACAAGGCAGGTGATGCGTTGATTCTTCGGTGGCAAAGCAAACACTGCGTTGGAGTCAGAGCAGGTGCCATGGACATTCTTGATACAGTGCTCAGGACTCGGGCTGCAGTGATTTTTTCAGCCGCAAAGCAGGCGATGTGTCTTTAGCCACATGTCAGTGATGCGTCAAAAAAACGGGCGCTGAAAGTCGATGCGTGGATTTTCTCTTCAGATCATCAGATTCTATTTCCAAGGGCCCAGGAACTGGATTTGACACAACTTGGCAAGTCAGGGTGCTCAGCAGAAGAATCGAGGTACTGGTAGGTGAAGTCTTTGATGGCCCTGCGACTTCTTAGCAGGAGGGAAGCACACACAAGCCCTTGGAGAACTTTCGAAACAGGATGTAGAAAGCAAATTCCAGTCCTTTCGCTTCCAGGACAGAAGCAGCATGCTGCAGGCCAGCACAATAAAGCAACAGGCAGATGCACTGAAGATCCAGGTTTTTAGGACCTTCCTAAACAGGGACTCGGATGTAATCGGGTGGATCAGTAGAGGAAGTTTGTTCCATGCCTTTGAGCCTATCACTGTGAGCGATGTTACTCCCTTCTATGCCAATCTGAAAGCTGGTATTTTCAACAGATTGGCATTTTCTGATCTTAAACTTCGGGAGGGAAAGTAACGCTTGAATCGTGTTCGGAGATATTGAGGGCCCAAGGAATGGAAGGAGCTAAAAGTGAGGATGAGGGCCTTAAACAGGACACGTTTATGGATTGGCAGCCAGTGAAGTATGTCTAGCGCCACCGATGCAGATGACCTCTTCGGCTACTTCAGTACTAACTGAACTGCAGCATGCTGGACCATTTGTAGCCTGTGTAGGACTGACATGTTGGAACCTGCGTAAAGGCTATTACAATAATCTAGCCTAGATGTAATTAGGGCAATGGCAACTGTTTGTTTTGCTGAAATGGGAGTCAGATCGAAAAATTTCTTTAGGATTTTTATGATGTGAAAGCAGGTGTTGGCAACTGCCAAAGATTGCTGTTTAAATGATAGAGTGGTATCAAATTTTATTCCCAAGTTCCTGACCACGTTTACTGTGTTTGGAGGAGGGGTGGTGTTCGCAGGCCACCAGGGTTTGGGCGAGAAAGAGTTTTCTTGGCCTAAAGGTAGAATGTCCGTTATTTCGGAATTACACTTCAGGTGATTAGTCTTCATCCAACTGAAAGTGGCAGTAAGGCATTGGCGGAAATTTTCTTCCGCCTGGGTGGTGTTATTTTCCAGGACCAGAATTAGCTGCGTATCGTCCGCATATGAGATGGTATCTATATTAAAGGACGATATCAGCTTGATCAGTGGAGCCATATAAGCATTAAAGAGGGTCGGGCTAAGGCTCGAACCCTGGGGTACCCCTGAAAGAAGGGCCTTTTCTTGTGAGTTGTATTTTACCTAGTGTGATCACTTGTCTGGGATCTTGGAGGAAGTTCTTTATCCAACACCAGAGATACCAAAGGATCCAAAGGATGCAAGGCGGTTTAAAAGAATGGCGTGTGAGACCATGTCGAAAGCAGCCGACTGGTCTAACAACACCAGGACTGCTCTTTTTCCCTGATCCACGGCTGCTCTTAGGGTTTCAGCCGTATACAATAGGGCAGATTCTGTGGAGTGTTGAGCTCTGAAACCGGATTGATTGGAGTGGAGCAGATTTTCTTTCTCCAGACATGTTATAAGTTGACTATTTACTAATTTGTCTGTCATCTTACACAAACTGGGTAGGAAAGAGATGGGGCTCGGATTGGAAAGAGTAGCAGGATCAGTAAGTTGTTTCGTTTGGAGTGGCTTTACAGCTGCAAGTTTCCAATCTGCCGGAATCTTGGCTGTAGAGAGAGAAGAGTTTATTATATTATTTATATTGAGGTTCACGATATTGATGAGAGCGTGTAACAGTATGGGAGGAGAGGGATAAAAAGGGGAGCCTGATTTAATAGAGAGGATCGCCTGGCGCGATTCTTCCATGGTAATTGGCTTAAAAATGTGCATACAGACTCTGTCCATGTCTGCAGAAAATTCATTATTCGTGAAAAAGAGAGTAGGGGGGCGAAATCTTTTTGTAGTATATGAACTTTCTCTTCAAAAAATTCTGCTATATTATTACAAAGACTCCAAGAGGGGGAATCTCTTGTTGTAAGCTTTTAAGATTCGTAAATAGATTGACTATTTTGAAGATTGCTTTATGGTTTGTGTTGGTGGTTTTAAGTGCCTCGGTATAATAGGCTTTTTTGGTAGTTTTAATCAGTGCATGATATTTTCTAAGGGCTGCTTTGAAATTCTTTAGTTCTATCTCATCGTAGTTTCGACTTCATCTGCGTTCTAAGGCTCTGACGTGGCTTTGCAATTCTTTCAGGGATTGCGAGTACCATGGGGCAGAGGGCTTCTTTTTTGGTCAGCTGTGATGTGGGACCGGGGGTACCAGCCGATCTCTCAAGGCATGTATCCACTGCCCAAAAAGCTGGGTGTCTGCTATAGGGTCTCCTAACAAGTTAGGTCTGCACGCCAGTGCATCAGGGAGTATATCTGGATGTGCTATTAGTTCCTTCCATCTAGGCTTGTACTGTTGGGGGGCCTTGGTGCTATCCCTAAAAGAGGCCTATTCATTGCCAAAATCTCAAAAGGAATTACTTTATGATCGGTCCATGTTTGATCGACTGGGGGCTTAACTTTAAGGGTATCCAAGTTGGAGCAAATACAGTCCAACGTATGGCCTGCACTGTGTGTGGCAGATAAGGAGCGTTTTTCTAGGTCAAGTATGTCCATTATCTCCTTGAAACATGTTGCCCCTAAGTAATTTTGTGAGTCAAGATGGAAATTTACATCACCTAGCAGAGTTAAATTAGAAAATCTGAGAGCTAATGCGCTGACCACCTCTCTAATATTATCTAAAAAGTCCTTATGGGGTCCCGGTGGCCGATAGAGTAGTACTCCTACAAATGAAAAGGAATCATGTATCTGGAGGCAGAAACTGATGCCCGCCGCTCCTTTTAAGTCGTGTAGTTGAGCTATGGAGCACCTAAAAGTGCTTTGATAGATAATTGCAAGGCCTCCCCCACGTTGTTCTGGTCTGTCTAATCTCTGAATAAGATATCCGAGGGGAAGGGCATTCACAATGTCCGGATTGCACCAGGCCTTCAGACAGGTTTCGGTCACAAAAAGGCAATCAAGATTGTCATTAAATCATAAATATGAAGAACTTGCTTACACATTGACCTTGCATTTATAAGGCCACCGCGTAGGCTGCTCAGCATGGCCTTCTTTTTAACTACAGGGACCTGTGTAGCTTGAGAACATTTTTACAGTTATTGCAACGAATAGGTCCCTCCCATTAAGCGGCATCTAAATAGTTGCGACAATTAGGTAGAGCAGTATTTAAAGATAGTATAAACTCCCTCATGAGAGACTGTTCTAGCAGCGAAGAGATAGCATGTCTTGCCCTGGGCCCGGTCTAGGCGCGGACGGGTGCAGACGGGCTTGCCTTCGGCGCGCTGGCGACGCGACCTCTGCGCGCGTCCGCTGCACATCAGCGCCATCTCTGGTTTATATTGTTGATTGGCAGCAGACCAGTCAAGAGACTAGACCATCTCTTTATCAAAATGGCCCCCGCTAATGTGCAACAGGAAGTGAGAAATGCAAAGCAGATCGCGTTAAACCTCCCTCCACTCAATCAGCACAAGCTGTGGTGGAACGGGGAGAAAACGGCGCCCACAGAGTTAGGAAAATAATTTTCTTAAAAGATCGTTTCTGGAACACAAAGTGTTTTAAAAGTAACATGCAGTAACAAGCGTTTCTGGAACTAGAAGTGTATATTAAAGGTGACAAGCAGTCAAAAGAACATTTGACATTCGTGCATGCAATCGCATTAAGTGGATTAAAAAAAGTTTATTACAAAATGCATGGAGCGTGTCCCCGCAGCGTGAGCTCTGCAGTTCACCCTATACCAATTAAGCAGATATTCCCAATTAAGCAGCTATTCAGTGAAGTGACATCACTGAATTTTCCATCATCCATCTCGACAGGAAGTGACATTACTGGTTTTCCCGACAAACCATCTTTAAAAGAAGTTAAAAGAAGAAGCCAAGCAAAATGACTTCATTTGACACCACCCATCAGCACAAAAAGTGACATCACTGGATCTCCCGTCATCCACCTGCACAAGAAGTGACATCACTTAATTGCCCATCATGCATCCAGACAAGAAGTGGCCTAAATATCACGCTGAGACATCTCCTAGACAAAAGGTAAGTAATTTACTTTTAGTACATATGCAATTTTTCAATGTTCCATACAAACCAACTCCACACTTGAAACAATTTTCAAGAAAAGCAGTCAATGCAATCCTATGGGAGGAAATTGAGTTATCAGTTTACAGGTAAGAACAAGTTTGTGGGAGTTGGTATTCTGGGGTTTGAACCAGGGTTCCCCCAGGGTCAGAGGATGCACCCTCAGCAGCACTAGTGAGGAACCTGACCATTAAGGGCCAAGCGGCGCAGAGTACGCCTGAAATCCTCTAGTTCTCCTGCCTTGCAATACAGAGATACTGGACACTACGTCTGGCGTAAAAGATCGAGTTTTATTAGCTGCAGCTAGGACAGTTGTCCGTGAAGTCACACAGGGCTGGGTTCACAAGAGACTGCTCCTTGACCTCCGTGGCGCACAAGCTTTTATACAGTGAAATACAATGGATACAATGGATAACCAAAAACATATAGAATTTGAGACATCGACAAATGTCACCAACAATGGTTTAAGCTAAAAACTGACTCGGGTTCCAGGTGATGTTTGTTGCTGGCCCCTTTAAGCAAATTGCAAAGAGAATCCACATGATACAGTTTACAAGGAGAGAAAACATGGTTGTATGTTCTAGAAGGACAGTCGTGAAGCCAGAGAATGCATGAGATGTGTAGCGAAGGGCAGTAGATAAGATAAGCGAGAGGAAAGAATGGTGTGAGCTAACAGATAGTTCGGGCGGGGGTTATCCAGTTCAGACATGAATTAGTGTATTCGGCCAGACCCTGACACTAGTTAATAAACACGGGACGACAGGCTACCTGACACGCAAGGGCAGAACTGACAAAAACATCTCATTTACCAGCTGCCTGAGTGAGGGCAACCTAAGATGGCGGAAAACACAAGATGGAGTCTGGGTGCGATTGAGAAACGACACATTTCAGAACCTCAGACCCTCCTTTTGCCATTACTCAGGCAATAACACAATGACTGGGCTCATGTTAGTCTGAGTCGGAGTCGATATCAATTGCCATAAGGTCGTTTAACTGTTGCTGGACCATCATCTTACTATTCTCTGTTTGTTGGGATACAGGCTTTGATACACATAAGGTAGCAAACAGACCACAGATAGCAGGCCCACAGTGTATGCACAAGCAACAAGAGAATATGATGGCCAGAATTGCTCCAAGGAATGTTAGTATCTTCCGTCCCCAGGTAGATAACAATCCCCATAACCATCCCATGAGGGACCAATCTCCTTCGTCCTGATGGATCGATGCGGAGATGGTATGTAAGTTTGAGATGGCCTGATATACAGTCGGGGCGTCATCAGGAATGTATATACAGCAGCTTGATCCAATTAATTTACAGACTCCTCCTCGGTCTGCTAGGATCACATCTAGCGCAATTCTGTTTTGTAACGTCATGAGACGGTCCGCTCGGAGTTCTGCAGCGATGTTACTTAAGGCACCTGCAGTAACATCGATAGTTGTCTCAACCACGCGAAATAATCGCCTAATGTTTCCGCTGTTAATCATTGGTCCCCAGAAGGGAATGAATCCTTTGAAGAAATCTCCTCCCTCCTGGCCAGCTGTGTCTTTGGCATCAAATACGCCTCTACCATATCTGTGTCTGTGATGGTCTGAGGGTGCAGTATACGTTGGGGGAAGCAAGAATGCTATGTAACATGTTCCCGAAAAGTCAGAGGGGAGCCATGTATATGCTTTGTCATAGCAGACAAAATAGGTTCCTTGTGATGGGATCAATGGAGGGTTATCTTGAGACGTGAATACATATATCTGGGAACAGTTTTGTTGAGTGTCATTCTCCTTGCTATTGATTCGGAGGCAAAAGTTGCCTTTGTGGGGTACAGTCCATGCTGGGGAAGACTTCTCTTGTTTGGTCTTGTTATTAAGACTGGAAATGTAATGAGTTATATTCCAACCTTCGTAGGCTTTCTTTTCATCCAAATGAATCTTACTCTTCCCTAGAATTTTAGCCATGGCCACTATACCCTTTATCAAAGTACCGTGGCTAAAATCCATTCCTTTCTCAAATGTACCTATCGGATATCGAAGTCTGTTGTGGTAGGCAGCCGAAAACATGGCCAGGTAAGCCCATGCTGAACCTTCATATGAGAAAGGCAATACTAAATAGGGCATCCCTTTATGGGCAGTGTGAGGCATGAGTCCACATACCCAACAGTCAGATATGTTGACAACTAACTGGTGTTGGTGTAACAGCTGGATAAACGAATTATTTTGATACTCCATCCTTCTTATTTGTTCATGTGAGGAAAGGGCACTTATCTTGTGTTGAATTTTAGTGGGGCGAGAAGGTACAGAAGTAGGTAAAGGAACAGTTTTTAGTTGTAACACATGGACAATCCAACCTATACATGCTAGCAAAACACATAGAATCAGCAACACACACAAGGTTACGCCAAAACGACTACGTAATGATTTACGATATTTGGTTTGCATATTCTGTCTCCTATCTACCTGACGTGATGTACCATCCATCCTGGCTAGAAAAATGTGTCGCTCGCGGCAATCTTCCTCAATCACTTGGCTATTTGATAATCCTAAACCTAGCGGATCTTGACCATAAACCAGGTTCAGTCCAAGACTCCTACCGAGACCCTGCGACGGGGACAGATGGCACAAATACTATCTAAAAAAGGAAAAATAGTTCATTGGTGGCAAAAGTAACAAATGTTCAAGTCTTTGCTTCAGGTCTGGTCCTCAGGTTGTATCGTTTCTTTGTTGGAGTCGTTTGGTCCTGAAAGATTATTTCCGGATTAGTAGTGTTCACTTGTAGATGTAATGGGATGGTTCTTCGAAGAGTGTCATCACTTTCTTCCTCAGTCTGGGTGTCTTCCAGCCGTGCGTTACTAAATGGTACGAACCGGGGAATCTTGTCTCCTTCAGATTCACCTATGCCCTTGCGGACCCACTGGTCAAAAGGCAAGGGCAAGGGTACCTTTTTGCAATGTACTGCGTGGACCCAGTTTTTCTTGCCTTCTATCCTTACTGCTGTTCGCGTAGCCAGTAGATCCTGGCGAGGAGGCGACCAGCGAGGATCAAGATTTTTCTTTCGTTGAAAGTTCTTGGTGCAGACCCAATCTCCCGGTTTGATAGAGTGACCTGGTTCTGTTGAGGCCTCTGGCAGAGCACTTTGAACCTGTTGGCGAAGAACACTCAATTTAGCAGTCAAGTCATGAAGGTAATCAATAAGCATAGGGTACGGTATGTCTGAGTACTTCCTAGGGCGAGGAACTCCCCAAATATTGGCGGGGTGTCCGAATATCACTTCATATGGACTAAGTCCCATACGAGAGTGTACAGTAGTTCTGGTGGATAGTAAGGCCAATGGTAAAGCGTCAGGCCAGGCAAGACCTGTGCTGGCCTGAATCTTTGCCAATTTCAGTTTGAGAGTGCCATTGTAGCACTCTACCAAACCCTCTGACTGTGGATGGTTTGCCGCATGGAATTTCTGCCTAACACCAAGACCCGTACATACTTTCTGCATGATTTTGCCTACAAATTCACTTCCATTGTCACTCCAGACAATTCGCGGCAAACCGAATCTAGGAAAAAACTCTTTCAGTAATACTTTAGCAGTTGATACAGCTGTGTTATCTTTTAAGGGGTAAGCCTCTATCCATCTAGAGAATGCACATACTACCACCAGAACATACTTGAGATTGTTGCATCGATCCATGTGTATATAATCAATCTGTAATACTTCAAAGGGGTACGTAGGGGGAGAGAAATGGCCTGCAGGAGTTGGAGTACCCTTCCCTGGGTTATGCATAAAGCATATGATGCAATGTTTTACCACATTGTCTGCACATTTCGGAATTCCTTCATTTTGCCAAACTGGAGCCAGGAGTTTGCATATGCCTTTAGCACTAATGTGAGCTGGTCCATGAGCCATAGTCACTACAGGTAATACATATGCATCTGGCAACATCCATCGCTGATGCTCTGACAATTCTGTCCAACATCCATTCGAATCCAACATTCCCGTACTTTCCACTTACTCAATTATTTCTCTGTAGCCTCTTCCTGAATCGTTCTTACGCTCTCAATTATGTCCTCACACATTCCTCTTTCTGGGATCTGATTTGCAGGGCCTGCAACATACATGTGACTTGTGATGTCCCTAGCTGTGTTTTTCGCTACCTCATCTGCGAAAGCATTCCCGCGACCAATGTCGTCTGTGACTCTTTTATGCACTACACTTGATGATGGCAATTTGGGTAGGTAATGTGAGAGAGTCAAGAAGATCGGTGACCAACTGGCCATGCTGAATCTTCGTTCCATGGGAAGTAAAGAATCCTCTTTCCTTCCATAATCCACCAAAACTATGTGCCATGCCAAAAGCATATTGGCTGTCTGTGTAAACATTCACTCTTTTCCCTTTCGACAGCACACATGCTCTAGTCAAGGCTATCAATTCTGCAGCCTGGGCTGAATTGTATCGGATACTTGCTGTCTCCACTACTGTATGTAATGTGGTGACTGCATAGGCTGAGGTAGTCTCGCCATTGGGTAATTTGAAACAGGAACCGTCAACCCACAAGGTTCCATCCGGATCCTCGAGCGCAGTATCCTTTAAATCTATTCTTCCTTTTGTTTCTTCTTCTGTGCGAAGAAAGCAGTCATGATGATCCTGAGGATCTCTTTCATCTGGGAGTGGTAACAAAGTAGCTGGATTCAAGGTGTTACATCGCTTTATACGTATGTGGCTTGCTAAGAGAGTCAACTCGTAACCAGACAACCGAGCACTCGTGAGATGCTGTGTTTTAGTTCTATTCAATAAAGTGTCCACAGCATGTGGTACTATGACAGTGAGAGTGTGGTCCAATACTACTCCAGCTGATTGACGAATAGAGATTGCTGTCGCCGCCGTAGCTCTGAGACAGCTAGGTAACGCTTTAGCTACCGGGTCTAACGTAGCAGAAAAGTAGGCACATGGCCTCTGTTTGTCTCCAAATTGTTGTGTCAAAACTGATAATGCACAACCTTCTCTCTCATGGACATAGAGCGTGAAACATTTACTGTAATCAGGGGTACCTAACACAGGAGCAGAACACAGGGCTGATCGTAAGTCAGAAAAACTCTTCTGACATTCATCAGTCCATGGGAGTGGATGGGGCGTGTCTTTCTGTGTAAGTACTAATAAAGGTTTGGCCAATAAAGAGAAATTAGGTATCCATTGCCTGCAGTAGGAAGTAATGCCCAAGAAAGCACGTACTTCTCTCTGCGTCGATGGTACCGACATGTGCGTAATTGCTTCAATGCGTTTGGGGGTTAGTCCCCTTCCCTCCTTTAATAAGAGAAGACCTAAGTATGTAACTTCTTGGCACACGTACTGTAATTTAGAAGGTGATACCTTATGATTGAGATCAGACAAATGCCGCAACAATGCCACAGTCACATCTTTACACACATCCTTTGAATCAGTCGCGATCAACAAATCATCCACATACTGAATAAGAGTGGCTCCTGGAGGCAAAGGGAATGTATCAAGCTGTGATTTAAGAGCTTGACTATAAATGGATGCACTTTCACAATAGCCTTGTGGTGCTCTCTTGAATCGGAAGCTTCGGCCTCCTAAACAAAATCCAAAAATATCTCTGCTCTCTTTAGCAATAGGAATGCTGAAGAAAGCGTTCGTTAAGTCAATCACGGTGAACCAAGCTGCTGAAGCTGGTATCATCGTCAGTAAGGCTGTAATGCCTGGGACAACAGGGAACTGTGGTGAAACAATTTTGTTCACCTCTCGAAGATCAATCACAAATCTATAGACTGGTGGTTGAGAAGGATCAGTTTGCTTAAGAATCGGAAGAATAGGGCTGTTACACACATTTCCTCTTGTTTCTTCCACCACACCCTTCTGGACCAAATCTTGAACAATAGCCAATAATGCTTTTTCACCTTCATTGGAAATCTTATACTGAGCTATACGTGGCAGTTTAACATTAGGCTTGAGAGTGACAACATATGGTGGAATCGCAAGACGACCCACATCATTCGGACCCGTAGCCCAAAGACTTTCAGGAAGAGATAGTAATTCAGGTGGAAACTTATCTCTAGACAGATGCATTGATGATGTCAGTTTCTTACCTAGTGTAAGATACACACCAGAAGGGGAGCAGTGTAACGTGGCATGTAACTTTTTTTTAACAGATCCAAACCCAATAGATTCTCACCACAACCAGTTGTAAGGATAAGTGATGCTTCCAGGTCATATGGACCAATCGAAACAGGTAAAGGGCAAGAGACTGGGTTACGAACTGGGGCGCCGGAAAATCCTACAGATGTGTTTATTAAGCCAGACCAAGGTGCCCCAGGGAGTTTAGAATGAATAATAGGACTTCTCATTGCACCAGTATCTAAAAGAAATGGCTCTGAAATACCCATTGCATTGACAGGGACATAAGGACCATTCTGATCTACTGGAATTGATACTACTCCCTTACTTTGTCCATGGCTGGCCTATGCATTTTGGAAACTTTCGTTGCCGTCTTCAACATAATAGTCACTATAATATTGTGTAGACTGGACTCTCTGTTGGTCAAAAGAATTCACAGCGTTAGGGGAGGGAAAGGAACGCTTCTCTTGGAGGGACGTACCTCTACCTCTACCCCTGGAGACTGACTGGAAATTACCACGGCCTCGTGGGACAAACACTCCATTATTACGTTGGAGCAAAACTGGACAATTACTCTTAAAATGTCCCTCTTCCTTACAGTAAGCGCATTGGTTTGGACCTAGCATGGATCGGGGTACATAATGTTCGGGCTTCTGAAACACTTTCTGAAACTGTGGGGGCTGAGAAGACTGGTGCTGAGCAGGACGTGGAGGATAAGCCTGCTGTAAAAGAACCTTTGTTTTTAAATCTTTTTCTTCTCCTGCTTATCTTTCTCTTCCTTGTCCCTGTTTTCATAATATTGTGCTGTAGCCAATATTTTAGCAGTAGAAGAAACAGCCCATGCACTCTCGGAACTTTTTAATTTATTCGATAATTCGGGAAGCAAGTTAAATACGAACTTGTCCACAAATAAGCGTTGTCCACCTTCAGTGCTCATATCCTGGCCGCTATGATCCAGAAAGGTCTCCTCAAAACGAGTGAAGAAATCGGAGACGCTCTCGTCTTTCTTTTGCTTACAGGCGGTTAACTTATCCCAATTTACTCGTACTGAAGGCATAAGAGTCTTCATTAAATCAATGATTCTACCAGGAAGTGCTGTAATCAGATCATCAGGCTTTGCGCCGCCAACTTGTGCTGTGTCAGCAGCTCTAATAGCTGCCCAAACACCACCTAGTTCGGCAGCATGATCTTACCTACGAATTTTTGCCCATATTGCTTGTGGAACAACATTCCCAAATAACAAATCAATGTCAGCTAAGTTCATAAGGCAAGCCTCAACTGTCTGGGATAGCTCCTTATAATAGCCAGCAGGATTTTTATGTGTGTCTGGAAGTGTTTGTTTAAGGGCTAAAACTTCGGCTCTTTTCCAAGGTTCATGTACCCATATACGCTGGAAATGAGCAGCCACCGGCTGAGCACCACCCACCGCCTCTCTCCATACTGGGGGGACTTCACGCATTGGCTAGTGTTTAGTTTTGTCAATGAGATCAGTTTCGGGGAGTTTTGGAGAGAGAAATGAAGTCCTAAATTCAATCAGCATAATCACCGCTTTCTCAACGTCTGCTCCTACTATAAAACCTTTATCAAAATCGGCTTGGAGCTTCATCAGTTCCATAGGAGCCGTGTCTAATTCCATATCGTCCCAACCCCTAATGAGAGTGTCGCACATTACGTCAAAAACATATCTTTGAATGGGCTCTGTCCATTGACAGAAGGTGCTCAAAATATCCCGTGCACTATATATTGGACCTTTCTCAATCCATTTACGGGCGAGGGAACCTAATACTGCTTTTTCTTCCGTAATAGGAAGCTGACAACGAGATTGTCGTCTAGAAAAAGACGGAGACAGATTCAGAGCTCCAATTAAGGGAGAAAAGAAACTTGTGACAGTATTTTGAGTCTCCTCGGTGTACCTGGAGAGTTTCTCACCAGAGCAGGGGATAGAGAGGAATTTAAAGGAGATGGAATAACAGGAGGAGAAAACAAAGGCTGGGGAAGAAGTGAAGTATTATTTAGCTGAGCAGGTCGCTGAGCAGCTGCTGGCTGGGCCATAGGAGGTGCATTAGGAGTTTGCACATAGGGTGGAGGAGAATTCAACAAACAAGACATTAAAGGGTCTTCCTCTATATCTTTACTCTTCTCTGAAGGGGAAGTAGGCAACACCGGATAGCATCTATCTACTGCCATGCGATGTTGTCTCTCTGATACCTTCCTAGCAGAATCTACTTCATTATTTCTGAACTGCTGGGCAGCCTGTAAAATCGACATATTTTTATCCTTTTGATCTCTTCTTGCTTGTTTCATTTCTTTCTGTTTGGCTTCCTTTCGCCAAAGGCGGAACAAGTCAAACATTGCCGGCCGGGCTTTTCTTCTAAACAAAGTGGTTTCTAAATTGTCTAATATATTGGGCTCAAAACTGCCATTTTGTGGCCACTGTAAAACACCGTCTCTTCTGGTATATCGGACCCATGTTTTGTTCAAAGTAATGGGGCCAATACCATGTTTCGAATAGAGCTCATAAGTGGGAGTTCCAACCGGAGGAATCGGACAAGAGTCCTCGAGCTGGGAGTCCCTAGTACAACCTAAGCAACAAAATCGACGAAACTTACGTAGACCAGGCATCGTTATTTCTCTGGACTATTCTACAATCTTCAAAAAAAGGGGGGGTGTCAATTCTTAACAAAAACAGCACAAACGTATTCGCCCCTTGGCTTCAATTATTGCAACAATTGAAATACAAAAAGGGAACTCAAAGACCCAAAAAACTAAATTTGTGGGAGCGACCCACCAATCAAATACTTAACTAAGTATCTTCTTACGCCAACCGGAGGTCCGTCTATTGTCTCGCTCTATCAAATCGTCACAAAAACCGGGGCCAAGGCAGGACGACAGTCAGGGCAGCAGTCGCAGCAGCCGTCTGAAAGGAGAAGCCACGCCGCAAAATCCTTCGGTCCACTTCCGACATACAGGGGTCAATCACGTGGGGCGCCTCCTCCGGATTTTCCTTGCGGGGCCCCTCACGATCCTCTGGCTGCACCGCTACCACTGAAGCCGTCCCTTCGTGGTCGCCATTTGAGGAACCTGACCATTAAGGGCCAAGCGGCGCAGAGTACGCCTGAAATCTTCTAGTTCTCCTGCCTTGCAATACAGAGACACTGGACACTCTGTCTGGCGTGAAAGATCGAGTTTTATTAGCTGCAGCTAGGACAGTTGTCCGTGAAGTCACACAGGGATGGGTTCACAAGAGACTGCTCCTTGACCTCCGTGGCGCACAAGCTTTTATACAGTGAAATACAATGGATACAATGGATAACCAAAAACATATAGAATTTGAGACATCGACAAATGTCACCAACAATGGTTTAAGCTAAAAACTGACTCGGGTTCCAGGTGATGTTTGTTGCTGGCCCCTTTAAGCAAATTGCAAAGAGAATCCGCATGATACAGTTTACAAGGAGAGAAAACATGGTTGTATGTTCTAGAAGGACAGTCGTGAAACCAGAGAATGCATGAGATGTGTAGCGAAGGGCAGTAGATAAGATAAGCGAGAGGAAAGAATGGTGTGAGCTAACAGATAGTTTGGGCGGGGGTTATCCAGTTCAGACATGAATTAGTGTATTCGGCCAGACCCTGACACTGGTTAATAAACACGGGACGACAGGCTACCTGAAACACAAGGGCAGAACTGACAAAAACATCTCGTTTACCAGCTGCCTGAGTGAGGGCAACCTAAGATGTCGGAAAACACAAGATGGAGTCTGGGTGCGATCGAGAAACGACAAATTTCAGAACCTCACTAGTGAGTGCTGAGGCCCAATCTTATCCAATCGGGATAGGGGTCCTCCGGTTGGTGGCTGCTCATGAGCAGGCCACGAGGTTGTGGGAGCAAAGCTCCTGGTGTTAGGCTCAGGGCAAAGGGGCATCCGAGTTAGCACCCAAAGTACACCCGCAGCGGCGCAGGGGCGGTTGGGTGCAGGGTGCTGTTTCGGCGTCAGGTGCCTTGTTGATTTCAATGGGATTTCTCTGATTCAACAAAGACTGCAGGCTCAGGGACAAAGATCTTCTGGAGGTGACCACCAGTTGGAGAGGTACGATGGAATGACTGGGGATGCTGGGACACCATCGGTTGGGCCACCCAAGGCCGTGGGATGTCGGGTACAGGGGTGTCTTTAGGCATCGGGTTTTCTTACCAGCTCCGGTCGCAGTCAGGGGGATCCTCCAGAAAGGGGCTACAGGCGTTGACTGGAGATTCGAGGCAGGTCAGAGATACCAGATCTCAGATCAGGATCGCCGGGGAGACCTCCTCGTGGTTTTGGGTCCACTTGAACTCAAGCCGTGGGCGTCGCATGCAGAGTGATGCAGACTCATGGTTTTGGCCAGGGCCAGAGTCTGTGGGTGAGCAAATCCAGTGCTCACAGGAGACAAAATCTTGGGTTTGGAAGGCAGAGCAGGTCCTTCTGGTTCTGGAGGCTGCTGGCTGCCAGACACACCGGGTTTGAGGTGCGGACATCAACACGGCTTCTTGTCTGAGGAGGCAAGGTTCAGGGTTGCCCTTAAATACTAGATTAGGGGTGTTACGGGTAAGTAAAGGTTGGGACCAATGGGTCCCTTACTTGGGGTGGACCCGGCAGCGTATGGGTAGGTCCACTGACGACCTTGCGGTTGGCGCCACAACACTGGAATTACCAGGTGTCCAAACCTGCCGGGAGTCGATGGTGTGAGTTACCAATCTAACTAGGGTTGGCCATCATACTTACAGGTACCACATTTAAGGTGCTTCCTGTGGTCTATCATGGTTGATTGTCTAGAGAACCACAATAGTGTAGATAGACAGTTTTTTAGGTCCTGATGAATTACAGCCAGATCTTATGACACTAAGGCAAGAAACATGTTGACCACATAGTAGAGCGCGGTATCCTGATGCATCATATCAGGAGTGCACCACTTTTTTAACTAGGTTGAAAGCCATATTCATTAAAATTATTCTGTCTGGACTTCCATCTCCTGTTTTAACTTTTGCACGGTCCATTGTGCCTCACTCCACACATCTATACCTTTAGGCCCCTCACACCCATAGCACCAAACAGCGAGGAATAAAAGATCTCCCCCAAAGAGCCCCTCATAGGAGGCCCGTCAGGTATTGCAGCGCCGACCTGACGAGGAGCAAGCCCTATGATGAAGTGTAACTGCAACAAATGATGGACGGAATGCTGAGTGATTCAAACACTCTCCCTGAGTCAAGAGATCTGGGTTAAATCCATCGTCGCTTTGCCCACTACACCCCCCCCCCATTTTGGACCCAGCCATATGCAAATCAGTCTTGACCCTGTGCCTCATGGGAACAGTCCAGACCAAACTGCCAAGCCAGGTCCTCCCTGGACCAGAAACAAGCATCCTGGGATCGGTTTTGGGGTATGTCACCCTTCATCAGCCAGGCTAGCTTGAATCCAGTGGCACAGTGAGCACGGGACCCACGTCTGGGCATACCCGTCCCACTTAGGGTGACAAGTGTAACTGCAACAAGTGATGGATGGAATGCTGAATGATTAAAAAATTCTCCCCCAGTCAAGAGAGCTGGGTTAAATCCATCATTCTTTTGCACACTACGCCACCCCAGTTTGGACCCAGCCATATGCAAATCAGGCTTGACCCTGTGCCTCATGGGAACAGTCCAAACCAAACTGCCAAGCCAGGTCCTCCCTGGACCGGAAACAAGCATCCTGAGACCGGTTTTGGGGTATGTCACTCTTCATCAGCCAGGCTAGCTTGAATTCAGTGGCACAGTGAGCAAGGGACCCACGTCTGGGCATACCCATCCCACGTAGGGCGAAAGTGTTACTGCAACAAATGATGGACGGAATGCCGAATGATTTAAAAATTCTCCCCCTGTCAAGAGATCTGGGTTAAATCCATTGTTATTTTTCCCACTACGCCACTCCAGTTTGGACCCAGCCATATGCAAATCAGTCTTGGCCCTGTGCCTCATGGGAACAGTCCAGACCGAACTGCCAAGCCAGGTCCTCCCTTGACTGGAAACAAGCATCCTGGGACCGGTTTCGGGGTATGTCACCCTTCATCAGCCAGGCTAGCTTGAATCCAATGGCACAGTGAGCAAGGGACCCACATCTGGGCATACCCATCCCCCTTCGGGTGAAAAGTGTAACTGCAACAAATGATGGACAGAAGGCTGAATGATTCAAACATTCTCCCCCAGTCAAGCTAGTTGGGTTAAATCCATCGTTCTTTTGAAGCATGACACCCAGATGGCTGGCTGGGGGTGTGAGGGCCCTAATTCCAAAAGGAGGAATCCTCCTTTCCTCCCGCCAGTAAGTGAGGATATTTCCTCACTTAGCTGACCTTGCTCCCCTAGCCCTGTTAGGAACTGCATACCTATTTTGTTTGACTTCATTTGGGCGTGTCTGCTGGACTTCGAAAAAGCCCTCAGTCCCCCTTTCTTGGTTAATTACACCCCCTATTATGCTACCCTCCAGTGGGAGGGAGGCAGATGCCTCTCTCTGGTTGGCTGGGTCCCCCCATCTGCAAGATGGCGGGGACTGAGAGTTGTGCTGCACCTCACCTCACCTGAGTGGTGGGGCTGGCAAACGTGGGCACACCTCCCTTCCTCACTTGTTTTTCCCGCCGATTCTCCCACCCAAAGTGTGGGTCAGAACCGGTGGGAGCCAGTTGCTGGGAGCAGCAAAGGACTGTGGTAGCTCACAAAGGCGGCAAGCCTTTGAAGCCTCCCCTTCGTGGACCCTGCCCACCCTGGGGGAGGAGGTTTGGCACCTCATCCCAGGATGTGCATTGTTTCAGACCCCATGAGAGCAGCAGGCTCTCGATCCAGGGGTCCAGAAACATGTCTGTGGTGGCAGCTGGCGAACAGTCACTCAGCCAGGACACTAGAGTTAGATAGTTTTTCAGGGGGCATCTCTAAGATGCCCTCTGAGTGCATTTTTCAGTAAATCCCACACTTGTATCAGTGTGGGTTTAATGTGCTGAGATGTTTGATACCAAACTTCCCTGTTTTCAATAAAACCATTATGGTACTGTTGATTTTGTAATGACAAACTACCAGCACCATATACTCTTAATGGCATTACTGCACTTACAATGTCTAAGAATTGACTTAGACACTGTAGGGGTACAGGGCTCATGCACCTGTACCCTCACCACTGGTATAGTGCACCCAGCTAGAGGGGTGGCTGACCTATGCCCAGGCAGTGGGTTGTAGGCATGGCACACAGGGATGTGTGCCATGTCGACTCTTCACTTTGTTCTGCACCAAAACACACAACCTGCAATGGCAGTGCATGTGTGTAAAGGTACAGGGCCTTTAAGGGTGGCACTATAAGTGCTGCAGCCCTTAGAGGCCTTCCCTAGCCACAGTGCCCTTGGTACCTATGGGTCCATTTACAAGGGACTGACATGTGGCCAAAGAGTGCCATTTGGGTTTTGTCTTAATGCAGTTTTAGGGAAGGAACATAGGCCCTGGGTACCTGTTTTGCAGGATCCCAGGGCGGACCCAGTCAAAGTACATCAGCAGTTTGGCAAAAGTTGGGGTCAACCATGCAAAAAGAGGGCACTTTCTTACAAACACACAACCGAAATATGGACCTTTTGAGCAGCGACACACCCGACATCCTTTTCATCACAGAGACCTGGCTTAACCCCTCATTGGCACCCGACATCACTACGACAATCCCAGTGGGCTACAAGATTGTTTGACGGGTCCATCTTCACAAGCCAGGAGGAGGAGTCTCTCACATCTACAAGGAATCCTTCAAATGCACAACATCTACAGAGAACACCACCTCCTTTTTTGGAACACCTGCACTTCAAGCTTCAATTTTTCAGAAATTCACCCTGAATGAAACCGCCACCTTCCGACTGCCCAGACCACGAGCCTCCTTTACCAACCTCCTCACCGACTTTGTTGTTGTGCTCACCATCAAAATCAGGGCCTACTTACTCCTTGTTGACCTCAACTTTCACCTGGAAGACCTTGAAAGCCTGAACAACATCAGATTCACTCAGTTTGTCACAGAACCAACACACTCCGCAAGACACACACTGGATCCCATCTTCACCACATGAAATAGCATCAAATAAAAAATCCACTACACAGCTCAGATCGACCGACCACTCCATCACCCACTTCCAAATCAATACACCTCAAGTCAACACCCCTACCAGGTTCAGCACTCCAAGCCGCAGGGGGGCAAAATCAGAGAAGCAGACTGGCTCAGCGTCCTCAGCACTGATCAGCCTAGCCCCACAGACAACCTTGACCAGGACTTCAAGAACTTCAATAACTGGATGAAGAACTGCACAGACTCCCTCACACCCATCAAACCCAACAAGCATAGTAGATTAAACAAGTAGGCCAACTGGTACACAGAAGACGTCCGAGACACCAAACGAGACTGTAAACAGCTAGAAAGGAAATGGAGAGCCAGCCATGGCACCACAGACAGAACTACTTACAAGGCTGCACTCAGATGCTATCACCATCAAAATCGAGACACAAAAAAAAGGCACTAGTGGACCGTATCAAAGGAAGCTCCAACCGCTGCAAGGAGATCTTCTTGATCAAGAATTTTACTTTCCTTAGCCACTAACAACAATATTGCTGCCTCCCAACAACTCTGCGACAACCTATCCAACTTCTTCCACAGCAGAATCACAAACATCTACAGCAACTTTGCACGCCAACCCAACCCCAGAGAACTCATCGCTAACCTACTCACCACCAACCAAGATGCCCATGACGAGACTATCTCATCATGAACCCCACCCACTAATGCAACGCCCGGCACAGGAGGGGAAAAGGGCGTGGCACTGAAGGGGTTAAGAAGCCCACAGCCAACCCGAATCAACTGAGCAACTTCCGACCCATCTCCCTGCTCCCTTAACAAGCCTATGTGATTGAAAAGGCCAAAAAGAAGAAACGAACAAGACACCTCAAACGACACCATCTTCTAGACAAAACACACTCTGAATTCAGAAAGTAAAATGGCACTGAAACAGAATTCATCAAGGCCACTGACAACATTCAAAACATCCTGGACTGAGGAGAAACAGCAGCCCTCACTTGCTCGACCACTCAGAGGCCTCCCACTACACCCTCAACAGAAGACTCTACAAGCTTGGTAATACAAGGATCAGCTCTCAGATGGAACAGTTTCTTCCTACGGGAAGAACCCAAAGAGTCAGGCTGACACCCTTCACATCAGAGAGCAAGAAACTGATATGCGGTGTCCCACATGGATCACCGCTCAGCCCCCCTCTTTTCAACATATACATGACACCGCACACCAACATCACCCTATCAGAAGACATCACCGTCATCTCTTAAGCCGATGACACCCAACTCATCCTCTCCCTGACGGACAAGACAAACACCACCAACTTCACCAACTGCATGACCATGGTAGCAGACTGGATGCGAACCAACTGCCTGAAGCTCAGCTCCAACAAGACGGAAGTACTGGTCTTCGGCTACAAGACCTCCCCCATGGGATTCCACCTGGTGGCCGTCGGAGCTAGGACCAACATTCATAGACCACGCAAGAAATCTAAGGATCATCCTACTTGACAAGCTCAACATGGTGGCTCAAGTCAGTACAGTGTGCAACTCCTGCTTCCACATCCTATGCATGCTGCGAAAGATTTTCAAATGGTTGCCTCAGAACACCAGATGGACCGTCCCACAAGCATTCATCACCAGCAGGCTGGACTACGACAACACTCTCTATGCCGGAATCTCCAAACAACTCTTACACAGACTCCAGACCATCCAGACTGCAGCCGCAACAACTCATACTCTACCTCCCACATCTCACCACACCTTAGGAAGCTTCACTGCATACCCATTAACAAGTGCACCCAATTCAAACTACTCATGCACACATACAAAGCCCTACACAACGCAGTGACCAGAATACCTGAATAGCCACATACACTTTACCAACCCACCAGATACCTACTCTCTGCCTCGCTCTCACTCGCACACAATTCCACATCTGCAAAAGCAAAACTGGAGGTCATTCATTCTCCTACATCGCACCCAAGACAAAGAACGACCTCCCTCAACACTTCATGAGTTCCGCAAGAATAATCTGGGGCCAACACAGTTGGCAAACTATCTTAAGCCATATTTCCCAGTAAGGTCCCTTAGGTCAGCTGAGCTTGGAAATCTTGTGGTCCCTAGAGTAAGCAGGGCCAGGTGGAGTGGCAGGAGTTTCACTATAACAGCCAAACTGTGGAACTCTCTGCCAACCTCGCTTAAAAAAAGAGACTAACGTGCTCAAATTTAGAAAGGGCTTAAAAACATGGCTCTTCAAAGCTTACATTTTATTCCACTCCAGTCAGATCTGTACGTTCTGAGGGCAGTGCCTAGATACCTTAGGGTATCTGTCACACTTTACACATTTATCATCATCAAGAAGCTAAAGAGCTGGTTCTTCATATAAGCATCTTCGGACCAGAGACCTACAGACCTACCCCAAGTGCCTGGATACCCTCTCGGGTGATTATTGCACTATACAAATCAACATAACATACCATGGTACCTTGGTCTAAGCTATGCTCACCCCCTCCGGTCAACTGACCTCAGGCCAGACGGCATAAACCAGCCCCTCTGGCCTTGACTTTTGACAAAACGCCCATAGCCTAAAAGCCTTGTGGTGCAGGCATCCAAAAGTAGTCAATTGGAATGTTTTTCCTTTGTACCCCCGCATACGCAGTCAAAACATATTGATGCCTTTGGCAAGAAAATTTGTTTTTGAGCGATCTCAGATTTATGATCTTTGAATGCAGTATACCCTCAGAGTTGGTCCACACAGACCTTATGAAACATGGCCAGTGTGATATTGTTTGCCATCCAGGAGACCTCAGAGCTTCACTGTCCCACATGATCCAAGACAGACAGGATGCTTTAAAATATGTGTTGCATGTGCCCTGCACACCACTAACTGCAGAAGCTGTGCTATTGGCACCAGCGTGGTGCTTATAAAGCACACCTGGATGCAATTAACTGGGTTTTGAGGGGATGTCCAAGTGTCCCTCATGGACAGGCCCCTAAATTGGTCTAGACTATTCAGAGAAAAGGCTGACTCTGCGCTTCAGCAATGTAAAGATCTTTGAGCCACAGCTGGACCTTTGAGGTTATTTTCCCAGCCAGAAAATTCCATCAGCATCATAAAAATGTTAGGGGCTCTCCCAGAGGCCTAGCTTACCAATAGCATCAACATTCCCTTCTGGTACATCAGAAGACTCTGCCCTTTCAAGGGAGACGGCGTAGTGGCTTCCAAAGCCATTCACAGCAGCAGAGATTTCAAACTTCCAACTCCTCCTTCTCTGCTGCAGCTGTTCCCAAACTTTTTTTGTCCTCCCAGGCCCACAACCAGCTGGTAGAGAGCAGAATACGATATTTCCTACCTGGCTGGAAATCCATCATATGAGATCAAAAGGATTTACAAATTGTTCACTGGAACTATGTCCTCTTTTTTTTATTTCTTCCCCACTTCTTATTGCCGTTTGAATTTATCTTGATGCTAAAAGTCAATCTCCTGTCGGCCAAAATCGCCATCAAGCAGGTGGCAACCTTGGAGACAAGCGAGTGGAGCTATTTGCACTACTTCCTCGTAATAATAAAATACAGTTGATGGACAGAATGCAGAACAATGTCATACATTCACCCCAGAACAGAGATCTGGGCCTAAATACATTGTTTTTTTGCTCACCATACCATTTGACCCTGTGCCTCACGGGAACAGTCCAGCCCGAACTGCCAAGCCTGGTCCTCCCTGGACTGGAAACAAGCATCCTAGGACCGGTTTCGGGGTTTCACCCCTCTTCAGCCAGGATAACTTGATTCCACTGGCATGGAGAGCACAGGACCCACGTCTAGGCATACCCGTCCCACTCGGGGTGACAAATGCAAAAACAACAGTTGATGGACAGAATGCAGAACAATGTCATACATTCCCCCAGTACAGAGATCTGGGCCTAAATCCATCGTTTTTTTGCTCAACATGCCAGTCCAATTTGGACCCAGCCATATGCAAATCAGTCTTTACCCTGTGCCTCATGGGAACAGTCCAGCCCGAACTGCCAAGCCAGGTCCTCCCTGGACTTGCAGGATCACGGGAACTGGCTGGCTTCTCTGGACTTGCAGGACATGTATTTTCATTTACCTATCCTGCAGTCTCACAGATGCTACATGCAGTTCACAGTAAGGTCAGAATATTTCAAATATGTTGTGCTGCACTATGGCCTCACTTTGGCCCCTTGGGTGTTCACGAAAGTGATTGTGGTGGATGCAGCTTATCTTGGAAAGGTGGGTATGCATGTATTCCAATACCTTGGCAACTCATTGCTCAAGGCAGGCTTGGCAGTTCGGGCTGGATTGTTCCCATAAGGCACAGGGTCAGACTGATTTGCATATGGCCATGTCTGAACTGGGGTGGCGGAGTGAGCTAAAGAATGATGATGGATTAAAACCAGATCAGTTGACTGGGGGTGAGTGTTTGATTTGCTCAAACGCTCCGTCCAACATCCCCTTTGGTATCACCACCTCCAAATAATGGCCAGACAATTGATCTCCCTGGGGTTTTCCATTAAAGAGCTATGGTCACACCTGAGCCCTTGACAGAGGATTCCCTTCATTGGGGGCTCACCTGTACACTGTAGCATTCAGTGCCTTTCTACCTTTAGTGCCATTAACCCATATGCTGAATATGCATTATACAAATAGAAAAACGCATAATATATCCAACATAGCAAGTTCTGGTTAATCCTGGATCTAGGTGAGGTTTTTAGGTTTCTTAATGAGGTCTTAAAGTTTCTTGGGCTTTTAGCCTCATGCATCCTCCTTCTCCCCTATACTTTATGGCACATGCAAACTCTGCAATGGAACCTAAGATTTCAGTGGGCCCTTCACTGGGTTTGCTTCTCCCGTTCTGTCTGAATCGCACAAGAGGCTGCTCAGGACCTCATGCGGTGGAAGGCAATTGCTGACCTGATATTTGGCAGGCCAACCTCCATTTCCCACCCAGATGTTACATGTGTAATCGAGGTGTCATTACTAGGTTGAAGAGGCCATCTGGGAGAGTGGATATCAGTGTACTCTGGACTCCAGTGGAGAGCCAGCTCCACACCAGCCTTTTGGAGCTTAGGGCACTCTGCCTGAAATTACAGCTTTCTTACCAACCATCTAGGGAAAGCTGGCACGCGTCCTAACAGACAGCATCAGTGTCATGTGGTACTGGAATAGGCAAGGTAGGGTGGGGTCCTGGATCTTGTGCCAAGAGGAGGTACACCTGTGGGGGTGGCTGGACCAGCAGATCTTTTTGATATCCAACCAGCTTTCAGGGCACCTGAAGACCAGAGGAGACAAGCTGACAAGACTTCTACTAGAAGGCTGCAAGTGGTGTCCCTATCCCTAGGTGGTGTAGGGAATCTTCGATTGGGGGGGGGGGGCTATCCTTGGCTAGATCTGTTCGCCACAGTCGAACATGCCAGTCAGTCAAACATGCAGTGTCAAAACCTCTACACACTGGAGTTTACTCCAGAAAAGTAATTTGAGACACATTCTGACTGTGAAGTGAGACAGGTTCCTGACACTACACCTGCTGCAACAAGTTTTAAGGAAAGTCGGGGCAGATCAGGCCCACGCTGTCAGATTCGTCAGCGCACGCCGGCCAAGAATTGAGCAGCGATGGGAAAACTTGCGAGGGACTACATTTCCCGATGGGCAGTGCGGGAGGCGCGCTGCGTAACGATCGCCACGCCCCCCACAGTGCGTCAAAAGGCGAAAGGTCGCCTCACACGGAGCCGATAATTCTTCGACCCAGGAGACGAGACGAGGTAACGCGGAGTGGCGAAACCTTCGAACGAGCTCATCACCCAGGTAGCGGCCCGTGTTTGCCAAAGGTTCGCCGAGACCGAGGTAGGAGTACTTTGGCAGAGTTCCCCTCGGGGCTCGGCCCATCACAGTCGGAGACACGCTCTTCGAACAACCCGAG
Source organism: Triturus cristatus (assembly GCF_964204655.1). NCBI lineage: Eukaryota > Metazoa > Chordata > Amphibia > Caudata > Salamandridae > Triturus > Triturus cristatus. Next base: position 198,701,947 of record NC_140586.1, on the reverse strand, counting down.
ATACCCTGATCCGCCCCTCTGTTGGAGAGACCGGTTGGTCTCATGCAGGGGAGCGACCGTGTGTGTAAATAGTTACTAAGCTCACGGGGCGCGACTCGCTGTCAAAGTCAGGCAGTGCAAGAGCCCGAGACAGCACCGAGCATAACGCGAGCGAGTGTGTTTGTGCGTGGATGCGAAAGACATTTCAGAAGCCTAGGAGTGCAGCAAAGCTTCTAGGAAAGTGAGCGAAGCGTGCTCCAGCCTCCCTGACTTCAGTTACCTGGCAGACGCTAGCAGTGTGCAACAGCACCACACGGTGGCCAGGCTTCCTCTTTGATTTCTTCTGCTTATCTCCCTAGACATATGAGAGAGTCTGGATAGAGGGGTGGTCACAACGCAGATGGCATGGAATAAGCTGGGCTATGACAAGTGGGTATTGCTCAACAAGAAGTAATATGGTGTGTGGGTGCATATGTATGTCGATCCCTGTCATTCTCCATATGTGTGATTTTCCTTGTCATTTATACTAGTGCCTGCAACTAAAAGACCACGGCCTGTAGCTCTCCCCCATATGTTCGGGCATACCTTATTTTTCTTTACAGGTGAGAGGGCAAGCTAGAGTTAACACACTACTGTTGAAAAGGTACTGCCTGTGGTTCACGCTGAAAGCGGAAACAAAACGTCTTATGCTGTGTTTTGTTGTCTCTTTTGCCTTCACAGATCTCCCTCCCTGCAGTCCCCACCCTTTCCTTCCCCCGCTCGATCACCCCAAAAGTCCGTGATTTCCCTAGCCGGACTTGGGGTCATCCAGAGGTGGGCCCCCATAGAGCATCAACACAGCCCCGGGGACATCGGAACGAGGAACCTGACAGAATTATCGGCCCAAGAATTCTCTTATCCCCCTGGTTGTGTTGAACGCTTGCCATGGCTACCTTAGACGACGTGATGGCTACGTTAGCGCAGATGCAGGTAGAGTTAGCGGCCTCACGACAGGAAACAGCGTCCTTGCACTCTTGTGTCGACTATATGCAAAGGAACCCGTTTAGCATGGGTAGCCCGTCTTCCCCTACGTCTTTAGTGGTAGAAGTTCCGGCAGCCATTCCCCTGGCCCCCCCCGAGAGGTTCCATGGTGATCGGAAAAAGGTCCAGGTGTTCATGACTCAGGTATTACTCCATTTTACTTGTAAACCCAAGATGTTTGTCACAAACCAGGCCAGGGTCGCGTTTCTTATTTCATACCTGGGGGCGAAGCTGCCCAGTGGGCCGTCACAATCGTGAGAAACGACGACCCTCTGCTCTACGACTGGGACGCATTCCGCATGGCCTTCGAGAAAACATTTGATCGACGAGCCGAGACGTTCTCGGCGGACAAGGATCTATTGGAGCTGAAGCAAGGCTCTCTGGATCTGGTGAGCTACCTGAACAACTTTCGACGACTAGTGGCTGAAACTGATTGGCCGGAAGCCAAACAGTCTGTCATCTTTTACCATGGCCTCACCGAAGAGCTGAAGGACGTCCTGGCACAAATTGATCCTCAACCCAGTACTTGTACGGCCCTCATCGAGTTAACGCTGCGGTTGGACCATCGCTTAAGGGAGCGGAAAGGAGAGCCTACCCGCAAAGAAAGGGGTACTCCGTGGAGTGATCGTACCGGACCTCCGGAGAAGCCCCCCTCAAAAAACGAACCTATGGAAATCGGAGCAGTGAGGGCCTCGCTAACCGTGAGCGAAAGGGATCATTGGCGCAAACAAGGATTGTGCTTATATTGTGGCAAGAAAGGCCACTTCATCAGAGAATGCCCCGTAAAACCGGCATTTGGAAGGCCACGTCTCGGCCAGATGGCAGCAGTGACAACGGATAAAGGGGAGGAAAACTGCCGTACCTGAAACCGGAAGGAGGGAAGGTTTCAGGGAAACATACTATCCCTTCAGTGGACTTTTCTTCCTTTAGGGAAAAAGAGCATTTTTTTATAACCCTGCAGATAGACATCAATAACGTGCTCCTACCGGTCCGAGCCATGGTTGATTCAGGAGCCACGGGTTGTTTTATGGATAAACAGGAGGCCAACAGACTTGGCGTACAGCTCCTTCTTAAAGCCTCCCCTGAACTGGTCTACGCTGTGGATGGAAAAGAATTGGAGTCAGGCCCCATACGATATCACACAGCGGAGTACGAACTCACATATGAGGGGTATCATCGTGAATGGGCATCATTCAACGTCATCCTCGCCCCGCAGTACGGGATCATCCTCGGACTCCCGTGGCTACAGAAACATGAACCAAGGATTCACTGGGCCTCGAAGACCCTCCAGCTGAGGTCAGCATTTTGTCAAGAGCATTGTAACCGTGAACCGGGTCATCCGGCGGCGGTGCTAGCCATCATGCATGGGGTTGCCACTGCGGCCGAGAAAGAGACAACACTACCGGACTGCTACCTCTCCTTCCAAGAGGTATTCAGCGACAGTAAGGCAGAAGAACTCCCTCCACATAGGGAATTTGACTGTCGGATTGATCTGGTGCCCGGGGCAGTGATACCCTGCGGGCGTATATACGCTCTAACCCTTCCTGAAAACCTGCACCTATGAGCCTACCTAGACAAATACCTGGAACTCGGCTTTATTAGTCCGTCAAGGTCACCTGCGGCATCACCACTTTTCTTCATTCCGAAGGCCAATGGTGAATTGAGGTGTTGCATCGACTTTCGAGCGATCAACGCAATCACAGTGAAAAACCGATACCCCCTCCCGTTGATCCCGGTTCTCTTGGAGCAGGTGAGAGCTGCAAAGATATATACCAAGTTGGATCTGAAAGGAGCGTATCACCTCGTGCGTATGCGCGAAGGTGACGAATGGAAGACGGCATTTAAGACGCGGTATGGGCTGTTCGAATACCTCGTTATGACCTTTGGGCTCTGTAACGCCCCTGCCGCCTTTCAATTTTTTCTCAACGAGGTGTTGCGTGACTTCCTGGACGTCTTCGTAGTCGTGTATATAGACGACATTCTCGTCTATTCCCTCACGGAAGAGGAACACACAACCCATGTACGAAGAGTACTACACGCCTTGTCCGCAAACCATTTGTTCTGTAAACTCACAAAATGTGAGTTTCATGTAACAACCGTGGAATTCCTCGGTGTAATGCTGACCCCTTCTGGACAAGTGATGGCCGAGAGGAAGGTGAAGGCGGTGAAGGACTGGCCCCGTCCACAGAACGTGAAAGACATACAAAGCCTACTAGGATTTGCGAATTTCTATAGGCGATTTATACAACATTTCTCCAACACCGTCGCCCCTCTGACCAAGTTGACCCGAGTCAAGGTTCCCTTCGTTTGGACGGCAGAAACCCAGGAGGCATTTGAGCGATTGAAGCAAGCATTTATCTCCGCTCCCATGCTGGTGCATGCCAAACCGGAGATGCCTTTTTTTGTTGAAGCAGATGCCTCGGAAATCGCGGTGGGAGCGGTATTGTCGCAGCGACATGAGAACACCGGATACCTGCACCCCATTGCCTTTATGTCCCGTAAGCTAAACTCCGCAGAGTTGAACTATACCATCGCAGAAAAAGAGCTCCTAGCGATCAAGGATGCCTTCATGGAATGGAGGCATTGGTTGATGGGGGCAGTACATCAGATAACGGTCTATACCGACCACCGTAATCTGCAATTCTTGAGAGCATCTCGACACCTTACCCCGCGTCAGTTACGATGGACATTGTTTTTCGCGGAGTTCAACTTTATAGTGACCTTCCGCCCTGGAGTGAATAATCGGAAGGCCGACGCCCTCACACGACAGGAAAACACACCACAGAAAGAACCGGTAAAAGAAGCAACGATCATAGAACCAAGTCGAGTGGTGGGTATCGTGGCCACCGATGACTTCCTGAACGGCGTTCGGCGAGGGATCCGCACCACAACTTGGAGAACCTGGTTTAGGTTCCACCCCGAATGGAGAATCCATAAGGGTCTGTCCTTGAAAGGGAGACAGTTGCTTATCCCCACCGAGAAGTTGAGGAAGACGGTCTTCGGGTGGTGTCACACCTCTCCCTGTGCCGGACATACAGGGCGCACCAAGACTCTAGAAAAAGTGCTCCGACAGTTCTGGTGGCCTTCGGTTTGTCCAGACCTGCAGCAATGGGTACAAGATTGTTCCATCTGCGCCCAGATGAAATCAGATCACCGTCCAGTACAGGGCTTGTTACATCCCCTGCCCACACAAGAGCGACCATGAGAACGGATTTCAGTAGATTTCATCGTCGGTCTTCCTAAGGATCACGGAATGACAGCCATCATGGTGGTGGTCGACTATTACACGAAGATGGGGCACTTTGTAGCCTGCAAACAGGCACCCACAGCGGGGCAAACTGCCATACTCCTGCTGACACACATCATTCGACTTCATGGACTTCCACAGGTCATCGTATCGGACAGAGGGGCCCAGTTTACATCGGGATTTTGGAAAACGTGGTGTTCTAAACTCCAGGTCACCTCTTCCCTATCAACAAGCTTCCACCCCCAGACGGATGGCCAAACTGAGAGACTAAATCAGACTTTAAAGCAATATCTCCGTTGTTATGTGAGCTTGGCTACAGATGCGTGGGTGGAGTGGTTATGGGCGGCGGAGATAGCGTATAACAGTGCCACACACTCATCCACGAAATTCACTCCGTTCTTCAGTACTTATGGGTTCCATCCCAGGTTTACTCCCTTACTTATGCCCAACACTGACACGCGACGCCCAGAACTGCGCGACAGGCTAAGGGTTATGCGAAAGGTCCTTGCGTTAGCCAGAGGAAATCTGTTGAAGGCAAAGGAACAGTACAAGAGGCAGGCGGATAAACATCGGAGACCAGGGCCAGTGTATAGTCGGGGAGATTGGGTGTGGATATCAACACGGAACATCCGCTTTAAGAAATATAGTGTGTTCAACCCCAGATACATAGGCCCATATCGAGTGCTGGAACATGTAAACCCGGTGGCAGTAAAGGTTCACTTACCTACGCACTTTCGGATCCACCCAGTGTTCCATGTCTCCCTTCTGAAACCTGCCCGAAAACCTCAGTCCAGTCATCCAGCCCCGGTCCAGGTGCTTCAGGAGCAGGAGTACGAGGTAAAGGCCGTTCTGGACGCAAAGACAGTGAGGGGCAAGTTGTGGTACTTGATCTCATGGAAGGGGTACGGACCGGAGGACGACTCATGGGAACCCGCCTCAGCGGTCCATGCGCCCAGACTGACTGCACGATTCCAAAGGTTGCACCCAAGCAAGCCTAGCGGCCGGCGGTGATCCTCGGAAGAGGGATGTGCTGTCAGATTCGTCAGCGCACGCCGGCCAAGAATTGAGCAGCGACGGGAAAACGCACGAGGGACTACATTTCCCGATGGGCAGTGCGGGAGGCGCGCTGCGTAACGATCGCCGCGCCCCCCACAGTGCGTCAAAAGGCGAAAGGTCGCCTCACCCGGAGCCGATAATTCTTCGACCCAGGAGACGAGACGAGGTAACGCGGAGTGGCGAAACCTTCGGACGAGCTCATCACCCAGGTAGCGGCTCGTGTTTGCCAAAGGTTCGCCGAGACTGAGGTAGGAGTACTTTGGCAGAGTTCCCCTCGGGGCTCGGCCCATCACAGTCGGAGACACGCTCTTCGAACAACCCGAGATACCCTGATCCGCCCCTCTGTTGGAGAGACCGGTTGGTCTCATGCAGGGGAGCGACCGTGTGTGTAAATAGTTACTAAGCTCACGGGGCGCGACTCGCTGTCAAAGTCAGGCAGTGCAAGAGCCCGAGACAGCACCGAGCATAACGCGAGCGAGTGTGTTTGTGCGTGGATGCGAAAGACATTTCAGAAGCCTAGGAGTTCAGCAAAGCTTCTAGGAAAGTGAGCGAAGCGTGCTCCAGCCTCCCTGACTTCAGTTACCTGGCAGACGCTAGCAGTGTGCAACAGCACCACGCGGTGGCCAGGTTTCCTCTTTGATTTCCTCTGCTTATCTCCCTAGACACATGAGAGAGTCTGGATAGATGGGTGGTCACAACGCAGATGGCATGGAATAAGCTGGGCTATGACAAGTGGGTATTGCTCAACAAGAAGTAATATGGTGTGTGGGTGCATATGTATGTCGATCCCTGTCATTCTCCATATGTGTGATTTTCCTTGTCATTTATACTAGTGCCTGCAACTAAAAGACCACGGCCTGTAGCTCTCCCCCATATGTCCGGGCATACCTTATTTTTCTTTACAGGTGAGAGGGCAAGCTAGAGTTAACACACTACTGTTGAAAAGGTACTGCCTGTGGTTCACTCTGAAAGCGGAAACAAAATGTCTTATGCTGTGTTTTGTTGTCTCTTTTGCCTTCACAGATCTCCCTCCCTGCAGTCCCCACCCTTTCCTTCCCCCGCTCGATCACCCCAAAAGTCCGTGATTTCCCTAGCCGGACTTGGGGTCATCCAGAGGTGGGCCCCCATAGAGCATCAACACAGCCCCGGGGACATCGGAACGAGGAACCTGACACACATCATCTGCATAGCCCTGGATTGGGCTGGGAGAGTGATCATTTACCTTCTGATCCAGCTACCCCTTCGGGAAGAACTCCTGTCTCATTAACAGGAGAGAGTCTTAAACCAATATTTCCCCAACCTACACCTCCATGTATGAAGACTGAGCAGCAACAGTTGAATGTCTTTTGACTTGAGGCCTGAAGTGGATCTCATTGTTAAAGGTAGAGGGCCATCCACGAAATCCATGTACCCTGGGATAGGGAAAAGGTTTGTGCCCTGGTGTAGGTTCCATTATCTCAACTCTCTGTAGCCCATACTTTCTGATGTATTGTTCGTTGTGTCAATGACCCAGCACAGCTGTGTAGTGGGTACAGCTATTGGTAGGCTTTCTTGTTTCCAGTTTGGATTTGTTGTGATTTCTGGTATGGGTTTTCAGTGTTTTCAAATTATTTCAAAACTTGCGATAATCAGTAGTTATCAGTGTTGATGCTTTCTTGCAGTGGCAAAAATTACAAGAGATTGTGGTTTTCTGGTGTTTACCTTTTCTTTTGTCATTGCTTGCTTTCAACATTGTTATTGCATGATATATGTACACTATATAGTGTTTATGAGGTTCACATAAAATTACATATCAAACTTGATGCATCATACAATACTTTTTCAGTCCCAGAACAAAGCCCAGATGTCCTCAATGTCATTTACTTTAGAGGCATTTCTCACCAAGATGTGCTGACTGCACATATATATGTGGTAGATGCATTAACCCACAAATCTGCAACCTTCAAATTAGACAACATAGATCTCCATAGCAGGACTTTAATAATAGTGGACTGTATGACATAACTTTTTTTATTTAGTACTACATATGATACCTGCTATTTCTAAGCCCTATAATCTGAAACTATTATCAGATTTGTGGTATCCAGATGCGAAGCGTGTGGCGATTAGTGGATCCCTGCAGTAACCACTCTTGTCAATCTTTTTCATCCTACTATGTTTCACTCTATTTCAATCTCTCCATTCACCTTAATTCTCCTGTTCCCTCCTCTACTGCTCTTCTATATACTTAGCCTGTGTTTTTCTTTCAATATCCTTCCTTCAGTTCCTTTTCTCTTCTTTCTCTAATGCTATTTATTTTCTTATTCTTTTTCTCACCTCCCTTGTCTTTCTTTCTTCTCTCCTCTCTGATTGTTGCATTTAATCTTTCCTAATTCATTGCCTTTTGTTTCCTCCCCTTTGCTTTCAGAAGTATATCCTTCTTCCATTTTCCCTCCCTTTCCTGAAGGCATCTCTCCTTCCTGAAACCATCTTTACCTCCCACTCTTATCTTCAGATTTTGCATTTCCTCTCTCCATCCCTCTGTCCCTTCTGTCATACCTCTTATTGGTTCCATTGGGCATGACTGCTGCTTTCCAACCACAAACTGCAGTGATTTGTTGTAGGAGGCTGGCTCTCTATACACTATACCAAAGTGAGGTATAGTGTGCACAGAGTCAAGTGGAACCCCAAAGGTAGGCAGAGGTAAAATTAGATAGCACCTTACTCTGTATTTGTGGGTAGTGTGGGTGAGCAGTAAGGCTTTATCAGGGGTAGTGTTAAGCATTTGTTCTACACTCTCAATCAGCAAATAATATCACACACTCAAAGACTGAACTTCAGACCAATTGGTTTTGTATAAAAATATTATTTTAGTTCTTTTATTTCCTAGAACCAAGCAAGCCTGGCACAGGTATGTGATTTATACTTAGCAGTAATAATACAGTTTGAATTGCAGTTGTATTTATTCTTTGGTTTGATTACAGTAGAATCACTGGTAATGCAATGCTTTGAAATATTGTACATATACTTTGTATTGGCTTTTCAATAGGATGTCAAGTAGATTACTTTACAGATTACTTTTCTTGTCAAGTAGATTACTTTACAGATTACTTTTCTTACACAGGGCAGTATACCTGGTTACTGCACTGGGACATTTACTGTAAACAAGTAAGTAAAAGCGTTTTGGTTATTTGGTTACAGTTTTAGAGACTTGTATAGATTGTCCAACCCCACACTTACATTTATTTTCATAGAAAACAGTCAATGTTATACTATGGGAGGAAATAGTGTTATCAGTTAACAGGTAAAAACTTTGTTGTGGGAGTTGGGTTTCTGGGGTTAGACTCAGGGGTCCCCCAGGGTCAAGGATGCACTCGTTTCACCCTCAGCGGCACTAGGGTGGCCTGGTGCTGAGTGCTGAGGCCCAATGTTATCTAATAGGGGATAGGGGGCCTCCGGTTGGTGGCTGCTCACTTGCAGCCCACAAGGTTGTGGGAGCAAAGCTCCTGGACTTAAACTCAGGGCAAATGGGGGTTAAAGATAGCACCAAAGGTACACCTTCAGCAGCACTAGGGCGGCTGGGTGCAGGATGCTGGTTTGTCGTCCGGTGCCCTGTTACGTTCAATGGGATTCTCCGGTTTGCAAACACACTGCAGGCTCGGGACGAAGGTCTTCTAGGTGCGACCACCACTTGGAGAGGTAAGTTGAGATGCTGGGGGTTGGTAAGACACCATCAGTTGGGCCACCCAAGGCCGTGGGGCATCGGGTGCAGGGGTGTCTTTTAGGGTTGGATCTTCTTACCAGCTCTTGGTTGCGGTTGGGGGGACCTTCTGGATTGAGGCTGCAGGCGTCGGCTGGATGCTTGAGGCAGGTCAGGGATCACTGGATCTCGGGTCAGGATTGCCGGGGAGACCTCCTCGTGGTGTTGGTCCACTCGAACTCGGGCTGTGGGCGAGAGGTGCAGAGTGGTGCAGATATGCATATTTCGTCGGAGCTGTAGTCTGTTGGTGAACAAATCTGGTGTTCGGGGGAGACAAAGTCTTTTATTTGGAAGGCAGGGCAGGTCCTCAGGGTTCTTGAGGTTGCTCGCTGTGGGACACACCAGAGTTTCGCTTCTGCAGGTTCGAGGTGGGGACAGGCCGGTAGGGCTTGGGCCAAATCAGTGGGCGTCCTCCTCTTCTTAGCTTTGGCACGGCTGTTCGGTCCTTCTTTTCTTCTTGCAGTTTCTTGTCTGAGGAGGCAAGGTTCAGGGGTGCCCCTAAATGAAAGATTTAGAGGCGTTACAGGTATGTAAAGGTTAGGATCAATGTGTCCCTTCCTTGCGGTGGGTACATCCCCAATTATGCCACCCTCCAGTGGGAGTGGGGCATATGCCTCACTCTGGTTGTCTGGGTCCCCCCATCTGCAAGATGGCAGAGACTGAGAGTTGTGCTCCACCTCGCCCCCCCACCTGAGGGGTGGGGTTGGCAAAGGTGAGCACACCTCTCTTCCTCACTTGTTTTTCCCACCGATTCTCCCACCCAAAGTGGGGGTCAGAACCAGTGGGGCCAGTTCCTGAAAGCCACAACAGGCAGAAAGCCTTTGAATCTTCTCCTTAATGTACCCTGCCCATTCTGGGGGAGGAGGCTTGGCACCTCGTCCCAGGATGTGCTTTGTTTCAGACCCCAGAGAGCAGCAGGCTCCCGCCTCAGGGGTCCATCCAGAAACATGTCTGGTAGTGGCAGCTGGCGAGCTGCCACTCAGCCTGGACACTATTGTTTTTCAGGGGGCATGAGACGTTTGATACCAAACTTCTCTGTTTTCAGTGTAGCCAATATGGTTCTGTGGAGTTTGTAATGACAAACTCCCAGCACCAGCACCATATACTCCTAATGGCAGCACTGCACTTACAATGTCTAAGAATGGACTTAGACACTGTAGGGTACAGGGCACATGCACCTGTACCCTCACCACTGGTATAGTGCACCCAGCTAGAGGGGTGACTAATCTATGCCAGGGCAGTGGGTTGTAGGCATAGCACACAGAGGTGTGTGCCATGTCGACTCTTCACTTTGTTTTGCACCAAAACATGCCGACTGTAAAGGCAGTGTGTGTGTAGAGCTACATGACCTTTAAGGGTGGCACAATAAGTGCTGCAGCCCTTAGAGGTCTTCCCAGGTCACAGTGCCCGGGTACCTATGGTACCATTTACCAGGGGCTGCCCTGTGGCCAGAGATGCCAATTGGGTTCGTTTTGGGAAAAGAACACAGGCCCTGGGAACCTGATTGGCAGAGATCCAGGGCACATCAAGTGAAAGTGCATCAGTAGTCTGGCAAAAAGTGGGAGGGGTTACTGCAACAGAAACCCACTTTCCTACAGAGGGGAAACAAAGGAATTCCCTCCCCAGTACGACATGGAGCATGCCATTCGAGCCTGTATACAATTTCTCAATACAGCCCCTGACAACCAAGTCAGCCAGTCTTATCGCCATCACTTCTGCACACTGTATGAGTAAGCTACAGGTATGCTCTGCACAAATTCCCTACCATACTTTTCCCCCAGAATTATTAGTGCTGTGGACTTGAGCTTTCTTCCTGCCAAATGTGGTATCATCCTTCCATTTTGGTCAATCAATTACCCTGCCAACATTTTTCCCTTCACCACACCCTTTAATAGAGGACGAGGGGCTCCATCGTCTTGAACTTGAGAGCTTTTAATTTCTAAACTGACCACACAAGAGACAATCATGTGTATGGTCAGCTCTTTTGGGGTTCACTGGGACCAAGAAAGGCAAGACAGTACAAAAGAGGAGATGGTAGCATTACAGAACAAATATCCAGATCCAATCTGGCGCCTGCGAATTTTCTAATGGTGAAGATTCTGCAGTTAAATAGTGTCGACTAAAAAGAGTATTTTTGAAGGTTAGTAACTTGATCTTCGGTGCCTAGTGCTAAGGCAGCTAATGGATGGGATCCTGAGCTTGGCCCAGTGAGTTAATGTGGCACTGAAATTTGTCTGATCAGTAATATCACAGCCCTTTAGAAACCCATTTTGGCAAGAAGAAATCATAGAACACGACAGGCAGGTACATAGGCATAGATTTGTCCACAAATAGCAGAGAAATTGGTCTACAAGACTCCAAGTAAAATGATGATTTTTTTTAAGTAAAACTGGGGTGCATGCCAAGTCCATGGATTTCCGGATCACTTCAATAATGAGTGAAATAAGCGAATTCAAGGGATGTCTTTGCTGAGCGAGCAGTTCGAAAGTCAAAGAAACTATCTGCCTTTTACCTGGAGCGACGAAAGATGAAATTTGAAGGTCCTTTAATACTGGATGCGGGATTTTGCTCAAATGCAACATTTTTCCTATTGGCAATCCCTTCAACCCTCAAATAGTCAAGAATTGGTAATGATCGAATAGATCGCCTGGATTTTCCTTTAAAGGTGTAAATTCATGAAAAAGTGACATACCTGTAGCAAGGGCTCTCTGTCATGGAATATTCATTGATATTCATACATTGAAAAGACAAAGAAATGCAGAGTTCTCTTTGAGATGCTAATCCTGAAGCAAAAAAGTTAATTGGGAGTCTAACAGACATGAGGCATGCTTGAATAGGGTTGCTTCTTGGTTGCCTTAACTGCACTCTGTCACGTTTTCCACTTTTGAAAGTAGTTATGCATAGTTCATGGAATTTATTGTATATTTGCTATTTTAAATGAGATTATGGTGGTATTCTAGGCGCCAGTGCTATCTCATGATGTTTTGAATATTTTCTCTAATCATCCGAGAGCCTTCTGCTTATGATGCAGGGCTCTATCTTCTATATTAATAGTTGTTTAATAAAACAAATGAAATTTGAGTTGAGCGTACGCAGTGTATTATATATTTTTTTTCTCTCTGTTGTAAAAGTGTTCCAGGATCCCATGCTTCGGAGGCGATATTTAATATTTTTCAGCATTGCATTTCATAGATTCACATTTGAATCATTACCCACCATTAGACTGAGAACCCTTGCAATCAATGTTAGTAAAGCAGTGCTCAATACACTCAATAACAATGAAAAAAGCACAACCAGTCCACCTCTTTGTGTGACCTGAACTTTAGCCAGTCATAAAACAGCACCCTCAGCCCTTCCCTTGACATAGGCTTCTAACTGCCAAAATCTCGACTTCACGTTCAGTGATGGGGAATCCTCTGTAGCTTTGACTTTTATAAGCATTTCTTCTGCTTAAGCTTCGATTTAAGCAACTCCAGTAGAGAAGTTTTAAGGCATGGAAGAAGTGGGCCACAGCAGAGACGTTTTAAGGCATGGAAGAAGTGGGCCCTGGCCCAGGGCCCCAGCCTTTTAGGGTCCCCCTGATATACCCATCTCTGTTCTTGCCCTGATAACCTTGAATCATTCTTAACAGATTTTTTTACATACCGTTTTCCATTCATTTATTTTTCATGTGGGCGAGGTATTGGAGTCCAGTACAGACACTTGGCGGAGACATGTTTGTTTTTCAACACCATGCAACATCCTTAAAAACTGTTTCTTTTAGATCAAAACAGGACCTCACATATGTGAAACGGCAGGGAATCACAAAGATTATTTTCAATAATTCTTAGTGAGTTGCTGCTCTATTATGATAATGAAATCATACGTCACTATCCATGAATATTAGATGTAAACATATTTAGAATTTGGACAAGTGTGCCTGTACACTGTCAGTGCCCTGGCCAAAGAGGGCACGAAAGAGCTGAAATTGAATGATAAATTCAAAGCTGTTACGAACAGGGACCCCCAAAATACGTTTGGTCCAAAACCCCCAAAATCTTTAAGATGTCCCTGAACTTCAGCTCTGCTTTCCAAAAGTGAGGTAGTGTTCTGCCCAATTTGGTGATTGACCTTTTCTTGATTTTCTAAAAATGTCAGTTTTCTGAGGAAAAAAAAACTTACTTCAATGCTTTTAAAGCCTTTGACAAGAGAAAAATGTACTCGGATGATCCTCACACCAAATGCTGGTACTGCCTTCCGATGATTACTTCTATCTGCAGATTCCTCACCTTGTGAGCAGTGAACATCTCACCACTTTGGACACAAACATTTCTGCAATAGCTCATCTGCGCTGCAGAAGGCACTGACTTCATAATGACATAAGCATCCAAACACCTGGTGACGTCACTGGAGGTATAAGGTACCCAACTGACATTACAATGGCAGTTTCCTTTATTACGAAGATTAGCTTTTCTATGAACAGGCCGAAATCTCACCTGGATCCCACTCAGTCTCCTATGCATAGGGCCAGTACTGGATACAACATTTCTCCGAGCTTTTCCATCCATTCAGAGGATTCAGGACATTCAATACATTCAATACATGATTCTGTATTTTCAAAGTGAAGTTCAGATTCTAGTCCTGAAGGTCTTGGTCACATTGCCAGCATTCTTCTGCCCTCTGAACCAACCATTCCTATTTAAATCACCTATTTTTTGTGTTTCATGAAGGGTCTTACAAGCAGGTTTCCCACTGCTTCTTTTATAATGCCAAAGAGGGACCTCAATTTGATTTAACATTTTTGATGGGTTCGCCACTTGGTTATCATATAAGGTTGTTGTTTTTGGTGAGAGTTGTCATTGGGTTGCAAGCACTAAATGGCCATTCACTTTGCCACTGGATTCAAGCTAGGCGGGCTGATGAGGGATGTTACCCCGAAACCCATCCCAGGCTGCTTGCTTCCGGTTTGGGGAAGACCTGGCTTGGCAGTTCGGTCGGGACTGTTCCCATGAGGCACAGGGTCAAGACTGATTTGCATATAGGTGGGTCTAAACTGAGGTGGCGAAGTGAGCTAAAGAACGATGATGGATTAAACCCAGATCTGTGACTGGGGGTGAGTGTCTAAAAAGTTCAGCGCTCCCTTCCATCATTTTTATTTATTTTATTTATTTTCTTAGAACTTATAATGCGCAACAGCTACCCACAGTGGGTTTCCCGGCACCAGGGATAGACTCAAGAAGAAAAGAGAACACAATACTATGTCAAAAACCAACTAAAGCAGCAAATAAGGCTATAGAAAAAGCAGAGTCTTAAGTTTTTTTCGGAAACCGAATAAATTGGCCTCCAATTTAAGGGCAATAGGCAGTGTGTTCCAAAATTTGGGGCCAAAATGGGAAAAAGACCGACCACCCATTTTTATAAGTTTAAATCTTGGGACAACAAAATCGCCATTTGCAGAGGATCGCAAAATGTGATTGGGTTTGTAGGTCTGGACAAGACTCTTTAGATATTTTGGGGCCGAGCCTTGTTTAATCTTAAAAAGGTAACAAAGGGCTTTAAATTTTATGCGGCTAGGGATTCTCAACCAATGCAAATCGCGAAGGGCCTGTGCAGCTGAGGATCTCCGTGGTAGCTTACAAAGAAGTCGTGCCGCCGAGTTTTGCACCACCTGAAGTTTATTCAAGGTAAAGGTGTCGGCACCAAGATAGAGAACGTTTCCGTAGTCAAGGCGGGACATAACTAACGCCTGTACAACGGTTCTCTGAGTAGAGTGAGGGAGCATCCACAAAATTTTCTGGAGCCATCTTAAGATGGCAAAACAAATAGAGGCAACCTTGATAGCTTGCTGTCTCATAGATAACTTATCGTCTATGAGAAAGCCAAGGTTACGAACTACAGAGACCGGTTGTGGAAGGGGTCCCATATCACTTGGCCAGTGCTGAGGGCCCCACAACTCTTTATTCTTTCCCAAAATGACGACCTCAGTCTTGTCGCCATTCAGTTTAAGTAGATGCATTTGCATCCACTCGGCAACACGCGATAATCCGTTTTTCAAGACAGATACACTGTTGCCTTCACTGCTGGAAAGAGAGAAGACAATCTGAGTGTCATCGGCGTATGAAAAAATTGTCAACCCTGCGTCCTCTACGATGGTGGCCAGGGGTCTAACATAGATATTAAATAGCAAAGGGCTAAGTATAGACCCCTGGGGAACGCCATGCGCCGATGAACAGATGGCTGAAGCGGGACCTGGAAAGTGCGCTCACTCAGAAATGAGGCAATCCAGGCAAGCGCAGGGCCATCTACTCCCAGGGACCGGAGAGAGTTTAGAAGGATAGAATGGGACACGGTATCGAAGGCAGCACTCAAATCCAAGAGGATGAGTGCAGATGTTTCCCCTCGATCAATACCGTGCCGCAACCTCTCCGTAACCCCAAGGAGAGCGGTCTCAGTGAAATAGTGTGCTCGGAAGCCAGATTGGGAAGGATGTAAAAATTCCGAACTTTCCACTAGTTGATTTAACTGAGAGTTGACATGTCTTTCCAGCACCTTTGAAAAGAAAGGCAACAAGGATATGGGTCTAAAATTGGACAGGTTGGAAGTGTCCGCACCTGCCTTCTTTAGGAGAGGGACAACCATTGCATGCTTCCATTCTAGTAACACGTGAGACTCAATCAAAGAAGCATTGAGAAGTCTCATAAGAACCCGCCGGGGTTCAAGGTCCAGTAACTTTAGAACTTTCACTGGTATTAGGTCGCGAGGAGATCCAGATCTAACGCTGTTCAGGCAAGAGAGGAAGGAGGTGTCATCAAACAGTTGCCAGTTGGTGACCTTCACCAAAGGGGAAGGTAGTTCAGGCACAGCCGATTGCCCCAGATGAAATTCAATTGCTGTCGAGGGAGAGCTCATAGAATCATATATGCGCTCAACCTTGGCAATAAAGAACTCGGCAATGGCTTTACATTGATCTTCCTCCAAAGCTGGGGGGGTCGGGACAGTGTCTGCTCCTGTTAGCTTTTTTACAACAGAGAAAAGAGTGTTTGTGTTATCCTCCTTTTATGACTGGTATTCCTGATGAAATAGAGCTACATACCAGAGCTGCTTTTCTACCTAAGGTTGTAGCCCCATTTCACCTAGGTCAGTCGATTACCCTTCCCTCTTTTTTCCCAACTACACATCCTTCCAAGGAGGATGAGAGTCTCCATTGGCTGGATCCAAAAGGAGCGGTTAGCTTTTACTTTGATAGGACAAAATATTTTTGTGCTGATGACCAACGTTTTGTAGGTTACAAAGGTAAAAGAAAATTAACCTCAGTGCAGAAAAGAACATTGACAATTTGGATTATTGTGAGCATTAACATTTGCTATTCACTAGTTCAAATCAAATGTTATTATGCATGATTAATTAGCATCTTTGCATACAAATACAAGGTCATTATATAAAATCTTAAAAACAGTTTACTGATTTTGCAGCATAGATATTAAATCAAGAAAGTACATAGAAGAGATAGTCGGTGGAGCGATACTGGACCCTTGCCTATTGTAGACAATATGGTGGACTACCCAATACCATGGCGAAAGACAAACATACTAAAAACCTGCACCAGGGAAAGATGGACCGCTATACCAAGGTTGTAGGCCCTCTGATGGATAGAGAAGAGGGTACACAACCCCTGCTGAGTAATGCCATACGATTGCAAGCTATACAGTCATCGAGAGAGGTCCTGGAGGGCAAGATAGGGGAGGTCTTTTCTGAAGTATCCTAATTGCACCACGACCTATGCAATGTTTCTCAAAGAGTAACGGAGGCTGAGACTCGAATCTTGGAGGTGGAAGACACAATACGGGACCTCTTGAAAGAGGTGGAAGAGCTTTGCAGTACCGATAAAGATGTCATGTGGTGCCTGGAGGATGCAGAAAATCACGCACTCAGAAATAACCTTAGCTTCGTAGGATTTCTCAGAGGGCGCAGAAGCTACTAGTGGACCATTGTTTTTGGCAAAATGGCTGAAAGACACATTTCAACCAGACCAGTTCTCTACTTGCTTTGTAATAGAAAGAGCACACATGGCATTAAGGGCCTAGCCGCCCCAGGGGCCACACCTAGGCCCATCATAGTGAAGTTTCTCAACTTCCTGGACCGGGACATGATCCTCCAAGAGGTACGTTACAAGGGGGAGATTGCATGTGAAAACACCAAAATTATGGTATTCCTGGGCTATAACCGTAAGGTCCAATGTCAGAGATGTACCTTTGATTCGGTGAAAGTGAAACTAAGATTCCTTCAGTTGCAATACATGTTACTGTTCCCTGCAAAACTCAAAGTCCTCTACCAAGGCAACGCACACTTCTTTCAATCGCCAGAGGAGGAGTGGATACAGGAGCTGCCGACCTTTTCACCCGCAGAGGGAATCAAGGTCTGAGCGATGACTGTCCCAGAACTTGGGAGCCAGACCTAAAGACAGCCAGTGGTGGCCATGGGGGGAAGGCTGTGGATCACAGTGTAGGGGCAGGGAAACCTTTTATCGCCTTGGGTCATACTGCTGGGTCTGGGGAGTGGCAATATTGATCAAAAGTCTCCCCTTTTGAAGTACAACGTAGGTGGGAGAACCCTCTGGACCGCTATGTAGGGATTATTGGGATGTTGAGCAGACATGATGTTACTCTAATATGTCTATACACGCCACCTCGACTGCAGCCCCCACCTTGTCCAAAATGGTGGACATTCTCCTGGAGAAGCCCTTATCCCTTCATTTCATAGGCGGGATTTCAATGATGTAATGCACACATTGTTTGATCGATCTGTGTCTCATGGGGGAGTTGTACACTCTACCCCATTGGCACACTTTGCTAGTACACTGGGACTAACTGACTCATGGCACGTTCAACATCCATATGACAGTCAATATTCATACTTCTCAGGAGCTCACAAAGCATACTCCCGACTGGCAATATGTTTTCGTACCTACTGGTGAGGTGGGCGAGATAGGACAAGCCAACTATCTAGCTAAGGCCTCTTGGGTCATTCCCCGCTCCTGGTGAGACTTGGGGCGAGGACCAATGGTCCGACCACAGGGTGGCTGTGAGAAAGTGCCCTTTTTCTGCGTGGTTGCCCCCTCTTTTTGCTGAACTGCTGATGTACTTTGACTGGGTGTGCCCTGGGCTCCAGCTAATCAGGTACTCAGGGCCTATGTTCTTTCTCTAAAACTGCATTGAAACCCAAACCCAATTGGCATCTCTGACCACAGGTCAGCCCCTGGTAAATGGTGCCACAGGTCAGGGCACTGTGACCAGGGAAGGGCTCTAAGGGCTGCAGCACTTATTGTGCCACCCTTAGAGGTCCTGTACCTTTACACTCACACACTGCCTTTGCAGGCTGCATGTCTTGGTGCAGCACAAAGTGAGGAGTCGACAGGGCCCACATGCCTGTGTGCCATGCCTACAACCCACTCCCCTGGCATAGATCAGTCACCCCTCTAGCTGGGTGCCCTATACCAGGAATGAGGGTACAGGTGCATGAGCCCTGTACCCCTACAGTGTCTATGTCAATTCTTAGACATAAGTGCAGTGCTGCCATTAAGAGTATATGGTGCTGGGACTTTGTCATTACAAACTCCCCAGCACCATAATAGCTACACTAAAAACTTAGAAGTTTGTATTCAAACTTCTCAGCACATTAAACCCACACTGATGCCAGTGTGGGATTTAATGAAAAATGCACACAGAGGGCATCTTAGAGGTGTCCCCTGAAAAACGACCTACCTGTCCAGGCTGAGTGGCTGCTTTCAGCAGATATGTTTCTGGACCCCTGGGTCGAGATCCTGCTGCTCTCGGGGGCCTGTAACAGTGCACATCCTGGGACGAGGTGCCAAGCCTCCTCCCCGAGGATAGGCAGGGTCCATGAAGGGGAAGCTTCAAAGGCTTGCCACCTTTGTGAGCTTCCCCAGGCCGCTTGCTGCTTTCAGCAACTGATCCCCACTGATTCTGACCT
This sequence comes from Triturus cristatus, assembly GCF_964204655.1. Lineage (NCBI taxonomy): Eukaryota > Metazoa > Chordata > Amphibia > Caudata > Salamandridae > Triturus > Triturus cristatus. The sequence continues at coordinate 198,682,937 of NC_140586.1, read as the reverse complement.
CCACTTTGGGCGGGAGAACGGGTGGGAAAAACAAGTGAGGAAGAGGGGTGTGCCCACCTCTGCCAACTTCCCCCTTCAGGTGGGAAGGCGAGGTGAAGTACAACTCTCAGACCATGTCATCTTGCAGATGGGGGGACCCAGTCAACCACAGTGAAGCCTGTGCCCCCCTCCCACTGGAGGGTGGCATAATAGGGGGTGTACCCACACCAAAGAAGGGACCCATTGGTCCCAACCTTTACTTACCTGTAACGCCCCTAAATCTAGTATTTAGGGGGCACCTCTAACCTTGCATTCTCAGACAAGAAACCAGAAGAAGAAAAGAAGAAGAACCGAACAGCCATGCCGAAGCTAAAAAGAGGATGCCGCCCACTGACTTGGCCACAGCCCTACCAGCCTGTCCCCACCTCAAACCTACAGAAGCAAAATCCCAGTGTATCCTTCATCCAGCAGCCTCAAGAAGCCAGAGGATCTGCCCTGCCTTCAAAAGAAAAGACTCTGTCTCCCATGAACACCAGATTTGTTCACCAACAGACTCCAGCTCCGACAGTATCCGCAAGTCTGCACCCGATGCCTACGACCCGAGTTCGAGTGGCCCAACACCAAGAGGAGGTCTCCCCAGTGATCCTGACCTGAGATCCGGTGATCCCTGACCTGCCTCAAGCCTCCAGCCGATACCTGCAGCCTCAAACCGGAAGGTCCCTCAAACCGCGTCCAGGAGCTGGTAAGAAGATCCAACCCTAAAAGGCCCCTCTGCACCCAATGCCCCACAGACTTGGGTGGCCCAACTGAAAGTGCCTAACCAACCCACAACATCCCAACTTACCTCTCCAAGTGGTGGTCGCACCCAGAAGACCTTCGTCCCCGAGCCTGCAGTCTGTTTGCAAACCGGAGACTCCCCATTGAAAGCTACTGGGCGCCCGAAGCCAAAATAGCACTCTGCACCTGGCCACCCCAGTGTCGCTGAGGGTGCACCTTTTGTGCTGGCTTAAATCCCGATTTGTCCTGAGCTTAAGTCCAGGAGCTTTGCTCCCACAACCCAGTGGCCTGCTCGTCAGCACCCACCAACCGGAGGCCCCCTATCCCCCTTTGGATAACATTGGGCCTCAGCACTCTGCACCTGACCGCCCTAGTGCCGCTGAGGGTGTAACAAGAGTGCATCTTTGACCCTGGGGGACCCCTGAGTCTAACCCCAGAATACCAACTCCCACAACAGAATACTTACCTTTGAACTGATAACCCTATTATCTTCCATAGGATAACATTGACTGTTTTTCTATGTGTGGAGTTGGAAAATCTAAGAAACCTTTTAAAACTATAACTAAATAACAAAAAAACTTTTACTTATCTGTTTACAAGAAATTTCCCAGTGCAGTATCCAGGTATACTGCACTTTGTAAGATAAGTCATCTGCAAAGTAATCTACTTGACATTCCACTAAATAGCCAATACAAAGTATATGTACAGTATATCAAAAGCATTGCAATACTAGTAGCTCTACTGTAATCAAATCAAAGTGCATATACAATTGTAATTCAAACCCTTTACAAACTGCATTATTACTGCAAAGTACTTATCACTTACCTGTGCCAGGCTTGCTTGGTTCTAGAAAAAAAAAAGAATATTTTTATACAAAACCAATTGGTCTGAAGTTCAGTCTTTGAGTGTGTGATATCATTTGCTAATTGAGTGTGTACAACAAATGCTTAACACTACCCTCTGATAAAGCCTTACTGCTCAACCACACTACCCCAAATAGAGAGTAAGGTGCTATCTACTTTTACCTCTGCCTACCTTTGGGGTTCCAATGGATTCTGTGCACACTATACCTCACTTTGGTATAGTATATACAGAGCCAGCTTCCTACATTGGTGGATCAGCGGTGGGATATACAACTTTGCATTTGTTGGACTACTTGGTTACCACCTGATCACACAACAGAACTCTTAAATTGTCTTTAGAATTCAGATTTGTTTCAAATTGGCATGTTTTGCAAAATTACTAAAAGTCTTGTTAGGGCCTTGGTTAAGTCCCCGTAGAATTTTAGAAAAATAAAAAGTCACTTCAGCTAGGGATAAGAGGGGTTAAAAGGTTTTTAACTACAGAAGTTGAGGGTCAATTGGGGCCTCTGGAAACAGCCGTGGCAGAATCAATGGCTCAGGGGGATAGTCTGCAAAAGATGCGGGTGGAGTATGCTGATCTGCTGGAGCTGGAGGGAAATTGATTATAAAGCGTATGTCCAGAGAACCCACATGGAGGCTGATAAAGCAGGTACCTTACTAGCACGCATCATTAGGGACCAGCCCCATGTGCCCCCATAACACAAATCCGATCACCGTCAGGTTATATGGCTGATAACCAATTATCAATAAACAAGGCATTCCAAAAATATTATAGCTGTTTGTACAGTGCCTCTCGGGGCTCACAGGGACCTGAAATTCGGGAATTTCTCCAGGGAGTGAGGCTGCCGAAGCTACCCGTCACAGACCAAGACGACCTACGGTCACCCATCACAATGGAGGAAATTGTGACTGCAATCCGGGTTCTGCCAAGAAATAAGACCCTGGAGCTGGGTGGCCTACCGGCAGAGTTTTATTCAACCTACACCAAGGAATTGGCCCCCCACTTGCAGGTACTATATACAGTGTCTGCTAAGGAAGGGGCTCTCCCCCAGACTACAAACCAACTAGTGGTGTCCTTGCCCAAGCTTGGGCGAGACGTGGCTGACATCTCAGCATACCGCCCATTGTTGCTCCTCAATACCGAGTATAACATTTTCAGTAAGATCTTAGCGAAACGCTTACTGCTCTATCTTAATAAGCTAGTACATGTAGACCAATGTGGGTTTGTACCGTGCAGGAGTACGGCGCAAAACGTGAGGTGGCTATAACAAATAATGTGGGCCCCCTTGGAACGTTTCCCAACGGCAGGCTGCCTGTCTTTGGACATGTGACAGGCGTTCGACACGCTGAGCTGAGAATATATGCTGGACACCCTGGGCCTATATGGAATACCTGCTGAGTACAGAAATTGGGTTAGGTTATTGTACGCTGCCCCGACAGCTCGTGTTAGGACAGGAGGCCATATTTCCAAGGCATATCGGGTTCACAGGGATATGAGTCAAGGCTGCCCCCTGTGCCCATGCTCTTTATTCTAGCAGTTGAACTGCTCGCACACAAACCCGCTGACACACGCCGTGTCACTATATGCTGATGATATAATATTGTATACCCCGGTTTTTTACAACGGAAACCCTGCTGTGGCTGCGACCTTCGAGGAGTTTGGACAGGTGTCTGGTCTCCACATAAATTTTAACAAATCAGTGGCTTACTTCTTCCAACACCTGGATGCTCCATGTAGGATAGGCTTTGGAGATAACGAGGTACAGATGGCTCCAGTTACTTTTAAGTATTTGGGTGTGCACATATATAGAACACAACATGACACAGTGGATCGTAATGTTCAGAAGGCAATAACTGCACTGCGTTCTCAGATAACGTTCTGGATTACACTGCCGTTATCAGTCATGGGACGCCCAGCCATCGCTAAGATGGTAATGCTGCCTAGAGTGCTGTACTATTTCACGACAATCCCAATATTCTTCCCGGCACATATATTCAGGGTACTAGACTCCTTACTGATAGAACTAGTGCGGGGCACAGGTAGAAGAAGAATGGCGCTTAAGAAGTTACAACTACCATCCACTGCTGGGTGGGTGGGAGCGCCCGACTTCAGGGCTTATTGTATGGCGAGCCAGTTCCAATGGCTCTCATTCTGGCTTGCGGGTCGCAGCCTGCAAGAGATTGGGTACACGCCCAGGATGTTGTCGCAAGGTAAATTGCATGCAAAATTATATTGCGAGCACCCAATTGATACTCTGGACTCTCCACCACTGCAAATAGCATTGAAATATTGGAATTGTGCCAAGAGGTACACTCGCTCACACGTACCATACGCACCACATATCCCTTTTGTAGGACTACCTATCCCATCGGGAGTAGTCACGCAGAGACAGATAGCAGGCTAGGTGACAGAAGGGATAACAATGGTGGGAACATTATTCCAAGAGGGCACATTAATGTCGCACGCTGACTTCACAAATGCTAATGGATTGACGTACACCTTATTCCTCTTACATGTGGGATTGTCTCACTGTGTGAAACAACTGTGGGCCCCAAATGGAAAAGAACCACCTGTGAATGAATTATTGCACATGCTTCATTTAAAGGGCAATGGTAGACATTTAACAAAATGGATTTATGTGGGTAAAGGAGGGACAGTAACATCGCCCCTTGGGGCGTTGCGGACTAAATGGGAAGCAGATGTCGTGGGAGACTGACGGACAAAGAATGGACAAGGGTACTGGCATACCCAAAGATGGTGTCCCGCAATGCGCGGTTCAAATGTATTCAATTCTTGATCATTCAGAGAGCTTACCTCACTCCGCATAGGCTCCATAAAGATGTTACCTGCCGCCCCACCAAATTGCCTGCGCTGCGTTGAGGCGGATGCCGGGTTTGCACACATGCTGTGGTCATGACCAGCGCTAACACATTATTGGGCGCAGATTGCACAGGTGCTTACTGACATTATAGGGAACAATACTTGGAATGTAGCAAAGAGCTGTTTGCTGGGGTTATACCACCAACCCAAAGGGTATAGGGTACAAACGTGTTTTGCCAACCATGCGCTCTTACTAGCAAAGAGGCATATTACTAGTCAGTGGAAGGCAGCTAGGCCGCCCAACTTAGAGGCCTGGAGAAAGAAAATTATAAAAATGGAGTCTCTACGAAAGAGCTGCGCTACGCAGAGAAGAACAAAGAGCACTGAGAAAGATACGAATATCGATGACGTGGGATGTGCTGTGTGAGGCGTTTAAAAGCTGGGAGGAAACAACGTAGGTAGAAGTGGCATGAGCATGGCTACGGCTGGGAAATGATGTGGTGGGGATAAATGCTGCTCATAAGATATCCCATGGTACCTTTGGTTGGGGTGGACTGTGTTCAAAGTCCTGGATCTTGTGCAGGTCTTTATGCGAAATGTTACTATATTACTCTGTCTACGAGGCGGATACAGATGGTGCTCCCAGTTTGATAACTGGGGGCGGCGGGTGGAGGGACTGATTTAGGGTAGTTGTATTGTTTTATCTGGAATAATTTAAATCTCACAATGTAAGGTAAAGATATAGACTGGAATATCTACTCTCACTAGATGTATACACAGTAATGCATTGTTGTCGTAGACCTAAGCACTTTGTAATGATGTACTGGTACGTGTTAGCTGTGTGCACGTCAGCGTGCCACACGATCTGCATTGTGATTTACTGTCTTGGGAAAAAAAAAACGTTAAGATTGTGTTAAACAAAAAAAGTTTTTTTAACTTTGTCTCTTAATAAGAACCCAGCTGTTAGTGAAGATAACCATAATGACATAAAGGACCAGGTTGAGGAGCTTGACCTCCACCCTTATCTTCACTTGTCTTTCAAGGAGGTAAGGTCCCTATGTAAAATTAAAGACATAATCACTTGGCACCATCCCACCAAACAAAAGCTCCAGGAGCTGTTGGCTGGGTATGCTAAGGACCACCCATCTGAAAATGGTGAAGACCAATCAGATGAGGAAGAAGATGGAGGGGATGAGGATGCTTATCAACCCCCCCCCCCCCCCATAGGGAAAGCAGGGCGCCAGTGGCTCTGAATCCAAAAATAAATACCTAGAGCCCACACAGGTGGATTAGGCACCACTGAGGACATTGAGGACAGCCTCAGTGAGGAGGACAGCCTACTAGCCAGGTTGACCAAAAGAATGGACATAGAGACCAGACTCCTGGTTCTAGAGAGAGAGAGAGAGAGAGAGAGAGAGAGAGAGCAGAGATGGGCCTAGAGCCCATCAATGGTGGCAGCAATTTACTTAATAAGGATAAAGAGCAATCATATGATCCTAAAATCCCCAAAGGGATTGTCCCTAAATATGAAGAGGGTGATGATATCACAAAATGGTTCACAGCCTTTTGAGAGGGCCTGTGAAATGAGAAAAGTGAAGAAGTCACACTGGGGGGCACTCCTTGGGAAACAGTTCTCTGGTAACTGCAGAGACGCCTGGCCCTTCCTGGGGCAGCTGCTGAGTCTTATGACCTCATGAAGAGAACTCTGATTGAGGGATTCAGACTTACAACTGAGGAATATAGAATTAGATTCAGGGGGGCTCACAAAACCCAAAACCAATCCTAGATTGACTTCGTAGACTTCTCATTTAAAACACTAGATGGTTGGTTAACAGGACACAATGTGCATGATTTCAATGGACTTTACAATTTGTTTATGATAGAACATATTTTAAGTAATTTCACCAATGAAAAGATACATCAGCATTTGGTACACCTACGTCTAATTTCTCCCCAAGAATTGGGAAGGAAGGCAGACCATTGGGTCAAGACAAGGGTGACAAAAACAACCACTAGGGGTGACCAAAAGAAAGGGGTTACAAAACCTTCCCATGGGAAAGGTGGTGAGAATCCACAACATAAAAAGCCTGAGTCTTTAAAAGGGCCCCAAAAACCTGAACAGGGGGGTGGGTCCCAAAACTCTTCCCAATCTACTACTAAGTACAGGGGAAGTAACTTTGATCCTGCAAAGGCCTGGTATAACAACTGTAGAAAGTTGTAACACTTAACTGGAGATGCTACTTGTCCTTACAAGAAGCCCCATAGCCCCACTACAGCTACTCCTGGTATAGCCAGTCTCCAGGTGGGATCAACACTGTGCCAAGAGCAAATCGGGTTGCACACTGAATCAGTTCTAGTCACAGAAGGGTGAAGTTGAGTTTGCAACTGTAGCTGTGTTGCCACCCAACTTAAAGAAATACTTACAACGCCCTTGGATCAATGGGACTATGATAGAAGCCCTGAGGGATACAGGTGCCAGTGTCACTATGGTGAGAGATACACTGGTTTCCCCTGAGCAATACTTGATTGGGAGAACTTACCAAGTCACCAATGCCGACAGTGTTACTACTAACCATGCAATGGCCATGGTGACATTAGACTGGGGGGGGGGGTTACTGGCCTGAAGCAGGTGTGTTCTCTCCAAAGCTTCCAGCTGAATGTCTGCTTGGTAATGACCTGGAAACCTCAGCATGGGCTGAGGTAGAATTGAAAACCCAAGCAGTAATGCTGCATATCCCTGAGATGGTGTGTGTAAAAACAAGAGCACAGAGAAGGAGACAGGCTGAAAGAGAAGTGTTGTAGCCTGAAAATATGGCCCAACCTTCCAAGAGAAAAGGTAAGAAGACTGGGAAACCAGATTCTGTACAGCAAGAGGATCAGGACACCTCTCTTCAGGGAGAGGACTTGGACACCTCAGAGAGAATTGAGTCCATGGAGCTTGACCCTTACCAGGTTGAACTCTTAGGCCCAGGGGGACCCTCTAGGGAAGAGCTGTACCTTGGACAGCAGGACTGTCCAACTCTTAAAAGCCTGAGGCAGCATGCTGCTATCCAGGAAAAGGGTGATGTCAGTGGTACCCACAGAGGTCATTGGGAGGAGGGACTACTGTACACTGAGGCCAAAGACCCTCGCCCTGGAGCCACTAGGAGAGTGGTAGTGTCTCAGAAGTACAGGGAGTTCTTACTAACTATAGCTCATGGCATCACTCTAGCTAGACATCTGGGCTAAACCAAAACCTGGGAAAGGCTAGTCTTTTACTGGCCCCAGATGTCTCAGAAAGTAAAGGAGTTTGTCAGCTCCTGTGTCACCTGTCAAGCCAGTGGCAAAACAGGTGGACACCCAAAGGCCCCCTTGATACCACTTCCTGTGGTTGGGGTTCCCTTTGAAAGGGTAGGTGTGGACATAGTGGGTCCACTTGAATCTTCCACAGCATCAGGAAACAAATTCATTCAAGTGGTAGTGGATCATGCCACTAGGTATCCTGAGGCAATTCCCCTTAGGACTACAATGGCTCCTGCAGTAGCCAAGGCCCTCACTGGTGTTTTCACCAGGGTAGGGTTTCCTAAGGAGGTGGTTTCAGACAGAGGCTCCACCTTCATGTCTGCTTACCTAAAACAGATGTGGAAAGAGTGTATAGTGCAGTACAAGTTTACTACACCCTATCACCCACAAACCAATGGTCTTGTTGAGAGGTTCAACAAGACATTAAAAGGCATGATTATGGGGCTCCCTGAAAAACTCAAAAGGAGATGTCCTCTTACCATGCTTGCTTTTTGCCTACAGAGAGGTGCCTCAGAAGGGAGTAGGGTTTTCCCCCTTTGAACTTCTGTTTGGCCATCCTGTCAGGAGAGCACTCTGTCTTGTAAAAGAGGGTTGGGAGAAGCCTCTTCAAGAACCAAAAAAAGACATTGTGGACTATGTGCTTGGCCTATGGTCCAGAATGGCTGAGTCCTTGGAAAGAGCATCCAAGAATCTTGAGGCCAGTTAGGAGCTCCAGAAGCACTGGTATGACCAAAAGATTGCACTGGTAGGATTTCAACTAGGGCAAAAGGTGTGGATTTTGGAGCCAGTGTCACCAAGGGCTCCCCAGGACAGATGGAGTGGCCCTTACCCCATCTTACAAAAGTAAAGTGAGGTCACCTACTTGGTTGACCTGGGCACAAGCAGGACACCCAAAAGGCTGATCTATGTGAACCGCCTTAAGCTTTTCCATGATAGGGCTGATGGTGACCGATGAGGATCAGGAGACAGAGAGTGAACCTCTCCCTGACCTCCTCTCATACATCCCAAAGATGGGTCAGTGGATGGAGTTGTCTTTTCAGACATCCTTACTGCCCAACAGCAGACTGATTGCAAGCAAGTCTTGCAGCTGTATGCAAAACTCTTTACCTTGACCCCTGGTCAGACAAACTGGTGTAACCATGATGTGGACACTGGTGACAGTTCACCTGTCAAATACAAAATCTATCGACAGTCTGATTAAGTCAAGGAAAGCATCAGAGCTGAAGTCAGCAAGATGCTGGAGTTGGGGGAGTTAGGGGTTATCGAACCCTCTGAGAGCCCCTGGGCCAGTAGAGTGGTTCTAGTCTCCAAACCTCATCCACAGGGTGGGAAAAAAGAAATGAGGGTATGTGCAGACTATAGAGGGCTCAACTCTGTCACCAAGACAGATGCTCACCCTATCCCAAGAGCAGATGAGTTGATACACAAATTGGGTGCAGCCAAATTTCTAACTACCTGTGACTTAACTGCAGGGTACTGGCAGATTGGCATGGCACCAGGAACAAAAGAAAAGACAGCCTTCTCCACACCTGATGGGCATTATCAGTTTACTGTTATGCCCTTTGATTTAAAGAATACCCCTGCCACCTTCCAAAGGTTGGTGAATCAAGTCCTTGCTGGATTGAAGTCCTTTAGTGCAGCTTATCTAGATGATATTGCTGTCTTTAGTTACATCTGGCAGGATCACCTGATCCACCTTGGGAAGGTTTTAAATGTCCTGCAAACTGCAGGACTATCAAGGCATCCAAATACCAGATAGGGCAAGAAACTGTGGTATACTTGGGCCACCGTGTTGGTGGAGGCCAATTGCAACCCTTACAGACCAAGATCCAGGCTATCCTGGACTGGGCAGCTCCAACAACCCAGACCCAAGTCAGGGCATTCCTTGGCTTGGCTGGGTACTACAGGAGGTTTGTGAAGGGATATGGGTCCATTGTGGCTCCCCTCACAGAACTTACCTCCAAGAAGATGCCCAAAAAGGTAAACTGGACATTTAGCTGTCAACAGGCTTTTGACACCCTGAAAAAGGCAATGTGCTCAGCACCAATTCTCAAAGCTCCAGACTCTGCCAAGCAGTTCATTGTGCAGACTGATGCCTCTGAGCTAGGGATAGAAGCGGTCCTATCCCAGACCAATTATGAAGGCCAAGACCAACCTGTTGCTTTTAGCAGAAGGCTTCTCCCCAGGGAGCATCATTGGAGTGCCATTGAGAGGGAGGTCGTTGGTGTGGTGTGGTCCCTGAAGAAGCTGAGACCATACTTGTTTGGTAATCACTTCCTCGTTCAAACTGATCACAGACCTCTCAGATGGCTAATGCAGATGAAAGGTGAAAATCCTAAACTGCTGAGGTGGTCCATCTCCCTACAGGGAATGGGCTTTGTAGTGGAACACAGACCTGGGACTGTCCATGCCAATGCAGATGGACTTTCCAGGTTCTTCCACTTAGGAAATGAAGACTCTCTAGGGAAAGGCTAGCCTCATCCTCATTTGTTTGGGGGGGGGGGGCGGTTGTGTGAGAAAGTGCCCTCTTTCTGCATTGTTGCCCTCACATTTTGCTGAACTGCTGATGTGCTTTGAATGAGTATGCCCTGGGCTCCTGCTAATCAGGTACCCAGGGCCTATGTTCTTTCCCTGAAACTGCATTGAAACCAAACCCAATTGGCATCTCTGGCCACAGGTCAGCCCCTGGTAAATGGTACCACAGGTACCCAGGGAAGGCCTCTAAGGGCTGCAGCACTTATTGTGCCACCCTTAGAGGTCCTGTACCTTTACACTAACAAACTGCCTTTACAGGCTGTGACAGGCTGTGTCTTGGTGGGGAACAAAGTGAGGAGTCGACATGGCAGACATCCCTGTGTGACATGCCTACAACCCACTGCCCTGGCATAGATCAGTCACCCATCTAGCTGGGTGCCCTATACCAGTGGTGAGGGTACAAGTGCATGAGCCCTGTACCTCTACAGTGTCTAAGTCCATTCTTAGACATTGTAAGTGCAGTGCTGCCATTAAGAGTATATGGTGCTGAGAGTTTGTCATTACGAGCTCCACAGCATCATAATGGCTACACTGAAAACAGAGAAGTTTGGTATCAAACCTCTCAGCACATTAAACCCACACTGATGCCAGTGTGGGATTTAATGAAAAATGCACACAATGGGCATTTTAGTGGTGCCCCCTGAAAAACGACCTACCACTAGTGTCCAGGCTGAGTGGCTGCTTTCAGCTACCACCACCAGACATGTCTCTGGACTCCGGGGACGAGAGCCTGCTGCTCTCGGGGGCCTGAAACAATGCACATCCTGGGATGAGGTGCCAAGCCTCCTCCCCCAGGATGGGCAGGGTCCACGAAGGGCAAGCTTCAAAGGCGTGCCACCTTTGTGAGCTTCCCCAGGCCGCTTCCTACTTTCACCAACTAGTCCCCACTGGTTCTGACCCCCACTTTGGGTGGGAAAACCGGCAGGAAAAACAAGTGAGGAAGAGGGGTGTGCCCACCTCTGCCAACTCCACCCCTCAGGTGGGGGAGGCAAGGTGAAGCACAACTCTGTCCCTTCAGTCTTGCAGATGGGGGGACCCAGCCAACCAGAGTGAGGCATATGCACCCCTCCCATTGGAGGGTTTCATAATAGGGGGTGTACCCACCCAAAGGAAGGGACCCATTGGTCCCAACCTTTACTTACCTGTAATGCCCCTAAATCTAGTATTTAGGGGGCACCCCGAACCTTGCTTCTCCAGACAAGAAACTAGAAGAAGAAAAGACTGAACAGCCGTGCCGAAGATAACAAAAGGAGGACGCCTACTGACTTGGCCTCAGCCTGGCTACCAGCCTGTTCCTACCTCGTACCTGCAGAAGCGAAACCCCGGTGTGTCCTGCAGCCAGCAGCCTCAAGAACCCCCAGGACCTGCCCTGCCTTCAAAAGAAAAGACTCCCATGAACACCGGATTTGTTCACCAACAGACTCCAGCTCCGGCAGGATCCGCGAGTCTACACCACTCTACACCTGATGCCCACAGCCCGAGTTTGAGTGGCCCAAAACCAAGAGGAGGTCTCCTCGGCGATCCTGACCCGAGATCCGGTGACTCTGACCTGCCTCAAGCCTCCAGCCGATGTCTGCAGCCTCAAACCAGAAGGCCCCCAACCACGACCAGGAGCTGGTAAGAAAATCTGACCCTAAAAGGCCCCCATGCACCCGACGCCTCATGGCCTTGGGTAGCTCAACCGACGGTGCCTAACCTTGGTCCCCAAGCCTGCAGTGTTTGCAAACCGGAGACTCCCCATTGAAAGCTACAGGGCGCCCGATGCCAAAACAGCACTCTGCACCCGGCCGCCCCAGTGCCGCTGAGGGTGCACCTTTTGTGCTGGCTTAAACCCACATTTGGCGGTCAGGAGTACGTGAGGAACCCATTCGCTTCTACGCAGAAATTCACAGACGGTAGTGTGTGACGTAGGAAAGGATAAAAATCGGGTTCAGGAGGGAAATTATTACCCACATAATATTGAAAGAAAAAAACGTCAGGCGAAGTGTTTTTAAAACAATACGGTGTGAAGCCCTTAAGTTAAGTGGAGGACGTTACTGTAAACAAGATTAATCCGCCTCGCCCGCATAAGACATCAGGGGCTGTGTCTTTCAACAAAAACCCTAACTTTCTGACCAGAGGTGATTCGCCTGATTGAAGTTGGAGACGAAAATTGAATTTTAAATACATGGCGAGTCCTAAAGTATTCATGGAGAGATATTTGATCAAGTGATAAAGAAGAAATAGAAAACTAACTAACTTGGCGATACCAAGCTATGATATAAGGAGTGTATCACAACGGCAACCAATCAGTGCCCATAATAAGAGAGACGATCTTTGTGTCTTGAAAACTATGGATTATTAGACAAAACCATCGAAACGCGTCGACGCTGCATTAAACACAATCTGTGGCAACAGCTTTTCTTATAGATACAGAATGAATAGATTGTATGTAGGAAAAGCCTTTTTAAATTTACAAACTGATGTGTTACCCAATGACAAATTATACTGTCTGTCTCTGTCTCTCTGTTTCATGTTTGTTGCGATATAGAAGCCAGGTGTAGCTGCTGTGGTCCCCTTTTTTATGACTTTTTGTTTTATTATTGTGTATAAGCTGCATTTCTGAATAAAATAGGGTCTTTATTAAGTTTACATGACAATTCTTATGTTTTAGTAATAGACGCATTTGTGGTATGATCATAGATTGTCTGTTTGTTTTTAATTGCTTTTTTAAATAAAATAAATCTCTTTATTAATTTTAAATTGGTATGATTTATTTCAATATTGTATATGTTCTATCACATGGGCTTATGTTTGTGTTTTTGAATATAACAATCTAGTTTCTCTATATAAAAAAAATATATTTTATATTTTAACACTGGAATTCCATTTCTATTAAACCCACATGTGCCTTGAGCTTAAGTCCAGGAGCTTTACTCCCACAACCCAGTGGCCTGCTCGTCAGCAGCCACCAACCGGAGGCTCCCTATCCCTTTGGATAAAATTGAGCCTCAGCACTCTGCACCTGGCCGCCCTAGTGCCGCTGAGGGTGTAACAAGAGTGCATCCTTGACCCTAGGGACCCCTGAGTCTAACCCAAGAATACCATTTCCCACAACAGAATACTTACCTTTGAACCGATAACCCTATTTTCCTCCATAGAATGACATTGACTGATTTGAGTTTGTTTTGAGTTTGAGTGTGAAGTTCGAAAATCTAAGAAACCTTTTAAAACTGTAACTAAACGCTTTAACTGACCTGTTTACAGAAAATGTCCCAGTGCAGTATCCAGGTATACTGCACTGTGTAGGAAAAGTAATCCGTAAAGTAATCTACTTGACATATACTAAAAAGCCAATACAAAGTATATGTACAGTATATCAAAAGCATTGCAATTTTAGTAGCTCTACTGTAATCAAATCAAAGTGCATATACAATTGCAATTCAAACTGTTTACAAACTGCATTACTACTGTAAAGTATGTATTGCGAACCTGTGCCAGGCTTGCTTGGTTCTAGAAAATAAAATAACTAAAATAATATTTTTATACAAAACCAATTGGTCTGAAGTTCAGTCTTTGAGTGTGTGATATCATTTGCTGATTGAGTGTGTACAACAAATGCTTAACACTTCCTCTGATAAAGCCTTACTGCTCGACCACACTACCACAAATAGAGAGTAAGGTGCTATCTACTTTTACCTATGCCTGCCTATAGGGTTCCACTGGACTCTGTGCACACTATACCTCACTTTGGTATAGTATATACAGAGCCAGCTTCCTACAGTGGCGACTTAGTGCAAGGGATCTGCGAGATGGTGAGGTTCCGAGGGGTATTTAGCTAGGTACAGAACTTTTTCTTCTTAGAAAATAAAGACACAGTCTCTTCTGGGGCTATATTATGGGAGGCTTATCAAACAGTATTACCCGACAAAGCTCAGAATTTAGTTGCATGAAAAAAGAAAAAAGGGGTTGAGAATTTGGAACAACTAGAGCACCAAATCCTTTCCCCAGAGAGATGGACCATCGACAGGGGGATCCAATAGTTGTCCTACAATTAGAAGCCCTACGACTAGACGTATCACAACCTGGCACCAGACAGCGCTATGAAAATGAGTCTAGAGATGTTACACCGACTATATGAAGTTGAAGACAAAGGTGGGAAACACCTTGCCTGGCTCAGCAAAAAAGAAGTTGAGACTAGATGGTGGCGGGGCCTTATTTACGACACAGGTACTACAGACAACACGGATGCTCAAATTGTTAGGGTGTTTGCGGACTGTTATAGAGCGTATTATGAGGCTCGTCCACTAAGTAGCTCCTCAGATATAGATCATTACCTGACAGCCATTCAGACCCCAATCCTTGCGGAAGATGAGGCAAAGGGCTAGAAGAAGACTAAACACTAATGGAACTGCAGAAAGTGGTAGCCAAGCTACAACCAGGGAAACATTTGGGCCTTAATAGCATACCCGCTGAATTTTATAAACGATGTGTAGATCTATTGAGTCCCCACCTACTAAATATTTATCAAGATGCATATAAAGACGGTAGCCTCCCCATGGACCTCCGGACAGCCACAATTATGGTTATACTAAAATAGGGTAAACCTAAGGACAGGTTTGACTCTTATCGTCCCATTTCTTTACTAAATACTGTAGTTAAAATATTAGCCACAATCCTAGCAACACGCCTATCAAAGATTATTATATTATTAATACATAAAGATCAGTCTGTGTTTGTGCCAGGTCAAGCTACCCAACTAAATCTCCGAAGAACACATAACTGGCTGATGGAGGTCAAAGACCGTGTAGCCCCACATGGCGATATAGAAGATCTTGATTGGGAGGCAGCCTTAATGAACCCCAGGGAGGTGGTCATCAAAGCCCGACTATGCCTCATTCAATGTAAAATCCTCCACAGGGTATATTAAAAGAGAGACGATCACATACGATGGGGAGAGCAGAGTCTCTGAACAGTCTTCGATGTCAGAACGCCAGGGGGGATTTCGTACATACATTTTGGGGATGCTCCGTCATACAGATCTACTGAAGGTCAATCCTTGAGGAACTTGGTGCCCCTCCCGAATGATCCTAAATTTGTTCTCCTGGGTATCCAAAATGACATTGATGCTCCTAGATCCCCACAACATTTTAGTGCCCTGGCCCTTGTTGTAGCTAAGTGTGATGAGGCTAGGCGATGGGGGCAGTCAAGGTTCCCACTTCAGGAATGGAGAAAGGGGATGGATCTATATATGGCTTCGGAAAAGGTCACTAATGAAAGCAGGGGGCTGCCCACGGACGTTTCAAAAGATTTGGGAGCTGCTGGATGAGCTATAACGGTTTTGATAGTCAAGACCCACCTGTAGAGGCATGCCTCAACATACCCTTGTGACATGATGGTTGATCAGTGTGAAGTAGTGTTGATGTTGTTATGTTGGTGTACTGAAATATGGAGCAATGTCACATTTAAATGTGCTACTGACCTTTTGTGGAAGCACTGTTGCCTCTATAAAAATGTACTGTAGGAATGTCCTCCAAGCAACAGTTGTTATTGTTCCAGTGATACTCGATTTGTTATGTAAACTGAAGAGAATACAAATTAAAAGATATTTGGAAAAGAAAAAAGAAAGTACATTGAAGAAATCATTATGTCTTTAAAAAAGTATAAACAACCTTGGAAAAGTTATCATTGCTACACAAGCTCACTCGGATCTCAGCAACTGTGCTAATCCCAGTCCTATATAACTCAAGGTTAATTGACACAGTGAGATCATATTTAATACTTTTAAAAGTGCATTCTAAAAGTGTTTATTGCATAAAAAGAGGCCTTCTGTAACAAAGATGGTAATCGTTGTGCACAATCGTTAAAGCCTCTTCAATTTGTGCTCGACCCATAGTAAACATTTTGTAAAACCACAATTAAGGATCATGTCTGTAGGATTAAAACATTCAAAGATTGCTTGTTTGCAGGAGGAGCAGATGTCTAATTGATTAAAAGCCCATCTCAGTAGATCTATCCTGTCCTTTAAAAGTGCGGGGCAAATGCAGATTAGATTAACAGTATCCTCTTTCTCTGACCTACATAGACTGCAGTCGATTCAGTCATTATTCTATAGCAACGGAAAACTATGCATGAGTGGTGACAAGGGTCCAAATCGGTAGGTCATACATTTATGTTTTAAAAACGCCGAATATCCAGTCTCAAAATAAGTCTGAGATTTTAATAATTTATAATTGTTTAAAATAATCCAGGCATGTGACCTATTTAATAAAGCTGCCTTATCCGCTACTCCCTCCTCATTGTGCATTTGAGTAATTATTTTAAAGGCATCCTAGTGACTGGCAGGTCCCAAAGGAATTGTATCCCAAGGGCTTGTGTACCAGAGTCTAAGCAGATTTTTGCCGGTGTATCTGGACCATTCGCTTTTGCTGACCATAATACTTTTAGGGGATTATTAAGTGTGGTCTTCAGCCGGTAGCAGCACTTACTATAGTTCTCCTGTCTTCTTATTGTTTGTTTAATTATCCTAAATTCTAAACGGATTGTTCAAAGGATGCATTTTTTGGTAAATTAAAAAAATTAATTGCCTATACGTTTTTTGAATAATTGTATCTACAGTGTTGCATTGCAGTCACGAAGGGCTGTGCTGCCATATGTCAAAGTTGGTAACCTTTTGGCTGAAACAATTTTTTGTATCGGCACCAGACTCGGTCCTCTAGTGGTTCTGTATACGTCAGGATGTGGAAGGCCGAAAGCAGTGCATTTCCGTTCTGTAATGATTTTTGTGTCAAATAGTACCCTACGGTATTTGTACTCATTCACGATAGTAGGTACCATTTGTGATTTTCCCTTCTTTTCTTATTGATGACCATAACCGTTGTTTTTTACAGCAATTAACACCACATTTTCATTTGAATATTGATAAAGTACATCAATCGGACATTGAAAAATTGGTTTTTTTCAGCCAGATAAAATTACGTTGTCCGTGTACAACAAATTTGAGATATGAAGACCTCCTAACTTGTGAGAGTTAACAGTATCCAGAACCGGGGTCATATTGGCCAAATAAAGATTAAATAGGTTTGTGGCCAGGGCACACCCTTGTTTCAGTCTCTGATGGGTATGTATTCTCCTTGACAGGTGGGTTCCATTGTCGTGAAGTTCCTACAAATTTATATAGGATCTGCGCGTTTAGACAACATAAAATAAGGGATTGATGTCTAGACTAATTCCAAACACCCCCAAAGTATATGTTAGTCTGTAGACCAGCTAGCTCACAGTGCCACTATGAGCCCCTCTTGCCAAGGAGTAAATAGCTTCTGGCATCTAGCGAACATGACAACCGTGACCCCTCAGAGATCGTGGAAACAGTACAGTACTTTTCTCTCAGTCACTCGTGCTCACTTTGTCTCAGAGAGATACACAGAATAAACGATGGGGACGTTTTCAATAAGGATTTATTGAATCAGGGTCATTCTAGGGTAAAATATGTGTGCTGCAACAACCATGAGACAAAAACAGATATATACGGTTATAAGCACCAACAGAATAAAGAAAAGGTAGAATTCTACCATAGTGCTCAACAATGAATATATGCAGGCATATGAATACATGACAGTAATAATGTGTAGTCATACAATATAACCTCAACTAGATGTATACCTAGCATGTATCCATCATCGTTCTTTAGCTCACTTCGCTACCCCAGTTCAGACCCAGCGATTTTTGTTAAATTATAGGCTGAAAACAGAGACGTACTGTTAATATATCGCCAGGGCGCATGACCAGTAGGCAATGATTGTAGTGTCCAGCTTACTAATAGAATGGACCGCAACTGTGATTGCCCATGTTGTAGAATGGACAGATCCTGTTCCTTTATATCTATGGCAGAAGACACAATGTTGCCCAGTGAATAAATCCTAGATGTTAGTGTGGTCATGCCATTGTCGACCACTGCCATGATTAATTAAAATCATTGCAGTAGAAAACTACATACAGAATCAGCCTGTGCAAAAATACGCATAAATTACAGTAAGATTAATGTAAAATTCATTTAAAATTTCCAAGTATTTATACTATTGTGAAAAAAGTAAAACATATGAAATTTCGTTTCTGTGCAAAGTTTAAGATACGATGATAGAACCTAAAAAGTTCCAAATTAACAGTTGTTAAACAAGGTCGATTTCCTGCTCTCTATACCCTGAAACTCTTAACAGATCTACAGTAGTGGCTCGGGTTGTCCTCATATGAAAAATTTGGAACAGTACTTAACAGTTAAGGGTTGTGTGGCTAGTTTTACATTTTTATTATGGCCTTCTGCAATCGATTCGTCAATTAGCAGTTAGGTTTAACATGGTTTTTGCTATACTCATGAATCGGACCAGTCTGCATGCTAACTGAGTGTCATTTCCTTCAAGACTTGCTTTCAATGCTTGCCTACATGTTCGAATCCGTCTTTGGTTCCAGAGTGGTTTTAATAATAGCCTACGCTCTTTGTCTAGACCCTTGCAACTACACAGTATATGCAGGACGTCCTCTTTAAAATCACTGCAGATTCTGCAGTTCGTTGTTGTTTCTGAACATTCCCAAGGTGGGAGGTACTGATTTACTGGTAAGACTCTCTTCCTCAATTTCAAGTAGGATTCCTTCATTTTCCTTGAGAACCCTGTTACCACATAAGCTTGTGGCACAGACCTTGTATAACTCTGGATAACGAACCACCCGTGAGACCTCTTAGTCAATGTAGCCTTGTCTTCTTCCAGAGATAGTAGCTTTACTGATTTTTTACAAGCTTCTTAAAATTTTTGTGAGGCCCATTAATTTCCCAAAGGTCTTGTAGGGCAAGAGAGCTTATTGCCATTTGGAGGTAGACCATTGCAGGGCTGTCTTTACTCCTTTCCAGCACTTTCGATAGATATGAGTTCAGAAAACCTGGCTCTGCTCCCTTTATTTTGTGCCATCATTTGGTGTAGGCACCCTTGCGTGCTACTTGCTGTTTTTGGAGGCCAAACTCTAGCCTTAATTGTGCTGGTGAGGTGTACTGTGGGAGGTTAAGTATTATTCGTATTGTTTTTGACACCACTTTGTCCAAGATTGCCTCGTCTCTCCATCTCATGCTTTCGCTACCATAAGTGATAGTTGGTAGCAGTTTTTCTCAGAGCACTTCTAATAGAGGCGTTAGATTTGGACCCGTATTTTTTGCTTGATGT
This sequence comes from Triturus cristatus, assembly GCF_964204655.1. Taxonomy (NCBI): domain Eukaryota; kingdom Metazoa; phylum Chordata; class Amphibia; order Caudata; family Salamandridae; genus Triturus; species Triturus cristatus. The sequence goes on along the minus strand of NC_140586.1, from coordinate 198,663,492 downwards.
TTTTTAGTGCTACTGCCAGTGTGATCCCTCTTGTTCTGATCGATGCTTTTTGTTGCCCAAACGATCCCTTTCTATGGAAGATTATGCCCAGGTATTTATATTTCGCTCGTCAAATGATTTTGTTCTTACTACACTTTAGCTTCTTCAGTTCTGTCTGTGTCCTGATGTCAGGGCTCTTCTGGCGCAGTATGCGAATTGTTCTGTTAATGTCTCTTTTTATTTGCCTTAATATGCAGCTTTGGCTTGTTGAAAAATAAATTCTTTGATTGTTTATATGCCCGCTGGATATTTCTTGCCCGTCCTTAATAATGCTTATTACTTGAGTTGGTCTTGACTTAGAGTTAGCTAAGCTGAAGTTTTTTAAGAAATTCTCAAGGCATTAATGCCATTGCCAGCTTGCTGTCTATAGTCTTCCCAGCAAATTTTTGCCTCTGCCAAAAGTTTTTCTGGATCGTTCGTTTTGCATTTAATTCTCTTAAAATTTGATGTAACTGTTGAGTTTTGAGCTTCCGTTGGGAAGGTTAATGCTGTTCCTTGAGCTATAAGTGTAAGCTCTTGTGGCAAATGATCACTGCACTCTAGCGTTCCGGTCTTAAAATCACTAACTGATTTAAAAAGTGAAAGAGATAGGAATGTATAGTCTATCACTGTGCTTGCCGTTGAGTTGTGATAAGTAGCTGATTGGGGCGGTCGCCGAGAAATCTACAGTTTGATGCTATCAAACCCAGACTTGTTAATTCCGCCAGTAAATATTTAGATACCTTGGTTTGTTTGCCCCACTTGCTTTCTTCCTGTGGTGGGATCCCCCATTCTAATAGTTAATCTTCTGCCGGCTGATCGTTGCCAGCATTCCCTGAAAGGAACCTGTTGAAGTCTCCTGAGACAATGTAGTTTTATATCGCCTCTTCAATATTAAGCCTCGTCAGTTCTGACACAAGAGATTTTGCGCCTGTTTTTTTCTCACTTGGGTGTAGATAGATGTTTACCAGTATTAACTGTTGTTTTTTTTTTTTGGAGCCTACTATCTCCATCTGTATTGCGTTAATTCCATTGTTTGATATGTTCTTCATCGATAGTTCTTTGGCTGTGGTAACGGTTTTCATTGAGGCATATGTGGTAAGGCCTCCTTTCAGGTGTCCGAACTTCGAGCTTCTGCTAGCTGGAAGATGGTATGACTTGTTGCCTTGTAGCTGGAACGGCTCAGCCAGCCACGTTTCTTGAAGTAGGATTAAACCAAACTGCTTGAAGTACATCAGTAAGTCTATGTTCATGGATTTAGATCCTAGGCCGTTTATTTTCCAGGAGCAGAGTTTTAGCTGTGGAACCTTCCTTTGTTGTTCCGTGATCTGTCATGGGCTTAAGTGTCTATTGTTGATGGCTTTAGCTACCCAGGACCAGTATTTTGATGTGTTCTTCTCACAATTGTCCCAAACACTCGTGCTATCTCTGTCCGCAGCTTCTACAGTGATGCTTCGGACACCTTTTAGCACAGATTTTGTGGGCCCACCGGACCTTATTCTTCTTGTAATGTTTTCATTGTGCTCATGGTGATTTCGAAGTAATGGCTCCGGGTAACCAACGTTGTGAAGGAGTTTTATCGGTTCTCCCTTGCTTCTAGTTGGTGGTCCTCCTTTAAAATGTTCTCCTCTATTTCCCCTGTGGTCCAAGTAGTTTTTGTTATTTCTTGCTTCAACAGGTGTTTAAATTGTTCAAATTCTATGGATTCCAGATCTTGAGTAACAATGCTGGCTAGGTTACTGATGGAGGTTAGCAATCGGAGAATGTTGCTTCTATGTAAAATATCCCCCCGACCTTTGGATTTGAACTCCAGGATAAATAGGATTGTTTTTGAATCCTTCCACCGAAAGGTTTGTGAGATGGTTTGATTCTTAACTCTGTTTCGCTCCTCTGCGGATTTCGGGAAGGTTGGGTGTCGTTGCCCACCTGGTTTGCTATGTCCGCTTCAAGGTTGATGTTGGCTGTTTCTGCCTATGCTTTTATTGCTTTTACTGCTGCGGGTCCTGGGTGTCAGTTTTCCTGGTTTTTTACTTATCCATGCACTCTGCAGCTTGGGCTGTTGGGCTTTTAATTGTTAAGTGTTTGCAGGGCTCAACAAATCCACTCGACCGCTCGCATTTGCGAGGTAAATTTTATGAGGTTGAGCTATTTTTAGGTCCTACTCGCCCTTTCTGGCGAGTAGGAAAACATACTAACTTTTGTCCTCCGTCTTTGAAAACTGAGCAAATCTGACAAGATAACAAGATTTAAAGGCCTTTTTATTGCTCACAAAGCAAATGAGCAATAAAGATGCCTTTAAATCTTGTGCCTTTTGCTCTGCTTTCAGAGACGGAGGTCAAGTAGGTTACTGTTAGGTCGAGGAGAGTTTTCAAGGTACTAGACCTGCAGGACTAGTACCATTTTTCAGATTTTTCGAGCCCTGGTTTGTTTTCTGTCAAGGTTTTCTTTCCAGCATCTCCGTTGAAGGTGGTTTTCCCCATTTTATCCTTTTCTACTTTGCTTGAGTTGGATACTATCGTTTCTTTGGCATGTGGGGTCTCACTGTATTGGAGAGCTGCCTTGGGCAAGGGTCGTTACTGTTCATCAGCTGCTCTTGTAGAGTTGGTGTATCGTTGATTTCACGTTGTTTTCTGTTAGGGTCCCCGGTATGCTTTTGCTTGCTAGTTGGAAGAAAGACTTTATGGAGGTGGTTGTGTTCCTCCCTTTTCTCCTCATTTTACGTCGTTGTTTCGATGATTGCCTTTTGTAAAACAGTGTGTCCCCTTCATCTGGATTACTGAATTGCTCAGCTGGGCTGCCCAGGTGCTGCTCCTCTTGTTGAGATTTGTCAAGGAGCCCTATTTGGTCGGGCCCCATGGGTGTGCACCTCCTAAAGCTGCCTTGATCCCGAGATGATTCTTGTTGTGCTGGTCCAGGAATGGCTCCTAGTCCAATTTTTGATTCTTTTCTTTCTTTGGTGGATGGTGTAATCACATCTTTTCTTTCCATTTTTAATTTGACATGGATCGATGCCTCTTCTGTTGGGTTGTAGTGAGGTTACCTTTCTGGTGGGCTACCTTCTCCTTCTCTTTTGCCCTCTACTTTTTGAGTTCTATTGTTTTTAGTGCTATTTGCTTTCTTTATGCCAGTTAGGAGATCTCCCATTACTACCGGTAATGTGACAAGTTTGTCGATAATTGAATAGCAAGCACAGCTTGGGGGGCTTATAGCCATTTCGGATTGGACTCTCTTAATCAGATTGTTCAGTTCCGAGAGTTTATTGTCGATACTTGTGACGTGCGTGGCTAAACAGTTGAGAAGAGTTAACTGGATATCCATCTTGTCGGATTGATATGCCATCCTTGTATGGAGTATGGGCTCCCAGGGAGCTTCTTGGCATGTTATTAAGTGCCCTCTAGACCCCATATAAGTGATTGATCCAACTGCCACTCGAGCCTAATACCCTTGCTGTTAAGGATTGCTTTAAATCCTGGTTTTTCCTTTTCACAATTAAATTTCCCTCGGAATGATACGTAGAGGAGTATCACAATGCCACACCCAAACTTCCCATGGCTTCCTTGTAAGCCAGAGAGCTAAACACGGGGCCACGGTCAGAATGTAATGTGCAGATTGCGTATGTACCTATAAAGACTTGCAAATCTTTTATAACAGTTCGGACATCAACCGAGCGCTGTGGCCAAACCCACAGGAATCTAGAGCATGAATCCACTGCCACCAAGATGTATTTGTAAGCCCCATCAGATTGTAAGGGGCCACAGTGGTCCAAATAGACACATGCAAGAGGTCTGTCTGAAATCAGTTGTGGTGTTTGTGGTGGACGTGCTAAAGTGGAACCCTTCATCTGCTGACAGATGTCGCACTTAAGGACAAATGCTTTTGTCTGTTTGATGAGACTTTGTCACCAATAACGTTGTTTCAGTAGTGAAACTGTCGCAGTAATATCTGCGTGTGCTGAGCCCAGACCCTCATGTGCAGCTAGTATTAAAACTAATCTGCCATCCATGTTTGGTATTACTCTATCCCCCTCTCCTGGAATATGAGCATACAGAATTTTTTGTGCATCTAACTTGTAGGAGTACTTGAGTGGAAATCTTTTGGCAAGACTGTGCTGTTTTTTTGTGAATCAACGACAGTTACCATTATCTGTCTGTCTACTCTCGTGCGAGAATGAGTGATTGCAGCTACGGCAGCAGTCCTCACTGTCGCCTTGGCGGCTTCATCAGCCAATGAATTCCCATCAACGTGCATGCCGACACATTGATGACTCAGCGTATGAATCACGTGAGCCCTCGGCAAGCCTTTTTTTCAGCTCTGCTACTTGTTTTATGCTTTACTGTGCAACCTTTTGAATCCATTCTGGCCTCAGTAGTGAAAATATTAATTGTATGACTGGACACAAATAAAACAAATCAAACACAATAAGTGTGGGGAATTCTCGATCCGTATTTTTTAGTGCTAGGATCAGGGCTTTTAGTTCTGCCAGCTGAGCCGTGCAATCTCCTAGATACTGCGTCTGCGTATTGTTAAGGACGGAACTTGCCGTCCCGCATACAACCCTTTACAATCACACATGCTGTGCTGTATTGCTGTTTACTTACTATGGCTGGCTGTACTGAACCATCAGTGTAAATTATACATTCATACTGATCTAGAGGCATTATATAATTTGGGAGAGGATATTCTTGTTACTGCAGAAATGCTTGTGTATTTAATGCAGAATCAAATTTGTAGTCTACATCTGTTGCAGTGAGAGAATTAGTAACTGAAATACAGAAGTGTGCAGTTATTTAGAAAAGAATAAAGTACTTGTAGAAAGTCACTAGTAGAATGTCAAGTCAGTGGAATATGCTCCAATAGGAGTAAGTGCCCTCACACACCCTGAAAGGTGTCATGCTTCATCATATGGGCATGCTCCTCGTCGGGCCGGTGCTGCAATGCCCGATGGGTACCCACAAAGGGGTTCTTTGCCGGATCTTTTATATTTTGCAGTTGGATGACTTGTGGGTATGTGGGGTGTGAGGTTTGTGATGTGTGGTGTAGTAAAAGTGACTTGAAATAAGTGTATTGATGCTAGGTTTGAATGAACTTTATTAGTGGAGCTCACTGCCCTAATTAAAACATATAGTGGTGCTCGTATGGGATACAATGGTCCTAAGGAGAAGTCGTGATCAGTTTATAAAATGTGAGGTCAACATGTTTCTTGCTTATCATAGCCCATAAAGGCTCTATTGGCAATTCGTCAGGACCAGAAGAAAGCAGCCTACAATACTGTGTAACTGATTCGTTCCAAGTTTTTTGGGGGAATTCTCGTAATCAGTCACAACATGTAAAACAAAGCATGATTCTACCTTGTTGATCGGACTGACCTGAAAGACACAATTGACTAACAATACATGTAATTTTTTCAAAACTCATCATGATTCTGCCAGAAAATAGGGCTACATTCAGTAATCCAAATTGACTCAATTTCTTTTTGTGCCCCATTTATCTAAGTAAAGGGAAGGGACAAGAGGAGAACGACTGGAACAACAATAGTGTATACTGCCCAAGGATAAAACAGAGAACTGTGAGTGTGCCAGCAAAATGCCACAGATGACAGTAATTGCATGGTCTCTGTGCTCTTTATCATAAATTCGCAGCCAAAATTGGTCAATAATCATGAGTGGTGCCCCTGGCGTGAGCTTACATGTGTCACCAGGTTCAACACTAGTTCACCTTGCATACACAATTAGACAGAAGCTGTGTGCCATAATACAACAACACCTCACATGAGTCAGCAGTGTCAAGCTGGTTCCAGCCGTATACCACAGATGCCAGTGATCCTATGGTCTTGGTGCTCATTATTGTCGAATCACTGCCCTGAATTATTCTATATGCATGAATAATGTCCCCGCTGTAAGATTACTTGTGTCACCCACCGGGTGCAAGACCAATTAACCTTGCGTATAAAAATGTGTGGTCGTCCGCAGAGGTTGTGTGCCGCAATATACCATATCCTCACACTTGTCCATAATGCCTTGCTGATTTAAGGTTCACTTACCCGTTTTGGGTCAATACGGGTCTAACAGAACTTAAACACTGTGAACTTTCTAACCTTAGGTTGTAAATGAGCAAACCGCTCATTTACAACCTAAGGTTAGAAAGTTCACAGTGTAGGTTAGTGAGTGCCTTACCCTTGATCTTGTCTGCACTCTCTCTGTAGGTTAATACTCACTCGTCAGCAGTGTTGTGTGCACCTCTGCACCTATCCCGGCTCTGTGTCCCGTGACGGTGCAGTCTGTCACGGGCGGTAAAAATAAAGTTTCCCCATCTTCCTGTTGAGAAGTAGCGAAAAGTAGTGCGCGTCCCATGGCGGCCAACTTAGAGAGGGCGCACAATTGTACTGACACTATCTACAAGAGCCTAACTTATTGTGGCTGTATTTTAACACATTCAGAGGGTCTTTAGTGTATTGAGATCAGGTTTGTAAAAATGCAGTGACATTAAAAAATGTGTGATCGAATTGTAAACCATCAGGACTTATCTCAGGTATCGTCCTATTTTGAGTGCGTATGGAGCTATTGAGTGGTTGACATAAATACTCAAAAGAGTTGGATGCATTGGTAGATGCAGTTAGGATTGTTGCGAGATCGAGTATCCCGGAAGGGTGCATAAGGTACGCACAGGACAAAGACATCATTAGATTTGGTTCATGATTGATGGGTAGTTGGGTCAACAGCAGGACACCCCAGTCCTATATGTATGGAATGTTTTCCGTTAGTGGAATGTAGTGTGTGAACATCCACCCTGTATTTTGAAGTGCAGGACACTGATAGGTAAGTGTCTGGGATTACTTATTTGCTGAGTTCCCCACATGGTATATCATCTTTCAGCCCAACTCTATGTGTGGACAATCTGAAAATCCACTTTTGCTCCTTTCTAAAGAGTGTTTCCTGTCTTATCTGTGTGTAAGCCTCTAGTATGGTCCACCTGAGGTCATCTGGTGTATGCCCGACCGTATTGTAATGGGTACACATCTTAGTGTTGATTATTTTGCACCTGATGTTACTATGGTGTTCGGTAATTTGTACCTTAACAGCTCGAGTAGTCATCCCTATATATCTGAGTTGACAGGGGCAAGTGTTCAGGTAAACTCAAATTCTGAGTACTGCAGTTGGTATGTTTTTGCTGTGTGCATGTCAGGGTGTCAGTCAGTTGGACCTTCTTTGTTGGTTGTGTTAAAGGACCGATGTTGCATTGGCCACACGGATAGTGTCCCACCATAGGGGGCAAATTCCAAAGCAGTCTCTGCCCGGGGGGCGTGTGTGTTTTCGGCCTTGTATTAATGAGCATGTCTTTTAGGTTTTCTGTCCTTTTGAATGCAAATCTAGGAGGGTTGAATGTCAGTTTGCCTGTTTGCAGAATTTTCCTGTGTTTCTTAATGATTTTCTTGATTAAGTTGGACTCTGGAGTGAATGTAGTAATACATGTCAATTCGTCAGACTGGGGTCTCTCTCAAGGTTCTAGGAGGGATTCTCTATTGTTGTTGCGTGCCCTCTTTTGTGCAGTTCTGATATGTTTGGGTGGGTACTCGCATCTAGCCAAATGTGTCACCAGATCATTCCCTTGTTCTTTATAGTCACTTATGTTACTGCAATTGCGGCGTAAGTGCAGAAATTGACCATAAGGCAGGTTCTCCTGTAAGGCCCTAAGATGATGACTGCCAAACATTAGTAGACTATGGCTGTCTGTAGGTTTTTTGAAAGTTTTTGTGTTTAGACAGATTGATCAGTAAGTCTAGGAAAGGGAGTTCCTCTTAGGAGACATTAGCAGTGAATTTTAGGTATGGGTTCAGATTATTGATCCATCCTAGAAAAATGTTGACTGTGTCCCTATTTCCTTTCCAAAGAATCAGTATATCTTCGATATAACGACGCCACGCTACAATATTCATAGTGTACAGGTTGGGAGGGGGCCATGATGTGTTTCTCTTCAAAGTCTGACATGTACAAGCATGCCAGACGTCGGGCAGAGGTGCTGCCCATTGGGGTCCCCTGGGTTTGGTGGAACAGGTGGTCTTCAAACTGGAAAAAGTTTTCCGTTAGGTCTAATGTTGCACACTCCATTATTAGGCTTATTGGAGTCGGGGATGTCCAATATCCTGACCTCAGGATATCCTCGAATACCTCAAGTGTGGCCCTCTGGGGATGTTTGTGTATAGGGCCTCTGCGTCGAGAGTGACTAGGAAATCAATTTGTGGTCTCTCAACATTGGTCAGTGTGATCAGGTTCAATATGTCTCTTGTCTTGAACGAAAGATGATGTCTTTTTTACCAATGGTTTTAGGAAATGATCGCAAAATTTCGATAAAGGTTCCAATAGGGAGCCTATCCCGGAAACTATGGGTCTTCCTGGTGGAGGGAGGGTGCCATTATGAATTTTAGGCAAAGTGTAAAAGTAAGGTACTTTGTGGTTCTTGTTAGGCAGGAACTCAGCCTCGCTCTTTGGAAGCCACACTTGGCTCAAAGCTGAGGTGACTATGCTGCTGATATTTGTCATCAGGCAGGCTGTGGGATCTTCAGGTATAAGGCTATAGTAGCGTGTGTCATGTAGTTGTTGGAGTCATTCTGTATTTTAGTCACTGGAGGCCATGATCACAATCACGCCGCCTTTATCAGCCTGTTTAATCATAATGCTGGCGTCATTAGCCAAGGAACGAATAGCTTGTGTTTCTGTATTGGAGGTGTTGTGGAATGACCTATGGGTTTTATTGCTGTTTAGGTCCTATAGTACAGCCTGTTTAAATGTCAGGAGTTCATGGGGTACCATGCTAGAGTTGGGTGTGAAGGTTGAAGGACTTCGTAACCCTGTATCTGTACTTGGCATTTCTGGCTTGTCAGAGAATTAGCCCATTGTATCCAACGTGGATGTATTGCTTTAGCGTTAGGAACGCTTGTTTTAGCAACAGCCTCTAAGGTTGGTACTACAGTCATAACAATTATTCACTTTCCCTGAGCCAGTGCTCTTTCTCTCACTAAAGCAGTCCGTACTGCTGGCAGTATTTTTTCAGTTGATGCAAAACGCATTTCAGCATTTGTGTATAAATATGATTTGTATGCGATCGGTACTGTTTCGCCTTCATTGAAGGTGTGGTATGTGTACCCGGATTGACCCGCAATTCCACGGATCACTAAATTTGTAGTGTTTACACATGTGTGTACGTGTTTGGAAGCTATCATGTAAGCTTCTAGGGAACGGAGTATCTCTGTGTGTTCCTGTCTCCAATGTTGAACTGAGAAATCAGGTCTAATTAAGTCAACGAAAGGTTTCACTCTTTCTGCGTAATCCAAAATGTATGTTCTGACAAAGTTTAGGAATCCTAAAATGGAGTTTACATTTTTCAGAGTCCTTGGAGGTTGGAGCAGCGCACATTTCTCTTAAAAGTTTGCTGCAAGGCTTTTCCCTTCATTTGTGAGCTCATATCTGAAAAATAGGACATTGAGATGGGCTATTTTTGATTTTTTTAAAGTTACATTTGTAGGCCTATAAGGGGAAACCCAAAATTATGTTGTTCACCACAGCCAAATGATTCAATAGTTCCTCATCCGTCAGATAAATATCATCTACATAGGACAATGCCTCCTCATCAAAATCTTGAAGTAATTCTGATACTCTTAATAAGAACAACCCCTGGGTATTTTCATACCCTTGAGGCAGTCTACAAAAGGGATACTGAGAGCCTAGGTCTAAGAATGCTGAAAAATTCTCAGCCAAATTTTTGCTCACCGGCACTATATGTTGGCAAAAGAATCCCTTTGAGAGATCTAGTGTTTTGTATTTTTTCAGCACAATGTTATGCATTAATGCGTCACTGTGTGCATTTTGTACTGCAAATGTCTGTAGTATAAAACTAAACAATATGAATTATCGGGTTTCATTACGAGAAACAAAGGATTATTCATGGAAGAGGAGCAATTCTCTATTACACCTTGGTATTCAAGTTGATCTAAGATCTCCCTGACTTGTTTTTTCACATCATGGTTTATTGGGTACTGTCTCTGTGGAGATGGAGTATTTTGTACTGGGATTTCATGGTGAGGTGACTCAGCATCCCACCCTACATAATTGCGGTATAATGCAGGCGCTAATGCTACCGCCCACTGCTGCGTGTATGAATGTTTTAGCGATTCTAGAATTAGGTCGGAGAAAGCTCGTAAAATGACCGTTACTTCCTTTGGGCAGTCCATAACAAACTCAGGTGACTAATCTTTTTCTGCTAAAAGAATGCCATATACAAACAACAGATTCTCCCAAAAGAGACCTTTAATTTTACTGAGTATGTTCCCCCTCCATATGGAGTATTATTTCATATAACTGGTGTGGGACACTTACTCTAGTATCATGTATCTCCACCGTGAGATCTTCATTCAACACCGCTGTCACCAGAAATTCCATCAGGTTCTGGCGAGCTATTGTTACTTTTGCTGTGCTGTCTAGCATCATCAGAGCCCATTCCCTGTTCAGAAGGTGTGTCCTCAGCTGCCTGGGCATTTCTTATTTTAAGGCCAGCTACTTTCTTCTTTTTTAAATTGAGGTTTTGATTTTGGTTTATCTTCTTTTTTAATATTACAGTCTGAATTGCGATGTGTGTCTCTTGACTTGGCTCGCTCTTCTGATCTGTGTTCTGACCGTCCTTCCCTCTCTTAGGTTTTCGATGAACCCTGAAAAGAACGAGAGGAATGTGTATCAGTATCCTGAAACCTGTCAGGTTTTTTAATGTTGTCACGGTTTCTAAGGTTATACCTCCTGTCGGAGGCTCCTATTGAGGAGACCCTCCCCGTGATTGTGATACAGTTTGCTTATTTTGTTGTTGTTTATTATCTTATTTCTTTTTAGAAAGATCTGGTGTTTGTGTAGTGTTATCCTTTTCAGGATTTCCCATTACTTGTGGTTTCATAGGTCTAGCTCCCAAATTATCTCTACCTAATTCAGCGTATGTATCTTCGATAATGTTTGATAAATCCCGCTCCTGTTGTGTAGGAGTGCATTCCCTCAGGTGTTGGCATATAGCCACCACTGCTGCTTCCCTTTTATGGTTGCTACCATAATTGTAGATACCTGGGAAGAATTACCTATTAATTTCATCCCTAAGTTTAAAGCAGGTTCTACTCCATACTCATTCTGTATTTGCCGTAATACTTCTGGTATCACTGCTATTGAATTGGTGCCATGAGTCCTGGTAGATGGCAGCAAAGACCGGACCCCAGGTGGTACAATCCTCTATTGGGGGAGCTATCCCCATTGGCAAGCAGATTGTCAATATTCTGTGGTTTCTTGTGGGTCTGTGTGTGGACACACTGCCTCTAGCTGTGCTATTTTCTGTGCTATCCAGAACTGCATTTGCTCAAGTTTATTGGGCATTCTTCCGATAACTGCATTCAGTATTTGTTGGGTGATTTTAGTTGCGGTCCCTTGTAGTTGATCTCCTGGGGTAATCCTTGTGGGCTGAAGTGTGACTGTTCTCATAACGAACTGTGTCAGATTTCTGTAGAGTTTTATTATTTCTTTTTGAAGTGACTGTAATCTGCAATTGGCAATGTATCAACTCCTGGATGCAGTGTGTAGGCAGCCAGAACTGGGCAAGTCGCTCTGTCTCTGCTGAGCGGACAGAGTCTCACTTATCTGTGGTGTGTGGGAGGGCACCTTTAAACCAGTTTATATGTTCCTGATATGTTAAAGGCACCACTATGTCCTCGCATGCATTGTATTCTTCTTTCATTTTATCCCGAGTGTAAGAATGAAATGTATGTGTGCGTATATCTACAGGTGGGAATTTTATCTATGAATAGAACACCTACGTTCTGTACGCTTCGTGTGCCTCGACCACGAAGGTAACAGTCCCACCTAATGCTGGGACTCTAAAATCTACTAATTTTAAAGTAAGTGCATTTCGGACATTTTCTGAAATGTTTATTGCACCTTCCTGTTCTGCCTCTCCTGCTGCATTTGTATTTAATGCTGCTCCAGCGTTATCTTCGACATACATTCATAAAAATAGTTTCAAGCAAAATAGGATAACGTTTTATGCATAATGTAGGGAACTATAATCCTTCAAGCTTGAATAAATCTACAGCCAATACATAAGGTATACCTACTCAGCTGCAGTGGATTTTCCCTTCCGACTCCAGATGTCTCTGGATAGATGTGAGTAGGAGTCTCTGAGAAAACACGACTAAACTACTCAAATTTGTCTGTTAAAAAACAACTAAACCAACAATGGCAATGTCACATCGTGTAGTTCCTACAAATCTATATAGGATCTCTGTGTTTAAACAACATAAACTAAGGGATTGGTGTCCAGACTGATTCCAGACACCCCCAAAGGATATGTTAGTCTGTAGACCAGCTAGCTCACAGTGCTACTATGAGCCCCACCTACCAAGGAGTAAATAGCTTCTAGCATCTATCAGACATGACAACCTTGAACCCTCAGGGATTGTGGAAATAGTACAGTACTTTTCGCTCAGTCACTTGTGCTCACTTTATCTCAGAGAGATACACAGAATAAACGATGGGAACGTTTTCAATAAGGATTTATTGAACCAGTGTCATTCTAGTGTAAAATACGTGTGCTGCAGCAACCATGAGACACAAACAGATATATAAGGTTATAAGCACCAACAGAGTAAAGAAAAGGTAGAATTCTATCATAGTGCTAAAGCAATGAATATATGCAGGTATATGAATACATGACAGTAATAATGCATACTCCTACAATGCAATCTTAACTAGATGTACCTAAGTGTCTCTAGCATTTATGTAGGTACAGAGCCAAGAATCCCCTTAGGATGAAGCCAACCCCATTACCTGATGTGAGAGAATAAAGGACCCCGTCTTGGTCTCGAGATGGACACCCTGCGAGGGATGTCAGACCACTGCGTGCTGGAGTGTCTGCGTGCAGGAACCTCAGCGTGACAACATGGAAGTCTTTTTTTCTCCTCTGGTTTGCCCAGTGAAGATGTAGTGCTTATACACTTGCAAGGTACCCTCAGGGGTTCTACCTAAAAGTGTACTATGGGCATGTCGGGCAAGGATGATGATAGAGGTGACCCTTATACACAGATATTATGCAGAAGATGGTAATCCTGCTGTGATACTGAGAATCCTCATGCATAATACATTAGGTTAGTTTTCTGAGAAAACCACACGACCGTCATGTAGCACCTAACTAGGTAAAAGGTCAGTGCTAAGCCCATTATGTAGAACAATGGGAGGACAGATGTAGGTAAAAGGTTGTGTAACTACCTGCGCCTATATTGGGGTACATTGGAGTTCATAACACCATCACTTATCTTAATTGTCACCCAAGTATTTGTTTCTAAAGGTTGTATTGCTTTTAGGAGGTAAAATGGAATTTACCAGTGAGCTAGGTTGGCCCACAGGATGTTGCCATGTACACAGTCAAAGGCAGACTTAAAGTCTATAAAGCTTAAATGTAGTAGTCGTCGCTTTTTTAGCATTTTATCTGAGATGAGAGCAAGCACTATGATACTGGTTGTTGTGCCAGTTCCTCAAGTGAAGCCGTTTTGATTTATCGGAACCAATTTTTTGCCTTTCGCCCAGGTTGTTGGCTCTCTCAATAAAAGTGCAGCAAAGTAATTGACTTAATTGTCCAGGAATTGTATGAGTCGATAATTACCTAGTTGCAACAGATCACATCTTTTATAAATTGAGTTGACTATGAATCCTCTTCAATATTCCGAAACAGCCTGTATCTGTAAGACGTTGTTGAAGGCTGGTGCCATTTTGGCAACCTAATATGCATGGGCAATCTTGCAGATAGAGTGGCGGATGCCATTTAGCCCTGATGCTCCATCTTAATCTCCCAGCTCTATCTCTTTAGCTATGTCAGACGGTATCAAAAAAGGATGTTCCTTCTTTAAAGGTAAAATTGCCTGTGTCATAAGGAGAGGGCAGAAAAAGTATTTCTTCACTATCAATGGGACTGACAAAGTTATCGAGACAGTTAAAGGAGTTTGTAGGAGTCCAGTCCGCAATGTTTGTATCCTTGAATTCCAAGATTAAGGGCATGCTCTCCATAACAGTAATTTTGTTTTCCTTATGTAATGAAATAGGAGGACTGCAGTCAAGGGGAGACTTTTTAGACAATTTTCAATGTACTGAGCTAAAGTGATTGGTTAAGTAAGTTACCCAGCAGGCCATGGTAGCATTGGAGTTATTGATGGGATGGAGGGCTCTAGTAATACTATTCACTAGCCTCCAGAAGTCCTTCGAGTTTGACTTATTACTAAGGAATAGAACTTTAGCCCAGAAGTCAACCTCCATCATCATTCTTTTTTTTCCAGAGCAATATTTTATATGATTCTTTTTTTTAGTTTATGCAGATTAGTGATTTCTTCAGTTATTTTGACTTTTCCTCACTATTCTCAGTGCCTGGTTGAGTTTCTTTTTGCTAATATACAAGCAGCAGACAGCTTTCTAGATCTTATTACCGGCTCTTCTAACAGGGCACTGCTTGCCCTTAACTGTGTATTTTTAGTGTACTTGTCTAGAAGCGGATCTGTAAAGAGCTTATAGTTCTCAATAGGTGTAAGCTCCATGTTTTCACAGATTTCTATTACCTGTACCACTGAGGCTCCTATGGAGCATTTATGGTTCACTGAACACGAGGTACCTGGCAGAATATTTACCAGAGGATAAAACTGGATTAACAACCAATTCAATTATTTGTAGGAAGTGGTCAATTTCCAATTTTTCTTCTATGTAAAATGAATTGACTTGGATGAATAGGGGCAAAGAGACTATGGTGTAATCGAGAATGAAGTATGAGGGTGAAGTGTGATGTGTTGTGCCGGAGGCTTATCTGCCTGGGACTTTCCATTTAATACACTCAGCCTAAGTTCTATTTCTTTAACAAGGTATTCACTTTTGTATCCATTTGCTTGGTTTGCCAATTCCCTTGACAGGTGATGCACCATTGTTGATTCTGAGATGTAAAGCGTATCATCAGGTTCCGGAGTAAAGATCAGGTTCATGTTAAAGTCTCCGGTAATTATGATTTCTGGCACTAGCAAATCTTCTCTGGTGTCCATGATGACTAAAATTCTCTGTAAGTTCTTGTTTAGTTCTAAAGTCTGTTTGGATAAAAACATTGATCACCAACAATGGTGTGTTATTTCTTGAGAGCCAGCTTTTAAAGAAACTATGGGTGCCTGGATCACCTTGAATCAGGCTTTCACTTCAACTTTTTAATGTGGTTGGTATATAAATAGGAAGACTGCATTTTTGGACGACCATACTTCCGTGACCTAACTGCAGATCTAAAAATATTCTATATATTCTGGCATCAGAAGTAGTGATGTTGACCATGTTTCTTGTAAGAGTACTATATGAAACTTCTTCCAGTAACTTATGAATTCAATATCCCCAATTTTGTTTGATAGACCACCTATATTCACAGAGCAAATACTAAAGTTATTATGATTGGGAAGATTTATTGGAGGGTTTGAAAATGAAAGTCATTGTTTGTTATATTTGTGAAGCGCAGATATAATCAGCCCCACTCTGGCTGTCCTGTTGCATCCATGTGCTTTACTGAGTCTTGTTGGGAAATGGGCTCTCTGCTTTCAGTCATTGTCCTACCTATGGCATCCCTAAGTATGGAATACACTGGATCTTTTTCTTTAGTAGACGTCTTGGTCGGAGTCACTTTGGGTAAAGCTATCACATGTGGATATCTGGGGGTCTATACATTGAGACATTTACACCCTAGCATCCAAATGTTTAGTTCTGCTCAAACTCTGTCTTGCTTCTGCTTCAAATACCCAGGATATAAGAATGGACTCATTTAGATAGTTCACCTGAGGGGCTTAAATTCACCAGATTCAATATTAGAAGAGGTATGTTTTGAGGGTGTTGGAAGGGCATGAAGTAACTTCAGTATTTTACTTCAATTTAATGTGTCGAAGCGACCCCTTGAATGATATTTGGGTCCAAAAAGAGCTCTGTTTCCACCCAAGTGAAGTGCTAATTGATTGGGTGAAAGTGCTTCTTTACTTACTAATTCCATGTGACAACCCATATTGTTTTGTTTATCATATTGGAGGGTGCCCAATGGTGGTTGGTTAATACAGTCACCTTTGGCCTCCAGATCCATTCACTCGATGTGTAACAGACTTTTCCACCCCAGCTAAAGGCGTTTTCTTATTGCATATGAGGGTCACGTTCACTACACCGTTTCCGACTGTTGCTTTAGGCAATGCAGATGCAGTAACACCATTTTCCCTATAAGCAGCAACGGGAAGGAGTGGAGTGAATTGACTAAGGCCTTCTGTGCTTTCAGACTGTGTTTTGTATTTTGATAGGCCGGACTTTGCATACATGACCAGTCCTATCACCCTTTTATCAAAGTCATTTTTCCAGAACCAGTGAGGGTGAGGGTTGGGGGCGTGATCAGAGTCTTCTGTTCTTTTAAACTGTGTATTATGTGTTGATTGACTGGTCTTATTATGCATGTTCAGCTCTAGTATCAATTTTTCCTGATCAAGTTTTTGCTTAAGTTGCTTATTCATAAATATCGGACAAAACTCATGGTCTGTAAGATTATTTGCAACCTGGGTGTTATCCCAAATATGTTCAAGTAGACTGGGTTCTTCATGAATATCCTGCCTTAATTTTCTTTTAACCTGATCAACAGTCTGTTTAGTTTAAAATCATGACTCATGGCATTATTTACTGCCTGGATGTTCTTTGTATTTCTCGCCTGCCGTTGCCTTTTTCTTTTTCTTTTGGTTGTTGCATTAACAAACGGCGAGTAGTGGTCATCCAATTATGTACAGTTGAATTTAGTCAATTTTAATGGATCCCTGTCCTTGTTCTGTTGATGTATGATCAGAGACACTTCCTCTTGGGTTTTAAACAATTGCATTTGTTTGCAATTTACAGCCTTGGTCGGAAAATTTAGGTCAGCATCCTGTTCTTTCTTGTATGTTTTCCATAGCTTTTACTTGCGATTTATCCTGAAAACCCCATTTTGCTTGCTTTAAACAAGAAACCATTGCAGGACAATTTTGAATTTGAAGCAGCTAACATAAAGCTTTGGGGAAGGTTGTCTGATCATTTAATGTTGCAGGTCAGGCATGCAGTATCCCAGTTAGTTTTGATATCTTTAATTGGAGTATCTAAAGCAGATGACAGTGTGCTTAATTTATCAGTCAGGGCCGAGCTCGAGCACTCTGTCTCATGCTGGGTGCTTAACTTGTGCGCAAATTATTAGATTGTTCAGATTAGCAAGCTTCGCATCTGTCCCCAAGACAAAGACTACTAGCGTTTTCATAGGACTATTTGCAGGTCCATTTTCTTGGATTAAAAGTTCAAGACTCACACACTCCTATCTAATGCAATCCACCCAAATCTACTCCTATCTACCTCAATCCACCCAAATCTACCCCACACCACTCGAATCTACACACCCCATTCCACTCCAATCTATCCCATCCCACCCAATTCCAATCTACCCCACCCACTCCAATCTACCACACCCCACTACAATCTACCCCACTCCACTCCAATCTATCTCACTCCACTTCAATCTACCCCACTCCACTCCAATCTACCCAACTCTACACCACTACAATCTACCCTAATCTATCCCACTCCAGTCTACCTCCCACTACAATCTACCTCACTCCACTCAAAACCAATCTACCCCACTTCACACTACCCCAATCTACCCCACTCCATGGTACCCCAATCTACCTCACTCCAGACTACTCTGAACCAACCTACTCCACTCCACGCTACCCCAGTCTACCCCAATCTACCCCACTCCACTCTACCCCACCCCACACCACGCCACTAACGTTTAGCCATGCTGAACAGCAGCCACACTGGTGTACAACATAGCTAAAACACATTGCCATAGCCAACAGCTCTCGCATAGGCAAGACCTATTGGCTTTGCGAGTGCCTGTTTAAGTTGGAACGAGGCCTCTTCTATGCCACCACGCTATCAGCCCTTCAGTCCCCACTATTCCCAGCAGCCCACTGCTGGACCTAACATAGCTTACAGCTTGACCCCCGTGTGCAGCACGTGCACAACCAATGCTACGGCTGGGGCCACTTCACGCCTCCACCTCTGGTAAGCTGGCAAGACTTTGAGGTGCATGGTGCGTAGAACTGTATGGCTGCACAGCTATACAGGACAGTTGTGCAGAGAGAGGCAGGTATACCAGCAGCGCTCACATCATGCGTCTTTGTGTGGGGTTCCACTGCAGTGGGGGGGGGGCAGGAGCCCAGGTATGCAGGAGCTGTTCAGGCAGCACAGAAACAGACATGGGGAGAGCGAGGCCCATAAGTGCTTCCCACACAGCAACTCCCCTCCTGTAAGCTACATAGGCCTCTGAGGCGGGGGAGCACCCCAGGTGCACTTGATCTGGCGCTAGCAGTGTCTAGAACACCGGCCTCACCCCTTATAGTCCTGCACTGCTGCCACTTTCCTACTATAAAGCTGTCAGCTTGGAGCTCCGTGCTTCTACACCTACTCACCTCCTCCTCGCCTCAGTAGATGCCAAACAACAAATGCCGCAGATGTGAGTGTGTTTCTTCATGCTCTTTCTGTAAAACCCTCCTCAGAACACTCCTGAAACTGTGGCGGTTCAGAAGAGGACAAACCTGCTGTCTAAGACCTATGAAGAGCCCTGAAGGACTGGACCTGCCCCCTTTTATACTGACAAAGAAGTGGACTGCAAGAGTTATAAGGGTAATCTCCTGTTTAAAGCACCAGGGACACAACAAGCTACAGGAGATCTTTCCTGCAACTGCCCAGCTGACTATTTCCTACTTGTTTTGCCCTAGGCCCTGCTGTTGATCTCTACTGGGGTGAGTCTTAACCCCTAAGTTCTTTTTCAGGGGACTGGGACGAACCTGCCAAGCCAGTCCGACCAAAGTGGGTTTCCATTCGGTGGAAGATTCAGGTTTCCCCTGGTCTGAGGTTTTTAAAACATCAAATCTTCATTGGTGGAACCTCGCTGAGATGGAATCTGGCCTCATGAAGCCCTCTTCAACTGCAGTTTACAGCCTTGCGCTCCTGGAGGAATCTTGCTCCAAAATAAGGGACTAAGGCAAGCAAAGAAATCTTGATTAAGCAAAGGTGCTAAAACTATTTGGCCCACAAGTGAGCTTACTACGGTGTGAAAATCAAATTTCTCCTGTTAGGAGGTTTCCTCCAGCTTCACTTGGACCTTGTCCGATAGCTATCCAACCTCCTGGAGGCCTCCTTAGCTACAGCCTGCTACCGTGTCCCACTGATGATTTTGAACTTCCATTTTTTTTATTAAGTCCCAAGGTAAAACTTCCCAACTTGTCGAACCTGGTTTCTGTATCCAACCCAAGCTCCATTTTGGTCAGCCTCAAACCTCTCTTAGCTCCGGTCTACCGTGACCAGTCGATCACGGTTGGCGCTTAACACTTTTTGGAGCTACTTTGATTTAAAACTTTAAAAATTCATGTCTCCTGTTTCCCTTATTGTATTTTTGTTGTTGTGGTGTAATTTCAATTATGAAGATTAATTTTTCTAAATTAGTTTGGGATTTTTCTTGTGTTTTGACTTTATTACTCTTTTAGTACTGCAGAAAATCCTGTCTGCTCTGTGCCAGAGAATTAGGCTCAGGTTAATTTAGTTAATTTAGTGGTTTATCCTTACAAGGATGGTGTTTATTATTTAAGGTTGTTCATCTACCCCCTTAACTAATACCCCAATTTCTTACAAGTATGTTTTCCAAATGTATGCATTTTCAAATTTTTGTCCTTCTGTTTTGTTTGTGCGGAAAAAATGAACGGGAAACTGCAGTAAAATGCAGGTTGGGCATCTTATACCTCTTGTGTTTTCTAAATGCTTACGTCGTTATGGAGTCAGTGTTGTCTGCTGGTTGAGATGAGCTATTGCAGAAATGTTTCTGGATCCAGACAAGTGACAGGGGATGTTCTCAAGGTGAATAATCTGCAGGTAGATAGAGTATCCACCAGAAAGATCATTATCAAAGGTAAGTAACTTTTTTATCCCAGTCACACCCCAAAGAAATTTGACATCTGCAAAGGGTTTTCAACCGAGACACTGAAGGAGAAAGGAGGCTGGCTTTTGCGATCCTTGAGGAAAAATTGTCCTCATCGTTGGGAGACAAACGGGCTGAACTCCCCACAAACCATTCACAGAAATCAGAGGTTAGTTCCAGCCAGCCTTAAATTACTTTAGAAAAACCTAAAACTTGCCACTGAATTATCCTCCACGGTATCGAAACTTAGTCAATGGCTAAGGACGAGAGGTTGTTTGACTGTAGTATCAACAGCATCCTTTATAGTAACGCTCCCAGCTGCACTGTTGAGAGAGCAACTGATGACTCTACCGTTGACAAAGAAACTTTATTTGCCAATAACAGCACTGTCAAGGACTCTGTCACCTGCACCTCAACCGTTGACAACTGCACCACTAGTGTAGATGGCACCCTTGTCAAGGAATTCATCATTGCCATATATTTTTAACATGGCAAATTTACAGTTGTTGACAGCTTGCTCATCAACAACCCAGTAAACAGCAGATTTCCAGTAATCTACTTCAGTTTATGCCATGCCATCAGTTACTGTATCAATAGTGTCTTCAGCCTCTGTTTCACCATTGTCTGCTAGTTTCCCCATGCCATGAAGATCCTGCACTATGCACCATCTGATTGCAAAGGTGATGACCGGGATGAAGAACCTTACCTTGATCGAAATGAAGCCCTTTTCAGGCAACCAATCTGATGGACAATAAGCAACTCAACCTGCTAATTTTGGAATCCAATATGTGAATACCGAGGATGAGGAAGAACAGAATACATGGTACTCGCCTAAGCGTAGGCTCCAAGTACCTATGCCTCCAGTTCAATTAACACACATTGTGTCAACAAGCAGCTTCGCAGTTGATGCTGATCATGCAAGAGTCTTTTGAACACACCACAAAGAATTGTACAGGATATTTAACAGAGGTTACCAGCTCTGTCCCAGCAGCACTCAGAGAAAGAGTGATGTCAACTCGGCAGCCTAGTTTTCTGTGCCTGTACCCTCTAATGCTTCCAGCTCAACAAGATACACTCTTCGAACCCAAAATCTGTCACAACAGTGCCTCTGCAGTGTCCCGTGAAGATGCTGCATGAAAATGCCCATTGTGACGATGATGCAGGTTCTTCAAATGGTGCTGTTGTCTGATTGGCTGACGTTTGGGTCACACCAAGAGGTGGACTGGTTGTGTGTAGATCATGGCCTTTTTTCAATATTATTGAGTGTATGCAATAGACTTTGTAACCTTGATTACCAAGGGTTGCCAGTCTATTAAAGATTCAAAGAAACAAAGTATCAGGTAAACAAATCGATTATTCAAAGAACCGAAGTTTCAGGTAAACAACCCATTTTCTTATGATTGTAATGTAGATTCATGTGATAAAGAACCAATGTTACAGGAAGTAAGAAAAAACAGATGTATCTGATTAGTACCCTCAGCCATTTGTGGAAGTGGGGTTAGCCAGTGTGAAAAAACCTGTGTGCACTTCATGCATGTCTTCTGCATCAAACAAAGATGGAATCATTGGTTACTGCTGTAGAGATCTATAAATCCATTTATATATTGTACTGTCCTCTCAGACTGAAGGGATGCTCTAGGATACAAAGCCTTCAAAACAGTTGACCATCCCCTCCTCATACACACTCTGGAGCCTCTAATGGACATCAACCACAATGTCCTTCACTAGTTCTCCTCCTACCTTTCCTTTGTTCAGATGGGCACCTACAGGTACCAAAAGATCCCTATCACCTTTGGAGTCCCCCAGGGACTCTATCCTACACCCTTTCATCTTTAACCTCTGGATGAAGCTGCTTGGTTCTATACTCATGAAAACAGCATCAGGATTCACCAATATGTCAATGATACGCAACTTTACTTGAATCTTCTGTACTGCAGACATTCAACGTCTCAAACACTGTCTGCACATCATCCAGAACTGGATGTCCAGCATCTACCTAGAGCCCAACCAAGACCGAATTCCTGTTTCTTGCCAACGATAACAAACAAGAAACAGTAAAAACCTGGTGTAATGGCATGAACCTTGACAACTTAAAATCCCAACTTTCACTGAATGCTAAGTTACTTGGATTCACTATCGACACCAACCTCAATCTCATGGAACACATTGCCAAAATAAAGTGGATCTGGTACCGGCCCTCACTGCTGAACTAAATAAAACCATTTCCTCCAGGAAGTGACTTCAAAACTACTGTTCACGCCCTTGTACTCTCTCAATTGGATGATCTTAATGCCCAGTTCAATGAGCTCCCAAATTCCACATTGGCATCCCTTAAGGGCATCCTACCCCCACAGCAAATCTCACCCAGGGCTTGAAGAAATATGATCACAGCAAGCCCAGCTTGATGAAACTCCATTGGCCCCCTTTTCTGGCCTGCATCAACTTTCAAACCAGCTGCATTATTTACAAAACCATCACTAGCAGCATCCCTGGCTTATTTTGCAGACAAGCTCACCACCTCTGGTGATTCCTGGCACACCTGCAGCCACAGAGGACACATTACTCTTCTTTCCAGCTGCAATATCAACAGAGAGGTGGCTACCATTGGCAGTTTTTGTCAGTGCAAGCAGAGTAGT
The DNA here is from genome assembly GCF_964204655.1 of Triturus cristatus. Lineage (NCBI taxonomy): Eukaryota > Metazoa > Chordata > Amphibia > Caudata > Salamandridae > Triturus > Triturus cristatus. The sequence goes on along the minus strand of NC_140586.1, from coordinate 198,640,789 downwards.
CACAATTAGGAGTCTTGCAACAAAGTGGTCAGCATGATCTGCCTAGAGAAGGAGAGGTAGACAGCAGTCTAGACAATTAAAATCATTCATAGTGCGTCTGTCTTCAATTCGTTTCCAGGTCCTCGAATTTCTATGCTCTTGACGGAATGAGTTTAAAAATTTCTAAACTGATGGTTGGATTTGACTTCAGACAGATGGGTGCTGTATAAGGTGTAAAAGAGACATTCCCTAAGGTTTGTAGGCAAACCTCATATGAAACTGCTAAAGAAAATGAGTAACAAGCACCTGTTGCCTCTAAACAATGAGATCTCAATATTATTTGAAAAAGCGGCGAACAAGGAACATATGAAAAATGAGCGCAATCAAGGATTCTGTCAAAGATTAATTCTGATCCTAAATAAAAATAGGTAATGGAGACCTGCATTGGATTCATGCAACCTCAACAGGTAGCTAAGGAAATAAGGTTTCTGTGTAGTGATTCTGCAGCATGATCCAGCGCAAAACCCTAGCAACGGGGAAACAACCCGTACCGGTACCCTCCCTGCGTCACAGACCCGACGTCACACTGACTTATTAACGCATGCAGTCATTGGTGGGGCCCATAACACCAACACTCACACATTACTTCCACACCGGTCTGCACACACAGGAGGGATGAGTGATTCAGGCGCCGGACATGTGAGGGGAACACCTTATAACCTATAGGGAAGGAAAGTCATTTACAAAATATACATTAACACCCTTTCACCTACAGATCCTTAATCCATAAACATCAAGGCACTCCTCGCACTTCGGTCAATGGACCAAATTAGTTGGATTGGTTGATGGTGATTTAGAAACAGCTAAAACACATTTTAAGACTTCAGAATCTATCTCTTAAATGAAATTCATGACTCATGAATTCTCGTTAATCAATAATTGTTTATCTAAAATTTCATAATGATTTAAATTTGCATTTGTCTCGTCAAAGTTTAGAAAGTTTATATCAAATTTTGAATGAATTGCAGAACATCATATTTACCTAATCTGGCTATTTGGAGTCCTCTAATTCATTGGCGCTGCATAATTTTGTCATAAATCGTCCGAAAGCAAGCCAAAGCTCAATAGTTCTTAGCTCGGCGCGTTACAGTCCCAAAGATCAGCAAAGGACCAGAGACGTGCAAGCATCTATCATTGCCCATAGATTTAGGAAGAGTTCGCAGTCATCAGATAATCGGGCAGTATCCAGAACATGAACCAGAACATACACGAACACGAACCCCAACAACACCAGCCCGAACGTCCGACCCCCTCTCTATTCTACTAGTTCTTTTATAATAAAATGAAGTCAATAAGATACAATATAATATTTTTGGACAGTCATGATTGGCTGGTTAAGATCTTCCGATGTCAAATTTAAGTTTTCAGTTCAGTTCGAGGGGTGATGTCATGAGATTGTCCAAAAGTCGGCTTGTTCCGGTTTCATTGTAAGGTTGATTGTTCTCTAGGCTTGGCTTATTTCCCACTCTGTCCTTGCTCTGATACATGTCGACCCAAAGGTCGTGATAAGGTTTAGGAGAATTCTTGCGCATGTGCAGCTCACTCCGGGCCTCGTGGGACAGTGGCCACTTCGTCTTGTAGTGTCAGCGGCCATCTTGGTTTTAGGCCGAAGTGCTAATTTAAGCGAAACAAACACAAACGTGTAATTAATACATAGAAATAATGAATCTAATGTTAACCCCTTACTAATCCCTTTATGTGCTTGTATTTATCTAGCATATAGCAACATTTAAAGCCATTATATTCACCTTTTCGGTCCTCCTCTTAGGCAACATTACAAAAGCAACATATATCATGCAGTATTCCAATTACCACATATACTACTGTTAATATGCGTACTGATTTTAATTATACAGGTTATTTTGGCCATGCAAATGCAAATCCCACGTGTAATACGAATGTTAATAATGTTGGTTAATAAACACGCAAACACGTTTAATAATATTATGGTTAATAAATCATTTAATTAGTATTTTCATGCAGAATAGAGGAGGTATACAAAATTTTGCACTACCCGCTCCATCAAAATCCCCCCTTTCGTGATTTTATCACCACACCATTAAAATTTTGTATCAATTTGTCATGAAAAGCTAAATGAATTCTTTAGTTTAGTTCACATTTCTGTTTCCCTCTGTTGTCTCTTATTCTGTCTTCTTTTCCAATTTTCTCTTTTTAACTTTTTCTGCATTTTCTTTCTTTTATAACATAAGCATCCTAGTCTCAAAATTAATACTAGAAAAATCACACATGATAATGGAAATACGATCCTACCTATAAATGTACCACCTATGTTTAATAAGAAATCTTTAATGGAAGAAAGTTTCTTTCCAATCTTTTCCCAAACACTTTCAACCTCCAGTGGTGTAATTTCCTCATGCAATTCAGTTATATTTTTAATGTAGATCTTCAGATCTTTACTTTCGTCTGGAATGTAAGTACAACAATGTTGAACTTTCAGCATTCCACAGACTCCACCCTCTTTTGCCAATAATATATCAAGGGCAAGTCGATTTTGCATTACCATGGCACACATGGCAACCATTTCAGTATTTACCAATAAGAATCCTCCAGCGGTGCTTGTTGACAAGCGATCCACTACTGTTGATAGCTTTCTAATTTTGTGTGCATTCAGAGATATTCCCACTGCTGGTATCAATGCTCTAAAAATGTCTCCTACAATTGCTGACCAAGATTCTCTTTTTCTACGTGTTAGTAGACTACCTAACTTATGTACACCATCTTCTCCTCTTCCCATGTGGAATATCTTTGGGAGAACCAGGCCTACATAACATGTGCCATATCAATGGTCTGGCAACCGATAGTATGCCTTGTTCCCGCAGATAAAATATAACCCAGGAAAAACTGGATCATTTCCTCCTTTAAATCCCCTTCCACCCATGATTCGATATGTATCATGGCATTCACTGTTCCCTACAAAGTAATTGTCATATGCAGTTTGATTCCTTCTAATACACAACTTTCCTTTCTGAGGCCAATTTAAATCCATAGTTGGACTAGCTTCGCCCTTTAAGTGTTTTTCCATTTCAACATCCCAGACTGTCTTTTCCTCTCTTCCCTCAGATACTTTCTTTTGCATTTTCAATCTCCTTTCTTCTAAAAAAAGTCTTTTCCTCTTTCTTTAAACTGCAAGTCAAATTATTTCTAAATATATCTTCTAATGTTAGTTCTTTAGTTTCTAAGAAAAATTCACCTAACACCTTTGCAGGCTTTACTTTTTTCAATTTGTTAACTGCAGGTACTTGTGAAAATATGTTATCTACATCTGAAAAGTAATATTCTAATTTCCCTATTTTATAAAACAGACTAGCTATCACACTACATGTTATTCCATAGGTTACTGGAAGGTGATGGTAGGTCACTCCCTCCGATACAGATGCAGGTAACTGCATACAAACGTAACAATCCCTCACATCCATTGTCTCTGCATATTTATACAGTAGTTGCGAAAATACATTGTTGGAGAAATCATTTATAGACCTGTCTTTATGCAGATAATTTCTATCTATTTTAGTCGGATATATTTTCTGAATCTTCTCTATATTAGTTTTATTTTCACTATGTCCTTCTATTGTTTCTAGCGTAACTTTAAATGATACCATCAAAGCTAATACACTCCACAGAAGCATTAGTAATCCTGTACAACAACAACACATTTTAAACCACCTTCTAAGAAACGTACATTTAGCTTTTCTACTTTCTGTGTTTGCCATTTTCGTAAAAATGATCAGTGTCTTTTGACTTAGCCTCTTCTATTTCACAACTAGTTTTGTCTAACCCAAGGCTCTAAGCACCTACTTGGTTCTATCAGTTATGTCTTTTTCCGTATTTTATTGTCTTTCCATTAGCAACACCTTTTGAATTATTCAGTTTGGCATTTGATCGTCTTTCACTTTTCTCTCGTAATCTTGATACAGAATTTCCTGAGCATCCGTTTCTTCACCAATATCGGACAAGATAACTCAGGATTTCCGATTCTTCGTCTTCCTCAACCACTTCTTGTACAGTCACCTCTGGGTTTTCTTGGCTGTCTGCCTCTTCTTTTATTTCAGGCAGGGCCACATACGTCCATTCCGGCGACTTATACTTCTGGTTAGGCTTTCTCGTTCTTTTGCTTTCTTCTGCTGTAGTTATTTTCTCAATTTTCGATTTTTCTTGACTAGATACTTCATTCACTTGTTCTGCTCTTGGTGAATTTACTTGTGTCAGTCTGTATCTCAATCTCTTTATTTTGTTTGGCCAGATTTCATCTCTTGCTGATCTTTTCGATCTATTTCCTTTATCATTCTTTTCAGCTCTCCATGCTATTTTCCTCAGGACTTGACTTTCTGGTATTTCTTCATCACTATCCTCTGACTCTGTTTCAACTTGCTTTTTGCTTTCAGCTGTTCTTCTTTTCACTACTTCTTTTATTTCCCCTACTTCTGTCCCTTCTCGTGGTTCTTGCACACAATCTTCCTGCTGAATAACTGACCCTTCTTCTAACTGGATGTTCGAATTCCCTACAACTCCTCGGGGGTCTTCCGCAAGAATCTTTCCCTCACTTTCTGTATCTGGCACCTGTTCATCTATTTTTGTTATTTCAGGTGGAATTTCTTTCAGCTTTCCATCAGGAGCTTCCTTATCAACAATTTATTTGATTGTTTCTTCACTACGTTTATCTTTTCTCCAATGTACCTGTTCTTGTTCAGTCTCTTAGTCTGAGCTGGTATGAGAAATCTGTAATTTTCATCTCAAGGGAATATTTTCTGGAGCAACGATCAAATTTGGTTCTGACTCCCACCGGTCAGGATTTTCTCTAGTTCTTGTTTCTTCAGCATCTGATTCAGAACTAGTCTCTTACTCTTCAAAATGTTCTCCATCCTTGTTATCCACTGGATTTGGAATTCTCAATGTGTGACTAGCATGAATCCAGTTCTTTATTCCAGCACACTTCACAGCTGTTGTTGTGGTCAAAATCACTTGTTGTGGTTTTCCCCAACGTGGGACCAGACAGTTCCTTCTTCTGTGTACTTTGATTCTCACCAAGTCTCCTGGGCTCAGATCATGAGCTTGCTTCTTTTTAAGGGTGGTGGCATCTGATCCAACCTGATGAAACACAGAATGAACTGCGTCAGCCAGCCCCTTACAGTAATCCAACACCAAGTCATCAGTTATAGGCAACAGCTTGTTGACTGGTATGAAAACATGTTGCATTGCTCTTCCCATGACAATTTCATGGGTACTCAGACCTGTGTTCCTATCTGGAACAGATCTAATAGTCATGAGTACAAGAAGCAAGACATCAGGCCATTTCAAACCTGTGGCTAAACACATTTTTCCCAATCGGTTTTTAATGGTGCCATTCATTTGTTCCACCACAACAGAAGCTTCTGAGCGATAGGCACAATGTAATTTCTGTTGTACATTCAATGCTTCACAAATCAATTTCATGATCTCATTATGAAAATGCTTTCCTCTATCTGATTCAAGTGTGACTGGGAACCCGAATCTAGGGATGAATTCCCTCAAAAGCAATTTTGCTACTGTGATTCCATCACTTTTTCTTGTGGGATATGCTTCTACCCATCTAGAAAATAAACAGACCATCACTAGAACATACCTCAACCTGTTACAGGGAGTCATTTCAATGAAATTAATCTGCATTCTGGTGAAAGGCCCTCCTTCTCGACCTATCGTTCCTAGACTTACTTCTATTTTCCTTCCAGGATTGAACTGCTGACATATAAGGCATCTTTGACAAAGGCTCTCAGCTACAAGTCTGAATTTTGCATTGTACCATGTTTTTTTAAATGACCTAATCATCGCGTCTCTCCCTATGTGTGCTTGTCCATGATACATCGGTCCATGGCAGACACCATGCTATCAGGCATGATTGGTCTTCCATCTCGATAAACCCACACATGATCTGTTTCTCTTGGTGCACAGCCTGCCTTTACCCATTGTCTCATTTCCTCATCTCCTGCTTCTTCCTGCAACTGCCTCACTTCTTCCCAGGTACTCACAATGTTAGTAAACAGTAGGGGGCACGAATTAATTTCCCTTTCTTTCGCCCTGTTGATTGAATTTTGATTGCGAGCACAATATTGCACCACATCATTGGCGTACTTATTACCAACTGCGACATAGTCTCCTGTCTGAACGTGTGCAGCACACTTCACAATGGCCAATTGCTTAGGCAGCTGTATCGCCTCAAGCAACTTCCCAACCAGCATTCTTTATAGGAGTTCCACTTGAAGTCAGAAATCCTCTCTGCTGCCATATCTGACCGAAATCATGCACAACACCAAAGCCATACTGACTATCAATTATCACAGTTACTCTCACATTCTTTCCCAACTTGCATGCTCTAGTTAAGCCTACAAGTTCAGCAACCTGAGCTGATTTTACTCCCTTCTGGTAAGATGCTTCCATTACTGCTGCAACTGTGCATACTGCATATGCGGCACTTAGAATTCCTTCGTCTGTTCTCAAGCATGACCCATCCACAAACATCACAAAGTCACTTTCTGACAATGGTACATCTTTTATATCTGGACGTGGTTTGGTACAGAAATCGAGTAAGTCCAAACAATCATGGTCCACTTCATCTCTGACTTCTACATTCTCAGCATCAGGCAGTAACGTTGAAGGATTCACATTCAAGCATCTCACAAGGCTCACATTCGTTGCACCTAATATGACCTTCTCATATTTAGTCAATCGACTATGTGTCATGAACTGAGTGCGACTCCTTGTTAAAAGGATTGCCACATCATGAGGTACAAACACTCGCACAGGATATCCCATCACAATTCCTTCACTCTGTTCCAGACTCTTACAAGTAGCAGCTACTGCTTTCAAACAACCTGGCAATGCTACAGCTACAGGGTCTAACATAGCTAAAAGATATGCAATTGGTCTTCTCAATTTTCCATGTTCCTGTATTAATACAGAGAGTGCACATCCATTCCTCTCACTGCAGTACAACTCAAATTCCTTATCATAATCAGGCATTCCTAATGCTGGCGCTTGACACAAATTGTCCCTCAATTGTTTAAAAGCTGCTAGTTTTTCCCTATTTAAGACAACGCGGTCTTTCACGTCACTTCTCGTCAGGCTTACCAAAGGTTTTGCAATCAGGGAAAAGTTACTTATCCACTGACGACAATATCCTACCATTCCAAGAAACATTCTCACTTCTCTTTGCGTCATTGGAGCTCTCATTCCTTTTATTATCTTGATTCTATCTGTAGTTATTTTCCTCAGTCCTTTTTCAATTTTGTCGCCTAAATATTGTACTTCTGTCTGACAAAATTGCAATTTTGATGGGGATACTTTAAGTACTCCATCTGCCAAATGGTTTAGCAATGCTATGGTGTCCATTACACAAGCTTCTCGAGTCTTTGACGCCACAAGTAGGTTGTCAATATATTGAACTAGCACTAAATTATCTGGCATTTCTAGGTCTTCTAAGAACTTTTTCAATATCTGATTAAATATCGAGGGGCTTTCTGTATACCCCTGTGGGATTCGGCACCATGCCAAAATACGTTCACCAAAACGGAACGCAAACATTTGCTGGCTATCATGATGCAACGGGATGGAAAAGAAAGCATGACACAGATCAATCACTGTGTACCATTCTGCATCATGTGGAATCTGATACAAAATCACAGATGGATTTGGTACAATAGGACAACATGACACAACAATTTTGTTTATCTTTCTCAAATCTTGTACTATTCTGAACTTTCCATTAGGCTTTTTCAGTCCCATAATTGGTGAATTACATGGGCTACTCATTATTTCTCTCAAAATACCTTGTTTAACCATTTCCTCAATTATAGGAGTAACTCCTTCAATTATCTCGGGTGTCAATTTATATTGAGGAACATTTCGGTATCTTATTCCTTCCCTCACTGTTATTTTTACAGGATCCACATTTTTCATTAATCCAACATCTTCTCCTGTGAAATCCCAGACTTCTGCTTTTACTGTTTGTTCCAATTCTCTCGATAGTTCGTCAGGGTTGAATACAGCAAAGGCATCAGTAATCTCAGTTTCCATATTAGCCATAGTCATTTTATACAGTACGTCTTCATCAGGGGTTTCAAATGCTATACCATCAAGGGTACAAAATTATGGTGCATTTCATCTTGCACAGTAAGTCCCTCCCTAACTAATTTACAGGACTTGAATCGCACACAACAAAGCGGTGCATTTCGGAAAATTTCCCTATATTGACTTCTACTGGTTCTGTGAGATACGTTTTAATCTGTCTGTTGGATACTCCAACCACTTTGAGGAAATATGAATTTTATGATCAATTGTGTCCCCTATCTTAGACCCCAACGGCTCCATGTACATGCTACAAGTACATGTATGTTCCCTCCACTTCAAGCTATGAAGACGCAAATATATATGTGTCCAACGTTAACATGTCCTCTTCCAGACCCACCATGAATGGGTTGGATATTCCGTTCCTAAGTATGCCTTGCCACCGTCTTTATATGGTATACTTTTCACGTTTTCCAGCTCTGGCAAGGTAGGCCCGAATTCTGCCATCGAGCTTTTCCTGCTTTCTGCCTCTGAATGCTCCAGCCTGGACCTGTATCTGCATCCATGACCTTTGTCTTACTTCCTGCGCGGCTAACGGTGCGTGGCCCGGCCTGTTGCCTGCCAAGACTGTATTCAGCCTTCAAGTTATCTGCTCCGCTCCTCGAGAAATACATTCCTGTCTAGTAGTTTAGGTAAACATCCTTCCAGCTACAGAGCAAAGGGCCCGGCCTTACTGTCTCCGTGCAAGTAATTCATGGCTTCTGTTGCCATGGTAGGCCCATGCCCCCTCGCATCTCATGTAGACACGTAGACGCTTATACACGCACTAGAAGTCAGTATAGGATAGCCTCTGCCTGAGAGACCTTTCCTTCCAGATAATACCGTTCCTTAAACACAAGATATTAGATACGAATTGGGATTAGGTTGTTCTGACATCCCAGACTTCTGTCTCCTCATGTAGGGCTAAATGTCAAGTCCCCTTCACCCTCCAGTTACACGTCAAACACACGTCATGCTACTGCGCGCACCTCTCTGCCAAGTATTTCTGCTGACTTTGCAGGATTCTCTTATGGATCCACCCACCTGTGTCATCATCATAATGACGTTTCTAAGTACACGCCTATTGTAACGCCTTTTCATTACGTATGTGTATTCTTATCTCTTTTCTCAGCTGTCACGCCTTCTGCATATGTCTTTACTGTAATGCATTGACTATATATATGACAACCTGTCAATAAAGTATTGCCTCTATCCCTTCCCGAACCTTAGTGGTGACGGAATACGATTGCCTGGTTCGAACCAATTCCTTTGTAAGGAATAAATCCCCTTTTAAAACCTCAAATACCACGGATTCTGCCTCTTATTTTTACTGAGTTATTCTTATTGAATTTTACCGCATAAATTAAGTCTAGGTAATTAAAATTTACCACATAATTGGCGCCCGAACAGGGACACCTCTCACACCCCACGCGCCGGAGGTGCGTTGCAGACCCGGTCTCCTGCCACAGCCGGACGGACAACTACGCGTACCTGCAGGATTTCCTGTATCTCCCTCAGGCCAACGGGGGTGACTGAGGCTGCGATCAACACCCAGACGAGGCGGTGAGGAGTGCGGAGGATCCCGACCAGAGCCTAGCTGAGAGAGCAAGATCCGAGGTATATAGAGGCCCACCAGATTCCGAAGTTCCGAAGTAACTAAGTCATGAGTCGAGTCCAGTCCAGGTTGGTCTAGTCCAGACCAGACTTTCCGAGGCCTTCTGTTCCGTTCCGTGCTTCCCGGTGAGTACCGTTGCTGGGGACGCATCTAGACGTGCGCATTGGTTTGTGCCGGTCAAGACGGGTTTGGGTACACAGACCTGGTCTGCACTGTTTCAGCAGTGTATCTGTACTGTTTAGCAGTATATCTAGTATTATGCAGTTAACTAGTTTTTTCTAATTATTATTGTTCGTTCTAAAATGTTTTAATATGTTTTAAATGTCGTGGTATGAGTGATTGTTCGACCTTCATTATTGTGTTTATTGTATTAATTGTGTTCAAGTCCGAGTAAGAACCAAGTAGCAAGGTTCAAGATGCCGTTATTCTCGAAATTAAGACAGATAAAAACTAGAAAAGGGATACTCGAGGAAGCCGTTCCCATTCCACCTAGGGACACTCCAGGGTACTTTATGTACCATAAGCATGGCCTAGATGCCGTATTATATCTCGAATTGTGGGTAGACTACACCAAGGATTTAGCAGAGAAACAGAGATGGCCCGTTGTTGGGACATGGGATGCAGATTGCATCATGAGAGTAGAAGAAGCATTATGGAGAAAGAAAGCCAGACAGTCACAGAAAGATGCCATTGAATTATGGCGTAAAGAATCGCATAGACGCACAGAGAAAGCGCTCAGAAAAGAAGAGAAAAGTAGGGAGGATTCAGACAAAGCCCGAGAAAACGTATTGATTGAGGAAGGTATCCGAGTAAAAGCAGAACAAGTAGACAGGCAACGAAACACTCTTATGAGTGGTATGTATCCTCTTCTGGCCGAGGGTTTACCTAAGGCCACCCCGGAAGTACCGAAAGATCTGCCACCTCCATTGCTTCCGACTAAATTGCACCCCAAGACTACAAAGGACATTTTCCTTTCTTCCTATTTAGATGATGTAGCCCCCGAATATGTTAATGCTCCGCCGCCACGCACACCACCTGCTAATGGCGCTCGACCCCGAGAAAATCTGTCCCCACTCCCGCAGCAACATACTCCTCCGTCCGTTCAAAACCTTCCGCCCGTTCCTTCACTTCTCCCTGCATCTATTCTTCCTACCTTACACCCAACGAATCCTTTTGGACCTAGCACCTCAGGAGGTGCGACAGGAAGTTTTCATACGCCGCCATCAGTGCGTCGATTGACTTATAGGGATTTAGCACACCAACGTACACCACAAACAGTGAATTATGACATATTTAAAGAGCCTCTTACAGATTGTAGATATGATCCAGTACCAGGTAAAGACGACAGAATGATGCTATCATCAGTACGTCTACGACGAGTTGCGAACTATTTAATGATACTACCAGGAATGATTGATCATCTAGACAAAATATATCACTTTGTCCAAACAGGGCAAGGTTCTGAAAGTATTGGCGAGGCCATGGCATACCAGAAAGTGGACACGCAGAAACTGTTGTTATGCTTCTTCATAAACTGCCTGATAAGACACAGAGATAGGCCAGGTGTAGACGCGGAAGAAATGAGAGCCCTTAACAAATGGGGCCAGAATATAGCAGACGGAAAACATGATAAACAGAATAGTATAGAAAGTATGTACCGAAGGATCAGAAAAAAAAGTAGAACAAATATGTGAAAAAGAACAGCCTGAAAGAGAAACAGATGCAGATAAAACCGAGTCCTCGGGGGAGGAGGAACAACTAGAAATGACAACAGGACAATTACAATTACCAGCTAGAGAAATTATAGCTTATGTAGGTAAAGGAAGATCCTTTAATAATTCAATACGTCCGATACGTCCAGAAAGTAAGAGAATTTTTCAAGCAGCTATGTCAAACCCAAGGACCCCTGAACACTTATTTCAGGCTACTGATAAAATACTTCAAGAACGAATGGGGTACCATGTACTCGATTCTATGGATGAACAAGAATTAGCCAGGTCAGCAGTACAATGGGCTGACAGTTCTGATAAATATAGTGATGATGCGCTAGCACATACGTTTTTGAATCTTTCACCAGACGAACAGCGATTAGCTGGTATATACATGATACAACATCTCCTCATATTATATAAAGGCCAACACTCCGATCCTGGTCCCCTACCTGATATACTGATAGAACTACTCATGAATAAATGGAGAGGTCTAGGTACAGATCTCATTAAAGTAATTCTAGAACATCGACACAGATATAGTGCCTTTCTGTGTCCAGAGCACGATCCAGCTCCCTCCATGGAAAGAAAGACGTATTACATAGACAGAATCCCTTACGCGAAGTGCACCCAGTTAGAAACGATGATAATACTTTTAGACGCGTGTTCGTGTACACGCCTATAACTAAAATAGAACTATTGGAAATGAAAAAAGTAGTGCCCAGCCATGACAGAGATCCAGCAGGTTTTCACCGTGAAATAAAAGACATGTTACTCATGGGTGATTATACCTATCCTGACATTATGAAAATATTGAAAGTATTATTGCCTGCCGGTATTTACGAGAAACTCAAAGAAAAAGAGTGGGAGGTGGGAGAACAAAAGATTGATTGGACAGCATTAGAAAACGAAGAAAATACCCGAACTGCAGGCCTAGGGCTTGGAGACAAAACTAAAGCGTTACCAGGATTATTAGTACAAGTGTTGCCACGTTTATTAACTACGAAAAAGGAAGACTGGGGAGCAATCTCAGCTTGCAAACAGAAACCCGATGAAGACACTAGTGATTTTTATTCCCGATTTGAAAAATGTTTTGGTATTAATAGCGGCCTGAAAGCAAGTAGCGATTCATATCCACATCTTTTTGTAACAAAATTAGTCGAGAATTCCTTGCCCCAGGTTAAGAACAGAGTATTAAAGGTAGAGAGCTCTTGGCAAGCTAATACCCCGTCACAAATGTTACAAATGTTACAGTACCACCAGAATAGAATTAGAGAAGAACAAGAACACGAACAAAGACGTATGAAAGACACAAAAATGAAAATGCTCGTCGCCCAGTCAGTTCCAGCTGACAGTCATAAAAAGGGTGCGACACAGTTCAGTAATTCAGCAGTTCCTGTTAAAGGGACATGCAACTATTGTAAACAGCCAGGTCATTATATAAACGATTGTGCAGTTCTGAAACATAATATCTCTACGGGTAAAACCAAGGAGAGACCACGTCCGCCCAGACAGGATCAGATCCAACAACAAGTTCCCCAGAATGTACAGCCTATGCAAGCTGCACAAGAGACCGTAGCGGTCCCACAGTCACAGCCTATTGCCGCAACACAGAACACGGCACAACAGATGTACCAGTATGCACAAAATGACTATCCAGAGTATCAGCGATACACATGAAACAGCCTAGAGAGGGAAGTTGGCTTACCCCTTATTGAGGTCCCTGTAGATCAAGAGGGTCCTTATGTACATAGTCAAGTATTAGGGAAAGACAGAAAGTTTTTAATTGATACAGGGGCAAGCAGAACAACTATAAGTCACGACGAGGTTCCAGGGGCACCCCTCTCAGGCTCACAGAATATTTCCCTTGGATTTTCAGGAAAGCCTATTGTTAATGAAGTATCGCAACCTCTGCCTCTTGCAGTTGGTCCATTGACACGGACTACAGATTTATTGCTTACAAAATCATGCCCAGAAAACTTGTTAGGTATAAAGACACTAAAAGCTCTAGGAGCTGTAATATGTTGTTCCCCGGAGGGGGTACGATTATTTTTGCGTGACTTTAAAGGTCACTATGTATTTAGAGACATGGATCACAGGTTACAGAATGTCCCTGCACATTTATGGGCACAAGGCCCCACTGATGTAGGTTGTATGCACATTACACCATATCGAGTCACACTCAAAGCAGGAGTGGTATTACCACGAATTCGACAATACAAGTTACCTCCAGATGCTGTAGTGGCTTTGCTGCAAATCATTGACGAGCTCATTGCACAAGGAGTGGTAGTGGAAACGGACTCCAATGTGTGTAATTCTCCTATTATTCCAATTCTTAAACGAACTGATCCAAAAGCACCCCCAGTTTATCGATTGATTATTGATCTGCGCGAATTAAATAAATGCATTATACCACAATATCCCGTGGTTCCAGATATCTCTTCACTATTGACAGCTATTGATTCAGAAGCAACGTTCTTTACTGTAATTGACCTCAAGAACGCCTTCTTTAGCGTCCCAATTGATCCGGAAAGCCAATATTTGTTCGGATTTAGTTTAAATGGACGAAGCTTCAAATTTGCACGCGCACCTCAAGGATTCACAGAAAGCCCCAGCATCTACAGCCAAGCACTGAAAAGACAACTTGACAGTATCCACATGCCTGTTAACACTGCCCTGCTTCAGTATGTCGATGATCTGCTGATCACCGCCCGAAGCGAACCCGAATGTGAAAAAGCATCACTGACGGTTTTACATTTTCTGGCCGACAAGGGGCACAAGGTGTCCCCTTCGAAGCTGCAATTTTGTGTTCAGCAAGTTGTGTACCTTGGGCACTTGCTGTCCAAGGGGGGGAGACAGCTCACACCTGATCGCATCCAGTTAATTGTAAACATGCCACCACCCAAGACGCAAAAGGAGGTGCGGGCCTTCATAGGTCTCACTTCGTACTGTAGACAATGGATTCCCCAATATGCATTTCTAGTAAAGCCACTCATTCAGTTGACAACCCAGGAGGCAGCGACTTCGACTGTCCTCCCTTGGACTCAGGCACATACACAAGCTTTTGAAGACTTAAAGAAAGCCTTATGTCAAGCACCTGTTTTAGCGACACCATGTTACAGTAAGCCTTTTACACTCTTTGTTACAGAACGCGAAGGTACTGCCTTGTCAGTACTCACTCAGGAACAAGCAGGTTCACACAAGCCGTGTGCTTACTTTTCTAGCACATTAGATCCAGTAGCCCAGGCTCTGCCTACATGCCTGAAATCAGTCGCAGCGACAGCTTTAGCAATCAGACAAAGCGATTCCATAGTATTAGGACATCAATTGACAGTGCAAGTTCCACATTCCGTGGAAGTTCTTTTAAACAGAACTCAGACTCAGCACTTGACTATAGCACGACTGACAGGTTACGAATTAACATTGTTTCAGCCACACATAGAAATCAGACGCTGTAGTACATTAAACCCTGCCACACTTTTGCCATTAAGTGGAACAGACCCATTGGCACATGATTGTATTGAAGTCATTACTATTACGACGAAACCCAGACAAGACTTGACAGACATTCCATTACCAGATCCAGACCTGACACTTTATGTGGATGGTTCATGCATGGGAACAAGTACAGGAGAATTAGTGGCCGCTTACGCAGTCACGACAGACACCGAAGTTATTGAAACAAATTGTATTGACACATTGTCAGCTCAAGCAGCAGAGCTCATCGCTCTGACACAAGCCTGTATTCAAGCCAAAAATAAAAGAGTCAACATATACACAGATTCACGTTATGCATTCGGAGTTGTACACGACTTCGGAGTCCTTTGGCGAGAGAGAGGCTATTTAACTTCTCACGGGGCCAACATTCAACACGGTCCCCTCATTCAAGCTCTGTTAGATGCAATACATCTGCCTACTTCGATATCTATCATGAAGTGCAAGGCTCATACAAAAGTCACCGATATCATTTCCCAGGGTAACGACCTAGCAGACCGAACAGCTAAGCAAATAGCACAGAATCGGATTCATGTAACTGACTTGACAAAGACAATAGTTCCGACACCGACACACTGCATGACAGTTAAGGATCCCGCCCTTCATGTAATCGACATACAGACACATGCTACACCAGAGGAAATCAAGAAATGGACTGAACTAGGAGGGATCCAAACAGATCAGGGATGGATGACGAAGGG
This sequence comes from Triturus cristatus, assembly GCF_964204655.1. Lineage (NCBI taxonomy): Eukaryota > Metazoa > Chordata > Amphibia > Caudata > Salamandridae > Triturus > Triturus cristatus. Next base: position 198,625,133 of record NC_140586.1, on the reverse strand, counting down.
AAAATCTACATGGTTTCTCCCTGACTCAATGGTTCAAGTTATCATTAACACAATACATAGTCCAGCACATCTAGGAGAGAAAGCTATGTTAGACAGTATTCAAAACATTTGGTTTAATAAACACTTACGAGCTGCAGCCAAACAGAAAGTCCGTACTTGTATGATTTGTTGTCAGTTCAACCCAGGTAAAGGCGTTCCTGTAGAGCAAGGTGGATTTCAACCTCCTGATCACCCTTTTGAAGTCCTCCAGATGGATTATATCCAGATGGAACGTTGTCGAGGATTCAAATATGTCCTCGTAGTTGTATGCGCTCTTTCCCGTTGGACAGAAGCATATCCAGTCTCAGATTACACTGCCCCGACCACTGCCAAGCAGCTGGTTCGTGAATTCTTCCCACGGTATGGTTTGCCCCGTATCGTGTACTCAGATAATGGCCAACCGTTCTCATCCGAGCTAATGAAACACATTTCACTCCTGTTAGGTTATCAATGGAAATTCCACTGTGTCCGGCATCCCGAGGCAGCAGGTCTCGTGGAACGTCATAACCAGACTCTGAAAATTCGACTCTCTAAAATCTGTAGAGAGAAAGGCGTCGACTGGATAGTAGCCTTACCAGTTGCACTATTTTACATGAGAATGATAGCACATTCTCGAACAGGGCTATCCCCGTACGAGGTGGTCTTCGGTAGGCCACCAAATATGTGGGGGACGCCTATACCTCGTAAAATCACTGATATTGATTGTAATATGCTGACAGATTACCTTGCTTCCTTGATGTCTGCACTACAATCTTGCCGTTCACAGGTAGCTGCAGCCTTTCCCGACAACACCGAGGTGAAGCCCCATGAAGTGGTTCCCGGAGATCTTGTTTTCATAAGAAACTTCGACAGGAAGAGCCCGCTGGAGCCTCGTTGGCAAACGCCGAAATTAGTACTCCTGACCACGAGGACAGCAGTGAAGATTGAGGGTCGCAAGGGTTGGCTACACTCGAGCCATATCAAGAAATTTCATGGACTACCTTCTGATTTGAACTCTCAGCCCTGCCCCCCTCCACAGACTGATTCAAAACTCCCCCTGGTCGAGAACACTGCTTCCCAAAACTATAAACTGAAACTAAGGTCTAGCAAGTCAGACAATTTGATTGTTTAAGTCCTCTCCTAGGTGAATCGGTTAAATTAGTCTCTGACATGTATCCTCTAGACCGAAATCGAGAGAGAGATAGACAGAAACAGCTCAAGAAACGTGCATATTGTAAATTACTTCATAGTCACTGTATAGTGACATTGTTGATTATGTTTTTTCTAAATCTTCTGATTATTGCTGCAAGTATACTGTTGCACATATACTATCCTATTTTCAAACGTGCTCATTCTGCTTACAATGTTACTGCCGAACATTCTTTTAGCGAATTACCTCCACATGAATTGCCCTATAGACTTGCGCTGCGCAACAACACATTCATTAGTATGTTACATCATTCCCATCAGGCCAACAACGCTACAAATTGTTGGATATGTGGCCGACTCCCTCCCTATCAGAAATACAAGGGAGTTCTGCCCCTCTTTCCGTATCCATTCACGCACAATGGTTCCTGTGGCGCATGGTTTAGTTTGATTAATTCTTTAGATTCAAATACCGTAGTTTACCAGAGCAACTGGGTATGGGGAAACCTGAACTTAGTTTTGCTTAAAGCCTGTTACCCTAACAAGGAGGGACTTCCCAAAAGGACAGGAACTGATCTAGAAAATGAAGTATATGGATTAGGTAACTTTACACTTAACCTCATGATTCTAAATGTTGAATCTGAAACTGCACTAGTCTTGCCTGCTATGTCCGTATTACCAGTCAAAGGTGAATTATGTGTAAGAAAGAATGGTTCAGTACACCTGGGTCATAGTAAATGTACTACTGTGATCGAATTCAGTGATAAAGGCAAGTCTACATTTAGAGCTTCCCGTCATTCCTACTTCATTTGTGGTCATACCGCATATATACGTTTACCTCTAGATTGGGATGGTACCTGTTACATTGCATTCCTTCTGCCACCTGTTTTCCTAGCCCCTCCTGATTATCATAGAAATACCCATCTAGTACACAATAGACCCCAGAGAGATCTCCCGATTGTCGACTACACTGAAACAGCATGGGAACAATATACAGACTTCAATAAAGGTTTCTTTCCCTACATAGGAGTTGTCTCTAATAGTAAACTGATACGCAGATTAACCAGAACCCTTGAAGCAGTAGTGAATGAAACTACCTCTGCCCTAGGCAACTTAACAGAGGAGCAGTCTGCGATGCGGATTGTTGTTCTCCAAAATCGTCTTGTCCTTGACGTCATCCTGGCCGATAGGGGCGGAGCCTGTAGAGTCATCGGATCAAGTTGCTGTGTTTTCATTCCAGAAAACGCGCCATCCGTATATAAAGCCATAACTCGTCTGCATAAGATTGCAAGCCAGATACATCAATCCAGGCACCTGGACGTGGTCCGGTTGGTTCTGGAGCATGTTGTCAGCCTGGGGATGGAAAGTCCTATCCTTCCTAGGTATTGCCCTTCTCATAGTATTCAGTTGCTGCCTGTGTCTACAATGTGGACCAGCGATTTGCGGCCTGTGTGCCACATCATGTATTCCACACTTAAGTTCTAATTCAAACTCCCGGAAGAAGAAAGAAGAGCAAATGATGTTACATGAACAGATTGATGGATTCCTGAGGATCGATATCTCATGAAGGGTCCGTAGGGGACAAGGAGGGAATGAGGAAATATGAATTTTATGATCAATTGTGTCCCCTATCTTAGACCCCAACGGCTCCATGTACATGCTACAAGTACATGTATGTTCCCTCCACTTCAAGCTATGAAGACGCAAATATATATGTGTCCAACGTTAACATGTCCTCTTCCAGATCCACCATGAATGGGTTGGATATTCCGTTCCTAAGTATGCCTTGCCACCGTCTTTATATGGTATACTTTTCACGTTTTCCAGCTCTGGCAAGGTAGGCCCGAATTCTGCCATCAAGCTTTTCCTGCTTTCTGCCTCTGAATGCTCCAGCCTGGACCTGTATCTGCATCCATGACCTTTGTCTTACTTCCTGCGCGGCTAACGGTGCCTGGCCCGGCCTGTTGCCTGCCAAGACTGTATTCAGCCTTCAAGTTATCTGCTCCGCTCCTCGAGAAATACATTCCTGTCTAGTAGTTTAGGTAAACATCCTTCCAGCTACAGAGCAAAGGGCCCGGCCTTACTGTCTCCGTGCAAGTAATTCATGGCTTCTGTTGCCATGGTAGGCCCATGCCCCCTCGCATCTCATGTAGACACGTAGACGCTTATACACGCACTAGAAGTCAGTATAGGATAGCCTCTGCCTGAGAGACCTTTCCTTCCAGATAATACCGTTCCTTAAACACAGGATATTAGATACGAATTGGGATTAGGTTGTTCTGACATCCCAGACTTCTGTCTCCTCATGTAGGGCTAAATGTCAAGTCCCCTTCACCCTCCAGTTACACGTCAAACACACGTCATGCTACTGCGCGCACCTCTCTGCCAAGTATTTCTGCTGACTTTGCAGGATTCTCTTATGGATCCACCCACCTGTGTCATCATCATAATGACGTTTCTAAGTACACGCCTATTGTAACGCCTTTTCATTACGTATGTGTATTCTTATCTCTTTTCTCAGCTGTCACGCCTTCTGCATATGTCTTTACTGTAATGCATTGACTATATATATGACAACCTGTCAATAAAGTATTGCCTCTATCCCTTCCCGAACCTTAGTGGTGACGGAATACGATTGCCTGGTTCGAACCAATTCCTTTGTAAGGAATAAATCCCCTTTTAAAACCTCAAATACCACGGATTCTGCCTCTTATTTTTACTGAGTTATTCTTATTGAATTTTACCGTATAAATTAAGTCTAGGTAATTAAAATTTACCACAACTTGGATTGTTTTGTCCGAGAGAGGAAGATTCTTAACATCAGCTGACCTAACAGTTGATCGAGTAGCACCAGTATCTACTAGGAAAGTAATATTTTCATCATTTACCTTTCCGTCCACAAAAGGGCCTGTCTGGTCTACTTCTAGAGTTGCGCCAAGTACGCACTCTTCTTCCTCCCCTCGGCACCGTCAATAACCTTCTTCTGACTCACTCTCATCGCGCTGTAGCCAATACTGCGAAACAGCGCTAGCGCGCGGCAGCTTAGTTACCTGTTCTTCGTTGTATAATCCTGTCTCATTACAGTATTTCTGTGAATTTACGCTCTGTGGAAAAGGCGGTTTTGGCGTCTGATTCTGTTGGGTAACAACCTGCTGCTGTTGCTGCGGTTGACAACTCACTTCTTTCTACACCTGCGGATTCAATGATGCATTATCACTGTTAGTATTCGGGGGAAATTTACACTCGGATTTCCAGTGCCCTATTCTTCCGCAATTGTGACATGGCCATTTCTTTTTGGCTTCTTCTATATTGAACTGTACCTTTCCTTTTCCAGCATTAAAGTTAGGTTTTGATCCTGCACTATTGGCTTGTTCAACCAACTGAGCTTCCTGTCTTTCTGCCACCTTTACCTGTGCCCACATAACCTTTTCTTTTAACTTTTGCTGCTTGGCTTCAATTTCATCACTAAAATATTTTGCATGTCTTAGTACTTCATCTATTTTCTTATTCTGCCAATCCACTGTATGCTGTTTAATCATTTCACTGATTTCTGGACGTAAACCATATACAAATCTGTATACAAAATTACTTAAATCTTTCTCACTTAAATTTTCATCACCACTAAACTGCTTAAAGGCAAGGATTAACCTCTCATAGTATGCGTGTACTGACTCCTTAGTCTCCTGATGAGTTTGATCTATTTTTACCCAATCAGTCTCTTTGGGAGGTACCTTGTTTTTCAGGAAAACAATTACTTGTTCATATTTTTTCATGACTTCCGGATCTGGGGCTCCTGTTTTTGGATCCATAGTGTATTCTTGTGTAGGCCAATTTATCATCAACTTGCACTCTGTCCATAGATCTGCTGGTACTATTATGTCAAATAGACTATTTAGATCAATCCACAAAACTTTCGATAATTTTACAAATCTTTCCACTTGCCTATACCACTCGACTGGCTTTTCGCATAGTCGAGGGAAATCATTTGTAAATGACAAAATATCTTGCCTAGTCCAAGGAACATGTACATATCCTCCTCCTGGAATTTCTCTCATGGGACATTCTGTCACTACTTTTTCTTTTTCTCTTACAGGGAAAGCTGCAAATGCTTTGTCTGAAGCATCATCTCGTTTTCTAAACCATCTACTTTTCCATTTATCTACGTCTCCCCATTTTCTTAACAAAATGATTATGTCTTTAATCTGAGTTATTCTTCCTGTGGTGTTCAGATTTTCAATATCTTTTTCAGAAAAATCTACTCTGTAGGGTTATTGTAAGGCTTTCACTCTTTCCATGTCCATACCCATTTCATTTGCCTCTTCTTCTAGTCTTTAATGTAGACTCTTTGCTCTCCATGTTATGCTTTTGCATAGAAATAGTAATTCTTCATCCTGATAATTTTTAAGCTTTTCTGTGGGGATAGTCCCTACTATTAATTCTTCCAAAACCATCCTATAGATTGGGATTCTCTGTCTTTTTTCTGTAAACTCCTCACTTAATTCTTCTGAAGTGGGACCTACTGGTTTCTCTTCATTACCTCGTTCTGGGTCTTTTGGAGTTTCTGATACAGATTCTGTAGTCATTATCATTCTTTCCACTAAACCTGCATTTGTTGTCAAATTTTTAGGCGTACTCTGTTCTGATGTACTTACTGGTTGTCTCCATGTGTTCTCGTCTGAACTTTTTCTTGGCTTCTCAATCTGTCTATTACTGTTATAAGGGACCGTTAGACTATGCTCATTATCTTTCTGTTTATCAAAAATAGGCATTACAGGACCTATAGTTACGGGAACAGTCACGGCTTCTAAGTTTTTAGTCAATTCCCTAATCTTTTCAGTTAACTCTAAAGTGGCTTTTGCTAATTCTGCCGAATTTTCATTACTCATTTTGCCATCCTGTTTTCTCTCTATTTCTCTGAAAGAATTATTTCTCCCTGTCTCTTGGGGTACTGATTCAACTTTTATGTTTCGCAAAGTCTCTCTCATTGGGGCACTTGGTGTCAACATGTCAGAATCTGGTTGATACGGGGGTGGATTTTTATAAAACATGTCGTCAAGAACATCATCCTCCGATTCATGCACTCCATACCCTCCCGATTCAATATTATGTCTCTTTTCTGTACATTTTCTTCCACTAACTTCTTCAGCATGTCTCACAGGAAACAAACCATCAGCGATATTTGCACTTCGCCATCTCCTCATTCTGTCATCAAGATTCTCCTGTCCATGTGATCTACCAAACATGTATCTATACCTTCCGCCACTCCTCTGTCGTTCCCTGTCATGCATTTCATCTTCCCATTCAGTCAATGCTTCAAACTGTGTTGGTCTAGGTCTCGGTTCTAAATTCATCATTCTTTCTCTCAAATTCCTCAAAACCGCTAAATTAAATGAACCATGTTCTGTAAATGCCAAAACTCCATCATCTTTTGTATACCCAATTGTCTAACAAAATACAAGTATGATATCCATATTTCGCAACCATAAAGGATGCAGGCGATTTCGGTGGAGGAAGCAACTGTCCCTCTCTAGTCTTAATCGGTTTGTCCTTTTTAAATAAACTCTTGATTTTCCCAAATCAGGACTTTTTCTCTTTTTCTGGTGGATCGTAATACATCATTTTGTCTTCCGTGTATCGCTCGATTTTCCCTACGACTATTCCGTTGTTTTAACCAATCGTAGCGCGACTTACACTAACACACCAATCCAGAGCGTCTATGTCACTTCGGTAATTCTCCAATCCCAGCGCGATTCACACTAAAGCACCAATCAGAAGCGTCTACGTCATCCTGTACTTCTCCACTCTCAGCGCGACTCACACTAACGCACCAGTCAGGAGCGTCTATGTTTCTTACTGATTTAGCCAATCCCAGCGCTTTCTTTCTGATGTCAGCTTTTCTTGCTACTCCTGCTTCTGCTGACCCCTCCTTTACAAAACTTTTTCTGTGAGCTTTTTTGCGTTCTTTAAACGTACAAATCTGTTAGTAACGACATAAAAACGCCACCATTATCTGTTTCGCTAACCAAAGAACAGTTAATGACCTTTCTTACAAGAATTCCGTCTTTACAGAGAGCAGCGCTTACCTCTGCCCTACTACGGAATCGTTACTTCCGTTGATAAAGTAGCACATCCCTCTACCTTACCCTTCTAACAAGCATTAGCTAACCGTTTCTCCGGAATTAAGACACCTAGTTGGAGACCCAATGCTCCTGAGAAATAAAACCAGAGTATCACAATTAACCTGAATGCTATATCATTCACGCACTTTCATACGGAGAATGTAGTTAATACACACAGAATTCTGTCTTTCCCGAGAACAGCGAACAGTCTGTCCTACTACAGAATTATGACACACGTTAATAAAGTAGCACTTCCCTCTACTTTATCCTTCTAGCAAGCTTAGGAAACACCTATTACCTTTCCAGTGATAAGCGTAATCAGAGTGCCTTTTGGACTCCTGGGACCTAAGACCAAAATTTCACAGGTGACCTTCGCTACCATACATTTATCTCATACAGGAAATATCCCTAATGGAAACACACGACGATGTTACCGAATCGAACCCAGACAATGCATCGTGCAACTCCAATCGTCACACGTTTTTCCCCGTGTACCTACAGGGCAACAACAATTCCGTCTTTCCCAAGAGCAGTGCTTACCTCTGCTCTACTACGGAACCGTTACAAACTTCCGACTTCCTACATCCCAGAAGCCGTCAAACAACATAGAACTCGATGCGACTCAACATAGAGGTGCCGATTCCGATCCTGTAAAACCCGGGTACAAATGGTCGTACGGAGCGTTTTCTCTGTACGACCCGGGAATTCCACCATACAAACCAGCAAGTACGATTCGTACAGAAATACCATTTCCGTACGAATCGTAAAAAACACCGTGCGGCTGAAAACTACATACAATGCCGATCCTGGACAGCGTGTACGCGGCATCCGCACGGACTCAGGCAGCATTTTACGGACCAGCAAGTACGATTCGTACCCACAGCACTCCGCACGGCTATATTTTTATGGGAGCCAAAAAGTGCCGGAAAAGCTAAGTACGCCGCGATGCACGAGGAAAAGGGGACCTGGTATGCACCGTACCCCCAGCCCCCGTATGTACGCACCGTACCCCCAGCCCCATATGTACGCGCCGTACCCCCAGCCCCGTATGTACGCACCGTACCCCCAGCCCCGCATGTCCGCACCGTACCCCCAGCCCCGTATGTACGAACCGTACCCCCATTCCCCCGTATGTACGCACCGTACCCCCAGCGCATACCACCAGCCCCATATGTACATGCCGTACCCCTGCCCTGTATGTACGCACCGTACCCCCAGCCCCCCGTATGTACGCACCGTACCCCCAGCCCCTCGTATGTATGCACCGTACCCCCAGCCCCCCGTATGTACGCACCGTACCCCCAGCGCTACACGCTGGGGGTACGGTGCGTACATACGGGGGGCTGGGGGTACGGTGCGGATGTACGCGGGAGGGGTGGGAGGCTGGGGGGGGCCGTACGACTCGTACCCCGGGCCCAAGTGTACCTGGGGTAGGCGTCGTACAAACTTCGCTCCGTACGGGACGTTTTCCATACGCTTGTGTATTCGGGACGCCGGTACGGATCGGACTTGTGCGCTCGGACTTCAGTTTTACGACTTGTACGTAAAACTGTCCAGGGACGTGTCGTAGACTTTTCCCGAGGTCATTCGTATGTATTTTTCAAGTACGAATCGTACTTTGCCGTTTGTACGGGACTTGTACGATTCGTACGTAATAAAATACGGATACCAGTCGGTCGGTAAATTTTTTTAACGGATCGGAATCGGCACCAGAGTGTTAATACATAAACCAATACATAACCCACAATCAATAATCAATAAGCAATTTACAAGCAATATTCACCAAACCAAACAATAAAAACCATCATCTTGCTACCAGAAAAACTGATCCAGTGCAAAACCCTAGCAACGGGGAAACAACCCGTACCGGTACCCTCCCTGAGTCACAGAGCCGACGTCACACTAACTTATTCACACATGCAGTCATTGGTGGGGCCCATAACACCAACACTCACACGTTACTTCCACACCGGTCTGCACACACAGGAGGGATGAGTGATTCAAGCGCCGGACGTGTGGGGGGAACACCTTATAACCTATAGGGAAGGAAAGTCATTTACAAAATATACATCAACACCCTTTCACCTACATATCCTTAATCCTAAAACATCAAGGCACTCCTCCCACTTCGGTCAATGGACCAAATTAGTTGGATTGGTTGATGGTGATTTAGAACCAGCTAAAACACATTTTAAGACTTCAGAATCTATCTCTTAAATGAAATTCATGACTCATGAATTCTCGTTAATCAATAATTGTTTATTTAAAATTTCATAATGATTTAAATTCGCATTTGTCTCGTCAAAGTTTAGAAAGTTTATATCAAATTTTGAATGAATTGCAGAACATCATATTTACCTAATCTGGCTATTTGGAGTCCTCTAATTCATTGGCTCTGCATAATTTTGTCGTAAATCGTCCGAAAGCAAGCCAAAGCTCAATAGTTCTTAGCTCGGCACGTTACAGTCCCAAAGATCAGCAAAGGACCAGAGACGTGCAAGCATCTATCATTGCCCGTAGATTTAGGAAGCGATCGCAGTCGTCAGATAATCGGGCAGCATCCGGAACATGAGCCAGAACATACACGAACACGAACCCCAACAACACCAGCCCGAACGTCCGACCCCCTCTCTATTCTACTACTTCTTTTATAATAAAATGAAGTCAAGAAGATACAATATAATATTTTTGGACAGTCATGATTGGCTGGTTGAGATCGTCCGATGTCAAATTTAAGTTTTCAGTTCAGTTCGAGGGGTGATGTCATGAGATTGTCCAAAAGTCGGCTTGTTCCGGTTTCATTGTAAGGTTGATTGTTCTCTAGGCTTGGCTTATTTCCCACTCTGTCCTTGCTCTGGTACATGCCGAACCAAAGGTCCTGATAAGGTTTAGGAGAATTCTTGCGCATGTGCAGCTCACTCCGCACATCGTGGGACAGTGGCCACTTCGTCGTGTAGTGTCAGCGGCCATCTTGGTTTTAGGTCCAAGTGCTAATTTAAGCGAAACAAACACAAAAGTGTAATTAATACATACAAATAATGAATCTAATGTTAACCCCTTACTAATCCCTCTATGTGCTCGTATTTATCTAGCGTATAGCAACATTTAAAGCCATTATATTCACCTTTTCGGTCCTCCTCTTAGGCAACATTACAAAAGCAACATATATCATGCAGTATTCCAATTACCACATATACTACTGTTAATATGCGTACTGATGTTAATTATACAGGTTATTTTGCCCATGTAAATGCAAATCCCACGTGTAATTCGAATGTTAATAATGTTGGTTAATAAACATGCAAACTCGTTTAATAATATTATGGTTAATAAATTATTTAATTAGTATTTTCATGCAGAATAGAGGAGGTATACAAAATTTTGCACTGCCCGCTCCATCAGCACATTAGTCCTTTAATAGAAAAAGGTGATTTGCCAATTTCTGTGAACCTTGAAGACATGTATTTCAATAGATATCTATGCTTCTAGTTCAACTGACATTTGTCTGTGAGCCAGGATACTTTCAAGCAAGGAAAAGGTCAGAAACAAATGGTTTTAGCCTCTTTGCATTGAAAGTCAACATGTTCCCGTGAAAAACCTGAAAGAGTTTCTGTGATGCATGCCCTCGTGCACTCACCTGTTACTTCGCTGTCTGTTAAGTATGGGATCTATTAAAGAAGAATTAAATAAACAGTGGATCCATGTGGAAGGATGTAGGAACAGCAAGATAATGACCACCTCTACAAAGGTTGGCTCTTCAATCATGGTAAATCCCTTAGAATATTTTCTCAATGTAACCCATGATGTAATCACAACCATAAGAATTCCTCGTTACAGATGCATCATTGATAGGACAGAGAGCTCACTTAAGGGAACTTAAGTTGCCCTCAGTCTGCAGAAGAGTCAACTCTGAGTTATAAATCCACTGGAGCTAAGAAGAACAGACAGGTTAGCAATCACTGTGCTGCTGCCTCAAGTGTAGAACCAGCGTGTGATGGACTGCACAACAATACTATCACAGTGTTTCATATCAGAAAACGAGGAGAAACAAAATCCATATAGCTGTCCAGGAAAGCTGTAGGTTTTGGGTTATCAAACAAAAGGGGGTTGTTATAAATGGGGGTCTCTAGTTGGCAGAGGTAGGTACCTTTGTCCAAATAGGGACCCTTGATTCAAGTCAAGGTAAGGGGGATACACACTTTAGATTACCCCTGCTCACCCCCTTGGTAGCTTGGCACGAGCAGACAGGCTTATCCCAAAGGCAATGTGTAAAGTATTTGTACCAACACTCACGGTAACACAGTGATAACACCACAAATGGACGGGGCGTGGCTAAAATGGCCGCCGAGATGGACGCGTCTTGCTGAGGCTCCGAGATCGGGCTTTCACCTCGCCTGCTCTCGTTGAGTCTGGAGGAACCTCACTAACATCTGGAACTGCCCTGAGGCGCGGGGAGTCCGGTTCCGACGACCAGGTGGTGGACCAGGCCATGGGTGCCAGGAAACCGACGAATGCGGGGGTTGATATGAAGAGGAGGTGCCGATCGTAAAATGGCGCCCGCCCGGCCCCGCCGCAACCGCTGAAAAACTACGGGCCAGATGTCGGAGCGCAGGGGGTGGTGATCCCACGCCTCTGCGGGGATTGTCCGGTTGCCCCAGGAGTGGATTGCACGGAGGGGGGCAATACAGTAGCGGACCACGGGTACCAACGTTACGTGAGTGCCGGTGAGCCCCCCAACCCCCTTCCCGTGTGGAGGACATTTGAGACAAGCCGGGGCATCTACGGAGAAGAGGCGTGCTGAGGAGAGACCCGGAGAGGGGTGTCGCGGCTGCCGGCATCGGCCTGCGAGGGCTGCCACCACTGTCGGCCGGCGCGGCTGTGCGGCGAACTGCAGGAGACCAAGAGGCAAACGCACTGCGGGACCCTGGAAAGAGGCCGAGGTACAGGTGGGCCCGCGCAGTGGCATATAAGACTGAGTGCGGCGCCGGGGGGGGGGGGGGGGGGTGACTCCAGCGTGAGGAGGACTCCGGTGGCTGCGGGGACGTTTGCCTGACCTTAACATGGCGGCCTGTGACACCCCGGTGTAGCGACCTGGGCGGAGGAGCGGCGAGGCCTTGGGGTGTCGCGCACCAGTTTCTAGGACCCGGAGGTGCTACCCGGGCATCGCTTACACGGCGGCGACCCCCAAGGGTTTGGCTGGAGTGCGGGGGAGACGGCGAGAGACCCGTGAGGCACTGACACCGACTCAGTCTCCCTGAAGGGGCATAGCCGACCCGGCGGAAGAGTCTGGCCTGGGGACACGAAGAGAGGGGACCTTGCCGCCGACAAGGAGGCTGGCGACGGCCTGGTGGGCGAGCGAGGCCGGTGACTGTAATGTTGCTGGTACCTCCCTCCCTCATCCTCGCGAGATTCGTATTATTTGGACCTTGGCTAATCGAGCTTTGACGTCGGACCTAATCATTAAGCGATCTGACCTTCTTGGTCTTGCTGCCTTGAAAACGCTTCTGTTATCCGGATAGTGTTTGCCTGTTGGAGTGCGTACCACGGGAAGGCTTTTCCGGACCCAGGTTCTACGAGAACCGCCTTTGGAACTTTTCCTTGATGATTGGACCGGAAATAGAAACGGGAGAAACAGGGACAGAATTTAATCGCTTTTTTGACTATATCTAACGGGTAGATGTACTCCCGCTATGTTTAGCCCCCGTGGAATCTAGGTATCAAATCTGTTTTTGTCTTTCCTCGACTCGGAATTGGAGGATTTTGTTCTAGAATACTACCGCAAGGAAATTTTTCCCTCTTCCTCTCGTGATCTCTACGCAGGTCCCAGCCTGTGGGGGTCGGTCTGTTACGCCCTGAAGAAGGTGGTACTCCTGATTAGGAGTTGTCTCACCGAAACGCGCGTCGGCGTTGTCTATTGGGCCTGCCATACCCTCATTGATTTTATCTGCATACTTTGATCAACCATCAAAGTATCCTGGGATCTTCCATCCCATGTCCCTGGATTGGGCCCACGAGTGTCTTTGGTCTTTTTTGAATGAACTATGTAATGTTGTATGATTGTGAGCTGTTTGCATTTGAGTGTATGTATGTTTGATCAAAAACATTCCCTTTTCTTCTCTCCCCTGGTTTGGGAACCTGTTATTTATTGATTCATTTTTTTCATTTTGTGTCATATCCCTCTCTGCACTAATTTTTAGTAATTTTTGTGCGCTGCTGAATTTTTCCATTTCTGTACTAAAATATTACATGATTTATCAAATGTGATTATTTTCGGTGGAAGTATCCACTAAAAAGATTTTTTATCTATGTATTATAAAAAAGTGACATCAACAAATGAAATAAATTTATATTCCAAAAAAAAGGAAAAAATATTTTTGCTATATTGATTGTTTTGTGTCTTTCTGCCTCTGCATTCTTCCCCATGGTGACTTCATGTGTTTGTTTGCCACATTTTCTTTATCCAATTTGAGTGTCATCCTTTTTGGAGTTAGATATATGATACACTGTACATTTTTCAATCATAGGGGTAGAGTATATTCTGTTGTTTTTTGCTTACCTCCCTCAAGGAACACAGGACTCCAGGGGTTGCAGGAACAGTAATTTAACTTTATTAGAGACGCACGCGAGAGCGCCGGGCCAAGCACATCCTACTCGTTGCCGCGGCTCTGCTCTATCTCGTTTCCGCCGTTCGCGCATGCGCATTGCCTTATTGCGCGCTCTGCCCTCGCGCGCTACGTAGCCACGTAGCGTGCGAGGACTAGTGCGCACACTATAGTGACCTCCACCGCTCGAACAGCCGCTCTACCCTCCGCAACCCCGCCTGCCCCACAGGCGATACGGCCCAGCAGCAGTGACTGGTGATGAGGCGTCGCAGCAGAGCGCCGGAGGGCCCAAGGCCGGTCACGACCACATCTTGCTCTGATACAGTGCCCGCTCCGCGCCTGCGGGAGCCCTCCCAGTGGACGTCATGGGCAAGTCTAGGGCAGTAACGTCGACCCCCGGGGCAGCACCAGGAGTCCTGGCCGGTACGCGTGGAGGGGCCCCAGTGGCCGCAGGATCGAGTGGGGAGCCATCCTTGTCGACCAAACTGGATCAGGTCCTGGCGGCGATTGAGCAGTCGCGACTCTCCCTAGAGCATCAGCTGGGCGCCCTAACTACGGACGTCAGTCTCCTCCGTGATGACCACCGTAAACTAGCGGATAGAGTCACGGACAACGCAAAAGCGGTTGCCGACATCCAACCTATGGTGGAAACGCACCGGGACTCGATGCACGCTTTGATGGGTCGCATGTCCACCATGGAAGAATGCGTCGATGACCTGGAGGGGCGGTCGCGACGCTGCAACATTTGCGTCCTCGGGCTGCCGGAGGGAATCGAACGAGCTGATGCGGTGGAGTATATTGAAACCTGGACTAAATCGTTCACCCCTAGTGACGACCGCACAGCATACTTCTCTGTTGAGAGGGCGCACCGCGTCCCGGCTCGCCGGCCGCAGCCGGGAGCTCCGCCTCGCCCAATGCAGGCCAAATTCCTCCACTTCAGGGACCGGGATGCGGTACTTCGGGCGGCTCGACAGGCAGGCCTGCTCCGAGTCGAGAATAAAACTATCATGATCTTTCCCGACTACTCAAGTGCAGTCCAACGCCAAAGGGCGTCCTTTCTGGAGGTGAAACGGCGCCTAAGGGAAGAAAAAATACAGTACTCTCTCCTATTCCCGGCCCGCCTGAAGATCATCCACGGTAGTGTTACCCACTTCTTTACAACACCTGAGGAGGCGCACGGCAACGAACTTAGAGCGCGCCCCCCATGTCTTCACGTCAGAGGAGGAGGAGGACAGTGAGGCGACACAGTCTGGAGTGGACTCGGGGGCTCTTCCTTCGGTCACCCCGCGAACGGCGGACGACCTGATATGACTGGCTCCTTATAGCGTGCCGTACACTCACAGAATGGGGAGATAATCTCCGCCCAGCGGCTAGCCATAGATAACGCGCATAGCCCGCACGTAGAGCCCTCAGCAGACGCAAGCCGACCCCCCTTCAATAGCAGGTTAATGCTCTCGTGCAATTCGGGAGTCAGTTTGGACATATCGCACTTGGCGATATGTCCCCCGCGTTGGGGCAAGTTGCATTCGCCTCACCCCAGTTTCCTCTTCCCTTCCCACGGACACCTTCTGCATTATGTCCCAACCCACAAGCCGCTGAACTGCTGCACTGATGCGCTGGCACCGCGGGTGCGGGGTGGATGGATCAGGGCCGGGTGCCCCTGGGGGACCCGACTGACTCGTCCTGCGACATGCACTAGACACACGCACTGATGGCACACGCCGGTAAAACCACAATTCTTACACTGAATGTGCGAGGTATGCATACGGCGCGCAAGTGATACTCCATATACGCATACATCAAGCGTCACCAGGCACAAATTGCATTCCTGCAGGAGACACACCTAACGGCGGGGGAGGTGACGAAATTGCGTAGACGCTGGCGGGGAACCATCTATGCCACAACTTATTCAGCTTTCGCCCGCGGTGACCTCATATGGGTGCCCCGGGAGTCCCTTTTCAGGAATTATCACACACAATAGACCCGGAGGGTCGCTATGCCCTATTACTCGGTCGGTTAGACGGCCAGACGGTATTACTAGGCAGCATCTATGGGCCGAACATTGATCAAACCAAATTCTGGGACACGCTATCCAACCCCTTAAGCACATACACACAGGTGCCGTGGATCTTGGGGGGCGATTACAACTGCTTACAAGACATAACCTTAGACATATCCCACCTGCCCCTTCCAACCTCTCCCATTGTAACGCAGGCAAAACGGTTCACAACCTGGATGCGCCAATGGTCTCTGGCGGATGTTTGGCGGACTCGGAACCCAGCCGCTAAACTTTATTCGTTCCACTCCAGACCGCATAATCTCAGAGTGCTTCTGGACTGTTTCCTTTGTTCCCCCACCATCATCTCTACCGTTCTAGACGCTGACTACTTAGGTAGAACTATATCAGATCATGACGCCCACACGATAACACTGCAATGGTGCCCGCCGCATCCCCCTGTCCCGGCTTGGCGCCTCCCTAGGGACAGTCTTGAAAACCCGGTCTTCTGACAAACCTTGGCGGATCATATTAGTCATTATTTCCGGGAGAACACAGGCACGGCTAGTACGCGAGCGTTGGAATGGAATGCTTTTAAGGTCGTAATGCGTGGTAATTGCATTCGTCATATTGCGGGGGTCCGGCGGGTCCTGGAGGGGGACATTCAGCGGGCGGAAAGTGCACTGGCCGCGCTTACTAAGGAGACTGATCCAGCTAAAGCCACACCGGCAGAGATAGCTAGTGCCGAGACTGCCTACTCAGCAGCGTTGGCAAGCATGCGCCGGTAAATTTTCGCGGCGTATGCTGCTAGGGCCCACAAAGAAGGCGACCGAGCGGGCACACTATTGGCGTGGCTCATTAAGCAGGATTCGAGCCTCCCGACCATCACGGCCATTCGTGACGCCCAGGGCACCCTGGTGTATTTGCAGGGTCAGATACTCAAGGCCTTTCAAAAGCATTACACGCACTTGTACACTAGCCCCCATCCCCCGGTATCGGATGAAGTCCTGGCTGAGTTCCTGGATCGTATTCGGCTTCCCCGCATAGACAAATGACACACGTCTAGACCTAGATCGCCCTCTCAAGGCGGCCGAGATTCGGCACGCTATGAAGGCGCTAGCCACCCACAAGGCCCCCGGCCTGGATGGCTTCCCACTTGAATTTTACCAGGCCTTTGCGTCCCAGTTAGTCCCTCAACTAGAATCACAGTTCCAGGCAGCTCTAGACACGGGGGTCCTACCTCAATCCATGCGCAAATCCGTTATAGTCTCCCTCCTTAAACCAGATAGAGACCCGCATCAGCTGGGCTCCTACCGACCCATAACCCTACTGTCAGCGGATTACAAAATTTACGGGAAGGCCCTGGCAGACAGGTACACCACGATCCTCCCGCGGCTTATCCATCCGGATCAGAGCGGATTCATGCCTGGTAGGCACACCTCTTATAATATCCTACGGTTGTTCCATGTGCAGGACCAGGTGCGGGAACGGTTCCCCCGGGCAGCGTGTCTGGTGCTGGACCTCGAAAAAGCGTTTGACACGCTCTCATGGGCCTATCTGTTTCAGGTCCTGCAACGCATGGGCTTAGGGCCCAAACTGCAGGCCTACACTCGGCTCAGCTACTCCTCGCCCAGTTCCAGAGCACGTATAGGCCCCCTCATTTCGGACTCCTTCCCGATCCGACGTGGTACCAGGCAGGGATGTCCGCTCTCCCCCCTGCTCTTCGCGTTGGCGATGGAACCGCTAGCGACCCTGTTACGTGGGGCGGGTGAGGAGTGGGGCATCCCGATAGGCGATTCTACCCACGCAGTATCACTGTACGCTGATGACGTACTCATATATGTCCGGGACATTACGGCCGATTTGACCCTATATCACGCATCCTGCATGATTTTGCGGAGGTGACGGGCCTTAGGGTGAATTGGGCCAAGTCCACCGTCTATCCCTTAACACAAGTCGTGCCCCACTGTCCGATACGAATAGGGGACGTTGATATCTCGTGGAGGCCCCAAGCGGTTCGATATCTAGGCGTTAAGCTATATCATACGCCGCAAGATATCTATGAGGGGAATTACCGCACATTGATGGGTAGCATCCGATCCTTGCTCCATTTCTGGAAGGGTCTCCACTTGGCTGTCACGGGAAAGATAGCCGTCGCAAAAATGATCCTGGTCCCGCGCCTGCTGTATCTCTTCTCCAATCTTCCGGTGGTTCCCCCGCGATCCCTGTTCCGTGAGCTGGATGCCCTGCTTGGGACCCTCATATGGGGCAACGGCCGCCGGCATATAGCCCTGGCAAAATTGCAATTACCCCTTGACCAGGGTGGGTTAGTGGCTTCCTCATTCGAGGCGTATTTTCTTGCCGCCCAATTGCAGTGGGTGTCACGTTGGACGGCAGGCCGGGCACAAGAGGAGCTGATCACTGAGACGGGGCGGATTCAAATCCCCACTGTCCATCGCATGCTGCTGCCAGGTGCAACACCGCCGCTATCCCGGCCCCTCCAGGTCATGATAGCGCGCGCCTGTCTGGCGCGTGTCCAACGACTTAGTCGGGATACTCCCCTGTACTCTCCGCTGCTGCCGTTGGTGGGGCTCCCCAGGGGTTGGGCGCATTACACAGAGCGAATGCTGCAGGTGTGGACGGATCATGCTGTGATGGAGGTGGGTATGCTGTTCTCCGGGGGAGGCTTGCAGACCTTCGATGCACTGGTCGGGGACTTAGAGCTTCCCAGGGGGCAGTTCCAAAGGCATGGGCAACTTCTCACGGACTGCCGCAGGCAGTGGCGTGTGATCGACACGGAACCCCCCACGCACACGGTCATCCATGCGATACTGCAGATGGGGCCAGGCCGCCATCTCGTCACTTGGATCTACAAAGCTGTACGGACCCTGCGGAGTCCTACGCTGGCACCCCTCAGAGAACACTGAGAAAATGACTTCCAAAGGCCTCGACACGATAGGGAGTGGACCAGGGCCCTTGAATACACTAAAAAAGTGTCCCGCAATCACCGGTTTAAGAACATACAGCTGCATATACTACACAGGGCGTATCTCACCCCCGAAAAGCTGCAGAAATATTTCCCTGACAGTGTGTTCGCTTGCCCCAGATGCCTGGAGCCCGCTGCCTGGTTTAAGCACATGTTTTGGGATTGTCCGGCGCTTTATAGTTACTGGCACATTCATACTGCCCTTAAAACAGTTACGGGGTTGCAGGACCTGGACACGTGGGAAGCGTGTGCACTGGGTATCCATAGGCGACATAAACAACAGAAGGTAGAAAGGAGGTATGCTTTCCTGGTGTTGCTCCTAGCCAAACGATGCATCGCTATGCATTGGAAGACGCCGGGGAGGCCCCCCCTAGCGGCATGGGTGGGCGCAGTCAAGAAGTGGGGTAAGGCAGCGGAAACAACACTCAGAACGGAGGAGGCCTGGGGGATGCGCAAACACCCGATCTCCATGCCATGGGCCATGTTAATGCACGCTTTCGCGCAGGAAACAGCAGCTGTGGCGAGTTCAAGAATGATTGACCTCCCGGGGGCGCCCACGAATCCGGAGCCCACCCCGGGAAATGCACAAGCAGCCCAAGCACCCGGTGACTCGCAGAGGCAGACAACACAGGTCCCACCGCCATGTCCCATATAGGCAATGATCGGTGCTCCCGCCTCCCCTGACTCCCCTCCCTCCCCCGCATCCGCGACCACCCCGACTTTGTCCCATACGATGGTCCAGCTCTCAGGCGCACAGCTACAAGTCCGCGACATAGTGCACCCTTTTCCCTAGTTTATCTATCCCCAGTTAGTTGACGGTTAGTTAATGGCTGCAACCCTATAGCCTCTATGATACACCTCACAGGGGATTATTCACACTGCACGGCCCCCATGCGGCGCGGCGACCACTGCGCGCTCCAGTAGGGCATACCCAGATGTAGATCCCGGACACATGACTGCAGCCCAATTCAGAGTAGAGGCGAGAAGCCCGAGGGCCCACGAGATCGAGAGACCGAAAGGGATGCGAATGGGCACTCACGTTATGTAAGCCTATATGATAATAGCGCTATCACCTGTGCCTAAGTGTGTAACTGTTTATAAATGCCAATAAAAATGTTTTACAAAAAAAAAAAAACACAAATGGACACCACACCGGTTTAGAAAAATAAAGTATCTTTATCGAAACTTAACAAGAACAAAACGACAAAAATCCAACATACAAGTATTAAGAAAAATTACTTTCAAAAGGTTTTAGCAACTGAGTCCAAAGAAAACTATGGATGCGTGATTTCTTGCAAAGTACCTGTAGTTGCGACAAATTTCACCAAGCCAAACAGCCGCAGCGATGGGAAACGTTCTCTGTTCTTTTACAGAGATGCGTCGGTTCCTGAGACCCTCGTGGATGCGATGCGACCGTTCTGCTGTACACACGGGAACGATGCTTCATGTCCGGTCTGTTTGGGGAAGCAATGTGTCGATTTTGGGACGACTCCGATCCTCGGGTGATGTGTTGGGGAAAACTTGCCGCACAGGGACGATGCGTGGAAATCCGGGATGCGTCGGCGAACGATGCGGCGAGCGGCGCTGCATCAACCTCTTCAGCTGCGATCCCTCGATGCATCAATTCTTGCCGCGGCGACAGGCGCTGCTTTGATTTTGGCAGAGGCGCAGCGCTCCGGGGAGATTCTTCTCGCACCACGGCGTTGCGTCGGAAAACTGTCGCAAGAAGAGCAATGCGTCAATTTCTTTGCCGTTGCATTGCTTTTCCAGCTCCCAACAGCAGAAACAACCTCCAGAGGCCCAACACAGCCACAGGCACTCCTGGTAGGTCAGAACTCCAAGCAAGGGAGTTCAGGGGAGCTGAGGGGTGAAGTCTTTGTGTTACTGAGACTTCAAAACAGGAGGCAAGCTCTACTCAAGCCCTTTGAGACTTTCCTCAAGCAGGGGACACAGCACACAGCAAAGTCCTTCTTCGTTCTTTGGCAGAAACAGCAACTAAAGGCCAACCCCAGACACACAGCAAGGGCAGTACTTCTCCTCAGTTTCTCCAGCACTTCTCCTCAGCAAAGGTTCCTCTTGATTTCAGTAGTAGTCTGAAGTTCAGGGGTTATAGGTCTAATACTTATGCCCCAAAATATCTTTGCTCTTTTTGTGCAAGGGTCTCTGAGCCCAGTCCAAACCTGTTCTGTCCTCTCTGGTGCAGCTGCCCGGCAGGAGCTGGAGACAGCATTGTGTAAGGCAGACAGGCCCTTTTCAGGTGCAAGGGAAATCTCCTCCCACCACTCTAAATGCAGACCGGGCCTATTCAGGTGCTAGAGAGAGCTCCTCCCCTACTCTGAATGCAGCCCAGGTCTATTCAGCCCAGCCCTGACTCCTTCAGGAAAGACAGGACACACATCAGCTCCCCCCCCCCGATGGCTGTCTGAGAGAATGCACCTCCCCAGCCCCTGTCACTCCAAAACCAGACAGTCAATACACAAGCAGGCAGAGGCACACAGAATGGTTAAACAAGAAAATGCCTGCTTTCTAAAAGTGGCATTTTCAAACACACAATTTAAAAACCATCTTTAGTAAGAGATGTGTTATTACATTCTGAGTTTAGAGAGCCTAAACTTTATTATTCTATATTATCCCTATAGGAAGATATGCTTGTAAAATGATACAAAGCATTCCCCATTCTGTCCTATTGGCAAGATAGCCTTTCAATAGTGAAAAACGAAATTGACAGTATTTCACTATCAGGACATGTTACACCCATCAGTACATGTCCTACCTTTCACATACACTGCATGCTGCCCAGGGGGGTACCTTGGGCCTACCATAGGGGTGTCCTATATGTAGGAAAAGGGAAGGTTAGGGCCTGGCAAGTGGGTGCACTTGCCAAGTCGACATGGCAGTTAGCAAACTTCACACAGGCACTGCAGTGGCAGGCCTGAGACATATTTTCAGGGCTACTCATGTGGGTGGCACAATCAGTGCTGCAGGCCCACTAGTAGTATTGGATTTACCAGCCACGGCACACCCAGTGCACTTTACTAGGGACTGACCAGTAAATCAAAATATGCCAATCAGGGAGAACCAATCATAATAACAATTTACACAGGGAGCATATGCACTTTAG
The DNA here is from genome assembly GCF_964204655.1 of Triturus cristatus. Lineage (NCBI taxonomy): Eukaryota > Metazoa > Chordata > Amphibia > Caudata > Salamandridae > Triturus > Triturus cristatus. Next base: position 198,603,145 of record NC_140586.1, on the reverse strand, counting down.
CACTGATTAGCAGTGGTAAAGTGCCCAGAGTCCTAAAACCAACAACAACAGGCCAGGAAAAAATAGGAGGAAGAAGCAAAATGTTTGGGGATAACCCTGCAAAAAGGGCCAAGTCCAACAGGGGTCATCTCAGTTGAACAGATCCAAGGAAGAAACAATACTTTTGGAGACGCTTTATACAAGCAAATGTCTTCAAACCATGGGTAACAAGTAGATAACAGTCAGCTATTTCTGGTATTTCAAAAATGGGTTGAACCACCATGGCATCTGCTTGCCACCAGTCTCAACAACAAATGTCATCTCTTTACCAGCAGATGGTCATGTCTAGGATCGAAAGCAGAAGCCTTTTCAATGTAATGGCAAGGAAATTTCCTGTATGCATTCTCACTAATCTCTCTGATCACAAGAGTGCTTTGCAAATTGAAAATGGAATATTACGAGAAGATCTTAAGAGCTCCAGCATCGGCCAGGCCACATTGGTCCTCCCATTATGGTAAGTATCAGTGGACACTCTGGTCCAGCTTAAAGCAGTTCCTCATCTTCTGTCCTAGGACAAAGGTAAAATCCTCGACCACATCTCACAGCCTTTACCCACAGTCCATACATTTCACAGCCTGTCTGCTCAGGACTTACAGTTTGGTGATTTTGAAATCCCACATGACTGCAGAAAATGATTGGAAGTGTCCAAGTCACAGTTTGCTATTATGACACAGAAATGTAAATAGAATAGGTTGTTAATACGAGTAAGAGATAATCAACCTAAGCCAGTAAGCTTACCTCAGCATAATTTTCTTTCATATTTGCAGTAGTAGGCCAGGTCAGATTATCAATACGTTTCTTAAGCATTCATCTTGCAGGAAGATCCACATAGCTACGAAAGCCTGGTTACATTTCATTGTTTGCAATAAGGATCATTAAGGAATTCTTGAGAGGTCTATTCTGGACCATTCCTCCAAAGTATCTAAGTCACACCTGCATGGAACTTAACACATCCGTGGCAGCCATGCTGAAAGCCCCATTTGAGTCGATTCACAGGTCTTAGATAAAGCACATTTTGTATAAAATAGTGTTGGAAATTGAATATATAGTTAGCAGAAGTATGCACCCTATCTAAGTAGGGACCAAAATCCTAGTCATTGTAAGCTAGATACACGTTAAACGATAACTTGTGCTCACCCTCTGGTAGCTTGGCACAGAGCAGTAAGGCTAAAGTGGCAATGTGTAAAGTTTTTGTGCAACATACTCACACAGTAACAAAATGAAAACACTACAAAAAGGCTCTAATAAGTAGAACCAGAGTTTTGAATTTTTAAAGATTAAATGAAAATATAGTGCTTGGAGTCATAAAGCGCCAACTAAGGACATCTGGTCGCACTTGACTGGGGCAAATCTAAACATTCAGGCTGACCGCGATGGAGGGCGGGTCCGATAAAGGGACTAGTCTTGGCTTCCTCAGAACAGTATACCTTTGGAGGGAGCTGCGTCGAAGTCGAGGACGAGATGCAAGGAGCAGGGAGACGATGCATTGTTGTTGATCCGAGGAATACGTAAGCAATACGTTTTTGTCGAGCCTCACACTTGGGTAAAGCTTTGTCTTTGAGCAGCACTGAAGATGGCGATGCGCCGTCGTCCAGCAGCCTGCTTGCGGAAGCTTCAACATTGAGCAGATCTGAAAATGGTCAATGCATCAAAGTCGGGTGAAATGTGTGAGTTCCGATCAGTGCATCAGCGGCGCTGCATCAGCGTTAAGGGATCCAGCTAATAAAACCTCACTTCCAAGGGCCGAGAACTGGATTGGCACCACTTGGCAGGGCCGGGACTCACAAATGGCAGATTCCAGGTGTTGTTGCAGGGTTGTAGGAAGTCTTTGATCTCCCTCAGACTTCAGAAACGGTGGCAAGCCAGCTTGCCCTTGGAATCACTCTGGGTTCAAGTGAGATGGGTCCAGTGCTTTTCCTCAGAAGGGCAGAAGGTAGCAGGGCAGCACAACAGAGCAGGAGTTCTTCTAGGGCAGCAGTCCAGCAGAGTGGCAGTCCTTGTAGCAGCACAGTGGTGCTTTCTCCTGACAGAGTTCTTCACAGGTCCAGTAGTGCCTAGTTTGAAGGGGTCAGAGACCCAGGACTTTTACAAAGTTTTGCCTTTAAAGTGGGGGTGACTTCAACGAAGGGTCTTTCACAGAGGTTTTTTCTTCCCAGCCCTGGCTCCCGACTATCAGTAGGGGGTAATCAGCCCTTTGTGTGGGGACAGGACACTGCCTATTCAGGTACAACTGTCAGGTCTTCCCTCCCTGTCCAAGATGAGCCAGCAGAATGCAGATGGGCATTCAGACACGCCTACCTTTCCTATATGTGTAGCTGTCTAGAGGGAATTCACAAAGTGAAGCTGTCACCCATCCCAGACGTGTATTGGAGACAGACTGGAGGCACACAGAGCAGTCAGAGCAGAGAAATGTCCGCTTTCTAAAAGTGAAATTTCTCATATAGTGATTTTAAATCTAACTTTACCAGTAAAGACGATTTATCATTACCATTACAAAGACATAAACCATGAAAAAGCCACTCCTTTTTCATCAGGAATTACAACTTAAAAGTGTATTAAGCAAATCCCAATGTTAGTCTTTGGGAGGAATAGGCCTCACTGTAGTGAAAGATGAATTTGAGTGTTTGTCATTTCCAGGACATGCAAAACGTAAAAGTACATGTCCTACCTTTTACTTATGCCGCACCCTGCCCTATGGGCTACCTAGGGCCTACCACAGGAGTGACCTATGTGTAATAAAAGGGGAGTTTCAGGCTTGGCATAGTGTTTTAAATGCCAAGTCAGAGTGGCGGTAAACTGCACACACAGGCCTTGCAGTGGCAAGCCTGAGACAGGTTTGAAAGGCTACTTGTGTGGGTGGCACAATCAGTGCTGCAGGCCCACTAGTAACATTTAATTTACAGGCCCTGTATATATAGTATACCACTTTACAAGGGACTTATAAGTAAACTAAATATGCCAATGTGTATACACCAATGTTACCATGTTTAGGGGAAAAGCCCAGTGTAGAAAGAAAGAGGTCCCCTGCTGTAGAATAAACGTTCCTTAAGGCAGGGATCAATAAATCAGTGCTAAGACTTAACGCAACAAGCTGCTTATTGAACAGTACAATAATCACAACTTCGAATGAAAGAACCAAAAGATACTTTTTTATCCAAAAATACAAAACATAATTTTATTGTTACTAATCAATACATATTACAATGAACAACTCACTCATGCTGTCTCTCTCATGTCCACATGCACACATCACATCAAACCAGTCATTTAAAAACATTCAAAAGGTGGTTGATATATTTGTTAGCCAGAGCTAAACTATTTGGCTCCAACGATAATTAGATATTTTGATACAAATTCAAGTATAGGTTAAAAATTCCAGAGATGTTGCATTAGGACAAACAGTGAGGCACAAACTCAGTTGACATTCAAAGGTTTCTACGCGCGTTGCGCACCCAAAGTGCCTTCGTCAGGAAAGGCCACAGCTTTACCAACTGGATATCTGTGAATGCAAAAAACAATAAATATGGTTCTTTTGGACAGAATATTTGTATATTTTTATAACTTAAATAAAACAGATTATTTAAGTTTGCTTACATTTGTTTGCAGTGAGGAATAGCGATAGATCCGTAATTCCAGTAGATAAGTCAGAAACGGGGCAAGAATGCCCAAAATCACAGTTCAGAACAAAGAGACAAAGACAGGGTGCTCAGATGGACATACGAAAACATACTTGTGAAATAGGAAAGCCAAAAAACCCACAGAGTTACCATAAAACTGCTATATGATATTGAGTGATGCCATTACAGAAATGGATTGTATGTTGGTTAAAAACAACTATTTCGCCCAGATATGTAGGGTCCATGCTAATGCCCAGGGGGCAATGAATAAGATAAGCGATGTCTATGAGCCGATCTTTTATTAATAAGGAAGATGCTGCCTGCGTCTGTGCTCTAAAAGAGATGACAACTATTGATTACAGTGTTAAACTGGTCATATTCGGGCGGTTATAAGTTCAACTAATTATAAGGTATGATGATATATATACCTTAAGTACAGTATATCTGGCAATCAGAAGGAAGATGCGGCAAACAAGTTTGTCAGGTCAGGCACCGTCAGATCAATGCGGTGAAAAGACACTGATATTAGAAAATACTAAAAACAGGAAATGCCCATTTTCCATGACGTTCATAAAACATAGGATTACTAAACTGTATACATTAGGATTCATAATTTGCACGTTTGATACGAATCCATGGATCCATGAATCCAGTGGATGATTAAACAATCTCTTGAATGAGGCTGTGATCAAATTAATCAAACGAGAAAAGCATACCAACCCCCCCCCCCCCCCCCCAACACGTCATCGTGTACTGCTTCAGATCTTTATGGGGCTTCCGAAGCCGAAAAGGAGACCCAACCCAATTGAATGTCTCTGTTCAAATGTTCGGTTAGTATCAGGGCACTCCCAAAATATTATTGGCATTAAATGACGGGCAAAGAGACGGTCATCAGAGGCTGGTTAAACTAAACCAAAAATGCTTCTATGACTCATACAATTGAAAATGGACCGGTAGAATATAGTACACGTGACTTTTTAAAGCCTGCGTCCACAAAATATTTGTTAAACATTTATGTAAATTGTGAACGATATAGCTGTAACATGGCGAGCTCAGCTAACGAATGCTTTGCACACAGGTCAGGATCAATAAATGACCAAAGCGGATAAGTCCAATTGCCTGAAACATAAAACGGCACTGCTGAATTGTGTGGCACGGGCAGGCTAGGTGCAATGACTCATTAAACGATGGCGCGCACTCGCGTTTTGAAACAACCAACTTACTTAGACGTAACTCGAGGCCCACAATTAGTGCCTGCGCCCTCGAAATATTCGTGAAACAATTGTCTAGATAGTGAACGGCATAGTTGTACCGTGCCTTACTTACATAATACTTTACAGTAAGGTCAGGATCAATGGCTGACCATAAGGGATAAATCCAATTGCCTGAAACATAAAACGGCACTGCTGAATTGCATGTAACTAGTTAACAATGGCGCACACTCGTGTTTTCAAACTGCCAACTTATTTATGATGTGACTCGAGGCCCCATGATAATGGGTTTCTCCTTCTAAAAAACTTCCTCCGCGTGACTGAAGTAGCGTTCACTGGCTACTATTTATAGAACCCATACATCGAGATCACATGATACAAAATATCCAATCATGTGTTCAGGCTGGACGTCATCCAACTTTATTGCAGTATAACACTGACAATTTGGATGGGGCCTCACCCACACCCTGCATGCAACTTCCACTTTAGCACTGGGCAGCAGTGGTAAAGTGCTCAGAGTCCTGAGCCCAACAAAAGAGGAGGTAAGCAGGCAAAACGTTTGGGAGAAGAGCACCCTAATGATGATAGGTCTAACACATGTGTCCCCCCAGCTGAAAGGGGGGATAGCTACCCAACTTCAAGGGAGTTCTCAGGACTGAGGTGGAAAAACCTGGATAGACTATCAGCATTGGCGTGTTCTATCCCTGGTCTGTGTTCCATCCTGAAGTCCATACCCTGTAGGGAAATGGACAACCTCAACAGTTTTGGGTTCTCACCCTTCATGTGCATGAGCCACCTGAGAGGCCTGTGGTCAGTCTGAATCAGGAAGTAAGTACCAAACAGGTATGGCCTCAACTTCTTCAGTGCCTAGACCACAGCAAAAGCTTCTCTTTCTATAGCACTCCACCTTTGTTACCTGGCGAGCAAACTCCTGGAGATGAAGGCAACAGGTTGGTCTAGGCCCTCTTCATTAAGTTGTGAAAGTAGTGCCCCAACGCCATGCTCTGAGGCATCTGTCAGTACAATAAACTCCTTGGAGGAGTCAGGGGCCTTGAGCACAGGGGCTACGCACATGGCCTGCTTAAGGGAGGCAAAGGGTTTTTGGCATGCCTCTGTCAAATCACATTTCTGGGCTGCTTCATAGAATTCAGCTCTGTCAAGGGGGTAACAACGGTGCCATATCCCTTGACAAACCTCCTAAAATACCTAGTGAGGCTTAGGGATGCTCTGACCTCGGTCTGGGTTATGTGAGGCTCCCATGCCAGAATAGTCTCTATCTTGGCCTGGAGCACCTTACTCATGCCCACCAGGTGTCCCAAGTACACCACAAACCCCTGCCATATCTGGCACTTACTGGCGTTGATAGTTAAGCCTGCCTGTTGCAGAGCCTGAAGCACTTCCTGGAGGTGATAACGGTGTTGCTGAAGACAGCGATGTTATCTAGATAGGCAGCACTGAAGGCCTCCATGCCAGCAAGGACCTATTTCACCAACCTCTGGAAGGTGGCAAGGGCATTCTTGAGTCCAAAGGGCATCTATCTAAACTGATAATGGCCCTCTGGAGTGGAGAAGGCTGACCTCTCCTTTGCTTTTTCTGTAAGGGCAGTGTACCAATACCCTGATGTAAGATCAAAGGTACTTAAGTACTGGGCAGCACCTAACCTGTCAATAAGCTCATCAGCCTGGGGGGATGGGATGAGCATCTGTCTTTGTGACTGAGTTGAGCCCTCTGTAATCCACAAGAACCTGAGTTCAGGTGTGGTGCCCAGTGGGGCTGCTTCTGAAGCCACGCTAAGCCAGAGGTGTATTCTAGGTTGCAGCTGACACTACTACCCTTCCGCAGCACTCGGCTAGGGCATCCGAATTTTCTCTCAGGAGCACGCCAGGAATTGACCACCCCACCCTGCCACTGACTCCAAGTGGCAGGCTTCAGCACACTCGAAGGTCCAGTCTTCAAGCAAGCATTGAGATCATTGCACCACAGCACAGAGGCTCTAGTGTCCCAAGGGAGGGAACTCAGCCACTGCTTAGGCCTGAGGAAGGACGCTAACCAGAGGACAGACTATATTATCTGAAAGAGACTATTAGTTATAGATTCCTTTCCTTAGAATTACCCCCAGGCGTCAGACTGGATCCGGAGAATTTTTCTCTTAGCAGTACCTCTGCTCATCGGTAGGTGGTGTCGGTCGACTCTGCGGCCCTCATCGTGGTCGCAAGGATGATGTCATGGTGTCTACTTAGATGCCGCCCCTGCGCACTGACGTCTGTTCTTTCTTTTTCCGCCCCAGCCTAGCGCTGATCCGGAGAGAGCTTGCCCCTTTAGTGACTAAACTTTTTTTACTTTTGTCTACTTCATTTTTCGAGTCTTTGACTCCTGGTCCGCGAAGGCTGTTCCATCGTCAGACCGTCTTCAAGCCTTGTGACTCCTGTCACAAGCTGATGTCTGTGATGGACCCAGACCTCGTGTGCCTCTGGTGCCTGAAGTGTGACCACAACTCAAAGTCGTGCTCTGACTTTCGGTCCATGAATCCGAAGTCTTTGTGGGAGCTGTCCCGAAAGCTTTTGGAGGCCCGGCAGTCAGCCCTGCGTCGCTCCCGGTCTTGCTCGCGGGAAAGGTCTCGAGACCGGTCGCGGAGCCATCACACCTCGTCCAAGTCTTCGCACTCTTCGGGTAAGTCGAAGCACAAGATGAAGGTGAAGAAGCACCGTCGCTCTACGCCTTCCCCCATCAGTCGGCTGATGCGACGCAGGACCCAGAACGTCGTCGCTCTAAGGCTCTATCTCCGGCGCCTGACCCAGGTACGACTCCGCGCTTCCCTCCATTTCCGGGAACCGTAGCGTCCCCTGCCCAGCTTTGGACATTCTACGAAGCCCTCCACCGTGTGTTTGGGCAGCACGACTCCGCTGGTGCGCCTTCGGGCCCTGCAGAGTCGGTTGGAAGCCCTGACCTTTGCTGCCAGCGGCTCCAGAGGGTCTGATCTGGATCGATGCCGGTCGACCTTACTCGACCTTCTCCGGCGCCGATCCTGGCGATGACGCTCCCGGTGCTGGCCATGCCCTCGGCTGACGCCGTCCCCATCCTCATCCCGGAGATGGACCCGGACCTATACCGACGTCAGCTGACGTCGAATCTGATGCCAGATGGTAGTTTTGTTCCCTTGTTCATCCCAGGTTTTCCCTATCGCCCTGAGGGTGGTGATGAGGACTGGGAGGGGTCGCTGGACCCTTTGACAGACCAGCTGGAAGAGCCGGACTGGAGAGAGGAATTGGGTGACGCCAGTAGTCTGGATACCTCCCCAGACCTTGGCATGCTTTCTCCCTCTACTGTGGCTACGGAGGAGGGAGTGTCCTAAGCAGTGGTGGTGCATAGGGCAGCAGAGGCCTTGGGCCTGGAGCTCCCTACTGTGGCAGTCAGGACTAACCTCCTAACAGAGGTGCTTCAACCGGCGGCAACTTCCTCTGAACCCCTCTTGCCCTTCAATGAAGCCCTCACGGACATCTTTCTGGGCCCAGCACAGGGGCTCCTGTGGAACGGATGATTGCCCACCACTACCGCCCGGTACCAGGCGATCCCATTTTCCTCAGCCAACAACCTTTCCCCGAGAGCTTGGTGGCCCAAACTTCTTCTTCCAAGGGCGCATTCCCTTCTGCACCCCTGGACAGGGAACCAAGAAGCTGGATCATCTTGGGAAGCGCATGTTCTCTTCCTCCAGCTTGGCACTGCAGTCTGTGTATACTGTGTGCCTCTTGGGCCGATTCTCTCATGCCATCTGGGATATGGTTGCACAGGTGCTGCCTCAGTGCCCAGAGGAGGCCCGGGCCATTCTTTCCCATGCTGTGGCAGATGGGAGAGACCCAGCAAAATTCACAATTCGCTGTGGACTGAATACCACTGACTCACTGGGCAGAACGATTGCCATGTCGGTAGCCCTTCAGCGCTACGGCTGGTTGAGGATGTCTGGTTTTTCGGGGGATGTTCACTCAACTCTGCTGGACAAGCCCTTCTATGGCCGTCACCTTTTTGGTGACAAGGCAGACTCGCCGCTGGATAGCTTTAAGGATTCTTGGGCTATGGCCAGTTCTTTGGGCATCGCTGCATCCTACCGTCCACCACAGTCTGCCTTTCGCCCCTTTCATTGCTATGGAAGGGGCACCCCACCACGTCCAACACTGTCCAGCCACCGGTTCACGCAAGCTGCCCAGCCTCTGCGTGGCCACGGACGTGGGACTCAGCGACGCAGGACTGGGAACCAGCGGGCAAGCCAGTCCACCTTTCCCCCCCTGCAGCAGCCTCCAAACCCTCCTAGTCTGAGCTTTCAGGTCCATCAGCGGCCAGTGGGTGGCAGGATTTGCCATCACCTCCCCAACTGGCAATTCATCACGTCAGACAGGTGGGTTTTAAAGATAGTCCGAAGGGGCTACTCCCTCCCCTTCGAGACCACACCTCGCTCCATGCCACAATCTTTCGATTGCATGTTGGAGGATCATTTGGCTCTTCTCCACCAGGAAGTTTCAGCTCTTTTGGCCAAGGGAGCTATCGAAAGGGTCCCTGCACCATAAGTAGGTCGTGGTTGCTATTCGCGGTACTTTATGGTGCCCAAGAAGGACACGGGTCTGCATCCTATTCTAGACCTCATGGCCATCAACTTCTTCCTCCGGAAGGAGAAGTTCAAAATGCCAACCTTGGCTCAGGTCCTACGTGCCTGCGACCCTGGAGACTGGATAGTGGCGTTGGACTTGCAGGACGCCTACTTTCACATCCCTGTCCTGCCAGCCCACAAACGTTGCTTACGGTTCACGGTAGGCCACAAGCATTTTCAGTTCATCATGCTCCCCTTCGGCCTTACTAGTGCCCCTCGGGTGTTCACGAAAGTGATGGCGGTGGTCGGAGTTCATCTGCGCAGATCAGGGGTTCCAGTCTTCCCCTATCTCGATGATTGGCTCTTGAAGGCGGGCCCGCCCCAGGCTGTCATCTCCCACCTCCAAACCACGGCAGACCTGCTGCATTCTCTGGGGTTCACTATCAACGTGACAAAGTCACACCTGACTCCCTCTCAGTCTCTCCCTTTCATCGGGGCTGTTCTGCACACAGTGCAGTTTCGGGCCTATCCTCCCGAGCAGCGAGTCCGGGATGTTCGGGCTATGATACTGATGTTTCAGCCTCTATCACGGATTTCGGCAAGAATACCCCCGAGGCTGCTGGGCCTCATGGCCTCCTGCATCCTGCTGGTGGATCATGCCAGATGGCATATGCGGGCTCTGCAGTGGAACCTGAAGTTCCAGTGGGCGCAGCATCAGGGAAATCTCTCCGACCACGCCCAGATCTCGGAGTTAGTAGTTAACAAACCAAATTAGGTCAGAGGCAGATCCTTCTCCCTTCCCCAACCAGAACTCACAGTAGTGACCGATGCATCACTCCTGGGATAGGGCGGCCTCTTGGGAGAGGCGAAGATCAGAAGAGTCTGGTCTCCGGCAGAGTCTGGGATCCATTTCCACCTGTTGGAGCCCTGGGCAAGTGCCTTGGCACTGAAGGCATTCCTTTCCTCCCTCAAGGGGAAGGCAGTGTAAGTGTTCACAGATAACATCACCGCCATGTGGTACTGCAACTAACAGGGCAGGGTGGAGTTGTGGACCCTTTGTCAAGAGACTCTTCACCTTTGGACATAGCTGGAACATCAGGGCATGACCCTGGTGGTTCAACACCTGGCAGGTTCTCTGAACATTAGGGCGGATAAACTCAGCCATCGGAGCCTGGTGGATCACAAATGGCGTCTTCACTTAGAGGTGGTGCAAGGTCTCTTTCAGCAGTGGGGAGAGCCTTGGTTTGATCTGTTCACCGAAGAGAGCACGCAATGTCAGCAGTTTTGCGTGTTGGAGTTCCCAAGGCAGCACTCGCTGGGCGATGCTTTTCGGTGCAAGTGGAGTTGCGGCCTCCTATATGCCTTTCCGCCTGTACCACATCTGCCCCGAGCCTGAAGAAGATCAAGCACGACGGGGCCCAAGTCATTCTTGCGGTACCGGACTGGGCACGAAGAGTCTGGTACCCTGAGCTCCTGAGCATGGCTATAGATCCTCCGATCAGACTGCCCCTTCAGGAGGATCTTCTGTCGCAGCAGCAGGGGACGGTCCTCCACCCAAACCTGTCCAGCCTCCACCTCTTTGCGTGGAGATTGAGCGGCGACAGTTGACAGCTTTTGACCTTCCTCCTGAAGTCTGTAATGTCATCTTGGCAGCCAGGTGTCCCTCCACTAAGCCGATATGCGCTTGTCGATGGAACAAGTTTGTGGCATGGTGCAAAGCAAAGGCTGTGGATCCCCTTTCTGCCCCTCTTTCTGAGGTTCTTTTGCTCCTTCTCTCTTTGGCCCAGCAGAGCTGTGCTCTGGGCACTCCTAAGGGCTATCTGGCAGCCATTCTGCTTTTCTTAGGCTCCCAGATCAGCCCTTTTTGTTCAAGTCCCCTATTGTAAGTAGGTTGTTTAAAGGCATTATTCATCTCGTTCCTCCATCTCCTTTCATAATGCCTCTGTGGGACTTGAACCTTGTCTTGACTGACTTTATGTGTGTTTCCTTTGAGCCTCTTCACAACTGTCCTCTTCGGCTTCTCACCCTGAACACCTTTCTTGTCGCCATGACCTCTGCTCGCAGAGTGAGTGAGTTTCAGGCTCTTTCTTCTAAGCCCCCTTTCTTCTCGGTCCATCCAGACAAAGTGGTGCTTTGAACTAAGCACTCATTCCTACCTTAAGTTGTCACTCCATTTTACATCGGACATACTATTCCTCTGCCCACCTTTTTCCCGCCTCCCGGACCCTTCCAAGGAGGAGGAGAAACTCCACCGTCTGGACCCGAAATTGCCCTGTCTTTTTACCTTGATCGCACGAAGGATTTCCCGATGGATGATCAACTTTTGGTTGGCTATGTAGGTACCAAGAAAGGTCAAGCTGTGCAAAAGCGTACCATCTCTCGGCGAGTCATCCTTTGTATCAAGATTTATTACGCTTTAGCTAAAAAGGAACCTCGAGTAGGACTGCAAGCTCATTCCACTAGAGCTACGGCAAAAACCACTGCTTTGTCTTGTGGAGTCCCAATCATTGACATCTGCCAGGTGGCCACGTGGGCTTCTATGCACACGTTCACCAGACACTACTGCCTGGATAGTCAAGTCCTGAGGGATGGCTACTTTGCCCGTTCTGTCCTCCAGGACTTTCTGGTTTGAACTTGGTTCGCAGTCCCTCCTCCGGGGTTGGTTTTGCCGGGGTATCTATTCTAAGGTAAGGAATATATAACTAACAGTCTCATTCAGATGAACAAGTTACTTACCTACGGTAACGATGTTTCTGTAAGAGACTTATATTAGTTATAGATTCCTTACTGCCCCACCCATCATCCCTGCTCTGCGAATTGACATCTAGGGATAGGCACTCCCTTACAGGACCCTAGTGTGGCGCACCAGTGGTCAGTGTCTTTCATGGCTCTGTGCTTCTGGCATGGAAAGTCGTGTCAGAAGTGAGTCAGCGCGCAGGGGCGGCATCTAAGTAAACACCGCGACATCAATCCGGTGACCACGACGCCGACAATGGACGCGGGATCAACCGACACCACCTACCGACCCGCAGTGGTACCGATAAGAGAAAAATTCTCCAGATCCAGTATGACGCCTGGGGGCAATTCGGAGGTAAGTAATCTATAACTAATATATTACAGATACATCATTACCAAAGGTAAGTAATTTGTTCTTCAGTTTCTATTTCAAACATGAACAAAATCTGAATAACATGGAGATAACATTTTAATGTGAAAAACACAGATGCTCTATAGTGGCCATTCCTCAATCCATGCATCAATAAGCCTTCTCTCTCATTCACCGGGAGGAAGGGTGATTCCTTACCTGTTTTCTGGAATAGGCAGAATGCTTACAGGCAAACTGAAATAGGATACTGGCAGAGATCAACAGGAATTATAAAGAGGAGGGTTGAACACATGAGTTAAAGGCAGGGAGAAAATGGTAAGCAAAAATAAGAGCATTTACATTGGTAGTGAGAAGGGGAGGATGATAGCACAGATGCCTAGAGTGTGGACGGGGGCCCAAGAATGCACAAAAACAATGTTATTAAATGCAAGTTCTCCCACTTTTTCCCTGGTGGACCCTTACAAACTAAGTTTACTACCACATGCTCAAGCTCTCACACCTTGTCAACTTTATGAGATTTTTAGGGATTACAATAAGAAAGACTACTAGGGAAGGGGATTTATGGCTAGGGAAATCATTGTAACCATTGTCATTTGTAACACATAGCACATGCTGTTATTCCAGCACTGAGACTTAAACAGCCAGTGCACTTCAATTATACCCTGCACAACATCTACTATTTAATTACTGAGACCCCTACACATCTCATGCATCTTGATTTTACCAACAGCAAATCCCTCCTATTCCAATATTGGGACCCCTTTGTTGAGGGAGACCACCCAAATGCTAGAAAAGTGATCTTTATGGGAAATTAGGGCTGGATCACATAGCCTTTTTGGCATCACAAAGTATCCAATTTGGTAACACGTTACTGAATCACAATTTAGATTTGCAGCCAAATACTGAGTCGGTATTTAGAAGGGGCACGTTTAGGTCGTCCCTTCCACATACCTAATCAGATTGGTATGTATTAATGTTTTGTGACTGAAACATTTGGGGCCGTATCACATAATGTGAGCACAGGGAAGCCTCTGCCACAGTCTTTGACTGACTGATATTCAGGGCCGCAAGAATTATGCGCCACAGGAGGACCAAATTACGCAGCAGAGTTGACCAAATTAAGTGGCAAGAAAAGGCAAATTTTCACATTCACATTTTGTATTATTGCAATAATTTGGCTTTTGTACACATGTTAACACTGTCTGGGCAAAGGTTAAACCTCATTAGTACTAGTCTCACACATCAAATACAGCAATAGAGAATTTAAAGTTGACCATTCAACTTTTGAGAAGGGCCTTCCACTACACAGGAAGACGTGTAGCTGCATTTGTAGAAACGTTTGATGCATATTAGCTAGAAAAAAATGTGATGGTAAAATATGTAAATTATGCATGATAGATTATTTGGCAAATGTGGCAACTCTATAATTATGCAGAAAATGCCACGTCCACAGAATTTCATAATTTCAGTTTCTCTGCTGATATCTTAAGTACTTGAAGATGCTGAGCTGTGCTATACTATCACTTTGGACAGTGGCATGTGTTTGCTTATCACAGGAGCTATCAAGGCGTGTGCTAATTTTGACTGAACATCTAGAAGATTTGTTGTCAAATCTAAAGTAAATACCAGAGCATTAAATATCATACACAACACAAAGCAAGAAAGCACAATAAACTACGCTAAAACAGTCAAAACAGAATGCAACACAAGGCAGTACAAAAGAACAAAATCACATTGCAAAAAAGCAGCACAAATAACAACAGTATGATGGCCACGCCTCGTCGCTTGGGAAATATCGCTCTCCTGGACAATGAACCAGACAGTTCAATCGTGTACGGGCAACAGACCACATGCAGTCTAGTTTCGTTTAATTTATAGCCTCTGGCAGCGCCCGGCCAGAGGATGTCGTGCACATAACGGCATAATAACAGGGGAACCATAATATGAAAGCCCGGTTGGCTCATTCAAACAGAACACATCACTATCACAACAAAATACCACACAACAAATATTTATTTAATGCAATTTTATAAAGCGTGGACTTTACCCAAAGGTGTCAGAGCACTTCACAATAGAACCACGTAAGTTGCATGAGGACATTTACATACTTACATGTTACAGATACAAACAAGATAGATGAAAAAGTAAAATAAAACAATAGATGGCAGTCACACAAAAATCAAAAACACAATAGGATTAGGATCGTTCAGGCATAGATTACATATTTCCAACATTGTAAGAACTTCCTTGAGGGGGATGAAGAGGGATGTATTAATTCTGGAAGTGTCTTTGGAAGAGAAGAGATTTGAGATCAGTTTTGAAAGTCTGGGTAGAGGTGGTGGTTCCAGATTCTGACCGCATTGCCTGAGAAGGATTGAGCCATCGATCTTTCCCTTTTGAAGGTGGGGGGCTCAAGCAGTAATTTTTCAGCATTTCGAGAAGGTCTAGAGCCTCCATAGATTTTAAGTTTATTTGCCAGGTATCGAGGGGAGGAAGTGTGCAAGGCTTTTTGGGTGATACAGGCAGTCTTGTAAATAGATCTTGCTTCGAAGGGAAGCCATCGAAGATAAAACAGTATGGGTGTGATGTGGTCACTTCTTTTGGCCCCAAAGACAAAACGAGCCGCTGAACGGAGTACGGACTTGAGAGGGTAAAGGTGAGATTTGGGGAGGTCAGCAAGCAGAGAATTGCAATAGCCCAATCTAGAGAGAACCAGAGATTGGACCAAGGTTATTAGGTCTTGTTCCAGAAGGAAACGTCGAATCACCCAGAGAAGGCGCAGTTGGTAACGCACATTCTTTGCAATGGAATTGATGTCGGAGTGTAGATTGAGCCTTTTGTCAAGAATGACACCATGGGATTCAGCACTATCGACATTGATAGGTTTGTTGTTCAGTAAGTTCACTTTATTCATCCAAGATTGAACAGGAGGAGGAGAGAGTGAGGTAGAGAGGAGGAGGAATTTAGAATAAGTTGATGAGCTAACATCCAGTTTTGAATAGAGTTGAGAATTGAGTTGAGGATAGAGATATCGTGTGAGGAAGACACCTTAAGGTAGATTTGGGTGTTATCTGCATAGAGGTAGTAAAGTATCCCAGATTTCCTTAAGAGATTACCCATTGGTTACAAATAAAGATTGAACAGAGTGGGTGCGAGTATAGATCATTGAGGGACGCCTTGACCTACCGCCATTGCCGACGAAAGTCTGTTTGCTATTTTAATCACTTGAGATCTGCCTGAGAGCAATGAAGCAAACCATTTAAGCACTGTGCTTTCCAAGCCCATTCTCTGTTTTAAAGTGTTTAGGAGAGTGCTGTGATTAAATGTCAAAGGCTGCAGAAAGGTCTAGAAGAATCAGAAGACAAGACTCCCCCGAGTCAAGTACACGCAGGGCATCATGGATCACTTGCAGCAAGGCTATTTTAGTGCTGCAGTCTTGCATGATACCATATTGGAATTCATCGAGAAGATTGTTATCCTTAATATGTAAGGGAAGTTGATTAGCTACACATCTTTCTGTGATTTTCGCAAGAAAAGGGAGGTTGGTGATGGGGCGGAGGTTGTTGAGGTCGTTCGCATCAGCGGAGGGTTTTTTAAGAAGTGGGGTAACCTGTCCTGTTTTAAGGGCAACAGGAAGGGAGCCTTGGCTGAAGAAGAGGTTAATCAGATTGGTCCAACAGGAGAGAGTGTGGGTGTAGAAGTCAATGGCGATGTCACTCGGGATGGGGTCAGAAGAATGGTTAGAGGAGGGCATCTTCAGAGATGATGTCAAAGTTCTGCCAAGTGACTAAGGATTTGCTCTCCTCCAGGGGGGTAGGGTGAATGGCCTGATCCACCAGTGATTTCACTTTGTCATCAAAGAATATAGCGAATTCTGTTGCTTTCTTTGGAGGATGATCAGGCTTGAAGGTTGAGGGAGAGACGTTTGTATTTTTGATGAGGTCAAATAGTTTTTTAGGTCTGTTTTTGGCTGAGTCAAGAAGGGTTCTGAAGTGAAACACATTTTCATGGAAGATGTGTTTGTGGTATTTTGATCTTGCTGAGCGCAGAATAGAGAGATTAGTGGTGGATGGTGATTGTCTCCTTTGTTTCTCCAGGAGTCTCAGGTTCTTCCTTTCTGCATAAAGGGATTTATTGAACCATGGAGCAGAAGGAATAGGCCTTTCCTTTTTGCTTTGAAGTGGAGCAACATTATCAATTTCGACTGCAAGGCTGGCGAGGCATTGGGAGGTAAGATCGTTGACATCTGAATTAGGGTCTAATATTGGAAGTGATAGCATGGCAGAATCGCAAAGAATGTCAAGGTCAATGTTTTTGGTGTTACGGAACCAGGTAGTAGTCCTTTTATGTTGGCCAAGAGTTACAGAGTGAGATAGGTGAAGAGAGAAGGGGATGAGAAAGTGGTCGGACCAGTCTACTGGAAAAGGGACAGCAATATTTATTTTATTTTATTTATAAAGTTTTATGTAGCGCGAACATGACCAAAGAGGGTATCAGAGTGCTTTACATAACATCGTTTAGATACATAAGAAGGTAGAGAGTAATATACATACATTCAATTAACAGGTAGATTGTGGTCGGCAAAATAACATATGTTGAGAACCAGTAATGTGAGACATAAAGTCTTAGGATGTGAGTTTGTTCATTAGAAGCATTTTCACTTATTTTTTGAAGGAGGGGGAGGAAGGGATCCTGCGAACATCTGGTGGTAATGAATTCCAAATCTTCGGTGTAATACCTGAGAAGGCTCTGCAGCGTGTTCTCTTTTTGTGGAAGGACTAAGATTTCAGTAGTAGTGAGCTAGCGGTTCGCGAATGTCTGCAACCTCCAGACAGCTCTACCTTTTGTGCTAAGTAACTGGAAGTTTTGAAATGAAGGGCTTTATGGGTCATGCAGGCTATCTTCAGGTGTATTCTTGCCTCGTAAGGTACCAGTTAAATTCTTTTAAAGTCGGGGAAATGTGGTCATTTCTTTTTGTTCCAGAGACAAGCCTGGCCGCGGCGTTAAGGGATGCCCTCAGCGGGGCCAGCTTGTATTTGGGAAGTCCGCATAGAGTGGTGCTTCCGTAATCCAATCTTGGTAACACTAGGGCTTGTACCGCCATTTTTAAGTCAACCGGTGGGAGGAAGGGTTTAAGTTTCTTTAGGATATTCATCTGATGACTAGCTCCTTTGGCGGCGTAACTGATATGTGCCTGCATATTCAAGTGTTTGTCTAGGGTGATTCCCAATGATTTAGCGGAGTCAATGATGTGGGAAGAGCAGTTAAAGGTTGTTAGATGCTTCAGCCAAAGATCTATTTTTTGTATGTGGTTGGGGGGGCGAGATGAGGAGGAATTCTGTTTTGTTGGTGTTGATCATGAGGTAATTGCCGGTGAGCCAATTTTGAGTGTTTTGTAGAGTGGCGTTAAGGGAGATGAAATCCTCAGGGGAGGAGATTTTCACATACAATTGTGTGTCGTCTGCATACATGTGATATAGAAAGTTTGCAGAGTTCAGCGCGTTTGCCAGGGGTTCCATGATTAGATTGAAGAGGATGGGTAAAAGTGCAGAGCTCTGTGGAACTCCTAGGGTGGCCATGGAGGGTTGAGAGAGGGATTGCTTCATCTTGATTCTTTGGGTTCTGTTGTTTAGGAAAGAGGTAAACCATGGTAATACTGGACCAGATAGACCCATCCTTTGTTCAGTAGGGACAATAGGTTGTCATGTTTAACCGTGTCGAAAGCGGAGGATAAGTCAAGAACTATCAGAAGACACGATTCATTATGGTCCAGCATTTTTAATATGTCATCCGTAATGTGGGTGAGTGCTGATTCAGTGCTGTGTCCTTGACAGAAGCCAGATTGGTGTTGATCTAGAAGATTGAAGTTCTCAATGTGGTTGCATAGTTGAGTTTGCACACATTATTCCAGTAGTTTCGCCAGAGTGGGAATGTTGGATATAGGTCGGTAGTTGTTGAGGTCTGAGGAGAGGGAGTTGGCTTTCTTTAGTATGGATGTAACTTGCCCTACTTTAAGGCAGTTGGGTATAGTTCCTTGCTTAAGAGAGGCGTTTACAATTTTTGCCCATAAGGGAAGAATAGAAGATTTTATCATGTGGAATATGGCAGAGGGTAGTGGATCTGTGAAGTGATTGGAGGGATTAATTGCTAGAAGCATGTTATAGATGTCATTTTCAGTGTAGATCGTGAAGGTGTGCCAGGAGGCATTGTTTTTTGGGACTCCCACGGTTGTAATGAATTGGTCCTTGACCTGAGAGTGGAATGTAGACTTGTGATCAGTAGCTGGTAGGAGAGCATTCATAGACTGTAGGTCGAGTTCAATGGTTTTTGTTTTTTCTAGGAAGAAGTTGGCCAGGTCCTTGCAGTTGGGGGTAGCAGTCCCTCTTATTTCCGTAGAATTTGATGAGTTGAGCGATTGTTGTTTAACTATTTTAAATAATTTTTGGGGACGGTTAATGGCTTGGTTCAGCTGAGTTCTAAAGAAGACTGCCTTTGCCTTTAAGATTTTCCTGTTGTATGTATTCCTCAGTGCTCTAAGGTGATTTAGGTGTTCCATAGATGGTGCCGATCTCCATATTCGGTCAGCTGTTCTTAGTTTGCGTCGGTCAGAGTTCAGATTCTCATTGAACTATGGTTTAGAGATTTTAGTGGACACGTTTTTGTTGTTGAAGGGGGGCGGTTGAGTCAAGTATTTCAAGTATAGTGGAGCTGTAGAAGTTTGTGAGGTTATGGACGTCTACCATGCCTGCTTGGGGGATCAGGTCGGTGTTGCATTGATTTGCTAATTCTGTAGGGTTAATATTTTGAGTGTTCCTTTTCCATTGTTTTGTTTTCATAGGTTGACATCTGTTTCGGGGTCACCTTAATATTGACATAGAAGAAGATGGTGTGATGGTCAGACCAATCGCAAGGGATAATGTAATCTAATGTGACATTGTTTATTTTGGCTATGATGAGGTCCAGTGCTTCTCCATTGTTGTGGGTTGGACTGTCACAGAATTGAGTCAGCTCCTGATCTGATAGGAAGGATTTAAGACAGTTTACAGCGTGATTGTTTGTATTGTTCCAATGGAGGTTGAAGTCTCCTAGGTAATTCTGAGCTACTTGTGGGTTGTCGTTGGAAGTGATGACTTCTATTATCTGTTCCATGAACGGAAGCGTATCACCAGGGGGGTGATATATTATGTATAGTTTGCTGATGATGCAGTGTTGTTTGTGATGTTGACACAAAGATATTCACAGGTAGATAAAGAGATGATGTCTGTTTGATTAACTGAGATTGTGTTTCCCAATAGTTAGCATATCTGCTTTGGATATAACAAGGTCAACAATTGAGCCCTTCAAGTGTGTTGGTTCCGTGCAGTATTGGATAAGATCATTAAATAAGAGAAAAGTAGCAAGCCTATTGGCACCTGAGTCTTCCAAGGTGCCCAAGTGGAGATTAAAGTCTACCAGAAAAATTTGTCAGTCACTTTGAGAGTATTGGTCGCTGGTGAAGCCGGTGAGTTCCTCCAAGAAAAAGGAGGAGTCACCAGGCAGGTGATAAATAGCATGAAATCTGAAAAGGGAGCAGTGTTGCACTTGAAGCTCCAGAGAAAGGCATTTGAATGTATGGAAGGAGCTGTTAGGAAAAACCTTGAATTGAAGGGAGTTTTTGAAGATGGTTGCAATACCTCCCCAAACTTTATCTGTTCTATCGTTTCTAAAGATGGAGTAGTCAGTGGGTAGCAGAAGATCAAAATAATATGGCGGTGTCGTTGAACCAGGTTTCAGTGAGGAAAAGAATGTCTAGATTGTGAAGAGTGATGGTGTCAGAAATTTCCAGCTTGTGTTCAATTGCAGATCTTCAGTTGTGGAGCAAGCAACGCAACTCTGACAGGACTGTTTTGGTGCAGGAGGCGTTAGGGCTTATAGGGGTGATAGGGATAATGTTCCTGTATGAGGGTGCCGGGGTAGAATAAGGCGGAAGTTTAGTTCTGGCAGAGGAGATGTTTGGGATAGTGCACAGAGTAGAAGTAATTGGAGAGGAGAGGGGACGGGACGGGGATGGCGTTAGAAGATTTGTAACTAGCCATTTTAATTAGCGATGTCTGCATATGACAGATTATGTGTGGCTTTTTTGGGGCGCAGGAGCAAAGTATTCCTTGGGAGTTTGGGGAAGTGGGTGCTTGCCAGGGGAATTGGGTTGTTTGGGAAAGGTGGAAATTTTAGTGCTTATGAGTTAGATGTAGGCTTCAAGCTGGCAGACAGAGGAGATGAGGAATCCTAGTTTGTTTTCTGAAGAGTGTAGGGCTGAGCACGGAATGTTGGGAGGATCGATGGTTTCCGGTGGGAGTGCATTTGGCAAGGGATGGCAGCGAGGGGTGGGGGTAAGAAAGGAGTAATGGGGTGCAGGGGTGAAAGGTGGAGATAGATGGTGGCTGAAAGAAGTCGTTGGTGCATCTGAGGTGGAAAGAGAGTTATCTTTGCAGCTGTTGAGCAGAGGAGAAGAATTGAGTTCAGATTTAGGAGGAGACGGGTGTGGAAAATAGAGGGAGGGCGGGATGCGGTGAGGGTAAAGAGGGGAGTCAAGGAATGGCAGGAGGATAGGGGAAAAGAGAGGGGAAGGGGCTGGAGAGGTCCAGTGGGCTAGGAGAGGTGATTGTAAGGGGGCTGGCACCAAATAGAGCGGGGGAATTGACCTAGAGGGTAGTTGAAGGGAGAGTATGGTTCTGCTAGGCCCGGAAGGAAGAGATTGCCTGGGGGGATAAAGGGGTGAGCAGCAATGATGGAGAGAAGGGAGGATGAGGAGAGAAGAAAGGGGGTTGTGCAGAATTCGGGATACAAGGAGAGGGGGGAGTGGGTAGGGTAGAGGAAAAGGGAGAGAATAAGGGGGAAAGTACGCAGAGTTAACTGGGAAATCGGGCTGTTGGAAAGATGGATTTAAAAAGGGGGTGGTGGGCAGGGTTAGAGGGGAGGAGGTTACTACGGAATTCCAGGATGGTGCAGTGGGGAAAAGGAGAGTGTTGGCCATAGGAAAGGCTGATGTGTTGAGGGTAACGCCCAGTTTGGAAGGGGGAAGATTGGGAGAAGAGGGGGCAGGGGAGAGGGGGGGGGCAAAGGGTCGGCTAGGCGGGAGACCTGGAGGGTCAGGGGAGGATACGCACAAACGTTTTTCTCACAGATTGCCGCCTCCAGTATCCTGTTTTTATGATGCAATGAATGGTAAAGAGTGCTTGGAAGAAGCATTTGCTTAACTTACCATCAAGTCAAGAATATAATTAGCAGGAGTCAAAAGTTTTATGAGTCGGCTCAGGATTTCAGATGTGAACAGGTCCCTGTTCTGGATACGGGCTGGAGAAGAGTATAGCTGCAAACACTTGATAAATTGTCCAGCGCTGCCACCTGGTGACCACTTTGGTGAACAGCATGAACAACTCCCAAACATTCCATACTAATGAGAATATTTGAAAGTGATTCACGCGTGAGTCAGGTATGCCAAACATTGGTGAGACCCGAATTTAATGATCACGTTTTGAATATAAAGGGATTTTACCTGCTTTTTTAATTAATGCTCACATGCTGCCGTATGCTCCTACAAAGCCCTCTGCTTCTACCTCCCCTGTACACTCTCTGCCATAGATGCCAAAATTTTAGAAGAGGAAAGTGGGAGATTTAAAGAAAAGAATCGGAATAATATATTTACTCCATTGACTTTTCTTGAAACAGTAGCAATTTCCGCCGAGAGACTGCCCAAATAAATCCATTTATGGCCTAAAAAATGTGGAGTCTCTTGCCTGAATCGGGTCTATTGCCATGTACGTCTCTGCCCTTGCCTGTCTACTTACACACTGCTCCTTTCCTTTCTCATGCATCACTGTTGCGTTTACTTAATTACCTAGCCGTGTGAGGGCGTATAGAGTGAAATATAGATGTTGGCAATTAGAATGCCGGTATGTAATATTGAATGTTACATGTGAGACAGTTGAAGCTTGCGAGCCAACCCATGCTGAAGTGTTGGCCTCTTATTATCGTATGTACTCTATTTAATAAAAAACAGTCTTGCAATACATCGCTGTGTGCGCCTGTTATATCTAAACAATTGTTCTGCTTACTTGGTAGACTTGATGGAAGCTCTGCAACACTCAAGGTATAATGCTCAGCACAGATTTAGATGCATGCGTATCTTTAGTACTTACTAAAGGTGTCAGTACTGCATTCTAAACAAGTTTTTCACTTTCAAAACTTGCTTAATTTCAGAAAAGCCTTAAAAACCTGGCTTTTCACAAAGTAAGTATCATCTGGGCTATTTCTTTTCTTTTCTCTTCCGCGGTGCTAGCACCTTGACACCTTTGGGTAAATGTTGCACTTTACAAGTCTAAATAACATAGCATAACTTGTGGGGTTGCCCTTTTTAGACAGAAGGAGTTCAAATGTGCAAATGTTTCTATTTACTTGAACTGTTTTTAGATATACAGCTGGAAATGTGAACAACAATCTATCCGCTTAAATTAGATTTTTTATATTCTTGAGGGAGCCTTGCACAGGACATATAGGCAGGTAAAAGGCTGTCCTGCTGCATCCAATCACTGTCAAAGATAGCCCCGTTATGTGAGACACATACAGCCTTTACTGTTTTTTTTGTCAACAGCACATTGCGTTTTGTGATTTATAGTTTTGCTTCTTGAATGAGCTGTTGACTAAAATGCTAGAACTTGATGAAGGTTTGGCCCAGAATAGCTTACGCTATGCCACATAAATGTTCCTGCACTATAAGGGCAACAGCAGCGTTGTAAGTGGCAGAAAAGAGGAGAATGGAGCTGCAACTGCTACAATGTCAGTACTAGGCAGGCACTGCTCTTAAAAACCAGCAATGAATCTATTGCCAACATTTCTGGTCACAAGTGTGGACACAAAAAGAAATGCCTCTTATTTGCACAGACGTGTTGGACCAAAACCAGTTGTGAATGCACCCTGTACTCCGCTTCCCTGTTTGAGCAGGGTGATGATTTGGCCATTGAATTCAAGTTGCGAATGGCTTTGGTGGCTGCTGGCAGGGTGTGCTCTGACTCCCAATGGTCCACCGCCATCCATATAAGTGATCACTGGAGATGATACACCAAGATCATTAGTGTGAGGTGAATGACTGGCCTACTCTTGAGCCACGTGCAGGGTTACTGCTCTCTAACAGCCGGAGTGGCGGCACTGAAGAAAAATGAAAGACTTGTGCTTCACACATGCACAACGTATGGCACTGTATTTTACTATCAAAGTTTCAGGCCTCTTTCCCTCATGGTGGCGAGAATCAGGCCATGTCCGCAAGGCTCACTGTTGCAGTGTCATTGTCATTATATTATAATTTGTTATGCTCCCAACTCCTACCTCCCCAGGGCATAGGGGCAAGGGTGGGAGTTGCACTCTGATCTCTAATCAGTTCTGGATTGCCCAAATAGGCAAAGTGGGCCCCGGTCTATGGGCCCCACTCCTTTTAGGGGCCCCGCGAACAACGGATACAAATAATATTGATTTGATCTTGAAAGAAAATGATAATTGAGTTTCTTAAATATTGTTTCCTGAGCTTTCTTAAATATTGTTTCCAAAAGATAGAAAAAAAATGAATAAAGTAAAAGAAACGAAAACTTTACATTAAAGACTCTATAGAGAAAATGCTGTATTAATGTAATGTACCCAGCTTCTGTGTATCGACAGTGACACAACAAGCTATAAGAAACTTTTTCCTGAATTGATCAGTGCCAATTGGACCTAGACTGGACCTTGCTAGTAGCCTCTGCTGAAGTTAATTGTGGCCTCTAAGTGCTGCACTGAGGTCCTGGTATCTTTAGAAGTGACCCACAGGAGCTGCTACCGAAACCCTGAAAAGCTGGGACATGAAAGTTTTTTTGGGCTTCCAAGAGCTGTCAACAGGAACTCACAACAGACATGTCTAATGTTGCTGCACCTTCCTCGAATACTCCTTCTGGCCTGCCCCTAGAGGAGTTTGAGCTCCATAAAAAAGGATACCAGCCTGACTTATATTTTGGTGGTCAGGCCGTTTTTCTGTCAGGGCAATGGGGTAAATACCTCCGTCGCCCTAGTGGAGGACCTGACCACTGAATATATACATAACCACCAAGCTGGCAGTCATTTTGAAAGCACTGGCAGGAAGTGCTGTCACAGGGATTCCTGTCAATGCAATCTGCTGTTTGGTGCAGAGCGGCATCAACATGATGCAACCTTGCACCAAACAGGATTTGTTTTTATTTTCAAAAAGAAAATCCCAAAACAGGATTTTCTTTTTAAAAATAAAAAAGTAATTCCCCCTTTGCCATTATTTGTTTTTTACTGTGCATCATCATCAGGGTTTGCCTGGTGATGATGGGCAGTAAAAAATGGCTATATGTCCGCCCTTCCTGATTGGGCGGGCGGACATATTGCAATTTCCCCGATGGCCCTTACTCCATCAAGCTGTGTGAGAGGTTTGGCTATGGCGATGTGGGAGTAATCACCGCCGTAGCCAACCGAACATCTGCCTGCATATAAATTGAGCAGGTGGACCTCCGTCGCAACGCGTCAGAGTATACACACCGCCGATAAAAAATTGGGCCCTACGTCAGAAGGTAAATTCTTTCAAAAGGACAAACCAGCTTGGTGTATCCGACCAGTGCTCCATCACGGTTGGCCTGATAACCGGCCTAGGTCTTGGTCTACTGCTGCCATAGACTAGTATTGGCACTTAAGACTAGATGTACGAGCCAATTTTGCATTTCCTAATGGTGCGAATCTCAATTTCGGAAATAAAAGGCAAAAGGCCATTTCCCTTATGTAGGAAAGACATTTGTGGTGGTACAAAATGTGATTTCTACCTAGTAGAAATCGCATTTTAGAAATTGTCAGAGTAGGAAATCGCAAATAGGGATTTCCAAATTGCAAATCGCTAACTGCATGTACAAAGGTTCTCCTAATTGTGACTAGTGGCAAATGGCCATTTAGGAAATGCAATTACCATCGATTCGGCTCATGAGGTAACCAGGTGCAAACTATAAAAAGCCTCCCAAAATACATCAAGCTCTTTCACATTGGTAGCTTTTTATTTTCTAGAAAGGAGGAAGAGTATTTTGGCTGGTAGGGAGAGACGGAGGAAGAGGAGACAGGAGAGGATATTTATGGTGAGGGTCACCCTTTTTGAACATACCGAGGAGGAGATTTATGAGAGATACAGATTCATTAGTCAGGTAACTCTTGATTTAATTGCTGAGTTACAACCTCAGTTACAGACCCTAACACTCAGAATTAATGTGATCCCCCCACATGTGCAGTTATTTCTGTTGCCTACAACTCAGCTTCTGGCAGTTACCAAGGGTTCAAAGCAGTGGTGGGGGTGACACAAAGTGCCTTTACCAGGTTCTTTCACAGGTTCATGGACATCATGATTAGTAAAGTTAACCAATATATATCTCCCCGAATTATTGCAACAAACCAAATTGATGTTCTACGTGGTAGCACAGTTCCCCAGTGTCATTGGCTGTGTTCGTAGCCCACATATTACCATATGTCCCCTCTCAGCAACTAAATTCATATATAGGAACTGGAAAGGCTCATACTCACTCAATGTGCAGGTAGCGTGTGATGCCTCTTGTATCATAACAGACCTTGTGGCCAGATTCCCAGGCAGCACCCACTACTCATTCATGTTTCGCCACAGTGGAATACAAAACCAACTATCACAGGGTGAATTTGGTAAATTTCTTTACTAGGTAAGAGAATCTCAGACTCAATGAATACAGTGGCCAGGACGGTTTGTGTAATGTGACCTAATGGTTTACTTTCTCATGCTCTAAAGGTGACAGTGCATATGCCTTGCATCATCAGATACTCACACCATCCCTGACTCTAAGGACAAGAAGTGAAGGGCAGTACAACAAGGCACACAGGGCAACACATTTAGTCATAGAGGACCTTTGGGATCCTGAACTCACAGTGTTGCTGCCACCACAAGACCAGCAGTGGGGTGTGGCGGGGCTGCTCCGACTACAGAAGAGCAGGGGAGAAGTGGTTTGCCTACTCCTAAGTGCACATTACTGTTTGCCCGGCCATCTTGGGCTGGCCAAACAATCATGCGCACCTTGTATCTTTTGAAGGAGAGGCAGCCGGCGGGCAGCCAGCCGGCCGTCCCAAATAAGTGTTTTAAAAAAAAAAAAATTCCACCCCCCCCTACCAACTCCATGTCCCCACCCCTACCACCCGGGTCTGATAGCAGCCGCTACTCATCTGCAGAATAACCCCACAGAGCCTGAATCTGACCCTGATGATGTATTACCACCACTACAGGTGCAGCAGGAGGGTACACGTGCAGCGGAGGGATGAGCATGATGCACAGAGATCACCAACAACTATTTCTGAGGTAAGAGTAATTAAAACATTTAATAAATGGACATCACACATGATGGAAAGGTTGGGGCATAACTGAGCAGCCACCTTTTATTCAGGTAGTGACAACATTGTTTCTCTCAAGAATCAACTGTGTCCATTTTGTATGTATACTGTTTCAACTAAGCAACAAAGTATGTAATGACAAACAAAACAAGGTAGGCTCGTGACTCTGAGTGTTCAGTGATTCACTTTTTCCGGCCTCTGGGGTTGGGTGCCTTGTTAGCAACACTAGACTGTGGAACTGTTGAAATGTCAGTCCCAGAAGTGTTTCGGTGCTATCGCCAATCGGTTGATAAACAGATGAAGAAATCAAAGCGTACCAGGCACTGTCTGTGCCTCTGCACACAGTGCTTCTTTTCCCTGTCAGCAATCCACCGGTCCTGCCCTTTCTCCAATAGCTACATCGACCTAGACATTTGTAGCAGATGCCAATTGGCAGTCCTTATCTGTTTTGTTTGCAGGTGCTACACAGAGATAGCCACCAAACACAGGAAAACTCTCTGATATGTCGTCTGACACATTATTTTTGTGACCTGTTGATAGTTGGCCTCTGCTCTGTCTGTGTGTCCTGCCCACAGATGTTATGGTGTCCTGGTCTGCGATTGTCCCTAATCACTGTCCCCAAAGTCTGGCAGTGGTGAAATGGTTGCTCTCATAGCAGTTGTGATGGGGTGATGGGCTGAGTAGATGGTGATGTTGTGTCCTCAGTTTTCACGTGTGTCAGTAGCCCCTTCAGCAACAACTGTTTCTGAAACATTCTGGGTGTGATTTATGGAAATGCATGTATACAGTTAGTGTAAATAAATGGTTATTGTAAGAAACTGGCTGTATATATACTGCACCAAAGTGAAGTACAGTGTGTATAGAGTCCAAGAGTCTCCAGAGGTTTGGCAGAGGTTACAGTTAGATAGAACCTTACTCTCTAAAGTGGTAGCTTGGTCGAGCAGTAAGGCAGTATCAGAGGACAGGGTTAAGCATTTGATGTACCCACTCAGTCAGCAAATGAATTCACACACTCTAGAACTGAACTCTAGGCCAATTGTTTTTGTATAAACAATATACTGTTGTTTTATTTCTAGAACCAAGCAAGCCTGGTACAGGTAAGCATATAAATACTTTTCAGTTACAAGATGCTGTTGTTGAATACTTTCACAATAAAGTAGGACTTTGTACCAATTCGAGTTTACAGGGTTTGCAATGCAATGCACAAACTTAGTAAACTCAGTACATATGAATCAATAGGCTTTTTCAGTAAAATGGAATTAAATTACTTTTCGGATTACTTTTAATAACACAGTGCTGGATCCTAGATTCAGCACCGGGGGATTTCCTGAAAACAGTTGAGTAAATGCGTTTTAGTTAGTTGTACGATTTTTAAAGAATATTCTTGTATTTCAAAAGTTGACAGAAACTTTTTCACATAGAATCACCAATATTATCCTATGGAAGGAAATTCAATTCACAGGTAAGTTACTTTAACGTTACTTTTCTTACTCAGTGCAGGATACCTAGATTGAGCACTGGG
Organism: Triturus cristatus; assembly: GCF_964204655.1. NCBI lineage: Eukaryota > Metazoa > Chordata > Amphibia > Caudata > Salamandridae > Triturus > Triturus cristatus. Next base: position 198,574,659 of record NC_140586.1, on the reverse strand, counting down.
ACATTTCCTGAAAACAATTGAGAAAATGCGTTTAGGTTATTTTTGTGATTTTTATGGAATATTCTTAGTTTTCAAAAGTCGACACAAACTTTTTGGGAGAAAAAGTGTCAGTAATTCTATGAGGAAAATCAGTTTCGAGGTAAGTAATCCGTCTTATGAGTTAGGGTTCTGGGGTTAGACTCAGGGGTCTCCCAGGGTCAGTGATGCACTGTTGTTGCACCCTCAGCGGCACTCGGGCGGCCGGGGGCAGAGTGTTGAGGCCCAATGTTATCCTATGGAGGATAGGGGGCCTCCGGTTGGTGGCTGCTGGCAAGCAGGCCATGGGGTTGTGGGAGCAAAGCTCCTAGGGTTTAGCTCAGGGCAAGTTGGGGACCAAGTTAGCACCAAAGTGGCACCCCCAGTGGCACTAGGGCGGCCGGGTGCAGGGTGCTGTTTTGAGGTCGGGTGCCCTGTTGATTTCAATGGAGATTCTCAGGGACAAAGAAACACTGCAGGCTCGGGGAAGAGGATCTTCCAGGGGCGCCCGCCACTTCGAGGGGTAAGTAGGGATGTTGAGGGTTGGTTAGGCACCACTGGGTTGGGCACACAAGGCCGTGGGGCGTCGGGTGCAGGAGTGTCTTGGGACGTCGGACTTTCTTACCCGGTCTGGTTGCGGTAGGGGAAGTCCTCTGGTCTGAGGCTGCAGGTGTCGTCAAGAGGCTTGAGGCAGGTCAGGGTTTGCCGGATCTCGGGTCAGGATTGCCGGGGGGACCTCCTTGTGGTGTTTTTCCACTCGGGCCGGGTTCGGCGGGTGCAGAGTTGGCTGGATTTGCGGTTCCTGGCTGGCACCAGGAGCTGCAGTTTAAACACGTCCGTGTTCACGGGAGAAACAGCTTGGAAAGTGAAGGCAGGCAGGTCCTCTGGGGTTTTTGAGGTTGCTGGCCGCTGGACACGCCGGGGTTTTGCAGGAGCAGGTTCGAGGGGAAACAGGCCTGTAGGGCTGGGGCCGAGTCAGTGGGCGTCGTCCTCTTGCTAGCTCTGCACGGCTTCTTGTCCTTTTTCTTCTCTTCTTTTTCTTGTGGTTGCTGGATCTGAGGAAGGAAGGTTCAGAGTGCCCCTAAATACTAAATGTAGGGGCGTTACAGGTAGGTAAAGGGCAGGGACCAATATGTCCCCTCTCTGGGGTGGGTACACCCCCTATTCTGCCACTCTCCAGTGGGAGGGGCAGGAGCCTGTCCCTGGTTGGCTGGGTCACCCCATCCTCAAGATGGTGGGGACTCGAGGTTGTGCTTGACCTCGCCTCCCCCACCTTAGGGGTGGAGTTGGCAGAGGTGGGCACATCTCTCTTCCTCACTTGTTTTTCCCGCCGGTTCTCCAGCCCAAAGTGGGGGGTAGAACCAGTGGGGACCAATTGCTGTAAGCAGCAAATGGTCTGGAGAGGTTCACAAAGGCGGCATGCCTTTGAAGCTTCTACTTCGTGAACCCTGCCCATCCTGGGGGAGGAGGCTTGGCACCTCGTCCCAGGATGTACAAGCTCTCGACCCAGGGGTCCAGAAACATGTCTGGTGGTGGCAGCCTAAGCAGCACTCAGTCAGGTCACTAGGAGTTGGTCGAATTTCAGGGGGCATCTCTAAGACATTAAACTGGCATCAGTGTGGGCTTAATGGGCTGAGAAGATTGATACCAAACTTCCCAGTCTTCAGTGTAGCCATTATGGTGCTGTGGAGTTCGTAATGACAAACTCCCAGCACCATATACTCTTTAATGGCAGCACTGCACTTACAGTGCCCAGGAATGGATTTGGGCACTGTAGGGGTATAGGGCTCATGCACCTGTACCCTCACCACTGGCATAGGGAACCCAGCTAGAGGGGTGACTGATGTATGCCAGGGCAGTGGTTTGTGGGCATGGCACACAGGGATGTGTGCCATGTCGACTCTTCACGTTGTTCTGCACCAAGGCACACAGTCTGCAAAGGCAGTGTGTGAGTGTCAAGGTACAGGGCCTCTGAGGGTGGCACAATAAGTGCTGCAGCCCTTAGAGGCCTTCTCTGGTCACAGTGCCCTGTGTACCTGTGGTACCATTTACCAGGGGCTGACATGTGGCCAGAGATACTAATTGGGTTCAGGCTTCAATGCAGTTTTAGGGAAGGAACATAGGCCCTGGGTACCTGATTAGCAGGAGCCCAGGGCACACTCAGTCAAAGAACATCAGCAATTCAGCAAAAAGTGGGGGCACACCATGCAAGAAAGAGGGCACTTTCTTATAGTTATTGCTTGCTCACAATATTGTTGTAACTGTGCCTCACGTGTTTGTGATGTACAGATATGTTTGGTGTGGCCATCACACAGTGCAGCAAGCAACTAATGTGTACTACAACTCCCATTAAGCATCGCCAGGCTAGGGCAAGCATCTCAATGGAGTAATGGAGTAATTTATGCTGTGATGTAGGATTTGTGGATTTGCTAACATTATGTTATGGTAATTAAGTCAAGGGAAGATGACTTACCCTGGCTGTTGTCTGCAGGGTTGGAGGTGTCAATGTCAGACACTTTCTGGTTCCAGGGTCCCCTCGATGAGTGTCTCCATGGGAGTGGGAGGGCGTGTTTTGAGGGTCCACCACCTGTTCTACGATCCTCAGCCATCCTGCTGGCCACCTTCTCCTATGTGCGAGACCTCAGGTCATACCAGTGTGTGTGTATCTCTGGGGTGGTCCTCTGGGTGACACCTAGGGAGGTCACCTTCTCCAAGATGCTGGCCCAGATCTTTTTTTTTTTGGCTCTCTGGTACTGTGAAGGAGGCCTTCCCAAACAGTTGATCCATAGGGAGTCACATTTTTCTGTCAGGAGCTCCAGCTCCTTTTCTTAACCCCTTCAGTGCCACGCCCTTTCCCCCTCCTGTGCCGGGCGTTGCACTAGTGGGTGGGGTTCATGACGAGATAGTCTCGTCATGGGCACAGCGCAACCGTGCTCCATGACGAGACTATCTCGTCATGGGCACTGAAGAGGTTAAAATTTCACCTTCCTCTTCTTTCTCCCTGAATCCGTGTCTCCATCTCCTTTGGACATGCTATTCTCCAGGAATGGTGTAATACACTGGCAGTAGTGATGCAGGAACACTCCTTACTTCCAGCACCCTCTGAGGCTTCTGGGTTGTGGCCACACCCTGTATTTGAAAACTTCCTGGTCTGACATTATCATTCTGCATCCAGAATGTAACTTTTCCTATTTTTAGATTTCCTATTACGAAATAGCAATTTTGCGATTTCCAAACTGTGTTATTTCCTAACTGCGAATCTGTTGCAATCGTTATTAGTGGAATAGGCATTTACATACATACTGTTGTGCAATTCCCAGATAGTGATTTCTATGGATTCGCAATTTGGAAATCCCAAGTCCGAAATTTAGTACATATGGCCCTTAGTGCTTTTTGGTTCTGTTTTTTCTTAAAATTGTACACGTTTTTATCGCCAGTTCCCCTAATTGGATATTTGTCATACCAGTGTCATTAGGTTTATTCAACTTGACTTTATTTGTCTAAGTCAGTTTGGGATTTTACATTGTTTGGTGTTTTTACTTTATTACTGTTTTGGTACTGCATAAATACTATACATATTGTCCTAAGTTTAGCCTGTCTTCTCTGTGCCACAGCTACCAGGGGATTGAGCGCAGGTTAATTTAGTGACTTTAGGGTTCACCCTGACAAGTCATCGGAGGTGGACGATGGCTCACCCCAAGTAATAATCCACTTTCTTACAGTGCCCTTCACCAGGAAACCTGTTATGGTGATCTAAAGACTTTTTGTGAGTTTTAACACACCCCCAGGACTGGCTTCCATTGTATGAGTGATGCGCAAAGAACAGTACTAAAATTGTAGAGACAGCACTTCCCCATGGGGCCCAGCCAGCATCTCTGTCTCCTCAGGGACACTCCAAGTAGGGTCCATCCCCCACCCTTCTGCTTCTGCTAATGTGTATTGGCAAGCTAAGAGACCTCATCTGAACAAAAGAGTAATTTATTTAAAAGAAAAACATTAGATACACACATTGATTTATATATATGTGTGTATATTATCTACTGGCGGTCGCCAGTAGATAGTTATAGTTAGGACCTATTTTCCATAGGAAATCCGCAACATTCTATTCCCAATAAGTCTGGCGCCGGTTGACGAATCCCCGCGAAATTTTCCAAACTTTTGGCCAGCTCCTACCCTGAAAGCTTCGTGGTGATTCGTCAAGCGGGGGCCGAGAAAAAAGGGAGGTCCCAAAACGCGTTTTCCCCATGCAATTTCCCGTAGGATCTGTTGTCGCAGCTACAGCCCGAACCGCTGAACGGAATGACACCAAATTTGGCAAAGAGGTAGTCCTCAGTTCAGACTCGTGCCTTTTGCATAAATAGTGTGAATCCGTTCAGTAGTTCCTGAGAAAATTAGAGTTAAAAGTACATAAATATCTATGGCCGGGGAGGATCCGCAGACCCTACCCTCACCGTAAGCGCACCCTCCCCGAACCGAGCGCGCACCCTCCCGATCGCACGCTGAATGCTAATTGGCTGTCGAGTGTCTGTCTACATTCGAAACCAGGAACTGTTGGCGGACATTTTCTGCCTCGGTAGAAGCGAGGCTGGAGAAGCAAGGGGAAAAAGTGTGTAAAACATATAAAGGGGGCAGAGTGGAAATACTCTGACCCTCTAGAGGTGCTTAGGGGGTCCCAGACGGACCCCCTGGGGCCCCCCTCTTTTTAAAAAAAAACGGCGAAATGCGCGCACGGTGCGCGCATTCTATCGCGTTGGATGCACGGATTCTCTCGCGGTGGGTTTGCTGATCCAAGGGGAAAAAAAATGAAATTGTTGGGAGATAAAGATTAAGCTTAAGTGTTTTGTTCTTGAGTGGCTCTAAAAAGAGCTGTTGTGTTCATTGAGAGTTTTTGGTACTTATAAGTAAGTACCTATACAGAGTCTAAAGTTGTTGAGGAAGACTCTGTTTCCTTCATCAGTAAAGTGTACTCCATCTCTCCTATACATCTCTTGCATATGAAAGCGCAGATTGTTATTGTAAATGGAGCCCATTCTGTAGTCTCGGTGAAAAGCAGAAACAGATTTATTCACATGTTTCCTAGATTTCTCAATCTGTGGACAAAAATGATCGGACCAGTTCCATTTCTGCCTTTGGCATATGTTAGAATACACAAAGGCAGTTTTAGGGAAAAGTGAAATCAGTTCTGCAAAGGTGTCCTTCATAAACATTTCCAGACCTACCCCAGTCAAAGTGCCTAGGTCATTGCCACCACAGTGCACTATTATGAGGTCAGGGTGTTGGATTTGCATGAAGGATTTCACCAATGGCATCAATTGGTGCCACTTTAACCCTCTCTGTCCAATCCATTTAATGTCTACATTTGGCAAACCTAGGTCTTTGTGAATGCCTTTGTTTTCTGCATACCTTTGGCTCCAGAAAATGTAGCTGTGTCCCACAATCCACACTCTAAGCATCTTGTAAGGAGGTCTGGATGCACTCAGATGGTCTCTGTAAATGAAATGGCAGTTTGGAAAGTAAGATGTTTCTAAAATGGTGGCTAAGATGCAATTTTGAAAAAAAGACAAGAAATCATTGGTTGTTTGACAACCTTCTACACTGAAAGGTAGGGTGCATATTTCTGTTTTTTAAACGCATGATTCTTATTGGTTAAAACAAACTGATTGTAAGGAACATTATATATGATAAGCTGATATGTTGAGAAGTCAAGCACACTTGCTGTCTTGATTAGCAACATTGTGTGTGCTGAACTTGTGACCTGTGTGCTCAGTACAGTGTTCCATGACCTGTTTCTATGGTAACGGGCAGAAGGCAGATTGGGGGAAGGGTTGAAGTTTATGTTATTTGGAAAGGGTTAAAATGTTTAACCAATAGAAATATGTGTTTGCTTTTGAATTTATGTGGGAAGGAATGTGATTTGATGTTTACATGTATATGTGTGGAAAATGAGAGGGAAACTTTGCCATTGTTTGGTTCTGCTGACAGGTGCACAGTGCAGAGATTCTGTATAAGAAAATCTGGTGTGTGACTGATATCTGGTGTGTGACTGATATACTTCTTAATCTACAAAACATCTTGAAAGGTGAGTTATTTAATTGTGAGGGGATGTATGTAGACTATTTTTATTTTAATCAGACTAATGTATTTCTTCTGCTAAAGTGTAGGGAGTACTTTTTTTTCTCTACAATCCTATTTACAGTGTGTGTGCATGTAGAAACCATTTTGTGATAAGGATTTGTTTTTTTCATGTGTTTGTAGACAGATAACTGCAGTTTTTATATTTTGGTAGAATAAGAAACCAGTCATTGTTTATGAATTTGTGAAATGAGTTATGTTTCTGCACTAAAATGTAGTACTCCTTGTAGATGAAGAAATGTGTTTTGGTATAGTGCAATGGATAGTGTTGTTTGTCTAGAATCACAGAGAGCCTGTGTGCATTTGGGAACCACTGTGAGAGAAGCATTTGGTAACATCGTGTATTTGCTGACAGATAACTCTTTTAAAACCTGTCATGTTGTCAAGTTTTAGTAGCATTAGAAGCCAGTCTTTGCTTATGCGTTGATTAAATGAGTCAGGCTTTGACACAAAAGTGCAGTCCTGAAATATGTAGATTGTGTGCAGTTCCCTTACTACTTCTACTGTAGTGAATGAGTTTTGGTAAACTCCTAGGGATAGTGGTGCTTGTCTAGAATCACACTGTGAGTCTGTGTGCATTTGGGAACCACTGTGAGAGAAGTGTTTGGTAACATTGTGTATTTGCTGACAGATAACTATTTTAAACTCTGTCATGTTGTCAAGTTTTAGTAGCATTAGAAGCCAGTCTTTGCTTATGCTTTGATTAAATGAGTCAGGCTTTGTCACAAAAGTGCAGTCCTGAAACATGTAGATTGTGTGCAGTTCTCTTACCACTTCCACTGTAGTGCGTGAGTTTTGGTAAACTTCTAGGGATAGTGGTGCTTGTCTAGAATCACACTGTGAGTCTGTGTGCATTTGGGAACCACTGTGAGAGAAGCATTTGGTAACATCGTATATTTGCTGACAGATAACTGTTTTAAAACCTGTCATGTTGTCAAGTTTTAGTAGCATTAGAAGCCAGTCTTTGCTTATGCGTTGATTAAATGAGGCATTGACACTAAAGTGCAGTCGTGAAATATGTAGATTGTGTGCAGTTCCCTTACCACTTCCACTGTAGTGAATGAGTTTTGGTAAACTCCTAGGGATAGTGGTGCTTGTCTAGAATCACACTGTGAGTCTGTGTGCATTTGGGAATCACTGTGAGAGAAGTGTTTGGTAACATTGTGTATTTGCTGACAGTTAACTGTTTTAAAACATGTCATGTTTTCAAGTTTTAGTAGCATTAGAAGACAGTTATGGCTTATGCTTTCATTAAGTGAGTCAGGCATTGACACTAACGTGTAGTCGTGAAATATGGAGATTGTGTGCAGTTGCCTTACCACTTCCACTGTAGTGAATGAGTTTTGGTAAACTCCTAGGGATAGTGGTGCTTGTGTAGAATCACACTGTGAGTGTGTGTGCATTTGGGAATCACTGTGAGAGAAGGATTGGGTATCATTGTGTATTTTCTGACAAATAAGTCTTTTAAAACCGGTCATGTTGTCAAGTTTTAGTAGCATTAGAAGCCAGTCTTTGCTTCTGCGTTGATTAAATGAGCCAGGCTTTGACACAAAAGTGCAGTCTTTAAATATGTACCTTGTGTGCAGTTTCGTTAACACTTCCATAGTAGTGAATCAGTTTTGGTAAACTCCTAGGGATAGTGGTTGTTGTCTAGAATCACACTGTGAGTCTGTGTGCATTTGGGAACCACTGTGAGAGAAGCATTTGGTAACATTGTGTATTTGGTGGCAGATAAGTGTTTTAAAACCTGTCATGTTGTCAAGTTTTAGTAGCATTAGAAGCCAGTGTTTGCTTATGCATTGTTAAAATGAGTCATGCTTTGACATTAAAGTGCAGTGCCATGTAGAATTGTCTTCACTGCACCAGAACGGAAAATGTAAAAGTTTTACCCAGGCACTGTCCTAGAAGTAGTCTGATGATTTAGTCAGTTTCTAAGTACTTATGTTGTGAACCATTCATTACCAAATAGACTGCTTCAAATGTCTATGCAGTATGCATGTAGTGTTCTAACATACTATACACTTGTCTTTTACACCTTCAATTCCCTAGTCAGTATCCACACACTTCCAGGAAACAACCTGTCACTCCCTTTGCAGTCCTCTAGTGACCCATTCAGCACCATGTACTAATCCATTCACTGTGCCAAAACCCAAACACTTATAAATTCACCAAGACATTCTCTTTCCAGTACTCTAATGATTCAGTCACTGCCTAAGTATTCATGCACTGAGCCAGGCCTTAGTACATGGACTTCTTCAAACCCCTATGCACTATGCATGCAGTCTTCTAACCACCTAGACACTTGTCTTTCACGCTTTCAATTCCCTAGTCAGTATCCATACAGTCCAGCAAACATCCTGTCACTGCCTTTGCACTCTTCTAGTGACCCATTCAGTACCAAGTACTAATCCATTCCCTGCGCCAAAAGCCTACCACTTATTAATTCACCCAGGCAGTCTTTTTGCTGTACTCTAATCATTCAGTCAGTACTCAAGTACTCATGCAGTGAGCCAGGCCTTATCACATAGACTGCTTCAAACGCCTATTCACTATGCATGTAGTCCTCTAACCACGTACACAGTTGTTTTTCACACCTTCAATTCCCTAGTCAGTATCCATACACTTCCAGGAAACACCCTGTCACTCCCTTTGCAGTCCTCTAGTGACCCATTCAGTACAGTACCATGTACTAATCCATTCACTGTGCCATAACCCAAACACTTATAAATTCACCAAGACACTCTCTTTGCAGTACTATAATCATTCAGTCAGTGCCTAAGTATTGATGCACTGAGCCAGGCCTTAGCACATGGACTGTTTCAAACCCCTATCCACTATGCATGCACTCTTCTAACCACCTAGACACGTGTCTTTCAGACTTTCAATTCCCTAGTCAGTATCCATACAGTCCAGCAAACATCCTGTCACTGCCTTTGCACTCCTCTAGTGACCCATTCAGTACCAAGTACTAATCCATTCCCTGCGCCAAAAGCCTACCACTTATAAATTCACACAGGCACTCTCCTTGCTGTAGTCTAATCATTCAGTCAGTACCCAAGTACTCATGCAGTGAGCCAGGCCTTAGCACATGGACTGCTTTAAATGCCTATCCAGTATGCATTCAGTCCTCTAATCAGCTACACAGTTGTTTTTCACACCTTCAATTCCCCAGTTAGTATTCATACACTTCTAGCAAGCACCCTGTTACTCACCCAGTGTGTCTCCTTTTAGTACTGTAATCATTTAGTCAGTTAGCATGTAGTCTTTTAGTGAGGTAGTCTTTAGGGCATGAACTGCTTCAAAGTAGTATGCACTATGTATGTAGTGTTTTAACCATCGTCACACTTGTGGTTCAGGGCTATAGTTTCTTAGTCAGTTTTTATAAAAAATGTGTTTGTACAGTAATGGAATACTGTAAGTTATTAATATACATTTATTTGTGATTCTTTTTTACAGATACTGTTTTTCAACGTTAAAATAGAGAAATTATGCCAGAAAAAAAAGAAAAAGAAAAGAACAGGAGGATTATTTGAAGAAACATCAACCACAAGTATTGAATGAACAAGATAATGTGGCTAAAAGGAAAAAATCTTCTGGTAAGATCACAAAGCAATTTATTAAAAATGTTTGTAGGAGCAAACAGAATGTAGATAATGCTGCAACTTCTGAGAATTTTTCAAGTAAGAACAACATTCAAAATAAGAGGAAAAGTAAAAAAGCAAATGTTCAGTCAAAGAAGATAAAGTATGGTAAAAGAAGACAAAATCAGTATAAGGAATTACGCAAAAAAATATTTCACAAGAGAGTAGTGCATAATTTGCTGAAAGATGTGAAGAAATATAAAAAGAGAGCTTAATTTTATAAAAAGAAGAAGCATATTGAAAGCATTGTGGAAAAGGCTTTTGAAGTAAAAAGGAAACTGTTTATTTTAGTGTTAAACAGAATTCGATCACTAGATAAACCAATATATGTAATGAAGGCCAAAAGTAGGAGGAAAAGAGTTATTAATAAAACAAAAATTGGGATGTTTTTTGGGGGAATGGAAACACAGTTCTAGTTCAGAGCCTTTTATTTAATGAAGAGAGTTATTCACTGAGTGAAAAATTATTGTATGCAGTTGACACCAGTGGTAGAGGTTATGAGGTTAGTGATGGTTGTCCAATGGAGAAAGAGAAAATGGTTGAAAGAAATGCAGAAGAAGTGATAGCTGATGGAGTTTTAGGGAGACGTGCTAAAAACCCTGTGTACACTTGGGATTGCAGTAGTGTTTGCAGTGTACGACAGGAATCTATTGAAAAATTATGTCGTTTTTTACGAGCCTATACTCAAAAAAAGTGTAAAACAAAAGATTAAGGTGTTGCAAGGACTAGACCCTTGCAGAGTGAGAAAACATACTGGTTTGCAAGGTCATTCTCTGGCTTGTCTTTCTAGGAAAGTTTGTGAAAGTGTTTTTCACCATTTCAGAATGCTGGCAGTACATCATACTCATGCGGAAGTTAGTGAGAAGGTTGTATTATGCAAAAAGTCCAGCACTAAAGTTAAGTGAGTTGAACAGTGCTCTTTTACGTGGGTCAGTTTCAGATGTGAAGCAGGTCTGTGAGGATATTGAGTTTTGTTACTTTGGGCCTCAGCAAGAGAGTGAAGAAACTGACACATTAGTAGAACAGAAGACAATGTAGAACCCGTAATTACAGAAAAATTTGAGGATGAAATCACAAAGTTTAAGGTAATTTCAGGTGAAAGACCAAATGTTACTTGTATTTGTTGTCGCCGAAGTCACTATAAAAATCAGACTAGGGGTGTCAATCTGTATTTAAAAAGTGAAATAGAAGATAATGATAAGTGGATGGAATTTGCAACTTATTTGTTGGTAGAGGATTGTTTTGATTTGGGATGTGAGCAGCGTATTTGCAAATATTGTTATAAGAAATTAGATGAGAATAAAATGCCTGCTAGAGCTGTTCATAATAATCTAGAGTTGGTTGCTATTCCTCCAGAGCTGATAGATTTAAATACGTATAGTCTATTCTCATACAATGTGTTCACCAGTTTCAGGCTATTGTTCGTATGGAGCCCAAAACAAGTAAATTACCTCCATCAGAGTTGCAAAGAGGATTGAAAGGAAGAGTTGTGTATTTACCATTAGATTTAAGGAAAAATATTGAAACTATTGGTGTAGATCATGCAGAAAATGAGCCACTAGTCATTCTAGTTAATGGTGTTCCTACTAAGAATAAGAAAATCTGGCAAGAGTTAGTGGATGTTAGAAAAGTGCAAAAGGCATCATTATATCTGTTAAAAAATAATGAGTACTATAGAAATGTGTTTGTTGGAGAAGAAGAAATAGATTTAGCAGAAGATAGTGAAACATTAAGGTGCCAATTCCGATCCGGTAAAAACCGGGTACGAACCGTCGGACGGAGCCTTTTCTCCGTCCGACTCGTACCCGGTGCGAAATCCATCCGAAAATGCAAGTACGATTCGTACGGAAACACCATTTCCGTACGAATCGAACAAAACACCGACCGAACAGAATCGAAACACAATTCCGATCCTGAAAAGCGCCGACCTGACGTCGGTACGCATCCAGCCTACGTTTCACGAACCAGGAAGTACGATTCGAACCGACGTCATCCCGCACGGAAAATATTTACCGGCTGCCAAAAACTGCCGGGAAATCAGGACGACTCACGCAAGGAGCAGCTGGACGCGACGAACAGACATGGACCCGAACCTACGTGCCATCCCTGCCCTCCTAGCAGTCCACCTGGCGTACAGGAACCGACGCAGACGCCGCAGAAGGTCAGCACAACAACCAGGGGCAAAGGGGGGGGCAGGGGCAGGACACACAACACCAACACATGGTACCATCTCACACATGGCCTGGACATACCTGACCATCAGGGCCTGGTCACTTCCAGGGTGTGGGGGCGAGGCCAGAAACGCAAGCGTCCGCCACAACGGAAGTGGATGGTCACGCGAACCGGTACGTACCCTACCCAGGCCGCAAGAGTGTGGGTACGGAACGTACCACGCGTCCCCCTACGTCACTCCAACAATGGCGGTACGGCCCGTACCCACGTCAGAAAGGCCTTGGTACGGCTCGTACCAGCATTGCTGGGGTCATGTAGGGGTACGCGTGGTACGACCCGTAGCCACGCCCCCAAGGCCTGTGTACGGTGTGGACCCCACGGCACCGCAACAATGGGGGGACGCACCGTACCCACCCACCAAAGGCATGGGTACGGGCCGTACCCAGGCACGCAGAGCGTGGGTAGGGGTATGTACGGACCGTACCCCCACCCGTGGATTTACGGCCTGTACCCCCACCCGTGTATGTACGCACCGAACCCCCACCCCAGCAGTGTATGTACGCACCGTACCCCCACTCGTGTATGTATGCACCGAACCCCCACCCGTGTATGTACGCCCCGAACCCCCACCCCAGCAGTGTATGTACGCCCGACCCCCCACCCGTGTATGTACGCACCGAACCCCCACCCCAGCAGTGTATGTACGCCCCGAACCCCCACCCGTGTATGTACGCACCGAACCACCACCCGTGTATGTACGCACCGAACCACCACCCGTGTATGTACGCCCCGATCCCCCACCCCAGCAGTGTATGTACGCACCGAACCCCCACCCCAGCAGTGTATGTACGCCCCGACCCCCCACCCGTGTATGTACGCACCGAACCCCCACCCCAGCAGTGTATGTACGCCCCGAACCCCCACCCGTGTATGTACGCACCGAACCACCACCCGTGTATGTACGCCCCGATCCCCCACCCCAGCAGTGTATGTACGCCCGACCCCCCACCCGTGTATGTACGCACCGAACCCCCACCCCAGCAGTGTATGTACGCCCCGACTCCCCACCCGTGTATGTACGCACCAAACCCCCACTCGTGTAAGTACGCCCCGAACCCCCACCCGTGTATGTACGCACCGAATCCCCACCCCAGCAGTGTATGTACGCCCCGAACTCCCACCCGTGTATGTACGCACCGAACCCCCACCCCAGCAGTGTATGTACGCCCCGAACCCCCATCCGTGTATGTACGCACCGAACCACCACCCGTGTATGTACGCCCCGAACCACCACCCGTGTATGTACGCACCGAACCCCCACCCCAGCAGTGTATGTACGCCCCGAACCCCCACCCGTGTATGTACGCACCGAACCACCACCCGTGTATGTACGCCCCGAACCACCACCCGTGTATGTACGCACCGAACCCCCACCCCAGCAGTGTATGTACGCCCTGAACCCCCACCCGTGTATGTACGCACCGAACCCCCACCCCAGCAGTGTATGTACGCCCCGAACCCCCACCCGTGTATGTACGCACCGAACCACCACCCGTGTATGTACGCCCCGAACCACCACCCGTGTATGTACGCACCGAACCCCCACCCCAGCAGTGTATGTACGCCCCGAACCCCCACCCGTGTATGTACGCACCTAACCTGCAATAAGAATGGTGTGTGCCTAACACCCCCAGCAGTGCCCAGACATAGGAGGGGTGGGTGCAGAGTCCTCCCAGCAGTGCCCAGACACAGGAGGGGTGTGTGCAGAGTCCTCCCAGCAGTGCCCAGACACAGGAGGGGTGTGTGTAGAGTCCTCCCAGCAGTGGCCAGACGCAGGAGGGGTGGGTGCAGAGTCCTCCCAGCAGTGCCCAGAGACAGGAGGGGTGGGTGCAGAGTCCTCCCAGCAGTGCCCAGACACAGGAGGGGTGGGTGCAGAGTCCTCCCAGCAGTGCCCAGAGACAGGAGGGGTGGGTGCAGAGTCCTCCCAGCAGTGCCCAGACACAGGAGGGGTGGGTGCAGAGTCCTCCCAGCAGTGCCCAGACATAGGACAATATACCCCATCAACAAGTTCAGTGACCAACAAGGGTGATACCCCAGATGCAGGTGGAGCCATCGCTGAGCCAGCATGGCTATATTGAAAGGCAACCCTCACACATCCAGGAAATGTAGACACAGCACAGCACAGCATTTGGGAGACACCCTGCAGGGAAAATGGCCTGCTCCACAGAGGATGGAACACACCTTGGGACAATGTCACCATACAGTGAGAGCAAACATGACCAAATACCATTGGCAGAGACCTTTGTGATGGCACGCAGATGGCAGGGTACACCCCATGAGCAGCACACTCCAACATTTCACAGACCCCTAACACATTATCACCACCCCAACTCAGGGAGCACCAGCACCAACAGCAAGTCCAGGAAAGCATCAGTGTGCAAAACCAAAAGAAAATGCTTTATTCAGCAGGAAAATATCTCTGAGAAAATGTCCACTATGTACAAGGGCCATGGGCCAGGCCAGCAACAAAGTCCGGGGGGGGTACACATCGGGACGTGTGTCCCCTAGCTTGCCTGCACAGTTCACATGTCCATTTCATCCACAGAAGAGGGGGCATCAGGGGGGAGGGTGGAAACAGGCACCGCAGGGACAGGAGGGGCAAGGGTAGGTGTTGTGGGTGCAGGGAGGGATGATTCTGCCACAGGGGGGGTGCCAGCGCCAAAGGTGGAGGACAGAATGGCGCTGCACACGTCGGCAAGTTCCCCCAGCGACTCCCCCGCACCCAATCGAACCACAGGCCCCAAGGAGGGGGGGGGGCAGAGGGATGGGTCGCAGCACCACTGGGGGAGGGTGTGGACAGGGTGGGGGACTCAACTCCCCTGGCCGGGTCCCGCCTCCACCGCTTGCGGGGTGGTGTCATCCTGGGGCTGGGGGGCACACTTGCAGTGGATGATGCTGTCACCGACTGTTGGCCAGGAGAGCTAAGGGGAGTGGATTTGGAGGGAGTGGGTTGTGTGGACTGCGGACTCCCACTGTGGCTGCGTGTTGTACGTTTCCCCCCCGACCCAGTGGGTGTGCCTTCCTCACCCTGTGTGTGCGTGACAGGAGGTGTGCGCTTCGACTTCCCTGGTGGTGTGGTGCCTGTGTCTGTTGGGGTGCGTGCACGCTGACGTCTGGATGTGCGTGGGACAGGCACGGGAGTGGGAATTGGGGATGGTGCATGGGTAGGGGGGGTAGGCAGCGCTGCAGGAGATCCAGTGCTGCAGTCAGTGTGGAGTCTATGGACCTCAGCAACTGCCGTTGGTCAGACTGCGCAGCCGACATGCCCTCCATGTATGCCTCCATCTGGGTCAGCACCTGGGTGTGGGCATGGAGGACATTTAGCATCGCAGTCTGACCAACCTGCAACTGCCTCAGGATATCCACAGACTCCGCACTCACCGCAGCAGTGGTGACAGGGGCAGGGGGTGCGGTGCCTGGCAGGAAGGAGACATGTGGGGACCGAGCACGGAGGGAAGGGCCACGAGCAGGTGGGAGGCCGGTGATGGAAACTGAGGTGGCGGGGGGATGTGGAGGGCTGCCTTCAGCTGGGGGGGCAGACTCCGCCACCTCTGGGAGCTCAGCCTCGGACCCGTCTGCGTCATAGTCTGTGTTGGCAGTCAACAGGTCCTCTGCCTCACTCCCCTCGGCCTCCGTGCCACTCCATGTGCCAGACAGGACAGCACTGCTGGCACTGGTGCTCAATCCCTCCTCCCGGTCCGTGCTAGTGTCTCCTTCCGTGTCCCCCGGCGATGCTGTGGGCAAGGTGAAGAGACAGGAGATAATCAGACACCTGTACACATATGTCACATGAGTCAAATATACATAGGTCACATTGCATAGCCTGAAAAGCAACAGGAGTTACACCTACAAAACAATGTACACATGTAGGCCATGGAACACACAGTTTGTCGACCCACCATGCCACTGAGAAACAATGGAGAGCATGACACAACAGCAAATCACTTCACTTCAAATTTTACAGAGGAGCCAGCCTCTGGGGACAAATGTGCACAGCATCTGCACCACACTGCGTCGTCAAAAAGGGATGAGCAGGAATCATATCCATTTACTCTTGGCACATTCTGCAAAGGCAATACATGAAACCATGCCAAACATGACTGGGTCACTGCACCTTGAGCGTATGTCCAGTCAAACATCACACACAGGCCAAACCCAGCAAGGAGGATGGAGCTTTTGACATGTAGGCCTTGTACGCACAAACCACCCACACCTGAGACAATCTCATTGAGGCGGAGAAAGTATGTACACCTCTTACTCTGGGATGAAAACACATGGCCTCCACTAATTCATGACTGTACACACACTGCCCCTGGTGCGCCTGTCCACACATCATTGACAAGCAAACATCATCAGATTGTCTTAACAACACACACAGGTAATGCCCACTGTGAGTATGCACAAGCAAAATGGGTCCCCCTGTACAGTGGACACATGTAGCAACCTGTAGGTCATAACAGTTGAGCCCAGGGTACAATGCCACCCTACCCAACCCCTGGCGAAGACACAGTGAATGTCCATATTGTTGGATGACGCACATGATACCTAGGAAGAGGTGCCCCAGGGCACAGTAGTGCCCACACTCCTCCATGGTCCAGGATGGACATGACTGCAAATTAAGCAACCGTCCCTGCACTTAGCAGGCCTCCCACTCAGGCACATCATGTCAGAGGGCACACAATTGGACATGCATGCTGGAAGGCTGTACACTTTGGAGACACACCCCTATGTCGTGATTCACAATCATTGCCAAGTGACATGGACCCCACAATGACTGAAATTGGCCATGGCACACGCAAGGTCCCCAGACCTGTGACACATCACCCCCACACATGATGCTGCTAGCATTGGGCACCAGCATAAACTGCCTGCCTAAATAACCTTGTGCAAGAGTGGCTACACACAGACCAGGGAACACATGGCAAGGAGGGGAAGGGAGGGAGTGAGAACAGCACCGGGCTACTTTGGGGACAAGTTGACGCACTGCACAATCAAACCCTGGCAGTGTATCCATGCAACTGCGCACTTACATTGGCTGGGGACACACAACTGACACACATGTACCTACCCCCTTCCTGCTGCTGCTTCTCCTGTAGGCGCCTGTCCATATCGGGGAAGACCACCGCCAGCACACGCTTCTGGATGTGGGTCAGACGACGGCGCCCAAGGTTCTTACGGCTCTCAGGTGAGTCCCCCAGCAGGACCCGTGCAATCCTCCTCGTCCAGCACCGGATGTCCTGCCAGCGTTTCCTCACCTGAGACAGGCTCCGCCTCCGACCCCTGTACCCCTCACGGCACTGACGGCTTCCCTCCAGATCTCCCCCTTGGCAATGGCGCCTACCTGTGAGGATGCAAAAGTTAGAATACATTAATCCACATGAGCAAAGACACAGAGACACACATATAGAACAATCCTCTTTATGAACAGGCCATGGTATGCATGCAACTCATTGCACCTTTGTCATAGGGACATTATCCACTGTGGAAGGCCAAATGCACTACGTGCCATTGAAAGTACACGGGTGGCATGAGGGGTACCACACACTCACTGACCAGGGATCACACTGTGCCTCACAGGCTACACCAGGATTATGTACAGCACCTCACAGCAGTCACCTGCCCCAGCACACTGATGCTACCTCAGCAGAGTACACAGACACACACAGGTACAGGACAATCACATGGCATTGCCAACTGCGGGTACACACCTCACTCTGCCCATGTGCCAGTAGACGGGGGGTGTCACAGGTGTGGGGCTGGCTCAGCACGGCATGCACACAGCACTGCTCCCTGCTCACATCGGATGGCCAGGCTATATCCATCCCTCATGCTGCTTGTGTGCAACACTCCCCATATGCACTCACCCACATGACAGGGGACTTACACACACACCAATGTGCAGGGGACGAACACGGCCTTTGGACACTCACAGCACAGGTACACTGAACAAACACACATCCATGGGTACTGTCACCTGTCACACTGGGGGGAACACAGGATCACATCAGGACTGTGGAAACAACATCCCCAGGAGGAGTATGCAGGCAGAATGTGGCATGCACCATGCATTCATTGTCACAGTAGGCACTATGCAAGTGAGGAGTGCACACAGGAAACACAGCATGCTCTGCATGGGTGACATGAGGCCTTCCACACCCTGGGACCCACTCTAAACAACAGTGCATGTCTGTCACACATGGACACAATGCCAGAAGTCACTGTCACACAAAAGGGGCACAGTCTAAGCTAGTGGAGTCTGCACTCACCTGAACCCCTGGTCGACCATACAGGCTCTGGAACTGTGGGAGGATCACATCTATCAGGGCAAGGTTCTCCTCCTGGGTGAATGGCTGTGACCTCTCCACAGTCCTGGACATGGTGCCAGAGGAATCACTATCAGCAGCAGTGGTCATGGATGAATGGATGTGCAGGCAAGTGCTCTCTCATGGGACCTGGCTGCCTTATATATGCCTGGCTGGCCTGTTCATGTACAGGAGTACAGATTGATTGGTCAGTCACATTTGCATCCTACGTTTCATCCAATCCCTTCAAACCTACCCCAGTGTGCGGCTTTGCATGGTTTCAGTTTTGATGATGATGTCAAGTCAACATCCACTTTGCAACAATGTAGATTCTTTCAAACTGACTTCTGCTGGGCACCTGGTGCTCAAATTCAAAAATCAAACTCAGTCTCCATGGCAACCATCATGGATTTAGGCCCTTATACTTGTCCCTCATGTGTCCCCTATGTGTTTTCATACATTTACACACAGGTACGGTGCGTTCCACGCCCTAGGGCACCCCACAAGCAGTGATACGGACCGTACACGCGCTTGTACGGTCCGGATCACAATATGGGCGCTGGCGTATGCATACGCCACAGTAGTACGGACTGTACACGCGCTTGTACGGTCCGGATCACAACATGGGCGCTGGCGTATGCGTACGCCACAGTAGTACGGACCGTACAAGCGCTTGTACGGTCCGGATCACAACATGGGCGCTGGCGTATGCGTACGCCACAGTAGTACGGACCGTACAAGCGCTTGTCCGGTCCGTACTACTGTGGCGTACGCATACGCCAGTGCCCATATTGTGATCCGGACCGTACAAGCGCGTGTACAGTCCGTACTACTGTGGCGTACGCATAAGCCAGCGCCCATATTGTGATCCGGACCGTACAAGCGCGTGTACAGTCCGTACTACTGTGGCGTACGCATACGCCAGCGCCCATATCGTGATCCAGACCGTACAAGCGCGTGTACGGTCCGTACTACTGTGGCGTACGCATACGCCAGCGCCCATATTGGCCCAGGGACCCTATACACGCACTCAGAGCGTATGTACGGTGCGTTTCACACATGTCAGTGGTGACAGGCGGCACACAGACAGGAATGGAGCGGTCAGATTTTGCCAAGGGTGGACACCAATGCATTGTCTGTGCAATACCACATGTGTGTGACACAGGTGTGTCAGGATGTGATGTGGCACTTTACCCCTGAGGTGTGGGCAAAGCATATGTACGATGAGCTGTGTACACATGTCGTGTGTGATGGTGCGCATTGTACCACACATCCCCTGCACTCCTTTGACATGTGTGCATGTCGTACACACTAGTGGAGCCATGAGTCACTTGCATGTCCCAGTCACGGACACCCGCACCTGTCCCCTGATGCCAGGTACACGGAATATTACACATGACATGTGTATGGCTGCGTTGCACGCTGCAACCATGTCATGTGTGTGGCATGTGTTTCCATGATTTTGCTGTAGGTGTGTGGTCCAATGCATCAGCAGTTGCTGCTGCCAACATGTGTCTGTGTGTAGATGGCCATGGCACACTGTTCCGCACACCAGCCCACATATGTGATCTGCCATGAGGTGTGTATGTATGCAACTACACGGAGTATCAAAACAAGTACATATCCACATGCTCTCTATGTATGTTCTGTCTCGACATGTACTCCTCCAAGGCAATGTGTGTGGCCTGTCCTTTTCCTATGACATGTGACCAGTGCATATCGCATCCACCAACCTGTCTGTACCATACGCATACTACTTCTGCACATGTGTGGATGTCTGTGAATCCTGTGATGCGTGTGCATGTTCACTTACACTGGCCCACAGCTAGTCTCATGCCATGTCATCGTGAGCTTGCCCCACTCCGTTAGTGGCTGTCCCTTGGTAGGAGTGCCACCTGACTGGCGTACGTGTCCAGGAAATGTGGCACAGACCTGACTCAGAATGTGGCATTTGTGTATTGGCTGTGTAACATGTGCTCCGTGCATTGACAATGTCGTTGTACAGTGCTCACTCTTCGGTGTTCCTTCCATTTCACTGCAGGGCTCCGCCTCTCCCTCGACGTATGCCAGACATGGCTGCCCTGCATGAACGGGACTGTATACGCCGCTACAGATTCAGCCAACGGTTGATTGATGAGTTGACTGGCCGGCTGGAAGCACAACTCCTCCCGCGCCACAGGTATCCCAGTGCACTGACACCCAAGTTGAAGGTGATGGCAGCCCTACATTTCCTTGCCACGGGTACGTTCCAACATACCATTGCTGACGTCGGGGGCATGTCCCAGACGATGTTCAGCCGTGTTCTGCATGATTTCTTAGAGGCCATGTTGGTTCACCTGGATGAGTACATTAAATTCCCAATTCATGAGCAGTTGACAGATGTCAAGTGTGAGTTCTATGCCCTGGGAGGGATGCCCCATGTCATTGGGTCCATAGATGGGACACATGTTGCGTTGGTACCACCACAGGCACAGGAGGTGGTGTATAGGAATCGCAAACATTATCACTCCATTAATGCCCTTGTGGTGTGTCTGTCCAACATGGTGATTTCACATGTCTGTGTTCGCTTTCCAGGATCAGCACACGATGCCTTCATCATGAGGCGTAGCAGGCTGCCTGAAATGATGCTGCAGCTGCGGAACGAGCGAGCATGTATTGTTGGTGGGTAGACTCTGGCAGTTCAGTGTTTGGCGTCATCTTCCAATCTCACTGCCTGTGCTGACACACTTCTGTCCATGATGTTTCCTTGTAGGGGACGCTGGCTATCCCAACATGCCATGGCTGATGACGCCTGTCCGCAACCCCAGCACGGCTGCCGAGCACCGCTACAACAACGCCCATGGGCGGACCAGGAGAGTCATTGAGAGGACGTTTGGACTTCTGAAGAGCCGATTCCGGTGCCTCCACAAGACCGGCGGAGCACTCCCATATGCCCCGGTGAAGGTGTGCAAGATCATCATCATCGTCTGCTGCATGCTGCACAACATGGCAGTGGAGGAAGCTGTTCCACTCATACTGGATCAAGATGACCAGGACCATCCACCCGTGGAGGATGAAGGCCTTGGTGACGGGGCAAGTGATGTGGAGGAGGAGGAGGCTGTGGAGGACACGCGGAGTCGGCTCATACGCAACTTCTTTGCTTAGTGGTGAGTTCCAGTGTCTGAGTGTGCACGCATTGGGCCGTGTGTGGCATGTGTTGCAATGTGTGTGTCCATCTGCATGTCTGCCAAGTGAGTCAGTGGTGTGTATTGAAGTGTCACTCGAGTGATGGCGCAATGGAAGGATGTTGTCAGAGAGTCATCATTGTCACCTGTCATGTTGACAACATGATACGTGTTGAGTACATGCTTGCGGATGTGCTCCTTTGGGCTGACTCCTTGTGTGTCTCTCTTCCACAGGTCCATGGGCATGCTGTCTGCTGGTGGCATTGTTGTGCTCCTGCTACTCCTCATGAACACAGCAACATGTGCTGATTCTGCGTCACATGCACGGGCAAGTTTGGAAATCTCCTTAGGGTAAGGGATGCCTCACGGCGTTTTGGGTGTGTAAATTGTTTGTAGTCTGTGTGCACTTCTCCGGTTCATGTGTGGTCAATTTGCATACATGTGGATCCTACATGGGGAACATGACATGGGGCAGGCTTCACCTGGAGCCATGGTCAGACTTGGTGACTGTCATGTGTCAGGGGATTGGGGATTGTGATGAGGCCATCAATGTGTGTAACACTGGCCTCGGAAACATACAGGTTGCACTGGGTTGACATGGTGTGTGATTGCCCCATCAGGGCCTCAATGGTGTATAGCAGCCTCTCCGTGGCAGCAGGGGGTGTTTAGCTGTTATCCGTCACTTGTGTGCCAGTTCAATGGAATACCAGCATCTGTGTTGCAATGGGGGGTGCCAGTGTTGCTCCCACATGTTCATCCACATGACCTGTGTATGTGTTGACAGAGTATCATTGTCATTCCAACACACATGACTAATAAATTTGTCCCTCTGTCTCCAAGGTGCCTCTTCCCTGTCAATGGTGGCCTGTTGCCACTGTGCGTGCGGCATGTCTGGCATAGTTTTCAGAGGTGGTGCATATGTGTCTATGTGTAGAGTGACAAGATGCTAGCGGTTTGTCAGGGAGTGGAAACTGTATTATGCACAAGATGCACAGTTCCATCCACCTCAAGGCAAGAGAGACCATCCCCCAGGGCAACTACAACATCCGTGTCGAATCCTACCCTGCAGTCTACGGACATGTGCCTTACGACTCCCATGATACTTGTCCATATCCGGAGTGCATCTGCACAGCTCTGCTACTGCATCGGGCAACCAGGCCACATCAACGTCCAAACGGGATGGGGGGAATGATTCACAGCCAGCTGCAGGATGACCTTCTCGATCCACGCCCACACTCATGATACAGCCCACAACCCCAACACAACCATGTGGCACTGTGATCCAAAACTGCATTCTGGCATCTCCATGCATCCAACCTTGGCCTAGCCACCATTCTCAACATCCGCCTGACGCAAGCATGCAGGACATGGTAGGGACACATGTCTAGACATACCTGGGAGCGGCAAGCCAGGTCACTCCACATGATCCCTGACCTCTGCGCATGACTGTTGCTCCCCTGAATGTGTCTGTAGCCACAGTTGTGCGGGAACCACTCAGCTGGTTGGGCCCAGCACAGGTGAGTATGGTACTCCATGTCTGTATCAGATGATACATTGGGACCCATGTGTGACCTGGGCAAGACTGCGACCCCACGGTTTGGATGGTTGGAGTTAATTCTGAGATCAGGCATGCTTTGACTTTACGACACACACATGTATTGTAATAATGCAGAATCACGGCATCATCTTGTAAGTGTGATTAATTTATTTGTGGTGGGGTACGGGTTTGTGGGGATGACAAGAGGTGCACAGCGGGAGTGTAGAATCCAAAGTTCACTGGGGGAGTTGGTATCCTTGCCGTAGCAAAATGTCAGAGTCCATGCCACAGTCTTCGTCAACATAGGTCAGACAGTGACCAGCAAGTCCATGTGGCAGAGAATGTCATGTGCTGCTATTGGGCCAGAGGGCCAGGTGCCAGGCCAGGTGACCTGGGAGATGGTGATGTTCTGCTGACTCTCACAGTCTTTTTCGTGGACGACCCACCTTCCTGCGGGGACCCTCGGAAGCAGGCCGTGACGATGTCTGTGACGCTCCGTCGGATGAATCCTCCTCCTCCTGATCCCTCCCTGTGTCTGGTAATGGCCTTCGCCTGGTGCCACAGGGAGGGTTGCCCATGTTGTCGGCAATCCGACGGAGTACACCGTTCATTTGGGTTTGCACCGCCACGAGCTCAGCCTGTCTATCCTCCATCCTTCCTTGGTGTTGCAGTTGACAGGCATGTTGCTGGGCCTGCAGGGTCTTCATCTCCTCGAGGGTCCCCTTGATGTCATTGAGGGTGGACGCAATCTGGTCCATGCCCCTGGTGTCACGCCGGTATGTATCCAGGATGTTGCTGACCTGGGACACTACCGGGTCCTGAGCTCCCTGGTCAGGTTCGCGCCTCCGCCGTCCTCCACTCCCGCCACCCCTGCCCACGTGCACCTGGCCTGCCGTTGTGGGCGCATCGGGTCTCCGGGACCCCTGAGGGATGGCATCTGCGTTGCCGCCTGCCTCCTCCTGGGTGCCCGGAGGACCGTGTCCCTCCTGGGCAGACTGGCTGGGTGGTCGTG
This sequence comes from Triturus cristatus, assembly GCF_964204655.1. Classification (NCBI taxonomy): domain Eukaryota; kingdom Metazoa; phylum Chordata; class Amphibia; order Caudata; family Salamandridae; genus Triturus; species Triturus cristatus. The sequence continues at coordinate 198,550,624 of NC_140586.1, read as the reverse complement.
TGCGGGCAGGGCTCCTGGACGTCTCCTGGGATGTGGCAGGAATGGGGGTGGTGGTTGGCACAGTTGTACCTGACGCAGGTGCTGCAGGTGGTTGGACACCAGAGGGGCCAGGTTGGTCTGGGTCATCCACGGAGTGGTGAGAGTCGTCGCTGGCGGTGGGGTCCTCATCCCGCGGAGCCTGGTCCTGTGAGACTTCCCCCCCAGTGTTGGGGGGTGATCGTCGACGTTGACCTGTGTGTGAGAGAGACAATGTTAACAGTGTTACATGTGGCATCCATGTTTCATGCATTTCTGATTTGGCACTCTTCCTCTGGGTAGTTGGATCTGTCTTGCATTCCTCTCACAGTGCACTTGTGCATGGGTATGTCCCTTGGCCACAGCTGTCAGGGCTTTACGCATGTGTGACACAATCTTAGTTGATGCATCTATTTGGGTACACAGTCAGCAGTGTGGTGTGCGGGCGTAGCGAGCCATGCAGAGGCGCCTTACGTGTTGCACTGTACGTGGCCAAATGGTGTTTTGCCAAGGCAATTTGATGTTGCAGGTAGGTGACTGAAGCATTTGTGACAGGGTTCTTACCGACACAGTGGGTGGGTATACTGGGTGTGTGGTTAGGTCTGTGCCTGCAGCACGGATGGACTCGTGCACAGATTGACACATGGACCGGTCTTCATCTACGGTAGGGGGGGTTGAGGCACTGCCAGACCTTGTGTGCATGCACACAGTCCACCGGCTGACGAGTGGACATGGCCACACCACCCAAGGGTGATTTAGTCTCCCTGTGTCTCCCTTCCTCCCTCCCTCTGTCACCCTCCTCCCTCTGTCGGTCTCCCTCTGTCACCCTACTCCCTCCCTCTGTCTGTCTCCCTGTGTCCCCCTCTGTCTCCTTCCCTCTCATTCCCCCTCTCCCTCCCTCTATTTGTCACCCTCTGTCACCTCAGGCCAGCTTCCTGGGCACACACAGTTAGCCGGTCTTTGAATGGCCATTGGCTTGTTCATGTGAGTTAGTTCCTGTTCTGCGGGCACCCATTGGGCAGTGTGTCTGAGTGTAGGCTGCTGCTGTGGCGGTGTGTGCTGAGACTCTATCAGAGCGATGCATCTTCATTGTCTGCTGTTATGTGCAAATTGTGCCTTCAGACCCATGTCATCCTGCATGGCAGCCACCATTTGCAGGCAAGACAGTACTGTGTGGGTACACACAGTTTGTATGGCTGTGCCCTGGGCCATATGGGCTGAGGGCATTGTTGTGTGCTTGTGAGTTGCTCAATGTTAGTTTTGATGCCCCCACTCCCAGCATCGGCCACATCCTGTGTTGTGTTGGTGTTTTGTGTGGCCTGTGACTTGGCATGGCCCTGATTGATGCATGGGGCATGGAGGCGCTAGTGGCATGTGTGTGTTTGTGGAGTGTGGTTGTGTCCGGTGGTGGCTTGGGGGGGGTGGCATGCATGATTGATTGTGTATGGCATCCCCCCCATGTGAAGTGAGTTGTTTGTGTACTCACCAGGGTCTGGGAGTCCTGGTAGTCCGTGTAGTCCCTCCACCGCCAGCGTGGACATCACCTTCTCCTCCCAGGGATGGTATTGTACCGGTCTGGGGGGCGGCCCTCCTCCAGTGATGTTCCCCTGGTTGTGATTGTCAGTCATCTTCCTCTTGACCGTCCTCCGCAGATCGTACCACCTGGATTGGCACTCGTGCCTGGTCCTTCTGGTGGTCCCAACAGCATTCATAGAATCGACAATCCTCTGCCACATGGCCGTTTTTTCGGATATGCTGGTCTGTCTGACCAATGTTCCAAAGAGCTGTGGCTCGACTCTGAGGATTTCGTCGACAAGGATCTCCAGCTCCTCCTTTCTGAACTTTGGATTCTTGGTGGTGGACATGGCGTGGGGTGTGGGTGTGGATGGTTGTGGGGGTGTGGGTGTGGATGGTTGTGGGTGTGTGGGTGTGGTAGTGGAGGTGTGTGTGTGAATGTGATGAGGGGGTGTTTGTGTAGGTGGTTGTGTGAAGGTATGCAAGTGTGAGGTTCAAGTATGGTGGTGTGGGTCGTCTGTGGGCTCTGGCAGCAGTGGGTCTGTTGCAAAGGCTCATGGTTTGTGTGTGTGGTCCATTTTTATTGGTCCATCTGTGGGTGTGGCTTTTTTTGAAATTTGTGTGGGTGTGTTATGAGGAGTGATTGAGTTTTGGGCCTCTGTTTGGCAGTTTGGCAGTTGCAGGTCAGTGTATGTGATGTTTGTGGGGTTGTTGGGCATGTTTGGTGGTGTGGGGAAACTCTAATTGACTCTCCTTGTGTAAATATGGTTTGTCCTGGTTCAGTACGTGTGTTTTTGGCGTCAGTACGGTCCGTACATGCACTGGTGGGGGTACGGTCCGTACATTCCCTGGTGGGGTGTGGGTACAGCCGTACTTCCACGGGTGGTGGTTCGTTGCGTACATACACGGCTGGGGGTTAGGTGCGTACATACACGGCTGGGGGTTAGGTGCGTACATACACGGGTGGGGGTTCGGTGCGTACATACACGGGTGGGGGTTCGGTGCGTACATACACGGCTGGGGGGGGTTCGGGGCGTACATACACGGCTGGGGGGGGTTCGGGGCGTACATACACGGGTGGGGGTTCGGTGCGTACATACACGGCTGGGGGGGGTTAGGTGCGTACATACACAGGTGGGGGTTGGGTGCGTACATACACTGCTGGGGTGGGGGTTCGGTGCGTACATACACGGGTGGGGGTTCGGTGCGTACATACACGGCTGGGGGGGTTCGGGGCGTACATACACGGCTGGGGGGGGTTCGGTGCATACATACACGGGTGGTGGTTCGGTGCGTACATACACTGCTGGGGTGGGGGTTCGGTGCGTACATACACGGGTGGGGGTTCGGTGCGTACATACACGGGTGGGGGGTTAGGTGCGTACATACACGGGTGGTGGTTGGGTGCGTACATACACGGGTGGGGTGGGGGTTCGGTGCGTACATACACGGGTGGTGGTTCGGTGCGTACATACACTGCTGGGGTGGGGGTTCGGTGCGTACATACACGGGTGGGGGTTAGGTGCGTACATACACGGGTGGGGGTTCGGGGCGTACCTACACGGGTGGTGGTTCGGTGCGTACATACACTGCTGGGGTGGGGGTTCGGTGCGTACATACACGGGTGGGGGTTCGGTGCGTACATACATGGGTGGGGGGGTTAGGTGCGTACATACCCGGGTGGTGGTTGGGTGCGTACATACACGGGTGGGGTGGGGGTTCGGTGCGTACATACACGGGTGGTGGTTCGGTGCGTACATACACTGCTGGGGTGGGGGTTCGGTGCGTACATACATGGGTGGGGGTTAGGTGCGTACATACACGGGTGGGGGTTCGGGGCGTACATACACGGGTGGTGGTTCGGTGCGTACATACACTGCTGGGGTGGGGGTTCGGTGCGTACATACACGGGTGGGGGTTCGGTGCGTACATACACGGCTGGGGGGGTTCGGGGCGTACATACACGGCTGGGGAGGGTTCGGTGCGTACATACACGGGTGGTGGTTCGGTGCGTACATACACTGCTGGGGTGGGGGTTCGGTGCGTACATACACGGGTGGGGGTTCGGTGCGTACATACACGGGTGGGGGTTCGGTGCGTACATACACGGGTGGGGGTTCGGGGCGTACATACACTGCTGGGGTGGGGGTTCGGGGCGTACATACACTGCTGGGGTGGGGGTACGGGCCGTACTTCCACGGGTGTGGGTACGGTCCGTACATACACGGGTGGGGGTTCGGGGCGTACATACACAGGTGGGGGTTCGGGGCGTACATGCACTCCTGGGGTGGGGGTTCGGTGCGTACATACGCGGGCGGGGGGGTGGTGGGGTGTTCGGCGCGTATGCGGGCACATGTCTCCATGGTTGCTATGGGAGTTCGGTTCGGACGGTGTTTTTTGCGTACGGTTGTGAAATGGGGAGGACGGGAGGGATCGTACTTGCGCTGTCGGACTTTATTTTTCCGCACGGTGGGTTTTTCGACCGGGGACGTGTCGGTGACTTTTCCCGACCCGAGGACGTGTGGGGAAATCTTCCCAATGCGATTCGTATGGACTTTTTTCCGTTCAAATCGTACTTGGCAGTTTGTACGCTACTTTGACGATTCGGACGGAAAAAAATCCGGATACGAGTCGGACAGGGAATTTTTTTACCGGATCGGAATTGGCACCTAAGTGGACAAATTGAAAAAGTGGACATGTCCAAATGTGAAGAGATCTATGAACATTACAGTGTACATCCACTTCATTCCAAAGAGGTGATGGGGAATACGATTGAGTTGTTACAAATGAAAAAAAAACAGGCAGTCCCATGAGTGTATGGGAAGAGAGCTTGGAAGCTCGTTGTTTCCCGCAGTTGTTTCCAACAGGAAAAGGTGGACGATATGATGAACGTCCTGTGCAGATTCCTGCATCTGAATATCGGACAACAAGATTATATGCAGAAGATCCAAGATTTCGACAATGTATCCCTTATATGTTTCATCTTCTGTTTGAAAGTGACTTGTCTGGACTTTCATATGCAGTAAATCACATTTTAAAAACTGGAATGCATCTTCAAAATGTAACTGCAAAGGATTTTATGGATAAAGTGCATCAGAGAGATGATCATTTAGAATCTCAGTTGATTAATCTGATGGCATGTCAGCGTGGGACTAATGAATATTGGTACCGTCGACATGGAGAACTGAAATTTATGCTACGGAACTTGGGAACTCCTACATGGTTCGTTACACTAAGCTGTGCTGAGTATGCTTGGGATGATTTACTTGAATTTCTTCGAGAGGCAAATTCCAATATAAAAAATATTGAATACAAGACACCTGGAGAATTGTGCTCTTTGGATCCTGTCAATGTATGCAGATATTTCAATCATAGATTTGAAGCTATGATGACTTTCATCTGCAATAAAAAGAATCCTCCTCTTGGAGAAGTTGTGGATTTCTTTTGGAGAAAGGAGTATCAACAAGAGGTGCTCCTCACATACATATGTTGTTTTGGGTCAAGGACGCCCCCAAATTTGGAACAGATTCAGATGAAACTGTTTTGTCTTTCATTGAAGATTATGCTACATGTGCTCTTCCAAATAGCAGAGAAGAGAAAAAATTAAAACAATAAGTCTTACGATTTCAAAGTCACAGGTGTGGAAAATATTGTCGACGAAAGTACAAGTCAAAGGATAAGTTCTATACCAAATGTCGTTTTGGATTTCCACGTTCTGTATTATCCAAAGGAAGAGTGAACAGTTTTATGTCAGCTGTACGACATACCATCATAAGAAAGTCTCCGAAAAACACCTACAACTTAAGAAGAAGCGAAGAATCAAAATACATAAATGACTACAATTCAGTTATTTTATCCATGTGGAACGCTAACATGGATATTCAGTATGTTGCGGACAATTCCATTGCTGTTGCTCGATATGTAACGTCTTATATTACTAAATCAGAAAAGACTGAATTGAAAGAAATGTGGGAAGCGATTTCTCACGAGTAGACTCTAAGTAAGAAATTATACAGTTTCAGTTTGAAGATGTTATCGCATCGTGAAATTGGAGCATATGAATGTTCAGATCGGTTATCATCTGCAAGTCTATATTCCAAAAGTAGAAGAATCATTTGGGTGAGTCTAGGTCTTGCAGGAATGCAAAATCGGGAACTGAAATCTGTTCAAGAAATTGAATATTTAGCAGAAAATGACCCTGAATGTACAGATATTTTGAAAACCAATATGTTGGACACATACTATCCAAATAGAAGTCATCATCTTGAGAACATGTGTCTCTATGAAGTGCTGCAAAACTACACTTTTAAACGGAATATTACAGAGAACATCAACGATGGAAAATATGGAGTGATTGGTTCTGAAGGATGTCTGGTGAAACAAAGGAAAGGAAATTTAATTAATCACAGAAAACTGAGTTGCGACACTGCTGACAAAAGGGAATTTTACTATTTAGCCCTTTTGCAAATGTTCAAACCATGACGTTCTGAACTGGAATTACTTGGAGATTTTCCCAGCTATGAAGATTCATTTAATGCTTGTAAAGATAGCATTCAATGCAGTGCTTTCGCAAATTATGTCAAAATGTTGAATGATGAAATTGATCAAGAAGCTATAATTGCAGCTGAGATTGCTTGAGACAGTTCTCAAGACAGTCAAAGTTCTGCTGCACTGAGTCAAGATCCACTAGGACAACCAATTGTTGAAAATGAAGCAGCGATTGCAATGAATGAGGTGGAAACAGCAATGTATCAAGCACAATTAGATGCAATACAGATAGGAAACTTGGAAGAGCAACTAAATGTTGAACAGAAACAAATATATCAGCAAGTGAAAGAGCAGATTGACCATGGATTACTTCTTGAAAAGAGAGTGTGCTCATGTACATCATTTCAACCTATCCGAATGTATGTGAGTGGTCAAGCTGGAACAGGAAAAAGTTTCTTAATTAAAGTAATTACAAGTTATCTGCAAAAAACAACTGAGTCGCATTTGTCTTGTGTTGTCACTGCTCCAACTGGGTTGGCAGCACATAACATTAAAGGAATTACTTTACATCGTTTACTAATGCTGCCAGTAGAGCATGAGAACAAATTGGAATACCACAAGCTATCTGGAGAAGCTTGTTGTGAAGTTTCAAGAGTCCTGAAGAAAATGAAACTTCTCATTATTGATGAGGTCAGCATGGTTTCAAACTTGATGCTTGCATTTGTGCATTTAAGGATGCAGCAAATTCTTAAAACAGAGTATGACGTGTTATTTGGAGGAAAACACGTCATAGTTTTTGGAGATCTACTGCAACTGACACCGGTAAAAGGACAACCGGTATTTAAAACACTTGCCCATGAAGATACCAGAAAGTCTCTTGGCAGTGTTGGTAATGTGAACATTTGGAGTAATTTTGAATACAAAGAACTGACAACAAATATGCGACAGGCAAATGATGCTGAATATGGAAGTATTCTTCAAGATATAAGAATTGGAATTCTTTCAAAACAAGGTAAAGAAGCTTTGAAGAGTCGATTACTTTGCAATGTCTTTCCAAATGAAAATGCAGTTCCTGCAAAAGTGTACTTGGAAATTGCTAAAAATAAGTGAGTGATTTGCTTAATGCCAACACTGCGTGAGTGTTCAATATTCAACGAAGAATTATTAAAATTGGAAAATGAAGAAATTGTAAAAATGGAAGCCATCGATAAAATACTGGATGAAGGAATCACTATTATTTTGACGGGTAAGTTGAGATCAAAACTGGATTGTTTAGATAAAAAAAATATCTAAAACTGCTGGTTTGGAAAAGACACTGTATGCGTGTGTAAACTGTCGGGTAATTTTAAGGCGTAATTTGGATGTAGAGAAAGGTTTAGTTAATGGTGCAATGGACAAAGTGGTGGATTTTGTGAATTATCAGAAAAAAGAAGGAATTGAATTTTTTTAAATTAAATTTGATCAGATTGATGAAGTTAAAGAAATTGGTCTTTGTTCAGTTCGTTTTTTGCTTGTTAAAGATTTATATGTCCGTAGGAAACAATTTCCATTTTCTCTGGCATATGCAGTGACTATTCATAAATCGCAAGGATTAAGTGTAGACAGTGCATTGGTGAACATTGGATCTACCGTATTTAAAGAGGGTATGGCATATGTTGCTTTGTCGCGAGTCAGAACATTATCTGGTTTGTTTTTGATTGATTTTGATGAGACAAAGGTTACTGCAGATGCAAACTGTGTAAAAGAGTAGAATAGGTTAAAAAGGGTGTATGCTCCAAATTTAGGTCAATATCCTGTATTTGAAAAGCGTGTGGTCGGTCGAAAAAGAAGGTTAGAGAATATCTGTTCTGAAGGTGTCAAGAAAAGAAAAGAACAAGATAATGTTGTGATTGCAGGTAAAAAGAAATTTGACACTGTTGGAGAGATTGTTGGTTATCAGTTTGAAAATAGTTCTGGTGTCAACTGCTATGCTAATGTAGTGGTCAATGTTGTTTTTTATCTTGAAGGTTTGCAAGAACAAATTATGGAGAATTGGCAAAAAAGATTTTGTTCTCTGTTGCATTCTGTTTATGAAAAATTGACAACAGATAGAAGTAAAATACAATCTGTTTCAGATGTTCGTAGTCTTTTGGATGTGTGCTCTGGTTCTACACAATTTACACAAAATATCCAACAAGATGCTCAGGAATTTTTAATGTATATGCTTACCATTTTTGAAAATGAAGGTGTAGAAATAGAAAATATTTTTGGCCTTTCTTACAAATGGGAACATTATTGTGAAAATTGCATGTATACATGTAGCACCAATGTAGACACTGAGAGATTTCTGTATTTAACATTACCAGAAAGGTGCAATTCAAAACATGGAGTGTAGCCAATGTAAATCAGAAATGTTATCCACATTATTCTTAACAAAATATGGGAAATACATAATTTTAATGATGCAACGTTGTACAGCTGACGGAAGTAAATTGGATTCTTTAATAAAACAATTTGTAGCAGCACAACTATCAATATCAGGAAGGACTTTTGTAGCAATTGCAATAATTTTCCATGATGGACCTTCCACCACACCTGGACATTACACTGCCTATCTAAAATAAAATGTGACAAAGGCTGGACACTTTGTAATGATGCCCAGTTGGTTTTCAAACAACGTTTGCCTAGTGAATTACCAAATTCCTACCTAATATTTTTAAAGCCAAAGTTTTAGGAAGATAATTCACTCTCTGAGGAATTTATTATTATAATTTAATAGGACTACCATTGGACGATGTACATAAAGAAGAAGTGCAAAAATACCATTTGACCTCAAGGAAAGGTATATTTTTGAATTATGGACTTTTTGGTGGTCATTTATTCGGTGATTATTTTAATGCGGCAACATTTACAGTTTTTATAAGTTAAAGTTATAAAATTTTGTAATCTGTAAGCATTTCATATATGTATGATTTGTATTTTCTGGTATTTTACTGAGAACAGTATGTTGTTTTTTTTTTAACAATCTTTCTGATTGTTTTTTTTTTGCCCGCTGTTAAGTGATGAGTACGATTGAAATCACTATTTCTAGTGAAATTCAATATATTCTGAGAACAGCAAAAAAGGCAAACAAATTACTTTGTGGAAATTATGTTGTGTTGTAAAAAATGTATTATTACATGTTATAATTTTTTTTTCTTTTCTTTCACAGATCCACATTTTAAAATAAGCAATTTTTAAGAATTTAGATTTGAATGAAAATGTGAAAAAAATGTGTACCATTTTTTATTCCTATTACTGTGAAGGTAAGTTTAACTAAGTCTCAATATGCAGAATGAGGAGGTCTGCAAGAAGCTACAAAGTGGAAACATGTTTCTAAAAACACTCTGTTTATACGTATGTAGTTTTGAAATCTGACCATAATCAGATATCATGTGACCTGCAAAAAAAGAGATTTGAGGGTTTCATAATATTTCCCATTTTAGCTATTGAAGGACCGCAATCATTTCAATCATTCTTCTTTGAACATCTTTGCAGACAAAACTCTGTGCTTACCTTCTATCATTCGCAAGGAATTTTAAAAACGGATATATGTCAATTTTTGTAACATAGTTATTGTGCAAGATACTCTTTCATATTTACAAAGAGAGGAAAAGGCACTCTGTGCACTTTTTATACTCCATGTAAGTACAACCTCATCATGCAGACCACTTTGCGTTGATAGGGTGTTCTATAAGTGTTGTTGTACATGATTGCACTGAATACTCATACAACAAGACACATGTCTAGATTTATCAGAAATCATAAATCTCGATATGTGTGTGAATGCTGCACCATTCTAAAATTGGTGTAGGAAAGCACAACAAGGAGAATTGTTTTAATTTCTCCACATTTTTATATCTTCAATGCATGCTGAAATGTTCAGCATACATTGAAGGAGAAAAATGCATTTTCTCATTGTTTTTGTGCAGGAAGGTGTGTCTTCCTGTAGAAAAACAAACAGCACATGACACAGATATCCTTGCACTATGGTGCAAGGGTGCCTGTGTTACCACATGGCTGCAGTTTAAGCAGCCGTGCAGAGAGAAGCATAGATTTGCAACATATTTATGTACATATGTTGCATCCCTGTGCTTCGGAAGTACTACAGCACACTGCAGTTAAAGAGGTTACTGTGTGATGCTGCAGTACTTCCTCATACTTCTGCACTTATACATTCACCATACGCTACTAATGCATTCATTCAGTCAGTTACGTACTACACATACATTCATCTAAACTAACACTAACAAAGAAATTTAGCTCTTTTTTTAAACCAGGAAAGTTTGTTCTTAAAAGAACTTTTTTTTTCTTCTTTCTTCTTTTATAATTTTTTTTGGGGTTTTCTGAACAATTTTCAATTTTTGGGGGTTTTTCTGCAAAAAAAAACAAAAAACAAAACAGGAGGAACCAAACAATGAACTTCAGGGAACAATAAAAAAAAAAAAAAACTAGCAAATGTGACTTTCTTGCTGGCGGCAGATCAGATCGATCGACTGCTCACCATAGCACAAAGTCTTATTGCACTTAGTGCAGAGCACTTTTAAAAATTGAAATTGAGGACGGATGTCCAAGGTTTGGGCTGATGGATGCACTCTTGATGTGCTCGGCTGCGATGAGGTGGATGGCGCAGGAGAAGGTGTGTTTCTCATCCGTCGGCACTCTTCTTGTGCAAGATTGTTCAGATGAAGGGTCCTCATGTGCTTCATCATAATTGCCGTGCAGCAGGAGTATTTCTTGTTAGGATCCCCTTGCGACAGGACTCTTTTGCAAATCTTGCACGTGACCAAGGTGGCATTGGTCTTATTTTGCCCCTCGGGAAAAGTAAAAAATCTCCACACCACTGAAGAAAAACGTTTTTTGGGTGGTGCCTCCGGCAAAAATTCATCCTCAGAAGTATGAGGTGATGTAGGTGATGCCTGCTGCCCTGAAGCCATTTTTGGTTGAAAAAAGTTAGAGCTAAGTGTAAACTTAGTCTAAAAAATCTTCTTCTCTCCAAAGAGATGGTGCTCTAAAGAAGGTCAAAGAAGAATGATTGAAATGGGTGGGGTCTTTCAATAGTTAGAAGAGGAAGTGTAATGAACCAATCAAATCTCTTTTTTTGCAGGTCACATGGGATCCGCGCACCCTGCACTTACGCAGCACGCATCCAGCGCGCATCCGCGAAATTGAATTAAAAAAAATTATAGGATTAGATGTAAAAATATTTTAGTTTTAAGACTAGTTTAGAGTTTGTCTTCAATTAATATTCACATGAAATACATACATATGTTTTTTTAAATGTTAAATACTTCTCGGGATCCGTGCACCTATCGCGTCATAGACGCAGATGACGCATCGCGGAAGCGCGTAAACGTCGCGTTACGTACATCGAACGTGTTGCGTATAGGCTGGGAGTCGCGTACCGGTCGCATTGCGATCGTGCACTAAACACGTACCCGACGCATACCATGCGCAGATGCTATCGCGTAGGGATCGAGAACGGTGCGCATAGGGTGCGCGGATCCAAAAACATTGAAAAAAATATATAAAATACAGTTTTGAACATATAGTTAAAAAAAATATTTTGAAAAATATAAAAAAAAAAAATTGAAAAACCCATTAAGTTCAAATAATATTTTTAAATTTTTAAAAGGATTAATTGAAAAAATAAGTTTAAAAAATGGTGATAAAAAAGTATTTTAAAAAAAAGATAATTAATGAAATTGACACACTGAATTTGAAAAATATAGAAATCCAATCAAAATCATTAAACATGATATCTTCAGAGATAAGTTATAGATAGGAATTAGCATTTAAAAAACCTTTGAAATTCATTGAAAAAACCATAGGTTTCATGCACGTTATAGTTAGGAATTGGCATTTAAAAAACCTTTGAAATTCACTGAAAAAACCAAAGGTTTCAGGGACGTTATAGTTAGGAATTGGCATTTAAAAAACCTTAGAAATTCACTGAAAAAACCATAGCTTTCAGGGGCGTTAAAGTTAGCTGGACATTTCCCTCGTACAAAACCCTAGAAATTCCCCTGTTATAGTTAGTTCAGCTAACTATAACGCGCACACCCGCAATGCACTGCTGATGACGTCACATATTACATCACTCATGACTTGGTCAGTGACATCACTGATGACATCACTGATGACATCTCAAATGACATCACTGATGACGTCATCCATGTGATAAATTAGTGCATCTTCTCACACCCTAATATAACCTTTGATACACCGACTCAAATTTTCAGACGGCCATCTTGAAAACCATAGATACTACAATACCAATAACTACATACCCACTCATTGATTCTTAGGTCTACATACACCTCCACTCACTCACCTGTACAGTCACTCATACTTACAGTCACTCCGTACAAGACTATCATATGCATTTATACACCTATATAGACACTCACACACCGCCAATCATCCATTGAGGTACTGGCACACCTAGTCAGTTGTGCAAATAATTAAACACAGTCCAATTTACTCACCTATACAGTTAAACACACTCAAGTTCACTTACTCATAAAAATACTAACAAATTCTGACACTCTTATACAATTACTAATACAAGCACACACTCATCCATACAGGCACTCCCTCAATCACACACTCTCACATATATATAGTTATATACTCTTACACACATATACACTGCGTTTCACATATGTAGTTACTGACACATGTACAACTGAGATATACATTCAATCACTAACACACTCATACATACACTCACCCAACCATACAGTCCATCACAGTTGCACTCTTAAAACCATGCACCATAGAATCACCCACTCACACATCTATGCACAGAGTCACACACACCCTACCCACACAAACACTCAGGCACCCATACATATACTCAGACAACCAATCAATAACCCATATAGACACTCATATAGCTATTCACAAAACCATGCAGCCACTTATACACCAATACACAGACACATACAGACATTCACACAGTTTAGTCACTAGTCTGCAGTAAGATACATTTAATGACTCACTTATAGAGTCAGTTACGCACCTAGAAAATCACCCATTCACACACTTATACACCCACTCATTCTTCCATAGGCCTTTCACTATAAATATATAAAACATATTTAAACTTTTAAGAAAAACACACATTCACTGGATGATGTCATCAGTGATGTCATCAGTGATGTCATTTGAGATGTCATCAGTGATGTCATCAGTGATGTCACTGACCATGTCATGAGTGATGTAATATGTGACGTCATCAGCAGTGGTTTTTTCAGTGAATATATATATATATATATATATATATATATATATATATATATATACACTAGCACTTTACAGGTACCGAGTTGAATCCTACTGTTCAAATATGTCATCTTGTTTCTTTCCTCTTGGTTCCTGGATGTATAGGTTACCAGAATGGATGATAAATGAACTATTTTATTGAAAATCCCGTTGATTATAAAATAGGAACGATGGACAAATCAATCATGACAAGGGACCTAAAGTTATATGACTAAATTATGATGTGTCTAATTATGTTTCAAATAATTGTGTAATGCTGTAGGCGAAAGATACATTATTGATAGATTGTTATTGACTACAATGTTATCCTTTTGAAATCTTCTCTCTAATTTTTTGTGGATGTTTTGATTTGAATATAAATATGTAAATACATGAAATATTTGTAAATCATTTTTAAAACTAATCCATTTTTTGATTTTATTTAAATGAAACAAATTTGAATATAAGAAAGATTTCTGGCACTATGTCATGATAACGTTGTATTGATGAAACCAACCGCTATGGCAATAATAGTCTGTTGTCTATATCTGTTAAGGAGCGAATCATGTGACTCTGTAATTCTGTTTAAAATGGAAACGTTTGGTCCACATTAGATTGTGTGAGCAAGGGATACGTCCCGAAACGCGTTACGAGAGAAAATAAAACCCAAGCCGGACGGCTGAAAGTATCCTGAGTGTCGGTGTCTGATTTTGGAGAAGGTCGGATTTGGTGTCAATATATATACATATATACACACACACACACACACACACACAATGTATATATGTATATTATTCTCTCCCAAACTCTGAATATCCAAAACCTTTAAGATATTCAAAATTTCTCTAAACTTTTTACTTTAATCTTATTCTGATTTCATTTATCCTTCTGGCTATACAAATACATCATTTTTCAACTGAAAGTGGATCTTTAACAGAAATTAAGAAAGCAAGAAACATATATATGAAAAATTGAAAGATTATAATGTTTGTTGTTAAAACGTAAAGAAAAGTAGCCATCTAGTCATTATTGTGTCACTGGTTGAGGAGAGAGGGAATTTGTCCCTTTAAAAACACTCTCTAAACATGTGAAACTCTATGACCCTGTTCAAGGCTATGGCTGAAACTCGTTGGTCTTGTGTGTGTCTGCACCCGTTGGTTATATTTATTCAATAAACTAGGGATTTAATGAATCCCCGGCTGTGTTGCTGTGTCCTTACCTCAATGTGAAGAGATTCTACAAAAACTGAGGTTGAAACAGAGATAAATTACTTATATTTATATATATACCCAAAAGAAGGCCTCTGGCGGAAATACGTAGGTCTGTTTTCTCATATGCGTGTGCACTTTGCTGATTAGAAAATGCGATGAAAATAGAATAAAAATGACAAAAAGAAGCTACGAACTCTGGAGTGCTCTCTGACTGTGTGGTGTGGTCTTCCTGTGCCCTTCAGTACGATGGAGGTGATTGTGAAGGGAAAGAGCAGGATACGAGTATCATATATAAGACTAGGGGGCAATCGTGAGGCATCACTGTGTAAATTGGAAACCAGATATATTATAGATCTGGATACAAAAATTCCAAATGGGCTTAATGCCAGTGAGGATTTATTTACATTCCTGTAGAGACGCAACAGTCAATCCTTACATTACCCATGCCCAATTTCACTACTGTCTCGAATGCAAAACCAAAAACTTTGTTTAACGAAGGGATTCTACATGCTGATTGGAAAACATTAGAGGATTTTATCTAGGTCTGTTAACAATTACAGTAGTAATCAGTATGATGGAAAATATACAATGGCAGCATGCACATTTGCATAACTGTTATTTAGTATAAGCACAAGTACGGTGTAGGCACTTTAGAGCACTTAGGCACTTCAGGCGGACAATTCAACCTTTCCCGGAACACTGCCCACATGTTGCGAGTGTTTGGCTCAATTGTTAGAAATAACATAGGATTAAAAAATAGGACACTAATAATTTAACATTAATAGACAGAATGATTGTGTTTAATCCATTGTAAGAAGTCAAATAAGGACACAGTATTCATTGGAGCAACAGCCTGGTAACACATGTTTACAATAAATTAACAAATGGTATGTTGGGTATCATCCACTATGCACTTTATCTTGGGAAATTAGCACTGGAAAGTTCATTAGGCGATGTTAACTACAAGAAAGGTTGATGATTTGCCTTCTTATAGAATGTGTTTTAACCTATTTCTCGACAATCAGTAAATTGCTGCACTGAAGTGATTTTATCATTGCGATTTCTGTTCCATACAGCTATTGCCACATTCTTTAGTTTTATATAGAAGATGAAATTGTCAAATACCTTTTATCTTCGTATTTACATGTGTTTTATCTAAGGCTGAAGTGATTTCGAATGTACCCTTGGGCTGTTAAAATAATGAAAAATAATGAAATGTAATGCACAAAAAAATCAATGAATTAATCAATAACTTTTTAGTTATCCTATGGACAGCACATTGAATATGCCAGAAGCATTGTCCGAATTTTCAGTCAGGGTTGAGTACAAAGTATTTTTTCTATATTTATGAAAACAATTTGCCCTACGTCACTTTAAATTGGTGTTTACTTCGCACTTTGTCCTGTGATCCAGGCCTTTCAGGCGCATCATGGCGGATGTGCGGAGAATAAAATAATTTGCACTAGTAACTTGGGTCTGTGTCCCAGCATCTCCTTTTGGGATTCATGCAATGGGTGTTAAAGACAACTTGTCTCAAACTAAAACATCTTCGTAACAATCCAAATGAAAAAAATAAAAATAACTTAGAAATTCAGTGGAGCATGGTTACCATAACCAATAGCAAATTGTATATGACTGTCGCTGCTGTGACCTTCGAGAAGCTTAGACAAGCCTTTCTGGCTCATTCACAGGATATATGAGCTAGGGTGAATTCTCCACTCTTGCCATCTAAGGATCTGGATCAAGTATTGGCGGATGGGTCTTGTGATTCAGATGAAAATGCCAGTGTGGTCTCTGTTGATTCGAACGACCCTCCGGTATTCAGATCATAAAGAGTCAGGTTACTTGCTTTCTGGGGAGGTGGAGACCCCAAAATGCATGCTAGATGGCACGTTTTTCTAGAACATTTGGTTCATTCTTGCTCTTCCGATTGAACACTGTCAGGGAAAAACAGCAGCTTAGGTGCAAGCAATGATCCTTCGACCCATAAGGAGAGAAGTGCGTGACAGCTTGCATGTGGAATTCCCTCACCTGTCTTTGGTAGCACAAATTCTGACCCCCCAACATGGCCACCTCCTTAACTAAGTTCTCAGAAAACCCCCAAAAAGTTATTGACCAGGCTTAAAGAGGTTGCCAGAATAAACTGTGGAACCTATTTAGCCTGTTGACAAACATTTTAGACCTGACCTTGATGGCAGTAGATACCCACATTTTAGCCATCTGGGGTCAGAGGGCGATTTGTGTGTTAGAGAACGCAAACTGAGGCATTTCAGTGAAGAGGCATCATTCAAAGGTCATCTACTTGGACACCAAACTTGGCGATTTGAGGCCTGATGTACAAAGGTTTTCTGAGGTTTCAAACAGCCCAATTCACAGAATCGGGCCATTTGCGACTGCAAAGAAGCTTATTCATTTGTACATAAGGCAAAATGTGAATCAGTAACTTGTTATCAAATCATAATTTGCATCAGCTATTCGGTATTTGAAAGGGTGTTTTTAGGATGTCCCTTCCAAAAACCAATTCCAGTAGTATATATTAATGTTTTGAAGGCAAATTCCAGGGGGAAAATATTAATACTTTACAACCAATTGAAAAGTGGTGGTAACCCATGCACAAACGGAAAGGGGTCCCCAAGTGACCCCTTCCCCATTGAGAATTTAAAAGAATGAAAGTTACAATTTTCAATTTTCTTTTTTAAATGCACCCTGTTTTCCATTAAGGAAAACGGTTGTATTTAAAAAATATATATATATTGTTTTATTTAAAAAGCAATCACAGACATGGTGATCTGCTGGCTTCAGCAAGCCACCAACCCTGTGATGGCTATAATTCCTAATGCGTCACAAATTGTGACCTACTTCATTGACATTCAACAGGTATGTCAATTTGTGATGCACTAAGAATCACTAAATGATAAATAAAGCTTTTATATATGTAGACTAGTGATTAACAAATAGTGATTCGGAAAAAATCGCTACTTGTAAATCGCTGCCCTAAAGATAGGTACATCTAGCCCATAGCTTCTTCCGTAGATTTGCATTAACATTTCTCTATATTTGATAAAGTGCCATTGTGCCTGAAGGAAATCTCAAACAAGGCTATTTTGGTCAGATAAAGTAGGGGACGTTCGTCTAGCCAGGTTTTCTTTCAAAGTCCTTTCCTCAACGACAACAGGCAAGACGATGTAGGGGCAAGGACCAAAGCCACTTCACCACATCCTTCCCATCTAGACCCGTAGGCACAGGCTGGCTCAAGGAACAGAGTGGGGAAGCTCAAGGTTTCTACAGGTGGGGCCTAGAGAGCCCAGCAGTAAAATGGCTCAATACTAGCGAGGTGTGCCATCCTGGCTAAGACTCCATCTAATATCAGTACACGGAGGCCTCATCGCATAACTAGTAAGAGCCACACACCAAACTCAGTATGCAGAAATTAATTTGAGCTGAAACAGGGACATACCTACAAGCAGTGAGTCATTGGGCCATGTCACCTAAACAAGCCACGGGACTCCTTTCATTCCTGTGGGCAGGACACTGGTTCGCAATTAAACCCGAGAGCGGACTGTGGCATTGTGTTGCTTACGGGAATGTGGACATGGGAATGGGCTCCAACCGCCTGACAGGTGTGTGCGGGTGATCCAGCGCGATACCCAATAATTGATCAGGGATCAATACTCAATACCATCACAGAACAATGACCCAAACACACTCACCCAAATCCCTTATGCGCTGGGGTCAATTTATAATGACTTGTAATTTCAGTTCCTTTATCGAATCAATAATTGACATTTTCTAATCAAAGTTCTAACTTATACATCAACTTTCCTTCTCCTTGGTCGATGGACCAATTAGTTGAAGAGTTGATGGTAAGGTATTACTTTCTAATCAACTAATCAGACAGCTAAATAATCACAGACTCTCGGTGAGGTTAATAAAGTGTTATCTCAAATTTTTGTGGGTAAATAATTGCTCAATACATACGGAACAAATACAAACAGTAGAAATCATCAAATGGAGGAAAGACATCAATAAATGCAATAAGAGTAAAACTTCAATATTCAATATACGGTAGGCACATGAAGGAGTGGATAGATTAAAAGACAATAGTTTCATCACAATATAATGCAAGAAACAATATTTATGACGGAGTGGCTAGGTGGAGAGACAAAAGTTTCAGAGACAAGATACTTTTGCAAGTAATTTTGTAAGAACAAGTCAGGAAAATACAAACCCAAAGCATCTGTGGAAAACCACTCCCCAGGCCTAGGGAATAGTGGGGGTTCCCCGAAATAGAATCAGGGAACAAAGATTCAAGACTCAAGAAGCAGAATAGTGACAGGCATCATCTAGGCCTCTCTGCAAACCGACAATCAGCAACGCATTCACCCTTCTTCTCTTCCTCCCGCAAGTCTAAACCACACCCCTAAAGGCACCCCAATTATACCCTAAAACCTACATGTCTGTCCCACATTAGTTGCATCAATTCGTGTAATTCAGCAGCTGATTGGTAGTCTCAGGAGGTGACTTTGTCACACCATTGTGACTTAATTTAAATGTATGTCATCGTTTTACATCCTTTCCCACAGTCCACTCTTGACTCTTTCTCACAATTTTATTATAAAATACATTTAAACATTTTGATTCATAACATTTTGCAGTATCCGCAGAAGGAGCTTTCTGTCCCACGGTCGGTCTCGTCTTCTGGCAAGTAGACAATACACTCTGTGGCTAGTGTCCTTCACCCTTTATCCTTTTGTTGCAGCACTCAGCACTTCTGTCTGCTCTGCCATGTCAGTTTCACTCCTCGTTCTGACCACTCCCAACTCAGCCAACTTAGAAAAATGGACGTTTATTCAGTTCACTATGGCAAAAGGAACAGAACATTCATTAATTATAAGGTGATGTATTTTTCACTGTTTACCACCCACCTTTGCACTATTCCCTTTTAGCTTTTCTCTTAGCATAAGCTTGTCTAAAAAGCAGCATTATTTGTTAAATTTAAAGCAACATGCACAAATGTGGCCTAGACATGCATTTTTTCTCGTTCTTTCAAAGTGCAATGTAAGTACGGTTTTAGTTCATTCATGCTGCTGTATGCATGCGCAAAGCAGTTGCCCCCACATGTTTATGTAAGGTGCGCGTTAGTTTTCTATTACTACTTACTGTTAGTACGTATCATGGGGATGTTGCATCCGAGCAGGTTTCATTTTGCGTAATCCTGCTCCATCAATCTCCCCTCTGATGGCTTCCTGGAGCCATCATAAAATACCTACCATACCGAGTGCCATCTTTCTTTTTTCTAAAATTCAGTATTCTTCTCTCTTTTTATGGCACTTTCATCTAAATCTTTCATCATATCATAGTATTCTTTCAGACCTTCTAATTCTATCTCTTCTCTTTTTCTTTTCCTTGCTCTTCGTTGACTCTTTGATTCTGTCATTTTATTTCCTCCACATCTACACTTGAAACATTTATATGCTGTTATTATCACTAAAGTTACTATGGCTACTGAATTAATTGGCATTATTATTTTTCCTAATGATCTACTTGCAAAGTAGAAAACCATTTACTACTGAGGAGAGATCTTACCTAGTTTCTCCCAAAGACATCAACCTCCAGTTGGGTCAAATCTTTATGTAATTCCGTAATATTCTTAATATATCCCTCTATTCCTTGACTCTTGTCAGGGATATTAGTGCAGCAGTGTTGGACTTTCAACATGCCACAGACTCCACCCTCTTTTGCTTATAAAATATCAAGTTTTTTTTACAAAACAAGGGAACCCAATAAGGATTGGTCAGGGACCTTGGGTAATCGTTAGCTTTAGGTACAGTGGTCCCAAGACAAAGCTAATTAAAAAGGTTTGGATAAATATAGACCAGGAATCAGTGCTATATTAATTATTGTCCAGCCGGACAACAGAATAGTTTAATAGTTTAAATACAATAATTCTGACAGGCACAATATGGTGGGACACAAGCCTGCATCCTACCAACCATATTTGGCAAACAAGGGAAAGTGCCAATACAAAATGTGGAGTAAAATAAAGCATAAACAATACAAAAAAATAACAACAAAAGGAAACAAGGCTTAGGCAGGAAATTTCTGTTTGCAACTTGAAGTAAAAAATAAAGCAAACACGTATGACTTTCAGACACCAGTACACATAAGGAATGCTTAAATGAGTAGGTGTATAGAGTGTGCTTATTCATGGTGTTAATGTACTCGTAAAGCAATTTAGTAAAAACATTTACCGCAAAATCACTAATTGATTCATCATGATGGCTTATGGTTCCATCCATGTGTTCTAAGTTAGTTTTAGAAATTCCTTTAGTGACACCATCCACTCTTTCACTTGTTACTTCATTGGTACTGTTTCCATTATTATTTACCATTAAAATAGGTACAGTGATAGCCCGGCAGGGCTTTTTGTATTTGGGGATCTATATTTCCACCGACCCCATTTTAAGATACGAGAAGAACTTGCTCCCTCCCTTGGCACGCCTGCGACGGGACGTGGCGGGCTGGCGGCGGTTGCCGCTTTCCCTCCTTGGCCGTGCCGCCCTGTTTAAAATGATGTCTCTTCCCCGTTTCCTCTATGCCCTGCAGAATACCCTTGACTTGGTCCCGGCCAGTTATTTCCGTGAGGTCGAAAGCCACCAGCGCGCGCTATTGTGGGAAGGGCGCCCGCGCATAGCGATTGCTAAGTTGACGCTTCCGTGGTATGACGGGGGTATCGCGCTTCCAGACATTCGACGTTATTATTGGGCCACTCAGTTGAGCGCGATTAACCATGGTGTATATGGTCCGGCGCTGAGCCCCGGCTACGCCATGGACCGATGGTTGCTGCATGGGGGTAATTACCACAGAGCGTTGTACTCGAAGTCGTCGGACTTAACCCTTACGGGGCCCACCAGGGTGGCCGTGCATGTATGGAAGGTGGCGACGGATTCACTGGGCTGGAAGGGTAAGCTTACCCTTGCCACCCCTCTGTTTGACTCCGATATTCTGGGAAAGCTTTGGCATACAAAAGGGTTTGAGAAATGGGACCTGATCGGCATATCTAGGGTTGGAGACCTTTTGGTTAAGGGTAGGGTAAAGTCATTCGAGGAGCTGCAGAAGGAATATGAGCTAGGGAGCACGGAGTTCTTCCGATACGCTCAAGTGTGCCACGCCTTGCGGTCAGTCCTTGTAGAGGGGGAGAAGGTGCCTGAGTCCTCTCCGTTAGAGGACCGGATCCTGGATGGCCATATGCCAGAGAGTACAATCTCGCTCATTTATAAGAAACTAATTAATGTTCGGGCGGATCTTCTTCTAGGGTTGCGCGATCAATGGACCAGGGATGGCCTCGAACTAGATGATGAGGATTGGCAGTATGCAGTTTCTTCTCCCAAAGAGGTCGCGATCCCCGCGCGCCTGCGGCTGGTGCAGCTTAAAATACTCCATAGGGTCTACGTGACGGGGCCCAGGCTGGTCCATATGGGTTTCTCTGAGGAGGGCTTATGTAAGAGAGGCTGTGGTATGGTGCGCACCTTCCTACATATTATTTGGGAATGCGGTGCGATTATGGAGTTTTGGAAGCGAATCCACGATGTGATGGGGGAGGTTACAGGCATCGTCATGCAGCCGGAGGCGCGGTGTTGTCTCCTGAATGTTTGGGGTCCTACTGACCACGACGCGGCACAGACTCAGTGGGTGACCCTAGGGAACATGGTAGCCAAGCGCGACATCACTCGCCTGTGGGGCTCTACTAGGCCTCCTACATTGACAGCGTGGATGGAAAACATGGATTGGAGCATGTTTAGGGAGAAGGCAGTGTATTGTGCTCGAGGGCGCCCTCGGAAATGGCACTCTGTATGGGCGCGATGGAACCAGTACAGAGGGGGCATATGCCTGCCCCCAGACCCGGACCCGCCTGAGGAGCAGCTTTGCCCTTAGCTTTCTTTCCGGCTTTGTGCTCCTTGCTGGTATGTGTTTGTCTTCTTGAGTCTCTGACTTCCCCTACTTTCCTTTACTATAGACCTGTGTCTGATGGACGAAATGGGGCTCACTCCCCCTGATGGGAACCCTTTTTGTGCTTTCAGTACTTATCGCCTTGCTTGTGTTTAGGTTTGGGTTTGTGTTTATTTAAAACAGAACCTTTGATTCTCCTGTCAGTGAAATGTGGACGCTCACACGTGTTGTGTTTCTAAAGCTGCCGTACCTCCGGGTTGTCGGCTGAATAGCTGTGTCACTGATTTAAAAGAATAAAGGTTTTACAAAAAAAAAAAAAAATAGGTACAGTGACAGTTAATAATATCCACATGAGCGCTAGTAAAAGGACACTAAGGGCCTCATGTAGGTAAATAAATTTTACCGTTTCTTAAATACCGAGCCGTACCGAATCGGTAAATTAGAATCGGTAAGTTATATGTAGGTAAAAATTCGGTAACAGTTACCGATTCGGTAACATTCGGTAATCAAGAATCGGAATTCACCGAATCGGTAAATACCGAGGTGGTATTTACCTAATCGGTAAATACCGAGGTGGTATATACCGAATCGGAAAATACCGAGGTGGTATTTAGCGAATCGGAAAATACCGAGGATACTACCACCTTCCCTTTACTAAGTAGCTAATATCATAATTATGCTATAATAGAAGGTCCCTTAGGCTTGAATAGGGGACCCCATACCTCAAAAATCAGCTTAGTGAAATCACATCACAGGAGCATCAGGAGCCTTCTCGCAGGAAGGCTCGTCTTCGGTCTGAATAATAAACATGATGTCTGTGACATGAAAAGCACCAACTTTCAGGTATTTGCAGCTGCGCGTGTGTCATGGCTAAATAGTGGGTCGAACAACCTAGAGTGGAAAACATGCATTGTGGAAAATTCCAGACTGTGTGTCACAGCATGTACAGACCAAGGTCGCTGCGCAGAGCTTGGGATGGTAACAACAGATTGCACTCGTCTGAAGGAAGTCTCGAGTCAGCAGTTTATTCAAGAAAGAACATGTAAACGCAGTGTCGTGTGCAAAGACAAAAAGATGGCTACATAACATTCAACGTGGTTATGCTAACTGAACAATGTATGTACGTATTCAGGGAGAACTCACTACACGCCCCCTTGAGCGAAGCAATATGTAATAGGCAAGAAAAGAGAGAACGCAGAGTTCAGTTTCGTCAGAGCAGAACAAGGCGTAACCAATGCAGCGCCAAAGTCCTAAAGTCCAATTAATTGCAGCATAAAATTCCAAAAAACACAATGCAAGTATAGTAAAAAACTCAAGCCGACCATCAGGAAGAGAAAAAAGAG
Source organism: Triturus cristatus (assembly GCF_964204655.1). NCBI lineage: Eukaryota > Metazoa > Chordata > Amphibia > Caudata > Salamandridae > Triturus > Triturus cristatus. The sequence continues at coordinate 198,526,818 of NC_140586.1, read as the reverse complement.
AAATAAAAGAAATAAATGTTGCGCCAGGGTGCTGTCCAGTAGCACAGGCGCAATGGACGACAATCCAGTTAATCCATGAATGTATAGGCAGCATATGTGGCCACGGCTTCCAACAAAAAATCGTTTGCAGGGCCACTGAAAGTCTCAGCCATCCAATTAAGTAAAGAAAAGGAACATACGTGTTCTCCAACCAACGGAGCCTCTAGCCCAATGAGAGGGCACCCGGAATGTTCCTCCAAATAGCTCATAGACAAGAAGTCGTAGGCTGCCGCTGAGATGTCCCAATTACCCAGGATACCATGCGCCGCACCACACGCCATGATCCGGACACCAGAACAGGACAACTCGTGAGACACTAAGGGCCTCATCAGTCGATCGAAATCCGGCACCGGAGACACCATGTTGGTCAAGCACAAATCCAGAGGCCATTCAAAGGGACAATCCAGGCAGTGAAATACAGGTTGTACGCAGGTGAAGTAGGAATACCTGAAGGATAATCCATAAGCCAGGCTCAAAGTCGCCAATGGCAAAGTACCATAGAAGTCAAGCATCCTATCACGAAGAAGATGCAGACGGGACAGGTGCTCGTGTGGCACAGAAGGAGCAGCCATTCCGGAGTATGAATAGGAAAAGCAGCACACCTGCCACTAGCGCCAGGAGCAGCGGGACACCTCCACAGATGCTCGAGAAAAGTGAATGAACAAATGCCGGAATTACACCAAAAAATAGTTTGGAAAGAGGTCACGAGACCCGAGGCCACATGTTTAAAAAAATGAGCCAGGCCGGTCGTGGACGAGGCATTGAAAATAGTTTGGATCAAAGAGCCGAAATGCAGGGGGAGGTCAGTATTCAGAGGCGCCTGTACCTCAGTGCGCGTATTAGCAACGTGAAGGACAAATGTTTCACGAGAGGAAGTCAAAGGCACCTCTTTGTGGGACAATAGCGCTCTATTCTGCTCAACTTGTTGAACTCTGCTTTCAAGGTTGGAATCGAAGGCCAGATGGAAACATCCAGCCGCACATGCGGGGGTGGAAAAAGAACAGTATTGCAGCAGACAACTTTATGCGAGACAGTTATGTACGGGATTCCCACTCACATCCCGCAGCAAGCTTCATTATTCAAAATTAAATAAATACCGTTTGCAAGCAGAGTGAAAGAAGGTGTAATCACAGGCACTGGGATACCTCGTAGGACGCACGCAAAATTCGGGGCTTGTACATTGCATGCGCCGTGTACTTGCATGTGCCTATTGTCTCATGTATGAATCCTAGAAGAGTGAGTGCTTAAGCTATTATCTATAACGGCTAAAGCCTTCTCCATGTTTGCTTGGTCAATATCTCTCAATCTGGAAGCCGCCTCACTGTGCGACAACTTGCAGACTTCGTTGTAAATAGCATACGCCCACCTTTTGGTTCTGCCACCCACTGGACCATTCACAAAATCATTCAATTCGGTATGCACATTGATGGAGTGGGTGGACTTCCTGATCCTGTAGATGTGCTCTGTGTCAGCTGGTGGACAGAGTGGGATGTGTGTACCATCAATGCAGCCAATGACATGGTGGAACTGTGCCATGTGATAAAAGTCAGTTTTAGTTTTCTGCAGTTCAGCCTGTGTGTTGTGGAAGCTGATGTAGTGGTGCATTCTCTGCATCATGGCATCCAGGAAATTCCTGAAGGAATGGGACAGGCAACTCTGGGATACACCACCCACCGCAGCTGTCACCACCTGAGAACTGCCGGATGCCAACAGATGTGGGCTGCAGAGCACCTGCACATGTGGGGGTATGGCGTGCGCCCTTCGTATTGGCTGGTCCAGGAGTGGGTGCAGGTCCCTGATTAAGTCCATGATGGTTTCGGGGTGTAGCCTGTACCTCTCATGTATCTCTGCATCAGTCAGCTGGAATAGTGTGATGCGCTGTCTGTGGATGCGTTCCTCCCGTCGCCAAACCCTCAGTCCTGCTGCCTGTAGACGTAGGCGCCTTGCAATGACGTACATAGCGGCCAGGTTGTCCACGCTGTTGCATTTTGGGATTGCTTATCTGCACTGTTGATGGTTACCACCTGCTTTCAATCCGTGTTAATTACCGACTCTTATTTACCGATTTTCTGGGATTTCTTAATTACCGAGTGCTCCTACATGTCATTTTAATTTTTACCACTTCATATTTACCACTTCATATTTACCGATTCGTTAAGTATGTATTCGGTAAATCTGATTCGGTATTTTAGAATTCGGTAAATATGATTCGGTATTTACCGCCTCATATTTACCGAAAAGTGGTTTTTGGACTCCTACATCTCACTTGTCTGAATACCGGTCGGTAACGGCATATTTACCGAAATTCGGCCATTACCGACCGGTATTTGGCTACCTACATGAGGCCCTAAATAAGCAAGTTTTAATACACCTACGTTTTAGACTAGGTTTTGGATGTTCAGTCACCTCTACTTTAGCCATTTTGTATTTTCATCAAAAATATAAAAATCTTTCTAAACCTTTCATTCTAAATTGCCTATTAAAAATGAATGCTAAAAATGGTAGTGTAATCCTACACTTTAAGGCTTTCTTCTTTCCCCCTTTCTTTTCTTTAGTTTTATTTTAATTTGATCTGGTCTTCTCTTTGACCTTCTCCTCACAATCTTGTTCTTCAATCTTTTCACTCCACTTGGCCAATCATCACCTTTCCTTGGTTTCTTAGTTTGGGCTACTTTTTCACCTTCTATATCTAATTCACAGATTCTCTTGCTTGGCCCTGCTTTTTCTAGTTCTTCTTCCTGTCTTACATGATCTTCTGTTTCAATTGGTTCGGCAGTAATTTCACTAACTCCTGGTTTAGCCGTGAACTCACTTTCTCCTGGTTCAACAGTGATCTCACTATCATCTGGCTTATTAGTGATTTCGCTCTCACTTGGCTCGTCAGTGATTTCACTTTCCTCTAGTTCGACGGTAACTTCCCTTTCTTCCAGTTCAACGGCTATTTCACTTTCTTCTGACTTAACAGCAGCCTCTTGAGACCCAGTATCTAGTGCCCACTTTACTTGACTTGTGCTTGGCTGTTCACCATCTGTTTGTTCGTCAGAATCTGTCACTCTAGATTCTTCAGCTTCAAACACTTCAGCCACTGGCCTTTGACTTCGTTTTACCAGTTGTTGCTCTTTTGATCTTTCAAGTGGACTGGGGACTCGTCGAGTATGGCTCGCATGAATCCAATTGTGCAAACCACCACACTTCACTGCCGTTGTCGTCACCAGAATTATTTGGAAGAGACCATTCCACCTGGGTTCTAAACAAGATTTCCTCACGTGTTTCTTGACAAGAACCCACTCACCAGGACTCAGATCATGAGCTTTATTCCTCTGTGCTTTAGTGGCGTTTTTTCCAACCTGGTGAGATACAGAGCGCACCAGATCAGCCAATCCTCTGCAATAATCAAGTACTAGATCCTCAGATATACTCATCAGTTTGTTCGCTGGTACAAATGCTTGTCTCATTGCTCTTCCCATTAGGATTTCATGTGGCTCAATTCCGTCTTTTTGTCAGGGATGCTTCTCAGACTCATCAATACAAGGGGTAAAGCGCCAGGCCATTTCAGTGTTGTGGATGCACACACCTTCCCTAACCTGGATTTTATAGTGCCATTGATTTGCTTGACCACTCCAGATGCCTCGGGTCGGTAGGCACAATGCAGCTTCTGTTCAATTTTATATGCTGCACAAATCATCCGAATTACTTTATTGTTGAAATGCGTTTGCCTATCTGTTTCTAAGGTGACTGGAAATCCCAACCAAGGAATCAGTTCTCTAAAAAGCAGTTTAGCCAAAGTTAGGCTATCATTTCTTCTTGTGGGATAGGGTTCTAACCAGCGAGAGAACAAGCAGACAATAACTAGTACGTATTTCAGCCTGTTACAAGGGGGTAACTCGATAAAATCTAATTGAAGTCGGGTAAATGGTCCTCCTGCTTTTTCAATTGTACCCCAACTAACAACTGTCTTTCTACCTGGATTTTGCTGCTGACACATGACACACCTCTGGCAAAGGCTTTCTGCAATGACCCGGAACCTTGGGTTATACCATGTTTGCTTGAAGAGTCTGATCATGGCATCTCTTCTAATATGCGCAACTCCATGGTACACCCTGGCCATGTGGGAAAGTAAAGAATCTGGCAAGACTGGTCTCTCGTCAAAATAGACCCACACTTCGTCCTCTGTTCTTTTCCTACAGCCTACATTACTTCATTCTTGCTTTTCCTCATCACTCGCTTCTTCCTGCATCTGCCTAACTTCTTCCCAAGTTTCAAATGTGGTTGTAAACATAAGATGGCATTCGGTATTTCCCCTCTCAATCGATCTGTTTAGTGCCACTTGAGATTGATGTGCAGCACATTTAACCACTGCAACTCTTTTGGGCAATTGTAAAGCATCCAATAATTCTTTTACAGTTTTGCTGTTTCTAATAGGGGAACCTGAGGAAGTCAGAAATTCCCTTTGCATCCACTGCCGACCGAAGTCATATATAATCCCAAAACCATATTGACTATCAGTGAATATGGTTACTTTCAGGCTTTTGGAAATTTTGCAAGCTCTAATTAGAGCTATGAATTCGGCGATTTGGACAGAGTTTACCCCTTTTTGACAGGATGCTTCTAGAACCCCTGCTATGGTGCAAACAGCATAGGCAGTGCATAATTCACCTCTCTCATTTTTCAGACATGATCCATCAACAAATATCTCACAGTCTGATTCTTCCAATGGAACATCTTCTATGTCTGGCCTAGGTTTGGTGCACAGCTTTGTCGCATCCAGACAATTGTGATCCGCTTCCTCTCTCACTTCCTCACAACTAGAATTTGGCAACAGGGTTGCCGGATTTACAGTAGTGCACCTCACCACAGTCACATTCGCAGCACCCAAAATCACTCTTTCATACTTAGTCAGCTGACTGGAAGTTAAGTATTGGGTCCTTGTACAAGTTAAAAGTATCTCAATAGAATGTGGCACATATACCTTGACTGGGTATCCCATTACAATCGCTTCACTGTTCCAGACTCACACAAGTGGCGGCTACTGCTTTCATACAGCCTGGTAGCGCTGCAGCCACTGAATCCAAAGTAGCAGAAAAATATGCTACTGGACGTCGTGCCATTCCATGTTTCTGAGTTAATACTGAAAGTGCACACCCATCTCTTTCACAACAGTACAACGCAAATTCCTTTGCCTAATCTGGCATTCTCAATGCAGGTGCTCGACAGAAACTGTTTCTCAGTTAAGTAAAAGTTTCCATTCCTTCATCATCCAAATCAATCGGATCTTTCACATCTTTTCGTGTTAACCTTTGTAGAGGTTTTGCAATCAGTGAGAAACCACTGATCCACTGCCTACAGTATTCAACCATTCCCAAAAACATTTGTACTTCTCTCTGTGTTTTGGGTGGATTCATCTGTTCGATCACATTAATCCTTTCTGGTGTCACTTTTCTGACTCCTTTCCCAATTTTGTGCCCTAGATATTGGACTTCCTGTTTACAAAAGTGCAATTTTGCTGGGTACACTTTGTGTCTTCCCTTTTCCAAATGGTTCAGTAAAGCAACGGTGTCTGTCACACATGCCTCTTGTGTTTTTGATGCCACCAGAAGGTCATCAATGTACTGAACCAAAACTGAATTCCCTGGCATGATTAAGGTCTCCAGACATTTTTCAAGATCTGATTAAAAATTGAGGGACTCTCTGTGTACCCTTGAGGAACTCGGCACCATGCCAAAACACAGTCTCCGAACCGGAAAGCAAATAAATATTGGCTCTCCGGGTGCAAAGGAATTGAGAAAAATGCTAAACAGAAATCAATCACTGTGTACCATTCAACATCACAAGGAATTTGATAAAGGATCACGGCTGCATTTGGCACTACTGGACAACAGGGTACTACAATTGTATTTATTTTGCGTAAATCCAGCACTATTCTATATTTTCCACTATGCTTTTTAATTCCTATCATAGGCAAATTGCAAGGACTGCTCATTATCTCTTTTAGGATCCCTTGTTCAATCATTTGATCGATTACAGGAGCAACTCCTGCAATTACTTCTGGACTCATTTTGTACTAGGGCGTGTTAGGATATACAGCACCCTCTTTCACTGTGATCTGAATCGGATCTACATTTGTCATTAGGCCAATTTCCTTTCCTGTGAAATCCCATACATCTGACCTTACTGCACTATTTAGTTCCTCAGGCAAACTTTCTTCGGTAAGAAGTGAAAACAACTCATCCACTTCTGTCCCTTGCTTTGCTAGCATCATCTTGAATTAGACATCCTCACCAGGTGTCTGAAATGCAATACCATCCAGGGTACAATAGATGGTGGAATTCATTTTGCACAATAAATCTCTACCCAAGAGATTTACTGGACTTGGCACATACCACAAACCGATGCATGTCTCTGAAGTTTCCAATATGAACTTCTATTGGATTTGTGACTGGAGTTCTAATTTGCTTATTTGAGACACCTACAACTTGGATAGCTTCTCCCGAGAGGGGTAGGTTCGGTATTTCTGCTGCTCTCACAGTAGAACGGGTAGCACCAGTGTCCACTAAAAATGTACTATCATTCCCTTCCACCTTTCCGTCAACAAATGGACCTGACTGATCTACCGCCAAAGATGCGTCAAGTACACACTTTTCCTCCCCCCTCAGGCACCGTCATTGATATGAGTCTGAATCCCTCTCATTGCATTGCAACAAATATTGCGGAACCATTTGCACAGTTGTATTCTTACCACTCTGGTCACCTCTCTGATATCCAGTGTTCGCACTGTACCTCTGCTCTTGAGCATGCACATTATCTGGCATGGGAGCTTGTGGCACCTGTAACTGTGGAGTAACTATCTGCTGCTGCTGCTGCTGTTGATTTACACCCACCTCATTCTGCGTCTGTGGAATTAAATTTTGATCTGCCCCATTATTCTTTTGTGCAGACATGCACTCGTTCTTCCAATATCCAATCTTTCCGCACTCATGACAAGGAAATTTCTTTTTAGCTTCTTCCCTACTCATTTTTCCTCTACCTCTACCTCCGCTAGGTACCTGACCATTATGCTTTTTACCACTCATTTGATAACCTGTTTAAGAGTTATTGTTAGTCTCTTGCTGCTCTGCTACCTTCACTTGCCCCCACATCATTTTCGCTTTCAACTTTTTATACGTAGTATCAATTTAATCACCACAATACTTTGCATACCTCAGAATTTCATCAACTGTTTTACTCTGCCAACAGATAAAATGCTGCTGTATCATATTGCTTATCTCTGGTCTTAATCCAAACACAAAGCGATACACAAAATGTCCCATATCTTTATCTCAGATATTTTCAAAAACACTATACTGTTTGAATACTTGCAACAATCTTTCATGGTAGGCATGTACTGATTCTTTAGGTTCTTGGGTTGTTCTGTCAATTTTAACCCAATCAGTTTCTTTGGGAGAAATGTTCCCTTTCAAATAAGTGATTACTCGGTTATACTTTTTCATGACCTCATCTAATGGTGCACCTGTTTTAGGGTCTCTAGGATATTCTTCTTTTGGCCAATCGACAGTGATCTTACACTCTTTCCACAAATCTGCTGGAAAAACAGTCTCACACAATCCAGCGCTATATAAAACTTTGCAAATAAATAAATACATTAATAAATCCATCCAAATCTTTTAACAAAATCTTGGAAACTTTCACAAACCTATCTACCTGTTTGTGCCATTGAACTGTTTTTTCCCTTAACCTAGGGAAATGATTTGTAAAAGACAATATATCCTGTCTTTTTCTAAGGAACATGAACTTATCTACCACCTGGAACTTCTCTCATCGGATACACTCGTTCAACTGGTTCTGTCTCTTTTAACGGAAAAATAGATGCTACTTTACTAGGTACCTCTTCCTTCTTTTTCATCCATCTATTTCTCCATCGATCTACATCTCCCCATTTCTTCAAAATATTCATAAATTCTTTTATTTGCAACCTTTTCCCAGAGACATTCAAACTTTCCAAATCTTTATCGGTAAAATCCAATCTGTAGGAGTTCTGTAACACTTTCGATTTTTCTATGTCTACTCCATACTCACTAGCAGCTTCTGATATTTTCTCATGTAGATTCCTTGCTCTCCAAGTAATACTTTTACACAGAAACAACAGCTCCTCATCTCTGTGGTGAGGCGGGGGGAGGCTGAGGGAGAGACGACGGACTACAATGAAATAAACATTTTAAAAAAGACCTTACCTTCAACCAGCCATGTTGCTCTCTTCTGCTCCTCTGCAGACAGGCTCCCAGAATCACCTGTGGCCAATCCTGATCCTGCTTTCGTGCAGCAGGAGAGCAGCATCGGGATTGGCATGGATGTCATCAATTTGCGCTCCAAGTGAGACTGGGAGCCTGTGCCTGCTATCTCCAACCGGGCAATGCAGCTCGTGTTGGAGACACCTTAAGTGCGCATGTTGGTTTGGCTTGCTGTCTCCCACATGTGCACTGAATTAAGTGCATACCACTCCCCCTCATTGCCCGCCATCCCCCTGGCTGCACCCCCAAGACTCAGCACATTTAGAAGAACAATAAAACAATAATTAAACAGGTTTAAAACATGTTTTTTTATCGTTTTATTTTTCAAGTTTTTGAGGGTGCTGGCAGAGGGGGGTGACGATCCTCCGCCATAGCGGAGGAGCGGCTTCTGCTGAAGGAATGACAAAGCCTGCATAGTGTGTTTATACTTCCCCTTCTTAGTACAGATGTACAGTCAAGGGTTGGCAGTCCCACACGCATGTATCAAATACATTTTTTGTTTAATGTGTAGTGAAATGCAGACGTTTGTGAATTGTTGCGGTCCTTATTTGGTATAGTTGCTTAAGACCAACCAGGCATACAAGCATGAAGTCAGTTTTTGTTTGTTGGCTATATCTGGTGTGCCACTTTAGTAGTTAGCCTTTTGAAGTTGACAATTGTGGGGGGTGTTTCCCACAACGATGCTGCTTGTAGGTTCTGGACCAATTGGTCTAAATATGCTCGGGTGGCTGAGTGGCTTTACGTCCTGGATATCTCTAGCCAAAGTTGGTTTTCCAATGTGTTGGGCCAGTGATACCTAGCTTAAAGCATGTTTTCAAGAAGACGGCTTGTCTTTTCATGACTTGGCTGTACAGGCCAAATTCTAATTGAGTTTGTGCTGGGGAACAGTGTTTTGATAGAGGAAAAACCCTTTTATTAGTGCTCAACAGTAGTTTATCCAGTAAGTGGGAGCCCTTTCCATACATGATCTCTGAGCCATAAGCAACAGTAGGCAGTAGCTTAGCACGGATCACCTCCATAAGGGGTTCAACAGAGGGTCTGTGAAGCTTTTTGGCTAGCTTAAGAAATGCATGAAGCAGGGTGGCTGCTTTCGACTTTATGGCCTCCTTGTGAGATTAGAAAGTTCAGCAGTTATCCATGATCATGCCCAGGTACTTGTATTACATGGTAGGGCTGACGACAAGACTATTCAGGTGCCATCGGCCTGGTTTATTTTTCTTTCTGCCTATAATCATTATCCTTATTTTCACAAGATTGATGTCGAGCCCATTTTCATTCGTGTAGGACTGTAATATATCCAGGATTCGCTGTAGCCCCACTCTGGTCTTGGATAATAGGAGGGCGTCGTCAGCACAAAAGAGGCAACAAGTTGATTTATCTCCCAGTTTAGAGGTGTTTGTGTTCACTTCACCAAGGGCTGTGGAGAGATCTGCCAAGAATATGTTAAAGAGAAGAGGAGCAAGGACACAGCCTTGTTTGAGCCCTGTTGATGTCTGTGTTTTCCCTTCCTCTTTAATACATATAAGGCACCCGTAAGGTAGGCTCTAAACGGCCCTCGGGGTAGGCTGCATTAAGTTTAAAAAGCAGGACATGTGTTTTTAAGTTTTACCTGTGCTGTCAGTGAACAATATCCTTAATTTGTTTTTCATAACTGTAAGGCCTCTCTCCCATATGATAGCATTTGGTTACCTTATTACAGTTAATAAGTGCTACCCTTTAATTGGGAACAGGTGGAAATGTTAGGTTTGTGCTCAAATGAATTGTAATTTAAAATCCTCTTTAGTGGTAAAGTCAGAGTTTAGGTCACAATTCTAAAAATGCCACTTTTAGAAATTTGGAATTTTCTTGTTCTAACCGTTTGGTGCCTGCAGTCTGTGTCCTGGATCATTTGGCTTTGAATAGCTTGGCAGCTGGCCTTTATGTATTCCACCCAGACAGTGTGACAAAGGGGGGGATGGGTTTTTGCATGATGGGTCATCCTGCTAGGATTTATGAGGCACAACTGTTCCCTATCCCACTTACATTTCAAAGGGCTGCCTCTAGCACACTCACAAAGGAACTTGACATGAGTCGTTTGTCACCTTCGACTACTTGGAGCCTGGGTAGGGGAATTTAGGAACTTTCAAGAAGCAGATGTAAGGTTAGCCTAGAGGTTTACTCCACTTCCAAGGCTGGTACCATGTATAAATATTGGACCCTCAGACCAACTCTCCAGTACACTTGTTGACCTATGGCGGGCCTTCAGAAAGACAGCCTTGTACTCCAGAGGACTGCCCTGTTGCTGGAAGCCTGCTTTGTATCTCAGAGGACTGCCTGCGGCTACCAAAGGACTGCCCTGCTGCTTAAAGCCTGCTTTGCACCCACAGATGACTGCCCTGCTACTTGAGGCCCTCCTTACCTCTTGAACCCAAGACTACCAGCATGACTCCAAGGGCTAGTTGGCTGGCTGGAACATAACAAGCTGCAGAGACCTTGAACCCTGCACCTGGCCTCTGCCTGGAATGAGTCCTGACACCCCAGGTGTTGCCTAACCAGTCCTGGACCCTTGAAAGAGGTGCTAAAGCTGCTCCTCCTGCCAAAACCGGAAACTTGAGACAAAAGTAAATTTTCACCTAAAACTGTCCTGAGAACTGACAACTTTTCTTCTTAATTTCTTCTAAGTCCAAAGGGAAGCAGAAACTAGGCCCAACCTACCTTGTGTAGCCAAACCTTCTTCAATCTCGGTCTTCCATAACTTTTGACTTTGCTAGTGTATCACATGGCTAGATGCCTGTGGTTGGCGCTTTGATCTTTTGGTTCCTAGTTTTCACTAAAACCTTTACAAATGTATAACTCTGGTTCTACTGGTTGGATATAATTTATTTTAGTATCATTTTATTTATTACATTTTACTATATTTTTCATTACTGGCTTGGGATTTTTATTATGTTCTGTTTTCACTTTATTATTGTTTGTGTGCTGCTTACATACAGTGCCTCTCAGTTAAGCCTGATTGCTTTTGTGCCAAGCTACAAGTGTGTTAAGCACAGGTAAATTTTGTGACTTTTGTGGGTCACCCTGACAAGGATTGTGGTTGTTGTTGGAGAAGGGTTTTCACACCCCTCAACTAATAACCCAATTTCTTACAGTTGTGTTCCATGTCTCTTGCCTTTTATGTAGCATGCTACATGAAAGATTACATGTACTTATTTTGGTTTCAGGTACAGAAGAAAAAACAAATATGGTGAGCATTACAAAATTTCCTAGCTTTCACGTCTGAAAGTTTTCAATTCTGTTGAAGACACAGAAGTGAGGATTATACCTTATTTTCTTTATTTTAGCAACTCAGAAGCTATTTAAAGACATTTAAATAAATAAAAATTATACAAAAGACTAGAATTCACATGAGTCTTTAAAACATTATGAAATAACACCCAACAGCACAACCAAGCTGGATGCACCACAACACATAAATGGGCTTCTAGACAACCAATGATCCTCTTTTCTCTGCGAACAGCCAAATGCTGAAGAAGTGATGACACTAGTCTTCTTAACTGTCCAAACACAGGAAAGAATACATTTTTAAACATGAAAAACCAGAGTCATCATATCATCTATTAAAAAAAGTATCCAATAATAAAAAAAAGGCAGTTAGCATTCTTGACAGAAAAATATATACTACTTCCATATCAAGTCCTTGGATTGAAAGAGTCTGTAACCAGTTCCTTCAAGGATAAGGACTATTGGGAGGGATAATCCTCACCTCTATGTCCTTAATAGAATTGAAAACTGTCTTAAACGCTAGGAAATTGTGCATTCTATGTTAGTGTGGGAGGCATGGTTAATGTCCATTTAAAGCTTTTCAATACCCAATCTGGCTATACTTGTAACTGGCTACACATAGGAATGTTTGACCACAGACTCAGAAGACCAATCTGCACATTTTAGGAGTTCCTGTAGGCGAATAGTAGAAATTATAGATTTCGAAGCCATGACACCACTAACTGAGTGTGCTCCATAAACAAAAATGTCAATGCCTGCTTTAGACATGAACCATCTTACCCACCCGGCTAGTGCGGCTGCCGACACTGGACAGAAAGGTTTGAAGAAGGATATCAACAACTGAGTTGCCTGTGCATTTATCACACTATAATACTGACAATTTTTATAATTGGTGTGGTGGGGAGTCCTCTTCAAGATCAGCTTTTTACTCCAGAAAAATCATAAACAAATTGAGCAACAGCAGTGTGGGCCTTAATGGTTTACTAGTTTATTGTTATTGCTTTATTCAATTCTAATACGCTCTACTTTTTGTAGCCCTACTGCTTAGAAGCCACGATCCTTAAACAACAAACTAAGCAACTGAAAAGGAGAGTAAATTATAAAAATGTAATTTTTTTAAGTCTATTTCTCAACAAAATCCAAACATTGTAATGTCCAAAACATATCCGATATCGATAGTTCGATGGAATTCAATTATTCAGGAGTCTTGCATGTAAGTTCAGATTCCAACTTTATTCTTTATTTCAAAACACTTTATCCATTCAGCGCAGCCAACGCGCCTTATGACTTTATCAGGACTGTAAATGAAAAAACATACATCACCAATGTGTAATGTATATATACAAACTACTGACATTAATATGGTATCAACATAATTATTTACAAGCTACATTGACAACACAAGGCTCCCTATCTATATACAATCTTGAAAAAACTCCTCTCCCATTAAAAACTTCTCTATTCACATTTGTTGGTACATACCAGACAAAATAATTGTAAAATGTGAAAACTATTTCAACAATTTATTTCAGCAATACATTAATAAGAAACAGTACAATTCATTAATAACATACATCTTTTACATTTGTTTACAACACAAAAACTTTTTCTTAAACATATTAATCTCTATTTTATCAATAACACATCATAAGTATCAAAGTCTTCTCCAGAATTCTTCCAGAATAAACGACAAAAGAGCGACATTGGGTTACACAAAACAGCCAACTTGTTTGCAGTGTGAATCTTGGCAATCGGGAAACAGAGGGATGCTCTCACTGAATCGATCGGGAAACCCAAGGAGAACATTTTTGGGTCAGTGATAAATGGCATTTATGAACATTGGCTAGAAAGCCCAGGTCCTGCAAAGGGTTAATTGTCATGGAAAGATGATGGATGAGGAGACGAGAATCGGGTGGCATTAGAAAAATCCACGTAGAGGATCATACAAGCCCTTTTGTTCTCAAAGCTTTGGCTACCAGCTTTGTCAATTTGGATAAAGATCAGGGGCGGAGAAGAGGCCAAACAGGAGAGCTGAGAATTTGGAAGATTGATTCTGCCATTGAAACTGCAGTAACCTGCAGTGGGGCTCGAAAATAGGTATGATCAGATAAGCATATTTTACGTTGAGAGAAACCATCCAGTTGTCTTGATGCAGAATGTCCCCAAGGAAGTGAATCCCCTCCATTATGAAATGCCAGTATCTTATCCAGAAGTTGAATTCCTTAAGGTTTATGACCACTCTGTGGCCGCCTGCTCTTTTGTCCATGAAAAAATATTGCTGAGTAAGCCTGATAGATGAGCATATTTCTACTTGACATCTCCCTTGAGCAAGAGCTGATTGACCTCATAAGAAATGATAATTTCCGGGGAAGTTTATTGGTTTTGGCTTGCAAACTGCTCTGGAGAACCAAAAAATCCAGCTGAAAACCTGGTGTTTAGACTAAATATTGAGTTTAAAATATTGTGAGACAAAAATATTGGAAATTAAATATCCCGACACACAAATATTGTGATGCAGAAATATCATTGACAAGAATAGCATTTTTGGAGGTAATGTAATTTTAAAGAATATTGATGTTTTTAATATTTTTTCAGTAATATAGTTGTTAAAAATACAATTTTTACATTATTTTAATGTGTTTTAGCTGATGTATTAATTTTACATTATTAATTTTTATATAAATGTTTCTGAATATAGATTGTAATTGTAAGTGATTTTGAATTTATTGTTTAATGATTCTTAGTCATTTATAGTGTCATAGCGGATTGTAGAGTTTGTAGGGGGAGAGGGTGGGAAGTTAATTAGGTAATAATTAATTACAAAATATTTAATACCTTTTATTTAATTATATGATTGATATTTTCTTATATGAATTATGGTAATACTGATTTATTTTTGGTATATGTTATTTGTGGACTGTTAGGTTTGTAGGGATAAAGGGTGGGAAGTTAATTAAGTAATAATTACCAATTTATTATTAATGATTTAATTGTTTTTTTAATTATGTAATTTATACAATACCCATTTATTTTACTTATATTTTAGTTGTGGGCTGCTAGATTTGTAGGGTAATAAGGTGGGAAGTAAATTAAGTAATAGTCAATTAACAATGAATTATTAATTGTAAATTAATCATTTAATTAATTTTTCATTATGTAAATTATGGAATACTGATTTATTTAATTTGCATTTTAGTTGCAGGCTGCTGGGCTTGTAGGGTATGGGGGAAGTTAATTAAGTAATAATGAATTAACTATTAATTATTATTTGTAAATTAAATATTGAATTGAATTTCAAATGTGCAAATTATGGAATACTTATTCCAGTTACATTTTAGGTACAGGCTGCTAGGTTTGTATGGGTATAGTGTGGGAATGTACATAAGTAATTAAATAACAATGATATATTTTGCTGAATAGTAACTATGTAAATTGATTGTTTTTAGTTTTTTTTAAATATATATAGATATTATTGTAAATTAATAACTCTTATATTGAGAGTTCGATATTTTTTCTACATTCATAGAGTTACTAATTTATGTAATGTGTTTGAAGTGATTTAATTTCCCTACTCTTGCTTAGATTGGCGTAGGAATAGTAAAATTAACCTCTTTGCAGTTCAACTCTTTCCCTACTGTTGCGCTGTTTGGAGTGGGAATAGTCACTTTTCCTCCTGTTGCGCTATTTGGAGTGGGTATAGTAAATGTAGCCCTTTCAAAATCCAACGCTTTCTCTGCTATTGCACAGGCTGGAGTGGGAATAGTAAATTTCACCCCTCAAAGTCAAACACTTTCCCTACTGTTGCTCTGTTTGGAGTCGGAATAGTAAATTTTACTCCTCGAAATCCAGCGCTTTCCCTACTATTGCACTGTTTGGAGTGGGAATAGTGAATTTCCTCTGAAGTCCAAACATTTTCCCTACTGTTGGTTAGATTGGAGTGGGAACAGTACATTTCACCCCTCTGAAGTCCAACGCTTTCCCTACTGTTGCACTGACTAGAGAAGAAATAGTAAATTTAACTCCTCCGAAGTCCAAAACCTTTCCTACTATTGCGGTGACTGGAGTAGGAATAGTAAATTTGACCCCTCCAAAGCCCAAAACCTTCCCTACTGTTGCAAAAACTAGAGTGTGAATAGTAGATTTAATATTCTTAGACTACAATAGTTTTCATAATATTGGTTAAATAGATTTTATAGCATTGTTTGTTTTTTATATTTTATACTATTTGTTTCTATTTTTCAATTTATAGTATTTTAGTAATGTGTTTTTTGGGGTTTTACATTTTTAATATTGTATTTATTGCCTACATTAATGAATATATTTTTTGTTATTGAATAGTTTAATTCATTATGGTTTTATTGTTTATTATGTACTCTGGGTAGTTCCCGAGTTTAGGTGGAGAGCAGCTCCTTTATAGAGCACCCTGCAACACCGGTGACACTGAATTTTCTCACCTCAAATGTCTGTTTTTCTAGAAAAGTGTGTAGGAATAGTTCTGATGGATACTTCTGCCTGTGGATTCCTCGCCTTATGAATACCCCCTGCGCCAGCATTCTGCGGGAAATTCTTTCCTAGTTCTCCCACGTCGATGAGGACATCACAATAGCACGGCTCCGCTCGCGACACCGTATGACGTCATCGGAGCCATAAGAGGACCTCGTAGGCATGCTGACGTCGGTTCAGTTCCCTTTTTTCCACACCGTCGACGCTTAACGATTTTTCTTAGGGCTCTCCATTTTCTTCGAGAAAAACGTTGTATCTCTTGTTTGTTTTCTGATGGCTACTTCCAGGAAGACCGGATTTAAACCCTGCAGGGAGTGTGGTGGGCATATGTCAATCACAGACCCGCATGAAGATTGCCTCTGGTGTTAGTCTTCAGACCATGACGTCGAGGAGTTTCGAAGCTGCAGGAAGATGAATCCTAAGGCTATTAAGGAGCGTGAGGCTAAGTTGTTCATGGCCAAAGCCAAGAAGGAGAAGAGAGGTCGTATGAGAGCGAAGTCTTCGTCGTCCCATACATCGAAGTCGAGGAAGCATAAGAGGTCCAAGAGGAGGCATGGCTCTCAACACCGCTCTTTGAAGGCCAGGGTCTCGAGGTCGAGGTTGCCGACTCCGGCTGAACGGCCTCGAAGGAAGGACTTCGTTTCACCTTCTCCTCAGGTGACGCCGGTTCCATCTCCAGCTCCGGAGTCGCCGGCTTCGAAGGGTTCTTCGCAACATGAAGACTCACCGGCTCCAGCGATGTCTCCTGTCCCTAGGGAGTCGTTTCCAGGCCGAGTGTCCTCTCCGGTGTGGGTGCCGTCCCCGGCTCCGCAGCCTCCAGCTCGACCTCAGGAAGGTATGGATCCGTATCCTGCTTTTCCTGCTCCTGGTTCAGACTCTTCGCATTTCCTTAATGCAATGTTTGGCATGTTTGCCAGGGCCTCTGCTCCATCCGGCATGCCTTCAGGCCCCGTGGGTCCTTTGGCCTTTAACTTGGGTGTTCCTCAATTTTATCCCCAGGCACCCTTTATGCCGTTCTTGCCGTCGACTCCGGCTTGGCATTTCCCGGCGCCAAGGTCTTCCACGCTGGCTCCACGGACTCCTTCGGCTGTTGATTCAGCGCCGCTTCGAGTTCGATCGGCGTCAAGGTTCGAGGTCCATGCTCCTCCGTCGATGCCTTTGATGGCTTCACCGACGTCGCATGTGGTGCCGCCGACGCTGATTCCTAAGCAGCGCTCTAGGAGAGAGGCGCAGAGGAACCTTGAAGAGGAGAAGTATGCACAGAATCAGGAGGAAGGGGAGATTGTTGATTCCATGGATGAGTTTGAAGGCCTCCGTGAGGCAACTGGATTGGATACTTCTCCTGAGTATAATCTCCCATCAGCTACTGCTGGTGTTGTGCAAGACATTGCTCCTTATCACATGGTTATAAGGAAGGCGGCTGATTTGCTTGGTTTACAGCTTCCCTCGGCTGAGGTGAAATCTAACATTCTTACAGAAGTTCTTAATACTTCTTCATCTTCTACTGAACCGTTGCTTCCCTTTACGGATGCTTTGACAGAGCCAATATTGGAGGTGTGGCAGAAGCCTTTGTCTGCTCCTGGTGTTTCTCGCTCCATTGCTAGGCGGTGCAGGTCTGCTCCTGGTGATCCGGCTTTTTTATCCTCTCATCCTACGCCAGAAAGTCTTGTTGTCCAGGCTTCTTGTTCGAAGCAGTCTTCTGGTTCTTTCCCTACCATTCTCGGTGATAGAGATTCTAAGAAGATGGAGCAGACGGCGAAGAAGGTGTTCTCTTCTTCGAGTATGGCTCTTAAATCCACTAATGCTACCTGTCTTCTCAGAAGATATATTCATGCTTTAATGGATTCAGTCATGCAGCTAGCTCCTAAGTTCTCTGAGGAGAATTGGGCTAATTTCATGGAAGTCCTTTCTGATTCGCAGGCTGCTGCACATCAGGTGATTCAATCAGGCCTGGACACTGCTGGCTTCGATCGTCTGGCTTCTCACCTGATGTTCAGGCGACTTTGCTGGATTTGCCCTTTGATGGGTCAAAGCTGTTTGGATCAAAGGCGGACTCGGCCTTAGAGCGTTTTAAAGACAGCAGGGCTACTGCAAGGTCTCTAGGCCTCCGGTGCAGTCCAGAGGGTACGGCTACAAGCGGTATCGTGGATTTGGGAGATCGGCTTCCTTTCGTGGCCGTCAGCAATCTCAACAGGGCCAACAACAGCAGAATCCCTTGTACAAGTCTTACAGAGGGAGGAATAAAAGAGGCCTCAGGGGTGCAGCACGACAACAATCCTCCTCCTCTTCCTCTACTTTCCCTCCCGCCACCGTTGGTACATCAGGAAAGCAGTTCTAGATCGCCCATCTTACAACATGTTGGTCCGGTAGGGGGTCGGGTGTCCCATTTTCTACAAGAGTGGAGACTCATCACGTCAGATCATTGGGTCTTGAAGTTTGTAGAGAATGGGTACGCCCTCCCTTTTTTGGAGTTTCCTCCTCCTTACCCTCCTCGCCAGGGTTGGTGCTCAGAGGACCACTTACTGCTTTTACAGCAGGAGGTTCTTACCTTGCTTCAGAAAAGTGCGATAGAGGTGGTTCCAGAGCAGGAAAGGGGTCAGGGTTGCTACTCCCGGTATTTCCTGATCCCCAAAAAGGACGATCACTTAAGACCGAGCCTGGACCTCAGGGTTTTGAACCTTTACCTCAGACAGGAGAAGTTCAAAATGTTGACCTTGGCTCAGGTTCTCCTTGCGCTGCAACAGGGAGACTGGATGGTGTCCATCGATCTACAGGATGCGTATTTTCATCTTCCCATCCTGAGGTCGCATCAGAAGTATCTCCGGTTCACGGTAGGGTCGCAACATTATCAGTTTGCGGTTCTTCCGTTCGGTCTTACTTCCGCACCTCGAGTCTTTACAAAGGTGATGGCGGTGGTAGCGGCTCATCTCTGAAGATCAGGGGTTCCTGTTTTCCCCTACCTGGATGACTTGCTGTTGAAAGCGGAGTCTCCAGAGTTGGTTTCGCGCCACTTACAGGTAACAGTTCATCTGTTGTTCAATTTGGGGTTTTCGATAAATGTACCCAAATCTCTCCTGGTGCCTTCTCAGCGCAGCCTGTTCAAAAGGGCAATACTGGACACTTCTGTATGTTGAGCATACCCGCCTCCGTAGAGGATTCTCAACATACAGGAAATTATTCCTTTATTATTATTATTATAGAGGCTTTTGTAGCGCGCTCTGTTACTAAAAAGTATAGTATCCTGGCGCGAAAGAAAAGGGAGACAGATCATATTACAAGCGGAGTTAGAGAGACATCCATTAGGCAGTGATGTTAAAAAGGTGGGTTTTTAGGCCTTTCCTGATGGATGGGGATGTTCTCAAGTGAAGCGGAAGGGTATTCCAAACTCTCGCTGCTCTGACAGAGATGGATTGACCGCCGAGCCTGCTATATTTAAACTTTGGCACAGTCATTTGGTGGAGGTTGCTTGATCTAAGAGGGCGATTGGGAACATAAAGGGAAAATCTTTTCCTCAAATATGCTGGACCCGTTTGATGAAGTGCTCGGTATGCTAGCACGAGGATCTTAAATAAGATCCTTTGAGCAACTGGGAGCCAATGAAGATCTCTAAGGGGTTGGCGGACACTAGATCTTCTGGGTATGTTGAACAGCAGCCTAACCGCGGCATTTTGAATGACCTGGAGGCGGTGGATCAAATAGGCTGGGAGTCCGCAGTAGAGGGCATTCGCATAATCCAATCTGGATAGTATAAGAGCGTGAATGACCGTCTCCTTGGCCTCTCTTGGGAGCAGAGGGAGAAATCTGCGCAGGGTTTTGAGGGTGGAAAAGCAGATTCCAGTAAGTTTTTTCAGGTGGTCCTCAAACCTAAGATTGTTATTAAACCAGACTCCTAAATTTTTTGCAGGTCCACCAATAGATTTGGGACATGGGAGATCGGTGGGCCAGAGGGAGTCGCTAAAGTTATCTGGAAAGGAGCCATACAGCAAGATTTCCGATTTACTCTCATTGCATTTAAGCTGGGCACACGCCAGCCAGCGGAAAACCGATGATAAACAGAATTGGACCCTCGACGTGTCCGAGTTGTTTTTGGGCCAGGTAAACAGAAGCTGAGTATCATCGGCATAAGCCATAATTTTGGCTCCTAGGTGTTCCGCAAGATAAATGAGGGGGGTCATATATATATTAAAAAGCAGGGGGCTTAGAGTGGACCCCTGTGGGACACCAGTAGAGAGTTTTTTGGGAGAGGAGGAGAAAGGTGGCATCCATACTTGCTGGGACCTGTTATCCAAGAAAGATGATAACCAGCCAAGAGCAGAGCCAGTTATGCCTATGGCTGCTAGTCTGGTGAGTAAGAGGGAGTGAGGGACCGTATCGAAGGCGGCAGAGAGGTCCAATAAGATCAGAACCGCTCTGCCACCTCCGTCCAGACATTCCCGAATGGCCTCAGAAACCTCGACTAGAGCCGTCTCTGTGCTGAAAGCAGCTCTGAAGCCTGATTGCGCAGGGTGAAGAGCTTGAGAGCTTTCCACAAATTTGTCTAACTGTGTGAATGCAACTTTTTCACATATCTTTGCCAGGGCCGGCAGTAATGATATGGGCCGAAAATTAGCAGGGGCCTTCGGGTCTAGGCCATTTTTTTTAAGAAGTGGAAGCAGTTTGGCCTGCTTCCAGCATGCCGGAACAGTGGCGGTGGAGAGAGAGAGGTTGACAATATGTGTCACCTCTTGGCCAACTGTATTAGCCAGGCCCGCAAGGACTCTGGCCGGGCAGGGGTCAGCGGGGGATCCTGATTGTAAAGTGGCAAGAATTTTAACAACCTCTGTTGTATCCACTGGAGTGAAGAGGGTAAACTGGTCCGTAAAGATGGGCATAATGGGGGAAGGAATAGTCATTGAAGCTGGAAAATTGTTACATACAGTAAGCAAGTCATCTTGGATTTTTGTAATTTTGTCCACAAAAAACACAGAGAGTTCTTCACACCATTTTTCCGAAGAGGCTAGGAGAGGTTGAGTGGCGCAAGGGGAAACAAAGCTTTTGACAATAGCAAAGATTTCCCTGCTACTGTTGTTGGCCGTGGTTATGCGTCCGTTGTAGTATAAACTTTTTGCTGATTTAATTGCTGCATAGTACCTCTTTTGAGCCGTTCTTAGTTCTTTCTTGGCCTCAGGGAGATATGCTTGTCTCCAACGTCTTTCAAGTTTTTTACAACCTGATTTAAGATCGCGGAGAGTATTAGAGAACCACGGCTTAGAAGGGGTGGAGCGCACTCTACAGACACGACCTATTTTAGTTGAAGAAGCAACGCCGCCTTCAATCCATGAGTTGAATGAGCTAACGGCTGACTCAATTTCGGAGGGAAGTGTGGGGCGAGAGGAGTCAAGCTGATCACAGAGCATAGCTATGTTAATTTTCTGTGTGTGAGCAGCGGAGTGATTGGACTCAGTGGGGCGGGACAGGGGCCAGGTGAACCTTATCAGCATATGGTCAGACCAATTTACTATCTCAGGGTCAGACATATTTATGTCGAAGTTGGTACATAGTAGGTCGAGAACGTGACCCCCTGAATGGGTGGGAGCTTTAATCCACTGTTTTAGCTGGGCCATCGCCAGAGCATCGTTTAGCCGAACTGTGTCAGGTAGATCTGGCTGATCCACGTGAATATTAAAGTCTCCCAGAAGGAGATATGTGGGGTATTTCAGGGCACGTGGGACTATCATGTCCTCTAGTGCCTCTAGAAATTTTCCTGCGTGGCCAGGTGGCCGGTACACCAGAGATCCACCTAGGGTGAAATGTGCCCCTAGAGTGAGAGAGAAGTGGAGCACCTCTGCATCAACTGAGGGGCCCATAGGATCCAGAGACAGAGTCCATTTATCTCTGAAAATGGCTGCCATACCACCTCCTCTGCCTAAGGGGCGGTCTTGTCTAATGATTTTAAAGCCACGTGGAATAGCCAATTCAATCACTGGATTGCATGACTCATTAAGCCACGTTTCTGTGACAAAAAGGAGATCGAATTTATTGTCACTTAGCAATTCAAATATGTCATTGCAGTGTTTGACCAGTGATCTAGCATTGATCAAACCGGCCCGAAGACATGTCGAATCGGTGGGAAGCTGGGTAGGAGCAGTTAGGGTAGGCTGAAAGCGAAATGTGCATGCCTGGCAAATACGCTGAGATAAATCAGCCAGGTCCCAACAATGCAAGCAGGGGCAAGAGTTAGCACTAAATGTTAATAGATACTCACGAGTGTAGGAGACACGCGACCGATCCGCGACTGGAGAAGCAGCAGCAGGGGGGCTGGCGCTGGCCACGTCCGGGACACGGACGGGCGCAGACGGGCTTGCCTTAGGCGCGCCTTCGGCGTGCAAACGGCGCTCCCGCTGCGCTCGTCCGCTGCGCTTGCGTGGGACACACATTTATGGAGAAAGAGGGTGGGCGTGGCCAATCGTGTGGGCGTGGCCTCGCGTTTCCTAGCGATGGCGTCCGTGAGCCGATTCCCTTCCCAACAGCGCTAAAATCCGCTGAAAGTGGGTGTCTGCTTGGCAGGGGAAATAGTTGGAGTGGCTGGGGGGAAGTGCGCAAGTTTAAAACATACAAATTAATCACAGTTTTCAATTTAAAAAGCGAGCGTAAGGACACCTCCGGCTTCCGCCTCAGAGGTCAATCAATTCAATTTCACGATGGAGCGGTTGTTCCAGTCCTGAAGGTTCTTCGCCTGCTGGGTCTGTTCACTTCCTGCATTCTGTTGGTCAACCATGCACGCTGGCACATGAGGGCACTCCAGTGGTGCCTTGGTGCCTCCGCAGGCAGTGGTATCAGCACAACGGAGATCTTGGGGAGAAAGTCAAGATCTCCAGAGAAACTGCAGCGGGACTGATTTGGTGGAGTGTGCAGGGCAACCTGTCTCAAGGAAAACCCTTTCAGCCTCCTTCACCGGTGGCCACAGTGATCACGGATGCCTCCACTCTGGGGTGGGGTGCTCATCTGGGGGATCTGGAGGTCAAAGGTCTTTGGTCTCCAGAGGAAAGGTTGCTTCATATCAACCTGCTGGAATTGCGGACGGTTTGTTTGGCACTTAAGGCCTTCCTCTCTTCCCTTTGCGGTCAGTCGATTCAGGTCTTGACCAGACAACACTACTGCGATGTGGTATATCAACAAACAGGGAGGTTTACGGTCGTATCGTCTCTGTCGAGAGGCTCTGCAGCTCTGGTCCTGGGCTCAGAACTATCGGATATGTGTGTTTGCAAATCATCTGGCCGGTGTTCTGAATGTACGTGCGGACAGTCTCAGTCGGCGTTTCTTGGCCGATCACGAGTGGTGGCTTCATCCGGAGGTGGTCCGTCACATCTTTCAGATGTGAGGGTCCCATCGGTTGGACCTGTTTGCCACTCACGAGAATGCGCACTGCCTGTTGTTCTGCAGTCTCCAGTATCCGATGCAGGGAGCGCTGGAGGACGCGTTTCAAATGGATTGGAGCTCACAACTTCTTTACGCGTTTCCTCCTATACCCTGGATTCCTCGGGTTCTGAGGAAGGTTCGCCAAGACTGGGCCCAAGTCATATTGATCACCCCGGATTGGCCAAGAAGGGTGTGGTACACATATCTACTTCACCTCTCATCGCACCCTCCCCTCCATCTCCCTCTCAGGGCAAACCTCCTCTCGCAGTCGCTGGGGCAGGTTCTACACCCCAACCTCCAGAGCCTGCACCTTTATGCCTGGAGATTGAACGGGGCAACCTGAGTTCCTTCTCTCTCCCGCCGGATATAGTGGATGTTATTTTATCATCCAGGCGACACTCCACTAAGTCTGTTTACTCTTCCAGATGGTCCAGATTTTTTAGGTGGTGCGGAGAGAGAGACAGTGACCCTTTGAAGGCCCGTTTGTCTAATATTTTGGAGTTTTCACTTTCTTTGGCACAGCAAGGTTGTACTGCAGCCACTGTTAAGGGCTATTTGTCGGCCTTGTCGGCTTTTCTATGTTTGCCGGACCAGCCGTCTTTATTTAAGTCCCCCATTGTCATGAGGTTCATTAAGGGCCTTACAAATAAATTCCCTCCCACTCCTTTCATTATGCCTCAGTGGAACTTGAATCTCGTTCTTACCTTTTTAATGGGTTCTCCGTTTGAGCCTCTTCATACTTGCCCATTGAGGCTTCTTTCTTTTAAAACGGTTTTCTTGATTGCCATTACTTTGGCTAGGAGGGTAAGTGAGCTACAGGCTCTTAGTTGAAACCTCCTTTTTTGACAATTCATGTGGATAAGTTGGTCTTAAGGACCAGAGCTGCTTTCCTACCCAAGGTGGTTACCCCTTTTCATTTGGGACAATCCATTACTTTGCCTACCTGCTATCCTCCTCCTCACCCTTCCAAGGAGGAGGAGAGACTGCATCGTTTGGACGCTAAGAGAGCTGTCAGCTTTTACTTGGATCGGACAAGAGATCTGAGGCTGGACGATCAGCTCTTCGTGGGCTATGTTGGGAGAATGAAAGGCAAGGCTGTGCACAAGAGGACTCTCTCCAGGTGGATTATTTTGTGCATCAAGATTTGCTACACCTTGGCCAAGAAGGACCCTCCTGAAGGTATCAGAGCTCATTCCACCAGAGCTAAGTCTACGTCTTCTGCTTTGGCTAGAGGTGTTCCTGTTGTTGACATTTGTAAGGCAGCAACATGGGCCTCCCTCCACACCTTTGCGAAGCATTACTGCTTGGACTCTGAGGTTAGGAGGGATGGCCATTTTGCTCATTCTGTTTTGCAAGATTTTTTGGTCTAGTCAGGTGGACACCCTCCTCCAAGAGGTGTACAGCTTTGGGAATCTATTCATAAGGTGAGGAATCCACAGGCAGAAGTATCCATCAGAAGAACAAGTTACTTACCTTTGGTAACGCTTTTTCTGGTGGATACAGTATCTGCCTGTGGATTCCTCACTGTCCCGCCCTCCTCCCCGTTGTCCACCTGTTTCTACCAAAAAATATTTTATCTTAATATGTCTTAGTCATGTTGGTATTTTAATAATGAGAAATGCTTATTCAGTTGCTATTTCTCTATGTCTTTATTGATTATGCATTTGCAAATTTATATATATGTATTTATTTGGTATGCTATGTTTGCATTTGAAAATGTGTCGGTCCGCCCGTTTGCCTCGGTGGCACGGAAGAAATGGGTGGTACTGATGTCAGCACGCTGACAAGGTCCTCTTATGGCTCCGATGACGTCATACGGTGTCGCGCGCGGAGCGGTGCTATTGTGACGTCCTCGACGATGTGGGAGAGGTAGGAAGGAATTTCCCACGGAATGCTGGTGCAGGGGGGATTCATAAGGTGAGGAATCCACAGGCAGATACTGTATCCACCAGAAAAAGCGTTACTGAAGGTAAGTAACTCGTTCGATTAGCACAGTGCTATCCATGACAAGCTAGAAAGGGGCAATGTCCTTTGCCATTTCTACAGCAAAGTCTTTAAGCATAGGATTAGCATAGAGCCATCCACACGGAGCTGTAAAATGACAAAAGCCTTTTACCACTCCTGGCACAGTATTACAGCATTGGATTGGTAAAATACCATCAAAGTCAACATGGAATGAATAAAAGCAACCCCTAACACCTGTTTCTCTATCATTATAGCTCTTCAGAACAGCTTTCGTGAAGTTAGGTCCTGTTCTGGGGGGGGTGGGGCCTGGAGTAGTTGGGGGGGCTCAAGGCGTAGTGCAGGGGGGGGAGTTAGAGATTGTGTTGAGGGGGGGAGGGAAGAGTGCCACCATATGCGCCTGGGGACGGTCTGTTTGGGTTCAATGTCATGCACTGTGGGACAATGGCTAATGCGGGGTCGATAAAATGTGTGACTTGGAATGTGAGGGGGCTCCACTCCATGGCGCGACGGCACAAGGTACATGCATACTTGGTTCGTAGGGGAGTGCAGATAGCGTTCCTGCAGGAAACTCACCTCACGAAGAAGGAGGCCATGGCCCTGCAGCGTAGATGGAGGGGACAACTGTTCTACACCACGTACTCTGCCTTTGCTAGAGGGGTATTGATTTGGGTACGGGCGGGCACCCCTTTCCAGGTAACCAAACACATAGCAGACCCGGAGGGCCGGTACGTTGCAGTGGAGGGCAAACTCAGGGGCAAGCACATCGCGCTAGGAAGCATCTATGCGCCTAATGTGGATCAGGCGACCTACCTGGCGCGGCTCTCGGGGGCGCTGGCGGGCTACCTGGCGGGCCCAGTACTCTTGGGGGGGGACTTCAATTCCATAGCTGACGTCACGCTAGATAGATCACATCCGCCGTTGCCCGCTTCTCCGATGCACCGATTGGCGAAAGCTAGAGCGGACTGGCAGAACAAATGGGCTCTGACCGACGCTTGGCGCGCTCAGCACCCAGACGAGAGGGACTATTCCTTCTACTCCGGCATCCACGACCTTCATGTGCGATTAGATGCCTTCTTATGCTCTCCGTCGGTTTTGCCCGCGGCGGCCAAGACGGAATACTTGACACGCACCATTTCCGACCATAACCCCCTGCTTCTAACGCTGAGTTGGATGAATGTAATCTCTCAGATCCCGACATGGCGACTGCGGCCGGACACACTAGACGACCCGCCCTTTCGCGAGTCGCTCGATGAACGGATTGGGCACTACTTTGCAGAGAATGACGGTACCGCAACCTCTAGGGCGACGGAATGGGATGCCTTTAAGATCGTGGTGAGGGGTCATTGTATAGGGAAATACGCGGGGGTACGAAAGACCCTGCTGGACGACTTAGACAGTGCCGAACGCGCGTTGCGGGAGACCGAGGTGGCGCGCCCTGACCGACCCGAGCTGCAGGATAGACTATGCGAAGAGCGGGAGGCGGTTGCGGTGGCGGTAGAGCGCCTACGCAGCTTTGACTATAGAACGTACTTAACTAAAACGCACGCCGAAAGGGACAAGGCCGGGACGCTGCTGGCCTGGTTGGCAAGCCCCACTAGAAACAGTCAGCCCGTCCTGGCCTTGCGGGACGGGGGGGGCCGCTTGGCCACTACGCAGCCGGCCATTTTGGACGTTTTTCGAACTTATTATGTGCGCTTGTACAAGAGCGCACTGCTGGCACAGAGTGACGAAGCGGAGACCTACCTTGATGAGCTGCAGCTACCGCGGCTGGAACAGGAGCAAGCGGATGCCCTGGGTGGTCTAATAGACCTGGCGGAAATTAAGGGAGCCGTGAAGCGGATGGCCCGTAACAAAACCCCGGGTATGGACGGCCTGCCCATAGAATTTTATGGGCAATTCTTGGAGCGGTTGGCCCCCCGGCTCCAAACTGTGTATAACGAGGCCAGGACCAGAGGACAGCTCCCGCGCTCCATGCGTGAGGCCATAATGATCCCATTGCTAAAGCCACGCAGAGAAAGCACTGACCCTGCGTCCTACCGGCCCCTATCAATGCTAACTACCGATTACAAAATCCTAAGCACCATATTGGCGACCAGGCTACTGCGTCATATGCAGGAGCTGATCCACACGGATCAGTCGGGGTTTATTCCCTCCCGCAACACCACCCACAACATTCGGCGGTTGATCAGGCTCGTGAATGACCCGCCTCCCGAGGCGCGGGCCCCCCTGGTGTTATCGGTTGACATCGAAAAAGCGTTCGATAGCCTGGAGTGGGACTACCTGTTCAGGGTGATGCGGAGGTTCGGCCTGGGTGACAACTATATCTACTGGACTAAAGTGCTATATTCTTCGGCGACGGCTCGAGTGAAAGTGGGCACGATGGTGTCACGGCGATTTGAGGTGTGTCGCGGCACCAGGCAGGGGTGTGCACTCTCCCCCCTGCTATTTGCGTTGGCGATAGAGCCGCTGGCGGCCATGGCCAGAATGGGCAACCACTGTGCCGGGCTGGATTTCCGGGGGCACCGCCATTTTATATCACTATATGCGGACGACCTCCTCCTATTTTTAGAGAATTCCGACAGTGCGGTAGTGGGGGCTGAGGGACTCCTGGAGCGATTCGGCAGGGTGTCGGGCCTCAGGGTTAATTGGGCTAAGACTTGTCTGTTTCCCCTGCGGAAAGAGGAGGGGCAGCCCCCCGCCTGCCACTCGATTAGGTGGGAGCCTCGCTGCCTAGACTACCTGGGGGTGCACATATATCACGACGCCTCGGACCTACTGGAGGGCAATATAGGGCGTTGCATCCGCGCCCTACAGGGGAGCATGTCTTTCTGGGCCACCCTGCCCCTGTCAGTAACGGGCCGCATATCGCTGCTGAAGATGATCGCCTTGCCCCGACTCTTATATTTCTTCCGAACGCTCCCAGTGTGGGTCCCCGGAACGATCTTTAAACACCTCAAGTCGTTGATAACGTCATTCCTGTGGGGCTCGGGCAGACGCAGAATAGCGCTAACGACACTGACTCGCCCGAAGGACGAGGGGGGACTCGCGGTCCCGAGCTTCGAGCTCTATTACCTAGCTGCACAACTGCAGTCATTCACGCAGGAAGTAGCGAGAGTCTACCGAGGCCCGGAGGGGGAGCGGAATGCTGGTACCCCCCGCCATGTCTTGGCCTACATCACCCTCCAGCAGAGGTTGACATTAGGGGACCTGACCCAGGAGGAGCGCACGTTCCGCCTATGTTGGAATAGTTCGCAGAGACGAGCAGGAGTCAGACACCCGTATGCGCCTGAGATCCCACTGGGCATGGTGACGGCACTCCCCCACGGGAGCGACTGGTCGAGGCTGCAGTTGTGGGAGGAGGCAGGCCTGCAGGTGTTGGGGGACCTGTACGAGGACGGCGCGCTGTCCCCGTTTCAATCGCTGCAGGATCGCTATGACCTCCCGAGAGGAGACTACCTCTTGCATGCGTCGGTGGTGCGCGCCGTGCAGGCACATTGGGGCGAGGGTTTAGTTGAGCCCGCGACGACACAGGTGTGCCAATACACAATGATGTCAGCCGGCACCTTTAAAGCAGTGACATGCCTTTACTCGCGGATGGTGAGGGAGGCCACTCAGCCCCTGACTGCGCTAAAAAACAAGTGGGAGCTGGACCTACAGGCGGACATCCCTGACACCGCCTGGGCGCAATTGGTGCGCAGAGCCAGTAAAAGCACGAGAAATGCGAGATTTCAATTAATTCACTTCTACGTGCTCCACAGAGCATACCTCACCCCCGACAAAATCAGGAAATACTTCGGGGCTGCGGAAGCTGCGTGCCCTAGATGTAACAGGGTGGGAGCAGACCTGATTCATATGCTGCGGACCTGCCCAAACCTGCAGGAGTACTGGGAGGGGGTCGGCAGCACGTTGAATGACGTAGCGGACAGAGCATTACAATACGACGCGGCTGTTTGCATACTCCACTGGTTCCCGCACACGCCCAAGAATAAAATATCCAGTAAGTTTATAGACATGGGCCTTGTCCTTGCAAAGAGGGAGGTGACGAAGGGGTGGAAATCGAGGGTGGGCCCCACACACCGACGCTGGCTGAACGAGTTCCTCAAGTGGGCGGCTAGCGAGAGCACACTCAGGTACCAGCTGGCTCACCGCAGACCGAATGACAGGGCACAGGCAGCGGCAATGGAGTGGGAACTATTAGTGCAGGCCCTGCGGGATAGCCTGACCAGCGGGGAGGAGGACGAGGCCCCTGACGCGACAGATGGAGCGGTGTTACCGGCCATCCTGCCAAGCACACACGAGTAGGGATTACTGAATTTCTCCTGTTGCCTACTGCACACGGGGATAGTTCCTAACTGGGCGCAATGGGGGGGGGCACTGGGGAGGGGGAGGGTGGGGAATAGACTGGTAAGGTTCAGGCTCAATGGTAGTAAGACACTAGCCCACACATTCTAGGGGGCGCGAGAGAGCAACATTCAAAAGCGGGCAGCGGGTTTCCCCGCCGGCAGTTTGTCCTCTCTAGTATTGTTTCACTGTACCATACGAATGAGTGATGCCGCCCGGCCTCCGGGATGTGGGCAGTACGGCTGTGTACGTCGCGCGACATACTGGTCGAAGGGAAGGCGGGAAACCCGCATTACAAATATGTGCCCTGATGGTTGAATTATACATTTGGTCCTGCAATAAAAACGGTTTGACAAAAAAATTATAGCTCTTCAGAGAGGTTTAGCTTTGTCCAGATACAAGGAATCACCTTCACAGAGGCATCAATAACATCATACAAATGCTTGTCGATGAAATAATTACGCTCTACCTCCACTATTCCATTCTAAATGACACTAAAAGCTGCTCTGACAGTCATGCCCAGGGGAGTTCACAATAAAGGCACTCAGGAGAATGATTAGATCACAGACTGAGATGTCCCCCTATATTTCTATTTTTATGGCTCTTTATCTGGCTGTTGAGTTGCTAAAATAAAGTAAAGAAGGAATAATCCTCGTCTCTGATCCTGGCAATGACTTGAAGTTGGAGCATAGGATCAAGGAATGGGGGCGTGGCTTGACAGGCCAAGATAGCGGTCGCACTCTAGGAGTGCTCCAGATCCCTCTAAATCCGCCAGTATCCTGCTCCTCTGGGGGGCATCACTAAGGGCAGAAAACGCTGCCAGTCGGTGAAGGTGGTGGCTGTGCTCCTGTGCCCAGCCACGAAATTCGCTGAGGAGGTCGGAGACACCTGGCAGACACCCAAGACATCCCCGAGCCGACTGCAACAAAATGGCGCCTACCTGATATCGAGGGTTGGAGCGGAGGAGAACTCTAGCGCCTCTCTGGCTCCCCGTAGCCTGATGAAGTTTGGCGGCAACAAAAGCGACATTCTGCCGGTGAGCAGGAAGACGCCAGTCCTATCGGAGTGCTGGAGACACCGTTGGTGAGTAGAGAGACCCCTGGCAAGACGCGCGAGTGAGGGAGAGGCACGCAGCTTGTTTCTGTGGGCGCTGGTCCGTCTCCTCTGCCTGTGGGGGACCCAACAGACTGCCCTGAAAAAGCAGCGGGATTTGGTGGTGGTGGCTCGGCCTGTGATTGGCAGGTGACGCGGCCCGCAGCGGCCTAGGGAATTTATGGCCTTGTCCCGCTAGGTAGGCTGCTCGGCAACCAGACCTCCTCCGGTGGAGGGCGGGCCCTGCCTTCGGGGTCCGTGCGGCAGCGAGATCTGTTCGGAAGCCGCCGGGACTGCATCTGGGAAGTTGGCCCCTCAGCATTGGATGCTCTTCCCCCGTTCCCCCTCCCCGGGGGGGGGGGGGAGAGGCGCTGCAGTACCCGATTTCGGTGAGGGGGACGATGAGACGTGTGAATGTGGGAGAGGCACAGGGCTTGTTGCTATTGGCTCTGCTCCGTCTCCTCGACCTACGAGGGACCCAACAGATTGCCCTAAATAAGCCGCGGGCTTTGGTGGTGGGGGCTCGTACTGCAATCAGCAGGACACTCGGCCCAGAGCGGCCTGGTGAAGTTGCGGCCTTGCTCCACGAGGTGGGCCCTTGGCAACCGGGCCTTCTCTAGTGAATGGCGGGCCGCGCCTCTGGGGTCTGGGCGCCAGCAGGAGCTCTCCGGAGGCGCGGGACAGCGGGGGCACCTGCCGCCAGGAACACACATGAGAAATTGGCCCCACAAAGATTGATGCACTTCCCCCAACTTTCCCCTCCCGGGGAGGGGGGGAGAGACTGCTGTCCCGGATTGCGGTGGAGGTGAAGTCGGGGACGTTCCCGCAGCTGCCCAGCCAAATCTAAAGTAGAAGGATCCGGTGCCCCCGCGTGCAGAGGGGGGCACTGATGCCTAAACACCTGATCAAAAGACCTGGTGGCACCTGAGATGAACAAGTTTCCCCTGTGGATTTCCCAGGTGAGAAGGGAAATCAGGGTATGCCAAAAGAGGTCTCCTGGCTGGCGCTGGGCCTCAGCGGGCTAGTTGATTCTTGTGGTGCGACGCAGGTGGGGGCTTTTGGCCTGCAGCCGGCAGGACACCCCCGGGGAGAACTGGCTGGGCCCGGAAGCTAGATGCACAACCCTCTGAAGTTGGGGCTAGACTTGAGAAAGAGTGAAGATCCGCCTTCTGGGCCTTGAGAGACTGGGGTTGCCGGTCTGAAAAGGCACTGGTAACCCGGGAGAAATCTAGAATTTAGCGCCCGGTGGCAACCAATGGGGCACACCGGTGAGCGATCCGAAACCAGCAGCGCTGCGACGTCCGTGAAATTGGCGATTGCGAGAGGAACAAGACTGTGATGAAAGCGCCCCTTGGGCTCCGTGCCATCTGGTGGGCTCAGTCTCTGGCAGGCCCCCTGGGTGAGGTTCAGTGAGGCAATGAGCAGCCCTACGGCTCAAGAGACATTGTGAACGGAAGCAACGATCCTGGCGGATGCTTAGGGGGACTGGGAGCGAGATCTGATTGACGGTGGAGCCATGGTCTGATCTTCTGTGACAGGGGTGGACTGGACAGGTGATCTGAGAGTGACCGCTGACTGCCGAGAGAGACACCGAGGTGTGATCCGCGAGGCACCCCCCGAAGATATTTGGACTGAGGGTTCGCCTGCCCCCCCATAGACTTCTAGCCCTGATCCCTAAAAACACGATGGACTATGGGATCCCTTTAGCCATCCATTTGGGCTAGCTCCAGCAGCGATCCGCCTCGCCATAGGAAAGAAAGAGGCATCCAACAGAATATCAAACGCTTGGAAGCACTCTTCCCACCATGGGTAAAGACAAACCAACCCAAACTCGAATGGAACAATATACGCTTTCTGGATCTGCCCAGGATGGAGCTGGGCCCGCGGCGCTTGGCAGACCAGAGGGGAACCTGGCCACCATACTTCATAAAGACATGCCAAGAATCAATGGAAACCAAAATAGAGGAGGTCCGTGTCGATATGGCACTCATCCCCCAAGATCTTCGTAACGCGACAGCCCGAGTGACAGCAGCGGAGTCTCGTATAACTGAGGTGGAGGACGATGTTTCTGCACTGGAAACACAAGTGAAGCAGCTTTTATCCTGCACGTCCGACCTCCATAAAAGGGCAGAAGAGCTCGAGAATCGTTCCCGCCGGAAGAACCTCCACCTGGCTGGCCTTCCCTAGGGCGCCGAGCCCACCCAGGTCAACACCTTCATCAAAAATTGGTTCAGGTAATGGATGCCTGCGGACGCTTTGTCTCCTTGGTTTGTGGTGGAGAGGGCCCACCGCTCCCTCGGCCTCCGCTAGGAGCACAGTACCGATCAATAATCTTGAAGATCCTTAACTTCAGGGACCACGATGCCATCATGCAGGAAGCCCACTCTCGGCTAGAACTCAGTTATAAGGGATGCAAAATCATGATCTTCCCTGATTATACCAAGGGGGTGCAGGTCCATAGAAGACCCTGCGTCCACGTTAAACAAAAGTTGCGTGCCTTAAATCTGTCCTACAGACTCCTCTTCCCAGTTCTCCTCAAAGTGATATTCCAAAACAAATCCTATTTTTTCGACACACCTGAGGCAGCTTGGACCTGGGCGACTGAGGAATGTCCACTCTGCCTACCCGAAAATGTATGTTCTCCAGAATATCCCGATCCATCTTCCTCGCAGCTGGTTTGCGATCTAGATGGGGTGGTTACCAACTTCCTTTGGGGGGGCTCAAGAGAGCGTTTAGCTCTCACAACTTGCCAGCGAACCACGTACGAGGGTGGAATGGGCATGACAAATCTCTTTTTATACAATCTCGCCACTCGCCTCCTGATAATCCATGATTGATTTCACGGGGATGGTCAGATCCACCATATCGGCTTGCATTGGGACGTCTTGGATTCTCACAGGCTCAGCAATGCTATATGGGACCCCAATCCCTCAGGCCCTACCAGTACGGCATAGCGATGTGCACTGAGGCACATTCATTGGGACAACAGAATCACACTACAGACTCCACTATGGCACGGCACCTGGCTGCGGGAGAGGGGGACTTTGATGGGTTTCCCCTACCTAGGAGACATCTGGAAGGGAGAACATTTGTCCTCCTTCCAGGACTTACAACGCACCTACTCCTTACGCTCTACGGTATTCTTTAATTATCTCCAATTACGTCACGCCCTTGCCACTTACATCCCTAACAAAGAGTCATTTCCCGAATTCAGCCCATTGGAGGCCACAATTCTCATGGGAAACCTAGGGAAGGGAAGGATATCCTAAATATACAGTTCCCTGATAAACAACACTCCAACCACTCTGGACCCTCTTAGAACCAGATGGGAGGGATGGGTGGGCCCTCTGAAGGACGAGGATTGGAAGGACGCTCTTATGGCCCCCAGCACTTGAACTATATCAGACAGACTTCACCTTATACAGATCTACTATCTGCACAACTGCACAAATCTGGACTTTTCCCAGCCCCACAGTGTCCAAGCTGTAAAGAGGAACCAGCCGACTTCTTCCATATGGTCTGGTCCTGCGCGTTCATATGTACATACTGGGCGTCAATCACAACGGAATTGAGTGGCATATTGGGGTGGGAAGTACCCCTAGTCCGCTTGCTCTTCTTCTGGGGGTGATGGAGGGAATGGATGGCTCCAGAGCCAACAAGTTGTTGCTAGGAACAGCCATACTGATTGTTAAAAGAGACATTGCAGTGGCCTGGAAGGACTCAAAGTCTCCTTCTATTTCGAAATGGCAGAGGGGAGTTGATTGGTGTGCTATTCAAGAAAAAGGGGTTTATGACGCGAGGGTGCCCAAACAAATATGAGCGAATATGGGGTAAATGGACGGAACTATTGGACTGATTACTCTTAGCGATAAAGGCGGATTCTTTCCTATTTATCTTTTTAAGCCTATTGTTGAGGAGATAATAATTGGATATGCAATGAAATGTTATACATGTCACAGTGCTACAGGTGTTTTTGTGGTTATCTTGTTTTTACAAAATGCCAATAAAATTGGTTATCAAATAAAAAAAAAAATCAAGATAGATGGCTGTCTCGGACAATTATTCATGGAGAAGCTTAGGCGCTATGGACAAGACCACATGTCCACAGTACTCCCAGTCGGGCACTGTGGACATATAGGTCATGTCTATAGGCCCACCACTGGAGCAGCAGTTACTAAATGCTACTTTGGTGCCCCCATCTTTTCACACTTTCCCTGAGTAGGAGTGGGAGACTCTCCAGCTCCGGCCCAGGGGGGTGTCACTCTCCTGCCAATGATGCAATTGAGACAGAGATGCGATCACTTCATTTGCAGACTGCCACCCAAGAAACCACTTCCTGGTTTCGCTGGGAGCACAGAGGGGCCTGAAAACAGTCCAGTACAGTTCTCTGCACACCCAAAGAATTGTGCTCTCCAGATTGCCAGGCGATCAATGTGGGATGCGATCACCTGGTGTTAATCCTAGATACCAAGGATATTTGTAGGGGAAGTGGCCCCTAGGGCAAGAGTCTGTGCTTTCCTCACCACCCTTAACACCATCAGTGTTTCTGCCCACCCCTAGGGAGTGAATGGGGTCATTAACCCCAGTCTGCCCCACCCAGGGGCAGAAAGCCCTCTAAACACTAGGGATTCACATAAAAACAAAGGGGTGAGGCTCCCCACCATGGGCAGTACATTTCCCTCACCCCAAAAAAGGGCACAACAGTCTTTCTGCTCCACTGGAAGGCAGTATGGAAGTTTGCCCCAATCTGCCCACCCTAGAACCAATGGATAATAAAAAATAAAACAAAGGGATGGGGTGGGGTGGCCCATCAGGCACAGCATTATGCCTCCACCAAAAAAGTGCATTGCAGTCTTTCTGTTGAGGGGTTCACCCAAATCAGCCTTCGACAGGGGAAAAGAAATCCCACAACAGGGATAATTAGAAAAAGAAACAAAGGTAACGTGGCAGGCCACCATGGGCAGGGCTATGCCCCAACCCAAAAAAAGGACATAATAATCTTTCTGTCCACCACCCTGGACTCCCCCAGATGTCTAATGTGCAGAAATGTCTGGGTTTGGAAGGTTGCCCTTGGTGCTGGCTCAGCTAGGGTGCAAAATCGGCAGCTACCCAAATTGCAAAAAAGTTGGTTTTAGGTGGAAATATTTGATCTTTCCATGTTGTATTTTGTGTCTTTCCTTAGCACAGGTGCTACTACTACCCACCAAAGTGAAATCAATGAAAGTCAATACACCCAGGACTTAACCTGGTGTCTACTTTTAAGAAATGTCTGGGTTTGGGATTTTCCATGGGTGCTAGCTGAGAAAGGGCCCAAAGTCAACAGATATCCCAAATTGCAAAAAAAGGGTTGGCTTTGAAAGGAAAAATTATTCTGTCTGGGTTGCGTTTTGTGCTCTTTCCTATTGCGGGCACAAGGCCCATTCACACAAATGGGGTGCCATTTTTATCAGGAGTCATGTGGAAACTCTGGGTGGTAGGAAATTTGTGGATGCTTGCAGATTCTGGAACTTTCCTTCACAGAAATGCAAGGAGAATTTGTATTGTAGCCAAAGTTTGAGGTTTGCAAGGGCTTTTGGGTAAGAAAACCTTGTGCGATTCATGCAAGGTACACCACCTTGGACTCCCCTGGTGTCTATTTTTCAGAAATGACCAGGTTTGGTAGGCCTCCCTGGAAGTCAGCTTAACTGGGGCCCAAAATCCACAGTTACTTAAATTGCACAAAATGGGCCGTTTTTGAGTAGAACATTTTGATGTGTATATGTTGAGTTTTGGGCCGTTTCCTATTGCGAATACTAGACCCACCCACACAAGTAAGCTTCATTTTAATCTGGGGAAGTATGAGAATCCTGGTCAGTAGAAAATTTGTGGATCCCATAGATTTTGAAATTTTGCTTCGCAGAAATGTGAGGAAAATTTGTGTTTCAGTCAAAGTTTGAGGTTTGCTAGGGCTCCTGGGTAAGCAACTTGTTTGCGATCCGCAACAGTCACGTCACCCTGGTCTTTGCCGGATGTCAAGTTTTCAGAAATGGCTGGGTTTTGTAGGTTTCTCTGGGTTGGGGCCCAAACTTCACAGCTACCCAAATTGGAAAAAGGCCCGATTTTGAGTGGAAAAAATGTATGTGCCCAGTTTCCATTTTAGGCACATTCATATTGGTGGCGCTAGGCCCACCCACACAAGTGTGGTACCACTTTTATCGGGAAACATGTGGGAAGACATCGTGGTAGGAAATTGTTGGATCCCCGCAGATTTTGGAACTTCCCTGACAGAAATCTGAGGAAAATGTGTGTTTAAGCCAAAGTTTGAGGTTTACAAGGGCGTCCTGTTAAGAAACCCTAGTGAGCTCCACGCATGTCACAGCACAATGCACTCCCCCCAGAGTTTAATTTTCAGAAATGTCTTGTTTTGGTAGGTTTCCAAGATACCAGCTGAGCTAGGGCCAAACATCGACAGCAAACCAAATTGCAAAAAATAGGATTGGTTTTGAGTGGGAAATTTGATCTGTTCATGTTGCGTTTTGTTCCCTTTCCTTTCACGGGCGCTAGGCTCATTCACACAAGTGGGATACCATTTTTTTCCGGGAGATGTGAAAACGCCAGGTGGTAGAAAATGTGGCTCTCTGCAGATTCCATAACTTATCTTTACAAATGTGAGGAAAATGTGCATTTTTAGCCAGCGTTTGAGGTCTGCAGGCGTGTCTAAGTAAGAAAACCTTGTGAGATTCACACAAGTTACACAACCCTGGACTTCACTGGGTGTCTAGTTTTCAGAAATGTCTGGGCTTAGTAAGCTTTCCTGGGTTAGGGCTCAAAATCCACAGCTTCTCAAATTGTAAAAAATGGTTGGTTTTGAGTGGAAAAATGTGATTTGTCAATTTGCATTCTCCGACCCTTTTCTTTTGTGAGCGCTAGGCCCACCCACACATTAAGGGGTACCATTTTTATGGGAGACGTGAAGGAATGGTAAGTGGTAGGAAATCTGTGGATACCTGCAGTCTCCAAAACCTTCCTTCTCAGAAATGCGAGGAAAATGTGTGCTTTTATCCAACATTTTAGGTTTGCAAGGGCCTTTGTGTACGAGAACCTTTTGAGATTTATACAAGCTACACCACCATGGACTCCCACTGGTATCTAGTGCTACCTAAATAAAAAGGCTGTTTTTGAGTGTAAATAATTGATGTGACTGTTTTGTGTTTTGGGCAGTTTCCAATTGCGAATGCAAGGGTCCCCCACCTCAAGTGGAGTACCATTTTTATTAGATGTGTGGGAATATAGGCAGTAGGAAAGTGGTGGATTTCTGAAGATTCAAGATCCTTCCCTTTCAGAAATGTGCTGTCAATTTGTGCTTTTATCCAGAGGTTGAGGTTTGCAAGAGCTTCTTGGTAAAAAAAAAAAAAAACTCATGTGATTCACACAAGTCACACCACCTTGGACTCTACCTGGTGTCCCCTGGACTCCCCAGTACCTAGTTTTCAGAAACAACTGGGTTTGTTAGGTTTCGCTGGGTCATGGCTCAGCAAGGGCCCAAAATCCACTGCTATGCAAATTGTAAAAAAAGCATTTATTTTGCTGGTGAAATGTAAAGTCCCCAGCACAAGAAGGGTACAATTTTTTAACGAGAGAAGTGTGGGAACACAGTATAGTAGGATATTCGTCATTATCAATTGGATTTCTCTGCATTTGTGACTTCCAAATTATAGTCAGTGTGCAAGCCAGAAGACATTTTGCAGAATGCTCTCTGAATCACATGATAATATGGCTTACCACAAATTCAGATGTGTACAATAACCACTGTTGCTAAACTCAGTGTCTTTTGTTTATTAAAAAAAACACAACGGCTTCCTTCATACCCATTTTTCATTCCTTGAATTTTACCATAAGAATTGCTTTCTAGTTGCCACACAATGGAAAATCATTGTAAGGTGGAACTCAGTTGTTGGTTCTGGTTATCGCATGTTTGTGGAGAACCTATAAACCATATATATCCCTGCAGCTAGAAGGGTCTGTTGGATGTAATGGTGGATCGCTTTTGTAAATAGGCCATCATGACAAGATGTTACGGATTAAAGCGTTATCCCAAATTGTTATTTTCCCTACACATTTTCATTATTTCTATTTAAAAACAGTAATGTTTTGGGGGAAACTTTGAAGTATCAACATAAACGTCCTCATACTGAATTCAGAATTTTGTCTATTTTTCTGATATGTATAGCTTTTCAGGATTATCAGTGGTTTTCATACCTGTCTCCACCACAAACTGCAAGTAGGTTAAAACCACAAAAATTAGGAAAAATTGACTACTAACATTCACTTTCTAGTACAGTTTTAGTTATATTTCGGCAATTTTCTTGGTTGCTTCCGGTAGAATCCACTTTAGGATGTTGTCAAAAAGGACACAAATTTGATATTGATACCTTTTGTGGCAAAAAAGTTATGAAGGTTTAACATCCAATAAAGGGCTTAGCGCCAGGGTGTGAGAAAGCCCTAGCAGTC
Source organism: Triturus cristatus (assembly GCF_964204655.1). NCBI lineage: Eukaryota > Metazoa > Chordata > Amphibia > Caudata > Salamandridae > Triturus > Triturus cristatus. The sequence goes on along the minus strand of NC_140586.1, from coordinate 198,487,444 downwards.
AAAAGGATAACCTATTGGGGTCACACCATGCCTCAAACCTATTTTTTTTTACGGTTACTGTAGTCTTTTAGTATGTTATGATGTTGAAACTGACCTGTTGTTAAAAGAAAGTGAAGGACAGTGTAACATAATCTTCGCCAAGTTCTCCTCCGAGTCACAGCCAGTGGAATTAAAACTCTCAGACGTGAAAAGCGAGAACATTTTAATTTGATCGCAGCCTCCTACTGTGTTGTCAGTCCTTCTATATTCACAGATCTTTACCACTACCATCAATAGGTTAAGGGGACTCTTAGAGGTAGACACATCTGTGTATGTGGTGACAAGCTTTAGATGGAACACTAAGAAGCGATAATACAGAAAACAAATAGGTAAAAAAATGACTTATGGTTTCCTTTATTGAATAAACCTATTAATTTTTAGGAGATGATAGCTACTTTGAGAGACATATTTTAAGCCAGTTAAAATAATTATACTATTATTTTGTGCACTATTGCTTGTGAAAATATCACTGTTTCTAACAAGTTGGTCACTATTTTTGCTAGAGGTCGGCGAGACACTTAAAAAGCTAGAGGCATGCTCGATCCTGAAGCATGGCTCTGGCTCAGCTGGAGGTCCTGTTGAAATCTCGAGACCCTTCTGCATGCCTCCCTTCCTCCCCCTACCGAGGATGTGGCATTACTACCAGAGCTGTTGAGTGTGGAACTGGGGGACCAGGTTTGAATCTTGGTGTCGGCTCAACATCTTCTGATTTTGGGCACATCACTTAATTTCCCCATTGCCTTTAAACAATGCATGTGTCCTTGTGTAATGTAACTGGTAGTCATGTAAAGTGCTCCAATACCTTTGGGTTGAGTTTGCACTGTATTTAAAAACTGCAGGAAATGAACTAAGAGGTAAAACCAAAGCCTTAATATAAGGAAAGACAAATAGTGACCCATTTCTTGGCTGTTATGTAAAAAGTAAAACAAGACAACTTGGATAAATCGCAGCTTCCCCGCTTAAAATGTGTGATCTTAAGTAAATGCTTTGGGGCTGATTACGACTTTGGTGGTGCAGGGTGGCACGCCACCGCCCCACCAAAGTCAACTATTGGCTGACCGCCAGATAAGGAACTTTCTCCTGGTCTGGCAGGTAGTCCTTTGGCATTCTCACTGCAGTACCTTTGAAATAGACACCACAATGGGAATGCCAAAGCAAGTTCCTGCATGGCATAGACTGTTTAGTCCATGCTGTGCAGAGATGGGGTTTGCATGTGAAGGAGCGAAGTACAGAAGATTTTGTGTGTACCCCGTTCAGACCAATCACCCCCCCATAAAAAAGTATTATATTAATTTTGTTTGCTGTGTATTAACCAAACACACACATTACATGTGGGAAATGCTCTGCATTAACAGGTTTGGTTAACATATTAATTAATGGTGTAAAACGCATGTTTAATCTATTTTGCGCATTTAAGTAGTGTATTAGTGCATGTCTATGTTGTAGTGTACATTGTGCATTACATGCTGCTTTTGCTTCATTTTAATGGCTTGCAGTGTGATTCTTTTCCGCTAGGTAACAGTTTTTAGGGGATAAATATTAGCCCTGGTGGGTGGGGGGACAGAAAACACTTACTTTCTGTGTATTCACATTTTCTTTGTGTGTGTTTATCGTAGTCTGGCTTGTGGCCAGTTTCAAGATGGCTTCCTTTTTCCCGGTTCTGCGCATTAGAGAATGCTTGCATCATCTGGCTGGAGGAACCTCGTGCATACCTTGTTCTCCAATGAACTTTGCAACTCCAGCTGACTATGTTCGAGGCCATTTGGTGTGAATGCCGGGGAGTGGCTGAGAGCCAGAATGATAGCACGAGAACAGCTGAATGCCTGCCAAAGAGAAACAGTCGAATGCCTGCCAAAGAATGACCACGTGGAAACAGCTGAATCCCTGACACTGAACAGTTGAATCGCTGCCAATGAACCTTTGAATACCTGCTAATGAACTGTGGGACTGTTGAATTTGTATCTATCAGCTTGTCAAACATAAAGTTATTCACGGACATCCTGGGAGCTGAGAACTGTATTGTCATGACCGGACATCCTGGGAGCTGAGAACTGTATTGTCATGATCAATCAGAGCAAGGGAAACAGCAAGAGTTGAAACATTTGAGGGTAGATAGCCAGCAAACAAAGTATAAATATCAGACCAAAATTGGGGTTTAGTGTCAGAGAAGCTGGTTGGATAGAAGCTGTTTTGCAGAGAAGCTGTTTGAAGAGATGCTGGGAGCTTGAAACTATGCCAGATTGTGCACTGATGACCCCTATAGGTTTGAGATCGTTGTGGGACACTAGCCTGGGTGAGAGAAGTCGTCGAGGAGGCCAAGGGTTAATTAAGTAAGTTGGGGTTTTAGTGCTGGGTAGGAAGGTTTTAGTGTAGGAAATCTTTAGAATTAAATGGATGTTTTAACTATGGTTCACTGATCCTTCATTTTTGGAACCCTCTGTCAGTTACATGACCAAGGATTGATTTTTAACTATTTTGAGAATACTGAAATTAATGCAAACCTACATTTTCTCTTCATGACTTTTATTAAACAGTTTCTTGATTTATGTCCTGAATAAATGGCAATGCTCAGTGAGAATTAATAGTGAGAGAATAAATGATAATTTTCTTTATGCAAATTAATTACATAAAATCTTTTAAATGATTTCAGGTGTTCATGATTCTTTTAGAGTCAATTAATTATGCAATTCAATGTATTGGTGTAGTGAGGTTAAGCTGGTCTTGACAATCACCATCAACCAGTCCAACTAATTGGTCCATCGACCAAGTGGTGGAGTGCCTTGATGTCAAAGTTAGGATTCTATAGGTACAGATGTATATAATGTATATAATGTAAAGAAATTACTCCCGATAGGTAACAAGGTACCCTCCCACATGTCCAGCGCCTTTTTCTCCTGTGCACAGATTCAAGTGAGACATAGGCGTGTTGATGTTATGGGCCCCACCAATAAATGAATGAATGTATGATTGAGGTAGTGTGGTGACGAGTCTGTGACATACGGAGAATATGTCAATTTGCCCTTTTCCGCTGGAGAAGTTTTCTGGTAGCAGATTGATGGTTTTATTGCATTGGTTTGGTGATTATTGATTATTGATTTATGTTGAGTTGTGTTGCGTTTTATGTTGTCAATTGGTTTGAAAACTTCCGTGATGTAGGAAGTTGGTTGCCCTGTAGGTACATGGGGAAAATGTGTGGCAAGTGAAGTCGCACAGTGTATTGTCTGGTTGCCCTGTAGGTACACGGGGAAATGTGTGGCAAGTGAAATCACACAACGCATTGTCTGGTTTCGAGTTGATGACATCGTCGTGTGTTATCGGTAGGGACATTTTCTGTGTGAACGTGCGTGAGTGAAATAGCAACAGGTTCTCTCGTGAAACTCTGGCCTTAATTCTCAGGAGCAGTGTAGTCTCCACATGTGTTTTATCACCAGAGAAACGGTTAGCCTTTTTGCTTGTTAGAAGGGTGAGGTAGAGGTAAGTGCTACTTTATCTGCGAAACTGAATAATTCTGTGGTAGGGTAGAGGTAAGCACTGCCTACTGGAAATACAGAATTCTTGTGTAAGTGAATAAAACGATCTATTTTGTTTAGTGAAACAGGCAATGGTGGTGTTTTTATGTCGTTACTAACAGATTTTGATTAAAGAAAACGTAAGAAAAGTTTGATGATAAATTTAGTAAAGGAGGGGTCAACAGAAGCAGGAGTAGCGAGAAAGGCTGACGTCAGAAAGACCGCGCTGGGATTAGCCAGCTGTAGGGAGACGAAGCTTTCACTGATTGGTGCGTTAGTGTGAGTCGCGCTGGCATTGGAGAATTACAGAGTGACGTAGACGCTCTGGATTGGTGCGTTACTGAGAGTCACGCTGGGATAGGTGGATGCGGAAGTGACATAGAGCTTTCTGATTTGCTTACGAGTGTGTTTCCACAGTGGTATTGGTTGGAAAGGAAACCGCGCAGAGGAAGCTGATTGGTAGAGAATTTGAGTTGCACTGAAGTTTCTAGCTGAACACGAAGACAAAAGTTAAGCAAAAAATGTATTATATTGGTAAAGAGAAGTAGAAAGTTTCGCTGTTTGGAAAGGTAAAAAGATTGTGAAAGAGAAGCCTTCAGTAAATCAGGAGTGGAGACTATTCCCTCACCCGGGAACGCCTGTATTTTACATGCTAATGAAGTATGGCTATCACACTTGCGTGTTTGTAGAGAATTGGGTGCGATATACGAAAGATGATGGTGCGCTTGCATTTCCTCCAGAAGGTTCTTTTAACATAGAGGTTTTGCGGCATTTGAGAGAAACAATGGGGAAACTTGAGCCTAAACTTAGACCTACGCAATTTGAAGCATTAATGGATTGGGAAAATGAGGTGTATGAGAAAGAACGACACAGATCAGGAAGAGGTTATGATTTTGGTTTGGATAAATATCGGCATGAGAATATTGAAGACAGAATATGTAGATGGCAACAGGTGGATTTACCAAATGATTTGTTTCCTGTCAAGAGTATGGCAGGATCTACAGGAGGTGAAATGAAAGAGAAAAAGAAACATGTTCAAATTTTAGGCTGTGGGTACAGTGATACTAAAGATGAGTTGCTGGATGACATTCTGGGTAACAGACCACCTCCATATCAAGGGGAGTTTGCGACAGTGGTGCCAAAGGCACCGCCAGCAGAAACTCCAAAAGTTTTCCAACCTGTTCCAGTCCCCATAGGGAGTAGTGCAATAAATAGACAGGAACCTGTTCAAATTAGTAGTACAGTAACAAAGCCAGAACTCCTTCCAATGAGCAGTACAATTATTTGGCAAGAAACACAAGTGATAAATAGGTCAAATCATGAAGAAGAAGAAAATGAGTTAGCAGTCAGGACACGAGAATTGTTTGAAAGATTGAAAGAACTGCCTATGAATATGGAAGCTTTACCAGTCCCGATGAATATAGATTCTGAAATTTCTGTTTGCAAAAGTGAGGTAGCGAAAGAACATTCACTGACCATACCGTTAAATGAGGCCAGACCAGATCATAGAAGAGAGTTATTCTCTGAAAGTGTCAGGAATAAACAACCTAGTCTGTCCCGATTGGATACAACGACAGATCTGACAAGAGCTCCGACTTACGCGGTTGGAACTCAGATACTGGCTGAAAAACCGACTGGATGGTTGCAGGGAACGAAACCTAGAGAAAGATTAAACGAAGTCTCTTTGGGTCTGACAAGTGAGGAGTTGGGAGAGTGGGTAAGAAGTGGCTATAGAAAAGATACAGAACGCCAACAGATAGATATTGCAGAATTAAAGGTAGACATGGAGGAATTAAATTTTGGAACAGTAAGCATAAACAGATCAAAAACAGGAGTGGATATCTCCAAATATAGGGATTTGCAGAAACCGTATAGATTAGATTTCACAGAAAAAGGCATAGAAGACTTAAACACTACTGGAAGAAGAGCTAAAATTAAAGAATTGCTTATATTTCTGAAAAAAAGTAGGGCTGTTGAAAAATGGAGAAGCAGGTGGAGAAAGAAGAAAAAACAAATAGTTGATAGGGGATCGTTACCATTTCCTGATGCTCACAAATGTGAAACTGACTACATTACCAGAGGGAATTGGTTTGCGGATGAATTGGCAAAATATTGCACAAAACAGGATTGTTCTTTGAATCAGGCACGGGCGAAGGAAGACACCTTTTCCCAATATCTCATGCTTACTAACGCAGTAGAAACATGGAAAGAAGTGAGGCAGTTGAAGGATCAGGCAAGCGATGAGGAAAAAGAAACATGGGTAAAAGAAGGTTGCACACAAAAAGAAGAGGATGATGTTTGGGTTTACCAAGATGAAAGAGCTGTTATGCCCGACAGTATGTTTGCCCATTTTGCACGCATGTATCATAGACAGGCACACACAGATAGGGAACTCATTTTGCCAACAAAGTTATCAGTCTGATCTGTGAATTACTGAGGACTAAACTGAAACAGCATTGTGCCTATTGTCCAGAAGCTTCTGAAGTTGGTGAGCAGGTGAATGGCACAATGAAAGTCAAATTAGCAAAAATGTGTGATTCCACTGACTTGAAATGGCCGGATGTTTTGCCCCTAGTTCCAATAACCATGAGAAGTGCACCTGACAGAAGGACAGGTTTAAATCCCTACAAGATACTAATAGGACGAGCCATGAGACAACCATATGTACCTGATCCACAAGAAAGGCCACTGAGAAATAGACTGCAGATTTCTGATACAAGTTCAGAATCAGGTGCTGAGCAACCAGAAGCTGTTAACAGAAAAGAAGCAGACTGTGAAACTGGTGAGACTAGATCAACAGACTCTGCGAGTGTACAGCAAGGTGTAAGACTCAACGATTTTTCACCTGACAACGATTTAGACAGTACTACAGAGCTAGGACAGGAACTAAGTCAAGAGCAGAGGCAAGAACAGGGAAAAGAGAGAACATAAGACTCAGAAATTATAAAGTTCAAGATAAGGGGAAGTGAAATGCAAGCAGGCACAGAGACCGAAAGCAAGGGAGAAGAAGGTTCGGATATCCTGACAGTTATCTTGTCTGACATTAGAGAAGAAACGGATGATCAGGAAATTCTGAACAAAGACTGTGAACCTATGGATAAGGATGATTCACACACGTTGCCCAACGGAGTAAAGAGACTCAAGTATAAGATAGTGAGAAAAGGAACAAAAGCTCTTGAAGACCAGATCTCTGAAATAACAAACAAGTTAAAACAGGAGAAATTGTACAGGTCACCTGAGTGGACTTACATAGTCTTACAAAAGATAGAAGAAGTAGATTTAAGAAAGGAAAGGGACAGTGATAACGACAGTGAGCAGGACAAAGAAAACGACTTGAGGCCACCCTAACAGTGTTACAGAAAACACTTCTGGGTTTTAGCACACAATACGAAGACGATTTTTCATGAACCATTTCCAAGTAGTTAAAATAAAAGAAGGGGCAAAGGACAGAAAGTCATTCAAGTGTGAAAACACACTTTGTACATACAGTACACATTTAGTAGATTTCATTTATAGGATAACTTAGATACCATAGCAGATATGGACAGTCCTAACAATAGATATAAAAGTTTTGCTTTGGGTGTAAGATGTGTTTATGTTGTACCATTTTACTAATGGTGCTGTTAACAATGTACAAATAGTTGCACAAGTAGATAGAACTGCACTTCACAAGGATAAGTAAGTTTTAGATTTAGAACTAAAGATAAAAATGTTGTCGAGAACAAGGGAAATGAGAAAGAAATTTGCTGAACTAACAAAATTATTGAGAAGAAGTGTCTGATCGAATAAAATTTAGTGGGATGAATAGGTGGTTTGGGATTTGGTGAGCGAAGTACAGAAGATTTTGTGTGTACCCCGTTCAGATCAATCACCCCCTGCATAACAAAGTAATATATTAATTATGTTTTCTTTGTATTAACCAAACACACACATTACATGTGGGAAATGCTCTGCATTAACAGGTTTGATTAACATATTAATTAATGGTGTAAAACGCATGTTTAATCTATTTTGCGCATTTAAGTAGTTTAATAGTGCATGTCTATTTTGTAGTGTACATTGTGCATTACATGCTGCTTTTGCTTCATTTTAATGGCTTGCAGTGTGATGCTTTTCTGCTAGGTAACAGTTTTTAGGGGATAAATATTAGCCCTGGTGGGTGGGGGGACAGAAAATACTTATTTTCGGTGTATTCACATTTTCTTTGTGTGTGTTTATCGTAGTTTGGCTGGTGGCCATTTTCAAGATGGCTTCATTTTTCCCAGTTCTGAGCATTAGAGAATGCTTGCATCATCTGGCTGGAGGAACCTCGTACATGCCTTGTGCTCCACTGAACTTTGCAACTCCAGCTGACTATGTTCGAGGCCATTTGGTGTGAATGCCGGCGAGTGGCTGAGAGCCAGGATGATAGCACGAGAACAGCTGAATGCCTGCCAAAGAGAAATAGTTGAATGCCTGCCAAAGAATGACCACGTGGAAACAGCTGAATCCCTGACACTGAACAGTTGAATCCCTGCCAATGAACCTTTGAATGCCTGCTAATGAACTATGGGACAGTTGAATTTGTATCTATCAGCTTGTCAAACATAAAGTTTTTCACGGGCATCCTGGGAGCTGAGAACTGTATTGTCATGACCGAACATCCTGGGAGCTGAGAACTGTATTGTCATGACCAATCAGAGCAAGGGAAACAGCAAGAGTTGAAACATTTGAGGGTAGAGAGCCAGCAAACACAGTATAAATATCAGACCAAAATTGTGGTTTAGTGTCAGAGAAGCTGGTTGGATAGAAGCTGTTTTGCAGAGAAGCTGTTTGAAGAGATGCTGGGAGCTTGAAACTATGCCAGATTGCGCACTGATGACCCCTGTAGGTTTGAGATCGTTGCGGGACACTAGCCTGGGTGAGAAAAGTCGTCGAGGAGGCCAAGGGTTAATTAAGTAAGTTGGGGTTTTAGTGCTGGGTAGGAAGGTTTTAGTGTAGGAAATCTTTAGAATTAAATGTATGTTTTAACTATGGTTCACTGTTCCTTCATTTTTGGAACCCTCTGTCAGTTACATGACCAAGGATTGATTTTTAACTATTTTGAGAATAATTAAATGAATGCAAACCTAAATTTTTCTCTTCATGACTTTTATTAAACAGTTTCTTGATTTATGTCCTGAATAAATGGCAATGCTCAGTGAGAATTAATAGTAAGAGAATAAATGATAATTTTCTTCATGCAAATTAATTACATAAAATCTTTTAAATGATTTCAGGTGTTCGTGATTCTTTTAGAGTCAATTAATTATGCAATTCAATGTATTGTTGTAGTGAGGTTAAGCTGGTCTTGACAATCACCATCAACCAGTCCAACTAATTGGTCCATCGACCAAGTGGAGGAGTGCCTTGATGTCAAAGTTAGGATTCTATAGGTACAGATGTATATAATGTAAAGAAATTACTCCCGATAGGTAATAAGGTACCCTCCACATGTCCATCGCCTTTTTCTCCTGTGCACAGATTCGAGTGAGACGTATGAGTGTTGGTTTTATGAGCCCCACCAATGAATGAATGTATGAATGAGTTAGTGTGGTGACGAGTCTGTGACATAGGGAGAATATGTAAATGTGCCCTTTTCCGCTGGAGCACATGCACACAGGGGCGCACACCATCTGCCCCCCGCCCTGTTGCCCAGTGTACAGGGGCAACAGGTTTCTCCACTGCCAGCCTTTTGATGGTGGGTGCACCTCCATGAAAAGGCTGGCAGTGGAGAAACTCAGAATATGCTTGGCAATGCCGCAGTGGCACCGCCAACCATATTGCTGCCCTAGAAAGCTGTGCCACTGCCAGAGAACGTGGTTCCCTGTTGGTTGCAGCAGTCCCAAAACGGTCCGACCGCCGTACTTGTAATATGGCAGTCGGATCACTGGTGCGGCGGTTACTGACCGCCAGCGGACCTTCACCATGGGTTCGAACTCGGAATCAGACCCTTTATTTTACTAAAACCTTTTTTCCGTTATCACGTAAGAAAACACTTTCAAATATGTGAGTTTAGACTACCAGTTGTACAAAACTAATACTGACAATAATTAATTCTACGTGCAGTGCTATAATGTGCCTTATTAATGTTAAAGCATCCACGTGTTAAGTACACTTTTTGAAGATACTTTCCCATATTTTTCAAGGTGTTTGTTGTATGATTTACATAGCACATATTTTTAGGGTTTGGCTCATGCACAGGCTCTAAGACCCGAGCCAGAACCTTAGCTCGGTACTACTAGTTCATTTGTTGGCTCACCCGCCTCTATTTTATCCAATATTACTCCCAATCTGCAGTATTCATTGCCTTTCCGCGCCATCAAAAGATGGCCACTGTGTTTGCGCCCCGGAATTCGGTGCGTGACAGCTTCCGTCCAGGAAGCGCGTGCGCAGAAGGCAGCGCGGCTTCTGGTTGCTAGGGACTACGCAGTGGCTTGGCAGCGGCGGGAGCTGTAGCCAGAGGCTGTTAGGGACAGAAGAGAGAAGGGGGCACTCCCCTGTGTATCTGACAGCTCCCCAAGATGGTAAGCTTCCCGACCCCAAGTACGCAATGCCACTACCTCGATCTACCCCCTAAATGAAAGACTGATTCAAGGCGGCTACGACAGACACGAGATGGGGACAGAACAGGGTTATGCAGCTTGGGATCCGCAGGGGGCGCCTTGTTGGAATATATCCATGGTTGGGGTGGGTTAATCCTGAAATCCAATATTGGGAGTGGCGTTTTGCACGCCCGGATCTAGGGCTGAACGCGTCGTTAGGGCGGAGGACACCCTTGGATCCATGGTGTGGGGCGCAGACGGGGACGTTCAGCCTGTTATCCAAAGGTGAGGTCTACACGTCAAATATCGGGAGTGGGAATGGGCTGGAAGTCTTGGACAGGTGTAGCCATGGGTTCTCGATGTGGAGGGTCTTTATCCTGTCAAAGATTGGAGGTTGACGTGCGAGAGGAGTCCAGGAGTGATGTCCGATTCACCGGGCTATTAATGGTCCCAGGAAGAGTCGCCTTTATCCTGGGATCGAAGGCTTTACCTGCCACATGCTGATATCTCGGAAAGGTATATTTGAGCGATAAATGGGACTATCTTGGGATGTTCTAGTTCTAAACTCTGCCTTTAGAGAGAGGTACGACACGCAGTGAGAGAGGTTTATTTAGGGCTCAGGGGCAGCCTTGCCTCCAGAAAATATTCAAAACAGGCAAAATCAGAATTATGTACCCCAGCAAAGCCTTTTGCTGGTGTGACGTTGTCCGACTCCATCTGCCCCAGTTGTCAACATCAGAACCTTTAGCGCATTCTATTTATTTATTTATTTATTATGCAACTTATAACGCGCAGACTAAACCCGAAGGTATCAAGGCGCCTATCAAAATCAATAAACAATAAACAGAATATACAAAGCACCACTACGGGAATGCACGTGTAAAAAGGTGAGTCTTAAGCGCGGATCTAAAAGTTTGCAGAGAGGGACTGGATCTTACTTCCAAAGGGAGGGCATTCCACCACTTAGGTGCCAGGAAGGAAAAGGCCTTGCCTCCCCATCTTGCTTTTCTGACACGGGGTACAGAGAGGAGAAGTTTGTGACTGGAGCGAAGATTTCTACTGGGGTTATGCCGAGAAAGAATAGATCCCATGCTTGTAGGGCTGGGTTTAGCTAAGGCTTTATACACCAGGCACATGGATTTGAAAAGGATCCGGTATTCAACGGGGAGCCAGTGCAGTTGTTTTCGGGCTTCGGTGGCAGAGGCACGTTTTGGTAGGTCAAGAGCCAATCTCGCTGCCGCGTTCTGGACCACCTGCAAGCGCTGTAGAAGACTCTTGTTCAGCCCTGCATACAGCGCATTGCAGTAATCCAGTCGCGAACCCAAAAGAGCGACAGCAAGTTGCTTTCTTGCCTGGGGTGACAAAAAGTGCCTGATTTTCCTCAGAATGTGGATAATCCCCCAGCAGGTCGAAACAGTCCTGTTGACCTGTTGGCACATACTAAGGTTGGGGTCGATCATAACTCCCAGGTTTTTTGCTGACAAGGTGGGCTCGGGACATACGCCCAGCGAGTTCGGCCACCACTCCGCCGACCAGATCGGTTCCTTTCCTCCAAAGACCATCACCTCCGTCTTCTCCCCATTCAGTTTTAGTGAATTGTGGATCATCCACTGGCCAACTGCCTCCACTAGCCCTCGTGACATCACACAAGGCTCCTCGCTATGCATTCCACTCAAGGTCGCTAACCTGATACAGTTGCCACTTTTAGTTGCTCTTTTCCTGTAAATTTATTATTTGGAATATTAAACAGACTTGCTGGAAGGTGGCTAGTTAATAGTTATGGCTTAGGATGGAGGTTCCACCTGCAAGCAGGTAGGGTTCAGTTAGAAGAGTTTCTTTTCCTCTCAGACTGTTGTATAACCTGTCTTTAAACTTTGAATGATTTGATGACACCTGATTAGATTTTTTTTAGTTGTGCTATAGCACAATTATGTGATTTTTGTTTTATATTTTTATTTATATAACTAGTTATTCTGTGATGATGCTAAAATGGTCTGTAATTCAAAGAGCTTTAAAGCAATTTAAACTTTTGAACCTGATACAGCTCCATCAGGCCACTTAACTTATAGACTTTAAACCGATTATTGCAATGTAACGGCTTTTAATTTGCTACAGTAGACATATATTTCATAGGTGGTATTGTGTTTTACAATAAACTACCTCACCTGCAGCTTAACTGCTACACATAGGTAGTTTACCACATGTATCTAGAAGTCTAACTTCTTTCTGCTCCAGAGACACCCAACACGAAATTCAGCATGCCTTTCATCATATTGATTGTTAAGTGTCATTTGGAATTAGGGACAGATAATCTGCTCCTCTCTACCTAGACCCAACTACATGTTCTACATTGTATTCAGCATCATGGCATTTATGGAGCACACTCTACCCAAAGTTTGCGCTGGTAATTGTACTCCTGTAAAAGTGAAGGTGCACGACGCCAGGCATAGTTGACTGTCCAGAGAACCCACTAATGTAGATGATTTCTGGTCCCTGTGAAATGTGAGTTCAGTTCCGTCTGCATAGTTGTTAAATAAAAGTGAGCACGCTAACCCCAATGTTGCAGTGTCCAGCATAGTTCCAGGAGGGTTGATCAATGACAGCTTGTCAGGCTAACTAATTGACTTATGTAAATTAGTTTTATTTGACAGTTTTGAAAATCTGGCATTGATTGGCTTACCACCAGGGCTTCAATTAAGGAAGACGAAAAAGTGGGGTGTCTCAAAAGGGGTGTAGCCTAAGAAATGTAACCAGGAATCGTTTTGAAGAGGAGCGGCTTATATAATTAAGGGTGTGACTTAAAACACGTGAGCCTTCTGTTAATGTATCCAAACATTTCACACAGTAACTGACATGCACCTAAAACAAATCCAAACCTATTGGCTTTGCCAGTACTTGTCATCCGTATTGGGTAAAAGAGTAACAAAAATGTGATTTGAAAAAATTAGAATTGAAAATATCTCAATTCAAAAACCATGAGGCAGTGAATTTAACAATACTAAGGTCTGTGGAAGGGGTCGTACTCCAGGGAGTGTCTAAATCACTCATGGTTTTCACTTCACACCAGTTTTTCTATAACACTTATGCCATTTTCTCCCCACATATTTCTGAAATCTTCCACCAGCATATCTCACACCTCATCTCTTTCCTCATCTGCACCCTCTTTTCACACACTTCTGGATGTAAGTGCTGTACATACTAACAAAGCACCCACTCACCTGTAAGCATTGTATCTTGTTTTACTTTAACAGTCTTATTATTTCAACAGCTGCTCCTTCACACACTTTCGCAAAGAATGACAATCACATATGGCACACATAGCGATTGCTCTGTGCGATCAAAGGATTGGGTGAGCAGGTATTCCGAACACCTTTGTGACCCACTGACAGGCAAGGTGAGAGACTCGCCCTTAAATCAGTCTCATTTCCAGTGCTCTCAATCGTTGCCCACTATAAGCCCAGCCTCATCTCATACAGACACCAAAGCGACTCAATTCACAGTACAACCTATACAAGAGTAATATGCTGCGTGAAAAAAAACTACAGAAATAAAACATCCTGGATAAAGCAAACATTTTTAGAAAATGCAAGATTAAGTAAAGTATGTGAACAGGAACACAACTCATAACTCAAAGTGCAAACAGTATGAATAATAAATCAATGTTGAGACACAAAAAATGCTTTTATACAATAAATAAGTATTCCATTTCTAACTCCATATGGGCAAAGGTATACGACATTCAGAAGCAGCAACATAGTCCATCTTGAGGTCAGGGATCTAGTAGTTGTTAGGCAGATGTCTGTCCCACCCTCCTTCGTGTAACATGTTCGGGGTTATTCCCTATTCAATGGTGGCTGAAACCGGGTAATGCAAACTATTAGGCCATGAAGTTTCCCCTTTGACTCTTCAGGCTTTAGTCAAAAATGTCTATGGTACCTCAGCACATTTAACAGCGAGTACAGTGGGGCCCAACTGACCCAGTTTACATCTTACCCATTTTCGCAGCACGGAAGAGTTCAGTGATGCAAGAGGTGCCCTCTGTACAAGGATCCTTGAGTCCTGCTTAGTTCAGAGAAGTCAGGCTGCTCGCATCCCTCGCAGTAGCACCTGGTGGCGCAGATTCTCTCTCCTGAGATGCGCTGCTGGAGTCCTCAGTTGTTAGAGCATCTCCCAGTTTGTGAAAACACAGCTAGTTGCCTTTACCCAGCGGGGGTGGGGGGAAATCCTGTCTGCAGCTCCCAACTGGAGCCTAACAAGGGTGTGACATCAACCACTACGTATTTAACAGTCCTTAGTGGTCTGTCAAATACAGTTCCCTCACAGTGCCAGTCCCACTTGCCGAACGTAGCCTCAGTCTCTACTTCAGGCAGCAACCCGAATCCCTTGGTACGTTGGTACCAGCAGCCCCTCCTGGCATACAGGGTTGCCACAGTATTTGGACAGCACGGGCCCAGACAATCTTGGTGCGCGCGCCTACGTCAAGACGGGTACGAGTCTTAATGATTCAAGAGTTGTATTTTTACCGTTGACCTCCTCCGGCATACAAGGTCACCTCAGCACATAAGTGCAGCTTCGTTCAGTTCCACACGGTGCTTTATTTCACGGTTTAGTCTTTGGCGGCCCTCTCCTATGGGGATCACAGAGCCTACACTGGACACAGGCAACGACCCAATCGGTGCACAGCCTTACACCTTGCTCAGGGAATTCTCTTGCAGGGGGCTCCTCACTGGACTTTGCTCCCTACACCGTTCTCCTTTTTCTCACAGGGCACATTGGTCTTGGAAAGCAGGCAGACGCTGGTTCTTCAGGCTCCAAGGCAGGTGTTCTTGGTATCCAGGGTGATGTCCCCTCACCCAAGAGGGAGACTAGCAGGCCTTGACCTCCAATAATGGTCACATGCAGAAGTCTTGCAGAGCGTCCCCCTTCTCACACAGCCTGTATGGCTGCTTGGCACATGACATATTTTGGGGACCCAATCGCTTCTTTAAAAAAAAAAAAGCATTGGTATAGCCAATAGGTCTCGCTTTTGGGACCTTATAAGTATTTAGTTATGCAGCACAATATCCTTGGTGCAACAACATCAACTGTTGCATGGCTAAGCACTTATAAGGTCCCAAAGGCGAGACCTATTGGCTATGCCAATGCTTGTTTCTTTTGCATTCTGAGATTTGCAGGTCTTTTGATCCCGATATAAAATTAGGACTACAGTTCCCAAAATGTAAAGAATAAACGCAGAGAGGGTGAGCTGCTCGCGCATTGACTTGCGAATCTTGAAAGCTTTGTACTTAGTACACTTGGGTTCAGGGGTGTTTTGAACCTCCCCTCCCTTAGTCCCCTCTCCTCCCCCCCCCCCCTCCCACTGCTTTAGCAGCTACAGCAGTGAGTGGGGCGCTTCTTAATGGGCATCTTGTGTGTGCAGCTTGGCAGATAAAAGCTCATGATTAACTGATATAAAGGAATAAAGCGTCAAGAGAAGAGGAAGCAGCAGCACAGAAGAACGAAAGATGGGTAAATAGAAAAGATGGAAGGGTGAAAGAGTGAATGGGTGGATGAGTGAGTTGATGACTAAGTGGGTGAATAAATGAGTGGGTGAAAGAAATGAGTTGGTAGATGAATGAGTGTGTGAAAGTATGAGTGAATGGGCAGGTAAAAGGGTGGCAGAGTAGATGGATGAGTGGATGGATGGATGGCAGAGTGGATGGGTGGATGGATGGATGGGTGGGTGGATAGACGGGATAGATGGCTGAATGGATAACAGTCTGTAAAGGTGAAATAGTGGATATTAGCAGGTGGCTGGAAGGGTGAAAGAATTCAAGGATAGAGGCTAGGATGGAAGAGACAAGGCAGCTATTCTAGGGAGAGTTGGGCACACTTTCTTAGCTTGCTAGGTGCCATCAAAGTGTTAGTGAAAAGCGTTTTTTTGTTCTTTTTCTGGCTACTCCCTTGCTTGGGTTAAAACTTTTTGTCCCAATGGTTACAAATACCCAAGGCCACTAGAATTATGCGATTGTATGGGTGTGGCGTTTTCCGCTTGAGTATGGATTTGCTGCATTTGCCACATAATCCATAATCTGCAGCATAATTTGCAGATTATAACAACAAAAAAATGTTTCTTGCTCAAACGGTTTAAAAGTTACTAAAAACAGTGACATGTGTTGCCACGCAATGGAAGGCCCTTAGCAAAGGTTGACTGCTTACCTTTCCATTGCTTATTGCTAAATTTGAGTGTTAAACTGCTACTCGCTACTCATGAAGTGCAACCTATGCCCAGAGTGCTAAGAAGTGTAAAAATAACAAAAGAATGAAATAATACTACCCCAAAATGTGTCACATTACGCCACATGTGCCGCAGAATGTAGTAAATGTTGCCGCATAATGTGGCCCTCCCATGCCGCATTATTCTAGTGACCCTGCAAATACCTTTGTTCAGTTGGTGAAGATTAAATTCAGGTAATAACTGAACAAAAGAAATAGGATTGTTATCATGACGTCACGTACGAAACTGACAAGGCTGGTCTGATCTTCATGAGACGGGACTCACTCAAAGCAGAACGACCCCGAGATATAAAGCGGGTGATAAGCTCCCGGGAACACTGGCGGCTGACAGCAGGGACCCGCTCACCGAGTCGGGCATGTTTCATGTAAACTAACAGCTTTAAAATAAGTCTCGCCTGAGTGCCTTTGTACGACACTTTTTAAGCCTTGAAACCAGTTTTATAACATCTGCCAACACTGTCACAACAAAGCCCGGACAGATGAATGGAAGAAAGCCAGCGGGTCCAGGGTAAAAGATGAAGGGGCATATCAGCAAGGGCCGGTGATAATTATCGCTGAGCGCACTTAGTGCTAGGATAATTATCGCCGGCTATCGCTGCTTTCTATCGTGGAGATAGCGTGCTATCAGCAACGTTTATCTCCAAAGAGATAGAAATGCAAGGGTTAGCTGGAAAACAGTGTGATTATTGCTGGAAATCCAGCGATAATCGCACTGTGACCGGCGATACCTTGCTGATAGGGCAGGGTGGTCTTAGCCATGTAATCCACCTCCCATTGGATTACATGGCTAAGTCAGAAATAAAGCAGGCGTAAGGAAAGTAGCGATAACCATGGTTAGCGCTACTTTTCTTATCGCTATGCTTCTTAGCGATTCCCTTGATAATTGGAGAAATGTCGGTTAGCGACATTTCTCCAGTTATTTCGGAAAGGAACGCCCACTTTGCATCTCATTAGAGATGCAAAGCTGGGCGTTC
Source organism: Triturus cristatus (assembly GCF_964204655.1). Classification (NCBI taxonomy): domain Eukaryota; kingdom Metazoa; phylum Chordata; class Amphibia; order Caudata; family Salamandridae; genus Triturus; species Triturus cristatus. Next base: position 198,470,083 of record NC_140586.1, on the reverse strand, counting down.
AGTAAACAAGCGCTAAGGCATGGATTCACGCGTTAGCGTGTCCATGCTGATAGGGCGATAAAATTATCGCCGCTTTTCATCCGAAAACAGACGCTAAAGCGGCGATAATTTTATCGCCTCGCCTTGCTGATATGCCCCGAAATGTCTTGTGATTTTAAAGAAACGTTGTCTGTGACCTTAACTTATGAATGCTGCGCCACACGGACCGCAGCTAATCGGGCGGATGACCTTGAAAACCAGAAATATTTAAAATGGGGGTGGTTATGCAATCGTTGGCTGACGCTCCAAAAAGAAGGAGGGAAGAGACATCCCAGAAGTTGAACATTGTAGTGCTCCTCCTTCCGTCTCGGAAGATACAAGGTCTCGGAGGGATCAAATGGCGTTGCCAGGGGGCACGGGTGGGATCTCGGGAACAGCAAGGCTCGGAGCAGCCGACTTCCAGCGAGGAAAACAACCATTGGCCGCGTGGCCGTGAAAGTGACGCAGCCGTGAAAGTGATCGTGATCGCACGCTGTGAGATCGATGCGCTTAATGAGCATGACAAGGAAAGCCAGATGGTGCCTCTGCTCGTAAGCGTGCGCGTAACCGCAAGCTTGAGGCCAGCAAAAGCGTGTGGTAGCATTTTCTGAAGCCCACTTACTAAAAGTCTCGCCAGAGCAGCGCAATGCGCTGGCTCAGGCGAGACCTAAAAAAAAAATTGGGGGGAGGAATAATTTCTATTGGGGATTTTTGACTTTTATACAAGAGGCTGATTACAACATGCTTTGTGCACTGCAAGTTAAGAAGAAAGTGTCCAACCATGATGGTACAACAATGAAGTGAGGTAAAAAGGGAAATAACGGATACATACATTAACATAATAGGCAAGCAAGGATCAATAAACTTATTAAACAAGTATTATTCGCAGAACGTTTATCATCGTGGCTCGAGTTATAAGTTCCATAATGTGTATCCATGTGGAGTGAGTTTGGTAATGATTGAGACTTTAGCATTTGAAGCGCTTCGTAGGAACTGACGTAAGATAGAGATGAGGACGAGGAGGAGAAACCCCTTCGGCAATATAGGTAACAAGACAACTGGGGGGAGAATGTGGTTGACAATGGGGGTTGGGGGGTACGATGGAGATCAGCGGATAACTATCTAGGAGACAGGAGGTGGGTATGAACTGGGGATAGAAGATGACCAATGTGGCGCCCGCAGAAGCTCTCAGACTCACATATTCTAGTGGTGCGGTGGGGGGCGCTTGATCAATCAATCATGAGTTTGTAAAGCGTGGCTACTCACCGGTGAGGGTCTCAAGCCACTGTTGAATCAGTGATCCACCTGCGTCATGGAGGGCTAAGGAGATGGGGAGGGTCAACGGAAGTCATCACTTTGAAGTGGGTGAGCATGGTGTTCCAGGCTGCTACTATGGGGCGCTTCTGGGGTCCCTTGGCTTCCTCCTAGTGTAGTGTGGTACTCTCTGCCGCCCCCCTACTGAGAAGTGCTCTGTGCCACTGGGGAAGGGACAGGGGCTGTTGGGCTCTCCAGTGGAGGGTGAGAAGTTGATTAGCCAGCAGGAGGACAAGATTGGTAAAGCGCGTCTGCACTTTATGATTCTTACCCCAAGGAAAGACACCCAAGGATGTGGCCTCCCAGGGATTCAACATCACAAGTTCTGTAACAGTGCGCAATGTGCAATAGAGTTTTATATAGCGCGAACTAGACCCAAGACATCAGGTATCAGAGCGCTTTAAATGTGCACCAGTTTCATTACATGAGGACACATTCATATTTTTGTAGGCACTGGAAAATTAAGTGATTTGCCCAGAGTCACAGGATGTTGAGCTTCGTTGCCGAGACTCGGATCCGGTTCCCCAGCTTCGAGGTTGACAGCTCTAGCTGCAAGGCTACATCCTCTCCTCTTTATGGCCTGCCAATAGCTAGCTATTCTGGGGCAAGACCAGAACATGTGCTGGATGTCGGCCAACAGAGCCTGGCATCTGGGGCCTCAACCTCCCCTTCTTATAGTTCTTTTCAGACACCAAACGTAATTTAGGTTCCCAGTCTTTGAAGTTTTATGTTGGGGTTCTGATTCTTTTGAAGTGTACATTTCTCCTTCTCTTCTTCCCTCCTTAAATGATGTCTGTCACAGCAGGCAAGACTCTGAAGCTGATTGCCCCACAACACAATTCATAGGTATGACCATAGTTCACACCTGGATGTCAGCAACAGTGATATGTGCATCAAAAAGTTAACCCAGGCCTGCTCTTAATGATTCCTCATCTCCCTTCCTAAGATATGTCCAGGCCCCTTTCATCTATCAATGAATCAAAGAACAGTCTTTTGAAGTGTGAAGGGAGTTTTTCCCTCCAGTGTGTGTCCCACCCAGCTCACAGGACTGCAGCAATACACACAACTGTCTGGGGAGATTCCTTTCCTCCTAGTGTCTTCACCAGGCAGGCCTGGACTTCGCAAAATGGAATCCAGGGTCCTCCATGTAATACACCATTGCAGACACACCTACTCAGTGTACATTCACAGCACACTACCTGTCCTGCATTTTTCCCATGTATGTATGACTTGACTGCTATATGTACAGTGCTCTGATAATCGGATGGGTCATGTTCACTCTTTATAAAAGTCTACAAATAAATAAATAAACTACCTCCATGCATTTTACCCCGGCAATGTAGGTAAGGTAAGGTAAATTTTTATTATGCTTAAATTAATTAAAATCAGTGCATACGGTGATCATACAAAGAGAGCACAGTTTCTTATTAATATAGCTTTTGTACATGTAAAATGAGTAAGTCAATATTTTAAAAAGCCGAAGATATTATACAATACGAAAAGAGAAAGGGTTAATATTCTTAAAACGTGCAAATAAGAGTGATTTGTCCATCATCAGGGGAATAGTCTATCTTTCCATAAGCCAGTTTTGGATGTTTAATGTTTTCTCAGTAATATCCAGAAATTTTGTAAGGCGGCAGTTTAATTGAGTGACGATCGGATTAAAACATAGAAGTATTGCTTGTCTGCAAGACCTCACACCATGCTGTTTAAAAAAAGGTTTTAATAGAGATACCCTTATATCTTTCAGTTTGTCACATATGAAGATGATGTGGGTAATGTTCTCTTCTCCCAGTCCACATAATCTACATTTACTGTCTAGTCCTGTTCTTTTCCATGGCGGCAATAAAGCTTTTATGGGACCAATCCCCAGCCTTAACTACAGGAATTTTTGTTTTGTGTGCATCTTTATTCCTAGATTTAGATAGGTTTGAGGATTGCCATTTTTATAGTTGTTAATAACTGTCCATCCATGAGCTCGTCTAGATAGTGCTTCCTTGTCTAGTGCGAGGGAGATGCTTTTTGTTGCCTTTGTTGCCAGTTTTTTAAAAACAATGTGGGACACTGAGGTATTCCATAAGTTCTCTAAACCCAATTTCTCAATTGAATCTTTGAGATATTTGTTTGATAAAGATTTGCTGGTCCTTGTTAACTCTGTCCATAAAAGGATGTTTAAAGTACCTTTTTCAGCTAGACTGATTTTATGCCAGCTTTTTACGTAGGCTCCCATTCTCTCGACTGTTTGGTTTTGTACACCAAATTCCAGTCGAAGTTGGGCTGGAGAAACATATCTAGGAAGTTGGAATATCGAACGAAATGCTGTTGTTATTATATTATTTAACGTCAAAGCGTCTCTTCCTCTCATTTGTTCACTCCCATATAAGATTGTAGGCTGGAATTTGGCTCTCAATATTTTTAAAAATGGTTCCAGGGAGAGATCTGGTAGCAGATTCTTCAATGGTTTGAGTGCCAGATAGGATGTCATACCTTTTTTTTTCAAGGTGTCCAGCTGTGGTTTACATGAGTGGTTGTGATCCAGGAGGATACCCAGGTACTTGTAGGTAGTGGCTTGTTGTATTCTTTGCCCATCAAGGTACCATTTTAACGTGGACTTTTTATGGTAGTTAACTGCCATGATCTTGGTTTTTGCATAATTTATTTTTAAAATGTTTCTTTTTGAAAATCTATTAGTTGTGTCCAAAAGGCGTTGTAGGCCCTTGTGGGATTGAAGCTAGATTGTTGTAATACTCTCTATCTAGGCATTCCAAAATACTCGATAAAAAAACTGCAGTCTCTTCAAAATGCTGTGGCTAGAACGCTCTTGAACATTCCTAAGTTCAAACCTGTGGCGCATCTTCTACAGGGCCTGCACTGGCTCCCTGTGGAGAGGAGAATTTCGTTCAAAGCCCTGGGCCTGGTGCATAAGGCACTACATGGTACGGGCCCCCTTTACTTTAAAAAACTATTGACCTGGTACACTGCCAGTAGAACACTGAGGTCTAGCACAGAACACAAGGTTCAGATCCCAAGATTTAAGCGAGTGAAATGGAGCGGGAGAACTTTGAGATTTCAAGGTGGAAGGTTATGGAATTCCCTCACTCTGGCCCTCCGCTCCCATCAAAACCTGCAGTTGTTTAGAACTGGCTTGGTCCGCTCAGCGCTAAGACACCTTTGGGTATTGCGCGCTTTACAAACCCTATTCATTCATTCAAACCCAATTTATTCACATGCATTCAGCACACAAACTTAGTCTGCATTCACTGTTCAACACTGAAGCTTTCTATATTTAATCAGGGTGTTCTGTTTACATACACAAACTGCCAGTACACACACTCGCCATGTGCGCGCTGCACAACACTTCATTCTTCATGTATTGTACTTTACGCAAGCACACATTCACCCAGCACATGTTTCTTCACGCACATACTGCACAGCACTACATCTCTCTTGTAATGTATTCCACACAGGCATACATACACACAGCACATGCACTAACCACACATGCACTGCACTGTACTGCCCTATCTCTGTACTGTACTCTTCCAAAGCACACATACATGAAACATAGAGTCACTACTTCTGCATTGTGCAGCACTCCACATCTACCCTTTGTAGGCCAACTGGTTAAACACACAGCAGCCATACTTATAAAAAGCTGAGTGAACCTATAGGCCTCACTCTAGTGACTCAGGGTAAAAAGGTCTTGTTCACTACTACTGATCACTGCACAGTATGCTGCCACCAACGTGCTTATTTTGTTTACCTCCTGGTGAAGGCGGCAGCCTTCCACCACTCTGAGGGTAGAGCTTTGGGCGCCACTCACGGTCCAACAAGACCGCAATCCATAAAACAGGCATGTGTCATGGTGCACTCCCATGTTCCGCATTCACTTAAGACAAAAATTAGCTTCAGAGATCCAGACAACAGTACACTTGGCCACTCATGGCAGGGGTGCTAGTCTCTTACTATGCAGAGGAGTTTTCCATTCCAACACTGTTGTATGTTAGTGAGACTTAAAGGAGGATTAGCTAATTGTTCTTCTCCAATTGTGACATGTAGCTCCTCCTCCCTTATGATTGCCAGTGTTTGATTGTAAGCAATACTTTTGTTCCTTTGCAAGGTCTGAATCTAGATTGGCAATTGATTAGGATGAGGTCCTGGTCTGTATACTTGTGTACTTGTCCAGTGATTTCTCTCTCTGGGATTTTGCATTGGGAATGGGGGGTTTGAGATTGGTCGACATTTGGACATCTTAAGATCTCCCGAAGGTTTCTTCAGTAGAGGAATGATGATTACATCGTTCAAGAAGTTGGGCACGGTGACATTTAAAAGAGAGACAATTAGGCTTGTGCTGAAATCTGCAAGGAATTAATTTCTGCTTGAATATGGATGGGCAGAGTTTTATTTTCTGCTTGAATACGGATGGGCAGAGTTTTATTGAGAGGTAGGAAGCTTTGGTTTCCTTGCTGAAATATATTGCTTCATTTTCAGACAAGAGGTTGATGGAAGAGGAGGAGGGCTGGAATGGCAGTGGAATCAGTTGTTGAAAAGTAGAGTACACCTAGCTTTTGAAGATGGTTCTAATGAGTTTCAAAATCTCTGCCTTATGAAGACTTGCAGGAACAGAATATATGTTTCCTAATTTTCAAAAGATCAGTGGTTTGAAAAGCAATGGCCCGATTCAGCATGATCCTTTTTCTTCATGTGGTGGAAGTTGTGAAGATTCCTCATTAGAAGAAAAGCATGAAAAAGATTCTTTCATACGTATGTATGCTCCACCAAACGCTCATTTTTTTTGCACCAGGTGACTGAACATCACATTAGAAACTGAAATAATACGTTACCTTTGGAATATAATAGTATACAGCAACTTTGAATCTGCCTGGAGGGTCCCAATCGGGACTTCCTCGGATCTTGATCGGGCTCTTCCGGGTACTAGATTAAGAAACAACTTGTGGCTTATTTGGGGCAGATCTCAGCCTGCTGGGGCTAGATATAACTCTGCAGGGGAGATGTTAGAGTGACTCTTCAGGGAAGACCTTGGAGTCTCTGGTGGCAATATGTTGGGACCAAAGGTGGGATCTATTGGGTAGCCAACAGATGCATGCTGCTTTTTACCTAAGGACGTCATGTTTCTTTAAAAAAAAATCTCTTTTATGCCTTATTTTCCTTTATTGCTTTCTCTGGCACATGTATGGTATTGCATTATAGTTGCATTTATTTAGCACTTACTACCACTGATGAGGCATTGAAGTGCTTTTTTGTGACTAGCATGCTACCCTGTAGCCCAAAGTTGTGGTCAATTCACTGGTTATTAATTATTGTTGCTTATTGGATTTTCTTGTGCTCTGTGGAAATTGCAGAAAGTTAATAGGAGGTAGGTGTAATTATTACAGTGAGTTAATGCAAGTGGAAAAAGAAGGGTGAGTAAATAGAGTGGAGGAGGTTAGATATTGTGAGACACAAGGAGAGGTTACAACAGAATGAGAAATTATGAATTATGGGAGCAGTATGGTTAGATCGGTTAAAAAGGCTTTGATATTGCAGTCATGTTTATTCAGAAGGAGAGTTTATGATTTTTAAGGAGGAGTATGGTTAGTTTACTGAAATTTAGTAGAGAGTAAGGCAGCAGGCATGTAATAGGGTAAGGTTAATTCGGAGGCACTAATGGAGGCAAAGAATGGGTGTCAGGAGAGTATTAACTAAATAGAGAGGCAGGAGAGAAAATAATCCCTAACTATAAATCAAGTTATTTTCATGCTGAGTTTTTTCATTTGCTTAACACCTGAACTGTCCGAACTCTGCTCACCTCACCTTTCCCTTTCTTATCCCTTCAGATGCTCTCACGAGCAAAGCCTGCTGTGGGCGCTGACCTGCAGCAGAGCGACCGTCGCAAGAAAAAGGGACGCAAGATTCCCAAATTGGAAGAGCTGCTGGTTCAACGGGACTTCACTGGAGCCATCACTCTGTTGGAGGTGAGGAAGTGAACACTTGTTGCATGTGTTAGGATTGGTACAGGTGACCTCTGTTCAGCTTTAGTGGTTGGTGCTATGGGTTGGGGACTCCATAGGGTGGTCAAGTGGCATTAAGAAGAGCTCTTGTGTACTTCATTCGGCTTCATTCTGCTTCGGGTGGGGTTTCGGAAATGTTCATTTTCTTTGAATAAAAAAGCATTATTTTCACTGATGTAAGGTCCATAGACTCATAATGCAGTGTGTCTGATATATCTGTGTGCACATGCCTTTCTGTATGCAAGGACAGAATCTCAGATGCATCTAGAGGCAAAGGCATCTCTTCAGCAGAGCTCCAGAATGTAATTACAGCTGGAAAATTTTAATATTGTGCGTCACACTTCACTTCATGTTTATTATTTGGATTTTCACACAACATTCACAACGTGGGGGATCCAAGTGTTGGACAAAAGCGGGAAGACTGAAAGATGGTGGATGGGGCACAGTATAAGGTACCGAAACACATCGTTAATTTACCTGAGCACTACCTAATAATAGCGCTGAGCCATATGTCTGTGTGTGCTTTTCGCACCACTTGCTTTAGGACAGATGTCCAATGTTGCCAGACCACTTTTAGAATCTGTTAGTTTGATACACAGCTTCTCCTATGAGGCATTCCCAGTTCCCACACCTGGCAATCTGTTCACATAAGTCAGGTAAATAACGAAGTTGCAGCAGCCTGTGCATCTTGGCCCCATCAGTCTTATAAACAGGAAGTCCTTCCTTAGGACTTTTTTGGAGAGCAGGCACCAAGCACATTAAGGGCTTAAAAAACAAAGCTGTAAAGCCTGAGCGTGACTGCCTCTCCCCACTTCCAGGCTGTGCTCCCCTGTCGCCTAGCCACCCTTGTTTCCATTTCTCTGCCTTGTGGAGTGGATGATGCTAGTCTCATCTGCGATGGTTTTTGTTTTGAGCAAGTTGCTTTTTCTTTTTTTCACCCACTGGTAGCTGATAATTTCTCACTCCTTGCCCCAATTTTCTGATGCCTTAAATGATGACATTGGCAACATGCTAATATCAATCAATCTACTACACAAGGGACTTAGAAGAATTTTCAGCTTTTTCACATGGTCACTTTGTTTTCTTCAACTAAATTTGCTATTAAACTTCCATAGTGTCCCAGGGAAACTGTAGAATAGCTCACAGTGCAAGTGCTCTGACCCCATAAAAATGGTAACACTGGTTTAATTTTAATAGCATGTTTGATTGCTCAATAAGGCCACAGTAACCTGGTGCAGGAAAATGCTCCAGTAGGATAGAGGCCAGATATCCCAAGTGGGCTGAAGTGTGGCTTTCTACCGTCCACATGAGTGATGTTAAAAACAAGGCTCCTGGACTCCCATTGCAGCCCTGAATGGCTGTGCCCAGAAACTGCAAGCAATAAACAACAAGATGATGGATGGGCTGCTCAAATTAATTTCAGTCACTGTGGACCACAGTTCAGTCCATCATTTTTCGCCCACCATTCACAGTAGACAAAGGTCTGCCTTATGCAAATCAGTGCTGATCCTGCACCTCATTCGAGCAGTCCATCCCAACTGCGATGTGTGGCCCCCTTCAGAAGGGACCTTAGGCAACCACAGAATGGTTTCGCCCATTTGCTTATTCCCAGGTCTAATCGCAAGTGGCACAGTGGGCAAAAAACTATGGATTAGGATGTGGCCTGGGTAATTATTAGTGGCTGAGATTAGTTCAGGCATTCATTCCATACATCAATGTTTTGTATTCCTCATTGCGTCACCCTAAGCGCAACGTATTTGTCTGGGTCCTGTGCTCACAATGCCACTGTAACCAAGCTGCACCCAACTAAAGAGTCCCAACTAGACCAAAACCGATCTTGGGTTGCTTGTGTTGTAGTTCAGAGAGGACCTTGCATGACATTTCAGACTGGACTGTTCTAATTAGAGCAAGACCAAGGCTGACTTTCATGTGGCTGGGAATAATCTGAGGTGGCAGAGTGGGCAAAAAACGATTGATTATCATGCAGCCCTAGTACTTACCAGTGGCTGAGATTAGTTAAATCATTCCATGCATCACTTTTCTCCATTCCTCAGAAAGTGCAAGCATTGCTAGTCAAAGTAAACAGTGTTGACATTCTTTCAACATTAGCCTGCCTTTGCTCCTGCTTTGGAAGAGAGAAAGGCACTGTTGGAGAAGAATAAAGTGGGCATTCTGGCTTATGAGGGGGATGGACCAGAATGCAATGTGGTCCTCAGACCCCAGCGTTTATGGTTGCAACAGTAGTCTGTGAAGCACCAGGGTTGGGCAAGTCAAAGACTCACATACCAGAGGAAGTTGTGCCTGGCTATGTGCCAGGTGATGTATAGAGATGTGGTTCTTTATTTTGAATTGGCGTTGGTAGTGCATGAGGCAGAACATTGGGGAACAATACATCTAGTGATGATATATACACGGGAGATGGACACCGTTATTTCCCTAGATTTGAAAGATCATAACAATATACTCATATGAAAGGAACTCCGAAGAGGGATTTGGGCTGATCCATAAGAAGTATTCTAGGCAATTCAGGGACAAGACCAAATAGTTTCAGCAGTCATAAGAGGATTATGTGTATGCCTCATCAGTCACAGGAGGCCAGGTCAAGGGCACAAAGTAACAACATGTAATAGGCTTTATGATCTGATTCTAAAGGGGCACATCCTAAATAATGTTTTACAGAGTTGCACCAGTAGCTAGTAAATACCAAGAGAATTGTCCTCAAAGAGTATGGTTGGGAGGCCACTTGTCTAGGAAGACACAGGGGGAAGAACACAAGTAGGGCGGACAGGTAAATAGCTGAAAATAAAAATGAGGACCCCCCCTACCGAAGGGCCCATAAGTACAAAGAAGGTGTGAGGTCCTGCACCACTGCAAAGAGGATGGAGCAAGCGCACTGAGGTGTGTGCAAGGGTCTTGTGAGAAGAGCCGGTTGTTTGACTGCCACCAGCCAGGAGTAAGGAGACTTCAGGAACCCAAGAAGGCCAACTAAAAGGTATCCTGCAGGGATTTCAATTGTGAAGCCGGGGAGGTGGGTTTCAGGAGGGAAAAGCAGAGCACACACTAGTGTCCCTTAGTTGGAAGATGGACTCACGCGGTAAGGTGGTAGTTCTTGTGGATGCTGGACAGTCCAGAGGAGGCATGAACATGGTCCCTGTGTCTCCACTCTGGGATACCTGTGAGACGTGGACCGTGGAAGTGAATAACTGTTCTCCAGTATTTGGGGTGTCTTTCATAGATTCACATGCTTGAATATTCCCCGTCGTCGAAGTGGGAGTCCCACGGTATATATAAAAAGCAATAAGTATCATGTATATATACATATACACATACCTAACCACATAAGAGTATATACATACCCAAATAAACATATATATAGTTCAAATAACATATCAAGTTAAAAATACCATAGGATAGCATTGAGACATAGGAAAGCATAGAGAAAAAGAATCACTTTGCTAACATATCACTGTCACTTTATAGTCCAAACTCCAGCCAATCAGGCGCTAGCACCCTCTAGAACCTTCTCCTCAGAGGCTCAGGCCCTCAGATTTTCTACCGCACGTCGTGTGAAGGGAGTCTCCCTGAGCTCTGCTCAGTTCTTCATCTGGTTTGAGGTTTTTTATCTCTCATCATGTCTGCAAGTAAGAAATCTCTTTTCCGTCCTTGTTCATCTTGCGGAAAGTCAAGACTTTTCTCTGAGGATCCCCATGAGAAATGTATTTATTGTCTGTATCCTGATCATAAGGTGGCTAATTGTAAGATCTGCAGAACTTTCTCTCACAAAACTTTGAAAGATAGAGAAGGTCGCCTTTTAATATGGCTTCAAAAACTAAAGGACACAGACAACCCACTTTCTGAGGTGGAAAGTGTAGCCTCTGTCAAAACAGGAGTCTCCTCAAAGCGTGGAAGTGTCCAGGACTTGCCATCTCCTTTTCTGAAAAAGAAGAGACTTCACCTTGAGGAAGTGTCTACAGGCAAAGTCTCTGTCTCCACGTCTGCGCCCCCGAGACGTAGCTCTCAGGCGTCTGTGACTCCGTCAGCACATGTTTCCAGTCAGAAACTTTCAAAACCGTCGACGGGCCCGTCGACGGCCCCTCCGTCGACGAGATCGGCTACTTCATCAGCCTCGTCGACGACGGTGACGACGGTATCGAGTAGATATCCTTCGTCGACGACACTGACTTCGTCGACGTCTTCTCCGTCGACGATAGTATGTGTGTCTCTTAGAACTGTCTCGTCGACGATACCACTCACTTCTTCGTCGACGACTGGGAAGCTGGCGCTTCCGTCGACGTCCACAACTCCGTCGACGATGGGTAAAAAGAAGAAGAGGAAATCTTCCTCGTCGACGACAGCCTCGTCGACGACAGCCTCGTCGACGACAGCCACACCGTCGACGACAGCCATTCCGTCGACGGCAGCCACCCCGTCGACGGCAGCCACCTCGTCGACGACAGTCCCGTCGACGGCAACCACCTCGTCGACGGCAGCTCCGTCGACGATTGCTTCGTCGACGGTCGCCTCGACGACGGTAGGGTCAAATTTTGTGACAATGCCATTGGTGCCAATGTCCACACCAGCACCGGGGTCTGTGGACAGCTCCTTAATGCTTCGTCGTAAGGCCATGCTAGACCCAGTTATGTTACCACCTGGACCACGGCCACCTCGTCAACTATTTCCCTCAGGGGATGAGGACGATTCGGATGAAGGCGATCAGTCTCTTTTTCGGGATGCTCATAGTCCTTCGGAGCTCCATATAAAATGCCAAGAGTCTGAGGAGGATGAATTTTATGAACAGGAAGAAGAGCAAAATACCTCTGCTCCGGTTCCTATGATGCAGCTTCCTGTGCAGCTTGTTTCCAACCTCCAGTATATGTTGGAAGACTATAATCGTCGTTTTCCAGCATCCCCTCAAAATACTCCACGTGAAGCGCCATCTGAGGTTCCACCTCCTATATTGCCAACGATACCCACGCCCTCCACACCTGCACTGCCTTTCAATGCAGAGGATGATAATATGGACAATCCGGATACGGAAGACGGCGAGCTCCCAGAGGACGACACTATGGCGGACTGGGATGATTACCAAATCAATTCGCCCGCATCACCGCCATGGTCACCAGTCAACTCGCCACCTGTCGACATAACAGGGTTCCATCAGCTGATGGAGAGAGCAGCACAACGCTTTCACCTTCCCATGGTGGTTAGGGAAGAGGACTGTTTCTTATATGACTTCAAGTCCCAGCCTCAGAAACAAGTACGAGCTGTGCCAATCATAGACTTCATATGGAATGAAGGCCTAAAATTAATGAAGACACCTAATTCTATTCCGGCGGTGCCCCCACGCCTGGAGAAAAAATATAAAGCTCCGGATTCTTCCCCAGCCTGCTTGGTGTCTCAACCTAAGCCGGACTCAGTGATCACACAAGCGGCACAGCGCCGCTCCAAGAATCCATCATCTCCAATGTCGGCGCCTCCGGACCGCGACGGCCGTCGCCTGGATGCTATAGGCAAGAAGTTTTCAACCATGGCGTCAACAACGGTCCGGGCTGCGAATTCCTTGGCTATCCTCGGCCGTTATGATAGACAGATGTGGTCGGACATGGCTGCATTGGTCAAACTTATACCGGAGGATTCAAGAGCGGAAGCTCAGAAAATCCTGCAAGAGGGAGAAAGGGCGTCATCCGAGATCATTGACTGCTCTGTTGACATCGCATCCACCGGTTTTCGCCAATTGGCGGGAGCAGCCGTCCTAAGAAGACAGGGCTGGCTTCGGTCAACCTCTTTTCGGCAAGAGGTCCAGGCTAAGATTTTGGACATGCCATATGACGGGGAGTCATTATTCGGCCAGCATGTAGAAGATGCCTTGCAAACCATTAAAAAGGATACGGATACGGCTCGTTCCCTCGGCACTCTACAGTTTAAGAAGCAGCCCTTTCGAGGTGCGCGCGGCCGCGGCACCTCCTCATCATCATCCTTTCGTGGCTCCTCGTCCCAATACCGCTCGTACAATCAGGGGCAACAGCGGTACTATTCACAACCGCAGCAGTCCTACAGACAGCAAACTAGCAAGTCATACAGAGGAAAGTCGAATTACAGAGGAAATTCAACCAAGAAGCAGTGACTCTGTACGGAAAGAACTTCCTTTTCCCAGTTGTCCTCTAGTTCTTGTTGGAGGAAAAATCTCCCAGTTCTTTTCAACCTGGTCCTTAATCACTTCGGACCGCTGGGTCCTGGATATAATTTCAAGGGGCCACGCCCTAGAGTTTGTGAAGGTTCCTCCACGCACACCTCCATCCGGGCCACCACCCGCCCATCTCAGAGAACTTTTCAAACAAATCCAAATAATGTTAAACAAGGGTGCCATCGAAGTGGTTCCGAAATATCAAAGAGGGTTGGGATTCTATTCCCGTTTTTTCCTCATACTAAAGAAATCAGGGGAATGGCGTCCGATCCTCGATCTCAGATTGCTCAACAAATTTCTCAAGACTCAGTCCTTTCGGATGCTCACATTGAAGGACATCCTCCAATTCTTTTCTCAGGAGGATTACATGACAACGATCGATCTGCAGGACGCATATTTCCATGTGCCCATTCTACCGCGCCACAGGAAATACCTACGGTTTCGAGTGGGCCACAGGGACTACCAATTCAAAGTCCTACCCTTCGGACTCTGCTCAGCTCCGCGGGTCTTTACAAAATTCCTAGCCCCGGTGGTGGCTCACTTACGACAAGAGGGTATTCAGATATACCCCTACCTGGACGATTGCCTCATCAAAGCTCAATCCTCTCACCAGGCGGCCCTCGATACCCAGCGCTGTCTCGATCTGTTTCAGTCCCTGGGGTTGTCGATCAATGTACAAAAATCTCAACTCACGCCGACTACGTGCAAGACTTTTCTCGGCGCTTGTATCAATACGAGCACAACCATGGCCTTCGCTTCAGCAGAACGTCAGGAACGGATTCAACAGCTTGCGAGCTCCATCGCAGCAAAGCAGTCAGTTTCAGTCCGCATATTAAAATCCTTTCTGGGAATGGCGTCCTCATGCATCGCTTTGATCCCTCTCTGCAGACTAAAAAGTCGCATCATCCAAGAGGAGTTAGACAAGCAGTGGCGCCAGGTTTCCGGTTCCTTCAACGATCAGGTCGTGGTGTCACCCCGCATGGCTCAAGCGCTGCATTGGTGGACTTGTCCTGCCAACATCGCAGCAGGAACATCCTTTCTGTCGTCAACCCCAGAACTCGTCCTTACCACGGACGCATCCATGGAGGGTTGGGGCGCACATTTTCAAGATCTATCCGTCAAGGGCCTATGGTCAGCGGCTCAGCGTTGCTGGCACATCAACAGACTGGAACTGATGGCCATTTTCTTGGCGTTGAAATCCTTCCGCCTGCAATTCCAAGGGAAGTCAGTCCTCATTCAGACGGACAACACCACGTGCATGCACTACCTGAACAAACAGGGCGGGACAAGATCTCCACTGCTCTCCCGTCTGGCGCAGAGGATTTGGAGTTGGGCCATACTCCATCAGATGACGTTACAAGCAATTCATCTGCCCGGCATTTCCAATACTCTGGCGGATGCACTCAGTCGGTCAGCATCATCAACCCACGAGTGGGAGTTACATCAACCGACGCTGGAATTCGTCTTCAACCTTTGGGGTCACCCGACAATCGACCTCTTCGCAACCCCGCAGAATGCAAAATGCCAGTCCTACGCAAGCTGGTTTCCCCACGAAGGGTCGTGCGGAAATGCCCTTTCGATCAATTGGTACGGGATATTTGCGTACGCTTTTCCGCCGATTCCGTTAATTCCACGAGTGCTGCGGAAGATGAGACAACAACCGTGCCATGTACTTCTAATAGCTCCACGGTGGCCTCGGCAGGCATGGTTTTCGGAGTTGCTTCTCCTATCCCAACGCGAGCCCATCCTTCTCCACCTGAAGCCGGATCTGCTCACAATGAACGATGGTCGGATATGCCATCCGAATCCCAGATCTCTCAGCTTGTCGGCTTGGAACCTGAGCACCTTGAATTTGCTCATTTGAACATTCCTCCAGCCTGCAGGGAGGTGTTATCTAAGGCAAGAGCTCCATCCACAGTGAAAACGTATAAGCTCAAATGGAAGCGATTTTGTCATTGGTGTGCTTCTGCCCACATTCATCCTGTGCACGCTCCTCCAGAACACATTCTGCCGTTCTTCCTACAACTAGCGCAGTCTGGATTATCGCACTCTACCTTAAAGGTCTTTCTAGCGGCAATATCTCGCTTCCGACAAGATGGCTCGTCCTCTCTCTATTCATCCAGAGTCATACAACAATTTTTCAAGGGTCTCTTCCGCATGTTCCCGCCCATTCGGCGTCCTCCACCCACGTGGCGCCTGAACATCGTGCTGGCTCAGCTTATGAAGGCGCCCTTCGAACCTATCCACTCAGCGGATGTCAAATTTTTAACTTGGAAAGTGGCCCTCCTCCTTGCTCTGACCTCTTCCCGCAGAGTCAGTGACATTCACGCTTTTACAATAAAGCCTCCGTTCCTTCAATTCAGATCGGATTGTGTCATCCTCCGCACTAATCCGGTTTTTATACCTAAAGTGCCATCTGATTTCCATCTTAACGAACCAGTGCTCTTAAAGACTTTTTTCCCGCATCCACAAACCCCGGCGGAGCAAAGCTTACACTCTCTGGACTTGAAGAGATGTCTAAAATTCTACATTAGCAGGACTCAATCCTTTCGCAAATCTGACCAGTTGTTTGTGGCCTACGGGCGTGCTTGCAAAGGACAATCTGTCACTAAACCTACTATTGCCCGTTGGGTTTCATCAGCAATCTCTTTTTGCCATCAAAAGGCTGGTAAGCCTCTGTCTTCGGGAGTGAGAGCCCATTCAACGAGGGCTATGTCATCTTCCACTGCCCTGTTCGCTGGTGTGCCCATCCATCAAATATGCCGGGCAGCTACGTGGTCCAGCAGGCACACGTTTACGAAGCACTACTGTCTGGAATCCATTAACGAAGCAGACACGGCTGTGGGACAGGCAGTTCTACGAAATCTGTTTAAATAAGGTGAGCCTCTGCTACTTCCCTCCTCCTGGGGTATTATTATTATTATTGCGCTTTAAATACATTGTTTGTATTACATGCAATATCAATACGGCTTGGTCAGCCGAATACTGTTTACTGCTTACTATTCTATTCAAGCATGTGAATCTATGAAAGACACCCCAAATACTGGAGAAGAACAAATGTTACTTACCTGTAAACTGTGGTTCTCCAGTATTGGTGTCTTTCATAGATTCACATGCGACCCACCCTCCTCCCCTCAGAGGCTCTCTTCTCCTCTTTCGGCTCTATGGTCACTCTCGTGCTCGAAAATCTGAGGGCCTGAGCCTCTGAGGAGAAGGTTCTAGAGGGTGCTAGCGCCTGATTGGCTGGAGTTTGGACTATAAAGTGACAGTGATATGTTAGCAAAGTGATTCTTTTTCTCTATGCTTTCCTATGTCTCAATGCTATCCTATGGTATTTTTAACTTGATATGTTATTTGAACTATATATATGTTTATTTGGGTATGTATATACTCTTATGTGGTTAGGTATGTGTATATGTATATATACATGATACTTATTGCTTTTTATATATACCGTGGGACTCCCACTTCGACGACGGGGAATATTCAAGCATGTGAATCTATGAAAGACACCAATACTGGAGAACCACAGTTTACAGGTAAGTAACATTTGTTCTTTTGTGGCCCTCGTCACTTTAGACTACAGGGGTTGTTTCCCAGAGGAGGGTAGCTGTATGCCCAAGCTTACTTATAGACTTCATTCAGGGCACTGTGTTGGTACAGCCAGGGAGGGAACCTCCCAGTGTGAGCACCAAGTTGCTCCACTGGAGGTCCATCAGGGTATTGACTCTGAGGATAGTGTTCATGGGACCCAGAGAAGAGGAAGGGCTAGGAGGCAGGTGCAGCCTGCCGTACGGAAACCAGTAAAGCCAGGGCTTCAACAGAACAAGAAAACAAGACTGGCTCAGGCGAGGCCACATCTGCCCTGCTGGTGCGGATGTGCTCTTAGAGAGACTTTTAATAGGATATCTGAATCAGGCAGACCCTTGCAAAGCACAGTGTGTGCCATTCTTCATAGGGACTGTGTTTCTAGGCTGGAAGTTTTGGATTGCCTGGCAAGAGGTATTTAATTTCAGGTTACAAACCCTGAGCTGAAATACTAGTTGCAGATTGTACAATGTCAGAGATGCGGCTGAAGGTAGGCTGTCTGTCACTTGAGGTTGCAGCCCCCATCTCTGAGAGCATCAGGGTTCCTGAGAAGCCTCGGAAGAGTCCCTTAGGAAGTGGAGTAAGGACAAGAGAGTGGTGTGCTTTGCCCTCAGAGTAAATTTCAGAGATTTCAGTGAACTATCAAGACCATGGGTAGGTGTGCCAGATCCTGACATCTTAGAAGAGAGACAGTATGGAGTACAATGGGTGGGCAAATTAGGGAGTGACAGCTAGAGGATGGTGCTGATAGGAACTGTAATTCCTCGGGCCACTGCAGTTTCAGTGTCTGAACGTACTCTGAGGGTTGTGGTGAGTACCTCAGGGCCTAGTAACTGGTCTAAGGGTATGTCCTTGGCATACAGTGATACCCAAAGGAAGATGGAGAAACCCACTTAATTAAGTGCAAGGTTTTCCTGAGAAACTAAACTACTGAATCCCTGTATGGGCTCATGGTGGCAACCCAAAAATGAGCCGTGTAGACAAGTGAGGCCTTGTGCCTGACTGTGCCCTGAGATGCATGGTACTGGGAAATATGATTCCCCAAGAAGTGCTTAGCTAAGGAACTCCTAAGTAGCGTCTTGAAGGCCTCAAGGCCAAGGTGCTTAATGTGTTGAAAGTGAGAAAAGCTAAATGTTAAAATTGACATGCCACTGTAGTAACAAGATTAAAAGTTCTACTCTACTGTGTAGCTGGAGCAGAGTTTCACTTTTTGTAAAAGCCTACGTCTGAATAAGTCCGCTTTTTTCTAGGACAACTTAGGGAAACTCTACAGAGACCATCGGGCACACTGTTGGAATATTTCACAAAACAAATTTTGCTGTCAATATATTTTTTGGTAATTCCACTTCAATGAGACTTTATACAATGTTTTTGTTTCTGCTGGAGTCCTGACAGCTTCATGAATTGAACATACCCAGCTGCACCCCTCCTGCAGAGACTGTGACCAGGCTTTTCCTCTTCAGTGCTGAGGATAAGTAGAAGAACCATGGATGTTAACTGGCACCAGAAGGAACCTTGGAAGGTTTATACTAAAACAGATGTATAAAGTGCACATGTTTTTGATGTGGACTTGGCTTCTACCACGTTGGCTTCTATTACTCCAGGTAGGGTGTCAGATGACTACAGACTCAGTTTAGATGGGGTTGAAAACGCATATACAGAGGGAGAGGTACATCCTTTTAACAGACTCGCATGTGGACAGATTGGAGCACCTTCATTGAAAGTAGCCTTTTGCCATCTTGGAAAAACACTCAAATGGTGCCTCTTGGGATTGTTTTTACCCAAAGTCGAAAAGTTGGGAGGAGCCATAGATGTGGATAGGCCCACCATCAAACATTGCAGAAGTATCACTATTTCTTGGGGCTCAAAGCAGTCTGAAAACAGCTGGATGAAAAGGACCGGGGCCTGACCATCTTTCTTCTTGAAGCACTTCTCAAGCGTGAGACCAACTGACCTGCTGTCATCCTGTGGCCATAACGGAAGAGACATGGCACCTTCGAAAAATTACTCACAAATCCAGTGGAACTGGACTCGTGCCTATGGCACTAAGTAAAAGGGCACCAGAGAAGAAGGACTCGGCCGTCCTAAGTAAGCAGTGGCAAAAGTTTGTCTCCCCATTAGATCTGTGTATGGAGTTTCCCAGCAGAGGCGTGCACGCAAGTCGGTTGACCCAATCCCAAATATGGCAGTCAACCACCACGACAAATGTTCATCTTTTTTTAGACAATATTTCCTCACTTCACATGTCTGTATTTTTGGTCCTTCCCTGTTCAATAAGACCACTTACCCTTTTCATCAGGAAAAGTATTGGATTGGAGGATGGTAGGACATTTTCTGTTGTATGTTGCATTTCTCCATTTCTCTATATTTTTCGGTTCCTATTGTAAGTCAGTGTCCACAAAGACTCACCTGACGTTATAGTTACTGCAAAATCCAGAGAGATACAAATACCTCCTTCCTAAACTTGCTTTCTTGGAAACATTAAAAAAATGCATAACTGTTATTCATTTTTTTTTTTTTTTAAACATAATTTTATTGATTTTACAATACAGGACGACATACAAAAGGCAATTATCAATGTCAATAACTGTGCATCACTCGTGGCAGCAGCAAAAGGCAAAACAGCGTGTGCATATAAGATATACCTATAATGCATAACTGTTATTCATACCCAATTATTTATTCATTAGATTTTTTTGTTATCAGGTGAGAAATCCTCATAATTCGTGGCTAGTTTGTTGGTTGGTTATTGCAGGTATATCACTATAAAGGGAAGAGTTTCTCTTTTTTCCTTTGTAGATGGCTGCATTATTCGGCCAGAAAGACTGTTTGGGCTTAGGAGGAAAGGGTGTTGCCTGCTGCTAGAACAGACTAACCTCCAATCCATTAAAAAAGAAAAGGTGAGCTAGAGCAGGTGCAAACCCCTGGCTACCCCGGCACTCTTTCTGTAATACGATCGCTGCTGTCTAGTGTGCTTTCTGTCTGCAGGGCAGTTTGAGGATAACATACCCAAGCAATGGCCCATGTCTTTGGGTTGCTCCCCCACCTTTCGAACTACCAGTTTGTCTACTAGGTGGATCATCAAGCAAGGATCCACTAGGGAGAGGCATCCCTACATTGGCCAAACTCCTGGAAAAATGTGTACTCCTTCAACTGACAAAGCATATCGACCATTTTGACCTGCTTAATAAATACCAATCAGGCTTCCGTGCAGGGCACAGTACAGAATCAGCCATGAAACAAATAATTGATGACTCGCTACAAATCCTGGATCAGAATGGATCATGCCTACTCATCCTGCTGGACCTATCCTCCGCTTTTGATACGGTCAAACATAAGAACCTGTTGGATCTTCTGAAGCACAGAATGGGTTTATCAGGTTCAGTGTTAAACTGGTTTACCTCATTTCTCCATAATCGAACACAACAATTCAGGGTCAACAACACCATGTCTAAACCCGTCCCAGTAACATTAGGAGTACCGTAAGGGTCCTCTTTATCCCTGACTTTGTTCAACCCCTTCATGGAACCCCTCACCGAAATTCTTCAAGCTTCTAACGTGCAATATCACATGTACGCTGACGACACTCAATTATACCTCAAGATCCACACCTTAGACGATATCAAACTGCTCAACACAACGCTTGGGAATACCCAGATATGGCTGGCAAAAAACCATCTCAAACTAAATGCCTTAAAAACCGAGTTCCTGCTTATAGCTCCACCAGCCCAAGTCCCTGTAATGCAAGATTGGATAAAACACCTTACGGCACTCAACGTCCAACCAATCATCGTTGACTCAGCGAAATCTCTGGGAATAACTCTTGACAGTAACCTCAGTATGCAAAAACACATCAGCAACGCTACAAAGGGAGCTAACTACCAGATAAATACACTGAGGAAGTTGAAACCCTTCCTGCCAACCAAGGACTATAAGCAAGCAGTTCAAGCACTTGTCATCCCCAGAGTCGATTATGGTAGCGTCTCTCTTTGCGGCCTACCCAAGGCAACCACAGCACCATTAAGAGCCACAATCAATGCTGCAGCGAGACTCATCACTGGGTCTAAAAGAAATGTTCACATCTCAACGGACCTCAAATCCCTGAATTGGCTACCCCTGGAAGCCAGAATTCACTTGAAGATAGCGTGTATGACGCATAAAGCCATGCACCACAAAACACCCAGTTACCTATCACAGAAGTTAACAATCTCCGGTGGGCTCAGATCCTCTAGAAGTGCGGAAAACTTAATTCTAAAACCACAGAGATTCAACAAGAAAAAAACATACAACCGTACCTTCCCAGGGATGGCACCAAGAATTTGGAATGCCTTACCACCTGAAACCAGACTTAACCCCTCTATTGCCTCCTTGAAAAAGGAAGTCAAATCAATTCTCATGGCCAAATTAACTTGAGTACGGGCCAAAGACGGGTTGTGATCTTCTTTAATGTTCCCATTACCCGGGCTAGGACAAGGGTCCAGGTAAGTTTTGGACATTCCATCTTACAGTTCCCTGATGCAAGGGGTTAGAGTCCCGTTGTACCTGATCACTTTGTTTTTGCAACATGTTTTTCTGTATAGATGTTACAATGTGCCTTTGATTTATGTATAAAAACTCTATTGACTGTTAAGCGCTCTGATACCCGCAAGGGTCTTGTTCGCGCTCTATAAAACTTTTCAAATAAAAAATAAAATGAATAAATCATTGGAAAAGGCAGTCTCTCCCCTTTCCAGTGGTACATCTCCTGTTGTGATAGGTACTGAGAGGGTTGAGCGGTGCTTTATTTACTTTCACTTTCTATAGTGAATATGTTAGTGTGCATTTTGCGTTGATTGTCCTTCACAATAAAAAAGCCTCAGGCTGCTGCGAAAGTTCTTCATCAACAGGTCGAGGTGGGGGCTTTAAAATAGAATCCCTCGGATGCAAGCACCAGAGGGATTCCCTACCCATAGTGTGGGGACGTCACGTTTATAGTCGCTGCACTAGAGAGGTAGTGTGAAAGACATGAACATCCCATTGCCCACATTTAGGGGATTAAAGACCTCACATTGTCGTGTTGTTTACAAGGTGTTAGGACCAGTTTATCCTGTTAGTAAGTGTAACTGGTTGCACACTGCCAATACCATCTGTGCCTTCAATTATTTCAGATTAACTGTACATTGAGCAAACTGTAAGCCAGTTTTGGGCTGTAGACTGTGAATCCATCTGTCAGTGACAGTTGAGTAGGATCACTCCTTCTTGACATTCCAAGGAACGTTTAAAATGCTGCTATTTTATCCATTAGTTGAGCAATGATGTTCCATTCTTTCCTTACTTCGTTTGCTAGTCTGTCAAGTACTGTATATGAATAAAGTGCGTAAATAATTAAATAAATGCAAATCAGTTCCCACCCAAACTGGCAGCAAGTGAAGTGTGTGAGGAGATGGCATGACATGAGTCTATTCTGACGGAGGTTGCTGCTGAATTGTGCAGTGTTTGGTGCTTTATAATGTTTTTTTGTGCTAACAGAAAAGCCTTAGAACAATCAATGTCTGAGCCAGCGGTGTCCCTTACCCTAACTATGACGTCCTGGTGATATTCAGACATAAAGGATGCCCTGCTGCAAGCTTTTTAACCTTATCTGACAGCTTTATTCTAGACCTGCTTTGTGGTATAATTTTGTTGACAGGTCTGAGCTTACTCTTTTTTATTGAGGTAATCTAATTGAGATTCTTAAATACTTTGCCCTCAATTAAGACTGTGTATGACACAGGTTTTCATTTGGGGATCAGAACGTCTGAATACTACTTGGATATTTGTGGAAATAAACCCCAGGGACATTTACTGCTGATGTTATGGCTACCCATAGATATTCAGCAAAGGGATTTTTGTACGATCCCTTGTGGTCTCCCTATGTCTTTAGGCACATTTAATACTCCTTCTACATCTAGACCATAACATAATACTACTCTAGGTAGAGAAGAGAGATTAGAGGTGCTGGAGACTGACTGGATGGTAGGGGTGATGGTAAACATGAAGCCTGTGAGGTGGTGCAGTCATTCGTAATCCACCACTGTTGATGGCTCTAAGTTCTTCAGAAGACTTCTGATTTGGAGGACTAAAGGGACAGAATCGCTAAGAATAAAGGAGGTATGGTGAGCAACTTTCACTTAATTCATCAGAAATGATTAAATTAGTATCAGTTTGTAGGCAGCATCACTTGATATAATACAGGTGAGTACATGGTTTTCTCCCATTATTTAGCACCTCTAATTTCACTGACGTAGCCATGTGGGTGTTGACTTCAAGCTACTACTGTATGTGCTGTACCCTCTGCCCCCTCAAACACACATTTCTCTCTCCTGTCTCGGTTCTTTTTCATTCTCTCTCTCTCTCCATCTCCCTCTCTCTCCTCCTTTCTTTGTTGCGGACACATCCCCTTCAGATCTTTAATGTTTGTTTTACTTTGTTTCTTTCTTTCTTTCTTTCTTTCTTTCTTGCTTTCTTTTCTCTCTCCCTCTCTCTCTCTCACACCGTCCTTTCTTTTGTCTTCTAGTTCCAGCGCCAGGCAGGAGAAGGGGATGAGGATTCTGATTTGTGGATTGGCTACTGTGCTTTCCATCTGGGAGACTACAAGCGGGCACTTGAGGTGAGTTTTTTTTTTTTTTTTACAGGGGGAGTCATTATTCTGGATAGGGTTGTGCATAATCTGTACCCACATGTTCAAAGAAAGGAGATTTTGGTACATCTGCATTTCACACAATATTTTCTTTATAGCAAAATATATTTTTTGCAGATATTCTATTCCTTCAGGGTAAAACACGTGAAAACACTTTGAAAAATGTTACTATGTTGAGTGTACTGTTTTCCTTGGTTATATTTTTGATCTCAAGGTGATAGTTTTGAGCATCTAAGTAACATTTTCTTGCATTTTTTTTCTTACAAAGTTTGTTGCATACAATTCTATTTTGGAGCCAACATGTGTTTCACCCCTTACAATGCCGGTATGGCAGGGGATTTCGCAAGGCTTTTTGAAAAAATATCACACATTGTAGTTCTGAAAAGTCTCTCCTGGTTTTGGTCAGGTCTATATCCTGAGTAATTCCTGGTTGAACATACGTGTGTGTGTGATATTTTTTCAAAAAGCTTTGAGAGTGCCCCTACCATACAGGCACTGTAAGGGGTGAAACACGTGTTGGCTGCATAACAGAATTGTATGCAACAAACTTAGCATGAAAAAAAATGCAGGACAATCTGCATAACTATACGCATAATAAAATTAAAAATACACGCAACTGTGCAAAAGTGGTTTTCTTTCTACTTAAATGCTCAAAACTATCGCCTTGAGATCAAAAATACAACCAAGGAAAACAGCACACTCAACACAGTGCCAGTTTACCCATAAGGAGGAGTTGGCCCAACCCTTAAGGAGTTTCAAAGAGTTTTCCAGCAACAGTTGTAAATACATTGTGGGTAAGGAAGGAGAGGGTCAGGACTGCAAGTCTGCACCAATCTCACTTTGAAAAATGTTCTTTACATGTCACTGAGAAAGTATACTTAAAATAAATATGAAGCAAAATGTGTTCTATATAGGAGGCATTGTTAGGAGAACTAATCTAATGAATTAAGTTACCTGGAAAAAAATTCTACACCTGCTAGATTAAAACAAAATGTTGCCATCTTTCTTTCTAGAATGGATTTTTTTTACTATACTCCTTTTGCATATAAACCATGTGTACAATTATTTTTAGGCATAGTGAATGAGTTACATACTGCTGATGTGTACAGTTGAAGGCTCTAGGTGAGAATACCATACAGGAGTCATGTTATCTTTCACTTTTGCTTATACCCATAGTTTTCCTCGAGGGCTGTGCCTTTAGCATGCTTTTTTCATGCCCAACATTATAAGCCAGTATTACTGTATATTTTATTGCCGGAAGGCAGAAAGCAGTGGTATCGGCGAGCTCAGATGGCTTATAGTAAGTTACTTTGCTTAAGACTGTGTAAATCCTAGTATAACAGCTACAAACCATTTAAGATCTGGCAGCCACATTAACCTTGGACCTCCAAATGGTTGTAAGTAGCCTCTTGGAAGACACTGCCGCTCATATTTGTGGAAAGTATAGTCCTAATCAAAATGGTGAGTCTACCATGCTTCTTGTATTATTTTGCCAATCTGCCGCTAGTAAGACATCAGCAGCCTGTTAGTAGACTTAATATGAAACCCAGAGAGACAGAGTTGCGCTAGGAACGATGAAATGGCAGGTTGGTCACGGGGGCATGGGAGTTCCAGACTTTGAAATGTACTGTGTGGTGGCTCTGACCCAGTGGATCGCTAATTGGATGGGTGGGCGAAATCTATAAAAACTTTTTGAAGAGCTGCATGTAGACGGAGGATTACTGATGGCTATACCCCATTGCCAAGTTAAAGTGTTCCCTGCCACATGTAGAACTTGTATCTGAACACTGCAGAGAACCCAGGGCAAGGTGTCCTATGCATCTGAAGTCGAATTGATAATCGTACTGTGTAGGAAAGTGCCCTTTTTGACCTTGGTCATTCCCACTTTTTCCCTGGTATATTATATGATTTCAACTGGGGGTGCACTGGGTTCCTACTAACCAGGTCCCCAGTGCCAGATCTCTTTCCCAAAAAATTGCAATTGTTTACCCAATTGGCAATACCTTTAATATCCTTTAAGTCCCTAGTAAATGGTGCCCTTAGTACGCCTGAGGTACAAAAGCGGGTCCCTAAGGACTGCAGCACGAAATGTGCCACCCTAAGGGCCCCCTCACCAAGCTCATGCAAACTGTCACTGCAGGCTGCGTGCCTAGGTGCAGACAAAAGTGAAAACACGACATGGCACACAGCCTGTGTGCCATGCCTATAGACACTGTATGCAGTATAGGTAAGTCACCCCTACAGCACGCCTTACCGCCCTAAGGCGGGGTGCACTATACTACATGTGAGGACATACCTGCAGGAGCAGATATGCCCCTGTGCTAGTCAGTTACATTACTGCCAATACAAGTGATCAGGGAAGCCATTTTAAAGCAGGTGCTAGATAACGGTAAAAACAAGTTCCCCAGCTACAGGATGGCTTCACTGAAAATTGGGATGTTTTGTATCAAACCTCTCTTATTAATAAACCCACACTGATGCCAGTGTCGGATTTAGTGATACATGCTGAACGACTGGTTTTCGCCAGCCTGCCTCTAGAGACGGGTTTTTGATCCCCAAGGGCGAGGGCATTTGCTCTCAGTGGGCCATAAACCAAGCCTGCTCAGTAAAAGGGTGCTTTACACCCCCGCCCACAGGATGACCTGTGGATTAGCATTCCAGTGGGGAGCTTCAAAGAGGCCCACTGCCTATGTTATGCACATCTGTATTCTCTCACAGGAGAGGAAACCGACTCCCTTTGTCCAGAGCCCTTTGGCAGCTGGACAGGCGGGGAAATTAGCTAGGCAAGACAGGCGTGTCCACCCTCAGGAGAGCACCACCCTTGAACTGGCCTACCTGAAGCGGGTGCAATTTTTAAGAAGTGATGCCCACTTCGGCCAGGAAGTAGTCATATAGGGGGCGCAGTGACCCCAGCGGTAGGTAGCTCATTGGCTACTAACCTATACTCTCCTAACACCACTAAATTCAGTATTTATAAGAGCCCTGGCACCAGGAAAGCCGATTTCTGCCAACCTATGAAGAATTAGGACACTCGAGAGCTGCAGAAGCACAGACTGTGGAAGAAGAAACTGACCGAGTGCCAGCCCCGCCAGTCTGCCTGCTGTTCCTGACCGAGTGCGCCAAAAGTCATCTCGTCCTGCAGCTGCTGTGCCTCCAAAGTAGAGGAGGCCTGCCTGCCTTCAACAAAGAATAAGGGACTCCTGTGGAGCTCCCTGCATCCTCCAGGCACCCCAAAGAAGACTCTGAGACTCCGGAACTGCAAAAACCAGATGCCGCAAAGTACCACTGCACCTGCGCTTCCTAACCTGAGCTGAAGTGGGCCAATGGTGCCAGCGTGGTCCCCAGGCCCTCTTGAGACAAAGCCCACCTTGGATATGCCCACTGTGGACTTCCCAACACCGCCTGCGGCCTTTGTTTGCAGTCCCCTTCTAACATATGTGCTCCAGGTGATGAAAATCCAACACTTAAAGACACTTCTGCACCCGTCACCTCTGAAGAACAGGGCTAAAGCTGTCCCCACGTCCCCGAGCCTCGCAAGAGTTGAGCCCCATCGCTGGTTCAGCCCGACTGGTTCCCCAGTCCGGGCCTGCAGCCTCTTTTCTAACAGACCGATCTCCATAGACTTGAATGGGGCACCCAACACTGTAAGGCACCTCTGCACCCCAGTGCTGCCCAAAGTGGAGTGTTGGTGCTGCATTGGACTTGCACCATACCCACATTAAGTCCAGAAGATTGGTCCTGTAAGTTGCAGTTGAGTGCCCGTATGCAATACATGTTTTTCCTGCATACGTTAACAGCAGGAAGTGCTTCAATTACAATTTAAAGTATCAAAGTCACCCGATGCAGAAAAACACACCTCTGCACCCGGCCCCCCCGTGCCTCCCAAGGTGACCTGTTTGTGCTGCCTTGGACTTTGCTCCATACTCACTTAAGACTGGAAAGGTCCCGTAAGTAGTAGTTAAGTGCCCGTATGCAGCAGATGTTAACCAAGGAAGAAAACATTGCTGCAAAGTGCTTCAATTACAAATTAAAGTATTGAAAACCTGTTTTCTTCAGGCCTGCTATTTTAAAAAGTACTTGCCTGATTTTGATGATCTTGGTGCTTATATAAAGTTATATAAAGATAATTGTTATTTTTTATAAATTGGTGTGGATCTCCTCATTGAGTCGTTTGTATCATTTATTGGCTGTGTGTGTGCAGCAGATGTCTAACACTCCTCTCTGATAAGCCTAAGGCTGCTCGATCACACTACCCTCTAGAAGAGCAACATGGGATTGCTAGAGCAAGCCCCTGTCCACTAGTAAGGGAATACCTGGACTCTTTGCACGGTATAGCTCTTTTCGGTATACCATATAAAGAGCCTGCTTCCTACATATTGACACATGTAATGTTCAACAGCAACTAAGAACCAAAGGGCTGTTAGCAGGTGGGGCTAGATACGGTAGGGAATCTGTCAATACAGGGCCATGACAGTGAGTGTGCACATGCTATGGGGTATTACAGACTAAGAAAGGCAGACACATGGATACATGTAGGCTGTGTTCATGATGGTCTAAGACTAATTACCTGGATTTATAGGGCCCTACTGAGTTTGAGAGGGGCAACTATGGCCAGCTTAAGCTATAGGTGGGAAGCCAACATTGTCCCACTCCTCTTCATGAAAAGGTCTGCCAAAGTTTTGGAATGCCCCAGGAAAGTATCTGGAAACGCTGGACTGTTATATATCCAATGCAACCAATAGCATAGGGT
This sequence comes from Triturus cristatus, assembly GCF_964204655.1. Classification (NCBI taxonomy): domain Eukaryota; kingdom Metazoa; phylum Chordata; class Amphibia; order Caudata; family Salamandridae; genus Triturus; species Triturus cristatus. The sequence continues at coordinate 198,441,560 of NC_140586.1, read as the reverse complement.
CTCTTTGACTTAGAAAGCACTCAGCAAAATGAACTTTGGTATGACATCGACCTGTTTCCACTGCCACGCTGAACAAGCGGGATTCATCCATATGATGTGAGAATGCCCAATAGTGGAGCATTCTGGCATGATGTCAACACTCGCATTAAGAGCACAGTGGGGATGCATTATTAAAAGACTGTGGATGGCTGTATTTCTTTGCCTAACCTTGCCTCAAAAGTAGATAAAGCCAATGCAAGATTTGCTGATCTGCTGCTGGCATGGGGCGTCAACGATATTGCCATGCATTGGAAGGCCAGCGCAGGCCCTCTCATAAAACAGTGGTACAATGCTGTCACAGAATTGTTGGTTAGCGAAAGCACAGCGTTGCATAGAGAAGAGGCTGGGGGTTAGGAAATTCCCAATTACTAATGCCTGGGACAAACACCCGGTCACATTCTCTCGGCTGGTTAAAAAAGACGACAAACTGCCCTAGAGGGAATCTCTAGTGAAAACATAAAATAAAAGCCCTAACAAATATGTATAACTTCACCACGTCTGTGCAGCACAGCCATGCCCCTCAACAGTCGTTTTAACAGCTAACAGAACTGCACAAACTCATTGGCAAGAGCTCCATTGACCCCCACAATCTTGAAATCTGCTCAGTGGCCCCTGCCCCTCCTTCTTAGTTCGCTCCACTTATCCTTTATTGAGTGTAGCATCACGCTGTCGAAGTATGGTCTATTTCCAGACTGGTATGAGTGGATGTTACATTGTTGGATATGCATTTGTAAATGCATTGCTTACCTGCCCAGGCACATACATTGGTACATTTACTCGATACAGCAGCAGAATAAGAAAGCACAAAGTCAATTGTTGAACACGAGTTTCAAGTGTATAATTAATGTACTCCTTGTGGGAGTATACCCACAGGGAATATTCGTAATGTAACCAATTGTTGTGTTTGAAATGCTAATACAAATGTTTAAAAATAAAAACCTTGGGCCTCCAAAGTTCAGCCTAGCAACCCTACTCCTACATGGTCTGCAATGGCTGCCGGTTGAGGGCAGAATACCGTTCGAAACTCTGGGCCTTATTCAGAATTTGGCAGATACGGAACAATCACCAAAAAGCATCACATATTCCACCTGCCCTATTCACAGTGCATAGCTGTCCCATACACTCTAAATAAGGCAGGTGGGTCATCACCCACTTTTTGGTGGGTGTCCTGCGTCAACAAAACTCTAAATAAGCCCTTTCCCTTGTGTCTCCAAATAGAAGATACTCCTTTGCTCAGTTCTTGGAGCTAAAATATATCCAATTTTATGAAATGAAACACACCCTGTAGGTGAACAGGATTATTTCCCTTGATTCTTTCATGGAAGATACCCCATTTGTCAGTCCTTGGGGCAAACAAAAATCCAATTTTATGAAATTACACTCACCATGTAGCATGAATGTTCCTGCACTGCTTCACCTAATACTTTTGACCAAAGTCTGTTCCTCACTTTTCTAGCGCATCATAGCCCTTCACCCTTGGATACCATTCCAGATGTTGTTCTCTCTAACCTTCCTCTGCTTGTCCGCTCCTGGAAGCACAGTGTAAAGCACATCCCTGCTACTCCATGTCTAATAGCCTTCCAAGAACCCTGGTTCCATAAATAACATTGGTCCACTGTTTTGTTTCCTTTATTGTTATCTCTTTCTGGGTGTTTTCTCCTTTCTTTTTCCCTTTTCTACTCCTCACCTCCCACAGAGGTATGTCTTACTTTGCCACTCACACTTCCCTTATAGGAGTTCACCTTTGTCAGTAAGCAAGAGGCCTGCAACCCTGATGTCTGGGTGAACCTGGCCTGCACCTACTTCTTTTTGGGGATGTACAAGGAGTCTGAGGAGGCAGCCATGAAAGGTGAGTGATGCATGGTGTGAGTGGAGGCCCTAGTTATAGAAAACTCTCCTGTATGAATGAAAGCTGTACTGGCCTCATAGTATGGGCATTGAGCTGAAACATATTCTTTAGGTCAGCTCTGTAATGTTTGAGGGTTCTTGCATTTTCCATACTTTTCTGTATGTCTCATTTGGTCATTTACTTCACTTATTAATTCTTTTGCCTTTCTGTTCAGTACTTATCCCAGGAAAACCCAGGTACTGTTTAGTTTCAACATGAGTACAAACAGGCACCTTACCCACCTTTGATAATTTAGTCTTGGTATCAGCAGGTAGATGAGATGACACTGGCTCACGTTAAATATCATGAAGTCTGATGGTTTTAGGTTACCAGCCAATTTCCTATTTAGATGCAGATCTTGTCAATGTTGCAGGCTCCATAGTCCCCTCCTCTTTTATTTTTCAGTCGTAAAGCATGAGGAGTATTTTTTATTTCTCTCCTCCCTTCATAGTCTGGAACCAGTTCACTGAAAGTTTACCTGCCTTAAATTGTTGGGACTCCCACCTCACCACTTTCATGGTTCTTCTGTCTCATTTAGAGTTTGTGGAATCCCCAGGTTTCGGATGGGCGGGCCGCAACTTGCTCTACTGTGGAGACCTATGAACAGCAATCCACCAAAGGGTCACTGCATCAATCATCTGAAAGTTCACCCTTTCTGATGCAGGTCTTGCAATACATATTTTTCTTGCCTGGTACTCCCATGCCTTTCATGGACCCAAGCAGGCAAACCAATCAGTTAGCCCAATGCTCAGGGAGAAAAGTCCCTGCACATTGGTGTTATTGACTTTTTGTATTTCAGAACAAAATCCTGGTTTGGGCCATGACATGTCCAATGGCTGGCATCAAAGTTTTGCTGAAAGGGCTCCCACCGTATTGATGAAAGCACTTTCATGAAAATGATCCCCTACAAGCTGGCAGAAATCGCTGAATTGGGTGGGAGGTCATCTGCCAGGCATTCTGCTGCCATTCTGACAGCCCGCCCAAGTTCAAATGTCTTTTATGCAGTTGCTGATGCATAATTGGATTATGGCAGCTGCCTGTATCTAGGCCTACCTTCTTAATACAGAGATTTTAGCATATCCGGCCAGCAGTCACCTGCCTGCTCCTGAGCCTTTGAAAAAAGGGAACTACAGCTGACTCTGCTTCAGAGACTTTTCCTGACTCGCATATACTCAGAATTATTTACTCATCTCTGTACATCGTTCACAAGCAGGCAGAAGAATTTGGCCTCTCATTCCAACAGAAGACGTTCAGCCATTCTTCATTAGTAGATCTTTTTCATCGTTCATTACCAGCAGGGAATTCCATTAGTGTTGAGTGCAATCTGGAACACTTAGAAGTCATCAGTAATTGTAATTGCCATTTATAAAGCGAATTATCACCTTCAGGTCTCTAAGCGCTATGAGAGAGAGCCCTACCCTAATACATGGGGGGGGTTGGCAAGTTAGACTGTGCCCCAGGCTTCCGAAAAAAGTACTGTCTTTAACTTCTTCCTAAATGGGAGAAGGGCATGTTCCTTACGTATATTCTCCGGCAAGTTGTTCCAAAATTGGTGGATGGAGGTTGAAAAAGCTCTTCCTCCTTTGGAAGACAGGCTAAAGCGGGGGCAGGCCAGCAGGCTGGCCTCCGAGGACCGTAGTATCCTACTAGGCGTGTAGTTGACTAAGCGGTCTTAGATATACCTGGGAGCTTGGCCATAGTGAAAAAACTGTCTTTATGGGTTGCAATGGTTCAGATATAGAAGTGAAAATCCACTGTCATTCAGTTGTGGTTACCTTCATCAGCTCCATCCTTCCAGTCCCCAGATAAATTCTTCTTTAAATTCTAGTTTGCCAGTAGGTGCATTATAGTTCCAGTGGCGACGATAATTGTAACTTGTCAATTTCAGTCATCCTTCAGTTTTTATTACTCAACCATAACTTAACATGAGTTTTTTCAGTGAATGTTTGTGGTGTTTTTATTATATTTGTGTTGTTAATTTACTTTTTAAGTTTGCAAACCACAACCTAGAGCAAACACTTTAATGAGGCTTTTGCTTTATGGATCTGGTTTCCTTTATCTTGAACCACCAGTTTTCGAAATCTCTATTAATAGGGTGGTTCTTAAACTGACAATCAGTTTGTGAAGGGTGCGTATTCATGAACAGTATTTAGCTTGTGAAACACTGACTTGGATTTGTGAACCATATATTTGTTCCGGATATGGTTCATAAAATGGTTTCGACTTCCTAAGTCATCAGCCTATGTTGACAAACTGTTTCTTGGGTTCACACACCTGTTCTGTTTTCAAATGTATTTCTTTGTGGGAATTTTACACCCATTTGAGCTTGTTCTGTGTGCAGCTTGTTACTGCTTTTGATGTACTTGGTTCCTGAACCACCCATCCTGCGTCACAATCCGATTAATGGCAGAGAGAAACAAATACTTCATTGTCCAATTAGACAAGGTTTGATTCGTTGGAAGTTTGTGAACTACATCTCCTTTCAGACAATCAATCAAAAAATGTTCTTCAAATCATGTAAACCCGTTTACAACCTTCAAGGGACAGCTATGCAAAAGGTGAATCCTTTTCAAGCGTGGATTTTAGATTATTTTCACTTATTAAATGGCAAATAGCTGAAACATTTCCACCAAGCCATATAACCACCAAGCCGCATATTCTGACACAGCGCCGTGTTCATGCCAAATTAGCAATACATCTGGGTATTATTTATTGCTGTAGCAGAAAGCAAGAATTGCCACAAAGGATTTATTACACACACCTCAAAAATTGTTTCTTTTCTTTATTAACTCCTGAATCTACCAATTTCTGTCAAATTTGGAATGAATAATCAAATCTGAGCTGATCTGCTGCATTAGGTAGAAATTCTTCAAAGTGTAAAAAGTTAGCAAAAACATCATTTTCTTTGGACCCTGTGTCTCCTCTATAACTGTGGAGGAACAATTAAAACAAGATTTAAGACTGAAACAAAATAAATAGTTTTCTGTTCTTTTTTTTTCTTTGTTAGTGAAAACTCTAATGCAATGGCATCATTTTAAAATAGGTCGAGCCACCTTTTGTTTTTTTAAGTATTTGTTTTTTTCTTCAGTGTCCTAAACTTGTTTTTAAAATGAGCTCATACTTTTTTCTATAATGCCCCATTGAAAGATTTTACTAACTACTGTAGAACGATAGGGAAGCTTCATGAACTCCAAGTGAACTTTTGCCTTACTGGAACCACAACAAGGGCAATTTCAAACATTGTAAGTGAACCATGTAGACTTTATTGTGTCAAAATGAGCCTCTTTTCTCGTAGAACACCCTCTGCTTCAGATAAGGGACAAGGGGCACTTACGTTGGCTGCTGCAGTCCAACCTTCAGCCACAACCTTCTTTTCGAGTCAACTTCAGCAACAAGAACCTAGCAGACAGCACCATGAACATCTCAACACTAATTACTTGCCATTGAGAGATTTGATGTCAAAGGCAAGTACCAGTGATTTCTTCCCCTGCATTAGTTCCCACGAGACCTTGATATTTGAGGATCTAGACACCATACAGGTCTGTCTGGGACCCTAAACATAATAACTCTAATATTTTTGCCTGCATTTAGAAGAAACAACACTGTTAATCCTTCCCTTCTGCTACTAAGGTATCAATGTGGACTGGCTGTTCACTTTCAACAGTCCTAGATTATACTTCTGCTTATGATTCTCAAATGGGGATGCTGGACCCGTTGTCCCACCCCAATCCCCCCTCCCTTATTATACAACAGCTCAATCTTCTGGTATCCTTGCTTCCGATGACATTTAATTTATTGGAATCACTTGAAAAAGGTGCTTAATATCAGATCTTCATCTAATAACATTCACTAAGTTTAAGACCCTGGAGCTTACCTCTGCTACTGAAGTAAAATGCCATTGTTGCTGGGATTTCTAGAAACAGCAGTGATCACAACCTGTACAAGATCTTGTCAACAGTGAAAAGAGATAAACCATAAGGTTTCTCCTAAATAAGCATTTTCTTCATCGACCATCCATATGTGGACTCAATGGAAATATCCAGTGCTAAAAAAATGAGTCTTTTATGCTTCCAGATTGTTTTTTTTTTTTTTTTTTTTTTTTTTTTTTTTTGAAACCGTTTATTGCAATCTCAAATAGTTACAGGTATGGGCCTACAACCATCTGGCCGGCCGCTAGAGTGGCAGAAGCATATGACATACATACAGAAAAATCTCTTGGTGGTGCAAAAAGGGTAAATCAGGAGATATCAGTAGTGCAGGCCACATAACTCCAAACCCACAATACGGTTTCCTTTTGTCGAAACACAGCAACACAAAAAACCACACCCGCAAGGCAACCCGCAATCCCAAATGACAGCACGCGCTCCTTAAGTGGGGGACCCCAACCAATCACCAAACTCTGATGAGGGGAATGAGAACAGATCAGGGACTGGGGAACCACGTGCCCATGGCTGGGGGAGGGGGTCGGCTAGGGGGACGGAGCTGGTGAGGCAGCCGGCAGCAGTGGCGGCTCGCAGATATCCCCGCGATAGGCGTTCCAGGGGCCCCAGATTTTCACCCACGCCCCAGGCTTACCCCTCGCAACATACACCACCTTTTCACGAAACATACACCAATCCATGTGTTCTTTCCAGGCCGATACCGCCGGGGGCCTCTGGGATCCCCACAATTGAGCAATGTCACGCTTAGCTATCATGTATCCCAGAGTCACCCACCGCGTCTGCGGAACCGAGTAGTCGGTTGGCTCCCACACATTCAGCAAGCATCTCCTCGCTTCAGGCAACAGCGCGACACGCGTAACCACTCGCAGGACCTCGTGCACACCACGCCAGAATCGCTCCACCTTTGGGCATTCCCACAGAATATGCAAGAAAGTTGCCAAAGCACCACAGCCACGCTTACACAGTCCATCCTCAGCAAAGCCCATACGTAAAAGCCTTGGCCCCGTCATGTAAACCCGGTGGAGGATCTTAAGCTGGACGAAGCGAAGGCGAGCCGGGATGGCCACCTCCTTCGGAGAGGCCACCGCGGAAATCCAGTCCTCGTCATCCAATTCCAGCCCATCGGCAACCCAGGCCTCGCGGAGGCCAGTCAGCAGGCCCGATCGGTCGTTGATCAGTTTTTTATATATAAGGGAGATCGTGCTGTCTGGGACATGGCCATCCAGCACTCTGTCCTCTAGGGGGGAAGACTCCGGAATGGACGCGACATCCGGGAAGACGGAGCCCAGCGCGTGGCGGACTTGTAAGTACCGAAAGTACTCACTGCCTTGCAACTGAAACTCCGTCTGCAGCGTCTCGAAAGTTTTGAATCCCCCCCTCGTCCAGAGATCTCCCACGGTGCTGATACCGATCGTGTCCCACTTCTCGAAGCCCTTCGAGGTCCACAGGGAGCCCAACCTCGCAGACGCATAGAGCGGTGTCGCCCGGGTCAAACGGTCCTTCCACCCCATAGCTGCGTTAGCCGCGTGCCATACACGCACCATGACACGCGTCGGTCCCGTCAGGCGAGGGTCCGGCGCGCCAGAATAGAGCGCTCGATTGTAGTCGCCACCGGGCAGGAGCATCTTGTCCATTTCAAATGCCGGGTTCAGGGCGGGCCCGTAAAGGCCATGATTAATCGCAGCTAGCTGGGAGGCCCAGTAATACCGCTTAATATCCGGGAGGGCGACCCCCCCATCGTACCACGGAAGCGTCAATTTAGCCAAGGCAATACGTGGCCTCCCATCCCAGAACAGGCGACGCTGCAAACTCTCCACCTCTCGGAAGTAGCGCGCCGGGACCAAGTCCATAGTGTTCTGGAGAGCGTACAGAAAGCGCGGCAACGACATCATCTTAAACAAGGCCGCTCGGCCGAGCGGCGAAAGCGGCAGACGCCGCCAACGCACCACGTCCTCCCTCAAGCGCTGGAGGGGGGGGCAGCAAATTCCGCTCGTAGCGGGCCTCCGGGTCCAGAGTAATATATATACCCAGGTACCGAAACCCCTGGGAAGCAATCTGGATCGGACAGTCCCGTGGTAGGACCGGAGCCTCCCCGGCAAGCACATATACACAGGATTTCCCCCAGTTGATGACGAGGCCTGAGTTGCGACCGAATGAACGCAAAACATCAACTAGGACGATCAGTGATTTACGCGGGGAGGCGAGATATAGAAGGATATCATCAGCGTAGAGAGACACACGGTCCTCATGCTCGGGGGTCCAGCGGAGACCACGGATGGAAGGGTGCCACCGCAGCCACTCCGCCAGGGGCTCCAGTGCCAGTGCAAACAGGAGAGGCGACAGGGGGCAACCCTGTCGCGTGCCCCGTCCCAGTGCGAATGGAGCCGAGACTCGTCCATTCACCACCACCTGCGCCAATGGGCCGGAATACAACAACTTGACCCAGCCGATGAAGCCCGGTCCGAAGCCAAACTTCGCCAGCATCGCCCAAATGTATGGCCACTCGAGCGTATCAAACGCCATGGTGGCGTCCAAGGACGCCAAGATGGCCGGCTCCCGCACGAACGGGACACGCGCGAGCACCCCGTGCAAGCGTCGCAGATTAAGGGCCGTGTTACGATGGGGTATGAAGCCGGACTGGTCTTGGTGGACCAAATCGCCCACCACGCCGACCAGCCGGTTGGCCAGCACCTTGGCGAGGACTTTGGGCTCCGCGTTCAAGAGCGAGATGGGCCTATAGGATGTGACCCGCTCACGGGGTCTCCCCTCCTTGTGGATCACCACGATCGTGGCCAGACGCTGGTCCGGCGGAAGGGAACCCCGCGAGCGTGCCGCCAGGAACATCGCGCGCAGGTGGGGCGCCAGTACATCCGGTCGCAGCTTATACAGCTCGATAGGGATGCCATTGGGGCCCATGGCCTTGCCAGATGCGACCGAGCGGATAGCAAGGGCAATTTCGTCCGAGGTGGGAGGAGCGTCCAGCGAATCCCTGTCCTCCACCGAAAGGGAGGGCAGCGCGATGTCCCGGAGCAGGGCATGGGAATCCTCCTCCGAGCAGGGAGAAACCGGGGAATACACCTCGCGGAAATAATCCGCGAAGCAGGAGACAATGGCGTCCGGCTCGGTGACACACACACCATCCATCCTCTCGATCAACGGAACCACACGACTCGCTCTCTCCTTTTTGTCCAACCACGCAATCAATTTACCAGCCTTATCACCCACATCATACAGTCGCCCCTGTTGCTCTCTACTGAGGCCCCTGGCCGCCTCCGTGACGAGGGCCCTATATGCCGCCTGCTTGAGGTGTAGAACATGCAATGTGGCATCCGTCACCCCGCTCCCCAGGTCACCCTCTAGTTCAGTAATTTCGGCCTCCACCCGGGTTACCTCCTCCCGCTCGCGCCTCCGGGCATGGGAGATAAGGGAGAGGGCCTCCCCCCTGAGAACTATCTTAGAAGCCTCCCAAAGGGAGATAGCCGAAGGGACAGACCCCACATTCTCCTCAAAGTACCGCTGCAGGGATTTGATCAATTCTGCTCGAATATTGGGGTCGCGCAGGTACCAGGCATTGATTGGGGCTACCCTGCCCTCCCCCCTCGGGAAGACATCAAAGTGCAACAGTAATGGGGAGTGATCTGAAATACCCCGCGCCAAATGGCGCACCTCTCCCACTCTCCCAGCATAGGCCGCAGGGACAAGGACATAATCAAGCCGCGAGAGGCTACCATGGGCACCCGAGTGGAAGGTGTATTGCAGCTGCGCGGGATGCTTTAGTCGCCAGCAATCCACCAATCCTAGTGTATCTAAAAGGCCGGACAGCCACGCCTGTGCCCGGGGGAGGTCCCTGGGGGGATGACGATCCATAGACCCAGAAGCCACCGCATTGAAGTCTCCCCCAACTACCAGAAGCCCACCCGGGAGGTCAAGGAGGAGGCGCCCCAGGTCCGCAAACGTGGTAGATTGCAACCCCGGCGGAACGTACACTGATACAAAGACGACCACTTTGCCCTCCATTCTACCCACCAAGACAGTGTAACGTCCCCTCTCATCATGGCGCACCTCATCAATCTCCAATGGGAGCGAGTTCTTAATCATGATGCCCACCCCCCGCGAGCCCGAGGTGAAGCCCGAATGGGCCGCCAAGCGATAGCCTCGCCGATTCATGGCATGAAAGGAATTACCTATAAGGTGTGTCTCCTGCAGGAAGACCACATCTGGTGAAATCCGTTTCAGATACTGCAGGACCACACCACGCTTAATCCTATCCCCCAGTCCGTTAACGTTCCATGATAACACAGTCAAATCCCTACCCCCCATCATACATGGAAGCCATCAGTCGTCCCCCAAAGAGCATCTCAAAAACAACAATACAGTAAAGGGTTCGCCTTGCGGTGCAAACAAACAACACTCCACCCCCGCCCACCCATCCCAACAAAACTCCCCCCTCCCTGCACCCCTGCATGAGCCCAGACAGCCCCCCCAAAGTGCAGTGTGCCTGTCGCCCCATAGATGAAAAACTAACTAGTCCCCCAGAGGAGGAGGGAAAGCCCCCAATGGACCCCGCACGACCTCCATAGGAGGGGAACATACACGATCAGTGAATGGTAACAGGAATGTTGTCCAGAGCAAGGCCTACTATTCACCCCTCAGTTCTGATCCCGCGAGCCCTCCCCGCCAACCGCACCCCCCCCCACCCCCCCGGCCCCGATCCCCCGGCAGAGTATCCAACCAGTCCCCAGCCGCCTCGGGACGGTCAAAAAAGTGCGTGCGACCATCCACCTCCACCCTCAGCTTAGCTGGAAAAAGCATTGAGTACTTAAGGTTCAGGTCCCGTAGGCGACGTTTAACTCCGAGAAAACTCAGTCTCTGCTTTTGGACTGTCGGAGTAAAGTCAGGGTAGAAATTCACGTCCATATTATCGAGCTTGACCGGTCCCTGTAGCCTGGAAGTCTGCAGGATAGCGTCTCTGTCCCGAAAGTTAAAAATCCGGGCAATGAGAGGCCGCGGCGGGGCTCCGGCCTTAGGTCTTCCTCCGGGGACCCTGTGAGCACGTTCCACCGCAAAAAGTTTACTCAGCCCCCGGGGCTGGAGGTGGGTGAGGATCAGGTCTTCCACAAACAAATCTGCCGCCTCCTCCTCCCGTCCCTCCGGCACCCCGACAATGCGAACGTTGGTCCTCCGGGCCCGACCCTCGGCGTCCTCCAATCGACGGTCCATCAGGGCGCTCGCCTGGCCAAGCCGGTGCACCTCCTTTCGAAGGGCCGCCACGTCTGTAGTGAGACTCGAGGTGGTGTGGGCCAGGGAGTCGACCCGGTCATTAGTTTTAGACAAGTCGGCCCTCACCAGGCCCACATCCACCAGGGCCGAGTCTATCTTCTGCGCCAGAGTATCAAAGCGCTGGTCCACCGAGGCCTTCATCTCGGCAATGGCGCCCATGACGTCCCGGAGGGTCAGATCCGCGGGCTGAGCAGACGCCTCAGCCGGGCCCGCGGGGGATGTACGCTGTGCCTCTGGGGATCCCTTCTGGAGGGTGTAGCGGTCCATACTATTTGACTGATGTGCCGGGCCACGGCGGGTCGATTTCACCTTTGCCCGGTCGCCATCTTGCTTTGTGGACATGTCTCACTCCCAAAGTCGTGCCAATCTCCTCAAAAGGGCCGATAAACCAGTTCACGGGTTCCGGGGGGGGATGCTTCCAGATTGTTGATTCGTCTCACTGGACCTTCTAGAAGGATAGTAAGAAAAATAGACCTCATAGACAAAGTATGTTCTACTAGTGGTTTATCCATACATATGGCAATTCAGATGGATTCCTAGGGAGGTATGACCGTTCCTAAAAGAGCAGGGTTGGAAACCTAATCCAGCATGGCCCATGAATAAGAGTTGAGCACATCTGGACAAGATATGATGGGCGGTGTTACCCTAAGGAGGTTCCTGACTTTTTACTCTCATGGAATACTTTGGCACACTTCAGCCAATATCGAAGTCAGTAGATTTAAGGTGGATTCTGACCCCATTATATGGTAAGGAGACATGGCTTTACCACTTATGGCACTAGGGCATAATACTCCAAACCTTCTTGTGCCAAGTTAATTTCAGAGAAAGAAAGTCTGGAAGTCTTCACAGTTGGAGCTGCTTAGTGTGAGGCTTTGCAAAGTTTGTGCTGTTTAGTGAGAGGCTTTGCACGTGTGGGGAACATACAGCAAGATGGCGCCCTTATAGCAAATTAAATTTCCCACTCTTGTTGTTTGAAGATGATGTGCCCATCTTAGATCAATGGTTAAAACTTCCCTTCTGTTTCACAGTGTCCACACTAGGAAATAATGCTACAGTGTTCCTGTAGCCAATACTTCATACTTGAATGAAGAGTTTCATATTTGCAAACTACAGTTATCTCCTAGAGAGTTTATTGGAAGACAGTTTGCTAATACAAAGACATATTCTGAAAATCAAGTTGTGTTGAAGTATGAACTTTAAATTACTTTGAGCATTTGACGTTAAACATGAATGTTTGCTAATTACTTTTGCAGTGACACAAGAGTCAACTAGAAATTAAGCTTAATATCATCAGTAGAGCACATATTTATGGATTTTGAGGTAGTTATCTTATCAATAGGAGGGAAGTGTTGATGAAAGTATGTAGAGTTACTCATCTCATGTTATGCTTCAGTTTCAGAAATAGCACGCTTTATACGAGAACACAGAGAGTTGGTTGCATAGACCTACAGTTAAGGTGTATCATTTTCACTGCTAAAAAAACATGCAGGAATTTCCTGACAGATTATTAAGATATCTCCTATGCCTTTAGATACCCACTTCAACCTGCAGTTATCAGTGCCCAGCACAGTGATGATTCAAAGCGGTGGTGTCAAGTGTCTCGGTTTTCTCTCTTGTCACATTCCCCTTACCCTGTTTCTACTATGGGTCGTAAGATGGAAAAGACAGCAGGCCTTTTAAATCTGTGCACCCAAGATATGGAATTAAACAGTCCACCCCAAAAATGCTCCAAATTATCAGAGTTGAAGACGCACCTTTTAAAAGAACATTACATCACAATGGAATTACAATCCAATAACCCACTACCTTTCCTATCACTCCTTTACTGTTTGATTGCCTTTAACCCTGTACAGTGTTCCCTGCTTTCTCAGCTGGGTTTGGGCTATAAAAATAACACATAAATATTCTCAATGTATGTGGTCATTAAGGGAGGTGGTAAGAGACTGATGGTGCATTGTTCCCTTCGGAACCCGAATAATAAGGTTTTTGCTTTCTGACTACGATCTCATCAGTTGGCTTAGAGAGGACAGAGACAACTTCTAAATGTATTTATTGCCTCTGGAAGGTATTTTGCTTTTAGTAATGAGGGTCTTGAATCCTGTGGGAGCCCTGCTTTTGCCGTGCGCCTGGTTTGGAGGAAAATGTACAATCTGGCATTTTTTTTTTTTTCTTTCTGAACCAAAAGGTTGTCAGACTTTGCCTTCATCCTAGTTTATTCAGAAACACATTCATGTTAAACTCCCCTAAGGCAACCCTGGGAAAAGTACCAGCTCAGCTTCCCAAACCCCAGTGACAGTGTTTTTCCCATTTCTTACTTTTTGGCACCCTGTGGTAAGAAGAGTATCCAAAATCTACTAGTTAAGGGGGAAACCACTATAAACGCATAGGTGCTCAATACGATACAAATCAGATACATGCTACAGTTTCAAGTAACTTCACTTGAAGGGCTTTCATTGCATCTGCCGCATATACTTCAGTTTAAGACTTCAGAATACAGCTACTGCATCAGCTGGGTCTTTCTGTGAATTGGGAAAAGTCACCTCTGGTACCTTTAAAGAGAATTGTTTCCTGACTAACATATTAGACACAGAAATTGGACGACTGATATTTTTTTTTCAGAGAACAGATCATTGCCCCTTCTGAAGGGGAGCCCCTTTTTTCTGCAAGCATCATTTAGTGTGCAGTGAGAACACCACAATCAATGCTGGTAACAATTCTTTGATCCACCATGCTGGGCTAAATATGAGGCTTCTGCAGAAATGCCTTATACTTGGGGGATTGGGAAGAATATTTCAAAATAGTCTAGAACAGCCTTGAACTGGTGGCACATCTAGACGGGGATGCATATTTTGAAGCAAGACTCAGAAGTGTTTGTCATCTCTGGTGAATCCTTTCTGGCCTGGGGAGTCCATATGTGGAAAACTATGGTCCCAGAGAAAACATTGTTGAAACTTAAAACACTCATGTTTGCTCTAAAAAGCCTTCCTGACTTTAATTTCACAACACATCAGTAATGTATTACATCAGGAAGCAGCAAGGACCAAGATAGTGTTGTCATCCTAGTGATTCCCAGAGCCACTAGGCTGTGAAGCAATGATTGTCTTTTGACTGTAACACATGCCACAGGGGAACACAACACCATTGTGGCCATTCTATGTAACATGCCCTGGGAAGATCAGAAAAGATTTCTGATATCAGAAAGCATCCCAGCAATTTTCGAGGAAAAAGTCTATGTTTGGAATTCCTTAACAGGTGTTACTGAGACAGCACTTGGGTTGCTCTGCTTCTAGGATCCTCTTCGCAGGCTACATGTCAAGATATTCCTACACATCCTCACTGTTGACTTTGACAGCCTTACACACAAAGGGATTCTGTATGGAGATCCAGACTTTCCTCCAACCTACATGTAGCCAGATCCAAGATGAATACAGAAAGAAAGGATCCACTCTAATATCATGTTTCTAATCCTCCATTTCAGCGTACGTTTAAAAAAATGTGGGCTTCAATGTTTCCTTTGCAAGTTAATTGAACGTTCATTCATGCTCATTGAAATAACTCTTCCAGGAGCTCCTTCTTCAAAACACTCAAAGTCAACGACTTTTTAAAAGGGCTTCTAAAATCTCTCCTTGCTTTGGAAACCATATCTTACATGTGTGCGTAATGTGAATCTCAGAGAACCTGCATCTTCTTTCAAACGCCTATATCAGTCGGACATTAAGTACATCCTATGTTTTTCTTGGCACTCTCTGGAGGGGGCTGACCTGAAGAGCCCATGCGGACTCCAAGTACCAGCCCGCAGCACGCCAGAAGGCGAGCATGCCAACCTGTCATCGTGCGTGAACTGGGCCTCCGGCCAGGACTCTCTGAAAAGTGCTTTTGAATTCCCGCAGCACTGGACACTCCCGGCTGGAAGAGGCTGGGCCTACTTTCTTTTGTTTGTCGTTTTGGACTACATTCCATGAACCAAGTAAGCCTTTTTTATCTATATAATAGCACCACAGTACCGGGCACTTTGGCAATAGGCAAGCGGAAAGCTGGGGATCCGGCAAAATTAGCATCCGATGCAAAGAAACCACGGAAGCCTATTGAGAGTTACCCCGAGCCCTCACCGGCTAGCACCAGTGACTGTACGCTTACAGATATTGACACTTTAATTGAGGCGATAGAGTCACTTTTTTAAATGTAAAAGCCCCAATGATCCATGAGAAATCAACAAGGGTTCCAGATATGTTCAAGAAGGGTAAGATTCCATAATAAACAAATTCTGTCACTAATACCAAACCCGTGGATAAAACAATAATTGTGCTCTGGAACCCTCTGAGATCTCAGATCCTGGTCTATTACAACAAGGGCAATTACCACCCAGTGATCCACCTGACATACTGCGGCAACCTTTACCTCCCAAAATCACTATTGTTTCTAATGTGCCATGTTCCTCTAGATTTGTATCATTAGCTACTGTTGGTGATAGTGATCAGCTTTCCTCACATCTCTCTCATTCGTATAGTTCTGCTCAAGCTGACACTGCTACTCACTAAGCTGTAGTGGGTGCTAATGATGTGCAAATACTCCATCATAAGCTGGATCACCTTAAGGGTCTCTTTACTTCCTTAATTGATCAGGTTGCTACCTTACAAAGCAAAATTCGATGCTGCGGTTACTTTTGCACTGCAGGGCCTTCGGGGTCTCAACAAAAGGTCTGTACAAAATCTACTATAAAGGAACCCACTCAGTCAAGCTCACAATGCACCAAACAGAGGCCTGATGTAGTGGTCTCCAAGAATTTATCTCGCCTGGAGGCGATGACCAGTTCCCCTAGAAATGCTTTTAATTCAACATCTTCCCTTAGGGCCCATTCTCTGCATCCATCGATCAGTATTTTTAACAGTACACAGGTCATCGCTCTCCGGTCATGCCTCATGCTGGTAGAAAGAACATACATCTGCAGAATCACTTGAGTGTTCCAGTATGTCTTCCTGGAGATTCAGTACCATTCAAACCTTCAAACCCAACCATTACCAGTTACCCCTGAGGCTAATTCAAGGAGAACGATTTATATGACTCGGTGCCAAAATTAAACCAGGATCCTTCAAGAACATTGATGCTCTGACAAATAAAGTCATTCACTGGTTTCGGACGAAGCGTAACTGTTTAACTATAATAAGATCAGACATTACGTATGTGAAGAGATGCTCGTCCAATTCTTCTGTTAATGACTACATTTTGGTTATGTTGTGCTCAAATTTGCTGGCCAAAAAACTAATTAATTTTAAACTGCGTAAATGCCATCAAAGGTGGACATGTGTCTGCAATAGGGCTAAAGCTATCTCCCCCTCCCAAGAGTCCAACTGTGAGTCCCAGTAAGTCCTATTCTAATCTAGTCCGGCAGGGAACAAACTCTCCTGAGCTTACAGATGCTTCTAACCTCAATGCAGTCGATTGACTGAGCTCTTGTGTTGTAATTTATGCAACTAATATATATATATATATATATCCCTAGAAAAAACACATCACGTTATTATTCGTGGTGCTGCCATAACCCCTGTTCCTGGTAGCCCTCTGATCTCCTTGTTGGGTTCAGGTGGTAGTATCACTGCCAGGAGAGGGAGTTCCTTGTATCCTGAATACATTAGCTCTCAATGGTGGTTGGGGGAATTGACTAGCCCTAGAAAACAAACACCCTGTAACAGCAGTGGTGTTGCCAAGAATTCAACCTATGGTAGCTTTATGGTTAATCTGCAGGGTGTATTTGTTAGCCCTGCTGCTATACCTGTCTCCCAATTACAGCTGTTTCCAAGGGTGGTGGGGACCCTCAAGCTAGCATTACCATGCTATCTTGGAATTTGGCTGTTATTAAAAACAAAGCTGGTAGACCCTAAGTGAATGGCATATATTGGTGATTGTGATGTCTACTTGTTCCAAGAGACCTGGGCCACTGAAAAAGTGTACATAAATGGCTTAACTTCTTTCAGTGTGGAAGCTAAACCCCTAGAGAAGTCCGGGGGGTCGGGCATTGGTGGGCGTTTGACTCTGATTAGGAATGATCTTTTTAATTCCTACACCTTACTACAGGTAGATTGCCCTGATTTAATGGGGATTCTTGTTACCCTCCCTTCCCTTCATGCATTCAGCTGGCACTTACAAATGTCTATGTAAGATCAACCTTGGCCAGCAAAGAGTCACCCACTTTATCTCTCCTGGACGAGGTCCTAGAATCTATCCATTCGAATGTAAAGATAGTTCTAGCAGAAGATTTCAATACTTCCTATAAACCTTCTTCAAACATCAATGAGTTAACAGATATGGAGGATGAGATGTGGAGTATTCCCTCCCTGATAGGTAAATCTTTGAGTAATTTCTCTGCCACTGCTCTTAAATTAGCGTCTATGACGGTTGGCAGAGGATTAAGATCATGCAATGAACGTACTAACTCAGATCCAGAGAGGGCAGCCACTTTTAAGAGAGGCTCTCAATCCAGTGTCATCCATTATGGCCTCCTGGATGTGAGATTGTGGCCTTTACTGGTCAATATGAGAGTCGATCCGCGTTTGGATTGTCACATAATTCTTTGGTTCTAACTCTAGCTGGGAAAGCCTTAAGAAGGCCTTGTGATGTTTGTTATACCACAGTCCCTGAGCCAATTCTGTATAATAATTGTTGTTATGTTTCCTAGCCTAATGTGATGTCTAACTAAAGGTTGTGTTCAGAGATATATGGCTGGTTTGCAACTGTTCTATTCAACTATGTAGGGTGCAATGGACCAGACATTCCTATATTTACAACTCATTCTTTAATGAGAAGCAGAAGATCTTTTACAAAGAGGTCTGTCAAAAGAAATCCTATCAGGGCAAAGTAGTCAAGTGGTAGGACAATGAGTGCAAACTGGCCGAACATTCTCTTAAGTCAGTTGTAAAGGATGCAATAGGGTCGCAGTTGTAAGGGATGCAGTAGGGTCGCAGTTGTAAGGGATGCAGTAGGGTCGCAATTGTAGAAGCCAGGTGTAACTATAACCTAACTGAGTAAAGCTAAAAAGAACTGGGATGATAAAATCTGGCACAATATGCTTATAGCTGCTAAAATGAAAGACAGCAGGATGTTCTGGCATATAGCAGCATAGTCTGACACTGAAAATGTGAGAACTTGTCACCGTCATATTCAACCAGATAGTTGGGTTTCCCCCTTCTCCAAGCTATACACTGATGACAATCCTAGTGACTCTTCCTTAAGTTCCAATCAGGCAGCCCCTATCGAGGTGCCACCTGTAGTCTGTGCAGAGGACTTTGGCTCAGTATTTTTCAGTATTGAAGATACAGCTACAGCCATTGATTCACTAAAATCAGCAAAGGCCCCTGGGACTGATAAAAGTCCTGGTGATTTATATAGACCAGAGCCCCTAGTTTAGACTAGCTATATAAACATATTGTTCAACGTCATCTCGGCTGGTGGGAAGATCCCCGATACTTGGAGAGCAGCCAAAATCATTACAATATACAAGAAGGCTGATGCTTGTGCCCCCTCTAATTACAGGCCAATCAGTCTTATTGACAACTTACAAAAGATTTTTGCAAGGCAAGTCCTGTACAAACGTCTGGATTGGGTGGAAGATGTGAAATTTATGTCATCACTTTAGGCTGGTTTTTGTCCAAAGACCAGCACTTCTGACCAGATTTTCAGGTTTGCCACCATTTACTGGAAATATGCTGTATTTTATCCAAACAAAGCTTTTTATGGCTTTTGTTGACCTTAGAGCCGCTTTCGATCTTATTCAACGAAATAACTTGTGACGTGTGTTGGCTAACATGGGTGTTTCCAGGGAACCTGCTTCAGCTCCTGGTAAAACTCCATACAAGGAACTTTGCCCAAGTTTGCTGTGGCAGTAAGGAACAAGCATTTGCAATGCAATAGGTCTCGCATTACTGAAAGTTTGAGCTATTGGCGTTGCATTATTATTTGCAACACCAATAGCTCAAACTTTCAGTGACGCGAGATCTATTGCACTGCAATTTTTTAATAATTTATTTTGCAGTGGAGTGATACCACAAGACAATCGAAAGAGCACATAAGAGGGCCAGTCCTCATTGGAGGTTACAAAAGGAAAAATGGCTGTACTATGGAGGGACTACTAAGGCTATTCACGAATCAAAAGTAACCATTTAGAAAGGCCAGTAACTGGAGCCAATTGAAAAGATGTGTGGAAAATGGGCAGAGGTTCAAGTCAATACCTGAATACTGCATGTCTGTAACAGATAGTGCAAGTGCTGCCTAGGCGAGATCTAAAAATGGAGGTGCTAGAAGGAGAGACTGAAAAGCAGAAATCTATATTAACTGTACAACACAAAAGAATGATAACCATTCACTATACATAAACGGTTTCCATTTGGATTCAGCATAACTACAATTAGCACAGTTACTATAGCTTGGGCTTTGGTCTTAGATTGGACACGCATGCACTAAATAAATTTAAACTTTACTGGAACATTTAAAGTGAAATAATAAAAGTAACTGTATATCTGTGGCAAAGTGAAAGCCTGCAGTCTGAAAGCTACAGTTACCAGCAATATGGACAGGCGGTTTGCCTTTATGTGGAGATGACACTATTTAATCTTAGACGGGTGTGAAACAAGTCAACACCGTATCCCTGTGTCCCGACACACTCCCATAAAAGAAGCAAAAGGTGTCAGTCTGTTCAAGTCTAAGATAGGGAATGGAAATCATCTTTAATATCCAATCTCTTTGTGCACCCAGAATCCTTGCAACCTGCTAGTCTCTTTCAGTAGCATAACGCAAAACAATACCAACCCCCCCCCCCCCCCCCCCAGCATGTGATGAAGCTCCCAAGTGTCCCTGCTCTCGAAGATATTCATTGGCCTTGGGCTGAATGGGGCTTTTCATAAACGGTTGGGGCCCGCCTGTGTATTTAGTCGTTTTCTGTTTACTTCTCCTAAATGACTCCGAAGATGCTATTCAAATGAGTGAAGACTTCACAAGTGGCTTTTGTGTTTTTACAGTTGTTCCTCCACCTGTCTCTTACTCCAATCACTTCCTCTATCCCCAGCACTTCGTTAAGTTGCTGTTTCTATTCTAGTTTTACTATTACCATACATGTAAATGGCTTTGCTGACTATAATTGCCTATTCTCAGTTTTCACTGTGTACCACAAATGGGCATGCTGAATCAACAGCAAAACTGCACGCTACAGATAATTTAAGCTTCAAGTAAATACATGTTTACTTATCCGTTACTTACTGCTTGTTAGATTTGGGGGTCTCTAGTTGTCAGAGGTAGGTACCTTTGTCCAAATAGGGACCCTTGCGTCTAGTCAGGGTAAGTGGGTACACTCCTAATATAACCCCTGCTCACCGCCTTGGTAGCTTGGCACGAGCAGACAGGCTTATCTCAGAGGCAGTGTGTAAAGCATTTGTGGACACATACAGTAACCCAGTGACAACACCACAGATGGACACCACACAAGTTGTAGTATAAAAATAAGTATTTTTATATAGACTTAACACAAGACCACAAACGAGAAAAATCCACAATACTGTACTTTAAAAATGGTAGAAATAGCTTGGTTCTCTTCAGATGTAAAATGCGACACTTTAAGTTCAATGTACCTTTGAATGCGTAACGCTATACAACGAAGGTATTGCAGGGATGGTGATGCGTCGGTTCCCTACTGCTGCGTAGGGGATGCGTCGGTTCTTCTCAGCATGGGGAGGTGTTGCGTCGGTTTTGTTACTGCGCTTCCGTGGCGATGCGACCAGCAGCGCCGTGATGCTTATCACGGGAACAGTGGCCATGGGCAGGAGACGTGTCAGGGGCCTGCTGAGGGGCGGAGGAAGGAATTGATGGAATCCTGCAAAGAGGATTAGACAGTAGGCAATCTTTTTGGAATTCCTTCCCAGCTCTACGGTGTCAAGGCAATATGTTCTCCCTAGGCAGCCAAAAACAATGTCTTTCAGTGTCTGAAATCCTCGGAAGACGACCCGAGGAGTCCCTTTGAAGCCTATGAACTTTTGCCCAGATAGAGAGATCTGTTTACAACATGTTAGAAAAGTCCCAGTCCTGTTTTATCAGTCTCAGCAGCTCGTATCCACTGCTTGGAAATACTGCACAGAGTTATGAACTGTGGGGCTGTGGGTCGGCGGTATTGACAGAAGTCTTCGGATTCGGGTGTTAAAAGAGGGTCACTTGGAAAAACACTATGCCAGTAAACGACAGGCCTCGTCTATTAGTGCGCTGTGCCAAGACCCGCGCTATGCTGGGTGCCGAGATGAACGTTTTTTGTGAGATTATAATATTGACCAGCAATGTTATAGAATACCCACAAATGGAGCCTTTCAGAGTTAAACGTACCAACTCCCTAATTGTCTTAAAAATACTATGTCCTAGAGAGCAGGGGGCTCGGCTTCAGACAACATCAAACACGTTCTTGTATCCGGCTCACTCAGTGCTGTAAATCACCAGAATTTTGAAGGAGCGCCACTTGCGCTTGGTTAAAAGTAGAAATGAGTGCAGCCTTCTAAAATATGTGTTCACAACGACGCGTGTGAAATTAATAAACATAAAAACTTGAAGTAAATTCAATTTATTGCGGGCTCGTATTACCTCAGCCGCACCACGGCAAGTCGCTGTGTGCTCCTGGCTTCAGTCTATCAACGGGAGTCAGGATGCCTAAAATTGAAGTTTCTGTTCTCTTTCGGAAGTCTTTGCGCCCTTGTTACAATGTGGCCAGTAGCTCCAGTGCTTGCCCAGCTCTTCCTACTAAACTCAGCTGAGCACTGGACTGCTCCCACAAGTAAGCAGGAAAAAGAGGGAGAGCCTGTATCATCTGCCAGACTGTCTTGCACCCTTGGCTGTTTTAGAGGTACTGACAGCAGCATTCTAAGGAGAAGGTTTACCAAGGACTCAGTGCACGCCAAGCGTGCAGCGCAAGTCCTTGGGAAAGAAACCAGTCTCTGGGAAGCCCCTGGTGCACTGGAGTGGATGCCTGCTTGTGCCCTGGGGTCAGCGTAGAATGTGTACACTTGTGCCCCTGGGGCCCTGTAAAGTTCAGCTACTTGAGAGCAACACCGAAGACACGAGTCGTGCTGGAAATGCAAAGGCAGGGGAGAACAGCTGTGCCTATGGACTGCGTGTGCGTTGCTGCTCGTTCCAGAAGGGGGGGTGGGGAGAGACGAATTAAAAAAATAATACAGGTGGAGGGGGAGACAGATACAATTTTAAAAAAACACGGTTGAGACGGACAAATGTAGCATCTGAAACCACATGAAACAAACGGTGGGAGGAGGTGGCTCAATATATAATGCTCCCGACTTTGGAGCAGGAGAACAGGGTTCGAGCCTCGGCGTGGGCTGCATCATTTAATTATGAATAAATAAACCGCATATTAAACGTAAATAAACAAACAGCCTCACGTGAGGGCAGGAAGCTGCCAGATGTGGAAATGCGAGCAGCAAAGAAAAAAAGTAGTTCCTAAATAAAAAGATAACAGCCAGCAGTGTAAGTTAAGTGTAGTTGGTCAATGCTGCTTACTTCAGAAAGGGAAGAAAAGGGAAATGATGTATCGGACCAACAGCCAACAATGAGCGAGATAAGAACAGCAATGCCAGATTCCACCAATGGCAAGCAACAACACAAAGAGAAACACAATGGGTGGAGTAATACTGATTACTTGATGCCTCGTAGAGGCAGCACATGCGCTGCCTATGCAAGACCTAAGAATGAACATAACTCATCCCTATCGAACGCGGCGTGCGTCTAGGGTGCGTTGTAGCCTCAACATTATTTACCTTTTTGTTTTCAGATGATTCGCTCCTCATCTCCAAAACACCCATGGGACTCCAGCTTCTGATAAACAAGCTTCTGGGGTTCTGTAGGTCTAGGGGTCTGAAGCTTAATGTAAATAAAACCAAGTACATGGTTTTTGGAACAGGTGGGGTTAGAAATTCGATCATCTACGTTGGTGGTAAAGTAGTCGAGAGGGTACACAGTTTTGATTATTTAGGAATAAAATTGATGGAAAAATTCAGCTAGGATGCACAGCATACTAAGAGCACGTTGCTAATTGAGCATCGATCTAGTGTTATTATAAGA
This sequence comes from Triturus cristatus, assembly GCF_964204655.1. Classification (NCBI taxonomy): domain Eukaryota; kingdom Metazoa; phylum Chordata; class Amphibia; order Caudata; family Salamandridae; genus Triturus; species Triturus cristatus. The sequence goes on along the minus strand of NC_140586.1, from coordinate 198,418,316 downwards.
TTGTGTAAAAACATGCTCTCGCTCCATATCACCAGCCCTAGAGGTTTATCGAGCAAAGGCACAAAGTGATGCACGCTATGGTGCAGAGGTCTGGGGTTGCACTGACTCATCAACTGGCTATTGCTGAGAACAATTTTGTGTGGAAGCTGGTCTCTGTACCGACTAGTACCCCTCTTTTTCCTCTCTTTTTAGGTCGAGCCTAGCGCAGCGCGCATGCACTGCTCTAGGAGATAACATTTAGAAATTGGTCAGCTCTTTTCTACACACTCGTGCATGTGGTGGCATCCACCCTACGGGAGCGCGCAGTGGCGCGCAGGGGCCATCAGTTTGTAATTAGCGTGGCCGCGCGCGCTTGCTCTTCCGCTGCCTGTCTCACCTTCGCTCTCCCTTGTCAACTTGTTTATTTAACTGGCGGATCTGTAGATTTAAGGGCCTGCGGTATAGTAAGTGCTCCTTTCCACCTCTGTCCGCGCGCGTGACTTGCACGGTATGCGATAAGAGCGTGTTATGTTAACCCTACTCCACTTTTCTTGTTTGTTTGTTTTCTGCATGTTTCTATTAATAATGATTTCCTTTCCTTCTGTAGCTTGGCGCTCAGCTCTCCATAAACATACAATTTGGTGTATAAGGACCCCCCTTCAACGGTGATCTTTCATGCTCTCCTCTGGTGCATGAGCACGGTTTCTTGTGTTCTAAGTTCCCATCGGTTTCTTTTACAGGCCTCTGCTCATTAATGCACTAGATGGCCAAACTTGCTGGTTTGTAATATATAACTCTGTCCTTAAGCACAAGAGCAAATTCTCTATAATCTGCCTCACGTGTATAGCCTACTTGGGTGAAAGTAATAAAAGGTGTGCACCTTTTATTCTGCGGCCTTTGAAGGCACTCCTCCTGGTCTGTTTATCCCCCTTCAGGTAGCCGTTTGTGAGTCGTAATTTTTTACTTCTTCTATGGTCTCATTTGTTTACCTCTGGATGAGGTTATTAAGTGATTCAGGTCACCATGGACTGCATTGTAGTTTAATGCTGGGGCAGTTAATGACTTAACACAAGTGCTAACATGGCCGTGTAATTGGAAAGCCCGGTTCCTAATCTCTGATTCCCCCCAGTAACAAGGGGCCACATTCCCCGACCCCCACGCACCCCCTACTGCAATAAATGGGGTAGAGGGACCTGGAGGGGATGGAAATCTACATACCTATAAACGAGACCCCCGAGATTCTTGAGGTCTTGTTACCCCCCCACAAGAAAATGCATATGTCCGAAAAGAGTGCAGGAGGCCAAAAGTGACTATAGCTCTGCGCTTTCAGTACCCATCCCCGGCCTACACTAGGAAAGCTAATTCCTCCTTTGAGTGAAATGTCGGCGTTAAATTCAAAGCACAACAAGCATTGGCATAGCCAATAAGTCTCACCTTTGGGACCTTATAAGTGTTAAGTTATACAGCACAATATCCTTGGTGCAACAACATCAACTGTTGGCTAAACACTTATAAGGTCCCAAAGGCGAGACCTATTGGCTATGCCAATGCTTGTTTGACCTAGGACTCAAGAGAATAACTAGACTGGCTGCACTTAAACCTCTTGAGTATTGGGTCCGCGACTATAGAGATTCCCTTAGCGACCTAGTTAACACCATTATTGCGAAGAGAGTACCATGGATCAAATTCTTCTCTGACTGGTTGTATAACCTGGGTTTACAGTGATTGTGGGATGAGCCATACTCCCATTGTAAAGTGGAGCTTAATGGCTTGAAATCTCGCTACTGGGCGTACATTCATGAATAATAAACAAATAATGGGGCCAAGGGCCAATTGATCAACAAATCCTAGAGCGTAAGCTTTACCTGTGTTTTGAGCCATTCCTGGACATAATATCTCTGCCATTATCTAAAAGTTGGTAAGTTTACTTTCGGCTAGGCACAGTCCAGTTGAGATCACTTAAACACAAATGGGGAAAAAAAGCTGGCTCCTAGCCTGTCCCCTGTTTGCGGCCTGGATTCTGAAACTGAGGTCCACATATTTTCTTTTTTGCCCAGAGTAGCTTGTGTCCCGTCAGGAGTGGATCCGACTAATTTGTTTGAATCTGTGGGGTCACATGGTATCTTGTAGCTCAGAGAATCTTAAAGAGTGATACATCTCCTCTAATTGTGTTTGTTGTCAGCAATGTTTTGCTAAATGTCAGGTATAAACGCAGCAAACTTTTTCTAGCAGAGATTCTGTGATGTTTAGTTTATATTGTATTTAAATATGGCTTGTATGTAATGTACATATTAGTTATTTCTTCTGGACTACATTTGTGCTTATAGTGGAATGTGTTTTGCACCTAGCATAAACCTTTAGGATGCTTTTGCCATGTCACTTTTCAAGTTATACCTCTTGTGTATAACATGGTTATCAATTCAATCAATCAATTCAATACTTTATTCAACAATTAAGTTGTAAAAGTGACAAAACAATATACATAAAATTTCAACACGTTTTTACATTTATAAATCAAAATATAAAAAAGCATATGATAAAATAACAGTATGCATGGGTACATTGACGAACCAACCTATAAATATAGAAATCTGGTCAATTTCCACTAAAAATTACTTTGACATTTGATCAATTTAGACCGAATGGCCCACGCCCACTTAATGTATTTTGCCATTGCAACAGAAATTGTCGGGCTTGGATCAGTTGACAAAATTCTCATGGCTACCTCGTATTTTCGGGTTCCCAACAATCGGCAAACAGGTAATACCCATTTCTTACGTGGAACGGTATAGAGCGGACAAAAGAGGACAAAATGGCTCATCGATTCATGCTTGTCTAAACATTTCGGGCATCTGCTTTCTGACCCCACTACCCAATGAGATGTAAATGATCGCACCGGAAGTGAGCCTATCCTGAACTGGAAAAAAAATTTGCGATCAGAAGGAACTTCTATTAGGCCCCAATACAATTCCAGTCTGGTGTCGGGTTTGAACTCCAGAAATCTGCCAGTTAAAGTAGATGAGCACCCCTTAATATATGATTCTAAGCCAATCATCTCCCAATAGCTATTTTTCAAAAAGTCTTTTGAAGGGAAGTCTGCATTAGAGGGGTCATCCCAAAGATCTCTCAGTCCCATACGATATAATAATGATTTTAGAGATTTCAACCATTCGATCCTATGAGATAGATCTTTTTCTATGATTTCCTTTAGTCCCATTGCATAATGGCTAAGCTCATCGGTTGTCCATACCCTGCGCCAATATAACAAAGGACGCAGATAAGCTACGTCCTGCAAAGATTTTAAACCAAGATCGCGAAAAAGGGGTAACAAAGGGGTGCTCTGGGGGACACCAACAGCTTTCCGAATATACTCCTTTTCCATAGTATTCAAACGCTGTGGGTTTTTGCCATACCCCCACAGCTCAGACCCGTATAGAGCCGAACTGCGGATCTTCATCGTATATATCTCTAAAAATGGCTCCATTGGCTGTGACTGCGAGGCTTTAAACCGTTTCATTAGAATACCAGACTGTTGTTGGTATTTTAATATCGAGAGTTCTATATGGTTATTCCAGTGCATATTTTTCTGCAATGTTACTCCCAAATATGTAAATGCATCGACCTGTTCTAATGGGGATCCATTCATAAGGATTGCACCTTTGAATGGTCTATACATTTTATTGGGTCTAGGACCGTTGAGCACCATGAACTTAGTCTTTGCAACATTGATTTCCAGTCCACGCGATAGACAAAACTCTTCGAAGCGCCGCAAGGTTAACTGGAGGCCAATCGGAGTTTTCGAAACCAACAAAGTGTCATCCGCAAACATGAGGACCGGGACACGAACCCCAGCCAGAGCTGGGGCATCCGTGGGGACCCTGGAGAGGAACTCTGCCACCCCGTTGACGAAGAGTGAGAACAGGGTAGGTGCCAAGACACAACCCTGCCGCACACCCCTCTCAACGGGGAAAGGTTCGGTAACCTCTCCGGGTTTACCCCAGCGTACCCGAGCAAAATTGTCCTCATGTAAGCGGACGACAAGTGCCAGCAACTCCGGCGCCATACCCAGCTCCTTGAGTACTTGCCACAGTTTGCCACGCGGGACCAAATCAAATGCCGCCCGCAGGTCGACAAATACTGCATACAAGACACCTTTATCTAAAACCACTGTCCTCCAATACAGCATTAAAAATCTAAAAACCTGATCAATGGTACTGGTCTTGGGGCGAAAACCAGCCTGTAGAGGACTCAGGATATTTGCATCCTCCATCCAGGACTGGATTTTCCCCAACACCAGCCGTCCAATAATTTTTTGTATGGCGTCTATTAAGCTAATAGGCCTGTAGTTGCTAGCCAAAGACTTGTCACCTTTTTTATATATAGGGACTATTTCAGCGCCTTTCCAAGATTGTGGTATTGCCATACCCTGAGCGATGGCATTGGCCAGGTAGGCAATGTAAAGGTGCCATCTCTGTCTATCATGTACAAACACGTCTACAGGGATTAGGTCCATACCTGGAGCCCGGCCTAAATTTACAGTATCGAGAGCTCTGTCAACCTCTTTAACACTAAAAGGTGATTCGCTATAAAAAATGGGTTCATATACAAACTGAATTTCGTCAGTAACCTTAGCATACTGGCTTTTAAAAAACTTTATCCAAGCGTCCTGGGGAACAGAATTATGTGGGCTTTCTATAACTTCCCCCCTTTTCCACTTAAATACGTCCCAGAACTTCTTTTGATTCTTTCCGCTACACGCGATCTTAAGGTCTTGCCATTCACTCTCCTCATACTCCTTTCTGGCATTCCATAATACCCTCTTATAGTTACTCCGTGCCTGCTTTATTTTGCTCAGATCCTTGGATTTGAGCGCAGTTCCTAGTTCTTTCCGTGCTTGCTGACAATTATTATTAAACCAATTCTCTTGTTTTTTTTGTAGGATCGTTTTGCTAAAGTTTTTTCGCAAAAATAATTTTTAAGTTTGGCAAAAAACGTAGTGTGTATATTCTCTACAGTTATATCAGATTGGCTAATATTACAATCCATCCCTATTAGTGACAGCACCTCATCCAAACTACTTTTTATTTTGTCGACAAGATCGGGTTGCTGTACAACTTTTTCCCACTTCAGGTGACGTTCATCATTTGTAAGCCGAACAGGCATACCTTCCATGACATTTACATTTGCCATACATTCTCCCATGCCTGATCTAAAGTAGGCTACTAGTGGGTTATGGTCACTTTCAATTCGAGGTTTTACCATCATATCCTCGAGACCATACCACATCCCAAGATGGACCAAGATATAGTCTATAGTGCTAGACCCAACACCAGTATCAAAGGTTTTACACCTTGTTCTGTCAGAGGGTGTCCTACCATTTGCCGCCCTCAGTTGGTTGGTCAGGCAGAACCCCTTTAGGTGTAGGGCAGCCTCAGTCCACTTGCTTACTATTTTAGTCTCGAGCTGCGGGATACCCCATCTTATATCCTCCTCTTCCGATAAATGCAAGTCATGGTGACCCAACGGTTCGAAGGTCGTGTTGAAGTCACCTGCTACTAGTGGGAATATATTAGTAGATCTTGATTCAACAAGAGAGTTGAGTGCAGTTACCACCTCCGACTTTTTACCCCCCGGCAATCCTCTAGCATACACATTATAAATGTCTATGCACGAGTTTGATGGAAAATTTACTCTTATGCCTAGGATATCATTATGCTGGTTTTGGAAAGGATGTATTTTGCACTTTAGAGATTGTTTAATCCATATGACCAAACCACCTACTGGACGGCCCTTTGGCCTTTTGACTGCAGGGACATAAAAGTTCAGATAACCCGTCCTGAACACTGGCTCTACCGACCATGTCTCCTGGAAGAGGCAGATATCATGATCATCGATGAAATCAGTCCATAAAGGTGACGCTAATTTGGATCTTATACCAGCCACATTCCAGGATAAAAATGTTGTACATCCTGCAGCGCCCAGGGTTCCTTTAGATTGACCTATATTCGTAACAGATGGCATTACAGCTGGTATGTCCTGTCCAGACATGAGGCATAGGACTTGCTCTACATCTCTAATAATGTCACTTGTTATAACAATCATATTTAAATCGCTGTCAGCTCTAGGGTTTACCATTCTCAACATCTCAACCATTTTATTTCCATGGGCTATCTCAGGGGCTACATACTCCTTTACAAGACTGGAGCAACCACTGTTACACTTCTGTCAATCACAATCAGACAGACCAGACAACACATCATATCGATTAAAGGACCTGATGTCCCCCATTGATTGACCCATGCGCATATCTTTCCTTCCAAATGACTTTAACAAAGGTTGGGATGATGGAGCGTAGAAGTAAGATAGTGGCGCTGTTCTAACTGGGGATGAAATGTCAGCGATCTGGGACCATCCACAAATATAATCAACACAGTGTTTATCCCTAAAATTGATAATGACGCAGTCGCCCTTAATTGTCTTAGGTTTGCTGCCCACCCAATTTACCCTCCTGGCAAATAGGATTTCGGCTCGCATATTGCCCGGCAATGGCCGTTTAGTGTTGAGCCAAAATATACATTTGTTTTTTAAGGCCCAATATGTTTCCCTGGTGCCATTTGCCAAAGGTGGGACACCGGTCAGAACGACTACATATGGGGCAGCCTCGGGGGGGAGATGTATATCAATCAAATCTGAGGGGGACTGGGCCAGGGATTGTGCCTGCACGGACTGTTCGACATTGATTGTTGAGGTGGATAAAGTTCTATTTGTTCCACCATCAGCTGGATTAGATTTTAGATAAATTTTTCCGTTTTGGTGGTTGACTTCTTCCACTGTGTCGCATTGTTCTGTTGGCCTTTGTGTTTCGGTATTTGCAGCAACATTGACCTTAACTTGGGTATTCTTAGTGCAATTGGATTTGCTGCATCCAGTTTGGTCATTGACACATCCCAGTTGGCTATTCAGGCCACTTCCGTCAACCCGTTGCCGCGCCGAAGACCATGCCAGTTCCATGCACACAAGTCTGCTTTCGATTGACCCTAGTCTTTCATAAATAGGAGCACATGCGTTTTTTAAAATTGTGTCCAATTTTTTCCAAAAAGCTTTGTCTCCCTGGTTCACGGGGTTACCCCCCTCGAGTGACGGAGAATTTTGTCTTCCTTCTCTTATAATAGTTTGAGGACATAAAACAGAATCTGATCCTGAGCTGGCCATAGGACCAGGATTCGCCTTTTTAGCTGCCGTAGACTGTTGGCCCCCTCTGCGCTTGTTTTTCCCGGTTAGGCCTGTATACTGTTTAGCACAACCCCCGTTGGCGCTACTTGCGGAGCGGGTCTTAATAGTTGTTAAAGGCTTAGATTGTAATACGGCAATATCTGCAGCTGACCCTTCCGCCGTGACACCCAACGTTTCAGGTAGGGGGGGAGTGGATACAATAGTTGCGCTGTTACACACTTCCATCGCAGGGGATATTAGCCCCACAGATGTCGGGGTAACGTGCGTGTGACACGGTGGGGATCTGGAGCTCGCGATGGTTCCCAATGACGATCTCTTGTCACATAAAATATCAAGAGACAGTCTTTTTTCTGTTAACTCTATGTCCTTAGCCAGAACTGACTGGACATGTACGAGAAAGTTATCAAGGGTTCCCATTAAGGCTCCTCCTGTTGAACCCAAAGGCATGCCTTCTCTATTACCAGGCTTATTCATTGTATGCTACGCAAATATCGGCAACAAGGCCCACTGGTTAGACAAATCAAGAGACCCCAGCAAGCACGGTCTCACCTTTCAGATCTTCTTCCTCAGATGTTAGGGGGTGGGCCCGGCCCGGCCTCGAATGGTCACGGACGGGCTCAGACGGGCCCGCCCTTGGCCCGGGCTTCGCGCCGGGCTTCGTTCCGCTAGCGCGGCGTAAGTGGTTGGTATATGTCCAATCAGGTACAACAAGGGGGAGGGGCCAGGGAAGAGGACCCAGCTGCGCCGATGCAACTCCAGGCGCTGAGGGAGCTGGTCCTCGCAGTCCCACCCTCCTCCGATTCCGGTGATTAGGTGCAGCGTTATGGCAGCAGCAGCGGACAGGTCAGTGTTCAAAGGACACAGAGTTCTTCTGAAGCCACGAGTTTAAATCCCCGAACGGCGCCCGCGAAGCGGGGGCCGTGAGTTGTTGCACAGGTCAAGGGGGAGGGCCAGGGAAGAGGACCCAGCTGCGCCGATGCAACTCCAGGCGCTGAGGGAGCTGGTCCTCGCAGTCCCACCCTCCTCCGATTCCGATGATTAGGTGCAGCGTTATGGCAGCAGCAGCGGACAGGTCAGTGTTCAAAGGACACAGAGTTCTTCTGAAGCCACGAGTTTAAATCCCCGAACGGCGCCCGCAAAGCGGGGGCCGTGAGTTGTTGCACAGGTCAAGGGGGAGGGCCAGGGAAGAGGACCCAGCTGCGCCGATGCAACTCCAGGCGCTGAGGGAGCTGGTCCTCGCAGTCCCACCCTCCTCCGATTCCGGTGATTAGGTGCAGCGTTATGGCAGCAGCAGCGGACAGGTCAGTGTTCAAAGGACCAGTAATCAGTTCATATGTCTCTGGTATTACTGGGTATATCCAAATAGTTGGATATCCACCCTCACCTCAACCTGGTAACAACTCAGGGAAGGGGGGCCCCGCTCTCTCCGTCGGTACCCCGGACGGTCGTTGAGCTGGAACATGGTTATCATATTCTCAAACATCTGTGTATATATTATGAATTTTAGGGTGGTATGAATAGTTTTTAAAGTTATCAATTTAATCAGAATGTAATTGATTTTTTTTACTCAAGTGGAATGTAATTGTTTCTATATTTTTGCATTTGTATTTTTTATGTATACTTTGATGGTTCTTGGTTAACCGAATTAAGTATTATTATTATTAAGTACCTCCTATGTGAGTTCGTATTTTTGATAGTCAAATCTTCAGCTAGGGGGGATCAGTAAAAGATCAACTTTATCTTGATTAGTCTTACATAATTTTTCAATTCTGTGAGGCTTGTACTTCTTTTTGTGATAAAATTATATTCTTATTCTTATTTAAACCAGATAGTGCGGTTACCTGTTTTTCTGGTACCCTAGCGCCACCGAAGAGCAATCTTTGCATTATGCACTTCTATTGCTCTGCCTTTCAGATAATACAGAATCTCCCACACTGTGGCTCAAACACAGTGAAGCAAAACATAAAACACAACAACACCTATAAAGGGGTTTACTTTACAAAATGCAAACACTCTCTTTTTAGAATAAGGCTTGGGGTTTTATTTATGCAATGCTCTCTAACAGAAAGGCTTTCGCAGATGTCAAATGAACCACATTCAAATGTATATAGAGATATATATTTATATGCAAGCAAAATTAACACACTTGGTAAATGCAACAGTTAAATGCATGAATTATAATATGAAATAGAAGTAGCAAATAATAGGAGATAAAACTCAAGCAAATATACTGGACATCCTGCAAGAGATCAGAAAGATATATATGTACACTAAATACATCAAATGATTACTTTGGATGTGCACCTCGACTCACTCACTCATCACAAAGAAAACACATCAAATGACCACAGCCACTGGAACCACGCATCACAATGGCACTAGTCAGAAACCAATCACCTCACCCGATCGTTCACTCAGCATCCTTGCCAACTGAAGCGGTGGGGCCCGTTCACAGCTGGGCTTGGACTCTCAACCGGGACTCCGGTTCCGTTCGTCTTACGGCAGTACGTCTACTCCTTAAGTGAGCTCCCACCCTGGCTGTCAACAACCCTCAGCTTAATAGTCTCAAAACACACACTAGAAGGTTCAAAAGTAATCTCCTCTGCGCCAAGGAAACTTACTGGAACTGGCCAGCTTCCAGGCAAGCATTCCACGGCAGGAAGGAGTTCCCACGATCCCTCTACATTCTCACATGTTCCAACCTTTATCTTGACAAAGCTTATGAAAGCCTTCCAGGGTACATTAAACAATCTCTTACAAAACAATCCTTGAACGTGATGAACCCAAGCAACTAGCAAACACTCTGGGGCCTGTCTGTGCACGCAGAAAAGCGCAAGCAAGACAGAGTCAGAATTCAGGATGACATGAGACCATGTCAAAGCCAATAGTAAGAACTTCATAATTCTTGCCAATGTACAACACAATGCACATTTGTGCACCACTGCCTATAGCATTACATACTTCATCTCTCAATGTACAACATAGTGCACATTTGTGAACCACTGCTTATAGCATCACATACTTCATCTGTCAATGTACAACACAGTGCACATTTGTGCACCACTGCTCATAACACTGCACTTCAAGACCAAAAAGTACATACCACACCTCTCTCTCTCATATGCTTTCAAATGCACATCCCACATTTTCTGTTCTTGACATGCTGTTCTACTGTGACAGCTCCCTCTTCAAATCTACAAGAAGAGAAACAAGGCATATGCAGGATGTAGTACATTCAGACTAGGATAAAATAACACACCAAAGTCAATTAAAATGATGGTAGTCAAAGGTCATCATGTAGTGTCAGACCACAAGAGCTCCTCTAGCACTACAGCATTATGTTGCTGAAACAATTAAAACATATCGTTTACGATTCTTTGCTGAGGGGAGCCCTGTGTGTAAAGCGGATAAAGCTTCTTTAATAGTCTCTTTTACATGAGTGTTTTGAGCTTGTAGGAATGTGCCCCTTTCTCTATGTTCACCCCCACCGTTTGCTCCAAATGATGCTGATGGTTAGGACTCTGATAGTGCACTGGAGTCTGCTGCCCAGACCTCAGTGACTGTGCTCTCTCCTAAAACTCTTATTCTTGACTTGGTAATCCCAAATTTACAAAAGCTTTACCCCTTTTTAAGTTCCTAGTATATGGTACCAGAGGTACCCAGGGCATAGGTGGTAAAGGGGGTTTCCAGGGCGGCAGCACAAGATTGTGCCATCCTGGGGGACCCATGTAACCTACTGACAGCAGGCCTGCCATTGCAGGGTGCAGGAGCAGTGCAAACTGTTGGAACTCAACTGTGCCCATAGCATGTATGACACAGTTGCCTACACTGCCTTTAATGTATGTAAGGCACCCCTAAGGAAGGTCTCCTCAGCCCAGGAGGCAGGCTGCATTATATTTAAGGTGTGAACATGTAAGTACAAGCACATATAACCTATAGTGGCGTTCCCTATTGGAAACCACGATGTGTTAGCGGTTCATAGGATTACATGGGCTGCCAACCGGGCACCCTCGAGACTGGCATCTCCATTATGGTACCACTAAAATATGTCCTGTTTGGTATCAAACAACGTACCTTCTCACCCATGACACCATTCTTGTACCCTGGGTGAGGTGGCATGCACCCATCGGGCACCTTAGAGGTTACTCCCAGCTTTACTTTGTTCTGGATGACCAGCCCGCATTTTCCCGCACCTGCTGCCACCAAGACAAGATTCTGACCTCCTGCCAGGCAGTGTGATCACTCCCAGCAGCCAAGAGACAAAAGCTGGGCAGGAAGGAGGTCACAGTTCTCTCCTCCCGAGATGGCTAGTGAATTGGCACATCAGAGCAGTGAGGTTCAAAGGCTGCACCACCTCTTATATGCATCTAGACTGGCCCCCTGAAGAGGAGACAGCTCTCCCCTTCCCCCAGGCGCGCTTGCACATGGGCAAGGCAGGAAATTAGCTATGCAGGCGGTGTACACCCCCAGAAAGGCTCGCCACACCTCTAGGGTGGGCAGCCTGGTGTGTATACCTACAATTGAATTCGGCCATCTTCAGCAGGGTAGAAAAAGTGAGTTCTGGGTAGAAAAGGTGACCTACACCCGCTGACACCAGAACTTCTGAACAGCTTACTTCAAAGAAGCACCAAGAGGAGACTCCATGCCGCTGACAGCAGGACCTTGCCCACCAGCACAAAGAAAAAGAGGGATACTTTGTCCCTGAGGCAACAGACTTGGAACTGAGCGAATAATCCTCGTCTTTGGCCAAAACTCAACGCTCAAGAAGAGAGGGACCTTTGTGGAAGCCTAAAGCACGCTCAATCTCCCCTGGACTAGTGTCACTAGCCCCTGCAAGCTGCAGGTAAAAATGATCACCGTATCTTAAGAATTGCTGGCCATCGGGTCCTCAGAGGGATTGTTCAAGTCCAGGTAGTCCAGTGCATTGTGGGATTTGTAGGTTCGCCTGTCCCGAAGTCTCAGTCCGTTAAGTTACTCCCCTTGCACCAGTAAAGTTCCCAAAGCTTTTAGTTGTGCTTACCATTGCCAAGACTTGTTGGTCTTTTGCATTTGGTTTCTTGCAGCACGGTGTAAGTGGTAAACACCACCACCTACGGCTCCAGTTCAGCACCATGGAAAGTCAGAACAACTCTGCACCTGGACTCAATGGGCTAGGTAAAATTTAACTGACTGTTGTGACCTGGTGCTGGGGCCCGCATGACCTTATCCCTATAAGGATTCCAAGTAACTCGACCTGCAAGTGACCGATTGTCACTAGTGGATTTTGCATTGACAGCAATGTTATTTTGTCTATGTATTTTACTAAACTGATTATTGCTTAAAAAATATCTAACTAAGATTATATATATGATCTCGTTCTTTATGGTGTCTAGATTAAGATGAAAATACACTTCATTGCTCTCAAGTCATGTCAATTATTTATCGTCCATGTTACTACTCTGAAATGCTTAACACGTTCCTCTACTAAAACCTGACTGCTCTTTGCCACTCTATCAGGACTGAGCTAAGGATTTATTAGTGCGAATCAAAGGACCAGCTTTGTGATAATATTACATGGTAAGGCCACCCAGCCATTCCACATAATTTTCCACTTTCCCACAGAGCTTACTCTTCAAGAACTAAAACAAGGATGCCATCAAGAATCTATTATGTCAGGATGTGCTTGTTGTCGTTTCCTTAGTCACTTCACTGGCACTCACTACACTCCTAACTGTTATGAATGATTAGCCCAAGCTCAAGAAGGTAATGAATCTTGCCTGTACATGTAGTTACAGGTAAAAAAATTTAACTGTTGGAAACCGGGCAACCGGGTTAGCAGTCACCAGGTTCCCAGCACAGTGGTAGCTTGGCTCGAGCGGTTGGGGGTCAGGCACCGTGTTAAGCGTACGTCACACCCTCACAATAACCATGCGTTCATCCGTTCCAAAAACGACACTACACCGTAAAAATTATGGAAGTCAAGATGAAAATATATATGTCTTTATCTTATTTTCTCTTAGTTGCAGGTTTCACATCATAAATACAATACAATAGGATTTTCCTTCAAAAGAGCAGGTCAGATAAACAATGCTACTTCGGGATTTCAATAAATAAGTTCAGGTCATCAGTAAGCAAAGAATAAATAGGGGTGCAATAAATATAGACGGCAAATAAATACAGTCAGACAATAAATACAGTGCAAGAATAAATTAGTGGAAGACAATAAATAAAGCACCTTCAATAAATAAGGTAAAGCGATCAATGACAATTACAGATCAGATCACTTTCATGAGGTCACTTGGTTTTACTTTGCCCAAACACAGCTTATGGACATTTAGATGGCATGGTGGGTGTGTCCCACCTAGGTTGGTCAAGGCTGGGGCCTAAGCTGAGGCAGAACAAGGGTAACCTAAAGATCTGGCCCTCCAAACTACACAGCCCTTTGCAGAGGTCACTATGCCAGTCTCAGTTCACCCCTGGCACTCCCAGGCTGGTCCTAACACCCCTCTAACCCCTAGAATGGTCTTTTAGGGCTCCACGGGGCCTCAGACGCCCCCTCTACCACTTACTGTCCCTTCCTCGACGATCGGCTCCGCTCGGCGCCGTGTCGACGCCGTGAGGCGGCTCCGGATCGATGTCGCTGGGCGGTCTCGACTCGATGTCGCTGGGCGGTCTCGACTCGATGTCGCTGGGCGGTCTCGACTCGATGTCGCTGGGCGGTCTCGACTCGATGTCGCCTTCCGGCGTCGCAGGGACACGGTCTCCCCGCTTCCGGGTGTCTCCGGAGTGCGATCTCCACTCCCGACCTCCGGCGCGCTTCACTTCAGTTTCCGGCGACTCCGGTGGGCGGACTTCACTCCTCCGTCGACGCCTCACCTCGACCTCAGGTGACTCCGTACTCGACCTCCGGGGCCTCTCCACGACCTCCGTCGGCGTCCTCACTCGACCTCAGGTGACTCCGTACTCGACCTCCGGTGCCTCTCCACGACCTCCGTCTGCGCCCTCACTCGACCTCTGGCGGCTCCGGGTACGACGTCTGCTTTCTGTCAGCGCCGCTTCTCCACCTCAGGCCCCAGGTCTCCAGGCTTCTCGACGTCAGGACTCCAGGAGGACACCGCTGAACAGGTCAGGAGCTTGCTGTTCTTCCTCTTTAAGGCCTGTTCCAAATGTTCAGTTCCTTAAGATGGTTCTTCTGGTCTTGGTCCCACACAGGGCTTTAGGCTGGGCTTGGTCAGTAGGGACTAGCATCAAGGGTGGGTTTCTGGACCCCACTCCAAGCACTGGTTTCCACCCCTGCTGCCTTACTCCGACCTCCTTCTATCTCTGTCCTCTCTCTTCTTTAGTCAGATGCCAACTGCCACTCTGAGATGGCCTCCCAACATTCTAAACTGCCTCCCACTATCACAGGATTCTAGAATGTTCCAGGAGGTTCTAGATGTGTCACAGGTGACAATGGGTGGCCACCATTTTGTGTCTCAGGCCCTCAGACAGAAGTTCCAGGGGTAGGGAAAATGGCTCCCTGACCCTGCATCAACACTAAAAAGTCTGGTGGTTCCCAAAAAGGAAAAATTATAACAGGGTTTGAGGCAGAAGTGGGACAAAATAAATAATGATGAGGAGGGACCACCCGAAGGGCTGACAGGTCTAACACGCGTCCCCCCCAGCTGAAAGTGGGGAGAGCTACCCAACCCCTTGGGAGTTCTCATCACTAAGGCGGAAATACCTTGAGAGACCGTCTGCATTGGCGTGGTCCACTCCAGGCCGATGTTCCACCTGAAAGTCCATTCCCTGTAGGGAGATAGACCACCTTAGCAACTTGGGATTCTCCCCCTTCATCTGCATCAGCCACCGAAGGGGTCTGTGGTCGGTCTGAACTAGGAAGTGCGAGCCAAACAGGTATGGCCGCAACTTCTTCAGAGCCCATACCACTGCAAAGGCTTCACGCTCTATTGCACTCCACTTCTGTTCCCTGGGAAGTAGTCTCCGGGATAGGAAGACCACGGGTTGATCCAGACCCTCTTCATTGAGTTGCGATAACACTGCCCCAATGCCATGTTCCGATGCATCCGTCTGGACAATGAACTCCTTGGAAAAGTCTGGGGCCCTTAAGACCGGGGCCTCGCACATGGCTTGCTTCAGTTTCACAAAGGCCTGCTGACAAGCCTCCGTCCAGACTACCCGTCGAGGTTGCTTCTTGGACGTAAGCTCCGTGAGGGGGGCCACAATGGTACCATATCCCTTCACGAAGCGGCGATAATATCCGGTGAGGCCCAGAAAAGCTCGGACCTCGGTCTGAGTCTTGGGGGGTTCCCAGGCCATGATGGCCTCGATTTTCGCCTGGAGGGGTTGCACCGCTCCCCTACCCACCAAGTGTCCAAGGTACACTACCGACCCCTGCCCGATCTGGCATTTACTGGCCTTGATCGTTAAACCAGCGTGCTTCAGGGCCTGGAGAACAGCTTGCAGGTGACGCAAATGATCCTCCCAGCTGTTACTGAAGACGGCAATGTCGTCCAGATAAGCAGCAGAGAAACTCTCCATCCCAGCGAGGATCTGGTTCACCAGACGCTGAAACGTGGCAGGTGCGTTCTTGAGCCCAAAGGGCATCACGTAGAACTGGTAGTGGCCCTTGGGCGTGGAGAAGGCTGACCTTTCCTTAGCTCCATCAGTCAGAGAGATCTGCCAGTACCCGGAAGTAAGGTCAAAGGTACTCAGATATTGGGCAGCTCCCAGCCGGTCAATCAGTTCATCCGCCCTCTGGATCGGATGAGCATCAGTCTTGGTTACTGAGTTCAGTCCCCGGTAGTCCACACAGAACCTCAGTTCCGGTTGGGCACCCGGTGGTACAGCTTTTGGTACTAATACCACCGGACTGGACCAGGGGCTGCTGGAAGGTTCAATCACTCCTAGCTCCAGCATCTTAGTGACTTCACTGTGAATGCTGGCCTTCACCTTGTCTGTCATCCGGTAGATCTTTGACTTCACAGGTGGGCTGTCTCCTGTGTCCACATCATGGACGCACAGGTGAGTCCTACCCGGAACAAGGGAGAACAACGAAGAGTACTGCCCCAGGACCTGGCGGCAGTCCTCCTGCTGTTCAGGAGTTAGGGACGGGGAGAGAATCACTCCCTCCACCAACCCATCCTTCTCTTGAGACGCAAATAAGTCGGGGAGAGGCTCGCTTTCCACGTCCTCTGCTCCGTCAGTCACCATCAGCAAGATGACTTCGGGCCTCTCATGGTGGGGTTTGAGGCGGTTGGCATGCAGCACCCGTAGGGGCTGGCGAGGGGTCTTCAGATCCACCAAGTAGGTAGCCTTACCCTTCTTCTCCAACACCTCAAAGGGTCCTGACCAGCGATCCTGGAGGGCGCTAAGCTCTCCTGGTTCGATCACCCACACCTTCTGGCCAGGCTCCAACTCCACCGGATGAGCATTGTGGTCATACCACGCCTTCATCACTGCTTGGCTGGCTTCCAAGTTGTCAGAAGCTTGCTTCTACAACTTAGCCATTTGGCTCCGGAAGGCCAGCATGTAGCTCACCACGTCCTGGGGAAGCTTTCTGGGAGTTCTTTCCCATCCGTCTCTCACCAGGCCGAGAGGTCCACGCACAGGGTGCCCATACAAAAGCTCGAAGGGGCTGAAGCCCACTCCCTTCTGTGCCACTTCCCTGTAAGAAAACAATAGACAGGGTAGGAGGACGTCCCATTTCCTCCGCAGGCTTTCAGGCAGACTTCTGATGATGCCTTTCAAGGTTTTATTGAACCTCTCCACCAGACCATTGGTCTGGGGATGGTAAGGGGTGGTGAACCGGTAGGTCACTCCACACTCCTTCCACATAGCCCGCATGTATGCTGACATGAAGTTGGTCCCCCTGTCAGACACAACTTCCTTGGGAAAACCCACTCGGGTAAAGATTCCCATCAGGGCCCTGGCCACAACAGGTGCATTAATGGTCCTCAGAGGTATAGCCTCTGGGTACCGTGTGGCATGATCCACCAGAACCAGGAAAAACCTGTGACCAGCTGTAGTAGGCGGATCTAACGGACCCACAATGTCGATGCCCACCCTTTCAAAGGGGGTGCTAACGACAGGAAGTGGTTCCAGGGGAGCTTTCAGCTTCACCCCTGTTTTCCCACTGGCTTGACAAGACACACATGTCCGGCAGTAGGTGTCGGACGACACTTTCATTTGAGGCCAATAAAAGTGTGGGACAAGACGGGCAAAGGTCTTGTCTTGCCCCAGGTGTCCTGCCAAGGGGATCTCATGAGCCAATTCCAGTAGGAAGGCTCGATAACGTTGAGGGAAAACCAAGGCCCGTGACGATCCGTGCATGGGTGCCTTGGGTTCACTGTAGAGGAGGCCATCCTCCCAGTAAATATTGTAGTTCCCCTCCACGTTCCCTGCTGCCTGGGCTTCGGCCTGTCGCCTCAGTCCCTCAAGGGTAGGACACTCCCTCTGGCCCTTGCAGAATTCCTCCCTGGTCGGCCCTCCCTCCACGTGCCACTCGGCCGGGATGGGTAGGTTCTCCAGTTCGGTAACATCCCCCTCCGCGGACTCCTGGTCCACCCCCTCCGGTGGCCTATCCGTCACACAGGGCGCGGATGCCGAGGCAGGCTCCTCCTGCCCTCGGTTCTTCCCTTGATCGGCAGCCGGCTGTGCCTTTGTTCCAGGCTCCCGCCTAAACGTACTCCCCCTCCGGGTAGTCGCAGACCCTCTGCTGACACAGGCCCAGTCAGGTGTACCCAGCATCTCAGCATGAGTCCGGTATTCCACCTCCTTCCAAGCATTATGCTCCATGTCATTCCCCAGCAGACAATTGACTGGCACGGCAGGGCTTACGGCAACTCGAAGCAACCCTGCAACCCCTTCCCATTCAAATGGAACCTCGGCCACCGGATAGTGGCCCATTCTGCCGTCAGCCATCGCGGCAGGGTGGAGTGCATTGGGAATCACCTGCTCTGGAGACACCAGTTGGCTACGTACCATAGTCATACTGGCTCCTGTGTCTCTCAGAGCCTCCCCTCTTTGGCCATTGATGGTGACCCACTGCCCATACTTTGTGGTATTTGCGGGCACCTGGATCTTAGGAACCATCTCCCGTTCTCCCAGGGACACTAAAGTGACACCCGCCCACTCCCTTCCCTTATCTAAAGGCATCTCCTCCCCGAGCACTACACTAGCTACTCTGGGGGCCTTTCCTCCGATGGGAGGGGGTGGTCTTTTCGGGCACTTCACATCTCCCTTATAGTGTCCGACACCACCGCACTCGAAGCAATGGACAACCCTTGGCTGCTGACTCTGGCCAGGATTAGGGTTTCTGGGTGGGTTAGCCCTAGGGGTGAATCCTGTTCCCTTCCCTTGGCAACTATTTTGGGGGCCTTTAGAGAACTCCGTTTTCTTTTCCCCTCCCTCTTTCTTCTGGGGGGCGCCCTGTCCGGTCTTTTGAGAGTCCCCTCCCGTCCCCCTTGTGGACACCCGGGTACTAGCCCAAATATCCGCCTCCTCAGCAAGCTTCCGGGGATTGGTCAGCTTGCTATCCACCAGGTGTTGACGCAGTTCGGGGAAACATTTTTCGAGCAGGTGTTCCTTCAACATCAAATCAAACAACCCCTCGTAGTCCCTCACCTCGCTGCCCTGTATCCAACCCTCTAATGCCTTCTTTGCATAGTCCAGGAAATCCACCCAATTCTGTGTGCCCAGTTTGTGGCTACCCCGGAACTTCTGTCTGTACTTCTCGGGTGTTAGTCCAAACTTCCTCACGAGCGCCACTTTCATGGTGGGGTAGTGGGTCTGCTCATCCTGCTCTAGGGCCAATAATGTATCCCTACCAGCTGGAGGCATGTATTTATACAATCCCCCTCCCCAATATTTCTCTGGAACCCCATGGACTCTTAAAGAGACCACATAGGCCGCTAGCCACTTGGCGATATCATCTCCCGCACTATAGCTAGCTACTATGTCTTTTGGCAGATAGGGTTTGGGTTCCCTGGTGATTTCTCTGTCTTCGCTGCCATCATTAGGAACAGTGTGTGCCTCGACCCGTAGGATCTGGAGATCTATCTCCCTGAGCCTCAACTCGTGAGCCATCCTCCGTTCCTCCTTTTCTTTCTCCAGCTTCGCCAACTCCCATGTGAGCTGTCTTTTCTCCCTCCGGTCAGTTAATTCTGCTTCTAATAAGCCGTTGCTAGAGACACTGCTGCCCTTCCTTGAAAGTGTTCTGGGCCCCGCTAATAGGTTCCCCACCTCGGATTGGTACACACCAGCTCCCTCGCTGTCAGGCTCTCCATCCTTGTCCTCCTTCTCAACCTTACTCTCTCGTCGTGCCTCCCCCCAAGCCCTCAAGCTGGTTTGGAGCTCACCCTTCTTTGCACCTTGGGGACAAAACACCCCCTCTCGCTGACAAAACTCTCTGAGTTGGGCCACAGTGTAAGTTTCCACATCCTCCAACACAAACTCCATTTTGCCCACTCAGGATAGAAGACAGTTGCTTACAGAAGCTATGCAGGGGGGTACCTTTTGTAATACCTCCTCCCACCACCAGAAGTAAATTTGGAAAAAACAAAACTCAAAATTAGGAAGTCCGCTTGGAGAAAACACCCGGTGTAGGCCTATGGACTACCCAAAGTTATTGTCGAGTAGACGCAAGCACAGCTCTATCCCACCACTGAACACCAATTTTATGTTGGAAACCGGGCAACCGGGTTAGCAGTCACCAGGTTCCCAGCACAGTGGTAGCTTGGCTCGAGCGGTTGGGGGTCAGGCACCGTGTTAAGCGTACGTCACACCCTCACAATAACCATGCGTTCATCCGTTCCAAAAACGACACTACACCGTAAAAATTATGGAAGTCAAGATGAAAATATATATGTCTTTATCTTATTTTCTCTTAGTTGCAGGTTTCACATCATAAATACAATACAATAGGATTTTCCTTCAAAAGAGCAGGTCAGATAAACAATGCTACTTCGGGATTTCAATAAATAAGTTCAGGTCATCATTAAGCAAAGAATAAATAGGGGTGCAATAAATATAGACGGCAAATAAATACAGTCAGACAATAAATAAAGTGCAAGAATAAATTAGTGGAAGACAATAAATAAAGCACCTTCAATAAATAAGGTAAAGCAATCAATGACAATTACAGATCAGATCACTTTCATGAGGTCACTTGGTTTTACTTTGCCCAAACACATCTTATGGACATTTAGATGGCATGGGGGGTGTGTCCCACCTAGGTTGGTCAAGGCTGGGGCCTAAGCTGAGGCAGAACAAGGGTAACCTAAAGATCTGGCCCTCCAAACTACACAGCCCTTTGCAGAGGTCACTATACCAGTCTCAGTTCACCCCTGGCACTCCCAGGCTGGTCCTAACACCCCTCTAACCCCTAGAATGGTCTTTTAGGGCTCCACGGGGCCTCAGACGCCCCCTCTACCACTTACTGTCCCTTCCTCGACGATCGGCTCCGCTCGGCGCCGTGTCGACGCCGTGAGGCGGCTCCGGATCGATGTCGCTGGGCGGTCTCGACTCGACGTCGCTGGGCGGTCTCGACCCGACGTCGCTGGGCGGTCTCGACCCGATGTCGCTGGGCGGTCTCGACTTGATGTCGCTGGGCGGTCTCGACTCGATGTCGCTGGGCGGTCTCGACTCGATGTCGCTGGGCGGTCTCGACTCGATGTCGCCTTCCGGCGTCGCAGGGACACGGTCTCCCCGCTTCCGGGTGTCTCCGGAGTGCGATCTCCACTCCCGACCTCCGGCGCGCTTCACTTCAGTTTCCGGCGACTCCGGTGGGCGGACTTCACTCCTCCGTCGACGCCTCACCTCGACCTCAGGTGACTCCGTACTCGACCTCCGGGGCCTCTCCATGACCTCCGTCGGCGTCCTCACTCGACCTCTGGCGGCTCCGGGTACGACGTCTGCTTTCTGTCAGCGCCGCTTCTCCACCTCAGGCCCCAGGTCTCCAGGCTTCTCGACGTCAGGACTCCAGGAGGACACCGCTGAACAGGTCAGGAGCTTGCTGTTCTTCCTCTTTAAGGCCTGTTCCAAATGTTCAGTTCCTTAAGATGGTTCTTCTGGTCTTGGTCCCACACAGGGCTTTAGGCTGGGCTTGGTCAGTAGGGACTAGCATCAAGGGTGGGTTTCTGGACCCCACTCTAAGCACTGGTTTCCACCCCTGCTGCCTTACTCCGACCTCCTTCTATCTCTGTCCTCTCTCTTCTTTAGTCAGATGCCAACTGCCACTCTGAGATGGCCTCCCAACATTCTAAACTGCCTCCCACTATCACAGGATTCTAGAATGTTCCAGGAGGTTCTAGATGTGTCACAGGTGACAATGGGTGGCCACCATTTTGTGTCTCAGGCCCTCAGACAGAAGTTCCAGGGGTAGGGAAAATGGCTCCCTGACCCTGCAGCAACACTAAAAAGTCTGGTGGTTCCCAAAAAGGAAAAATTATAACAGGGTTTGAGGCAGAAGTGGGACAAAATAAATAATGATGAGGAGGGACCACCCAAAGGGCTGACAGGTCTAACAGTAACCATATGTTGCTAGATGACATTTGCAGTCTACTCCATGTAATTATTAACAGTCCCACATTACCAAAGATCTGTCAGGGGAAACGGACATTTTGCTGTATTTGACCGTAAATTCGCTTCTATGTTGCATAGCCTTTTCAAACTCACTGTTTGAAGTTCCATCCTGTATCCTGTCACTTTCAGTCATGTTTTGTATAACTTGATGTCCCGTTTCATGCTATTCTCTTGTACACAGTATTACTGGTCAATAATGACTTTCTTTGTTTTTGTTCCAGCTCCTAAAAGTCGCCTGCAGAACCGCCTCCTTTTCCACCTGGCGCATAAGGTATACCACCCTCTCCAGTCATGCTCCATCCTCTATCTTGGTTGCAGTTGACTTGCCTCACTTTGTTGAGATCTATCCCAGATGCCAATCTTTCTTTCGTTTTAATCCACATGCCCATGCTACACTAAAAGCAACAGGATTGTAATCTTGTGTCAATGATCAGAGTCCTTTCAGCCTGTAGAGTTTAACAAATTGCATTGGAAGAAAAAGCAAAATTGGGCAGCTTTATGTGGCACATTCATTAGCAATGTTACTTTGCTATTTTTGAGTTTTTAACACCCAATATTGTCTGGGCACCAGCTTTACCTCCTTAGTACCTGTTTAACACCCGTATACAGCAATCGGCAACTGAAAGGAGACCAGTTAATCTTTGTAAAAAGTCTGCCAGTTCATAGTATTACATTTGGCACACAATTCTTTCGTAACATTTAGAAACCTTTGATCCATTTATGCGGCAGATGGATTATGTGGCAAGTGTGGTAAATCAAAATATGTGAAAAATGCAGTGGATAAAGAATCGCATAATTCCAGTAACCTGCCTTTTGGAGACAGGTGTGTATCCCTCTGTCTGTCCTCAGAGCCTATCCGACCCTGGGCAGTGACTTTCTTTGTATCTCTTTGCCTGTCCCCTAAGCTAAGCCTACTAGCCCTCAAGGTGACTGCCTTTGTTACCCTTGTGTCAATCCCATGAGTCCATCCAGACATACAGGTGACTGCCACGTAACCATCTGCCAATCACCTGAGCAAATCCAGTCTTAAATGCAACTAATTGTGCATTCCTGTATCGACTTTTGGAAGTGACAATCCTCAAGGTTTATAGAAGGTTAAGGTTCATTAAGCTTTGGGGTCAACGTAAATCTTTGTGGTGTAGAACACATAACATTGGCAGTACTGGCTGAAAAGGTCTGCTTTCTTCAGACAGATGGGTGAGGGTGCTCTGGCTTCTGCATATACGTTCTTGACAGATAACTACATTCTGTGTGTACTTGATCTTCTGGAGCTCTCCAGATTCCCCTCTTATTAGTTTTAGTGGTGACTCAGTGCCTCGCCTACTATAGTCGGTGACCTCTTCCTCGTTTTTTTTCCTCAGTTCAACGATGAGAAGAAGTTGATGACATATCACCAGAGCCTGCAAGATATCACTGAGGACCAACTGAGTTTGGCATCAATCCACTACATGAGATCTCATTACCAAGAGGCCATCGACATATACAAACGAATCCTGCTGGACAACCGGTGTGTACTGCACTGTAAAAACTTCTATGACTATTACCCTCTTCATGCTTTCTGTTGAGTTCCAGTTTGCCTCCAGTGAACCCCCCACCCCCCTGTGATCTCCAAGTACCCCATGACATAACTAGATGTGCACAAGGAAGCCCTTGAAGATAAAAGGGCCCGCCTCGGAAGATGACAAGCATTGACATGGCAATAGGTCTCGCCTTTGGGACCTTATAACTGTCTAGCCATGCAGCACATTACCCTGGTTTGTGTAATGATTAAAGAGTTGTTTAGCAATAAGGAGATAGTAGTCAAATATACAAACACATTTCCAGCATGCATTGCAATGTTACAGCATGCCCTGCTCATAAATGGAAATGGTAATTAGGGTAAAATTTTATATGGCACAAGCAGCCTTCCCTGATGGTACTCACTCACTGTTGTCCTTAGATAAAGCAATTTAGACCGCTGTACGTGGAATTCACAACTTTAAAGCCAATGTGGCAAAGTTACCTGAGCAGAATGAAAATATAGAGATTTTATAAGTGGAGGTGTGAGCATGGCAGGGGCAGGAGAGACAGCCTGGCTACATCTGTGCAGAAGGAGGAGTGAGCAAAGCAGGAGGCAGGAAAGACAGTCTGGCTACACTGGCATGTGAAGGGAGTGGGGAGAGGAGTGAGCAGTGCAGGGACATGCAAGGGCAGGAGAATGACTATGCGAATACTAGTGCTGCGTGGCAACATGCCCTGGCTAGTTTACCAGTATCAAAAAACCCTAGCCGCAGGCCTTCCACACTCATTACACGTCACCTGACTAGATCCCACATAGTCGACCTCTGGATGTTGAACATCCATCACAGCTCCACATCTACATTGGTTTATATCCGTGCCTGAGCTTAGGGGCAGCTGAAACAATCTGAAGACAGGGATATGATACATTTACCAGACTGCTGGTTATCCTCAAACAATCACTGCTTCTCACTGCTCAGCCAAAACTGTCAGCACTTTGAAACAGTCTAATCACTAGTATCATGCATTCGGAACATTGGCACAACTGACTATAAATTGACCCCAAAACGTCCCTAATTCAGTGCAAATCCCTGCAACAAGAGGCTCCAGAGCTTTGTGGTTGTAAATTGTCAGCAGAAATTGGTTTAGACGTTCTTTACTACTGCAATCAAATGAGTGCCTGGCTCGCTGACCTCATTCTGAACATGATTCAAAGTGGGTTTAAGTATTTTGTACTGAAGATTTGAACACATTTATGGAAATAGCTTACTATTTGATAAAACGTATGTTTAGAAGTTGTAGTCGTGCAAGTAGGAAGTGTCCCGTATTTTTAAAACATATGTTGCTTTTGACTAATTTATATTGACCAACGACATGAATGAGGTGCTTGTAGATAAAGCAATTAACTGAGAGGAGCCAGCGGCGCCATGAAGACTCTTCATTGTTGAAACACTGCAGATGGGATGCAAGAAGTCGGAGGGAGGCCGTGGTGATGGGGGCACATGTGCTACAGTTTACTGCTGTGTGACAGCAGGTGCAGGGGAGGGCATGAGGTGACAAAGCTGCTAATAGTTTCCATAAGGGCACACAGGGGCAGGTGAAGGAAGCAGCAGTGCCTGGCCACACTGCCATACATTCCATCTCACCAAAGTCCGAAGCTTCCAAGTGGGGTGAAGTGAAAAGGCTTGGTAGGGTGGCCCAGTTGAGGTCAAAGGCAGTGACCATGTTATTGTAGGCAAAGTGTGCAGGGATGACCATCACCCCCACTTTATTATCTTATTGAGAGTTGTTATATAGCACTTCCACAAGCATCAGAGATGTTTACAATTACGACACAATATAGCAGGAGAATTAATGATAATAATGGCTATACACATGAACAGTGACCACAAGCACAGCACCACCCGGCCTCCCCAACCCAATACACACTGACGCACCTCGCGTATTACACTGTGTAGTTTGTGCGGGAAGACGTATCCGTAAGCTCTGGTTGAATATTTATTTTTGGTATTTTTTTTGGGGGGTGGCAGTATTCTCCAGCTCTGGTTGTTGGGGGGGGGGCAGTTTGTTTATGCTCCATGCCCCTGGTTAAAACATGCCTCTGTCAATGCAGCTAAGTCAGGTATGAAAAACGTGCCGAGCTCGGGTCTGCCACTCCGTAAACCGTATCTGCGTGTTCCAAGGAATAAACCGTACAGCGAAACAAGTAAGAATAAAACCTCTGCTTTACTGTCAAATCCCCATTCTTGGTGGGACATGCATTGGTAACTGTGAGGAAAGAATTGAATGGATTTCAGCAACGTTATCTGTGAAATGCTGTTTCTTCTAAAAAGCATTTAAGTTTCAGGTCTCAGTGAGCTTACCTCTCGTCGCTCCCATGCATTTCCCGGTACAGTATAGAAGGCGACAGCGGCGGCGATTCCATCGGTCATCGCTGCCTCATTAAGGAAAACATAGCAGGGGAAAAAGTGGGACCAGCCCAAAACAAGGAACAGAATACTCTAATTTCACCCCGCCTGGAATTACCATTGAGACGCATGCAGATGTTATATTTTTTTTATTATTGTAGTGCATAGTGAGGATATATGCTCCAGGAGACACTAAATTGCTTTAGAGAGAGGATGTGGCAAAACATAGAGAGCTGTCGACTTTGGAACTGGGCTCGAGGCTCGGCGTCGGCTGTCCCCCATGCCTACAAAGAAAAAAAAAGGAAATTACATACCGATGTGGATGTAAATAAAACAATGGCGAACTGAATGAAAATGAGAAATGCAGATTCATGGCAATCGGAACAAACGTGTACAGGAAGTAAAAGAAACCTGAACGCATGTGAATATTATTTTTTAAATTACTGCGGTGCATAGCAAGGTTTAATGGTCCAGGTGACACTAGATTGCTTTAGAGAGAGGATGTGGCAAAACATAGAGAGCTGCTGACCTTGGAACTGGGGATTTGGGCTCTCCCCATGCCTTCAAAAACAAGACACAAAAAAAGAAGCCATAAATACTAAACAAGATAAGCAGAAGCACTTTATAAGATAAGCGGAGCGTGTTGTTATCGAGCTGTAGCAAGCCACCCAAAAAAGAGGTCTCACAGAGTATCATAAATAATTGTAAGAGCGCATGTAACAGGCACAGTCCTCATGGGAGGTTACAAAATACCAAAAGGAGGGACTAGTAAACATATTCACCAAACAAAAGCAAGCATTAACAAAAAAGTAACAGGAACCAATGAAAAAGATGGGAGGTGCTCGAAGATTGCATTGTAGATACAGCATGTCCCGAAGAGACAGTGCATGTGCTGCCCAGGCAAGACCCAAAAAATTATTTGCCCCAAGAAACTGGTTGTGATTTCAAAAACAGCCACTAGGGGAGTAGCATAGCTTTTGGTTTCGCAATGAAACCAGGAAATCTCCAGGATCCCTGTGCTTTTTAGCTGAAGCCCTGTAGATATGCACAACTTCAGCATTTTAAAGATGATGCCAAAACAAAAAGCTATGTGAGTTTAACTGTGTAGGATCTTTCAGGGATGTAGAATTCCTATAGCCCGACGGCCAGGACATATTGTTTGAGGTCAAGGGCAACATGTTTTCATGTGTATTTTGTCCTTGGGACAAGTAGACACAACCCCCTACAGCACAAACCCTTTGACTGTTAGTTTACAGTACCGCATTATGTATCAGGGAAGGGCACTGTCTGCAATTAAGGTTGTATTTGTGTCCATGTATTAATACTGTTCAAACTTGTATTTATGGTTCATTAATGCAAAGCCTTTATTATTAGGGTGAGCGCTCTAAGTAAATGCTGTAAGCTCCGACTGCACTCCTGACAGTGGTTCCAGTAAAAACATGTATACACATGTTTTCAAATTTTAGCAATAGGTGGGTTTGTATAATGCTCCCAGGACGCTCTCTGATTGGATGCAAAACATTTGCAGAAGCTTGAAAGCAAGATTGATGATTCTTTGCTTTCAAAGTAAAATGTTCACACAAAAAATGCAAGTAGAAAAAAAAACATTTTGCTAAACTACTGTAAAATGTTAGGTACCATTTCTTTGCAGCATCATTTAGTAAAATATGTTGATGTATGCTAGTATTTCCCCAAAATATTCATAATGCAAAATCAATGTAACCAGTTTCAATAAGATTATGGGAAACACAAAAATAAACAAGCATTGGCAAAGCCAGTAGGTCTAAAATTGTTTTTGTCAATGCATGTCTTGTTTTAGCATAGTTTTTGTATAACCTTATTGGTGTGGGAGCGGCCAGGCCCTCACCGTTATAGTAAACATTAGCAAAAAGCGTTTTTGGTCTCAAAAAGCACACATTGCCACAGTACTTCCTGGCACTTAACAAAACTACTTTGTGTGCCGATATACTCTTTGTGAAAGGGCAAAATACGGTCACTCACAGTGAAGCCAGCCAATAGACAGAGAGAAACACAAAAGGTCATGGTTAACGCCAGACCTAATTAGGGGCCCACTTATTAAAGAAAGTCTCAAAAGTGCACCCATAGTATATGTCCTTGCATTAAATGCAGATTTATGGCTTTCGTAAATTCACAAGAATTAGCAGAAGTAGGCCAAGAAATAGAACTCCTAGAAAATATTAGTAAAGTGCATTTTATATGCACGATTAGCTTTGCTCATGCGAAAATCTGTTGAGTGTTTGCAAGTTCATTTTCCCTCCAAACACTTTTTCCCCAGCCCTGGAAGAGGTTTTACCTCTGCCATTATCAGGAGTAAATTTCTAACCTTTCTCAGTATGGGAAAAGATTAGAGAAAAAATGGAGAAAACCCTTAAAACATGCAAGTTAGTAGATTTGCATAGACTCCAAAGGGCATTCCAACCCTGGAACTATAGTTTACCACTACATCCAGCCCCAGTATGTAGATCTGGGGAACGTGGCAAAATAAGGGAATTGCTAGTATTCAAATCCTACTATGGTATGAGCCATGGAATAATCAAAGAGGCTATATTAGAGCTCTTTTATGAGATTGCTGGCATAATGTGTCGCTGCATTTCATGGCACAAAAGGAACAAGTGGATTTTGGTACAGGACAAGTAGATTTATGCTGCAACTTGCCCCATGAACAAGCGGATATTTTTTTTAATTCCACACCCCTGTTAGTCAGAATCACAACAGGCTCACTCATGGTATCTCCCTTAATATTGTCTGTGTACTGGACCCCAAAGCACTTTTTAGGTTTCGCCTGCACAGTGCTTGCGCTGTGCGTGTGAAATCTATTGTATTTAGTATATCTTAAAAGGGGCTTACATCCCCCCCTTCCTTCTCATTCGTTCGTGTGCTTGCCACTTACTTTTTCTCCATTCCTATTGGTTGTAGCACACCATTCCCGAAGTAATCCTTTCCATTTGCTTGAACCTCTTTTTTTTTATTTTTAACTTTTTATATATTTTCAACAACAACCGGGTACCGCCACAAGCAGTACAAGTTAACTATAAGACCTTCCCCCTCCAAAACTCACATCATCACTTTAACATCCACGTATAAACAAAATGAGAATCATTACAACCTATTACATCCATATAGTATCTAATCACTCAAAAGAGACAATATTATCCAAAGAGCTCAGATCATAGTGTAATAGGTGGCAGGGGCTAGGAAATCGCAAAGACAATACCACTAAGGGGGAGAGGCCATCACCTATGCCGTCAACTGGGCCATCAGTGTTCGCCTTTCTTTCTGGAGCTCCACCGTCGGGGAGATGCAAATGTACCCCCTATATTTGTTCCATTTTCCCCATTTCCGATCCCATTTCCTGGGGTAACCCGACCCTTAAACACAGACTTTTTGGCAATCATTGCGTTGTCCATATCTTTTGCCCAATCAACCAGAAGCGGGACCTCCTCCACCCCCCGTTTTTGCAAAATATTTTGTTTCGCAATGGCAAAGCCCATCAAGGCCCGAGCCTTTTCGGCTTCGGATAGATGAGTCGCCCCCCACATATTAATCAGGCATAGTTGGGGAGATAACTCGATGGACCTGCCACTCGCCCTCTCAAGTTGGCGGGCAATCTATCCCCAGTAACCCTGGATTCTAGGGCATTCCCATAATATGTGAAAGAAGGTACCCACTTGATTACAGTGACGACGGCAGAGCGGACCTACCTAGTTTGAACAATAGTGTGGCATCAAAGTAGACCCGATGAAGGATCTTGAGTTTGAGGAGTTGCATGCGTTTGGGAATAGCAACTTCACGAGGGGAGGCCAGTCCGCCCCGCCACATGTCGTCCTCCATCGCCCCCAGGACCCTTTCCCAACCCACTCTTAATTTTTGCATCGGGTCGGCACAGTTTCTAATATGTGAGTGAGATGGCTTTGCACGCCATAGTATCCAACAACAACCAGTCCTCTAAGGGGGAAGAGTTGGGGGGGGGGACACCCTTCGACAGGGCAGAAGATACAGCGTGACTGATCTGCAAGTATTTAAATGTCTCGGATTGAGCCAATTGGTATTTCGCCTGAAGTTCCGCGAATGTGGCCAGCCTCCCCTTCACCCAGATATCTCCGATCGCAGAAATCCCAATTGTATCTCATTTATCAAACTTTGAGCATGTGCTAAGGTGACCAAGAATATCCGGTTCCCATAAAGGAGTCTCTTTCGTCAGACGATTATGCCATCCCAACTTTCTGGTGACGCTGTGCCAAGTCTCAACTGTCCGTGCCGTGGGCCCAGTTAAGTTAAGTTTGCGAGGATTGGTATAAAGCGCTCTGTTATAGCCGCCCCATCCCATGAGACAATGGTTGTTTTGAAAATTAGGGTCATCGTGAGGGTCAAACACCCATCTGTTGACTGCGATCAACTGGAACACTTGGTAATAGAGTCTTAAATTCGGTAAACCAATGCCCCTGTCATACCATCCCATAGTAAGCTTGTTCATCGCTATTCGCGGCGTGCGGTCTTCCCACAATAAACCCCGTAATACACTGTCTATTTGGGAAAAATAAGAATCTGGAATCGGGTTTGGGGTATTTTGCAAGGCATAAAGAAAACGCAGAAGTGCAAGCATTTTGAATAAGGGCGCTCGCCCAAGGAGAGTCGGAGGGAGAGAACGTCAATGCAGGGCATCAGATTTGAAGTGCTGAAGAGGTCAGAGTAGGTTTTTTTCAAAGAAGAGATCAACGTCTGGAGTGACAAAGATGCCCAGATACCGAAAACCCCGGGGGGCCACTGAAATCTCGTAGCCCTGAGGACTCGCTGGGGGAGCACCCCATAATGCATACATCTGGGATTTGGACCAGTTTATACGATATCCAGAGTGGGCACCGAAGATGTGGAAGATATGGAGCACCCACCACAGCGAATGCACAGGGGAAGCCAGATACAGGAGGATATCGTCAGCGTAGAGTGAGATCCGGTCCTCATGATGTGCTGTTCATTTAAGCCCCCGTATCCCCGGGTCACCCCGAACCCACACCGTGGGTGGCTCCAATACTAGGGCAAAGAGTAACGGAGACAAGGGACAGCCCTGCCTCGTGCCCCGATGAAGTGTAAAAGTGGCGGAGCGATGATTATTAACAACATGTGCAGTGGGTTGGGTATACAGTAGTCAGATTCAGCGTATCAATTTGAGTCCGAACCCCATGCAAGCCAAAATGGCAAAGAGAAAATCCCATTCTATTGTATCAAATGCCATAGAGGCTTCTGTCGATAACAGGATCGCGTCTTCTTCTATAGTGGGAATCCTGCCAAGAACCCCATGCACCCGTTGCAGATTTCGAGCCGTGTTTCTCCCCGGCATAAACCCTGACTGATCCGGATGGACCAAGTCAGTAACATAAGGGAGGAGTCGATTCACCAGGATCTTGGCTTCGAACGTCAGGAGGGAAATGGGGCGGTATGATGTACAATCCTCAACAGGCTTATTCGGTTTGTGAATGACCACAATGGCTGCGGTTCGGATATCTGAGGGGAGGAGACCCGACTCAAAACATTCAGTATATAAATTCAACAGATGTGGAGCCAGCAATGTAGATATGGGTTTAAAAAGCCCGATGGGGAGCCCATTGGGATCCATGGCCTTACCGGATTGGACATCTTGTATAGCCTTTTGAACCTCTGCTACCGTAATGTCCGCCTCCAGGGTATCCTTATCTTGTGGGGAGGGGGTAGTAACGTCAATGGTAACTAGGAGGTCAGCCGACAGCAGGGTCTGGGCTGTGGGCCTCCTCATAATGGATCGCAAAGGTGTCGGCTATAAGTTGAGGGTCGGTGAGGAGTGTGCCCACCGGATTGGCTATCGCGTGTACCCACCTAGCAGCTTGTTCCTTCCGTTCAAGCCATGCCAAAAGCTTGCCTGTTCGCTCACCCTGCTCATAAATCCTATGGCGGGAAGCCAGAGAGCTCGCCATGGGGCTCTCAAAAAGGAGCTGTCTATAATCCTGTCTCTTGATTGCAAGGCTGTGTTGGGATGTGTGGTTAGGATCCTGCGCATCCGACTCCACCAGAGCAGAAATATCCGCCTACAGTTCGATTACCCTCCTAGACCGTTCCGCCCTATGCCCCACCACTAATGACAATGCCCTGCCCTTTATGACTGCCCCAAAAGCCCCCCATAGTGTCACTGCTGAGTCGACAGAGCCCACATTCTGAGCAAAGTAATATTCCATGTCCCTACGGAGGGCCTCTTTAATATGCTGGATTTTGAGTGCCCATGGTTGTATGGTAATGGAATAAGGGCGACCCATACGGTGGAAGCCCAAGGTCGCCAGAACAGGAGAATGATCGGAAATCCCACGGGCCAGACAACTGGATCCCGTGAAAACATGAACGTCTTGGGCATGCATGAACATGTAATCAATCCGCAATTGGCTACCATGTACTCCTGATTGGAACGTGAAACGTGTGTGCAGCGGATTGAACCACCTCAAATGTCTACAACCCCCACGGCATTCGCGAACTCCAACAAGTGTGAGCCTCTAGGCGGGTCCCCCCGGGGTGGGAGACGGTCCAGAGAGCCATCCATCGTGAGATTAAAGTCCCCTCCCAATACTAACACCCCCAAAGGCAGTTCCAACAGTAGGGTATCCACGTCACGCAGCGTCTGGTGCTGCAGTCCAGGGGGGACATGGACAGAAACGACGTTAATGACTCGTCCCTCCCAGGAGCCCCTCACTGCAGCATATCTGCCCTGAGGGTCGGTCCAGGCAGTATGGACTATGTAGGGACAACCCCTCCGGAGCCAAATCCCCACCCCTCTGGAACCTGAGGTGAAGCTGGAGTGAACCACCAGTCTATAGCCTTTCCTATTCAGGGCCTACAGGAGTTCCCCACTAGATGTGTCTCCTAAAGCAACACAACATCTAGCTCAATCCGCTTGATGTATTGCAACACAATACTCCTCTTGATTGTGTCCCTCAAACTGTTAACATTCCACGTGGACACATTAAGTGTTACACCTTGGGTCATCTCGTCAAGTCAGTGAAAATCAAGTATTCCCAGGTTAATTGAACTTCTTTTTTATTTTGATTACGAACGAGCATGCCGCCTTTTTCGACCTACTTCTTGGTGACTGTTTTGCTTACAGAATTTAAATGTAACAATTCTTTGGTGTAAGTTCTTCGCATATTTTTATATTTGTAGGCACAGGAAGATGAAGCGATTTGCTTACAGGATGTTGAGCCGATGCTGAAACTTGAACCTGGTTCCCCAGCTCTAAAGTTGGCAGCTCTGGTTGCAACGTCACATCCTCCCACCTCTCTCCGAGCCTTGATTTCTTCAACTGTATGAATGGAGGGGGCTTTAAGCAAATCAGGCAGAGGCGTAGCAAGGATGTCCTATGCCCTAAATACACTCTGTTGGACTTCATCATAGGACACCCATTCATTTAAGTGGATTTGCAAGTTATCAAACTTGCACACTTCTCCGGATTGTATAGTGAGGCTACAGGCCAGTCCCAAACTGATGGCGATATGTCCACTCCACTCTCCGAAGACCCCTCTATAGATGAACTTTTTGTATCCGACAGTGCATCCGACCTCTTCAAGCTCAACGAGGTCCTTCCAGCCATTTCGGGGCTATTACCTGGGAAGGCGGCAGGCCCCGATGGCATACCCGGTGATCTCCTCCTCCACGATCCTAAACCATGGGCTAATGCTATTCTGCTCATTTTGAATCTAATTGCTAGAGGTCATCCTGTCCCGGATTCCTGGAAAGGTGCCGAAGTGGTACCCATATTTAAGAAGGGGAGTAGGGAGGATCCCGCCAACTACAGGCCGATAAGTTTAATCGACATAATACAGAAGGTGGTTGGTAGGGTCCTCCTGATGAGGGTTAGGTCATGGATGGATGATGTCCAGGTCCTATCACATTTCCAGGCAGGCTTCAGACTTGGGGTTGGCACGATGGACCAGGTCTTCCGATTCTTTACGATCTACTGGAAAGTGGTCGTTATAGGAAAGGCAGTTTATACTTGGCCTTCATCGACCTTAAAACCGCATTCGACCTGGTCCCTCGCTCCAAACTCTGGTCGGTGCTGTCCGACCCGGGATTTCCACCTTTGATCCTAAATATAGTCAAGCGCCTTCATGAGGGGAACTTTGCAAAAATCAGGTGGGACAACCAGGGTCAGTTGACAGATAGGGTGTCTGTTGACAGGGGAGTCCGCCAGGGATGCGTGCTGCCTCCAACTCTGTTCTCTCTCTTCATAAATGGGGTGGTTGACTATCTGAGAGAGGACCCAACAGATGCCCCCGTGCTGGCAGGGGAAAAAACTCCAACCCTTCTTATTGCTGACGATACCCTTTTGATGTCTAAAAGCTCTAGCGGCCTTCAAAAGCTGCTTGTCAGGTTTAGTCAGTTTTGTGATGCAAGGGGCCTTGTAATCAACACCTCTAAAACAAAGCTCATGACCTTGGCACCATCCAAACGCTTCAGGAATGGCTTCTCCCTAAACGGAATGCCATTAGATATTGTTGATTCCTTCGATTATCTAGGCATCAGGGTCACCAAGTCGATGCAATGGAATGAACATCTAGCCAAAATGACTATTAACCATAAGAGGGTGGCGGGTGTTATATTAAGAAAACAGCGGCTCTCTTTAAGTAGACCAGTAGCGGCAGCCCTTGAGGTATATGATGGGAAGGCTCTGCCATCAGCTCTTTATGGGGCAGAGTTATGGGGGTTTGAGAATACCAGCGACCTGAAGAAATCTGAGAACCATTTTCTAAGAGGTCTGGTTTCCCTCCCCCTCCCTCCACCCCCCTCCACCCCCTTGTTACCGCTCTGTTTGGATTTGGGGCAGCGCTCTATTAGGGACAGAGCAAGACTGCGCCCATTGCTCTTTTGGGTTCGCCTGAGACGCACCCCTGAATTGGCCAGTTATGCGGATGCCCTGACCGAGATAATTAACCTAAACACCGGCAACAAGATCAAATGGATCTGCAAACTAAAACGGCTGGTTAATGACATCGGGTATGGGGAGGCCTGGCTCAATCAATCCCCTCCGGAAAAGCAAATCATTAAAAAAGCCTATTGGGACTGGGTGAAGGGAGAGGAAGTAAGAAATCCTAACCGAGGTAGACTTACAAACCAGTTTTTGGAGCATAAGTTGGTGGCCAAATTCGAGCAATATCTGGACTTTATCCAATGTCCACGAGACAGAACGCTTTACATGAAGCTTAGGTTTGGGTCTCTCCCGCTAAATGCATTGGTGGCAAGCTGGAATTGCCAGACTTCTACCTTGGCAAAATGTCCCGGGTGTTCCGCCCCAAGTGAATCTGTTCCCCACTTCCTCTTTGCTTGCCCGGCTTATAGGGAGGCTAGGAGGAAGTGGCTTAGTTCCATCTGTAGGAACATGGGTTTTGTGAATTATAGGGTGGGGCTCCGCTCTTTTTTAACTGATTCTTCCTCCCCGGTGATGGTCTGTGGGGTAGCCACAGTTCGAGGCATGTGGGCTGCTGAATTCATATCTGTGCATAGATCGCCGCCTAGTGTTGGGTCCGGATGTTTGCACGTTGTTGTCCTGGAAGAGTCTTCGAAGTATCCTTGGATAGGTGACTCCTCCCCTGGACTACAGTGCGCATGGGCATCCTCTCCATCCTCAGATTGTTTTTTTCCGCCATTGGGTTCGGATGTGCTATCTTAGCTCAAGTTAGGAAAATATTTTGTCGAGGCCAAAAGGCCTTTAGTTCGCGTCGGTACTGCTTATCGATCGGTTTTCGATACAACCTTGTTAGTTTACTAACTTTCAGCACCGACTTTTTTCGCATTTACCTGTTCATCGACTACTTCGACGATGGAATCGAGGACGCCATTCAAGAGGTGTCCGGTATGCAATGCGAAGTACCCACACATCGACGTCCATCCGGTGTGCAACAAATGCCTTTCGCCGGACCACGACGAATCGACATGCATGGCCTGTGCCCGGTTCCGTTCAAAAAAGACTCTACGGAATCGACGAGCGGCGAGACTCGAGGCGCAGCACGCGGCACCGGCCCCAGCAGACATCTTCAACGAGGCCGAAGACGTCGAAGAATTGGAAGTCTTACCCTCCAGTCCCGTTTCCGAACACGGATCCGGATCGGACGAAGTCGACGAATCACTCTTCCACAGAGGTGAAGACGACACCGAGGTAGGAGACGACGAGGAGGCCTTAGGGGCCGAAGAGAGTAGCTCCAATGATGAACAAGGCCTACCTGTTCAGACCGAAGAAGGCCCAGTTCCACGGCCTATGGCTCCGGTCGAGGGATCGCCTTCGGGCCTTACCCGAGACCCATCCCGCAGTTCCTCGGGCCCGGCCTCGGACATTCAGCGGCAGCCATTACCGCTTAAACCAGCTGGTTTCCCTTCCATAAAACCGAAACCGAAAGCTGCTCCGGTTCCAACGAAACCGAAACCGAAAGTGGCGCTGGTCGGATCGAGGCCTTCCACGCCTTCGACGCCAGCGCGACGCGTCGACACCGACCGCACCAAGAGAGACTTCGGTGCCGAACTTGAAGCGGGCGACGTCGGAGTCGACAAACGGAAAAAGGCCTTCGGCGCCGACAAACCTGCTCGGCTCCCGGCACCGACGCCACTGACACCGAGGGCTGCACCGCCTGCTGCGTCTCGCATCGCTCCCTCGACGACACCAAAGCCTCACGCATCGAAGACGTCGACGGTCATCTCCGCACCTCGACTCGATGAACCACCGGCGCCGAAAAAGTCCACGGCCGCCTCTACGAACCTGGTCGGTGCCAAAGCCTCAAAGGCGCTCCAAGGACGACCTGGTGCGACACAAAGCAGCAAAACCAAGGCTGCCCTCCAGGACCCGTCGGGTTCCGGTCCGATCGAAGCTCCAGCAGCCTCCTCGGTGCCAGCCAACATTACCTTTGGCTTGCCTCCGTCAACACTCCCGAAAATGTTCCAACTCAGGACACGGGTCACCCAGACTACGATTACACCTGCTGAGACGTCTCCGTCACGTGTCATCGACGCCAACACTGGCAGGATGATTCTCCACGAGCGAAGGATAACTTCGGAACCACCGTTGGACCCTTTCAGGATCCCACTAAAAAGGAAGCTACCTGTAGAATCAGAACCTCTCCTTTATGAACCTTTCCACTCATCCTACCACGATCCACAACTATTCTCCCCCACACGTTCCGACACGGATGCGTTGGAGGACTACATGGATGACCAAGTCCCCTACCATGGAGACACAGACCCTGATGACCAGCAGGACCCTGATCACACTTGGGGCGACCCTGTAGACCCAGGTGCACCTCTCGATGCACAGGACCCACAACTCTATGGGGCAAAAACATCTCCCACAGAGGATACTGCAGCCTTCAACGCTCTTATTGAACGTGCTGCCAATAACCATGGGGTGCAGCTTCACTCTGACACCATCGAAGATGACTTTCTTATGGACA
Organism: Triturus cristatus; assembly: GCF_964204655.1. Classification (NCBI taxonomy): domain Eukaryota; kingdom Metazoa; phylum Chordata; class Amphibia; order Caudata; family Salamandridae; genus Triturus; species Triturus cristatus. The sequence continues at coordinate 198,381,169 of NC_140586.1, read as the reverse complement.
CTTTCGCATCCTCAGAACGGCATGTAAAGACTCTGCCTATGTTGAAAGGAGTCCTCAAACCAGCCAAAGACATTTTCAAGGAACCCACCAGGGCACGAGTGATAAACCCCAGGATTGATAAGAAATACCGATCAGCACCTGGGGACCCTACTTACATCAGAGGCCAATTACCACTAGACTCCATTGTCGTAGCGAATGCTCGCAAGAGAGCACACTCGCAAACGACAGGTGACGCTCCTCCCCCGGACAAAGAGTCCAAGGTGTTAGAGACCTCTGGCAAGCGAGTTGCCGCCCAAGCTGCAAACATATGGCGCATAGCCAACACTCAAGCGCTCCTTGCTCGCTATGATAGAGCGCACTATGACACACTGGAGCAACTATTCCAACATCTCCCTGACCAGTTCAAGGAAGGCGCAGAAATGCTCATCAGAGAAGGACAGCTACTCACGAATGCTTCCATCAAGTGTGCACTAGATGCTGCAGACACGGCTGCCAGAGCCATAAACACAAGCGTCATGCTGCGACGACATGCCTGGTTACGAATCTCAGGATTCAAGCCTGAGGTACAAAACAATATACTCAACCAGCCTGTCAACCCCGACTATTTATTCGGGCCAGAGGTTGACACCACCCTTGAGAAGATAAAAAAGGACACGGACACTGCAAAGTCCATGGGCGCTCTCCAAACTCAGTCCTTTCGGAGCGGCCCCTTTCGTCGCCCCGGAAACAAGGGAGCAGGTAGAGGACAGGGGTCACAACAAACATATAACAAAGGCAATACACAGACCACCTACGATAAAAACACCCGGGGTGGATATCGTGGCTCCAGTACAAAGGGCAGAGGACGCGGCTACGGCAACACCAGGTCCTCCCCCAAGAACAAGCAGTGACGCCCTCTCCCTTCCTCCCGACCACATAACACCTGTCGGGGGAAGGCTACAAAGGTTCCTGTCCACGTGGAACTCCATCACCACGGACAGGTGGGTCAAAGATATTGTAAAATACGGTTACTGTCTGGAGTTAACCTCCACTCCACCCACAATACCACCAAGAAACCGTCCTATGTCCTCAGAGCACTTAACGCTCTTACAAAAAGAGGTGCAAAGTATGCTTCTAAAAGGCGCTATAGAGGTCGTACCCATCCACGAGCAGGGTACGGGGGTGTACTCCCTCTACTTCCTAATTCCAAAAAAGGACGGGTCACTCAGACCTATATTAGACCTGAGACCCCTGAACCAGTACATTCTTTCAGAGCACTTTCACATGCTCACTCTACAGCAAGTCCTTCCGCTTCTCAAGCAGGGAGACTTCCTAGCCACACACGACCTCAAGGATGCGTATTTCCACATACCCATCCACCCCTCACACAAAAAATACCTCAGGTTCACTGTTCAGGGGCAGCACTATCAATTCAAAGTCCTTCCCTTCGGCGTGACAACAGCGCCCAGGGTTTTCACGAAGTGCCTAGCTACGGTGGCAGCACATCTACGGAGGCAGCATATACACGTCTACCCCTACCTAGACGACTGGCTCGTTCAAGCGAAGTCAGCCCAGCAATGTGCCAGCCACATGTCCCGCACCATTCACCTTCTTCACAGTCTGGGATTCTCACTAAATTACCCAAAGTCCCATCTCCAGCCCGCACACGTACAACAGTACCTAGGTGCGACTATAGACACTCTGGCGGCCACAGCTCAGCCAAATTTAGTGAGGATCAACAGCATACAACTGCTGATCTCCAAGTTCAAACCCAATCACTCACTTCCAGCGCGAGTGTTTATGCAGTTAATAGGCATGATGGCCTCCTGCATCTTCATAGTCCCGCACGCGAGATTACATATGCGCCCGCTTCAGGAGTGCCTAGCACGTCAGTGGAATCAGGCTCAAGGACAGTTGAAAGACCTAGTGTTGGTGAGCGGTCGGGCATACAACTCTCTGCATTGGTGGAATCCACAAAACCTTTGCAAGGGCCGACCATTCCAAGAGCCTGTCCCACAGATAGTATTGACAGCGGACGCGTCTCTCCAGGGATGGGGAGCTCATGTACTCCACTACACAGTGCAGGGACTATGGACGACACAACAAAAGAAGATGCACATCAACCTTCTGGAACTGATGGCAATCTTCCTGGCCATGAAGGCATTCAAAGTACATCTATGCAACAAGGTCGTGTTGATCCGGACGGACAACATGACCGCAATGTACTACATACAGAAGCAGGGAGGAACACACTCTCCACAGTTGTCTCATCTGGCTCAGAGCATGTGGAAGTGGGCCATTCAGAGGAACATGTTCCTCATGGCGGAACACCTCCCTGGCAAGGACAACCAGATGGCGGATCTGCTCAGCAGACACAGCCACCAGATGCACGAGTGGGAGTTACACCCATCAGTACTCCAACCGTACTTCCAGCAGTGGGGTCATCCGGAGATAGACCTATTCGCGACAAGCGAAAACGCAAAATGCCAAAGCTTCGCCGCCAGGTTCCCACATCCGCAGTCGCAGGGCAATGCGATATGGATGAACTGGTCCGGCAGATTTGCGTACGCTTTTCCCCCAGCGCCGTTAATACCGCTGGTGGCCCGCAAACTCCGACAACACTCCCTGACACTCGTCCTAGTTGCTCCCACGTGGGCACGCCAGCCGTGGTACACCACCTTCCTCGAACTTTCCGTGGTGCCGCATCAAAGGCTGCGGATCAAACCCGCGCATTTGACGCAGAACCATGGAGAGATTCAGCACCCAGATCCGCAACAGCTGAACCTGGCGATCTGGCTCCTGAAGTCCTAGAGTTTGGCTATCTCAACCTGCCACCTGACTGTATGGACATCATCAAGGAGGCCAGGAGACCCACTACAAGGGCTTGCTATGCAGCCAAATGGAAAAGGTTCGTCATTTATTGCGGTAATAATGACATTAACCCGCTGGACGCATCCATCCAAAACATCATCTGTTACCTCTTACACCTATACCGATGCAATCTGGCGTACACCTCTATACGTGTCCATTTGACCGCAATATCAGCCTATCTGCAGACCAGGCAGCACCTCTCACTATTCAGAGTGCCTGCCATCAAAGCATTCTTGGAGGGACTCAAACGAGTCATTCCACCAAGCCACCCACCGGCTCCAATGTGGAACCTCAACTTGGTCCTCACACGCCTGATGGGTCCACCCTTTGAACCTCTACACTCATGCGAGATTCAATTCCTTACCTGGAAAGTAGCCTTCCTGGTAGCGATCACTTCCTTAAGAAGAGTTAGTGAACTCCAGGCACTAACAGTTCAAGAGCCATTTATACAGGTTCACGCCAACAGGGTCGTACTACGTACCAACCCCAAATTCATGCCCAAAGTAATATCGCAGTTCCACATGAATCAAACTATTGAACTGCCTGTTTTCTTCCAAAACCCACAAACTGTCGCAGAAAGGGCACTACATACACTAGATGTACGGAGGTCTCTCATGTACTACATCGACAGGACTAAACCCTTCAGGAAGACAAAACAACTGTTCGTTGCCTTTGCCCCACACCACAAAGGTAACGCCATCTCCAAAGCAGGGATAGCCAGATGGATAGTTAAGTGTATTCAAATCTGTTATCAAAAGGCAAAACGCACATTAACTATTCCACCACGAGCCCACTCAACACGCAAGTTGGGGGCTTCCATGGCTTTTCTAGGAAATATTCCCCTGCATGATATATGCAGAGCAGCCACATGGTCCACTACACACACATTTACAAAACACTATTGTGTAGACGTGCAGTCAAAACAGCAGGCAGCTGTAGGACAGGCTGTTCTCAAAACACTTTTTCAGACCGCTGCAGCTGGCACTGGTAGCCGCCGCTAATAGAGGGCACTGCTATGTATTCTATGCACAGATATGAATTCAGCAGCCCACATGCCTCGAACTGAATATGCTACTTACCAGTATGCATCTGTTCTTGGCATGTAGGGCTGCTGACATTCATATCGCCCTCCCTCCTCCCCGGCGCCTGTAGCAGCTGCAGCTCTCAGAATTACTGTATAGCATGGTCATCACTTTCTGTATCTACTCCATCACTGCCACAATGGCGAAAAACAATCTGAGGATGGAGAGGATGCCCATGCGCACTGTAGTCCAGGGGAGGAGTCACCTATCCAAGGATACTTCGAAGACTCTTCTAGGACAACAACGTGCAAACATCCGGACCCAACACTAGGCGGCGATCTATGCACAGATATGAATGTCAGCAGCCCTACATGCCAAGAACAGATGCATACTGGTAAGTAGCATATTCATTTTTTGTGTGTGCTTGGCTGATACGAACTAAACTGTTAAAACGTCCCGAGTCTGGCCACTGAGACTTAGGTGTATCTGTTTTAGTATAATATCATGTGCTTCTTTGGCATTTTATTGTATATATATGGCTTTTTAATCGCTCTTTTTAAATATCTCATGTTGTATCTTGAAGGATTTTTATGGATGATGTCTTGTCATGTACATACTTTTATTATATTTTATATCGAATAAAGTTATTCAACAAGTTATCAAACCAATTGCCTAACAAGTAAACGTTATTTTATTTTTATTTACTCCAAGACGTTTATAACATCTATCCTCTAGACAAGACTTCTACAGTGGCTTCTACAATCGCTACAGCTGGCAACCTTTAGAACTTGAAAACAACTTGGAGTTTTGGGGTCATGTGAATTTGGAGAAATGAGTTTACAGCTTTTTCCCCTTCCAAAATTCACTTTGTGCGAGCAGCATCCATCAGCAAGTGCTTTTTCTTCTTGCTTCCCCCATCATCTTTGCTGCCTCATCATTGGTGCTTGCACTCCGCTCTCACTGACCCTTCCGTGGCCTTAGCTCCCCCTCCTTCCAAGACTGAACACAACCCTTTAGGCAGATTTGCTTTTTGTAGCGGCGGGATCTTGCTGCGAGTGCCAAGAAAGGTGCTTTTATACCTTTACTATGTAGCGCTCTTTCGAACCAAATCACAACTCTTTCAAACTGTTAACTGTTTACCTAGTCCACCCGAGCTGTAACACGGCGTTAAAAACCAAGAGACACCGCCACAAAACTCCACAACCAGCCTGTCGTTTAAAAAACAAATAATTTACAGCCTGCAGCAAGTAGTTTGATTTCACCATGTTTTCTGTGGTTTGTCATGTGAGTGAGGGCTAATTGTTAGTTGTTTATAATGAGTTAAATTCTCATGCTTGCAGTTAAGTAAAATGTACTTTGTGCTTTTCATGAACACTACTTACATTCATTACACATCCATTTTGTTGTAGTCGCGGGGAGATTAAATGATTTGCCCAGAATTACAGGATGTTGAGAATACGCAGAGACTTGAACCATGGTCCCCAAGTCCAAAGTCGGCAGTTTTGACTGCTACAACACATCCTCTTCTCATCCATTTAGTGTTTCTTCTGGGAAACAGCCAAGAGCACATCATCCTCTCCAGAAGCTCACCTAGCACTTAACCTCTTCACTTGTGTTGCTTGTTTGCATTTCCTAACAAGTACGCCTTACGAGTGCATCTGCAGGCCGTCTCTCTTCCCAATGTCTTGCAGCCTGCTCTCGGGTCACACTTCATTGCTTCTCCCCTCGTTTTATTTCTTTCTGTTTCCACAGATACAGCTCCCAACTTTTTGATATCATTCGCGCCCATCCAATAAACTAATCTCTGGGTCTTTTAAATAGTTTCCTTTTCGATTACAGGGATGAACATTAAGTTCTCCGTTTAGAGGCACACAATGGACCCCCGTGGCTTGACTCCGCATTTATCACTGCGAGAAGTCTTTCCAGTCAGAGCAAGGCGCAGCCAGAAACACGTGGCACAGTCTCTCCTAATCGCGATCCCCAGCCTCATCTGCATTCACACTGTACTTCTCGGGTACATGTTTTTTTTCTTTGTCCTCGGTTTGCCTAATCTCCCCACTTTATACCACCAATAACAGAACAATATATTGCCTTTCCTAACATACAAGTCATAACACTTTAACAGAGTTTCAGTAAGTTATATTGCACAACTACTCACCAAGTTACAACTTACAACAAAAACAGCGTATTATTAATCACATAGGCAAAACCTATTGCCTTTACTAATGCTTGTTGTATTGTGAAATCTCCCCGGTAGCACATATTTGTAAAACTCAACACTTTTAAATATTCAGATTAAAATAGAACACTAACCAAAAATGCAATTGACTCCTTTACAGCCGCTCTTTTATTTGTCTATTTTAAAAGGATAAAAGAAATGAAACTCCTTGGTAGAAAAATTTCTAAAGCTGCTGCAGGGATGTATACCTGTGTATAGTTTAGAAGATCTAGAGAAGCCAAAGGTGATTTTTACAGTAGGTAACTATTCGACGTGTTTTCATCTGATGTTTTTTCCACCCTACCCTATAAAGTCACTACAAGGTTAAATACAGAGAACATTTTTTATGAGTTTCTGAAGATACTCCAGCAGTTGGCAGGAAATAGAAGAATTAAAATGGAAGATTGACCTCTTGCTGGAGAAGGAAAGGCTACTTACCTGTAACATTGTTTTTTGTGGCCTTCACAGTAGAAATAAGCCTGCTTTCATGTTCCCTTTTCTGCTTCAGAAACCCACAAAGTTTTGGTCACAGATTATGAACTCAATGAAAGTTAAACTACTGCGGGAGAGACTACTCACCTGTAGCTGTGTTTCTTCACAATTCTTATCTTTTATTGAGTTAGTATCCTGCAAACTGCCTTTTATAGCCTATTTGTCTGCAAGGGAAAGCCAGAACACATTGAATATATAAGAAATTCAGGGCTGGAAAGCTCAAGTCATTTTCGTGCTACCATGTTGATAAGTACCTATTCTGTTTTGTAGTGTCTCCTCCCATGCTTGTATTTACCTGCCAGTTCTAGCCCTTGTTTTCTGTCTCTTTTTCACAGGGAGTTTCTTGCTTTGAATGTGTACGTGGCTTTGTGTTACTATAAACTAGATTACTATGACGTCTCGCAAGAGGTCCTGGCTGTGTACCTGCAACAAGTGCCTGACAGCACCATCGCTCTCAACCTCAAGGCCTGCAACCATTTCCGTCTCTACAACGGCAAGGCAGCCGAGGTATTTATGTATGAGGAATTTGCAAAGTACAAACTAAGCCAAAAGGCAGCGGAGCAAGCACTGTACAGTTTCAAGTCAAACATGCAGTCAGAGTGATTAGCGAGGTTGAGGATGTTTAAGAGCAAATGTGGATTGTTACTGCAGTGTAATGTAGTAGTCTTTAAAGAGGTGCATCTTTATCTCTGGAGCAGTCCAAATGGACACAGAGATGTCGCATAAATCAAGACAGATGATTTAAGTGTATTTTCTTTTTTTACAATTCTTTGGCTCCAGTTTGATGGTGTCTTTTGTGTTTTGGTGAACCGAGTTTTGTTTCATGTTTGCACTGTCTGGGAGGTTAAAGTCATCCAGGAGGGTGTTCAGGCCGTGTCCGAAGGATGAAGTGGTGAGAAAGTCTGAGAATTCAACAAAGTAGTCATTGTTGCTCCAGGAGGCCTGTAGATGAGGTGGAAGTACTGAGTTGCATAGAGTGGACGTGAGGAGCTCAATGGAGTTGTGTTGCCTGCTTCCTTGGCGAGCAGGAACAGGAGTACTTATGGATGACGGCAAGGCTTCCTCCCTTCTTATGTGTTTGTGGTCTTCACACTGGACGCTCTAGCCAGTGGGGACATGAGTGTCTTGAGTGTGGGGGTGAAACATGTTTCTGAAAGAAACAGTTAGTTATAGATTCCATACCTTAGAAATACCCCCAGGCGTCAGACTGGATCCGGAAAGTTTTTCGTCAGCAGTACCCCTGCGCGTCGGAAGGTGGCGTCGCTCAACTCCGCGTTCGTCGTTGGCGTCGTAGTCACTGGGATGACTTCGCGGTAGCTACATCGACGCAGCCCTCGCGCGCTGACGTCAGTTCTTTCTTTTTCCACGCCAGCAAGCGCAGATCCGGAGAGAGCGGTACCCCCAATCAATTTTTGACTGACTTTTTCTCGACTTTTGTCGACATCGTTTTTCGAGTCTATCGACTCCTGGTGCACGAGGGATGCCCGGGCTTGCTGTTCCTGTAGCCGACTAATGTTGGTGATGGATCCGAACCGAGCGTGCCTCTTCTGCCTGGAGCATGACCATGACCCCAAGTCGTGCTCTGACTTCCGGACCATGAACCCGAATTTTTTGCGGGAGCAGTCCCAAAAGCTTCTCGAGGTCCGGCAGTCGTCTTTGCGCGTTTCGAGGTCCCGGGCACATAGGAGGTCTAGGGACCGGTCATGGAGCCTCCATTATACATCTTCTAAGTCTTCGCACTCGGGGTCAGGTAAGTTGAAGCACAAGAAGAAGTCGAAGAAGCATCGTTGCTCTTCGAGTTCTCCCCGTCCGTCGGCCAACGCGACGAGGGATACGGGTGGTGCCCCTCCCACGGCTCTGCATGCGGAGCTCGAAGGGTCGACTCCGGGTTTCCCCCCCTTTCCGGGACCTGGTGCGACCACTGTCCAGCTTTGTCAGTTTTACGAAGCGTTGCACGCCATCTTTGGGCAGCATGACTCTGCCGGCGTGCCTTCGTGCCCCGCAGACTCGGCTGGGGGCCCTGGGCCTTCGACGCCGGCGGCTCTGGCCTCTACACTGCAGGGTTCCCTTGGATCCAGGCCTGGATCCGGATAGGCGCCGGTTGACCTTGTTATGCCTCCCCCGGTTCCAATTCCACCGGCACCACATCAGCAGCCGGCGTCTGCTGTGTCCCCAGCCGACGTCGACCCCGGCCTCCACCTCGAGGTAGACACTGAGCCAGACCGGCGTTGATGGACACCGGATCCGGCGCTGGCGTCGACGAGTACTTTTGTGCCCCTGTTCTACCCTGGCTCTTTGAGACCAGATTGGCAGCCAGAGGAGGGTGAGGAGGACTGGGAGGGGTCTGGGGACCCTTTAACTGACCAGTTAGGTTGTGAGCCGGACTGGAGAGAGGAACTGGGGGAAGCCAGTGGTCTGGATACCTCACCAGACCGTGGCATGTTGTCACCTCCTACCGTAGCTGAGGAGGGAGTGTCGTACGCAGTGGTGTTGCATAGGGTGGCCGAGGCTCTCAACCTCGACCTACCTACGGTGGCAGTCAGGACTAACCTCCTGACAGAGGTGCTTCAACTGGCAGCAAGCTCTTCGAAGCCCCTGCTGCAGTTTAATGAAGCCCTAACAGACATCCTTTTGGGAACCTGGACCAGGCCCAACACGGGCTCCCGTGGACAGGATGATTGCCCAACGCACTGCCCAGCCCCGGGCGACCCCACTTTCCTCTCCCAACACCCCAACCCTGAGAGCTTGGTGGTCCAAGCCTCCACTTGCAAGGGCGCATTCCCTACGGCTCCACCCGACAGGCAATCCAAAAAGCTGGACCATCTTGGGAAGAAGATGTTTTCTTCCTCCAGCTTGGGACTGCGGTCGGTAAACACCGCATGTCTGTTGGGCCGTTACACCCACTCCGTGTGGGACACGGTTGCGCAAGTGCTGCCTCAGTGCCCGGAGGAGGCCCGGGCCGTCCTCTCTCGGGAAGTTGCCGAAGGGAGAGACGCAGCTAAGTTTACCATCCGCTGTGGGCTGGATAACGCTGACTCACTAGGCAGGACGATTTCCACGTCGGTAGCCCTTCCACGCCACGCCTAGTTGAGGTCGACTGGTTTTTCAGGGGATGTCCAATCCACTCTTATGGACTTGCACTTTGATGGCCGTCGCCTATTTGGTGACAAGGCAGACAACGCGCTGGAGCGCTTTAAGGACTCTCAGGCTACGGCCAGGTCCTTGGGCCTCTCCACAACCCGCCATGCACAGGCTGCTTTTCGCCCCTTTTGTGGCTACGGAAGGGGTGCCCCGCCACGTCCCGCCCAGAGCCACAGGCCAGCGCAAGCTGTTCAGCCCCAGCGTGGCTGGGGACGTGGGAACAACCGCCGTGGTTCTGGGGGCCAGCGGGCGGGCCAGTCCACCACAGCCCCCTCTGCAGCAGCCTCCAAACCCTCCTAGTCTGACCTATCAGGGCCACCAATCGCCAGTGGGCGGCAGGATTCGCTATCACCTCCCCCGCTGGCGCACCATCACGTCTGACAGGTGGATTTTGCAAATAGTCCGAAGGGGCTACTCCCTCCCCTTCGAGACTACCCCTCGAGCCATGCCACCTCAGTACCATTGCATGTCGGAAGATCATCTGGCCCTTCTCCAACAGGAAGTTTTGGCACTCTAGGCCAAGGGGGCCATCGAGCGAGTTCCTGTCCCAGAAGTAGGTCGTGGTTGCTATTCCCACTACTTTCTGGTGCCCAAGAAGGACAACGGCCTGCGTCCTATCTTGAGTCGTCAACTGCTTCCTCAGGAAGGAGAAGTTCAAAATGTTGATGCTAGCTCAGGTCCTGTCTGCCCTTGACTCTGGAGACTGGATGGTAGCGTTGGACTTGCAGGACGCTTATTTTCACATCCCCATCCTGCCGACCCACCGGCGTTACCTGCGGTCACGGTAGGCCACGAGTACTTTCAGTTTACCGTGCTCCCCTTTGGCCTTACTAGCACCCCTCGGGTATTCACAAAAGTGGTGGCGGTGGTTGCAGCTCATCTGCGCAGATCAGGGGTTCCAGTCTTGCCCTATATCGACGACTGTCGTCTCCCACCTCCAGTCTACGGCCGACCTCCTGCATTCACTGGGGTTTTTGTGTCAACGTGCCGAAGTCAGATCTGACTCCCTCTCAGATGCTCCTTTTCGTCAGAGCGGTTCTGGACACAACGCAGCAAGTCTGGGATATTCAGGCTATGATTCAGATCTTTCAGCCTCTATCTCTGGTTCCAGTCAGGATGACCCTCAGGCTGCTGGGCCTGATGGCCTCCTGCATCCTGCTTGTGGACCATGCCAGATTGCATATGCAGGCTCTGCAGTGGGACCTGAAGTTCCAGTGGGCACAACATCAGGGGAACCTGTCCAATTGCGTCCAGATCTTGGAGGGCACTGCACATCAATTGCAGTGGTGGCTAACGAACCAGGATTGGGTCAACGACAGATCCCTCTCCCTTCCCCAACCAGAGTTCACAGTGGTGACCGATGCATCACTTCTGGGATGGGGCGGCCACATGGGGAGGCGGAGATCAGAGGCCTCTGGTCTCCGGCGGAGTCCGAGCTTCACATCAACCTTCTGGAGCTATGGGCGTTTCGTCTTTCGCTCAAAGCATTCCTTCCCTCTGTCCGGGGATGAGTAACGCAGGTCTTCACGGACAACACCACCGCCATGTGGTACAGCAACAAACAAGGTGGGGTGTGGTCGTAGACCCTATGTCAGGAGGACCTCCGCCTCTGGACATGGCTGGAACATCAGGGCATATCCCTGGTGGTTCAACACCTGGCAGGTTCCCTGAACGCCAGGGCAGACGAGCTCAGCCGCAGGTGCATGATGGATCATGAATGGCGTCTTCACTCGGAGGTGGTGCAAGGTCTCTTTCGCAAGTGGAGAGAGCCTTGGTTAGAGCTATTCGCCACCAAAGAGAATGTGCAATGTCAGCAATTCTGCGCATTGGGATTTCCAAGGCGGCACTCGCTAGGCAACGCTTTTCGTCGCGAGTGGAGTTGCGGTCTTCTATATGCCTTTCCGCCTATACCTCTCCTGCCCAGAGTGCTGAAGAAGATCAAGCGCGACCGGGCCCAAGTTATTCTTGTGGCTCCAGACTGGGCACGAAGAGTCTGGTATCCTGAGCTGCTCAATATGACCATCGATCCTCCGATCAGACTACCTCTCCGGGAGGATCTTCTGTCGCAGCAGCAGGGAACGGTCCTCCAACCAAACCTGTCCAGCCTCCACCTCCTTGCGTGGAGATTGAGCGGCAGGAGTTGAAGTTATTTGACTTGCCTCCCGAAGTTTGTGATGTTATCTTGGCAGCCAGGCATCCCTCCACTAAGACGGTATACGCCTGCAGATGGAACAAATTTGTGGCATGGTGCACAGCAAAGGCTGTGGATCCCCTTTCTGACCCTCTTTCTGAAGTTCTCTTGTTCCTCCTTTCTTTGGCCCAGCAGGGCTCTGCTCGTGGCACTCTTAAGGGCTATCTCTCAGCCATTTCAGCCTTTCGTAGGCTTCTTGTTGTAAATCGCTTCCTTAAGGGCAGTACTCATCTTTTTCCTCTTGTTCCCTTTGTATTGCCTCAGTTGGACTTGAACTTGGTTCTTACCTACCTTCTGTGCGCTCCCTTTGAGCCGCTACATAACTGTCCTCTCAGGCTTCTAACTTTGAAAACTGCCTTTCTGGTGGCAATCCCCTCTGCGCGCAGGGTGAGTGAGCTACAAGCTCTTTCTTCCAAGCCTCCCTTTCTGGCTGTCCATCCGGACAAGGTTGTCCTCCGAACTAGACCTTCCTTTCTTCCCAAGGTGGGTACTTCTTTCCACATTGGCCAAACCATCACTTTGCCCACCTTCTTTCCGCATCCTTCAAAAGAGGAAGAGAGGTTCCACCGTCTTCTATAATGAACTGTACATCAAGCTTCTGATCGGTGATGTGGTAAGTGATGTCTAGTATGTTTGGTAGTTTGTGGGTGTGTGGGGCTTAGTAGCAAATGTATGAGGATGCATCTGTGTTTTGTAAATGCAGTGTTCTTGTGTGTGTGTGTGTGTGTGTGTGTGTGTGTGTGTGTGTGTGTGTGTGTGTGTGTGTGTGTAGGAGGGGTGTTCTGGGTCTGAGTGTGATAGTAGGAATCATCAGTGTGCCTTTCTTGGTACATGATGAGCTTTTCCCTTGTAGGTTCTCACTGTAATGGAAGTGAACCAGTGGTTCTGGCCTAAGGCCTTCCTTGGTCCTTTACTTCCACTTCTCTTAAATATAATTTTAGCAGGAAACCAGCAATATCACTTCTGGTAATGCTGGAAAAGCAGTGATAACTTTTCCTGGAAGGTTGGATGCTGAGAAATGCAGCGAGTTTCTCTTCTCTGGCTTCTTCTTTTAAAGATGCTATGGTTGAAATCACCGAAGGCTTCGCCTGAAAAGGTGACTCCTGGACAGTGTTGTGATGTTACTTTTATTTATTTAGAGTTGGATGCTGGGAATCATGTATTTTGCCCCCCCCCCCCGAGCATTAAACAGGACCCATTATTAGTGACTGGCCAGGTAGTCATGTGGCACCACCACCTAACTAGTCTGAAGATGAAAATGTAAGTGTTAGACCTGTCAGCCCTTTGGGTGGTCCCTCCTCATCATTATTTATTTTGTCCCACTTTTGCCTCAAACCCTGTTAGTATTTTTTCCTTTTTGGGAACCACCAGACTTTTTAGTATTGATGCAGATTCAGGGAGTCATTTTATCTACCCCTGGAACTTCTGTCTGAGGGCCTGGAGCACAAAATGGTGGCCACCTGTGACATCATCAGAACCCACTGGAACCTACTAGAACCTTCTGCAACATTCTGGAACCCTGTGACAGTTGGAGGTGGTTTGGAATGTTGGGAAGCTAAGCCAGAGTTGACAGTTGGAGCTGGCAGTTGGCACCTGACTGGTGAAGAGAGAGGAGCACAGAACTGAAGGAGGAAGGAGTGAGGCAGCAGGGGTGGAAACTTGTGCCTGGAGTGGGGTCCATAAACCCACCCTTGATACTAGTCCCTACTGACTGAGCCCAGCCTGGAGCCCTGTGTGGGAGAAAGCAAGAAAAAACATCTTAAGGACCTGGACAGCAGGAACAGGCCTTAGAAGTAAAGAAAAGCAAGAATCTGACCTGTTTATTGGTTTCCCTGGAGTCCGACGTCGAGAAGCCTGAGACCTGGAGCCCGAGGTGGAGAAGCGGCGCTGACTGGAAAGCAGACGTCGTACCCGGAGCTGCCAGAGGTCGAGAGAGGGCGCCGACGGAGGTCGTGGAGAGTACCAGAGGTCGAGGAGGAAGACACCTGAGGTCAAGTGATCGGCGTCGACGGGGGAGTGAAGTCCGCCCTCCGGAGTCGCCGGAGACCGAGGTGAAGCGTGCCGGAGGTCGGGAGTGGAGATCGCACTCCGGAGTCGCCGGAACCTGAAGAGAATCGTGCCGGAGGTCGGGAGTGGAGATCGCACTCCGGAGTCGCCGGAACCTGAAGAGAATCGTGCCGGAGGTCGGGAGGGGAGGTCGCACTCCGGAGTCGCCGGAACCTGAGGAAAGGAGCACCGGAGGTCGGGAGTGGAGATCGCGCTCCGGAGCCGTCGGAAGTCGACATCGAGCCAAGACTGCCCGACGTCATCGAACCGGAGGTCGACATCGAGCCGAGGCCGCCGACATCGAACCGGAGCCGTCGGAAGTCGACATCGAGCCAAGACTGCCCGACGTCATCGAACCGGAGGTCGACATCGAGCCGAGGCCGCCGACATCGAATCGGAGCCGCCTATCGACGTCGTCAAGAACTGACATTGCGCCGAGGCCGCCGACATCGAACCGGAGCCGCCTCACGGCGTCGACACGACTCCAGCGGCGTCGGAGCTTCATAAAAAGGGCAGTAAGTGGAATAGAGGGCGCCTAAGGCCCTGTGGAGCCCTGAGAGACTAAAATAGGGTGCTGGAACCAGCTTGATTGTGCCAGGGGTGAGCTGAGACTAATACAGAGGGGTTGTGTAGTGTGGGAGAGCCAGATCTCTAGATTCCCCCTTTATCTACCTCAGTTTAGGCCTCAGCCTTGTCCAAGCCAGGGAGTATACCCCTCAGGCCATCCAAATCTTTACAAGCTGGGATTGGGTCAAATCATCCCATAGTACCTCAGGAATGTGAACTGATTTACAAGTGTCACTGTTGGCTTTTATTATTTATTGAGAGCACTGTATTTATTGTATTTATCCTATTTATTGCCTCACAGTATTTATTGTTTCACAATATTTATTGTCGTACAGTATTTATTGCCTCATAATATTTAATTGCCTGTAATGTAATGCACTTATATTTATGCCTTGATTATTTATGATCTACCTTATTTATTGAATCGTTAAGACAGTATTTATTTGACGTACCATTCCACAGAAAAAGCCTTGTGTACTGTGATTGTCTTATTATTTATTTAATCAGCAACTAAGAGAAAAGAAGATAAAGAGATATATTTTCAGTATAATTTTTAAGGTGTAGTGTCGTTTTTGGAACGGATGCACGCATGGTTATTGTGTGGGTATGACGTATGCTTAGCACGGTGCCTGACCCCTGACCACTCGAGCCAAGCTACCACTGTGTATGTCCGGGAAAATCCCGTTACCACCACCCTTTCCGGTGTGGGAGTGGGGTTTTTCTAACATAATTGGTGTTCAGCGGCGGGATTGAGCTGTGCCTACGTATACTCGACAATAACTGTGGGTAGTCCATAGGCCTACACCTGGAGTTTTCTCAAAGCGGCCTTCCTAATTGTGAGTTTTTGTTTTTTCCAAATTTACTCTGGTGGTGGGAGGAGGTATTATATAAGGTACCCCCCTGCATAGCTTCTGCAAATAACTGTCCTCTGACCTGAGTGGGCAAAATGAAGTTTGTGCTAGAAGACCTGGAAACCTATACTGTGGCCCAACTCAGGGAGTTTTGTCAGCGGGAGGGGGTGTATTGTCCCCCAGGAGCAAAGAAGGGTGCACTCCAAACCAGCTTAAGGGCTTGGGGGGAGGCACGACGAGAAAGCAAGGCTGAGGAGGAGGACAGGGATAGAGAGCCCGACAGTGAGGGAGCTGGTTTGTACCAACCTGAGGTGGGGAACCTGTTAGCGGGGCCCAGGACACTTTCTAGGCAGGGCAGCAGTGCCTCTAGCGGTGGCTTATCTGAAGTGGAGTTGACAGACCGGAGGGAGAAAAGACAGCTCACATGGGACTTAGCAAGGCTGGAGAAAGAGAAGGAGGAACAGAGGATGGCTCACGAGTTAAGGCTGAAAGAGATAGATCTTCAGATCCTAAGAGTCGGGGCACACACTGTTCCTAATGGTGGCAGCAAAGACCAAGAAATCACCAGGGAACCCAAACCCTACCTGCCAAAGGACATAGTGGCTAGCTATGGTGTGGGCGACGATATTGCCAAGTGGCTAGCGGCCTATGAGGTCTCGTTAAGGGCCCATGGGGTTCCAGAGAAGTACTGGGGAGGGGGATTGTACAGGTACATGCCTCCAGCTGGTAGGGATGCTTTATTGGCCCTAGAGGAGGATGAGCAGACCCACTACCCCACCATGAAGGTGGCGCTCATAAGAAAGTTTGGACTAACACCCGAAAAGTACAGACAGAAGTTCCGGGGTAGTCACAAACTGGGCACACAGAATTGGGTGGACTTCCTGGACTATGCAAAGAAGGCACTAGAGGGTTGGATTCAGGGCAGTGAAGTGAGGAACTACGAGGGGTTGTTTGATTTAGTACTGAAGGAACACCTGCTCGAAAAATGTTTCCCTGAACTGCGTCAACACCTGGTGGATAGCAAGCTGACCAATCCCCGGAAGCTTGCTGAGGAGGCGGACATTTGGGCTAGTACCCGGGTGTCCACAAGGGGGACTGGAGGGGATACTCAAAAGGCCGGACAGGGCGCCCCCCAGAAGAAAGAGGGAGGGGAAAAGAAAAAGGAGTTCTCCAAAGGCCCCCAAAATAACTTCCAAGGGAAGGGAACAGGATTCACCCCTAGGGCTAACCCACCCAGAAACCCTAATCCTGGCCAGAGTCAGCAGCCAAGGGTTGTCCATTGCTTCGAGTGCGGTGGCGTTGGACACTATAAGGGAGATGCGAAGTGCCCGAAACGACCACCCCCTCCCATTGGAGGAAAGACCCCCGGAGTAGCTAGTGCAGTGCTCGGGGAGGAGATGCCCTTAATTAAGGGAAGGGAGTGGGCGGGTGTCACTTTAGTGTCCCTGGGAGAACGGGAGATGGTTCCTAAGATCCAGGTGCCCGCAAATACTGTAAAGTATGGGCAGTGGGTCACCATCAACGGCCAAAGAGGGGAGGCTCTGAGAGACACAGGAGCCAGTATGACTATGGTGCGTAGCCAACTGGTGTCTCCAGAGCAGGTAATTCCCGATGTACTCCACCCAGCCGCGATGGCTGACGGCAGAACAGGCCACTATCCAGTGGCCGAGGTTCCCTTTGAATGGGGGGGGGTTGCAGGTTCACTTCGAGTTGCCGTAAGCCCTGCCGTGCCAGTCGATTGTCTACTGGGGAATGACATGGAGCACAATGCTTGGAAAGAGGTGGAATACCGGACTCACACTGAGATGCTGGGTACACCTGACTGGGCCTGTGTGAGCACAGGGTCCGCGACTACCCGGAGAGGGAGTTCGTTTCGGCTGGAGCCTGGAACAAAGGCCCAGCCAGCTGCCAGTCAAGGGAAGAACCGAGGACAGGAGGAGCCTGCCTCGGCGTCCACACCCCGTAGGACGGATAGTCCACCGGAGGTGGTGGACCAGGAGTCTGCGGTGGGGGATGTCACCGAACTGGAGGACCTACCCATCCCGGCCGAGTGGCACGTGGAGGGAGGCCCGTCCAGGGAGGCCCGTCCAGGGAGGAATTCTGCCAGGGCCAGAGGGAGTGCCCTTCCCTTGAGGGGCTGAGGCGTCAGGCCGCAGCCCAGGCAGCAGGGAACGTTGAAGGGAACTACAGTGTTTACTGGGAGGATGGCCTCCTCTACAGTGAACCCAAGGCACCCCTACATGGATCGTCACGAGCCTTGGTAGTCCCTCAACGTTATCGAGCCTTCCTTCTGGAGTTGGCTCACGAGATCCCCTTGGCAGGACACCTGGGGCAAGACAAGACCTTCGCCCGTCTTGTCCCACACTTTTATTGGCCTCAAATGAAAGTGTCGTCCGATACCTACTGCCGGACATGTGTGTCTTGCCAAGCCAGTGGGAAAACAGGGGTGAAGCTGAAAGCTCCCCTGGAACCACTTCCTGTCGTTAGCACCCCCTTTGAAAGGGTGGGCATCGACATTGTGGGTCCGTTAGATCCACCTACTACAGCTGGTCACAGGTTTATCCTGGTTCTGGTGGATCATGCCACACGGTACCCAGAGGCAATACCTCTGAGGACCATAACAGCACCTGTTGTGGCTAGGGCCCTGATGGGAATCTTTACCCGAGTGGGTTTTCCCAAGGAAGTTGTGTCCGACAGGGGGACCAACTTCATGTCAGCGTACATGCGGGCCATGTGGAAGGAGTGTGGAGTGACCTACCGGTTCACCACTCCTTACCACCCCCAGACCAATGGTCTGGTGGAGAGGTTTAACAAAACCTTGAAAGGCATGATCAGAAGTCTGCCTGAAAGCCTGCGGAGGAAATGGGACGTCCTCCTACCCTGTCTATTGTTTTCCTACAGGGAAGTGCCACAGAAGGGAGTGGGCTTCAGCCCCTTCGAGCTTTTGTATGGGCACCCTGTACGTGGACCTCTCAACCTGGTGAGAGACGGATGGGAAAGAACTCCCAGAAAGCTTCCCCAGGACGTGGTGAGCTACATGCTGGCCTTCCGGAGCCAAATGGCTAAGTTGTGGAAGCAAGCTTCTGACAACTTGGAGGCCAGCCAAGCAGTAATGAAGGCGTGGTATGACCACAACGCTCACCCGGTGGAGTTGGAGCCTGGCCAGAAGGTGTGGGTGATCGAACCGGGAGAGCTTAGCGCCCTCCAGGATCGCTGGTCAGGACCCTTTGAGGTGTTGGAGAAGAAGGGTAAGGCTACCTACTTGGTGGATCTTAAAACCCCTCGTCAGCCCCTACGGGTGCTGCATGCCAACCGCCTCAAACCCCACCACGAGAGGCCCGAAGTCATTTTGATGATGGTGACTGACGGAGCAGAGGACGCGGAAAGCGAGCCTCTCCCCGATTTGTTTGCGTCTCAAGAGAAGGATGGGTCGGTGGAGGGAGTGATTCTCTCCCCATCTCTAACTCCTGAACAGCAGGAGGACTGCCGCCAGGTCCTGGGACAGTACTCTTCGTTGTTCTCCCTTGTCCCGGGTAGGACTCACCTGTGCGTCCATGACGTGGACACAGGAGACAGCCCACCTGTGAAGTCCAAGATCTACCGGATGTCAGACAAGGTGAAGGCCAGCATTCACAGTGAAGTCACTAAGATGCTGGAGCTAGGAGTGATCGAACCTTCTAGCAGCCCCTGGTCCAGTCCGGTGGTACTAGTACCAAAAGCTGCACCACCGGGTGCCCAACCGGAACTGAGGTTCTGTGTGGACTACCGGGGACTGAATTCAGTAACCAAAACTGATGCTCATCCGATCCCTAGGGCGGATGAATTGATTGACCGGCTGGGAGCTGCCCAATATCTAAGTACCTTTGACCTTACTTCTGGGTACTGGCAGATCTCTTTGACTGATGGAGCAAGGGAAAGGTCAGCCTTCTCCACGCCCAATGGCCACTACCAGTTCTGTGTGATGCCCTTTGGGCTCAAGAACGCACCTGCCACGTTTCAGCGCCTGGTAAACCAGATCCTCACCGGAATGGAGAGTTTCTCTGCTGCTTATCTGGATGACATAGCCGTCTTCAGTAACAGCTGGGAGGATCACTTGCGTCACCTGCAAGCTGTTCTCCAGGCCCTGAGACAAGCGGGATTGACGATCAAGGCCAGCAAGTGCCAGATCGGGCAGGGGTCGGTAGTGTACCTTGGACACTTGGTGGGTAGGGGAGCGGTGCAACCCCTCCAGGCGAAGATCGAGGCCATCATGGCCTGGGAACCCCCCAAGACACAGACTGAGGTCCGAGCTTTTCTGGGCCTCACGGGATATTACCGCCGCTTCGTGAAGGGGTACGGTACCATCGTAGCCCCCCTCACGAAGCTCACGTCCAAGAAACAACCTCGACGGGTAGTCTGGACGGAGGCTTGTCAGCAGGCCTTCGTAAAGCTGAAACAAGCCATGTGCGAGGCCCGGTCTTAAGGGCCCCAGACTTTTCCAAGGAGTTCATTGTCCAGACAGATGCATCAGAACATGGCATTGGGGCAGTGTTATCGCAACTCAATGAAGAGGGTCTGGATCAACCCGTGGTCTTCCTATCCCGGAGACTACTTCCCAGGGAACAGAAGTGGAGTGCAATAGAGCGTGAAGCCTTTGCAGTGGTATGGGCTCTGAAGAAGTTGCGGCCATACCTGTTTGGCTCGCACTTCCTAGTTCAGACCGACCACAGACCCCTTCGTTGGCTGATGCAGATGAAGGGGGAGAATCCCAAGTTGTTGAGGTGGTCTATCTCCCTACAGGGAATGGACTTTCAGGTGGAACATCGGCCTGGAGTGGACCACGCCAATGCATACGGTCTCTCAAGGTATTTCCGCCTTAGTGATGAGAACTCCCAAGGGGTTGGGTAGCTCTCCCCACTTTCAGCTGGGGGGGACGCGTGTTAGACCTGTCAGCCCTTTGGGTGGTCCCTCCTCATCATTATTTATTTTGTCCCACTTTTGCCTCAAACCCTGTTAGTATTTTTTCCTTTTTGGGAACCACCAGACTTTTTAGTATTGATGCAGATTCAGGGAGCCATTTTATCTACCCCTGGAACTTCTGTCTGAGGGCCTGGAGCACAAAATGGTGGACACCTGTGACATCATCAGAACCCACTGGAACCTACTAGAACCTTCTGCAACATTCTGGAACCCTGTGACAGTTGGAGGCGGTTTGGAATGTTGGGAAGCTAAGCCAGAGTTGACAGTTGGAGCTGGCAGTTGGCACCTGACTGGTGAAGAGAGAGGAGCACAGAACTGAAGGAGGAAGGAGTGAGGCAGCAGGGGTGGAAACTTGTGCCTGGAGTGGGGTCCATAAACCCACCCTTGATACTAGTCCCTACTGACTGAGCCCAGCCTGGAGCCCTGTGTGGGAGAAAGCAAGAAAAACCATCTTAAGGACCTGGACAGCAGGAACAGGCCTTAGAAGTAAAGAAAAGCAAGAATCTGACCTGTTTATTGGTTTCCCTGGAGTCCGACGTCGAGAAGCCTGAGACCTGGAGCCCGAGGTGGAGAAGCGGCGCTGACTGGAAAGCAGACGTCGTACCCGGAGCCGCCAGAGGTCGAGAGAGGGCGCTGACGGAGGTCGTGGAGAGTACCAGAGGTCGAGGAGGAAGACACCTGAGGTCAAGTGATCGGCGTCGACGGGGGAGTGAAGTCCGCCCTCCGGAGTCGCCGGAGACCGAGGTGAAGCGTGCCGGAGGTCGGGAGTGGAGATCGCACTCCGGAGTCGCCGGAACCTGAAGAGAATCGTGCCGGAGGTCGGGAGTGGAGGTCGCACTCCGGAGTCGCCGGAACCTGAGGAAAGGAGCACCGGAGGTCGGGAGTGGAGATCGCGCTCCGGAGCCGTCGGAAGTCGACATCGAGCCAAGACTGCCCGACGTCATCGAACCGGAGGTCGACATCGAGCCGAGGCCGCCGACATCGAACCGGAGCCGTCGGAAGTCGACATCGAGCCAAGACTGCCCGACGTCATCGAACCGGAGGTCGACATCGAGCCGAGGCCGCCGACATCGAATCGGAGCCGCCTATCGACGTCGTCAAGAACTGACATTGCGCCGAGGCCGCCGACATCGAACCGGAGCCGCCTCACGGCGTCGACACGACTCCAGCGGCGTCGGAGCTTCATAAAAAGGGCAGTAAGTGGAATAGAGGGCGCCTAAGGCCCTGTGGAGCCCTGAGAGACTAACCTAGGGTGCTGGAACCAGCTTGATTGTGCCAGGGGTGAGCTGAGACTAATACAGAGGGGTTGTGTAGTGTGGGAGAGCCAGATCTCTAGACTCCCCCTTTATCTACCTCAGTTTAGGCCTCAGCCTTGTCCAAGCCAGGGAGTATACCCCTCAGGCCATCCAAATCTTTACAAGCTGGGATTGGGTCAAATCATCCCATAGTACCTCAGGAATGTGAACTGATTTACAAGTGTCACTGTTGGCTTTTATTATTTATTGAGAGCACTGTATTTATTGTATTTATCCTATTTATTGCCTCACAGTATTTATTGTTTCACAATATTTATTGTCGTACAGTATTTATTGCCTCATAATATTTAATTTCCTGTAATGTAATGCACTTATATTTATGCCTTGATTATTTATGATCTACCTTATTTATTGAATCGTTAAGACAGTATTTATTTGACATACCATTCCACAGAAAAAGCCTTGTGTACTGGGATTGTCTTATTATTTATTTAATCAGCAACTAAGAGAAAAGAAGATAAAGAGATATATTTTCAGTATAATTTTTAAGGTGTAGTGTCGTTTTTGGAACGGATGCACGCATGGTTATTGTGTGGGTATGACGTATGCTTAGCACGGTGCCTGACCCCTGACCATTCGAGCCAAGCTACCACTGTGTATGTCCGGGAAAATCCCGTTACCACCACCCTTTCCGGTGTGGGAGTGGGGTTTTTCTAACAGTAAGGCAACAGTTTTAACTTAAATTGTGTGGCACACTTGTAATAACTGTCTGGATAAGTGCTTTCTACAGGTTGTACAAATATCTCTGCTGAAGGGATTTAAACACCCACACCTGTGATCTTAAGTTACACACAGTTATGAAAGTAGGTGAATAATTTCACTGATCTATTTCATGCTTTTGAGATAATGTATTTAAAGACAGGACAAAGCTTCAAAAGGAGGGACTTGCTGATTTCTTTTCTGTACTGGTTTGCTCTGTTGTTCACAGTATTTGTTAATGGTTTGTTTTACAGTTTTTGTTGTCCTGTTTGTGAGGTGTACACGTATATATTGCGAGTCATTAGCAGTGGAATACAGCACAGCAGCGGAAATGGGGATCTTTTTGTTTACAGCTGATTACTGTGTGCCGGTGCTGCACAATACTTTCCCTACCCTGATAGCCACAATCTCATTCTCTTCTCCACTCAACCTTGTCTGGGAAAGTAAGTGGGTGTTGTTCAATAACTAGGTTCTGGTTACCTGAGGACAGACTTTGACATCATTACAGCTACTTAACAACAGGTCCGCTGTGACATAGCCATGAACTTGGTATCAGTTTGGTATATCAATTGATTAACCTAATATCAGACTGTGGCATTACTACAGAAACATTGGCATTAAACTGTAACATTCCTACTGGAACCTGCCATCTGACCTGGACATCACAACCCCAATTTAATGTCCGCATGCAACACTGCTTCAGAAAGATTGTGTCTGAATGATATTGGTCTAGGAACCTTCCCTCAGACTTTAACCGCTATTCACCCTTTACCCTCAATAAACCCCCTCCACAGTCTTCAACGCCAGATAAAGTAAAATTCAGAGCTCTCTCCTTGTAAGACTATCAGGGAAGGGTTGTAAAATATTTTATTTTCAACTCACAGCTCCATAGTTTTCAGAAAAAAAAGAAAACCAATATTAAAACTCAATAGTAGCAGAACTAAGAGCTAAACAAGAGTAGAATACATAAGGGAAGGAAATAAATCTACATGTAGTCTAGTATGCTTCTAAATGAGACAAAAGTTTAATAATTTAGGTAGAACAGCAGTTTTCCACAGTTCCTGGAAGTAAAACATTGTGCGAAATTGAATTTGCAGATGGAGATGTTGTAGCCCCTGTTAGAGCACTTAGATTCCTATGTAGGAAGCCACAATTCTATTTAGCGTGGAGATTAACTCCATAGTATGGAGGTGAGGTATGGCTGAGCTCCCACATTGCTCTATAGTCTAGCATCTAGAAGTGAACGCAGGTTTTTGTTTAGAAACCAGAGTTCACCACAGTGAGGCTTCCGACAGAGAAAATACATTACCCATGTAAACAGAAACACCAAAACTATATTAAAGCCAATAAATAAACATAATAAAGTTGCCAAACATAGTTAAATAGAACACAAATTAATGAATAAATGACACCACAATATTTCAAATCTGTTATTGGGATTAGGAGATATAAAAAAAAAAATCAACTGTGACTTCTTTGATTGTAAAGCAGTCTCTGAAATTTTAATCACACCAAGAAACTGGCTTTGATTTCAAAAACCACCACCAGGGTAAAAGCTTAGCTTTTGGTTTTGGCAATGAAACTAAGCCATGCTCCCCCAGGCCATGCTTTTACCATAGAACTTTTCCAATTTTGTTTTACAAAAGCAATGATCCTGGTGGATAGTGGATTTCCCGATCTTTAGATTGTTTCTTCAAACACTAGCCTATTGTTCTGTACCTGCTTCTCCTGGTACTCCAAATGTCCAGGGAAAGGCACCTTGGACAACAACCAACGAGTTCAAGTGGGAAAATGGCTTTCAATAACTTTCTGCAGGTCCACAGACAAAAATCCAGTCACCACTAGTTTTTATGGTTTTCTTCCAGGTGGATCAATTTTCTTCTGTTTCTTGATCCTTCCACACTTCTGCATAAATAGTTGAAGAAATGCCACAGCAGGCAGTCTGGAACAGCCTGGACCTTCTTAGTTGTGTTGTCCATCAAGAGACTAGCTTCCCCGGTAACTGGAGCAGGTTTCTAGTTCCAGAGATTCAAGGGAATTGGGAGAAATCCTTTCATTCCTTCACAAGGCACATCAGCATTCATCCAGCAGGGTTTTCTTCTAGCTTCTGTTCCAGTCAGCTTTCTGATGGAAAGGGTTGTAAAACAGTTCTTAAATATTGAAGTTCACTCTAATTTGCAGATCTCCTTGAGCGATTCCACCTAAAGTTCCTGCACATTCTCCATCTTTTTCTATAATGTGATGCCACTGCTAAGCACTTTGTGGCAGATGTGTCCAAAGCTATGTATGCTATAAAAATCCAAAAAGGCAACTTTGAGAGGTACTGGAATTCCTCTCCCTTTCTGTCTTAACGCCTTCCCAAAGTCATGCCACTCCCGTCCTAAAAGACCAAAGAAAGATCCTGGTCCTCTTATGCAGATCTGCTTAGTGAGCATTCTGCAATAATGTTAGCAAATTTCTAGATTTAGCTAGCGCAGAAAACATTGATTACTAAGAGTTAATGTTGTATGAATGTGGTGTTAGGTTTTATATATTTTGGGACTGCATTATAAAATGTTACTTGTTAAGCTGTATATAAATATTATTTAATACATTTCTATATTGAACAATATTAATGAAATGCATAATGATATTGTATTGAAGGCAAAAAATGTATGAAGACAAACAGCTGCTCCCCCCCTTTGATTAAAAGCTCTGCTTGGCTTCCTTCTGAAAGGGCAAGTTTTATTAGTCCCAGTTTGCCAGGCCGATGCAATAGGAAAGGTTTTGATCACTGAATGCTTTGAGGCAGGGGAAGGTTGTTGGAGGGGGTGGGCAAGGGGGTCAGCATCTCCCTTGCAAATGAAGGTAATGTTCCTGGTGCCAGTTACCTATGAGCCTCAGGGGATGTTGAGGCTAACCGTATAAGCTGCCTATTTAAAAGACAAAGATAAAAACTTATAGAAGTCACCTATTCAGCATATGAATAGATGTTGATTGACAGAGTTTACAATCAACCAAGGTAGCTTTATTCACTTTTGAGAATACAAACCATAAAAGCAAGCAAATACAATAAAACTACAAGCATTAAAATCCAAAATATATACAGATAAAATAATTATATAAAACATCAGCTTATCTTTATACCGTTCTAAGAATGCGAGAGTGAGTATACAGTACATCATAACAATTACATTATATATATATGTATATGTCGCCAGTAGGTACTTATAGATAGGACGTAGTTTCCATAGGAAAAGCATTTTTTGACTTGGCTACAACTTTGGCGTTGTTTGACCAATCTGCATGAAACTTTGCCAAAAAGTGTCATAGTGGGTACTATTGATTAGGAACATTTGGGGGAGATCCGTGCAGTGGGGACCGAGAATTTGGGTCAAAAAATGAGCTTGCGTTTGTAATGTTAATTCCCATAGAAACATTTAGCCACCTCTACAGCCCGAACCACTGAACGGATTTACACCAAATTTGGCAGGGAGGTAGATATCGGTTTAAGCAAGTGCCTTTTGCTTATTTAGTGTAAATCCGTTTAGTAGTTTTTTGATAAATTTAAGGTTGAAATGATAGTGATACCTCTGTTCGCGGATATTTCGCAAAGTTTTTGTGTTGAATCGTGAATGCACGTGCCAACGGGAATGCTCGGATTGGCTGGACGCAACCTGAACAGAAAGTTGCGGCCGCCATTTTAACTCAGTGTCTCTTGGTTGGGGGATGAAGTTCCCTTCGCTGCTGGGGGTCCTTAAGGGCCAACTAGCCTACCTGTTACCTCCAGTAAGCACCACTCAGTGGGATTGCTGAGAGGTGGTCGCAGGCCACGCCCTCTTTCTCAACCACTTTGCAAACACGCCTCCGAGCGCGCTCTTGGTTGAAGGATGAAGTCCCTTTGCCCCTTGAGGGTCCTTGGGAAGCCTAGTAGCCCTCCTCTTAACTCTAGTAAGCCCCACACAGCTGTATTGCTGAGAGGTGGTCAGAGGCCACGCCCCCTTTCTCCACCACTCTGCAAACGCGCCTCCTGGTGCACTACTGCTTGGGGGATGAAGTCCACTTTGTCGTGAGGCCCTCTGGACGCAAAGGGACCTCATCGCCCCACCTGCAGTGTGCTGACATGTGCATTTGCAGAGTGGTGGAAAAGGGGTGTGGCCTCCGACCACCTCTCATTAATCCCACTGTGTGGGGCTTACTGGAGGTAACAGGTGGGCTAGATGGCCCCTAAGGACCTCCACCAGCAAAGGGGACTACATCCCCAACCAAGAGCGCGGCAGGAAGCACTTATTTTTTTTCTTAAATGTATTTTCAAGGGAGGGGGGCCGAGCAGCACTCCTCCCGGGCCATTTTTGGCCACGGGGCATGGCCAGATGGTCGGGAACCGCGGGGGGAGCCTGAAGGCCCCAGCAGTCGCGGCCGTCTTCCACCTCCTGCGGGAGCCGGCATGGCTTTTTACCCCCAGGGAGCTGCTGACATGCAGTTCCCTGGGGGGTAAAAAGAAAAGTGTGCTCGCTTTGAACAAGCAAGAGCAAAGTGCTCTCACTTGTTCAAAGCGAGCACACTGTTTGCTATGGGATGGCGGGAGCAGTGCTCCTGCTATCCCATAGCAAACTGCAATGTCCTGGGGGTGGGCACCCCGGGACATTGCTGGAGCAGGCCCTGGTGGGTGGTGGTCCACAGGGCCATTCACTGCTCCAGGTGGGGTGCCGCGTGGCCCCCTTCCCATTTAGAAAGTAGCCCTGGGGAGGTGGTGTTCCCCGGGGCTGTGGGGGGGGGGACAGGAGCCCCCCATACACATTATTTTGAACATAGCCCATTCGAGGTGGCGGTCCCCGGGGCTGCAGGGGGGCCATGTGCCGCCACATTTAACATACATAGCCCTGGGGAGGTGGCAGTCACCAGGGCTCCGTGGGGAGCTGGAGCCCCCACACACATCTTTTGAATTCACCCCGGGAAGGTGGTTGTCCCCAGGGCTGCGTGGGGGGCAGAACCCCCCCTCCCACACCTTTTTTGTATTACAGCCCCGGGAAAGTGGCGCTCCCTGGGGCTGTAGAGGGGCCTCGTAGCCCCCCTATTAATTGGATAAGCCCTGGGGAGGTGGCAGTCCCTGGGGCTGCAGAGGTCCACAAGGGCCCCTGCATCTATTTTAATCATAGCCACGGGACCTGGTCTACCCAGTAGCTTAAAGAAAACAAAGCGCAGGAGCCCGCTCTTCGTTTTTATGTCTCGGCTGCGAAGGCTGCGCTTGCGCAGTCTCGCTCCGAGATTTAATGTTTTCAGAAGAGGGGCTTGAACCCGCCCCTCTTCTTCCTCTTCTCCATTGGCTGGCCTCTTAAATGCTGGTCAGCCATTGGAGAAGAGCTTTGTCTCTCCAAAGAAGCCCTGTCTTTTTCGGATTCGGGCGTGTTTTTTACTTTCTTTCTCTCCTCTGGAATGTAATCATTCCAGCCAATGGCAAGAGGTGAGAAAGAAAAACACGCCCCCGAATCCGAAAAACGCCGCTGCGTTTCTCCGAGGCATTTCTGCTTGACCTCGGAGAAAGGCGGTGGTGTCTCCGTATGTTCTTGCTACACCACTAACTGGATTGCTGGAGTGAACCCCCGTGACATTTTCTGCACAAGCATTGTATTCAATACAAGTATTCTAGGTCACCCCAGGACACTGCCCCTTGGTGTTTACGCCTTTTTTGCGCCCGTTTATATTTTCCCACTCGGTGGGAAATGCTGTTCATCTTATGCTGCCTGAAAAGGAGCGTAAAAATGGAAAAAGCTTAGTTAGAGTAGAACAATCACTGAGAGAATAATGTTCACAAACTGTAGTGGTGAAAATCATTGTTTTAAAAATAAATATTGATGCGGGAGGAGCTACGTAAGTGCACGCTACAAGGGATTAATTCTTGGACCCCGCGGAGTGTTGTTTTTCCAGTGGACCAGGGCATCAGATGTTCAGAGCTCTCGTGTGTACGTTTAACCCCCAAAACGTGCGCGTTAATGTTTTCAAAAGTTGTGCTCCCATAATCTGTCTCTCCAGCATCACTGTCATGCGAGGCTGTGTGGATTCACACTCAAGGGGTACAGACGCCTCGGGTACTTCTGCTGGGGTCTTCCTGATGTGGTACAGAACCACACATGCTCATCTGAAACCTTCCGCGGAAAGTCACGACCGCATTGCAGCTGTCACAGGCAGGCGCGGTGCCGCGACAAACAAGTATGTACCTGAGTAATGACAGGGTGTAGGCCTTGTCTCCGCACTGGTGCCAGACGGCACGGCCTCCAATTACAACACACCGCCACCAATTGCCGCACACTAACTCCTCTTAATCAGACTGTACGGCCACCAATCACAGCACACTAACCCCTCTTAATCAGATTGTACGGCCACCAATCACAACACACTAACTCCTCTTAATCAGACTGCAAGGCAACCAATTACCAGACACAAACTCCTCTTTATCAGACTGTACGACCATCAATTACAGCACACCAACTCCTCTTAATCAGACTGTACGACCACCAATCACATCACACCAACTCTCAATGGTCTCCCAGAGGCGTTGTGTTCTCGGCGGTGTAATTCACGATGGTAACAGCAGCAGTAGTGGTGGTTCTAATAGTAATAACAGCAGTACTTGTGGTTGGCTTAGTAGACGTAATAACCCCAGGAGGGCAATAGGTCGAATCACTAGAACAAGTGGCAGTAGTACTAGTAATGAAAAGTAGAACTGCGAGTAGTAGTAACTCTATTAGTAGTAGTATTATTGGTAGGAGTAGAACAACTATTACTCGTAGCAGTAGTACTAGTTGCAATGACAGTAGTCCTACTAGTAATAGCAGTGGTAGCCTTTCTACAATTAAAAGTAGCAGTACTGCTATTAAAAGTAGTAATACCACTAGTAATTGTAGCACCAACTTTAATAATAGCAGTACTTATGATAGCCTTAGTAGGAGTAGAAAAACCAGGAGGGGCAATAAGTTGAATCACTAGACCCAGTGGCAGTAGTACTAGTAATGGCAGTAGAACTGCAAGGAGTGGTGACACTATAGGCAGTAGTACTACAATAGTAATAGTAACAATAGAACTGATAGCAGAGGTAGTACTACATTTTTAGTTCAAGGGAGTGTCCATACTAATTTGAGAGTGATTAAGCTATTGACATTGTAAATAACAATGCCGTTTCTTTAACCCCTTGAGTGCCCATGACGAGATGGTCTCGTCATGGGCCGCGGTTGCGCTGTGCCCATGACGAGACTATCTCGTCATGAACCCCGCCCGCTAAATCAACGCCCGGCACAGGGCGGGGAAAGGGCGGGGCACACAAGGGGTTAAATGTTTTAAAAACAAAAATATAAACAAAAATAATGTCATGAGCAATGCCAATAGCTCTTACGTTAACAATGCCGAGACTGTTGCATTGTAAATGCTTGTTTATTTGTTATTTTCGGCCAGAGTCATGGATCCAACGTGAATCCTGCTGAAAATTTTAAATAAATGCTTTTTTTTGGCCCTGAGAAGGCCTAGGGGTCGGGGTGTTTCTACCCTGTCCCCTTTTCTTGGTTTTTAACTTTTTTTACCTTTTTTCTTGTTACTCGGTTCAACCAAGTAACAAGATGGCTGCCAACTGCCAATCAGATCACAGGCTCGCGATCGGGAGGGATCACGGATCCTGCGCGGCCATCTTTGTATATTTGAGAAATGTTTACATTTCTCAGGAACTACAGAACGTATTTACACCATTTAACAAAAAGAGTGCACTCTGGACCAAGAGCGATCTTACTCCGAAATTTGGTGTAATTCCGTTAAGCAGTTTGTGCTGTAGTTCTATCAACAGAGAAAAAGCGTTTTGGGACTCCCCATTTTTCTCGTCCCCCGCTTTACGTATCACCTCGAAACATTCGACACAGCAGCTGAAGTCAGTGGGCCATTAGTTTTGAAAATTTCACGAAGATTTGTCAAACGGTGCCAAAGATACAAGGTCCTAACTGAAACTACTTACTGGTGACCGCCAGTAGGATATATATTTATATAGCCATTTTACATTGTCGGGCCTAGCCAGGTGTAAGTTGAAGCTTTTATCCTTTTTCCCAGATTTTGCTTCATAAGTGAGTGGCAAAAGTGTTGCTTCAGACTTGTAATTCGAATTAGATTTTTGCGCATCTGCCACAATTTGTGCACATTCTGCAGAAACACTTATACAAATGTTAAATAAACCATTTAAATATCAAATATGGTTTGCACGTTTTAGGGAAATGCACATGGTGTTAGAGCAGTGGTCTTCAAACTTCTTAATGCCACGCCCCCACTGTAAAAAAGAAAAAATCATCGGGCCCCCGCAATTTTTTCACAATTATTCTGCTAAATTGGCAATGTTTAAGTATGTCTAAATATATTTAACCATTGCAGTTCAGTCCTGTTACCCCTTTTACACATACTCCCAGTCAGAATATAATAAATGACAAAAGATGTTAGTGATCTCCCGTTACAAAGTGACTTACTGCCACTCATGTTTCTATAGCGTAAAACAAAGCATGATGCTTCTCTTGGCTAGAGCCTGGCGCACCCCCCCCCCCCCCCCCCCGAGATCACTTAAGGCCCCCCCAGGGGGGCCAGCCCATAAGTTTTAAGATCTGTGTTAGAGCCTGTAGCATGGAAACCATCTTCTAGGAGTATTGAAGCTTGAGGAGAGGCCACTACTGACTGGTCTAAATTAATTTTTATTCATGCTATCAAGGAGGGCATTAAGTGTACATCAAGTAATGATCAGGCTGACTGCTTGTGCTGAACAGAGGCTATTTGGAGATCTAAATAGTTAGGTCAATACCAAACCGAATGGCTGCAGAGAGGTACCAAAAGAACATGATCATTAGAAATTCAATTTCAGAATAAAAACTGAAGACTTTTTTGTGTTCAAATAATTTTATTTTGAAGTCGAAAATAGGTTTACAATCAGACATACAGGTGATACAGGCAAAATGTATGCAATACAAAATGCACATGAGAATATGATGGAGTACATAGAGCTGTTGGTACGACAGAGAATCAGAAAAATCAGGCAAATGGGCAATGATACAGCAAAGGGATGTGTCCACAGTATGACTAAGCAATGTAAAATCTTGAGAGCACGGGGAAACATTATTTTATGCTTTTTGCTATCTACTATTGCTGTAAGAACTTTATGCACAGATGGTCCTCTCCATAGTAAGTACTAGCCCTCTGAGCTTGCCATTTATCCCCTTTCTGGGCAGTTTGAGACGTGGGTGGAGGAAGCAGGGTCCCAGACTTGATGTTGTAAAACTCTGCAATCCTTTGATATCTCTTACAGATCTCTGCCCTCATTTATCTTAACTTTTTTAGGCAGAGCTGAAGAGTTTGATGGACAACTCCTCGTCTTCCTTCGAGTTTGCTAAGGAGCTGATCCGGCACAACTTGGTAAGCTGTGGAGAAGTAGTCTGATTGCCACCAAATGAGCCATTGCATTATCGCTGGAACAATTTATTAGGTCTGTTAGTTTAATGGCTATGTGTTCCGTCTCTTTAATGGGATTTTCCTGTTTTCTTTTATGACTCATGGCTGTGGTTTTGATCAGTGTTTAATATGGAGTGAAGAGTCAAATGATCCACTATGGCATTAATATAGTGATGATATGCTAAAGGGGCTGTATCGGTCTTAGTGCTGGAATCGTAGGTGGGTTCTGCTGGTACAGATTGAGATGTCACTGAAAAGCTAAACCTGGGTTCCAGTCCTCAAAGCAACTGAGGTCTGTTTTGAAATGAGATCTTTAAATTTGCACTGCCTTGTATTTTTGTGGCATATTGAACATACCTGATGCCTGTGACAGTTTACAGGAACAGTTTCACTGCTACCTATATATATATATATATATATATATATATATATATATATATATATATATATATATATATATATATATATATATATATATATATATATATATATATATATATATATATATATATATATATATATATATATAAAATATATTTTACAGTTTCTCTGCTACCTTATTTTTTTAAAATATTTACAGAGTTTTATATAGCGCTAACTAGACACGAATCGGGTATCAGAGCGCTTTACATAGCACCAGTTGCATTACATGAGGACACATTGATTTATTTTTATTAGGCACGGGGAGATTAAGTGATTTGCCCAGAATCACAGGATGTTCAGCGTCATTGCCGAGACTCAAACCCAGTTCCCCAGATTCGAGGTTGACCGCCCTAGCGGTTAGGCCAACTCCTCTCCCCAACAGCCTGTGATTTTGCAAGTACAGGCAATTAAAGTTAAGAAAGCCCACATCAAAATAATATCTCCTTTGAGAGGTTGATGCCAAGATAGATAGTTAGCCTACATCAGGGCTTCCTGAATGCTCTGAAGCCTCGAATGAAACAGAGGAGTAGAGAGTACTTTTTCGGGCCAGTTAGATTGAAGGGTGATTCAACAGCAGTTGTGTTTGCAGTCTAAATTATTGAAGCAAGCCAACTTTGGCATGCTTGGCAGTTCACTCATGTCTTAGCTTACGGCATTGGTTCGTAAGCTTTTGACTTGTATGGATCCCCACTTAGTCATCACTGGAATCTGGGGACCCCTACTTAATCAATATTGGAATCTGGGAACACCCACTGAGTCTTTTTGGAGTCCAGGGACCTGGACCAAAGCAATTTCAATGGTTTGAACCCCAAAACAATACACAAAATTACGGAAGCAAGCATTTATCAAACAAATACACAAATTATGAAATGTTTTATTTAATTTGTAGACAAATATAAAAAATCGAAATTGTAACTTTAATGGGAAGGTTGGAGCTTTTTTTAAATTCAATTGAGGCCACCCATCATCCATACCATATTCTGTTTGATGCGCTTCGACTGCTCCCACGAATTAAGCTGAGAATAGCAACTTAATTTTCTACTGCCAATTTCAAATCTCCATACATTTGTAGAATGTTTTAAAATGTTCAATCTTACATTTTTTTCTTTATTTATACATTTATTTATACCCACTATATTAATCTGTTAATTGTTATTTTATTTTCTAAGCATTCAGAGACCCACTAAGTAGGCATTGCGGACCCCAGGATCCCTGGGACACCAGTTAAAAACCGGTGGCCTAGGGTGAGGGTGAGTTGCCAGAAGAAATCAGAAGACATAGAGTGCACAGGAGACATATGTTTGATGTGTTGTAGGAAAGTAGAATCTGCTTCTATGGTTACCTCCACTTTTTGCTTGATGTGATGCTGTTTTTGACTAGTCTGACTTGGATCCTACTAATCAGGACCCCAGTCTATCTGCTTTCTCCCTAAATTGTGTTAGTACCTAGCTACAATTCTAGATTGGATACTGGGGTACCCTTATCAGACACTAGTATATGGTACTACGCTACCCAGGGCATAGGTACCCCAGAGGTCTCCCATGGGCTGAAACATGCATTATGCCACCCATGGGAAACCAT
Source organism: Triturus cristatus (assembly GCF_964204655.1). NCBI lineage: Eukaryota > Metazoa > Chordata > Amphibia > Caudata > Salamandridae > Triturus > Triturus cristatus. Next base: position 198,347,369 of record NC_140586.1, on the reverse strand, counting down.
GCAAAAGGGAACTACAGGCCTGCGATTGCAGCCTGGTTACGTTGGTGCTTGCACCCCTTACTTAAGATATAGGTTTCCTATATCTAAGAGTCACTGCACCTAAAACCTATAAGTCACCCCTATAGCAGGCCTTTGCAATCCTGAAGGCAGGGTGCTTGGCTCTAAGTGAGAGGGTGCCCCTGCATGAGCAGGACACCCCTGCAGCCTATAGAGTCTATACTCCCGGGTTGTCAGTGAAGCAGCCATATATATAGAGGGGCACTGCAATTATGTGATGATCATCTCAAAAACGGCTGCAACGAATCCTATCATGTTTGGTATCAAACATGTTGGAATCATACCCCCATACCGTAAACGGTGTGGGAGATATGATTTCAAGCACTGGAAGAGCCCTCCAATAGGCTCTGAGTGTTCCCGGTGCTGACCGTCTAGACCCGGACAGCACAAAATGGTTGCTGCCGACCTGAGACACATTTCTGCCCTCCTGCTGGTCAGCCAAGCTTGAGCAGAGGAAGGTGGAACAATAGGCATCCTGTCACAGAGAGGTGTGTACACCTCCCAGACACGATTTAGTATATTGGGATCGGGTGGGTGCGCTTGCCAGCTCCGGAAAGTCTGCATGAGGGGCACATGTGGTATCCCTATACATAGTCCAGTTCAAACCAGTTCTGGGAGCGGTTGGCTCCTACTCTAGGGTGAATCTGAACAAAGGACATGGCAGTAACCTCAAACACCCCCCCTCCCCTTCCCCCCCCATCCAGACCCTCACCTGGGAGGGTCCACTGAATCTTCCCAACCCTTTCCCTAGGGTACTTAAGGGCTTACCTGGGTGTAGGTCCCTAGATTCATCGTGGGAAAAGATTCAGATCAGACACCACTTCTACTACTACCGTCTGGGCACTCTGGACTTCGTTTGGGCCTGACTTCATCTCCCTTCCAGTCTGCTGCATCGTCTGTGCATCATACAGGAACCTTCCAAGGCCTGTGAAGCATCAAAGACACTTGAAGAAATCTCGATTGGAGTGAAGGAGCCACTCCCCTGCATTCGCAGGCACTGCAACTAAGTCGACCGGTCTGCAGATCCTGAGCTCCTCTGGACTCCGTGGGCTCTGCAACACATGTGGTGGTTTTCCACAGCTTCTGAGGCCTGCCCTCTCACCAAGTTTGAGGCCAGTATCCCTCGTGAGGGTTGCAATAACCAAATCCCCTGTGCACCTCGTCCAACTTGCAGTTGCAAAGGCTTGTTGGCTTCCTTCCAAGAAGATCTTCGGGCTCCAAGTAGCCCCAACCTCGAGCACCTCCAGTAACCAGAATCTTCAGCCACACTGCATCGTTTGCATCTTGGCCTGCATTATTTTGGTGAGCTGCTTGAGGTCCTCTCGCGACTCCAGTGCATCCGGCCTATGGGTCCATTTGAGGGTCACACTTGTTTCTTTTGGGCTCGGGCCTGTCCTGACTCCCGTGCTGCTGGTGAGACCCCTGGACCTTGCTCATCCCAAGTTGCTCCTTCTTTAATTCCTGGGTTAGTTGCATTTGCCAAGGCTTGTTGGTGCTCCCGCCGTACACCGACCGCCCCCACCCCCCCCCCCCCACCCTCCCCACCCTCCCCAGCATGCAACATCCTTTGTGGGACAGCTCGTGCACGGCTCCTGGTCCTCCTCAGCGTCTCCTGGTCCGCACAGCTGCAGAGTCCAGGTCCTCGTCATCCATCCTGCAACACCCGACATTGGAGGGCATTCGTCTTCCAAGTCTCCTGGTTACTCGTGAGTGACATAGACTGTCCCCTCTGCTTGCAGGTACCTCATCAAGAATCCATCCTCCGATTCCACCGGACCCTTCTTCCTTCTTCCACAGCAGCACTTTCCTGAAGTCCTCCATTGGGTTCGATGGCGGTTTCCGACACCACTTCACACGTATTCACCCGGATTCCCTGGTGTAGGTAACATGGATATTAGGGTATCCACGGGTGAGGTGGCTCTCCAACCTTCTGTCATCCACGGGGTTTCTTCAGAGTCCACTGGGAAGGGTCCTTAACCTTTAAAAATCCAACCGCGACTTGCACATAGAGTTGTACGGAGCACACGGTCGTGTTTCCACACTGCACATGCTCTCCGTGGGGTCCCTATCTACTCACCTTGGGTGGCTCCTTGGGGTTCCAGCACTTCTACGTCCTCTCAACCCTGTATTGATCCGAGTTGTGGTTCTTATACAACTTTCTTAGTATATGGGCTGGTATCTCCCCCCCGACCCCCCGGGGTCCACTCTGAATTTCGGGCTATTTACTGTATTTCTTTGTTAAAGTATTGTGTGCATTGTATTTATCTCCATGTTGGATATATCGGAACTTACTAGAGAGTATTATATAATAAATACATATTTTTATAAATACTTGGTATGGTTTTTTTCACTTAATCTATACTACAAGATTGCATTCTGGTAAAACATGCTGTTTTACATTCCTTCTGCACTAGGCCTGAAGGCTGCTCTCCCCAGCTACCACTTTGAGAGCTTTCTAAGGTTGTCTAGGACCTCTTAAATCACCATAAGGGGTGTCTGGACTGGTGAAGGTGCCCACTTACATTAGCGGACATCATATACCAGGCCAGCTTGTCACATGGGTTATTGTGGCTGGCAGGAGCATTGAAGGAGAAAAAGGACACCCTGAAATGGTGATCCTGTGGCGGGATATACTGAGCTAGGGGAGGGATATACCAGAGGTGGTGAGGCTCTAGTGGGAACGGCTTGACCCAGTTTCTGCCTTAATGAGTTGGGAGAATTGTTGGCAGTGCAGACGCCGAGGTTAGTGCCCTGAGAGCTCGAGTGAGACATAGCTGTGCTTCTTGACTACCCACTGTGTTCACTTTAGGGGCTATTGTTTTTGTGGTCTGTACATTGTGGGCTTCCTGCGTTTTGGCCACACCATTTTGGAAGCAATGGTGGGCAGGAAAAACGGAAAGGTGACTTCTCTGCACTAATAGCTGCACCTAGGTGCCTAGGAAACACAATTGCAGTGAGAACATGCAAACCATGGGGAAGCAGATTCTGCTCAGATCCATTAATTTGCTTAAAGCTAATCTGAAATCAAACTCCAATAAGGCTGAGACCTTGATGAGGACAATGGGAAATAAATTGGAGGGCCTGGGTACCTTTGTGGTGCAGGCTGAGGACGCACTGGTATCGACCATGGCGATGAAGAGGTTCTGGAGCTATGGATAGAAAATCTAGGACACATAGGGCTCGATTACGACTTTTGGCAGTGCGGGGGCAGGCAGCATGCCCCCGCTGCGCCCCGTACTGCCAAAGGTTGCTGCCACCCGCCTGCCAGATTACAACTTAAAAGTTGTCTGGTCGGGAAGGTGGCGTGGCACTTTCCACTGCGGTACTTCTTTCAAAGGTGGCAGTGCCTTTGAAAAAGGCACCGCAATGGGAAAGCCACACAAGATTCCTGCACGGCATGGACTGAAAACAGAAACTGGTGTGCATGCACACAGGAGGCACATGTTGTGCCCCCCTGTCTCCATCCACATGGCATGAGACACAAGGGGGCCCTGTAGGGCCCTCTTTGATTTCTCTTTGCCCTGGTTTTCATGGCAGTGGAACCGTCATAAAAACCATGGCAGAGAGGAAACTCGTAATATGCTTGGTGGAACCACGGCGGTCCCCCAACCATGTTGCGGCCTCAAGATCGCCGCACCGCCTCCAGGGAATGTGGTTCCCTGGCTGCGTCGGTCGTCCCATGGCGGTCTGACCGCCCAAGTCATAATGGGGTAGGTCAGACCGTCGGTGCGGCGGTGGTTGGACCACCGCGCCACTGCTGCGCCACCACAAGTCTGGCGGTTCTCGGTCCACCAGGCTCGTAATTGGGCCCTTAGAGTGGCCTGGAGATCTTTAGAGATTTCATTGTTACAACAACAATCTAAGGTGCTAGAAAATGTGAGGCGAGGCTCCCAACTGAGAGTTCTAGAAGTGGCAGCATTAATGGACTTACTGAAACTGTTGATATAAATGATGGTGGGTGCCCTGATGCCGCATTTGAAGGGGGACACTGACTGGTGGTGGTGCACAAGGCATACAATTCTAGGAACGGTGGTGGTGACATTGGACTCAAAAGGTAATAATGGAATGATTTTGAGAGCAGCTTTGAACTAGAAAACTGCCATGTTGGACTATTTTTGCCTTCTTCTATTCTTAAACGTGCTGTCTAACAACATATGAAAATGTTGTTTGCCAGCAGTGGGGTTCCCGGTGCAGTTAAGCGTGCCCCATATTTAAAGCAGTTCATTATTTCACAAGTAGATGCAGCCATGGTGTTTTAAAAGAGTCTGGAAGCTGATAAGTTATGATAATTTTAGCGGCAGCATGATTCCTAGTAGTAGGCTGTGCTGGCTAGGCTGGGGACAGAACTATCACTGACCAACAGATGCTAGATTAATGCTCTTTGAGTGTGGAATTATGGTGGTTACTGTTTTTGAAGTTAACCAAGCTGTTTCTCAACTATTGCTCTGTGTCTCTAAGCTGTTCTCTCTCTTCCCCTACTGGTTCACTTGGAGAAGAAGAGTTTTAACGTTGTTTTCTCTGGGACGGTTTTTTGCAAAACTGAAAGTAGTAATGCTCCACGATCAATTGCATATTGTGGTTAGAGATGGTTAACTCTGGTCTTACAGTGATGATTGTATGAATATGTTGCTGTATAGATTTGTTGGTGGTAACAGGCACCTAATATAGTGTTAAACCACCTAATACACTCAGCGGTGATGACTTGTTCATCCCAATGACCTGTTTACTTACAGAAGCAGTTAAGAGATTGCATTGAAACTGTATAGATCTCATTTTAAAACGGCAGCAACACAAGGAACCCCCATATCACTCTTTGCCAAGAGTGTAGAATACATATTGCAGTGTTGGGGCACTTAATAAGACTACTGGGATAAGCAATTGCAGGCCGGGCAAAAGGTGGTACCCTCTTTGTATTCCCTGCTGGGTCACAGTTAACGCATTTATGTACATTGTTTTCTTTGTGGACCTAATTCCCAGGATCAGTTTACAGGACACCAGCTCACCCAAGAACACAGACGGTTTCCTCTCTGTTATAGCAGATGAACCCCAGATCAGAACAGACCACACACAAATGTTCCCTGCTCTGCAAACAAGGCTCCCATCCTCTTAATTGCTGACTCTGCATCTTACCTCAGTCAGTTAGATCAGTTGCCCACTCCAAAACACCCTCAAATTGGAGCAGCCAACCTTGTTTTGAACATTTTGATTATTGCTGGTGTAGGGCTAAAGTGCACTCAGGTGCTGTGCGTGCCCTGGGCACTAACCTACATTAACCTGTATATTCTACCGGCCAACTGCAGCTTACTCCTTGCACTCAGACCACATTCAGACTCCTGCTCATTCTGGCCAATCAGCTGCTTTCTATGCAGCCACCACATGGGCCAGGCTTACCAGCCAATCATATACACCCACAACATAACTTGTACTCACCATACAATGTAATATGCCTATGTAATAAAAGCTGCACATACAAAGCCGCTGGGTAACATCTGTGCCAGGCATTAAGCTACATGAATCCAACTAAATCAAACTTGTCTAACTTGACATTGATAGCAACTACCACCCTTCCTTGTCTGTTTATGGGAGTGCGGGTGTTTAGGGTGGGTCCCAGGAGTAGGATCTGATCCGTCCCACTCCTGCATTAAGTGACTTACTTGCATTCCTTCTGTAGGTGGTCTTCCGAGGAGGAGAGGGGGCTCTTCAGGTGTTGCCCCCACTGGTGGACGTGATTCCAGAAGCCAGACTGAACCTTGTCATCTATTATCTACGGCAGGGTAAGAAATATCTCCTCACAACTTCTTCCCTCTGTGAATCTAGAATCCCCATGTGAAGCTGTAATGGTCTTTGAGCCCCTGTGATAGGGCATATTGTCTGATCTGCTGTGAGGGGGGTTATTTTGTCTTATCTGCTGTGAAAGGACATGCAATCTGATTTCCCCTGTGAAGTGGTTTGTTGTTTGAGCCCCTATGAGGTGGGGATATGATCTCTGATTTACCTTTTAGTGGGAAGGACATTTCACATTAGCGTCTGTGGGGAAGCATACTGTCTGAGCTCCCTGTGATGAACATGCTACAGAGGCCCCTCTAACAGAGCATGTTGTCTGATCCCCTGTGAGGGGACAAGGATACATATTTTACAGAGAGAGGGCAAGGATACATATTTCACAGAACAGTATTTCTTCGTCATTGTTTGAGTGGGGTGTAATTCACATTTCTTAAACCAGAATAGTACACAATGAAATAGGTACTTTTATACCAAGAAAGCACAAGTTCATGGCATTTATAAAACACTAAAACAGTATCCATGCACACCAAACCAGGAGCATTCAATTAGAAAAGAAAAGTCAATTTTGAAAATCATTCAGCCTGTCTGCTGTTTTAAGCCGCCAAGGAAGGTCATTCCACAGCTTGACCTGCAGAGAAGCAAGTCGAACAATTGTATACTAAGTCAATCAATCAATTAATTAGTCTTTATTTCGATTTTCATAATCATTAAAGACATCATACATCAACAGATAAAATAACTATCAAATTCATGATATAAAAATAATTTGATGAATCCATGTCAGTAAAACTTCAGAAGATGTCACAATGATAAAACACTTGCTATTAAAAGTTTAAAAATATATATAAATATCAGTGTACTTAAAACCACTGGTGTTCACCGTAAACAGAATTTTCACAGTTTGGTCACGCTGTTTAGCTCCATGATTAATAAAAGAACAGTGCTGACACATTACGAGGGTAAAGGGATTCACATACGTAAACAAGATAATGGGACAACCATAAGACAGTTGAGTGCTAAAAGTATTAATAAAATTTGACTCGGCTATGGTGCCCTCATTGTTTTTGCTCTAATGACCCACTAAGTCAGAAAACATGTATTGATTGCAGGCAGCATGCCCAAGGCATTACCAAAATAATTAGCTAATGAAATAAAACAGGAAATAATTTATATGCCGGTGGCTTTAAGTAGTTGTCTCTTCTGAGTAATGGTCTGGCCTACTGCATTTTAAAGGCTGGGGACATTGCGTCCTATTTATGTGCTTTCCATGCTCCGGACTCGAGCGATTCTCCAGTGGTTTCCTGCATTTCAAGTGTGTTGGTGGGTACCCTTTCTGAATGATGTGCTTACTGCAAGTTAAGACTGACTCCTGCCGGCCGCCGCGATTGATTCCTGCGAAGCGTACGGATATTCAGTGTCTATCCATTGCAATTCTTCAATAGCATTCTCAGCATCCCATCTCTGGGATTACAAAGTCCAGGGACAACTAAACACTTCTTGGATTAATCCCCATTGTTTTTTTCTCGACACTGCAATTTAATTAATGTAACCTGGTCCTGATGATGGCCTAAGACTTCTGCAGGCCGAAACGCCGTCGACTCCCACAGCGGAACTCTTGGCGCCCCTACCCACGGATACCCTACTCATTTGAATTCTCTTATCATTGTTGTGGTATCCCAAACATGTAAATCGTGGTTTTTATCTCACTTACCTGTTGTTGTGCCCACCATTCTCGCTGTCTATACCACATCACGTGTCACTTGCGCCTTCACTATACTTCACGAGCACTTGTGCACAGTATTTTGTTGGTTACATGTCATTTAATGTAACGCTGTGCGACTGACCCATGTGCTTGAACATATAAAGTTTAATATGTCTACTATATGAAATATACTCTACATTTACGTGAAATGTTTCCCAGTTTTTTTCCCCCTATGGATTCAATCCTGTGCAATTAACTGTGTCACCACAAATATATGTATATTTGTCCTTTGAATAATACCCTTGAGACATTGTTGTTTGTTACAGATTATTGCCCTGGTCTCTTTAGGGTTTATGGGCTACCTCCTGTAGTCTGTTACTACTGCAAGTTAAGGGCTGGAGTTGTTATCGTTACCAGGTGATATTTTGTGTTACCTGCAGCAGGTACCTCTGGCTCTCTGGGTGGCGATACATACAACTGAAATGTCAAATGTTATACTCGTTGTGTCCTCTTGGTGATGTGTTCCCATCTGCTGAAGGAAGATGCTGTAGTCTGATCCCCAGCAGCAGTCTCCCAGAGCCACTCTGTCATGTGAGGTTGCTTCTGTGCTGCCAGTCAGCTGCTCATCTGCTGGTTTTCATACCTACACTTATAAAGCCTCCAAACGTTTGGACTTCTGACTGGACATGGTCCCTCCCCGCCACAGCAGTTTCATGGAGACCCTGGGGTTGGAGGACCAGGGTGCTTTACATCTGTTTGAAGGAATATTGTTAAGTATTTTCCCCCTATTAAAGTGACCCTTTTGCTACTCTTTCAGATGACGTGCAGGAAGCATACAGCTTAATTAAAGACCTAGAGCCATCCACTCCACAGGTAGGAAACTCGTTTCCTTGAATGAAGCAGAGATTTTGATCAATGGGAGGGAAATTATATGTATTACTATAGGAGACCTTACAATGATTTCAATGCCAAAACTAGCATACCTGAAGATTGAAATTCTCAAGGACAGGCTCTGCACCATGGGCACTGAGCTGGGCGCATAGGCACTTTGAGCCATTAAAATGGTCAACCATGAAGCAGTACTTTTCAAAATGCTCCTTTACAGAAGTCTAGAATTTGCACAGAATGCCGCAGTGATGCTTAAAATGCTGTGGGTGCTGATGGGCAAGTTCTATGCATTGTTAAGTCATTTCTCGTGCATTTGAAATAAACTTTCCACAATTGCTCCTCAACATATATTGGTTTCCCAAGGGGCAAACATTGTAACCTGGAAAATGTTTCAGGGTCCAAGTCACTCAGTGTCCCCTAGCCTACTTTCAAGATGTTTCAAATCTCCACCAATTACATTGTATACCTGGTAGACTTAGGTGTTTTCAGACTTCAATTTTTATTTGAAGTCCATCACAGCAGCCACATTTTCTTGTAAAAATCTCAGAATGTATCCCCTTGGAATTTGTGTTTTACCCTTTGTCAGTATGAAGCCAAATATTGTTTCAGCTCTTGCTTTTTAGGTGATAAGAGAACAACCATTTTGTCAAAAGTCACCACATTGACAGTACAGCATTCGTAGCCTCAAGAACTGGGAAACTCCAGATAAAGCTAGATTGACTCTTTCGAGCCAAACAATGCAGACACTAGAAGTATTTGCATTTTACCACTTGGGAAGCATGTGAGCTCTGCACAGTACAAATATTTCATATAGGTAGTGGATTCAATACAAATAGAAACACCTCGGGTCGATATTGGCTTGATTAAAGTTCCTGGAGCAATGCTATTGACAATGCGTGAATGGTTTACAATATATGTAGATGAGCCTTTAGCCTGCACTGGATTCATCTATTTTTTTGCATCACTAATTTGATCTGCCTCTGCTAGAGCTCAATGCATGTTGGAAGTTTTACTAGTGGAAATAGGCATCTCTACATCAATGTGGAGTAACTCTAAAATATGTTCAGTATCTGAAAGAAACGCTCTAGGTAGGTACTTTTCATCCATGTTTGTTGATTTTGGCAATGTGTTGCCAGGTGGTGCACATTTACGGAAGAGAATCTCAGTGGTTACTCCTGTTGGTGCAAACGGGTTCCAGATTGCAATAGGGCCCATGCAAATTCATGTGTTGCATCTTCTTTTTCCTTACACTTTCTTTTGAAGTGTGTCATTGTTTCTGCAAAGGGTATCTGACAGAGGTAGACACAATGAGGTGACTAAAGATTTTAAGTGGTTCTTGGTGGCAAGAATTTCAGTAAGTCTGCTTGTGTCTTGCCAGTTAAAATTTTGACAGTCATTCAAAACAGTGTGCAATTTAACAGCTTTGGTCAATGCTCTTCTTCAACCAAGAAATCTTTGTTTTCAGGCGAATAGTACTCTGATGATTTTTCTTGCGGAGCATGGCGAGGTAATTTGAAAAAAAGTACTTGGAAACAAGTTGGATGCCTTGCCCGACTTAGTAAACTTGTATCTGAAAGAAGCAGTTAGTTATAGATATCTTACCCCCCCCCCCCCCATGCCGTCAGACTGGATCCGGAAAGCTTGTTCGTCAGCAGTACCTCTGCGCGTCGGAAGGCAGTATCGGTCGGCTCGGCGTCTGTCGTTGGCGTTGTGGTCGCCAGGATGATGTCGCAGTAGCTACTTAGACGCCGCCCTCGGGCGCTTACGTAATTTTTTCTATCTCTGTGCCAGTCAGCGCAGATCCTGAGAGAGCGGTAGCTCCAGTCAATTTTTGACTGAACATTTTGAGCAACTTTTGCAGCCTCCAAGCCTTCCTAGTCCGACATTTCAGGCCCATCAAACGCCAGTCACCTCCCCCATTGGCGCATCTTCACATCGGACAGGTGGGTTTTGCAGATGTTCCGAAGCGGCTACTTTCTCCCCTTCAAGGCTACCCCTCCAGCCATGCCACCTTAGTACCACCTTATATATCGCAGGATCACCTGGGTCTTCTCTAACAGGAAGTCACGGCTCTCTTGGCCAAGGGAGCCATTAAGCACGTTCCTGCCCCAGAAGTAGGTTGTGGTTGTTACTCTCACTACTTTCTGGTACCCAAGAAGGACAAGGGCCTGCGTCCTATCTTGGATCTCAGGAACGTCAACTGCTTTCTCCGAAAGGAGAAGTTCAAGGTGTTGACGCTCGCTCATGTCTTGTCTGCCCTCAACCCTGGAGACTGGTTGGTAGCGTTGGACTTGCAGGACGCTTATATTCACATCCCTTCTGGGAAGGGGCGGGCACATGGGAGAGGCTGAGATCAGAGGTCTCTGGTACCCGGCGGAGTCCGGGCTCCACATCAACCTTCTGGAGCTCTGGGCGATCCGTCTTGCTCTCAAGGCATTCCTCCCCTCTGTCCGGGGAAGAGTAGTGCAGGTGTTCACGGACACCACCGCCATGTGGTACTGCAACAAACAAGGCGGGGTGGGGTCGTGGACCCTGTGTCAAGAGGCCTGCCTCCTCTGGGCATGGCTGGAACATCAGGGCATATCCCTGGTGGTTCAACACCTAGCAGGTTCCCTGAACGCCAGGGCAGACAAACTCAGCTGCAGGTGCATGATGGATCATGAATGGCATCTTCACTCGGACGTGGTGCAAGGTCTCTTTCAACAGTGGGGAGAGCCTTGGTTAGATCTATTCGCCATCGAAGAGAACGCGCAGTGTCCACAATTCTGCGCGTTGGAATTTCCAAGGCGGCACTCGCTAGGTGACGCTTTTCATCGCGAATGGAGTTGCTGTCTGTTGTGCGCCTTTCCGCATATACCACTTCTGCCCAGAGTGCTGAAGAAGATCAGGCGCGACCGGGCCCAAGTCTTTCTGGTGGCTCCGGATTGGGCATGAAGAGTCTGGTATCCCGAGCTGCTCAACATGGCCATCAATCCTCCGATCCGACTGCCTCTTCGGGAGGATCTTCTGTCGCAGCAGCAGGGGACGGTCCTCCACCCGAACCTGTCCAGCCTCCACATCTTTGCGTGGAGATTGAGCAGTGACATTTGACGTCATTGTACTTGCCTCCCAAAGTTTTTGATGTAACCTTGGCAGCCAGGCGTCCCTCCACTAAGATGGTATACGCCTGCCGGTGGACCAAATTTGTGGCATGGTGCACAGCAAAGGTTGTGGATCCCTTTTCTGCCTGTCTTTCAGAGGCTCTATTGTTCCTTTGGCCCAGCAGGGCTCTGCTCTGGGCACTATCAAGGGCTATCTTTTGGCCATTTCTGCCTTTCTTCGGCTTCCTGATAAGCCTTCTCTCTCCAAGTCCCTGGCTGTAAATAGTTTCTTAAAAGGCATAACTCATCTCTTTCCTCTTATTCCCTTTGTTATGCCTCAGTGGGACTGGTTTTGACCTATTTAATGTGCGGTCCCTTTGAGCCACTTCACAACTGTCCTTTAAGACTTCTAACTCTTAAGACTGCATTCCTGGTGGCCATCACAACTGCTAGAAGAGTGAGTGAGCTCCAGGCTCTTTCATCCAAGCCTCCTTTTCTGTCTGTACATTCGGACAGGGTTGTCCTCAGGACTCGTCCATCCTTCCTTCCCAAGGTTGTCACCTCCTTTCACATGGGGCACACCATCACTTTCCCCACCATCTTTCTGCCTCCGCATCCTTCGAAAGAGGAAGAAAGGCTACACCGTCTGGACCCAAAACATGCGCTTTCCTTTTATCTGGATCGCACCTAGCAGTTCCGGGTGGATGACCAGCTCTTTGTTGGGTACGTGGGCGCCAAGAAAGGTCGGGCCGTACACAAGCGGACTATCTCCAGATGGGTCGTTTTGTGTATCAAAGCCTGCAATTCTGTAGCGAAAAAGGAGCCTCCAGTGGGGCTGCGCGCCTATTCCACCAAGGCGACGGCAGCCACTACTGCTTTGAGACGAGGAGTCCCTTTAAATGACATCTGTCAGGCAGCTACGTGGGCATCGCTGCACACGTTTACGAGACACTACTGCCTCGACAGCCAAGTCCAGAGAGACGGCTTCTTTGGCCGTTCTGTTCTCCAGCACTTTCTGGTGTGAACTTGGTTCGCAGACCCACCTCCGGGATTAGTATTGCTGGGGTATCAAACCTAAGGTAAGGAATCTATAACTAACTGTTTCTTTCAGATGAACAAGTTACTTACCTTCGGTAACAATATATCTGTAAGAAACATAGGTTAGTTATAGATTCCTTACCACCCCACCCATCCTCCCTGTTCTGCGAACTGATTTCTAGGGTTAAGGACATCCTTTCAGGGCCCTAGTTTTGTCCACCAGTGGTCAGTGCCTTGCATGGCTCTGCAATCCTGGCACGGAAAGTCGTGTACAGTACTGACGTCAGCGTGCAAGGGCGGCGTCTAAGTAGCTACCGCAACGTCATCCCAGCGACCACGACGCCAAATACGGACGCGGAGCCGCCCAACGCCACCTTCCGACGCGCAGAGGTACTGCTGCCGAAAAAAAAATCCGGATCCAGTCTGATGCCTGGGGGTAATTCTAAGGTAAGGAATCTATAACCTAGGTTTCTTACAGATATATTATTACCGAAGGTAAGTAACTTGTTCTTTTAGGCTTTAATATTTTACCAATTCTCACCTTCAAAATGTGTTAGGTAGGGGCCACTTAAAAACCCTCCTTCACAGTCATGCCTGCCACGGTTGAAAGGCCATGGATGAAACAAAGCCCTCAAAAGTCATTTTTATAACTAGAAACTAAACCCTTATCTCGAGGAATACCTGTGTATCACGTTGCTCTTCTTCAGCTCAGTCAACTGACGTTGGTCCTATGTTTTGTACTAATTGCACTCAACCAGGTAACTTGTAAATGATATGAGGTAATGAAAATTTGGGAAGATATTCACACACAGTTCTGCGCTGGATAGAGTTGTCTGAAAACCCTTTTTGCAGTGTGACTGGGTAGCATACAGTGAACAGCGCATGGGTGCACACTTGTATTGAATCTCCATGAAATGAAAGTGTAACCTTAATTATCTGAAATACTGACACAATACCTTTAAGCGTTTTGCAGGCCCTGACTGGTCTTCGGTAAAAAAAAGAAATCAGATGATTTCAACCATTGCACAAGCAGACTTATTCTCTGCTTCTTGAATACCGTTGAGGTGGGGCTGACCATCACCTAGTTTGCTTGCATTGCAAATGATATAGCTATCTTTAGCCTAATGCCTGTGAAGACGTTAGAAGTAAACAAACACATGCAGGTATCTTCACAATATACTTCTGCTCTTTCTCATGCATGTACTGTCTTCTCACTCAGAACTCTTATCTTGTGACAAACTCCGCTCTGCTCTCCTCTAGGAATCAAGAACTGAAAGTCTTAATATTAACAGGTTGTGTCCTAAACTATCAATATCACTAAAATGGTTCTGGGAAACGAACGTATCCTGCTTTTAGGCAATGTATCCGTACATTCTGCCTGCCCCTGCCTCAGCTTGTGCTGCCTTTACTAGGACATGTAAAAAAAGCTGATGCATCATTTAATAAATGTAAATGTGCAAACTGTGCATTTTCAGTATAATCCCTTTGCCCAAATGGTTAAGTCACACTGCCTGCAGTGCCATTTACTCCTTTAAGGGCTTTTTTCACCAAGAGATGCTGGTTGCACATATGTCTGCTGCAGGTGCATTAACCCATGAATCTGCCTTAATAAAATGGCCTGCAAGTTACACATGCATATCAGGGAAGCAGGCCAATTATCCCACTAAACATAAGACTTTCTGAATTGCACACACATATCACAAACAGGTATGTTGAAACTGAGCTCCCCATATTGAAACTGAAATCGTTACGACCTGCAGATTAGCTAATATTGATTTTTTCCAGCAGGACATTATTAATGGCCTTCCATGTAATAATTAGTTTTTTGTATAGTACTACTTACTAATCGTTTGCCATTTCTAATTGCTGTACGTAGTCAGTGCTATTATAACATTTTGAGTTTTCAAGTAAGAATGGTGTGGATATTGGAGGATCTGCCACTAATTATTCTCTCACACCATTTTCATTTCAGTTTTTTCCCTTTCCCTCCCTTCTTTTGCTGTTTTTTTCTCTGAGTTACTTCCCTTCAATCCCAGTCTCCTATCTTTCACTCTGTTTTTGCCCCACTCTCCATCATCCCATTTCCTCCTATTAACTCCTATAACTTCTCAAGTTTTCACCTTTCTCTAACTCGACGCTCTGTTACTTCTTTCTCCTTTGTATTTCTTTTTTAACTATAGCTGCCAAACTAGCTGCTTGTATATAACTACCCAATCTTCCCTGCCTCCATCTACATACTGAATATATACATGTAAAAGCCAGCTGCAGTGGCATTAGTTGTAAACCTAAACCTTAGTGCACAGCCTAATTTTCCATTTCACTGTACTCTCCCACTCCTACACTGGCTCATCCTCTAATTCACAGCCTACACAATCCTCCAGTTCCCACTCTCTCTTCCTCTCTCAGCAGTCCCCTATCCTCCAGTGGCCCCTCTTCAAAGCCACACCAGGGGTGTTGGATCCACTGCCCTGCTTTTGTTCTTTGTCTCCTTGTCCTGCAATAGGTCCAACAGTAACTGAGCCTTACCTTGGTTCTTTGACCTAAAGTCTCTAGAGGGAGAGGTTTAATCATTATCCACCTCTCGCCCATTTATCCTTTTCCACTGCATCCTACTTTCGCACTTCAACCTGTTCCCACCATATTGCCTCCAATAGGGGGCCACCTAGTTTGCACCTCTTTCACCGGCATTGGATCGTTCATAGATTCACATGCTTGAATCATTCCCCATTGTCAGACTGGAAACCCTTGGTAACTTCAAACAGCAAAGGTTTTATACTCTCATTAACATTGACTATCCACCAAACTTGTTTCACCCTATCCAGATCATTATACATGAACCAAACTCCAGCCAATAAGAGCCCACACCACCCAGGTGTTGTCTTATTGAAGCTTCAAACTGTCAGATTTTCTATTACACATTCAGTGCAAGGAACCCTTTATGGACACTTTCTTTGGAGAAGAGATTTCTACAGCAATTTACAGGATATTTCAACATGGTTATGTTTCATCTAAGAAATTTTTATTTAAGAAAAATATGTATGTGGGTGATCCACATACTGTTGCCGAATACAACTAACCTGTGTTAGCTATTCAGGCCCAATCCACAGGTGCGACGAGAATATCCTCACACTCCCCAAGCCTGTCCACGGATGAGCGAGTCAGATACACTCAACCAGTAGATGGACCCTGGGAGATGTGGGGACCCAAAGATTAGAAGAATATACTTCAGATCCCCCTGCGGATTTCCTCAGAATGGTCGGAGAAGAGGACAACCTACAGAGGAGACATTGAAGAGAATATTAGAAACTAACCTCCCCTTCCTTAGGACCATAAATATAGCAGAAACTACTAGTGCTGAGGTTAATGACACACGCTTTTTCTTACCAGCTGGACATCTCTTGAGTCAAAAAGGAGAATGGAAAGTATTCATCAGGTAGGATTCAGCAGGGCAGGTACTGTTCAATTAATGACTCAGCAGGGTAAGAAGTCTTCAGGAACAGATTAGGCAGGGCAGGAGGCCGGAGACTAGTAAGTGGAGAGCCGTGGAGGAAGGTTCTATGATGCTCTGCTATAATTACTCAATTGTGGTTCCCAGAGGCGCTGTATTAGAAGGCAACATAGGGCAACAGCGCTATACTAAGATAAGCGGGCCCTAATTCTTTAGATAAGCCTGTCTCCAACACTAGTTAGCAATAAAGACCTTTGCATCCGCAACTCTCCCAAAATTAAGGTTCAAAACATGGGGCACAAAATACGCACCTATCGTGCGAAGGAAATTCAAATGAGGAGCCTCAATGAAATTTAAACGCGCACCGCGTGTATAAAAAATAACTTCTGAAATGCACAAACATGCACCACGTGCCTGTGGACAGCCTTCTGACTTCTCCGCCTACGCGGGAACAAGAAACAATGTATCCGCTTCAGCCTCAAAACAACCAGACGCTGTCGGCGTTTACCAAATGTCTTACGCTACCATGCCGGGAACTGGATACAAAGTAACACACTAAACGCGGCCACTTTTCTTATGAGCTTACGACGCGGCCGCGATGTCTATAATAATCTTCAAAGAGCGGAGCGACTCTCTCGCCCTCTCGAGCTCATACGTGAAAGGCCTCTTCCTTGGGGGCAGCGGGAAGGAGCTTAAAGACTCAGGAAACAAGGTTAGGGGATCAGGGAGCAGGGACTCGGAATGAGGAGCATGGAATCAGAATTCACGAAACCGAAAGCCAAGCAACGGCTTCTCAGCAAGGCGGGATATTTAAGGAAGGGAACGTGTGCAAACTCCACCCACTGGAGAGCAGTAAGAAAGTGTCTAAAAAGTGCGTGTCAAATTAAGTCCAGCACTCATTTCTCCCCCTGAGCCCTAGCGACTACACAGGAGGCCCGACGTGTAACACATACAAGGTGCTTATACTTTTTACATCCGGGCTTGGGTACAAGCAAGCTGAAAATAAAATTTGCCAAACATTTTCAACAAAGATACTTAAAGACGATTGGCACTTGCCATTCTGGAGAAAGGTGAACCTTCAACTTCTAAAAAGAAAGACAATACTAAGCAGAGTCTAAAGGATCCTCTGACCCTGCTACTAAGAGTCAGACAACTGATCAATTGCACTTTGGTGAGAAGGAACACATGATATGTAGAGAAAGTACAAAGAGAAAAGTGTAGACCTTACTCAGGAAGAGGTCTCAACCAAGAAATATATGATAATCTCAGAGACTGGTCAACAGTAGGTGAGGAAAATCAACAGCAGGACGTCGACTTCTCACAAATTGTCAACGATGAGGAGAAACTCCCATCCCCAGCAATGATCAATGAGTTTGACTGCATCGGCGGTGGCGGAACTGTCTACACTGATAGTCGACAGGAGGTTGTCGAACAAAAACATAATTAATGCAACAAAAGTCAACAATGACTGAAATGCCATCAACAAGAGAAATTCCGTTGACTTTAGAAAAATAGTTGACAAGAGAAATACCATAAGTGAAGAAATAACAAACCATAATGAAACCACTGTCGACGAGGGTGTTAATGGAGCGAATAAGGGATTATGATTCATCTGAAACGATAGAACCTATTTTGCAAACGTTGATGCTATTTCCAGTTTCATTGTAACTCGCCAGAGAGTTTACTGCAGGATGTTTCATCATGGCTAACAGAGGAGTCACCCATTGCAGGATTATCAGGAAGGCAATAACCCAGGTTGGATCAAATGGAGGCCTTCTACAGCAATAAGGAAGAATGGAGAGCATTCACCCAGGGGAGTTGAATATTCAATACTTTGATGGTGATGATAAAAAATATGCAGAGCAATTTGGCTATAAGGAACACAAATACAGTAATCCCCAAGGATGATTCAAGAGTAAAGAAGGGATGAATGGGTACATCGTTCAGAAAGGCTAGTGCACGTTCCGATGCTGACCTCTTTGGAGGATATGGTCGCTGACCTCTATAAACGTCTCCAACCACAGTCAGTACAGAATGAGCAGCTGTCAGGGTTGTCAGAAACTCTACAGCCGCCAATATTGAAACCTGTTCAGTCTCACACACAAGGATGTCATTGAGATCAAGAAACACCTAAGGGTACAGAACCTGATGATGATGTATCTGTAGAAGGTGCACACGGTCATGATGAAGGTGTAAGGTGACCATATAAAGATAATAATAATAATGACGATGACTATACTGATGCTATTACGGAAGAACCACCACGGTTTCCTGATGAAGATTTGGAATGGAATTAGTTCATAGTTCCGAAAAATGTTAGTCGGGAGCCAGCATGTAAGAGTTCACCACTGGATGATATTGGTGGACTTCAGTCCCTGATTGCAAAGGCATCAGAGCGCTTCAGTCGCCTGGCAACTGCAGCTTAGAAGTTTTGTTTTCTTTTTGATTTCATAGAGAAATCACACAGAAGTGCTTGTTCAATTCCTATGCCAGATCATCTGTCGGAAGATGGTCTGGCTATGATGCAGAATCCTGCAACTGCCTGAGTAAAGTTGACAAGAATTGAGAAGAAGTACAAGGCAACAGATAATTATTCAGGATGTATTTTGAATCGGGTGCAAACTGAATCAGGAATGTCAGCACCGGAACAACAGGGGTCAAGGAAGCTGCCATCCCCTTGTAGACCAACTACATTTAAGGAGGGCAGCAAATGACTCTATGGGGAAACGAGTCAATCTGTTAGCCGCTGATGCTGTTAGGATTGTTAATTCGTCAGAAATTGAAGCAAGACTTGAGGCCTCTATGGAGAAAAAAGGTGCCTTTCCTGGAAAAATTGCATGAAGAAGATAAAGAGATGGTAAGGCAGTATTAAAAGATGGAGAGCGATGAATCCTCTTCATTAATAGATGCAGTAATGGATGCTTCAACGTGTGCATTTAGACAGATAGGAAATGGAACAGTCATGAGGCGGTATGGCTGAAGAGTATGTCTTTTAGACCTGCGGTCCAGTCGTGTGTGATGGACGTGCCATTTGATGGCAACGTTTTCAGGGTAAAAGGTAGATGAGGCAACAAAGGCCGATACAGAGACTGCTCTGTCTCTAGGGATGAAAGCAGTATCAAAGGCAAAGCCAAAGGCAGTAAGGAATTTTTTTTTCATCCCCAAAGACAATATGAAACATATGGGGAATACAGTGTATATGAACAGCAAGCATAACAATACAGGCGCCAAAGTTATAGACTAGGAAGAGGGTGTAGAGGAAGTCATCCAACTTGACGGAAAGGAGTAAGATCATGACTTAACAGGTAGTATTTCCTCTAACATTCAGCTGCCAGTCGGGGGAAGATTGCAGTATTATTTAAACGGATGGCAGTAAATCACAACAGACAGATGGCTTTTAGATATTGTACAACACAGGAATAAATTTGAATTTCTGTAGGACCCACTATCTCTTTCACCTACACCAGAGAGACCCAGACGTTTGAGGGAATTCAGGAAAATATTGGATGTCAAAAGCTGTTGAGAGGTTGCGTCGTAGGAGGAGTGCAGGGGCTTCTACTCAAAGTTCTTTCTCATTTAAAAAAATATCTGGAGAGTGGCATCCAATATTGGGCTTAAGAGAATTCAACAAATTCATAAAGCAAGAGTTTCCATATGCCCACACTGCACGAAGTTCTGCCATTTGTGAATACCAATGTGTCTAACTGTGCATCATGCCCCTAGTAGGGATAGACCCACTGCCCTTCCGAGGAATTACGTTGTCTGGGTGCCAGCTTGCCTACCGCCACACCACCCACCAAAAGGAAATATGTTGCTACTTTCTGTCGCAGGCAGCTGCTAGGTGACTGCAAAGGGAGCCTAATGGGTACAAGACTGAAGGTCATTCCCAGGATTGCCTAGCCCGGGGTGAGGAAGCACCCCCAGAAAAGGGGAATCTCCGTGATCTTGTGGATTACCTTGCTAGGGGACACGTGGCCATACAGCGAGCACTTGGAAACATTTTGAATGCAGAGAGTTGCCTGGGTCTGCACAGTACCGGTGATGGACTCTGAATTTTCTGTATTTGGGGGTGCTTCAGCATCAAAGGCAGAGGGATGCTATGGATTACCTTGATGGGGTAACACCTGGCCCTGCAGGGAGTGTCCTGGGTCTTGCAGACAAAGGTCAGCACCTACAGGGACATAGTTGGAGTGGTCTAGCAAACCGTGCATGCCGCCATCCCCCTCATCTTATCACTATAACATCAGAGGGGCAAAGGGTCACTGTACCCTTGTAAGATCCTAGCAAACCCTAGGTTGCCACATATTTATGGCAACGTTTAAGGGATAAAACCAGAAGTTACATATACCTTGGGGGGGGGGGGGGGGGGAGGGGGCGTCCAAAACATAAAGTAATCGCCATGATTACCTTACCTTGACAGTTGGCATATCCCAAGGATTCTCTCCACTGTGAGGGGGCTCTTTTCACATTCCTGGTAAGTAATTGTGATAACTACCTTGCCTGGGGGACACCTGACCGTGCAGGAAGATGGGTCAGAAAATGCCACTGCTTGCAAATGCAAAGATCTGCTGAGGACCTTAATATGGATGTTGAAGTGACCCAAGACCTAAGGAAATATACAGGATTATCTTACCTTGGATTCTTTGTCTAATATCACGAGGTACCACAGAGTGAATTCTCGTAATTTTCTTTGTTGAGTGTGCTTCTGCACCCTAGCCAAGGTAATACATGGATTACTATGCCTGGGAGACTCCTACACATTCAAGGAGTTGGGCCACGGAGAACCGCTACAAGACAAGACCTCTTCTTATATCATCTGACCCAACCATAGGCAGATGCTCCCCAAACTCACAGCACTATCTGGACACAGGCCAACCAATGAGGGGCGCTATGAGGACATCTGATGATGGGTCAGCAGGTCCAGTAACGCTGAGCAGGTGGTTCGTATCGCATGCCCGAGGAATGGCCTGGCAATTTACCAGGCTACAGCCCTGTCCACCAGCCTTTCCAGCCACTACATCTAGCCTTCTTTGAAAAGGAGAGGAGGTTAACTAAATGGTCTGGGCTGTACCAAAGAACTACTAAGACTCCCTCAGGTGTCAAAGCAGTGCGTCTGGGAATATTTGTATATTCCCTAGTGCATGATGTACATGAAAGGTTGAACAGAATTGTATGCTGTACGTGAATATTTAATATGTTTGTAGGACTATATGAAATCGTAATCTTATGATTTAGGTCATGAAGGTTAGTAAGCCCAAGGCCGATGTCCCAACCAACTGGCTTCAGGTGGCTGCCCTTCCAAACCTCTCTTTTACAGCGGTCATAGGCCATAGCTCTTCTCTAATCTTTTCCCATAGTAAGAAAGGTTGAAAATATACACCTGACAAGGGCAGAAGTGCTTCTTCTTCCAGGAATGGGGAAAAAAGTGGTTGGAGAGAAAAGGAACTTGTAAATGGGCAACAGATTTTCACATGAGCAAATCTGCAAACCTTATTCGCTCGTGCTAAAATGAGGTTCACAAATATTTTCTAGGAGTATGATTTCCTGGCCTGCTATTGTAAATTATTGTGAATTCATGAAAGCCTGAAATCTGCTCTGATGCAAGGACATATACCATGGATGCACTTTTGTGACTTTTCTTTAAATATTGGGCCCCTATATAGGTCTGACGTAATCCAAGAACGTTTGTTTGTATTAAAATTCTGTTTCTCTCTCTAGCTATCTATTGGCTGGCTTCACTGTGAGTGCCTGCATTCTGCTCTTCCACAAGGAGCATATTGGTACACAAAAAAGTTTAGTCAAGTGTCGGCGACTACTGTGGCAATTTGTGCTTTTTGAGATGAAAAAATATTTTTGCTCTTTGCCAATGTTTGTTATAATGGTGAGGGCCTGGCGTATCCCAAAACAATAAAGTTTTACAACAGATTCTGTAGATGGTAAAAAAAATATTGCTATTCAGTGATGCAGATTTATACAGTTATTTCAGAGATACTTGTCATAAGTTTCCTATCTCCGTCGTTTGCAAGTCCTTATCCTAGATGTGATATAGGCCTCAAAAAATCATAAACATTTTACTAGACCTGCGTGTCTGGTAACTTGAATAATCTACTCGACCTAACTGTAATGTACTTGACCAATAAACTGTTCTCAAATTGTGTGATCTTCAGCAAATATTTTATTTTACAGAGCCACCTTTTTCTACATTATCACATTTGAGAGCACCTTCAAATACGGGAGTTCAGCATTTCTGCTGTACAAAAAAAACTTTTGTTTGATTAAGTAGACTAAATATTTGCTCCATGTGTAATTAGAATCTACTCATAAATAGGGTACACATGATCCCTGACTTATAATAAATATATTACAGAAGCTTGAAACGGTAGCGCAGTCATTTACAGACAGTAAATTTCCCATGGAAATGGCCAAAAGCTCTCCCATTAACATGTAGTTTTGCTGATAAAACTATATAGTGTAAGAACAGTAATCTGTAAACATTGGGTTTCAGCAAACATATTTATCATTTGCACATCACCTAGTAAAGTGTTCTGATTTGTTTGAAATTTTTGTACAGTTCACTTATTAGCTATTTAAATGTTGTGTGTTAGAAAAAAAACTGACACCTTACAGCCTTACATTTCACACTCTTTGTTGAGCACATCAGGCAGTCTAATTTACAAAGTCCTGGAACTGCAGTTGGAGAAAGAAAAGCAGTTGTTATAAGATGTAAACTGACTTCTGACCTCTGTGTCTATGCACAAAGCAAATGTGATAAGATAAAAATAAGATTTAAAGGCATCTTTATTGCTTCTTTACTTTCTGAGCTGAGCGAACAGAACACCTATTTTTTGTCAGCTTGCCAGAACGGGTGAGTAGGCCCAAAATATATCTCACCGTGATAAAAGCTGACTTGCGATAGAGAGTGGGCAAGTAGGTTTCTCGAGGTCTGTGATAAGGTGATGGAACGTCCTTCTCCTCATTCTCCATTAAACTAACGTATCAGAATGTCACTTCCTTCCTTCTCGGACCTGAATGTGCAAGGCCTCTTCTATCTCCGAGATATTATTTTGAGGCCATTTTTTCTTTACGCACCAAGATCTTAAGTTCACCGTCCTCAATTAAATGCCCCCGCTGAACTGTCCCACTCTTAAACAGCGGTTTTGTCAATTACTTTTTCAGGGTACCAGGGCAATTCCAAATTGGAACCAGCAACCCGTAATGTGGGCTCCCGAAAGCACTCCTGACCGCATACCACAGACACGTCACTGACCTCAAAGTCTTACTTTTCTTTAATAATTTGAAGCCCCAAATTTATACATACATTTTGTCTGCATATTCCTGTCAACATCCCTTGGTAAAGCGTACCCAGTTTAGACTCCCTTGAAAACCCACCCGATTAGTAATTAGAATCCATTGATCTAGAATGCCCAACATTAGAGTTTTACATCTGCCAAACTAAAGCCACCTTTCAGCTTTTTCTTCCAGATAAAACAGTGGATTCTGGATTGGAGCATAACCAGATCAGCTTTACTGATACTCAACAGGATAGTGTCAAAAATAAAAGTCATTTTAGAGATGATTGACATTTTTAGTAAGTTAATTCTTCTGTAAATTGTTAGTGGGAGATTGTCTCATCTTCCCTGGCAGCGACCAATTTCCTTCCTAAACTTTCGCCGATTTATTTATAGGTATGTCGTACTCTGTGGGTGACATTTATACCCAAATACCTAATTTCCTGTTTTATTCTGGTATCTGCATACTCTATGTTCCATGTCATTATTTCTGATTTATCCTTATTCACCTGATGCCCGTAAATATTACCAAATTCCATTCCATTCCATTCCAAAAAGCTTTATTGGACGTGTTAAGTCATAAAAGCACACAGAAGTACATCTAAATCAGTACATGAGACATCTAAAACAATTCATAAAACACCTTATCAAATATAATACACGTCCATATGGATGAATAAATAGAATTATCCTGAAAATTCTATGTACAAATATAAAAATACAATAAAAATTTGTTATGATAAAACCTTTGTAGTTGTTCCATATTATGAGCTACTGATTTCAGAGCAAAGTGGTTAAAGAAACGGGCAAATGTTTCACTAGAGCAAATTACAGCGTAGCATAATCTCATTTAATCTACTGCTTGATTAAAGAAACGTGCTCGTATTGCCCACGCCCACCCCAGGTATCTTGCCACTACTATGACAATCACCTCTGCTGTGTCAGTTCTTATGATTCTTTCAGCTTCACTCGATCTTCTTGTACCCAAGAGCTTGCAAACAGGTGACAACCAGACACGGCGTGGGGCATTGTATCCAATACATTCAAACAATAGGTGGGCCAATGATTCTTTGCTATGCTGACATACCGGACACAAATCGTTACTGGGTTTGGACCATTTGCTAGTAAAAACTCTTTGTGGCAATGTACCCACCCTAAACTGGAAATATAATTTTCGCTTGCAGGGCTTTGTAATGAAATCCTAGCATTGTTCCAGCATAGGGATGGGTTTACAGTCTAAGAATAGCCCTGTTAAAGAAGAGGACTCACAACTTCTCAAAGTTAATCTGGGTCTATTCCCAGTATTTGGCTTTCAAAAACTTTTTTGGGGGAAAGATAGTATTTTTAGTATCCACCCACAGAGAATTCAAGCCGATTGTCAATAAGATAGCTCTAAGCTCCCTCAGCCATTTTATTTGGTGCGACGTGTCTACCTTATCAGAGCCAGAAAACCAGCCGCATACTATGTGAGCTCTGGGGTAGACCAGAGTCTACGCCAGTACAAAAGAAGACATAGTTTAGCAGTGTCTGCGATTGGCTTTCTCCCAAGATCGTTAAATAACGGGCATGTCGGGGTGCTCTGTGGCAAGTTGGTAATATTTCTAAAGAACTTATTTTCTAAAAGTTTAGAGCTTAGCTAAGTTCTCATGTTCCCATAGCTCAAGCACCGTATAAGGCAGAGCTAATGACTTTCATGTTATAGATCTCGATTGCGAGGCTGATTGTCTTAGAGAATGAGGTATTATATTCCTTTTGCGGCATCCCCGCCAGTTGTCGGTGTTTTAGGGATGCTATATCGACCTGATGTGTCCAATTTAGCCCCTCCTGGATGTTTACCCCTAAATATGTGAACTCCTTGACTTGGTCTAGCAGGCGGTTGTTCATTTTGATGCCCTCCCTGAAGGCCCTATGTGGGTTAAAGGCCATCAGTTTTGTTTTTGACACATTGACCTCCAATCCACGCCTCGAGCAGAACTCCTCAAAGATTGTTAAAGCTCTCTGGAGCCCACTCTGTGTTTGGGAAATGATCAATGTGTCCTCTGCGAACATTAGTATGGGGACTTTTTCACCTGCTAGTATCAGGGCGTCTGTGGGGGTTGACCTCATGCAATCCACTATTCCATTGATATACAAGGAGAATAGTGTCGGGGCCATCACACATCCTTGTCGAACTCCACAGGGAACGATTCCGTAACTTTGCCCTGCTTGCCCCATCGGATCTTAGTCTTGTTGTCCTCATGCATCCTAATGATAAGTGTCAACAGGTCAGATGGTAACCCCATTTCTTGTAATGTCTTCCAAAGTTTAGCTCGTGGTACAAGATCAAAAGCTGACCTAAGGTCAACAAAGACGGCGTACAAACTGCCTTTGCCCAAGGATTCCGTTTTCCAAAAAAGCAAAATAAACCTAAACACTTGGTCAATAGTGCTAGGCTCGGAACCCTGCTTGTAATGGTGATAAAATGCTAAATTCATCGATCCAGTCTTGAACTTTGTTAAGCACCAACCTGCCCATTACTTTTTGCAAATAATAGAATCTATTAGGCTAATCGGCCTGTAATTCCCTGGGCATGATTTGTCCCCTTTCTTAAAGACTGGTATGATTTCTGCTCCTTTCCAGGAGTATGGAACTGGAGCACCCTGGGCTATGGCATTTGTCAATAGGCAAATGTACGTACACCATCTCTCTTTATCATAGAGGAATACATCCCCCGGTATTCCGTCTGGACCAGGTGCCTTTTCAGCCAAAATGGATTTAAGTGCCACCTCGACATCTGCCTTGCTAATAACTGCCTTTTGGAAAAAGTGCTCGGCGATGCCGCCCTCTATTTCGTACACACTTGCAGCATATTGTGGCTTAAAATGGTTTACCCACTCCGACTGTGAGACATGGTTTTGGGGCTGGCAGGCCTGCCCACCTCTGTCCCATTTGTGTACATTCTAGAACTGTTTGGAGTTTCTTCTAAAACAGGCCTCCCTAAGTTCCTCCCACCTTTTATCATCCCATTCTTTTTTCGCCTTTGCTTGGGCCCCCCCGATAGGTCGCCCTTGCTGCTCGTACCACCGTAGGGACGCCTTCTTTAATAGCCTCCCCTATTGTTGCACGTACCTTTTTACATCCTTGTTGTACCATTTCTGTATTTTAGGGGTAGCTTCCTTTTTGGTTCTACTCTTTTTAATAAAATACATACATAACTGGCCCAAAAATGTGTTTTGTATGCTGATAGGTTTTCCTAAGGCCGTCGGGTTTACTACACTGGCCTGGAGCTCATTTATGGCCTGGTCCATATCCTTTTCGATGTTAACTAAAACTTTGGGTAGCTCGATTATCTTAGCCCATTTAAGTCGCCTCAGGTCATTTGATGGAACAACATCGGCAGTGGAAAATGTATCCCGTGGTTCATGCAGAGTTTGAACTGTATCAGGTCCAGATCCACACATAAAGGATTGTGGTCACTTTCCAATCTGTCTTGAACCCTCATGTCCTTTACAGTATGCCATAGTGCTAAGCTAACTAATACGTAGTCTATCCTACTGGCACTATAGCCATTCTCCACGCAGATGGAATTAATTAGAATCACCGCATCAGACCATCTTTTTATTGGGTCAAGCTCCAGCTGTGGGATACCACACAGCTGGTCTTCCTCTTCTATCAAATTACCCTCCTCACTCATTAAAGGCTCAAACGTCGCGTTCAGATCTCCCGTGACAATGAAATTTGTGTCTCTCTGGCTGACATCCAGAAGATCGTCAAGAGCCGCTAAAACTCCCGACTTTTTCCCCCTGGTGCCTCGCACATAGATATTATATATTTCCATGATCACGTTTGTTCCCCTATACAATCTAACAGCCTGGATATCCTGATTAAAGGTTGGGAGTGCTTGGATATCTAGCCCTAGAACCTGTCTCACCCAGATTATCAAGCTCCCTGATGGCCTCCCTTTTACGCCTTTAGTGGCCGGAATGTAAAATTGTAAATATCCCACGCAAAAGAGGGGTACTTCTGCCCACGTCTCTTGAAAGAGACAGATCTCAAAACCCTCAATAAAAGCGTGCCACTCTGGGGATCCCAGTCTAGAACCTAATCCTGCAATATTCCAGGACAACAGGGTTTTCTTTAAGGGTATTGTACAAGCAGCCAAATTACCACTTTGAGCAGAGGAAATTGGGCTATGCTCCTGCCATACTCCATCATCTTGTCTGGTTAGGAGGGGTTCAGCTTCTGAGGTTTGTTCTTGCTCTATAGGTAAATGTTAAATATTTGGTGGACTGTCCATTTGGATGGTATTAGCTAATTGATGTTCCTGCTGCTTTCTTAACAAATCCGCCTCTAGTCAGTCTATATTTTCTAAAGTAGAGCTTCCCTGCATCCTAGCTAATTTGCGGGTGAGAGAGCAGGCATTTTCCCTACTCAGAGGGGAGCGTCAGTACTGCATGGCTGACTGTCCTGGCGGGCTTGTACGAAACTCTAGGGCGAATAGATTTTCTGCTAGATCTTCCCTAGTCATTGTGAGCTTGATACAATCCAAGTGATTAGCTGGTGAAAACAACCTACGAGCTTTTACTATATCTTCCCTAATCACCGATCGGCATACCCTGACATGCCGTATCCAGTGGATGGTTTTATTTATTACGGAGTCCTCGTTTTCTGGACTTTTACTTACATCAAGCTTTGGAATGTTCACCATAAAAATTCTATTAGTGCTGCGTGAATCTGCAAAATGATGAGCTGATTGCCTATGGCTCTGCCCGGCCTCTGGCTGAATAGAATGTACTACCGGATTATCGTTTTGGCATGTCGGAACCCTTGTGAGAGCTGCTGTATAGGAGTTGTCAATGTAGCTAGCAGTAGGGTATGGAGTGGGTCTAGGCTGTGGTGGAAGTGACCTCATATTATCTAATCTGGGCCATCCTAATCTGGATGGTTCCTTTTCTACAGAAGTATTTGTCACTTGAGGGGCATTAGCTGGTGTAGCCCAGGATGTTACCTGGATGGCTGGAGTTATACCCTGTACACATCCAGGGCAGCTACTCTCCCTTACATCCCCTGTTTGTGATGGAGTAGATGTTAATAGCTTGGCCATTGATGTTAGCTCCTCTATCTGGCTTCTCATTGATCCCATTTCCTGTCTTAATAGGATCACTTGCTGTGCCATATCTTGGTACTCCTTAGTCATGCCTGGCCCTACATCCTTTCTCTACAGAGGTGAAGTATGTGTCATCTGTGTTGTCTGTAACCCTCCTTCTCCCCTTATTTTGTTATCGGATGTGTCTAGCAATGGCAGAGATCTAAATTAGCTGCGCTCCCATTAGCCCTATCTCTGTTGTCATTATTAATAGACAAATTCTTTTTAAGAGTTTTATGGAACATTGCAGGGATCGTCGGAGTAGAGGAATTTGTATGTGGGGGCAAGCTAGGGGGAGTTGTAATACAGGTGGGTTGTGTGATGGGCACAGACTCCAAGATACCCTCGCACTCTCCTATTAAGGTATCAATCTGATCTAGTACACAGTTACTTCCTGCGTGCAATTGGAGCTTCCTTGCATTTTTACCCTTACTACCCTGATTTGTTCCATTGCCTCCAGCCCCATCCCCACTTCCTCCTGGCAACTTTCTTTTCCCCATAGCTAGTCATTACAGGTTAGATAGTGTAACCCCTTCAGACAAACAATTCCCCCTGTGTGAGTACTACAACTTTGCCTCAATATAATTATGCCTTACAAGCACTATCTCTAGGGTAACAACCAAAAGGGGGAAATATTACACAGCAAATATTAGGGTCAACTATTTCAGAATGCTTATACCTTACGAACAATATCTCCAGTGTAATTACAACAAAAAAAAAAAGGGAGGAAATATTACAAGAGTATCAGGGCGGAAGGTAAATTGAGCCAAAATCAGCATTTTCCCAATTTGTCCTGGAGTACAAGAAGGGGCAGAATCCTCTACTCTTTATTCCATTAAATGACAATCGCAAACATTTAAATATTTAGGAATTGACATAATTGAGAGAATGTTAAAGTTCTAATCTCAGCTCTTAGAAGTTGTTTGGCATTTTTCAGAACAATACTTCTGTCAGTAATGAGAAGAATAACTGGCTAAGAGGATAACACTTCAATCCTTGCTGTAGCATTTTGCTAACCATCTGAAATTGCACAGAAAGCTTTATAAAGAATTAGATCCTATATTGCGTGACATGATCTGGACCTCTGCTTGGGGTAGGCGTATAGTATCCCCCTGAATGCTTTTGCTTCCTTGAAAAGGGTGTTGTTTGGGTGCCCTGAACTTTAAACTTCATTACATAGCAGTGCAGCGTCAGTGGGTGGCTCTCTGAGAATCTATCAGCAGGGTCCAAAAATTCTCTTGAACGCACTATCAGGAAGGTATTTAGCCAGAATAATTCTTGAAACGTGAGACGATATAGGAAAACACAGATCAAATTCGAGTTTATCACAGTGTAGCAAAATCAACATGATGATAGCACTTTTTACAGCCTCACAAGTGTATGTAACAATTACTTTGCCCTGGGCAGAAACCCTCATAATTGTCACTAGAAGTTTTCAATGTGATTTTACCTTGCTGCACAAATTTAACCTAATTCATCGTCGTTTTGGTTAAAAACTATTTTTCTAAGCAAACGCAGAACAAAATAAATGCCATGGCATTAATCACATATACACATATGCAGATGCACAGAGTGTTATATGCTAGACTCTAGGTCAGTGACAAGGAATCAAGGAACCTCCCTAACTTCTTATGTAGGGGATGCCAGGGCGAGGAATGTAAAGAGATATTATCAGACCCTCTGAGAAAAAGCATCGTGGTAGCGCACTGCCATTTACAGACAGCACATTTTCTATTGAAGTGGCTACTAACTTTGCACAGATATGTAGTTTTACTGATAAAACTAAATGATTATGTGTGGAAATCGGGTTTCTGTGAATATTTATCATTTGTGCATCACCAAGT
Organism: Triturus cristatus; assembly: GCF_964204655.1. Lineage (NCBI taxonomy): Eukaryota > Metazoa > Chordata > Amphibia > Caudata > Salamandridae > Triturus > Triturus cristatus. Next base: position 198,317,114 of record NC_140586.1, on the reverse strand, counting down.
GAAGTGTCTTCATTTGTCTTGTTCCTATTAAAATCGGTTTCCAGCACACTTCAGAATTACAAATATATGTTTGTCTTTTTTGCATTTTCTAATTGCTGAGTGAATACAGTTCATTTAAAGGTATCTACATTTTTTTGTTTGTTGAAAAAAAAATCACACTTTCCTGTACTGCAGCAAGATTGCCAGATAATTTACTTTAAAAACTTCTCTCACTTTGCAGTCGGAGAAAGAAAAGTAAACACCAATCCCATAAGCAGCAGCACTTTGGCAGAAGGCTTATAGCCTGTCATTTGACCTCTGTCTTTAAAGCACCAAATTGGAAGATAAACACAGAATTAAAGTCATTTTTAGTTAGTGCTCGGACTTTTGCAACCCTCCATAAATTGGCTGGCGACCCAGAGTTTAGGAAACACTTGTCTAGGTTTTCACCTCTCCCAAACCAGAGCTCCTCCTTAAATCAGTGATGTCATTTAGGATGTATCTGTGATGTTATCAATGATGTATCTGAACAGGTCAAGAGTGATGTAATATGTGAGGTCATAAGCAGTGGTGCAAGTTATAGTTAGCTCAGTAAACTATAACTGGTGAGTTCCAGTGTGTTTTTTATTTTCTTTTTTTAGTTTAAAAGGGTATTTTTAATTGACATTTTCATCTAACTATAACATCACTTTAACCTTTGTTTTTTTCAGTGAAGTTCTATGTTTTTTAAAACCCTAAAGTAAGATATTATTATTAGACCCAACTATTACGTCACTTTAACCTTTGGTTTCTTTCTGTGAATACCTAGTTTTTTTTTAACTTAAAGTCAGAAATTACTACCAGACCTAACTATAAAGTCACTTTAACCTTGTTTTTTTTCAGTGGATTTCTAGATGTTTTAAAATGTATTTTGTTTACATAAAGTAAGATCTTATTACAAGTAATAAGTCTACAATTCTCTCCTTACTGGGAGCCAAGTACTCTATTGTAGCACTTGACTCTCTTAGGGTAGCGAAGCAGAACAGTTCAAAGCCTACTCAAGAGAGTTGGTGTTAGCTAGTAATCTCCACTCGCTGACACGCAACACAAACACTCAATAAATTATTGTCCAGTCAGTGCTTTTTCTTATAAAACGGAAAGTACATTTATTACACACACTACCAAATTCTACACATTAAATTACAATTATGCACACCCTGGTATGTGTAAATAACTTTAGTGACACCCTCAAATCACATTTGACCCTTAGTGGGTCACTACCCTCATAACAAACTCCATCTATACTAGATGCAACATCACAGTATAAAGGGGTCTAATTTTTAAAATGTCATGTCTACTGTCAAGGGGTCACCACATCAATATATAAAGGGCATGCCTATTGACTTTGTCAAGGTGTGACCACATCATTATACAAGACAAGCCTATTGGCTTTGTCAAGGGGTCACCATATCAGTATATGAAGGCAAGCCTGTTCCCTTTTTCAAGGGTGAAATCATGAGTACTGGCTGTGTCCTAAAATCACTACCTTAACAAAACAGTAATCACATTAAAACCAAAAAAGTCTAAAGCCATATTTAAAGAGATGTATTATTAACAACAAGTATTACAATGTCTATTATTAAATCTTTAAATAAAACATTTTTATTCAACACAACATTAAACATGTGTCAGAGTCCATCTTTTACACTCCTCAGGCAACATAAAGCAGTCATAAAGCCAACCAGAAGAAGTCCCTGCAATCCTCAGCTGAAGAGCAAAAGCTCCAGCTCTAGGAAATGTTAAAATTATCAATATTTCCTTAACAAATTAACATTGGATGGAAAAGAGATATGTCATCTGATATAATTTGTAGATAAGATATAATAGGGCGGTTAAAATAACGGATGGCAAAATGAGTCAACCAAGATGAATCCCAAAGTAATTTTGAAATGGTTTGGTATAGCTGGACTGTATCTTGAGGAAGGTAAACAGAGTGAGGCTGTATCAGTAAGTGATGGTGGCTACTGGGAGGGCTTTTGGTTCGGTCTTTGACAGTATTTCAATTTATTTCCATGTAAGTGTAGCTATGTTTCAGGTTATGGTAAAGGCCACCTTGATTTATGCAGGCATTATGCCATCTGTATTTGATTTCATTCCATGAGGGGTGTGTCTGAGATAATAGGATAATGGGGAGTGGAGGAGAGTGAAATAGTGCTATCGTAGTCAAAGATGGTAGGCAAGGTATCCGTGTTAATGTCCCTAGGCATGGTAGAATCTTTTAGGGCCTTTAGGGTATCAAACACTATAATGAAAATATTGTTGCCTCTTATTCCTGTAGGAAATATATAGCGCATTCCCTTTACTCTGTCATGCAATATTTGTTAATGTTTATTTCATTCAAAATCCACAAGAGAAAACCTCAAAAATCACTGCATGATTTATTATTGGCTTGCATGTTCTTTATCTTACATACTGCCATGTATTTAGAGCAGCACAAAGAGAAGTACGTGTAAAACCCCAGAATCCGCAGTTATTAATGCATGCATACACCATAGGTTTAACAGTAAGCTGAATTTAGTGATGCAGTTTTATAGTATCTGGTAAAACTGCAGTACAGCAAGTAAAACTATGTCATATTCAGCCCCAAGTGTTGGGGCTGAATGCACTCATACAAATGTGCATAAATGCTCTGTAACAATGTTACTACACGCCATGCCTTAGTTTTATCCTAGAGGATAATCTCAAGCAGAAAGTTTATTTCCTCCTTAGAGTTGTAGCTCCATAACGAGTGTAGGGTATATAAAAGCTCTATTATGCTTCGTTTAACTTTAGGATCCTGGCTATTCCATCTCGCCTTACCTTTTTGTTTTATTATTTTTCACCCTGGGTATTTATTCACCCTTCCTTCCGTCTTTGATATTGTTTGCTGTTTACAGAAGAGTTATTAAATAAAGTTTCTTATTAAATAAAGTTTGTATCATGAATTGGTCTGCAGTTCTTGCCAGTGCCAACTCCACATGAACCCATCTGTGTTCTATCCAAAGCTTGCACCCTGAAAGGACACGAGTGGCACTTCAGGTTTATTGACTACAATTCATCTAGCAACAGAAACAAATAACACTAATGCATTTCAGCTGGTTATCAGGCTTGCTCGCTTATCCCATTAGTTCAAGTTTGGTTTCTCATCGGGTTTTAACAGGCAGCATTTAGACCAGTCGGTTCTGGGTAATGTAGTTTTATAATGCAGGGTTCCATTTCAGGGAGAGATGTCACAATGTTTAGTGTCTTTGGTACAAGTGGTGCATACTTCACTATTTCATCCTTTCCAAAATTATTTCCAATGCCATTATCTGTCCTCCGGCGGGGGAATTCCACCTCATAGTCCATGGTCCATTAATATAAGTGCGAAACTAGGACTACTTTTATAATGCTTGTTTTCAGTTACTCTTCTCAATATATTTTTGATCATAAACTTTACTAGATTGATACATTCTTTATTCAGTGCACTGTCAATTCCCAGATCTTTTATTCTCAATGAACATAAAGTTCCTCAGCCTGATTGTGCTCCCTTGGGAATTTAGCTTGCGTTTTTTTAGTTCCGTTTCAATTGAATAGTTTCTTTTGATCCACAGCATTTCTCCATAAGGGATATTCCATTTTAGTTTCTTAGCTTGGTGACACCCAGCATGGAGAATACTATCAGTGAGGGTCTCTTTCCTAAACGGAGTGATCTCTAATTTCCTCATCTTCTACATACATGATGGTATCCAAGACTTGTACACTTTTTATCTTTTTTTTTTCCATATCTGTTTATTGAAAATATTCAAAACAGGGAAAAGCACACAATTAAGAAACATAGAGCAGAAAGAAACAAACCCCAATACGAATATCAAAATACAGCAATAGAATCCTTTAAGAGAAAGACATTACTCTTTACATCAAAGCAAAAAATGGGGGCAAGATAATAAAAAAAATAAGGGGGGGTAGGGAAGGGAGAATAAAAAAGAGAGAGGAAGGAGGAGGATTGTGTGCTGCGTCCTGTACATTGTATTAGCTAAGAAAGCCTCAGTGCCATGTCAGGTTCATACAAAAGAGTTGTGCGGGCCCACCACTAATGAAGAAGTGAAATAATTAACACTCACTTATGTCTATGTAGAACATTATATGTGTATTTATCACCAAATATTATTGCTAGCAAACTTAGGGAGAACTAAGCGTATATCTCAAACCTAGAACAATAAAGGGAGAAACAGGACCCCAGTTAAGGGGGTCGGGAAAGGTAGGATGCAAACAGAATATCTTGAGGAGGGGGGTGGGTTGGGGACCCTAGGGGGAGGAGGCGGAACATCCCTCTACGTCTCTGATGTAGTCGGAGACGCCGGTTGGTGACCCCTAGAGTTGGGCTCCAGAGAGTCGTCAAAAAGCTGTAAAGCTCATAGGCGAGGTGGGACCAATCGGGAGTGCTCCAGCTTGGAGAAATGTTGAATTAATGGTTGCCAGGTGCGGGACAATTTGGCATCCGTGTGATTAATGCGGGCAGAGAGTAGCTCAAGAGCTAAGACCTGCCACAGGCGGAGGAACCACACAGACAAAGGAGGGTGGTCAGATCTTTGCCAAAATAAGGCTATAGGCTGTCGCACTGCCCCTAGCATCTGCAATATTAAGCACCAGTCCAAATGAGCCATGGCAGTCAAAGTCGAGGGTCTGATGCATAGCAGAGCTACCCTTGGAGAGTAAAAAAAATAGGGAATCCTGCTGTGTCCTTGATATGGCTAAGGATTTCTTTCCAAAATATTGTTAAGCTGGGACAAGACCACCATATGTGGATAAAGTCACCTCTGTCGCCCTGGCACCTCCAGCAGGTTGGGGGAAAGTTTGGTACCATCTGCTTTATGCGGGCCGGGGTAAAGTACTATTGCTTCATTAACTTATATGCCAATTCGTCCTGAGGGATGCTTTGGTAAGTTTTCGGGATGTCCCGCCACAGCCGATCCCAGAATTCCGAGGGAACTTCTTCGCCAAGGTCCATGCTGCATTGGGTTTGATATGCTTGAGGCTGAAGCCGTTGCGAATGCTGCAGGACTTTATAAGTATGGGAGATTAGGCCTCAAAGGCAGTGAGCTGTCTAGTTGCTCCTTGTGTATAACCAGGACAGAGTAACCATTGACGGACTTGATAATATTGCATACGAGCCCCTTCAGTAAAATGAAATTAATTTTTACACTGATCAAACGTGAAATTTGTCACCCTGAAATAAATCTTGTATAATAGGACATTCACCGTCCGTCCATGCACTAAAGAAACTAGGCTGTAAAGCAGGGGGAAAAATGGGGTTACGTGCTATGGGCGTGTTAGGAGAGGGGAATGAGGTCAGGCCTCGAGGTGTAGCCAATTTATCCCATATTTCTAGGACATCTTTTTGTAGGAGTGGCTATGTACGCACTACGAGGGTGGCAAATGAATTTAGTAAAGTCACGTTGAAGAGACCGGATGTTGCTTTGTGGAATTGGGGAAGAAAGGGATTGAAATAAATATAAAATCTTTGGAAGAAGTGACATTTCAACTGTGTTAATGCATCCTAGCCAAGAGAGGTGAAGGCCCCGCCATCTGCGTAGTCTTCTTGGACAGCACATCTATATCTAGGCCAGTTAGCAGTAGTCCAGGAGGACAGCGAGGGAGTCAAGTCCAACCCCAGATAATGTAACGTCTTTATACACTCTTTTAACTCATTTGATGGGTGGGCTAGTATTGAATTTGTTCCTGTCCAAGCTTTAAAAGTACTTACAAAATTCTACCTTCGTTCCATCTCAGATCACCACCTGATCATCAATAGATCTTTGTCACAGAAATATTTTATCTTGATAGTTCTTGTACTTTTCTGTCCATGTGAGTTCATTTTCCCACCATCCCATCGCTAAATTTACATAGCTGGGACCGAAGCAATTTCCCATGGCTGTTACGCCTGCTGTTAAAAGATTCCAGTCCCAAAAAGAAGGATGTGTTTTTTCAGGCACATTTTCATCATCATAAGTATTATCATGATCTGCTGTGTCTGGGTAATCTTACTTTGGAGCTAAAAATATCAACATGCATGTAAACCAAATTGATGCTGCATTGATTTATATCATCCTAACACCCATAGTTATTAGACCATAGTTCTCATTCCAGGAAGTGTTTTTAGTTGATAGTGTAGGTCTGTCATGTCTCTCAAGTAAGAATTGATACTTTTCACTGTTAGGGCTAAAAATACATCCCCGGACTTTGATGTTTTCTCAATTAGGGATTTTGTTTTATGTGTAGGTTGCTTGCCAAACTCTGTGCTTATCACTTGCTTTAAAAATAAAAAAAGTTATAAGATCACACAACAATTGATCACTATTTGTCAATTATTTTATAAATCGATAGTACTGCATAAAGTATACATCTTTTCTTACACAGTTACATTAACCAATTAATATATGTGTCTCACGGCTCACATGAGAGGGGGATGGCTCGATGGTTGGTAAGTGGCAGACTGGGTTAAGCTTACCATAAGCGTTTTTACTCACCACGACTTGCAGGTATCAGCCATAACTAGGCTACATTGAGGCATTTAGGTGAGGATGCTTCTTAGCATGTGCTCTTTGTTTGAAGTGATGCAGCGCAAGGGGCAAAATTTACATATTCTCCCTATGTCACAGATTCGTAATCACAACAACTCATCCATACACTCATTCATTGGTGGGGCCCATGACACCAATACGCACTCGTCTCATTCGAAACCGTACTCAGGAGAAAAAGCGCTGGACATGTGGGTACCTTATTACCTATCAGGATTACATTTCTTTACATTATATATACGTGCACCTTTAGAATCCTGACCTTAACATCAAGGCACTCCACCACTTGGTCGATGGACCAATTAGTTGGACTGGTTGATGGTGAATTAGAACCAGCTAAAACACAATTAAAGCCTAGGAAACATTTGATAATTTTCTGTAATCAATTAAAGAACCACCAACTCTTTTCTTATTAATTCAAATTTTGTTTATCTAATAATAATTTCTTCTGCATTAGCATTTATGCACTACAGGTCATAGTATAAATTCAGTTTATTTCAAAGAGAAATTGAACATCTGGTAAATAAGCATAGATTTAAAAAGCACATTTAATAATTACCAATTAATACGTGTCGGCAACTTTCTGAGTAAAACAAGGAGCTATCCGCATTCTCTGTCCGACCCACAGCAATGATCAAACCATCAGACGAAATAACTTCCCAAAAATCAAAGAAACCCAAGGTAAACCATGGAAATCTTCACCAGCTCAATGCAACCCAACGCCATGAAAGGTCAGCCCGATGAACCACCCCCCTTTGCTGGATGAGGGCATTTTAGGGGTAGAGAAATGTTCTGATTGGACAGTCTGGGGTTATCTGTAATTTTATAAGAGTTTCCCAGGGTAAACTGGTTCTCCATGAGACATGGCATAGAAAAGTGCAAATTTTATACTATTCATTCGGCTCCCAGGCGAAAGTTTCGAAAGTAACGTTTGGAGGAAGAGAAGACATTTCAGTACAGGTTCTGTATTGTCCCCTTTGCTGTTCACACTGTCCGTCAGTTGGCAGACAACCACGCTCATATCCTTGACAAGGAACACGGTGTCACAGAGCTGAGGTCACTTGGAGATCTCCGGAGCCATCTGATTCTGCGCAGACATCATCGCGCTCACATGGTGGCGGCTTTGTAGGGACTCCATCTTAGGTACTGCGGCCTAGTAGGCCCGAATGCCAACTTAAGCAAAAACAGACATAACAGTAATTAAAATATAGAAATGGAGATTCTAATGTTTAAACCCACACTAATCCCAATGTATATTAGTATTAACCTAGCTTGTAGCAACATTTAAAGCAATAATACTCACCATTTTGTAGTACTGGAAGCACAAAAGCAACATAAATCATGCAATTTCTATTTCACCACAATCTAAAGTTAGTTTGCGTACCATAGTTAATTAATTAATTGTTCTGCCATGCAAATAAGCATTTTAGTCCCAGGTGTATCTCATGTTTATTAAGGTGTAAAAGTTGATCAGTAATATTTCACTTCAAACCAATTAGTACGAGTTAGATTTAGAATGATTACGTAATTAATTTCATGCAAATTAGAGGAGGTATACAAAATTGTGTTTTACCTGCTCCATCAATCCCCCCTTTGGTGATTTTAACATCACCACTAATCACTAATTTTTTTCTAACTTTCTCTACGGAAATGGTTTTATTCATCCCCATTTGCATTTGTTAGGTTACATCATAGTGTTTCCCATATCGCTCCCTTTTGTTTTCTTGTACATATTATCTTGTAACTCTTCTAGTACTATGTCTTCTATCTCTCTTTCTCTTATTTCTTTCTCTTGCCTTTTCTTCTTTTCTCTATTTATCTTATTTTGTATTTTTCTTCTTTATATGCACACACATCCTAATCTTAATATTAACACTAAAACAATCACAAAAGTCACAGGTATCAATATTTTACCCACAAAGGAACTACTTAGTTTTGTTAATAAATTCTTAATAGTGGAAAAACCCTTACCAAGTTTCTCCCATACACCTTCAACCTCCAGTGGAACAATTTCTTCATGCAAATCAGTTATATTCTTAATGTATTTCTTTAGGTTCTGACTTTCGTCAGGAATGTAAGTACAACAATGTTGCACTTTCAGCATTCCAGACTCCTCCCTCTTTGGCCAATATAATGTCATGGGCAAGTCGATTTTTCATAATCATAGCTCTCATGGCAACCATTTCGGTATTCACCATTAAGAACCCTCCAGCTGTGCTAGTTGATAACCGATCCACAACTGTAGACAATTTTCTAATTTTATGTGCATTCAGAGATATTCCAACTGCTGGTATCAGTGCTCCAAAAATATCACCTATAATTTCTGACCAACTTTCCCTCCTTCTACGTGTTGGTTGTCTACCTATTTCGTGCAAACCGTCCTCTCCCCTTCCCACATGAAATATTTTTGGGAAGACCAGGCCTAGGTAACATGTCCCATACCAGTGGTCCGGTAACCTATAGTAAGCATCCACAGATGTAATATATTCTAGGGAATACCGGATCATTTCCTCCTTTAAATCCCCATCCTCCCATGATTTTATAGAAGTCATGGCATTCACTTGCACTTACAAAATAATTATCATATACAGTATTATGTATACTGATGCACAATTTCCCTTTCTGGGGCCAATATAAAGCCATTGCTGGTTTTGTTTCTCCCTTTAAATGATTTTCCTTCCCAACATCCCAAAATGTTGTTTCAATCTTTTCCCCAGACGCCTTCTTTTGCATCTTAACTCTCCTCTCCTCTACCATGTTCAGGAAAGTTTTCTCTTCTTTTCTCAAACTACAAGTAAGGTTATTCTTAAACACTTCTTCTAAAGTTAATTCTCTTGTTTCCAGGAAAAAATCACCTAATGTTCTACCAGGAATCACCTTGTTTAGTTCAGGAATTACAGGAATCTGTGAGAAAATATTATCTACATCAGTGTAACAGTATTCTAATTTTCCTGTTTTATAAAACAAACTAGCTAAGACACTACAAGTTATCCCATATGTCAAAGGAAGGTGATAAGTGACACCTTCTGATACAGATGCAGGTAACTGCATGTAAACGTAGCAGTCTCTAACCTCCATGGTTTTTACATACTCGTACAACAACTTTGAAAAAACATTATTAGAAAAATCATTTATGGACTTATCTTTGTGAAGTTCTGTTCTATCTACCAGTTTGGTAACATGACTTTCATCAACCTTTTCCTTATTAGTTCTGTTTACTGTGTGTTCTTCTATATTTTCAAATGTTGCTCTAAATGAAATTGTTATTGCTAATATGATCCAGACAAGCATTAGTAATCCTGTACAACAAAAACACATTTTACACCATCTTCGGAGAAACCCACATGTGGGATTTCTATTTTCTCTGTTTGCCATTTCGGTAATGATCAGTGTCTTTTGACTTAGCCTCTTTTCTTCAACAATTTACCTTTGTCTAAACTTAAGGCTCTGATTGCCTACTTGGTTCTTTTCTGATCACGTGTCTTGTCCGGGTTTTAATTCCTTGTGATTTCCTTTGTCATTTCAATCCATGTATGAATCGTCTTTGCCTTTAGGTTCAGAGTCTTTGTTCAGAACTTCCTGATCATCCGTTTCTTCTCTGGTGTCAGACAAGATAACTCTCAGGATTTCCGAATCTTCTTCTTCTTCAACCACTTTCTGCACAGTCATTCTTCGACCTTCTTGGCTATCCGCTTCCTCTTGTATATCAGGAAGTGCCACTCATGTCCATTCCGGTTGACTTGTACTTCTGGTTCGGTTTCTGTATCCTCTTTGCTCTTTGCAAGTGTTTCTGATCATTGTCTTCTTGTTTTTCTTGACTAGACACTTCATTCACTTGTTCAGCATTAGCAGATTTTATTCTGGTTAGTCGGTATCTCAATCTTTTGATTCTGTTGGTCCAAGTCTCTTCTTTTAACTGCCTTTTTAATTTTGTTCCTTTCCCTTCTCGCTTTGTTTTCCAAGCTCTTTTCCTAAAAGTTCTTCCACCTTTGCTTTCTTCTTCACTTTCTTCAGATTCTGTATCTGTCTGAATTTTACTTTCTTTGGATTTTATCCTCAAGACTTCAGGTTCACTCTCTGTATCTATCCCTCCTCGTGTTTCTTCCACGCAATCTTCCTGCTGACTAACTGTCCCTTTTCTACCTGGGTGTGTTGTGTCCCTATACCTCCTCGGGGGTCTTCCGCAATGACCTCACCCTCACTCTCTGTATCTAATTCCTCACCTTCTATCTCTATGATTTCGGGTGGAATTTCTCTTGTGCTTGTACTCGGGACTTCCTTTCCAAAGATTACTTGTTCAGTTTTTCCAGTATTCTCATTTATTCTTTCTTGTATTCCCACTGGTTCTGTCTCCGATTCAGAACTGGTATCAGTAATTTCAAGTCGCCTTCTTAGTGGTATATTTTCTTGCACAACAATTTGACTTAAACCCATTTCTCCTGCTTCTGGGTTTTGTCTTGTTCTCGTTTCTTCTGAGTCTGATTCGGAACTGGTATCTGATGCGTTTTGTTGTTCCTCTTCAGATTGATCTTCCAGATTTGGGACTAGAAGAGTGTGACTTGCATGAATCCAGTTCTTTACTCCTGCACACTTCACAGCAGTTGTTGTTGTCAGAATCACTTGTCGTGGTCTTCCCCAGCGTGGAATCAGACAATTTCTCCTTCTGTGTACTTTGGTGCGGACCCAATCTCCAGGACTTAAGTCATGAGCTGGTTTCTGTTCAAGAGTGGTCGCATCTGGTCCAACTTGATGAAACTCAGAATGTACCATATCAGCCAATCCGTTGCAATTATCCAAGACGAAGTCCTCAGATATAGGCAGCAGTTTGTTGACAGGAATGAAAACATGTCTCATTGCTCTGCCCATGATAATTTCATGGGGACTCAGACCAGTCTTCCTATCAGGAATTGACCTAATTGTCATGAGGACAAGAGGCAAGACATCTGGCCATTTTAGACCTGTGGCCAAACACATTTTTCCCTATCTGTTCTTTATGGTGCCATTTATTTGCTCCACCACTCCAGAAGCCTCTGGTCGGTAGGCACAATGCAGTTTCTGTTGTACATTCAATGCTTCACAAATCAATTTTATAATTTCATTCTGGAAATGTGTTCCTCTATCTGTTTCAATCGTTACTGGGAAACCAAACCTAGGAATGAACTCTCTCAGTAGGAGTTTTGCTACAGTAACTCCATCATTCCTTCGGGTCGGGTAAGCCTCCATCCAATGTGAAAACAGACAATCACCAGTACATATCTTAGCCTGTTACATGAGGGCATTTCAATGAAATCAAGCTGCATTCGAGTGAAAGGACCTCCCTCCCATCCTATGGTTCCCAAGCTCACTACAGTTTTCCTTCCTGGATTATATTGCTGGCATATAAGGCATCTCTGACAAAGACTCTCAGCTAAAAGCCGAAACTTTGCATTATACCAGGTCTGTTAAAAAGTCTAATCATGGCATCCCTACCTGTGTGAGCCTGCCCGTGGTACATCCGTGCCATGGTAGAGATCATGCTATTAGGCATTACTGGTCTACCATCGCGTTAAACCAAAACTCTGTCTGCTTCTCATGGTGCACATCCTGATTTTATCCACTGTTTCTTCTCCTCTTCCCCTGCCTCTTCCTGTAACTGTCTCACTTCATCCCATGTACTTACAGTGTTAGTAAAAAGCAAGGGACATAAATCCATTTCCTTCTCCCTATTACGATTTAATGAAGTTTGGTTTCGTGCACAATACTGTGCTAGGTCATTGGCAAACTCATTGCCGGCTGACACATAGTCAGTCCCCTTTCTATCTGCGGCACATTTTATAACAGCGATCTGTTTAGGCAGCTGTATCACCTCAAGTAATTTTCCAACTATTTCTGCATTTCTGATTTGAGTTCCACTCAACGTCAGGAAACCTCTTTGGGACCAGATCTGCCCAAAGTCATGCACCACTCCAAACCCATACTGATTGTCAGTAATCACAGTGACTCGCAAATTCTTTCCCAACTTGCATGCTCTAATTAGTGCAAACAACTCAGCAACTTGAGCAGATCGAACTCCTCTCAAACAAGATGCTTCCAACACAGTCGCTACAGTACACACAATATCAGACCACAGGTTTAAGGATTAAATCAGCGTAGGGAGAAACACAGGGAGACATATATTTGTAGGATTTTTTGTATTTGAAGTCACTTAAAACATGTTGGACATATTAAACTGCATATGTACAATCACATGAACAGAAAGCACTGCGTTACAGTAATGAAAATGTAACCGGAAGGATACTGTGCACAAGTGCTCGTGAAAATAGTGACGGCGCAAGTGACACATGAAGTGGTATATACACCTCCGCATTCATAGCATCAGGTAGTAATGTCGAAGGGTTCACATTAGTGCATCTTACAAGACTCACATTTGTAGCACCCAAAATCACCTTTTCATATTTAGTTAGACGACTATGCGTCATGAACTGTGTTTTACTTCTTGTCAAAAGGATTGCCACATCATGGGGCACAAACACTCTCACAGGGTATCCCATTACAATTCCTTCACTTTGTTCCAAGCTTTTACAAGTGGCTGCTACGGCTTTCAAACAACCAGGCAAAGCTACAGCCACCGGATCTAATACAGCTGAAAAATACGCAATCGTCGTCTCAATCTTCCATGTCTCTGCACTAATACGGAAAGGGCACACCCATCTCTCTCACTGCAACAGAGCTCAAATTCTTTTTCATAATCAGGCATTCCAAGAGCTGGTGCTTCACACAAGATGTCTCTCAGTTGTTTAAAAGCTTTCATCTCTTCTTTATTCAGCTCAAGGGGATCTTTCACATCACTTTTTGTCAAACGTGCCAGTGGTTTTGCAATCAGCGAGAAGTTGCTGATCCACTGTCGACAATATCCCACCATTCCAAGAAACATTCGGACTTCTCTCTGTGTCATTGGTGCTCTCATTCCCTTTATTATTTTAATTCTGTCCACAGTCACCTTTCTCAGGCCCTTTTCAATCTTATGACCTAAGTATTGTACTTCTTTCTGATAAAACTGTAATTTTGATGGGGATACTTTGAGTCCTCCATCGGCCAAATGATTCAGCAGTGCAACTGTGTCAACCACGCATGCCTCTCGCGTCTTCGATGCCACCAATAGGTCATCGATGTATTGCACAAGCACTGAACTTTCGGGCAATTTTTAAATCTTCCAGTGACTTCTTTAGAATCTGATTAAATATGGATGGACTTTCTGTATACCCTTGAGGAATACGGCACCATGCCTGTTAGACCTGTCAGCCCTTTGGGTGGTCCCTCCTCATCATTATTTATTTTGTCCCACTTTTGCCTCAAACCCTGTTCGTATTTTTTCCTTTTTGGGAACCACCAGACTTTTTAGTATTGATGCGGATTCAGGGAGCCATTTTATCTACCCCTGGAACTTCTGTCTGAGGGCCTGGAGCACAAAATGGTGGCCACCCATTGTCACCTGTGACATCACTGGAACCTACTAGAACCTTCTGCGACATTCTGGAACCCTGTGACAGTTGGAGGCGGTTTAGAATGTTGGGAAGCTAAGTCAGAGTTGACAGTTGGAGCTGGCAGTTGGCACCTGACTGGTGAAGAGAGAGGAGCAGAAACCTGAAGGAGGAAGGAGTGAGGCAGCAGGGGTGGAAACTTGTGCCTGGAGTGGGGTCCATAAACCCGCCCTTGATACTAGTCCCTACTGACTGAGCCCAGCCTGGAGCCCTGTGTGGGAGAAAGCAAGAAAACCCATCTTAAGGACCTGGACAGCAGGAACAGGCCTTAAAAGTAAAGAACAGCAAGTTCCTGACCTGGTTACTGGTAACTTCTTGAAGTCCGACGTCAAGAAGCCTGGAGACCTGGAGCCCGAGGTGGAGAAGCGGCGCTGACTGGAAAGCAGACGTCGTACCCGGAGCCGCCAGAGGTCGAGTGAGGGCGCCGACGGAGGTCGTGGAGAGTACCAGAGGTCGAGGAGGAAGTCACCCGAGGTCGAGTGTGCGGCGTCGACGGGGGAGTGAAGTCCGCCCTCCGGAGTCGCCAGAGACCGAGGTGAAGCGTGCCGGAGGTCGGGAGTGGAGATCGCACTCCGGAGTCGCCGGAACCTGAGGAGAATCGTGCCGGAGGTCGGGAGTGGAGGTCGCACTCCGGAGTCGCCGGAACCTGAGGAAAGGAGCACCGGAGGTCGGGAGTGGGGATCGCACTCCGGAGCCGCCGGAGGTCGACATCGAGCCGAGGCCGCCGACATCGAACCGGAGCCGCCCGAAGTCGACATCGAGCCAAGACTGCCCGACGTCATCGAACCGGAGGTCGACATCGAGCCGAGGCCGCCGACATCGAACCGGAACCGCCTACCGGCGTCGTCAAGAACTGTCATTGCGCCGAGGCCGCCGACATCGAATCGGAGCCGCCTCACGGCGTCGACACGACTCCAGCGGCGTCGGAACTTCATAAAAAGGGCAGTAAGTGGAATAGAGGGCGCCTAAGGCCCTGTGAAGCCCTAAGAGACCATCCTAGAGGCTAGAGAGGTGCTGGAACCAGCTTGATTGTGCCAGGGGTGAGCTGAGACTAATACAGAGGGGTTGTGTAGTGTGGGAGAGCCAGATCTCTAGATTCCCCCTTGATCTACCTCAGTTTAGGCCTCAGCCTTGTCCAAGCCAGGGAGTATACCCCTCAGGCCATCCAAATCTCTACAAGCTGGGATTGGGTCAAATCATCCCATAGTACCTCAGGAATGTGAACTGATTTTCAAGTGTCACTGTTGGCTTTTATTATTTATTGAGAGCACTGTATTTATTGTATTCATCCTATTTATTGCCTCACAGTATTTATTGCCTTACAGTATTTATTGTTTCACAGTATTTGTCGCACAGTATTTATTGTCTCGCAGTATTTATTGCCTCGTAATATTTAATTGCCTTTTATGTAATGCACTTATATTTATGCCCTGATTATTTATGATCGACCTTATTTATTGAATCGTTGAAGTATTATTTATTTGACTTACCCTACCACAGGAAAAGCCTTGTGTACTGTGATTGTATTATTATTTATTTAATCAGCAACTAAGAGAAAAGAAGATAAAGAGATATATTTTCAGTATAATTTTTAAGGTGTAGTGTCGTTTTTGGAACGGATGCACGCATGGTTATTGTGTGGGTATGACGTATGCTTAGCACGGTGCCTGATCCCTGACCACTCGAGCCAAGCTACCACAGTGTATGTCTGGGAGAACACCACCACTCTTCCGGTGTGGGAGTGTTTTTTTAACATAATTGGTGTTCAGTGGTGGGATAGAGCTGTGCCTACGTATACTCGACAATAACTGTGGGTAGTCCATAGGCCTACACCGGGAGTTTTCTCCAAGCGGACTTCCTAATTGTGAGTTTTTGTTTTTTTCCAAATTTACTCTGGTGGTGGGAGGAGGTATTATAAAAGGTACCCCCCTGCATAGCTTCTGCAAATAACTGTCCTCTGACCTGAGTGGGCAAGATGGAGTTTGTACTGGAGAATTTAGAAACGTACACTGTGGCCCAACTCAGGGAGTTTTGTCAGCGGGAGGGGGTGTATTGTCCCCCAGGAGCAAAGAAGGGTGCACTCCAAACCAGCTTAAGGGCTTGGGGGGAGGCACGACGAGAAAGCAAGGCTGAGGAGGAGGACAGGGATAGAGAGCCCGACAGTGAAGGAGCTGGTTTGTACCAACCTGAGGTGGGGAACCTGTTAGCGGGGCCCAGGACACTTTCTAGGAAGGGCAGCAGTGCCTCTAGCGGTGGCTTGTCTGAAGTGGAGTTAACAGACCGGAGGGAGAAAAGACAGCTCACATGGGACTTAGCAAGGCTGGAGAAAGAGAAGGAGGAACAGAGGATGGCTCATGAGCTAAGGCTGAAAGAGATAGATCTTCAGATCCTAAGAGTTAGGGCACACCCTATTCCTAATGGTGGCAGCGAAGAAAGAGAGTTCACCAGGGAACCCAAACCCTATTTGCCGAAAGACATAGTGGCTAGCTATGGTGTGGGCGACGATATTGCCAAGTGGCTAGCGGCCTATGAGGTCTCATTAATGGCCCATGGGGTTCCAGAGAAGTACTGGAGAGGGGGATTGTACAGGTACATGCCTCCAGCTGGTAGGGATGCATTATTGGCCCTAGAGCAGGATGAGCAGACCCACTACCCCACCATGAAAGTGGCGCTCATACGAAAGTTTGGACTAACACCCGAGAAATACAGACAGAAGTTCCGGGGTAGCCACAAACTGGGCACACAGAATTGGGTGGACTTCCTGGATTATGCAAAGAAGGCATTAGAGGGTTGGATTCAGGGCAGTGAAGTGAGGAACTACGAGGGGTTGTTTGATTTAGTACTGAAGGAACACCTGCTCGAAAAATGTTTCCCTGAACTGCGTCAACACCTGGTGGATAGCAAGCTGACCAATCCCCGGAAGCTTGCTGAGGAGGCGGACATTTGGGCTAGTACCCGGGTGTCCACAAGGGGGACTGGAGGGGATACTCAAAAGGCCGGACAGGGCGCCCCCCAGAAGAAAGAGGGAGGGGAAAAGAAAAAGGAGTTCTCCAAAGGCCCCCAAAATAACTTCCAAGGGAAGGGAACAGGATTCACCCCTAGGGCTAACCCACCCAGAAACCCTAATCCTGGCCAGAGTCAGCAGCCATGGGTTGTCCATTGCTTCGAGTGCGGTGGCGTTGGACACTATAAGGGAGATGCGAAGTGCCCAAAACGACCACCCCCTCCCATTGGAGGAAAGGCCCCCGGAGTAGCTAGTGTATTGCTCGGGGAGGAGATGCCTTTAATTAAGGGAAGGGAGTGGGCGGGTGTCACTTTAGTGTCCCTGGGAGAACGGGAGATGGTTCCTAAGATCCAGGTGCCCGCAAATACCGTAAAGTATGGGCAGTGGGTCACTATCAACGGCCAAAGGGGGGAGGCTCTGAGAGACACAGGAGCCAGTATGACTATGGTGCGTAGCCAACTGGTGTCTCCAGAGCAGGTAATTCCCGATGTACTCCACCCTGCCGCGATGGCTGACGGCAGAATGGGCCACTATCCGGTGGCCGAGGTTCCCTTTGAATGGGAAGGGGTTGCAGGTTCACTTCGAGTTGCCGTAAGCCCTGCCGTGCCAGTCGATTGTCTATTGGGGAATGACATGGAGCACAATGCTTGGAAGGAGGTGGAATACCGGACTCATACTGAGATGTTGGGTACACCTGACTGGGCCTGTGTGAGCACAGGGTCCGCGACTACCCGGAGAGGGAGTTCGTTTCGGCTGGAGCCTGGAACAAAGGCCCAGCCAGCTGCCAGTCAAGGGAAGAACCGAGGACAGGAGGAGCCTGCCTCGGCGTCCGCCCCCCGTAGGACGGATAGGCCACCGGAGGTGGTGGACCAGGAGTCTGCGGTGGGGGATGTCACCGAACTGGAGGACCTACCCATCCCGGCCGAGTGGCACGTGGAGGGAGGCCCGTCCAGGGAGGAATTCTGCCAGGGCCAGAAGGAGTGCCCTACCCTTGAGGGACTGAGGCGACAGGCCGAAGCCCAGGCAGCAGGGAACGTTGAAGGGAACTACAGTGTTTACTGGGAGGATGGCCTCCTCTACAGTGAACCCAAGGCACCCCTACATGGATCGTCACGAGCCTTGGTAGTCCCTCAACGTTATCGAGCCTTCCTTCTGGAGTTGGCTCACGAGATCCCATTGGCAGGACACCTGGGGCAAGACAAGACCTTCGCCCGTCTTGTCCCACACTTTTATTGGCCTCAAATGAAAGTGTCGTCCGATACCTACTGCCGGACATGTGTGTCTTGCCAAGCCAGTGGGAAAACAGGGGTGAAGCTGAAAGCTCCCCTGGAACCACTTCCTGTCGTTAGCACCCCCTTTGAAAGGGTGGGCATCGACATTGTGGGTCCGTTAGATCCACCTACTACAGCTGGTCACAGGTTTATCCTGGTTCTGGTGGATCATGCCACACGGTACCCAGAGGCAATACCTCTGAGGACCATAACAGCACCTGTTGTGGCTAGGGCCCTGATGGGAATCTTTACCCGAGTGGGTTTTCCCAAGGAAGTTGTGTCCGACAGGGGGACCAACTTCATGTCAGCGTACATGCGGGCCATGTGGAAGGAGTGTGGAGTGATCTACCGGTTCACAACTCCTTACCACCCCCAGACCAATGGTCTGGTGGAGAGGTTTAACAAAACCTTGAAAGGCATGATCAGAAGTCTGCCTGAAAGCCTGCGGAGGAAATGGGACGTCCTCCTACCCTGTCTACTCTTTTCTTACAGGGAAGTGCCACAGAAGGGAGTGGGCTTCAGCCCCTTCGAGCTTTTGTATGGGCACCCTGTACGTGGACCTCTCAACCTGGTGAGAGACAGATGGGAAAGAACTCCCAGGAAGCTTCCCCAGAATGTGGTGAGCTACATGCTGGCCTTCCGGAGCCAAATGGCTAAGTTGTGGAAGCAAGCTTCTGACAACTTGGAAGCCAGCCAAGCAGTAATGAAGGCGTGGTATGACCACAACGCTCACCCGGTGGAGTTGGAGCCTGGCCAGAAGGTGTGGGTGATCGAACCGGGAGAGCTTAGCGCCCTCCAGGATCGCTGGTCAGGACCCTTTGAGGTGTTGGAGAAGAAGGGTAAGGCTACCTACTTGGTGGATCTTAAAACCCCTCGTCAGCCCCTACGGGTGCTGCACGCCAACCGCCTCAAACCCCACCACGAGAGGCCCGAAGTCATCTTGATGATGGTGACTGACGGAGGAGAGGACGTGGAAAGCGAGCCTCTCCCCGATTTATTTGCGTCTCAAGAGAAGGATGGGTCGGTGGAGGGAGTGATTCTCTCCCCCTCCCTAACTCCTGAACAGCAAGAGGACTGCCGCCAGGTCCTGGGACAGTACTCTTCGTTGTTCTCCCTTGTTCCGGGTAGGACTCACCTGTGCGTCCATGATGTGGACACAGGAGACAGCCCACCTGTGAAGTCCAAGATCTACCGGATGTCAGACAAGGTGAAGGCCAGCATTAACAGTGAAGTCACTAAGATGCTGGAGCTAGGAGTGATCGAACCTTCCAGCAGCCCCTGGTCCAGTCCGGTGGTGTTAGTACCAAAAGCCGCACCACCGGGTGCCCAACCGGAACTGAGGTTCTGTGTGGACTACCGGGGACTGAATTCAGTAACCAAAACTGATGCTCATCCGATCCCTAGGGCGGATGAATTGATTGACCGGCTGGGAGCTGCCCAATATCTAAGTACCTTTGACCTTACTTCTGGGTTCTGGCAGATCTCTTTGACTGATGGAGCAAGGGAAAGGTCAGCCTTCTCCATGCCCAATGGCCACTACCAGTTCTGTGTGATGCCCTTTGGGCTCAAGAACGCACCTGCCACGTTTCAGCGCCTGGTAAACCAGATCCTCACCGGAATGGAGAGTTTCTCTGCTGCTTATCTGGATGACATAGCCGTCTTCAGTAACAGCTGGGAGGATCACTTGCTTCACCTGCAAGCTGTTCTCCAGGCCCTGAGACAAGCTGGGTTAACGATCAAGGCCAGCAAGTGCCAGATCGGGCAGGGGTCGGTAGTGTACCTTGGACACTTGGTGGGTAGGGGAGCGGTGCAACCCCTCCAGGCGAATATCGAGGCCATCATGGCCTGGGAACCCCCCAAGACACAGACTGAGGTCCGAGCTTTTCTGGGCCTCACGGGATACTACCGCCGCTTCGTGAAGGGGTACGGAACCATTGTAGCCCCCCTCACGGAGCTCACGTCCAAGAAACAACCTCGACGGGTAGTCTGGACGGAGGCTTGTCAGCAGGCCTTCGTGAAGCTGAAGCAAGCCATGTGCGAGGCCCGGGTCTTAAGGGCCCCAGACTTTTCCAAGAAGTTCATTGTCCAGACAGATGCATCAGAACATGGCATTGGGGCAGTGTTATCGCAACTCAATGAAGAGGGTCTGGATCAACCCGTGGTCTTCCTATCCCGGAGACTACTTCCCAGGGAACAGAAGTGGAGTGCAATAGAGCGAGAAGCCTTTGCAGTGGTATGGGCTCTGAAGAAGCTGCGGCCATACCTGTTTGGCACGCACTTCCTAGTTCAGACCGACCACAGACCCCTTCGTTGGCTGATGCAGATGAAGGGGGAGAATCCCAAGTTGTTGAGGTGGTCTATCTCCCTACAGGGAATGGACTTTCAGTTGGAACATCGGCCTGGAGTGGACCACGCCAATGCAGACGGTCTCTCGAGGTATTTCCGCCTTAGTGATGAGAACTCCCAAGGGGTTGGGTAGCTCTCCCCACTTTCAGCTGGGGGGGACGCGTGTTAGACCTGTCAGCCCTTTGGGTGGTCCCTCCTCATCATTATTTATTTTGTCCCACTTTTGCCTCAAACCCTGTTAGTATTTTTTCCTTTTTGGGAACCACCAGACTTTTTAGTATTGATGCGGATTCAGGGAGCCATTTTATCTACCCCTGGAACTTCTGTCTGAGGGCCTGGAGCACAAAATGGTGGCCACCCATTGTCACCTGTGACATCACTGGAACCTACTAGAACCTTCTGCGACATTCTGGAACCCTGTGACAGTTGGAGGTGGTTTAGAATGTTGGGAAGCTAAGTCAGAGTTGACAGTTGGAGCTGGCAGTTGGCACCTGACTGGTGAAGAGAGAGGAGCAGAAACCTGAAGGAGGAAGGAGTGAGGCAGCAGGGGTGGAAACTTGTGCCTGGAGTGGGGTCCATAAACCCACCCTTGATACTAGTCCCTACTGACTGAGCCCAGCCTGGAGCCCTGTGTGGGAGAAAGCAAGAAAAACCATCTTAAGGACCTGGACAGCAGGAACAGGCCTTAAAAGTAAAGAACAGCAAGTTCTTGACCTGGTTACTGGTAACTTCTTGAAGTCCGACGTCGAGAAGCCTGGAGACCTGGAGCCCGAGGTGGAGAAGCGGCGCTGACTGGAAAGCAGACGTCGTACCCGGAGCCGCCAGAGGTCGAGTGAGGGCGCCGACGGAGGTCGTGGAGAGTACCAGAGGTCGAGGAGGAAGTCACCCGAGGTCGAGTGTGCGGCGTCGACGGGGGAGTGAAGTCCGCCCTCCGGAGTCGCCAGAGACCGAGGTGAAGCGTGCCGGAGGTCGGGAGTGGAGATCGCACTCCGGAGTCGCCGGAACCTGAGGAGAATCGTGCCGGAGGTCGGGAGTGGAGGTCGCACTCCGGAGTCGCCGGAACCTGAGGAAAGGAGCACCGGAGGTCAGGAGTGGAGATCGCACTCCCGAGCCGCCGGAGGTCGACATCGAGCCGAGGCCGCCGACATCGAACCGGAGCCGCCCGAAATCGACATCGAGCCAAGACTGCCCGACGTCATCGAACCGGAGGTCGACATCGAGCCGAGGCCGCCGACATCGAACCGGAACCGCCTACCGGCGTCGTCAACAACTGTCATTGCGCCGAGGCCGCCGACATCGAATCGGAGCCGCCTCGCGGTGTCGGAACTTCATAAAAAGGGCAGTAAGTGGAATAGAGGGCGCCTAAGGCCCTGTGAAGCCCTAAGAGACCATCCTAGAGGCTAGAGAGGTGCTGGAACCAGCTTGATTGTGCCAGGGGTGAGCTGAGACTAATACAGAGGGGTTGTGTAGTGTGGGAGAGCCAGATCTCTAGATTCCCCCTTGATCTACCTCAGTTTAGGCCTCAGCCTTGTCCAAGCCAGGGAGTATACCCCTCAGGCCATCCAAATCTCTACAAGCTGGGATTGGGTCAAATCATCCAATAGTACCTCAGGAATGTGAACTGATTTTCAAGTGTCACTGTTGGCTTTTATTATTTATTGAGAGCACTGTATTTATTGTATTCATCCTATTTATTGCCTCACAGTATTTATTGCCTTACAGTATTTATTGTTTCACAGTATTTATTGTCGCACAGTATTTATTGTCTCGCAGTATTTATTGCCTCGTAATATTTAATTGCCTTTTATGTAATGCACTTATATTTATGCCCTGATTATTTATGATCGACCTTATTTATTGAATCGTTGAAGTATTATTTATTTGACTTACCCTACCACAGGAAAAGCCTTGTGTACTGTGATTGTATTATTATTTATTTAATCAGCAACTAAGAGAAAAGAAGATAAAGAGATATATTTTCAGTATAATTTTTAAGGTGTAGTGTCGTTTTTGGAACGGATGCACGCATGGTTATTGTGTGGGTATGACGTTTGCTTAGCACGGTGCCTGATCCCTGACCACTCGAGCCAAGCTACCACAGTGTATGTCTGGGAGAACACCACCACCCTTCCGGTGTGGGAGTGTTTTTCTAACAATGCCAAAATACGTTCACCAGAACGCAAACATTTGTTGGCTATTAGGGTGCAATGGAACAGAAAAGAAAGCATGACACAAGTCAATGACTGTGTATCATTCTGCATCATGGGTAATCTGATATAGAATTACCGAAGGGTTCTGCACAATGGAACAGCATGGAACAACAATTTTATTCACCTTTCTCAAATCCTGTACTATCCTAACGGTCCCATTTGGCTTTTTCAAACCCATGATCGGAGAGTTACATGGACTACTCATTATCTCTCTCAGAATTCCTTGTTCAATCATTCTGTCTATTACAGGCATTACGCCTGCAATTATCTCTGGTGTTAATTTACACTGAGGAATATTCGGGTAATTTACTCCTTCTTTTACAATTATCACAGGATCTACTCTTTTCATTAATCCAACATCCTCTCCTGTGAAATCCCACACTTCGGTTTTCACTGTTTCCTTCAACTCTTGAGGCAATCCTTCCGGATCAAATGCAACAAATGCCTCTGTGATTTCAGGTTCTAAGTTTGCCATTGCCATTCTATACAATACGTCTTCATCCGGAGTTTCAAAAGCGATACCATCAGGGATATAGAAGATGGTGCAATTCATCTTGCACAACAAATCTCTCCCAAACAGATTTACAGGACTAGTGTCACACACGACAAATCGATGCATATCAGTGAATTTCCCTATTTTAACCTTTACAGTAAGATAAACTTTTATCTGTTTGAAACTCCGACTACTTGGATTGTTTCACCTGAGAGAGGAAGATTTTTAACTTCAGCTGATCTAACAGTTGAACGAGTAGCACCAGTATCCACTAGGAAAGTAATGTTCACTTCATTCACCTTTCCATCCACAAAGGGTCCTGTTTGGTCTACCTCTAGAGTTGCGCCAAGTACGTACTCCTCTTCCTCTCCTAGGCACCGTCAATAACTCTCTTCTGACTCACTCTCATCGTGTTGCAGCCAATACTGCGAAACAGCACCAGCGCGTGGTAGCTTTGTTTCCTGTTCTTCGGTGTAGAACACTGTCTCATTACTGTATCTTTGAGGATTTACGTGCTGTGGTAAAGGTGGCTTTGGCACCTGAAACTGTTGGGTAACAACCTGCTGCTGTCGCGGCCGTTGGCAACTCACCTCATTCTGCACCTGTGGATTCAATGATGAATTATCACCATTAGCTTTTGGTGGCAATTTACACTCGGATTTCCAATGCCCTAATTTTCCGCAGTTATGACATGGCCATTTCTTTTTAGCTTCCTCTATGCTGATCTGTCCTTTTCCCTTTCCAATATTAGGTTTTTGTTTTGCTTGCTCCATACCATTAGCTTGCTCGATCAACTGGGCTTCCTGTCGCTCGGCTTCCTTAACCTGTGCCCCCATTGCCTTTCCTTTCAGTTTACGCTGTTTGGCTTCAATTTCATCACTAAAATATATTGCATGTCGTAACACTTTGTCTATCTTTTTATTCTGCCAATCCACTGTATGCTGTTTAATCATTTCACTAACCTCAGGTTTGAAACCATAAACACATCTGTACACAAAATGACTCAAATCCTTTTTGCTTAATTTCTCATCTCCACTGTGTTGGTTAAAAGCCAACAATAACCTTTCGTAATATGCATGAACTTATTCTTTAGCCTCCTGGTGAGTTCTGTCAATTTTTACCCAGTCAGTTTCTTTCGGAGGTACTTTATTTTTCAAAAAAGTAATTACCTGATCATATTTTTTCATTACTTCCGGATCAGGGGCTCCCGTCTTAGGATCCCTAGGATACTCTTGTGTTGGCCAATCTATTGTAATTTTACATTCTGCCCATAAATCTGCATGAACAATTATATCAAAAAGACGGTTCAGGTCTATCCACAACACCTTTGAAAGTTTGACAAACCTTTCTACCTGTCGGTACCATTCCACTGGTTTTTCTCTTAACCTTGGAAAATCATTGGTAAATGACAAAATATCCTGTCTAGTCCATGGAATAATCACATATCCCCCTCCAGGAATTTCTCTCATGGAACATTCTGTTACCACTGGCTCTTTTTCTCTCACTGGGAATGCTGAGAAGGCCTTATCTGTAGTTTCCGCTCTCTTTCTGAACCATCTACTTTTCCATCGATCCACATCATCCCATTTCCTTAGCAATGCAATCTGTTCTTTAATTTGGGTCAACCTCCCTGTAGTGTTCAAGTTTTCAATATCCTTTTCGGAAAAAGCTACCCTATATGGATTTTGTAATGACCGTATTTTCTCAAAATCAATTCCCATTTCACTCGCTGTCTCTTCTAACTTTTCATGCAAAGTCCTTGCTCTCCAAGTTATGCTTTTGCAGAGAAACATTAACTCCTCATCCTGATATGCTTTTAATTTTTCAGTTGGAATGGTTCCTACGATTAACTATTCTAGTGTTACTTTTAATTTTGCTACATCTAAAGGCTGTGGTTCTGTATCTTTTTTCTGTAAACTTCATAACCATTCACTTAATTCTTCCTATGTTGGTCCTACAGGGGTTGTCTCTGTTCTTATTTTATCTATCCTTCTCTCTGGGGTTTCGGTTACTGATTCTGTTGTCATAGGTGTCTTACTCGCTGGACTTTGATTTACAGTTACATTTATTGGGGTACTTAATCCTGATGTTCCTGCCATACCCTTCCATTCATTTAATCCGAAACCACTCCTTTCTATCTCCTTTTGCATACCACAATTATATGGGACTGTTAAACAATGCTCACTATCTTTTTGTTTATCAAAAACTGGTATCACCGGTCCTATAGTTACAGGTACTGTCACTGCTTCCATATTATAGCCTTATAGCCCGCCGTAGCAGGCTATACCGGCTATTAAAGGCCCGCAGCAGCGTTAAAGGCCCGAGCTGAAGGCGAGGGACTTTAACAAAGCAGCGGGACTTTAATTGCCGGTATAGCCCTGCTACAAAGGAACACGGTGTCACAGAGCTGAGGTCACTTGGAGATCTCCAGACCCATCCAATTCTGCGCAGAAGTCATCGCGCTCACATGGTGGCAGCTTTGTAGGGACTCCATCTTAGGTACTGCGACCTAGTAGGCCCGAATGCCAACTTAAGCTAAAACAGACATAACAGTAATTAAAATATAGAAATGTAGATTCTAATGTTTAAACCCACACTAATCCCAATGTATATTAGTATTAACCTAGCTTGTAGCAACATTAAAAGCAATAATACTCACCATTTTGTAGTACTGGAAGCACAAATCATCACAAAAGCAACATAAATCATGCAATTTCTATTTCACCACAATCTAAAGTTAGTTAATTAATTGTTCTGCCATGCAAATAGCATTTTAGTCCCACGTGTATCTCGTGTTCATTAAGGTGTAAAAGTTGATTAGTAATATTTCACTTCAAACCAATTAGTACGAGTTAGATTTAGAATGATTACGTAATTAACTTCATGCAAATTAGAGGAGGTATACAACATTTTGTTTTACCTGCTCCATCAGAAGGAAACTGCACATTGACTGTTTTGCCTGTATTTTACAAGTTAGGGTTAGCATTGTCTGATCACTCCATGTAAACATCTCACCATATTTTCAGTCCCGTGCTTACATTTAACAAATCGAAACATTCAATGAGTAATATTCTGCATTTGCTTCCAAAGTGGCCAATGACTTCTAAAATGATTTCTTAAGCAAAATAATGGCAACATGTAACAATCTGGCATCCTTAGAGTGTATGGTATATGCATGGCATAGGCTACTAGCATTATGGGACATTGTTCATCCTGTGCGCACAATAATTCTGATAGAAAAATGTATCTTGCTCAGAAAACCATGTTCTTGATATCCTTAGTTCTACTGGCGCAATACTTAGGATGTTCATTTCATCTGATGTTGCACAATGCTTCAGAATTAGGCAATTTGTAAAATTACACAAATCAGGCGCACAATGTTTCTCTTGTGTCCAGATTGGAAAAGGTGTGCTAAAAGTATTACATTTCTCCTTGAATAGCCTAACAGATAACTGTTACACCACCAACGGAAATATGCAGATAGTTTATTTTGCCATCATCAAAATTGCCTTATAATATAAAATGGTATTATAATACAAATTCAACATTTTACTAACATAAGAAATAGTATAAAATATTTCATTAAAAAACCTCCCTAAACAATGTATGGTATTCTTTTCATCTATAATATAATACCCTGCACCGAATCTCCTATTTACCCTAAGAATTTATACAATGTGCATAAGTGCTATCATTACTGATACTAAAAAAAACAAAATACTTGTCTGTCTTACATCAACGCCAAACATTTATGGATCTGAGAAGTTTTCTATTGTTATGCGAGAACACAGAACTTAATTTAGAATAGTAACACAGTTATGGCTTCATAACTATCTACCTTGTCTAGAGCTAAACCAAATTTGTTCATCTGTCCTTAGGCAGAGAGTCATAGCCTGAAAGTCTGTCCGTGAACCAAATAACTTGAATAAAGGAAGCAACCAGCTTTTACAAGGCTTGAGAAACATAGTGCAAAGTATCTAGAAGTGCTTAACGGCATCTCTTCCGAGGGGTGCAGTCACAGTTCTCATCCCCCATTTGGTGACTACTCTTTCTTGCTAGATATTCTACTGTTGGAAAAGAGCCCAGTCTGAAACTTAAATATAAGGAGCATTTCAGTTCCGAATGGATCAAGTCCATATATTGATCGATCCCTGAATCCATGTTATATACAAAGTATTTGCTGATAGAAACAAAGAGATGCATTTCTTTCACAATACCAGTGGCCATAGCACAACGCAAGAGAAATTTCTTGAGAGAGCATTTCATCAGAGACATAATTAATTTTGCTTTTTCCCCAACTATTAAGAACGTTTTTATGGCGGGCAGCTTTAATCTTTAGAAGCAAAGAACAGCAGTCGGAGGTGGGCTGAAATATATTCTCATTTAACTTACATGGGCCAATAATTGGTAGAGTTCATGATAAACTCTGCTGACTTGGAGGTGGAAGACTCACCGCCCAGTTCCAAGTCATGTTCAGACATTGTAGATTTTGAAAAATGATTAAACTCTTGCTTGTCCCTGACAAAACTGAGTTTGTGTTGAGCAGTTGTTTCAGGTGATTCACTTGCACAAAGAGGCCATTTCACTGAGGAATGTACTCTTAAAAATCACAATACCGTACCACACCATGCTTTAGCAAAATATTATGAAAATATGCTTCAAATGGAAAACCACTACTCTTCCAGATTAGTGTATCATATTTGCTATGGTTCCTCAGTATGTAGCAGTTGAATTTATCAAAACCTTTATGACTTTAGTGAGATGACATTGATGACCAGCACCCTAACTATGAAAATGTTTCCAGCACCACTGACATTGGGTGATAAAGGTGTGCTTCAGTATGACATCACATTTGATTGATAGCACAGTGAGGTCCAATATCACTTTTTGTCCAACATCAGGATAAGTATGGAAAACATTTAGAGCATAAATCTTTTTTAGGTAAAAAATAATGATGATTTTGATTTCAAAATCACCCTTGGTGGAAAGTAAGGAGAATTATGGTATCAAATTTAGGAGCAGAATTACATTAAGGTTTAAAATTACTCTAGGTGCAACACCAGTTGGTGTGTGAAAGCACTTTAAGGTGCAAAATTACCACTGGTGCAAACATGTCTTTTATACAACAGTCAGTTGTGGAAGCATTTTAAGAGCACAAATCAAATTAAGAGCAAAGACACATTTAAGTACATAATCACCCTTGGAATAGCGCCCGTAACCACCATTTGTGCAACAGGAATGTGAATAATCTTTTAGGTTTAAGAACACATTTAGTAGCAAAAATCCCATTTAAATAAAAAAAAATGTATCCTTGGTGCAAAGTTAGTAAGAATAGTCTGACTTCACATTTAGGTCCAAAACCACTTAGTAACCATAGAACAAGCTCCAGTAAGAGGTCACATTAGGTGTTCAAGGTGCATCGTTTGACATTGCAGTTTGCTTAACAGCACTTCTAGGACCAGCAAACTCTGAGTAGAAAAAGTAGCTTCAAAAGTATGTAACCGAAAAGTTATCTGAAAAGTAATTTTGACATTTTGACTTACCTGTATTTCAATAATTTGCATTTGAACCTACATTCAATTCTAAAACACTTCATAAGATTTAGCAAAGCATTTATTTCACTTTCTTGTGCCAGGCTTGGCTTAGTTCTAGAAATAAAATAACTTAATATTTTTATACAAACAAAATTGGTCCGAGTTCCGTCTTTGAGTGTGTGTACAACAAATGCTTAACACAACCCTCTGATAAAGCCTTACTGCTCGCCCACTCTACCACAAATAGAGAGTAGGGTGCTATCTACTTTTACCTCTGCCTACCTTTGGGGTTCCACTGGACTCTGTGCACACTATACCTCATTTTGGTATAGTATATACAGAGCCAGCTTCCTACAACTTATTTCTTCACTGTTCATGCTGTTAATTGGGACGCAGACACCTAATAGTCAATAACTAACTGCAAGACTGATACTCATCTGAACTGATCCAGAATATGGATGACTATTTCTTCAGGGACTAGCCAAAAAGGATTGAGCCAAACAAACCAGTGGTTGAAAAGGACTGATTTAAAGCCTGTCTTTGTCTATGTTTTTGGTGTTAATGATAAGGGTTCTGGTATACACCTGAAGCAGTCTCTAGCCAAACCGATAAACCAGTGCACCGACTCTCACATCAGAAGTTGCAGAGTTATAGTTGTCAATAAAAAGTTCCCCTCAAAAAGCAAAATGGAAGTGTAAGTAAACAGCAGTTTAATCTCTTTGACATACTTGGTACCGCCAAGATTATGAATTATTGGGATGTTTTGGATGTGACTAAAAAAGCATTGCTTCCAAAAACAAAATAGTATTATAAGGAATCTCCAGTGTAATCTCTTTAAATGACATGGTGCCAGTTTTAGGCTGTGAATTACTGGGATTTTCTAGATTGCCCAGGATGGTCGCCCTTTGTGTTATGATCATTTCAGGGTCGGTCTCTGAAGCGGACAGTCAGCTTCTGCTTGTTGGGACTTTACCATTGAAGAAACTGCACATATCTTCTTGGAGGTAAAGGGATCTGGAGTGCAGGTGATTTGGACCAGTGCTAGAAATAGAAATATAGAAGTGAAAGTACTGAGAAGCTGTGATACTCTCCCATTAAGTGTATTGCAGCAGTGCTATGAAGCTGTAGGTACTTCCTCTTTCTAATTGAAGAGGTACAGATACTCAATACCTGCCCATTTAAAGCACTGATTTGGACCTAATGAAGTTGCATTTCTCTATCCTAACAATTCCACGAATATCTTATAGCTCTTCCCCTGTCATCCGTGCTCTACCTCTGGGCATTCAGAAGCTTCTTATAGTTTCTCCTCTTTCACCCGTTCTCTATCTCCCTCTCTGCATTCAGAAGCTCCCCGAAAGTGACACTGAGAATAAAAACAACTCAAAATAATGCTCTGAAGATGGTCATTTTTTTCTGCCGCACAAAGACTAGTGAGAGATGTGGGATGGGAAAGAAGGTGCAGATAGAATGATCCTCTCTCAGGTTCCTTGATTATTTAAGAGCAAAGATATCTACTTTGGTTCTGTCCAGTGACTAGACATCAAGTGCGAAGGACTGAAGGGGCCTTGGGCATAAAAATATCAATGTTACAGGTGAGTAACTTGTTATACCCTTGGTATTAATATAAATATTCTTTCCTCCCTGTTAGCCAAAATGCAAATACATTTGGGACACTGATATCTGCTGCAAAGCTTCCATAATAACCATGAAGCTGCCTGGATAAACTGATTATTGCTCGCATCTCCAGGTAGTTGTTGTTATCTTCCATGTTCACTTTCTTATTGCCAACCCCAAGTTTCTCTATTCTGAGGCTACCGGGAAGAGTGTCATTATGTGAGGCTTACAGATTGATAGAGAAGTATCTCCGATATAAGACCTAATGCACTCTGATCTGGCCCTTAATTAGGTGACCACCCACCATGTTCATTTTTTTTCTCATTGAGAGTTGATTTATTGCTCGTTTTCTTGCAGGAGTACATCCTGAAGGGAGTGGTGAACGCAGCGCTTGGCCAAGAAATGGGCTCGGTGAGTACAGGTCACGCCATTTTTTTTTTGCCTCACTTAGCATTTACTGAGAAGCCTGAGACTTTGTATGACTATATTCCCTTCAATGATTCAGTTTCCAATTAAACAAAGCGGCAATAATATCCACTGCCATCCTATATGCTTAAAATTCTACCATTTACACTATAAACAAAGATGCCCTTATCGAAGCACCATAGACCGAGTTTAACCATAGCTACATGATAGTTTCATTCTCAAAATAAGCAAGGAGGGAATAATAGAGGCACCCCCAAACCTGTTATAAGTATAATTCTGAAAGAGCTTCAGTTACTCAATAAACAAGGAGGCATTAATGGAGTCACCCCAAACCTAATTCTAACCATACTTCCATTGTAGGCTCTTGCACGATATACAAGGCAGCAATACTAGAGGTACCTCCATACCAGTCTGAGTATAACTATAATTACTTCAGAGCTTCAGTTGCACAATAAAAAAAAGCAATAATCAAGGCACTCTGGACCCACCATAACTATACTTCTATCAGAACTTCAGTTGCACAATAATCAAGCAGGCAAGAATAGTGGCACCACAGACAATGATGTACTATAATTCCATCAGAGCTTCACAGTAAACAAGAATGCAGTATTTTAGGCACCCCTCCCAGCATAAGTTCATTTCTGTTAACTCCATCAGAGCTCCAGTTAAGCATAAAACAAGGAGATTAAATTGAGGCAACCCAGAACCAATACAGCTATAATTCCATCAGAGCTCCTGTTACACAATAAACAAGGATGCAATATTAGAAGCACCAGAGACCCAGTAACTATAATTCCATCAGAGTTTCAGTTACAGAACAAAAAGGCAGGCAATAATTGAGGCACCCCCAAACACAGTATAATTGTAAATCAGAAAGCAATTTAGTTACATGAAAAAGGCAATAATACCGTCATCCCAGACGCAGTATAACTATAGATCTGAAAGTGCTGCAGTTTTTTTGATAAACAAGGAGGCAATAATAGAGGCGCCCCAAACACAGTATAACTATAAATCCAAAAGTGCTTCAGTTACTTGATAAACGAGTCAATGATAGGGGTGCCCCAGATGCAGTATAACTATAATTATGTCAAAGCTCAGGTTACACAATAAACACTGACTCTGTGATTGAGGCACCCTCAGGCATAGGTTACTATAATTCCATCAGAGGTCCTGTTACATGATAAACAAGGAGGCAATAATTGAAGCACCTCAAACCTAGAATAACTGTAATTCCTTTAGAGCTCCAGTAGAACGATAAATGAGGCAATATTCGAGGCACCCCAGTATCAGTATAACTACAAATATATCAGTTATACAGTGAACAAGGAGGCACTTATCCTAGCACCACATACGGTGTTTAACCATAACTATGTGATAGTTTCAGTCACAGAATAAAGGATCATACAATTCTTGTGGCACCCTAGGCCCAGTATAACTATTAACCCATGAGAGCTTCAGAAACCCAAGAAACAAGGAGCAATAATAGAGGCATCAGACCCAGTATAGCTATAATTCCATCAGAACTTCAGTTACATAATAAACAAAAGATGATAATAGCAGCACCAGAGATCCAGCATAATTATGATTCCATCAGAGTTTCTATTCCACAATAAACAAGGAGGTAGTAATCGGTGCACCCGAGGCCCAACATGCTTATAATTCCGTTTGAACATTAGTTGCACAATAAACAAGCGAGCGCTAATAAAGGCATTCCAGTCCCAGTATTACTATAATTCCACTAGAGCTCCAGTTACTCCATAAGCATGTAGGCAATAATGGAGGCACCCCAGGCCCACTGTAACTATAATTCTGATGGATACATCTGCCAGTGGATTCCTCACCTTGTGAATATCCCCTGCGCCAGCAACATTCGGAAACTTTTGTAGCAGTCCACGCCGATGGGGTCGAAGATGACGTCACAGAGACACGGCTCCGCTCGCGACTCCACTGACGTCACCGGCTCCATAAGAAGACCTCCTCGGCGTGATGACGTCAGTTCCCTTTTTTCCGCGCCGACGACGCCAACGGATTTCGGGAATCGTTACTGGTAGCTTTACCTGTTACTTTGTGTTTATTCCGAAGTTTCTCTGTCTTTCTTCGAGAATGTCGGCAAGGAAGTCTGGTTTCAAGCCTTGCCATGAATGTGGCAAACACATGTCCATTACTGACCCGCATGACGACTGCGTTTGGTGTTTGTCATCGGACCACGATGTTGAAGGATGTTCGTGTTGCAGGAAGATGAGCTCAAAGGCTCTTAAGGAAAGAGAGGCAAAGCTCTTTATCGCCCGGATGAAGAGAAAGGAGAAAAGAGGTAGAAGAAGATCCAGGTCGAGGTCGAGGTCGGCTTCCAAGTCGACGTCGGGACATGCTTCAAAGAGCAAGAAGCATAAGAAGAAAAGGAGGCATTCGTCTCATCACAAGGCCTCGACGTCGAAGTCTAAATCACCTGCTCGGCGTCGAAGGGAGTCAGTGTCTCCTTCTCCTGTTCCGGCTTCGCCTCCCGTTCCATCTTCTCCTGTGTTTTCTCCGGCTCCGGCTGGTTCGCCGGTGCCGGCGTCCTCTCCGGCGCCGATGGCTTCTCCAGGTCCAGCAGGTTCTTCGGCTCCGTCTCCGACTCCGGCCCAGGAGGAGGATGATCAGGCTCCGGGTGAGTCTGTGACGCCGCAAGTTCCACCGTCGGCGCCGGCAGGCCCGAGTCCGGTGTTACCTGACCAGTATCCGGCTTTCCCTAATCCAGGTCAGGACCCCTCGCAGTATCTCAATGCGATGTATGGGGTGTTCTCACGGGCCATGTATTCCTCTGGTGCACCTATGGGTCCGATGGGTCCGATGGCTTTTAATCTGGGAGTGCCGCAGCTTTATCCTCAAGCACCGTTTATGCCTTTCTTCCCAGCGACGCCGTCTTGGCAGATGCCGGCGCCGAAAACATCGACGCCGCTTCCCTCTTCACCGGCGCCGGCGCCGGCTCGACCTCGTTCGACGCCGGCTGCTCCAGCTGATCCGCGTTCGACGCCTCTGCCGGCGCCGTCGGATTCGATCACGGCGCCGCCGACGCCGCAGGTGCGGATCCGTTCCAGGAGGGAGGCGCAGAGAGTGCTGGAGGAGAGGAGCTATCTTATGGATGAGGCTGAAGAGGGGGAATTGGTCGAATCCGATGAGGTGTTTGACGAGTTGAAGGAGGCAAGTGGGTTGGATTTGTCTCCGGAGTGGGAGATCACTCCTCCTTCAGATGAACCTTCAAAAGACGCAGCTCCTTATCATGCTGTAATCAGAAAGGCTGCAGAGTTGTTGGACCTTCAATTGCCATCTGTTGAGTTCAAGTCCAATATCTTGACTGAGGTGTTGCACTCTCCAACTGCGGTGTCAGAGCCGCTGTTGCCTTTTAATGAAGCTATATTGGAGCCTGTGTTGGATGTGTGGCGCAAGCCTTTTTCAGCTCCTGCGGTGTCCAAGGTGGTTGCAAGGAGATATAGGGTGGCTCCGGGGGATCCTGAGTTTTTGTCATCACACCCTTCACCTGAAAGTCTGGTCGTTCAGGCTGCTTGTTCTGGACGTTCAAAAGGTGCGTTTCCTCAGGTCCCAGGGGACAGAGAGGCCAAGAAGGTGGACCAATCAGCCAAGAAAGTCTTTTCTTCAGCCAGTATGGCATTAAAGTCTTCTAATGCGACTTGTTTATTGGGGCGCTATATCCATGCGCTTATGGATTCAGCTAAAAAGTTGGCACCGAAGCTGTCGGAGGTGGATAGGACAGGCTTCAGTGAAGTACTGTCGGATGCCCAGGCGGCTGCTCGCCAGGTTATACAGAGTGGCTTGGATACAGCAGACTCGGTTGCCAGGGTCATGGGGTCTTCAGTTGCCACCAGGAGGGGTGCATGGCTTAAGTCCTCCGAATTTTCTTCGGATGTCCAGTCGACCTTGTTGGACTTACCTTTTGATGGGTCTGGTCTGTTCGGGAAGAAGGCTGATGCAGCTCTCGAGCGCTTCAAAGAGAGTAAGGCTACGGCTAGGTCGTTGGGCCTTCAATCCCAGCCGAGAAGTACTTTCAAAAGGTACAGAGGTTTTGGAAGGGCGAGTTTTCGTTCTTATAGACCAGCCCAGCAGCAGCAGCAGCAGCAGCAGCAGCAAAGCTCCAAGGGATATAGAGGAAGACTTAGAGGTCGCTCACGTGGCCGTCAACTCTCCTCCTCCTCTTCCTCTTCCTCTGCCCCTCCCACCACTGCAAAACAGCCCTAGATTCGACATTCCGGATCATGCTGGTCCTGTGGGGGGCCGGCTTACCCATTTTCTACAAGATTGGGAATCGGTTACTACAGACCTTTGGGTTCTGGATCTTGTAGAAAATGGGTACGCCCTTCCCTTTCGGGAATTCCCTCCAGTTTACCCTCCTTGCCAAGGTGCTTGCTCGGAGGACCACCGTCTTCTCCTGCAGGAAGAAGTCCTGAAGTTGTTTCAGAAAGGGGCGATAGAGGTGGTTCCGGAGCAGGAGAGGGGTCAGGGATGCTACTCCCGGTATTTTCTGATCCCGAAGAAGGACGGCAGATTGCGTCCGATACTAGACCTCAGAATCCTGAACTTTTACCTGAAACAGGAGAAGTTCAAGATGCTCACCCTTGCGCAGGTTCTTCAGGCGCTGAATCAGGAGGACTGGATGGTGTCGCTCGACTTGCAGGATGCGTATTTTCACATCCCCATCCTGAAGTCGCACAGGAAGTATCTCCGTTTCACGGTAGGATCGCAACATTATCAGTTTGCGGTTCTCCCGTTTGGTCTTACTTCGGCACCTCGAGTCTTCACAAAGGTGATGGCAGTGGTGGCAGCCCATCTCAGAAGATCGGGAATTTCGGTTTTCCCTTATTTGGACGACTGGCTGATCAAGGCGGAGTCGTCGGAGAAGGTGCTGTGTCATCTGCAGGATACAACTCGGCTGTTGTACAGATTGGGTTTTTCGATCAACGTGCCCAAATCTCACCTGGTGCCCTCTCAGCGCAACCTGTTCATAGGTGCGGTACTGGACACTACTGTGTGTCGAGCATTCCCTCCTCCTCAAAGGATTCTCGACATACAGGAAATGATTCCTTTGTTTTTCAGCGGAGCGGTTGTTCCAGTTCTGAAGGTCCTTCGCCTGCTCGGTCTGTTCGCTTCCTGCATACTGTTGGTCAACCATGCACGCTGGCACATGAGGGCGCTCCAGTGGTGCCTCCGCAAGCAGTGGTATCAGCACAAAGGGGATCTCAGGGAGTCTGTGAGGATCTCCAGAGAAGCTGCAGCGGATCTATCTTGGTGGAGCGTGGAGGGCAATCTGTCTCAAGGAAGGCCCTTTCATCTACCTCCATCGGTGACCACAGTGGTAACGGATGCATCCACCTTAGGGTGGGGTGCGCATCTGGGGGATCTGGAGATCAAGGGTCTTTGGTCTCCAGAGGAAAGGTTGCTTCACATCAACCTTCTGGAGTTACGGGCGATACGCTTGGCGCTCAAGGCCTTCCTCCCTTCCCTTCGCGGTCAGTCTGTTCAGGTTCTGACGGACAACACTACCGCGATGTGGTATATAAACAAGCAGGGAGGAGTGGGGTCTCTTTGTCTATGCAGAGAGGCCCTGCGTTTATGGTCCTGGGCTCAGGACCATCGGATTTGTCTGATGGCGAATCATCTGGCCGGGGTGCTGAACGTACGTGCGGACAGTCTTAGTCGGCAGTTCTCTGCCGACCACGAGTGGAGGCTCCATCCGGAGGTAGTTCGTCACGTCTTTCGGACGTGGGGAACTCCTCGGGTGGATCTGTTTGCCACTTTCGAGAACGCGCACTGCCTGTCATTCTGCAGTCTCCAGTATCCGATGCAGGGGGCGTTGGGAGACGCGTTTCAGTTGAGTTGGGGCTCACGACTCCTTTACGCGTTTCCTCCCATACCCTTGATTCCTCGGGTTCTGAGGAAGGTTCGCCAAGACCGGGCCCAAGTTATATTGATCGCCCCGGATTGGCCAAGAAGGGTGTGGTACACAGATCTTCTCCACCTCTCCTCGTGCCCTCCGCTCCGTCTCCCTCTGAGGGCAGACCTCCTCTCGCAGTCGGAGGGGCAGGTTCTACACCCCCACCTCCAGAGCTTACACCTTCATGCCTGGAGATTGAACGGGGCAACCTGAATTCTTTCTCTCTCCCGCCAGATGTGGTGGATGTTATTTTATCGGCCAGGCGACACTCCACCAAATCCATATACTCCTATAGGTGGTCTAAGTTCGTTCTCTGGTGTGGAGAGAGGTCGATTGATCCCTTGAAGGCTCGTTTGTCTAACATTCTGCAGTTTGCTCTTTCTCTTGCCCAGCAAGGCTTTGCTGTGGCCACTGTTAAGGGATATTTATCGGCTTTGTCGGCTTTCCTATGCCTGCCAGATCAGCCGTCCTTGTTTAAATCACCTATTGTGCTTAGGTTTCTCAAGGGCCTTACGAATAAATTTCCTCCTACTCCCTTTATTGTACCTCAGTGGGACTTAAACCTTGTACTGACTTATCTTATGGGTTCTCCTTTCGAGCCCTTACATAAGTGTCCCTTGAGACTGTTGTCTTTTAAGACGGTTTTCCTCGTTGCAATCACCTCGGCAAGGAGAGTAAGTGAGCTTCAAGCTCTTAGTTCAAAACCCCCATTCTTGACTGTGCATGCTGAACGAATGGTTCTCCGGACCAGGGCTGCGTTTTTGCCTAAGGTGGTAACTCCCTTCCATCTGGGGCAGTCCATTACCCTTCCTACCTTTTATCCTCCCCCTCACCCTTCCAAGGAGGAGGAGAGACTTCACCGCTTGGACCCTAAGAGGGCGGTGAGCTTTTACCTGGACAGGACTAAGGACTACAGGATTGATGACCAGCTCTTTGTGGGCTTTGCTGGCTGCAGAAAGGGTCGTGCGGTGCACAAGCGCACCCTTTCAAGATGGATTGTGCTATGCATCAAGATCTGCTACTCCCTAGCTGGTAAGGAGCCTCCGGAGGGTTTAAGAGCTCATTCCACTAGAGCAAAGTCTTCTACCTCTGCTTTGTCTAGGGGTGTTCCTGTGGAGGACATTTGTAGGGCGGCAACTTGGGCCTCCCTTCACACCTTTGCAAAACATTATTGTTTAGACTCTGAGGTGAGGAGGGACGGACATTTTGCCCGTTCCGTCCTTCAGGATTTTCTGGTATAGGGGGATGGACACCCTCCTCCGGGAGTGGGGACTGCTGTGGAATCTATTCACAAGGTGAGGAATCCACTGGCAGATGTATCCATCAGAAGAACAAGTTACTTACCTTCGGTAACGCTTTTTCTGGTGGATACAGTATCTGCCTGTGGATTCCTCACTGACCCACCCGCCTCCCCGTTGTCCATCCTTCTATTCCAGTGACTCTATGACGGTAATTCTATTGATGATTTCAAATGTATTTATGACTGTCAAGGACATTGGGTTATTTCTAGTGTTTTGATGTTTCTTTTCCACACTGTGTGTGTTGATATGCATATTGTGTACTGTGTATGCTGTTTATGTACATATTGCTGTCAGTCCGTCCGTGTGCCTCGAAGGCACGGAAAAAAGGGGCGGAACTGACGTCATCACGCCGAGGAGGTCTTCTTATGGAGCCGGTGACGTCAGTGGAGTCGCGAGCGGAGCCGTGTCTCTGTGACGTCATCTTCGACCCCATCGGCGTGGACTGCTACAAAAGTTTCCAAATGTTGCTGGCGCAGGGGATATTCACAAGGTGAGGAATCCACAGGCAGATACTGTATCCACCAGAAAAAGCGTTACCGAAGGTAAGTAACTTGTTCTTCCATGACTGCTTCAGTTCTACAATAAACAAGGAGGCAGTAATTGAAGCCCACCCGACACAGTACAGTTATAATTCCTTCAGCGCTCCAGTTACACAATAAACAAGGAGGCAGTGATCGAGGCACCCTAACCACAGTATAACTGTAATTCCATTAGAGCACTAGTTAAACAAGGAGAATTCCATTGTTGCAGGGATTCTGTTTGGAAACAGAACTATACCTGGGATCACAGAACGTCAGTATGTAAGGACTGAGTCGCCATACCACATCTGTACCTATGGGCCCAAATCCCGACTAGCTCATAGTGCCTTACCTGCCCTCCTAACCTTCCCATAGTAACAAGTATATTGGCACACCAAAACACAACACTCTAGTCCCCTCAGGGAACTGTGGTAAGGGATCATCACGTTTCGTTCTCTTACTCATGCATGTCCATAATAAACAAATGAAAAACATGAGGAAAGTTTACAATATTTATTGAAACTATCGTGCTCTCATTTAGCAACTGTGCTGCAATTGGAAAAAATATGAAACCGAGCAGCAAAGTAATTAGCTTTATCAATAAACTTTATACAATGAAAAGCCATATCATGGTGAATGATATATGTGCCTAAGCCTAACCTCACAACATTTGCACAATGATATCTAAGTCATCTCTGGGATTAGAGCCGGGCCCCATACCTGGCATTTGCTGTTTGCTGGTCTGCATCTCAGATTGTGCAGAGCTGGCACGCTCGTCCCGAGACCTTTCCTCTGCTAGAAATTCTCCTTTCTATTTTTAATATATATCAAGTCTTGGCTTATATGATAAAAAATGTCATGCTGGAAAACAGCGTCTGGTTCTCTCTATTTAGTCTGTGTGTTAAAATGTGTTTGTGACCGACCACAGAGAAAAACAGGGCACAATGTTGTTTGATCTTGAACAAAATGTTCAGTCTGAATCCCAGCAGAAAAGCTGAATAACAACATATGTGCAGCCTATTTCTAAAATAATAGTGTAGCACAAAAATAAACGTGTGCAAAGCAAAAATGGCCTACAACCTATTGTTCAGCTAAGATCGTGGAGAACTACAGTGGGCCCTATTGGAAACTCACAATCCCACTTCCCTGTGGCCGGGACAGTAATGTAACGACTAACTAAAGAATAAAAACTCAAGGCACAAGCTAAGCAAGTTCAAAGCTTTGCTAATAAGCATGATATAAAAAGAATTATAATCATAATAAAAAAACGTAACATGTCAATTTTGAAAAGGTAGCCGAATTAAGGTGTATCGAAGGTATCCATGATGCCTCACAATTCAAAAAGCCAATGAATCTAGAATGGATTCCGTCTCCACAGGCAACGATTGTTGGACAGCCCAGTTTACAATCTCCAGAGAACAGACATGAACCTCGCTGTCAGCTGATGCTGAGAATGTAGCTGAGTAACCTGCATCCATGTTATTAAAGCCAGTATTTAGTAATCTGTGTGCTTAAGCACTTTTCTCAGCTGAAAGGAGTGGCTCCTAGCTTCCATTTCGAAGAAGCCTTAGACCCAAGGGACAACTTTGAAAATGGGTCGCTATGGACTCATCAACAGGTCCATGTCCACGGAAGCCCACATCTGCAGAGCCAGACAAATATCTAGCACCCAATCGAAGGGGCACCAGAAGCAGTGAAACACAAGTTGTATGCAGTTGAACTAGGCAGGTCTAAGATCCGATTGATTGTCCAGTGGAGTTATGCCCCCTGCCTTCAAACAAACTCCACTGTCACTTTCTCCGTCCCCAGAGGACCACCTTCGGCTCTTGTGGCAGGACATACTGGCCCTATTGGCCAAAGGAGCCATCAAGAGGATGCCAGTATCAGAAGTAGGACGTGGATGCTTTTCCCGCTACTTTCTGGTGCCAAAGAAGAATGGACCCTCCATCCTATCTTAGATCTGCGCCCTCTCAATTACTTCTTCAAAATGGAAAAATTCAAGATGCTCATCCTCGCTCGGGTCTCATTTGCCCTCAACCCTGGATGGTAGCGTTGGATTTGCAGGACTCCTAGTTCCACATTCCAGTGTTGCCTGCCCACAGATGCTACCTGCGGTTCACAGTGGGCCATGAACATTATCAGTTCGCTTTGCTCTCCGTTGGCCTTAGCTGTGCACTTCACCATGTTGATGAAGGTGGTTGCAGCACATCTGCGGAGGTCAAGTTTTTCCCTACCTCGACGATTGGCTGTTGAAGGTGGGCTCATCCCAGGCAGTCGTCTCCCACCTCCAGACTACTGCAGACCTCCTGCACTCACTGGGGTTCACTATCAATGTGCGAAAGTCGCACCCGAGTCCCTCTTGGACGCTCCATTTCATCAGAGCTGTTCTGGATACAGTGCAGTTTAGGGCTTATTCTCCAGAACAGCGAGTTCAGGATATTCAGGCTATGATACTGATGTTTCTGCCTCTGTTCTGGATTTCGGTGAGACTGACTGGGGCTGCTGGGTCTTATTACCTACTGCATCCTGTTGGTAAAACCTACCAGTTGGCATTTGCAGGCTCTGCAGTGGGACTTTAAGAGCTAATAGGCACAGCATCAGGGAAATCTATCCGATCTGGTCCAGATTTCAGAGAGAACTACAAAAGACCTTGCAGTGGTGACTCACGGACCGTAGTTAGGTAAACAGCCGATCTCTCATTCCCGTAGCACAAGACACACCGGGAACATGGGTGGGTTGGGAGAGTGGGTGGGGGAGGGGTTTATATGTCCTTTTTATTATTCTGGTTTCTTAAGAGTTGCTGAGGTGCCTTCTGGACAATAATCTGTGTCGAATCGTCATTCAGTCATATATTCCACGCATTGTACATATATGCTGATATTTCATATAGGGTATTTGTATTCATGGTCCTTTTATTCAAAGTGGGGAGAATAGATGGAGCACTGTTTCGAAGCAACTGATGGTTAGGAGGCTGCTGCGATTCTTTGATATTGACATCAGATCATGTTTTGTTTGTAAAAACTCAATACAAAAATATATTTTTTTTAAAACGATCTCTCTCTTCCCCACCAAGTGCTCACAGTGGTGACAGATGTATCCCTTCGGGTTGGAGCAGCCACCTGAGAGTGGGGGAGAACAGAGGCCTCTGGTCTCCAGCAGAGTCTCAACTCCACATCAGTCTTTTGAAACTGAGACCGATCTGACTAGCATTGAGAGCCTTTCTTCCTTACATCTAGCCGCAGATTCCTTACCAATACTGACATCCTCCCCATTGTGGTCACTGTGTTATCAGATGAAAGAGATCTTTCAGGGCCTCACTTTTGCACATTAGCCATGCTCTGTACTTCTGGTGCGGAAAAACAGTCAACAACTGAGGTCAGCATGCTGGGGTGGCACCTATATAGGCATTGCACATGTCACTTCTGGCACAGACAATGCCAACGACGCCATGTGGACCTGAACGACTCCACCTACCAGCGTGCAAGGGGATTGCTAAAAAATGTCTAGATCCTGTCTGACGCCTGGGGAATATTCTAAGGTAAGGAATCTGCAGCTAGATAGTCTCTATCACATAAGGCATTACCAAAAGTAAGTAACTTATTTGTTTATGCTTTCGCATGCGAAGAGCCGAAAATATATCTCACTAAATAATCAGCATGCCCAAAAGGGCCATACCAAGCTTTCAAGATGGCTGCCGTGTGTTCACTTCATGACGCAAAACGTTACAGTGGCTGAAGAATATTAGAAAACTGATTTCCAAACATGCGAACATGAGCACTGAACTCAAGGGCCAAAACTATTTCTAAGTAGTTGATTGCAAGTGCCGAACTTGCATGCCGTGACCAGCTGAATAACCAAGAGTGAGGCCTACCTGCTTAATCAGTCAAAATTATGAGACTAAGCACATGCCCTAATCAAAAGCTTGCACTCCTCAACCAATAGTCAGACCCCGTGATACTCAAATCAGGTACACAGGTCTCAAAAATAACCGGTAAAAGGTTTGAAAAAAAAAATCTCTATCTATAAACAGTCAAAATGTAACAAACTAAAACGAAAAGAAGTATTACAAAGTTAATACAACTATGTCAAAGCTCCAAAAATCCCCTCAAATCCGAAAAAGGTACATATCAAATTATCAATTAAAGAAATTTCCTCCACAATTCAAACATTC
This sequence comes from Triturus cristatus, assembly GCF_964204655.1. NCBI lineage: Eukaryota > Metazoa > Chordata > Amphibia > Caudata > Salamandridae > Triturus > Triturus cristatus. The sequence continues at coordinate 198,274,223 of NC_140586.1, read as the reverse complement.
AGTCATTCATGAGCCTTATAAAAGCAGAGAACCTCAAACATAGTACTTATCTAATTCGTGAGAAGCACCCAAAGAAGGAAGATTACTGTGGGTTCTGTGGTTCTATAAGTATTTCAGAATGTTAAAATTTAAATATTGGTTCTATATTCTTACCTTGTTGCTACTGTTTGAGCTGGCAATAAAGGAGGGTTGCATACAATTGTCCCCATACCATGCCAGAACATTGAAGCATCCTGGCCCACTATAACTCCATCAGAGCCCCAGTTACACAATGAATAAGGAAGCAATAATAGAAGCACCCAAGACCCAACATAACTATAAATCCGTGAGACCGACAGTTACACAATAAACAAGGAAGAAGTAATTAAGCACACAAGACACAGTGTAAATATAAACCGAGTGTATGTGTGTATATGTATATTATCTACTGGCGGTCGCCAGTAGATAGTTATAGTTAGGACCCTCTTACCATAGGAAATCCGCAACATTCTATTTTGAATAACTTTGGCGCCGGTCGACGAATCCTCGCAAAATTTTCAAAATAGGTGGGGCGTTGAGCTCTGCTCCTACCCTGAAAGTCTCGGGGGGATTCGTCAAGCGGGGGCTGAGATAAAAGGGGGGTCCCAAAACGCGTTTTTCCCATGCATTTTTCCATAGGACCTTTAGACAGAGCTACAGCCCGAACGGCTGAACAGAATTTAATGAAATTTGGCAGAGAGGTAGTCCTCAGGTCAAGGAAGTGCCTTTTGTAGGTTTGGTGTAAATCTGTTCAGTAGATTCTGAGAAAATAGCCTTTAAATCAATATATATATCTGAGCCAGCTTACGGTGCGCTTACGGTGCGCTTACCGTACGCGTACGGTGACGTGCGCGAGCGCGATTCTGATTGGCCGTTAGATCTTAGTAAACATTCGAATCGGTCGAAACCAGGAAGCGGCGGCCGCCATTTTCTCTCTCGCACTCTGACAGGGGGTTGAAAAACAAAGTGCAAAAACATGTAAAGGGGCTGTTTAGACAGCTCCCAAGAACCTAGCCATGTCGATGGAGTCCCCAACGATCCCCCAAGTGAAAAAAGGCAATTTTAATTTTTTCGAAAATTTCGCCGATTACGCTTACCGTACGCGTACGGTAATAAATAATAAAAAAAAATTAAAAAATATCCACATTCTCCCCACCCCGTGTGCAAATGGTGCCCGAAGGGCACGATTTGTGCATGTCTTATTACAGCAAAACAAAACATATATTTTACCTGTCACAACGATGCTCATCATATGTCCTCCATGTGCGCACGGTGCGCGAAGCGCATCGTGCGTTCATGGCCCATCTAGCGTAACGTGGGCACGCGGTGCGCGAAGCGCACCGCGTGCTCACTGTGCGCGCACAGTGCGCGAAGCGCACCGTGCGCGCACGGAACGAACTGCGTTAAGTGGGCGCGCACGCCACAAATGGCGTAAAGTAACTTAGCATTTAAAAAACCGTACAAATTCACTGAAAAAACCATAGGTTTCACACACGTTATAGTTAGGAATTAGCATTTAAAAAACCTTGCAAATTCACGGAAAAAACCATAGGTTTCACACATGTTATAGTTAGGCAACTATAACTCACGCGTCCGTGTCTTTATGAAAAAAAATATTTGTAATATATGTATAGCTAAAATTTAATGGAAGAAGACATGGGCAAATAAGTGTCTAAATACAGTATTAGCATCAGCGGAGGATTACGGTCGCGTGAGTTATAGTTGCCTACAGTAACTATAACGGGGGAATTTCATTGGTTTTTTATCAGTAAAATGTCCAGCTAACTATAACATGTGTGAAACCTATGTTTTTTTCCGTGAATTTGCAAGGTTTTTTAAATGCTAATTCCTAACTATAACGTGTGTGAAACCTATGGTTTTTTCAGTGAATATATATATATTTATATATATATATATATAACCGATCGACCGACCATATAATACCTTTAATTATCCCCTCAGTCTTGTATTAATGGAGGTTGTAGAGGCAGTTCTCAAATTACACCAAGCACTTGTTAGCATTGATGAGTCTACTGACAGGTATTTGGAGCGTGCTGGATTCGAGTTTTAAAAGGAGAGATGCAGAAGCAATATTGCATGTAATCTGATAGCTCTGATAAAGATCTATGGAGGGAAGAATGATGTTCCAAAGTTCTAAGCAGTTAGGGCTGCACAAGAGTCTTAGGTTATCCTGGGTAATCACATTCTAAAGAGAAGCTCACTATAGTCTGTGACCGCGGTCCAATGGCAGGTGTTTTCGGAGTCTGAGAGAGATGTAAGCTATGGATAATGTGCTGGTCCTACAAACTCTTGATAGTAAAGCAGCAGTATGTTGGATGTTCAATACCATTGAACTGAAGGTGACGTACATGCTCATCTGAGCTTGTGTTTAGTTCAATGCCTGGTGATAACTGTCAGGTAAAGGGCAGGGCACATCTGAGGTCACTTGAGTATCTAGGGTGATGAGGAGTGTATGGTGCTGTATATGCAAGTGTTGTATCATTTTATAGGTCAGTGGACTGCGAGTTTGGAACTAAAGCTAAAATAATGGGAGAGCCATTGAGTCAGGCAATGAAGTGTTGCCAGTTTGGAGTCAGGCTAGCGTATGCTTGGAAAGCTGAAGGTGTGGAAGGCTAGAGTTTAGGAGCCCAAGGAGTGGCTGTAACAGTTTTTTAATGTTGTTAGCTTTATTTTGTGAGTTTCTCAACAAGCATTTTGTGTTGTGATATAGCAAGCACAAAAACCCATGCCATAAACAACATTTGCGTGAGGTGATTTCAGAGGTTTTACACTTCAGCCAATATTTGCATCTGTTTTGTGCCCAGTATGAGATCAGCTTACTTTTTTCAGGTTCTGACCCCAATAATAGACCCTTTACATTACTGATATGTTCCCATGAAATATTTGTTGATGGTTTTGCCTGCTATTATAATCTAGCAACTCCCTCTAGATCAGGCCGTGCAATAGGTGGGTTAGCTATTTGGATATTTGGATGAACATTAAAGCAGGAGAATGTGTGACGTCACTAGAAACGTTAGATAGTAATATTTAGGCAGCGAGGTACCAGAGAGGTGTAGCCATATATCTAATTAATTTGTTATAATAACTAGTTCACTAATGTGCCTAACACTAAATTCCTAATTTTGTTTGAATACATCTCATCTTTATAGTGTGCCGTAGGCGATAGCGGTCATCTAGCTGGCTTTTGTTTGGGTGGTGATTTGAATGCAAGGTTGAGTGTATCAAGCACCCCTTTACATTCATTTAACACCATTTTTTGCACTTATACTACCCCCTGCGTAAAGAATAGATCTAATGACAGATGATTCGAGTTGGCATCATTCCTGGCAACTTGCAAACGAGTTAATGTCATGGATATTATAGGTAATTGCACAGAGGCTCTACCCACTTTTAGGGGACGAGGTTGTACGTCCACAATAGACTACTTCTTTATATCACCTAATTTAGAGGGACTGTTGTTATCAGGAAAAGTTATTTCCTCTAGCTACGGCGACCATAACCCAATTGAGGTACCCCTCTCCTAGGCCCTAAACCATTCTACAGGAGGGAAATCAGTGCTAGTAGCCTTGAACCCTCATCATATGTCCTTAGTTTAATATGGAGAGCAGTTGCACCCTCACACCTATTTCAGAAAGTGATTAAAGAGAACATCTTGGTAGTTATGGCATGCCTTAGTGAAGAACATACAGTTTACCCAGCGGCCATGGCCTTTGGCTAGCTCTGCTCCCTCCTTAAGAATGAGCTTATGAGACCTATAAAACCCTATAGTAATAAACCAAAATGGTAATGAGTACTCTTCCGCTAATCGCCAACTGTGACAGGCACTTAAGGCCTCCCCGAGGAACACACTAGCGGTAAGAAAACTATGTAAGATATACAATCGGGTAGTAAATCAGCTGTGGGACTCCTTAGTCTTAACAGCCAACAACAAGAACAGCAAACTCTTCCGGATAGCAGTGAAAAAGATGAAGCAGTTTAACCAAGTAGAGTCAAAGGTCAGCTGTAATATTACAAAGCGAGGCCTGGGAAGAGCATTTTTCTAACATCTCTGCACCTGTCGCCACCAACACTGCTTATATATTGGAATCGTATTTCGTGTCTGTGCAATTAACCCTGGTGGAAATTGAGGATGCAATAAACCAGAGCATTGGGGGCAAGGCCCCAATGGGGTAACAATAGATCTTGTTAAACGTAATCCCGGATTTTGGGCCCCGATTTTATTGAATGTTTTTAACAGTTTAGGACACTCCCTTTTACCAAGTACATGGTCCACACCAATTATAGTCCCCATTTTTAGGTCTCGCCTGACCCAGCGCTTGCGCTGGTGTGGCGAGACTTTAAGTAAGGGCTTCAAAAAATGCTATCGCCGGCCACAGCTTGCAGTGCATGTGCGCGAGCATGCGTTTGAGCAGAGGCGCCATATGGCGTGATTACTGCTGCATGCGCACCACTCGCGCACATGCACTGCAAGCTGTGGCCGGCGGTAGCATTTTTCCCCCGCGATCTTGCAGGGTCGGCTTTTGGCATGGGCGAGCTGGGTCCAGGCTAATGGCGACAACCTAAGAGGGCGTAAGGAGCTGTCTGCAATAAGGACATGCAGACACCAGCGTGCATAGCGCCTGGCTTCAGGAGCTGCAAGCGCTCTTTATAGCACTATACCAGCCGGCCTTCTTATCCTCCCATCACCCTCTCACTTCCTGCTGCCACACACTATAACCCCACCCCCTCCAACAAACAACATGCTCCACCAGCGTGAGGAGTTAACCTCCCATCACCCTCTCGCTCCCTGCTGCCACATACAATAACCCCACCCCCTCCAACAAACAAAATGCTCCACCAGCGTGAGGAGTTAACCCGTGAGTGATTCAGGTAGGCGCTGGAGGTGCAGAGGTATTTGTGTTCAGAGGCAAGTAACCATTCTGATGTAGAGATTCATGAGTGACCTCTGAACACAAAAACCGTGCTCCCTGGTACTCATTGTATTCACAAGCAACAGCGAGAGCGCCACATGTCTTTCCGGCCAGGGCACTATCCTGGCAAAGGCTGACTCTGTGTTCAGGTGTTGGTACAATAGACGGGTCTTAATAGTTTCAGGCAGCTGGCTGGTTGTGTCTTAGTGCTGCTCTTTGAAACGTCTTCTCCAGGAGCCGTAACACATGTCCCCTGAAGAGGTGGTTGTGAAAGTGTCAGAGGTTAAAAGCTGAATGAATCAGCAGTTCCGTCCCCCCACGAGCGAACGCGTGTTTATTTTGTAGTTTACACACCGTGTAGTAAAGTTTGTAAGGCGCACACTGTGAAACAAGCAGTGGTTTCTAGGCTTGCAGGTTGAGAGAGCTTTGTTGAACTGCGCTGCGAGATAAGCGCCGTTTCGTGTGTGTGGGTGTTGCTATCATAGTGTTATTCCCTGCATTTCCTAGCTGCCCATTTGTTTTCTGGTTATCAGTAAAAAAGCAGTAGGTGCCGTTTTAATGTCAAATAATATGAGAGAACTTGTTACCTAGGAATAACTGAGTCGCCGTATGGTAACTTGACTGTGTTATTAGCAGGGTATCGTGTGTGGCCCAAAACAAGCTTCCTTCACCACAGAAGGGAGCCACAGTTCAAGCTTCTCTTCCCTACAGAACATAAACAAGCATTGGCATAGCCAATAGGTCTCGCTTTTGGGACCTTATAAGTATTTATTTATGCAGTACAATCGCCTTGGTGCAACAACATCAACTGTTGCATGGCTAAACACTTATAAGGTCCCAAAAGCAAGGCCTATTGGCTATGCCAATGCTTGTTAAGAAGGGTGATTGTATGCAGCCTAGCTGTTATAGGCCCATTTCCCTAATGGATACAACACAAAAAATTCTGGCGAGGGTCATATACAACAGGATAAAAAAATGGACAAATGAGAAGTCAATTTTTTACCCCTGTCAGTATGTGTTAGACCTGGCACCATTGCCGTGAGTCTCCCTTCCATTTTTTTCACTGTGCCTCCTCTGTTTTTCTGGTGATAGATGCTCTGGGCGCTGCGCCGCTGCCATTCAGTGCCGCAGCGCGTATGCTCCCTGTATAAAGATGACATATGGATTGGTGTATCCCTGATTGTCTTATTTGGTCTACCTGTTAGTCCCTAGTAATGTGGCTTGTGTGTGCCCAGGGCAGGTAACCCAAGTTCTGCTGGTGGACCTGCAGCGCTGATTTGCGCCACCCACAGAAGCAGCTTGTAAAGTATGTCTCAGACCTGCCACTGCAGTGTCTGTGTGCAGTCTAGAACTGCCATCTTGGCTGTGAAGTGCACCCACTTCCCAGCCCCTGAACCTTCCCTTGGCATCATGTAAGCCACCCCTATGGTAGGGTGCATTGTATGTGTAAGGTAGGACATGCTCTGATGTGTGTAGCATGTCCTGGTAGTGAATTACACCCAATTTCGTTTTTCACTACTGTAAGGCTACCTGTTCTCCATAGGCCAGAATGGGAGGTTTTGGCTATTACATTCTATAGACCTTACTGACCCATAGAACATGGTAGAAAAGCGAATTTAGTATGCCTGAGCTCAGAATATTAAAATACATCTTTTAGTGAAGGTTATTTTTATATTCTGTGTTTGAAACTACCACTTTTAGAGTGTAGGTACTTTCTTGCCTAAGCCTTCCAGTGTGCTCTGCTATTATGTGTATTGGCTGTCTGGTTTTGGAGGGACAGGGCAGGCTGAGTCAGACCTAGGTTGAATAGAGAGATCTGCCTTGGAGTGAGGGAAGGGGTAGCTCCTGCACTTGAATAGGGCTGTGCCTGGCAAGGTGAATGCTGGCTCCACCTCCCACTGTGCGTCTGAGGGCAGACCCCCTCTTTCTGAAAGGAAGGATGCAGCCTGGTAAACAAAGTGCTCCAGGGATGGGCAGAACTGGTTCTGGCTGGGTTCAGTGACTTATGACTCTTTAGAACAAAGACTTTTGGGGTATAAATATCTGTGCTGAAACCCCTACAATTTGTATTGGCCCTGGATTTCAAGACCAACTGGAACTGAAGAAAGCTGCAGGAGAGGACTGTCCTGGTGTTGTGTGCTGTTCCCTGGATTGGCCTGCAGTAGTTTTCATTGGACTGGAAAAAGGAGGGGAAAGGAGCTGTAAGATACAATTTTAATCTTGACCCTGCAATCACCCAAGGGCTAGAGAAAGAACTAGCCTCCTGACCGAAGTCTCAGGACCAGTAGACTTCATTTTCGTTGCTAAGGCCTGTTAGCGAGCCGCGGCAGCCCAGGAGCGTGAAGAAGATCATCGCTACACCTACAAAGCGTAAAGAAAATCCTCGCATCGCTGCCGCTGAAGGCTCGCTTGCCTGATCATCGCCCCGCACGTTTGCGGCCAGAAAATCATCGCTACAGCTGCTGAGCGTAAAGAAAATCATTGCATCGCTGCCGCTGAGGGCCCGCTGGCCTGATCATCGCCCCGCACGTTTGCGGCCAGAAAATCATCGCTACAGCTGCTGAGCGTAAAGAAAATCGTCGCATCGCTGCTGCTGAGGGCCCGCTGGCCTGATCATCGCCCCACACGTTTGCGGCCCGAAAATCATCCCTACAGCTGCTGAGCGTCCGGAAAATTGTCGCTAACCCCGTTAGCGAGCGGCCGTGACCAGAGCGTGAGGAAAAACACTGCTAACCCGCCGGAGCGACATTTCTTGTGGATTATTTGCCAACATCTCAGAACTGTGAGTAAGAGGTTGTCGCAGAGACCACTGTCCTGAACTGAACTTTACCTTACCCATTGGAACTATTTTTGCAGCATCCAGAGAGAACTATCTTTGTACAGTATTGATTTCCTCGTTATTTGGTCTTGTGATAAGTCTCTATAAATATAACTATTTTCTTTGATAACTACCTGTGTTGTGTCCCTTTGTAGTGTTCCTCACTGTATTTACTGTGTATGATCATCAACGCTTTAAACACTGCCTCTGAGATTAGCCTAACTGCTCGTGCTACGTTACCACAGGGTGGAGCAGGGGTTGTCAAGGGGGTGCAGCCCATCACTCTGACTTAGGAAGAAGGGTCCCTGCTTGGACAGTGGCCACCCACTGCCAACCAGAGACCCCCATTTCTAACAGTATGGTTTTAGATCTAAGATTAGTACTGTAGAGCAGTGTCTAAACCTTAATTTATTGATTGGAAAATATACCATAGCAGAAAACTCCCACATATATATATATCGCCTTTATGGACTTGACCACAGCGTTTGACAGTATAAACTGTTCGAAGCTGTATTTAACAAGTGCAACTCAATTCAAGTAGAAGAAAATAGATTTTGCAGAAGTGTCCTATGGGTCCTTATTTCTACCTCCAACTTTATCTGCCATAATGAATTGAATTTCCCTTTCATTGAAGACTATATTTATATTCGCCCCCTGCTTCTTTGGCTATCAATATAGAGAAACCCGGAGGCAAGCCTCACCAGAGATATTATTTCAGATTGTCTCGCCTGCGAAAAAGGCAGGAGTATTCCATGGTTGGCGACAGTGGAATCATGTTTACAAAAGGTAGGCTGCAAAAAGAACTATTGATGGACAGAATGCAGAACAATGTCATACATTCACCCCAGTACAGAGATCTGGGCCTAAATCCATCGTTTTTTGCTCACCATGCCATTCCAGTTTGGACCCAGCCATATGCAAATCAGTCTTGACCCTGTGCCCTATGGGAAGAGTCCAGCCCGAACTGCCAGGCCAGGTCCTCCCTGGACTGGTAACAAGCATCCTAGGACCGGTTTCGGGGTTTCACCCCTCTTCAGCCAGGATAGCTTGATTCCAGTGGCGTGGAGAGCACGGGACTCACGTCTGAGCATACCCGTCCCACTCGGGGTGACAAATGCAAAAAGAACTATTGATGGACAGAATGCAGAACAATGTCATACATTCACCCCAGTACAAAAGGTAGGCTGCCAACAGGTTTTTGAGAACCCTGATGATTCATATACCACTAGCAAAAAACAGTTACAGCAGTTTTATATAAATCCCTACAGGCCAATAGACTAGCATTTGAGACTCTAAAGCCGAGTGTGGCGACCTATATGAATATTGGAGTTAACAGATCGATCGCGATGTATTTAACAAAACCTAAGCTAATCAGACCATTTGGCTGTGATGCCATCTCTTAGTCCGATGACACTCTGTGCTCCACTTGGACCAGAATGCACCATGTTCTTTGTCCAGTTTTTGAGACGGTCTCTACGCCGCGAAGCAGTGGATGAGCAACAATTTCTTGAAACTCAGCAGCGACAAGACTGACCTGCTACTTGTCGGCATGACCAATTCCATCTATGTCTTATCACTGGGTTTCCCACCATTCCTGTCTTTCAGTTTGAGATCTCTGGGTGTCCAAATTGATTAAGACCTCTCAGTTAAGTCACAAATAAATCGAATCACCTTCTGTTGCTTTCCTGCCCTGTACTTGCTAGGTACAATTACTCCCAAAAAAAAATCATCTCCACAGGTGTGCTTTCAAAACTCAATTACTGCAATAGTGTCTACCTCGATCTACCGGAAAGTACCCAAACTAGTTTACAACTAATTCAAAACGTTGTTGTTAGTAAGGTCGTGGCACTTGGAAAGTGGGATCATGTCACCCAGATGATAAAGAGTCTCCACTGGTTCCCTGTCAAACAATGTGTTTTGTTCAAAATTGCCTCCCCATTCAGAAAGTCTTCTACGGTCAAGACAAAATAAGTTTTAAATCATTGCACCCTTTCCTCAGACTTAATATAACTGTTACATGCCCGCTGAGTGAAATGTCACTGAGGAAATATCCATCAGGCACTTAAAGCCCATACTGTGGAACATGTTTCCACTTTATTTACGTAGGTCCAGAGAACCTATATTTTCAGGAAGGCTTTGAAGATGATCTGGGCCTTTAAGATTTTCCTGAAGGATGGCCTATTAAAGTGTCTAGTGCTGTCTTTTTCTGTTAGCTGTTGTACTCAATAAATCATAATTTTTCATTTGCATTTGCTGTTTTAACTCTAGGGTATGGCTAGTGTTGGTGCCGAACACAATACCAGAGCAAGAACAAAGCAGTTCAACTCATACTAACTCAGTGCTAAGAACAAATTGCACAAAATATATGCTCACATTTGTAATACGGTGATGGCCTCCAAATGAGTGCCTAGGTTGTGAATCTGATGATGTATAAAAATTAAATATTCCTTAGTTGTTGGTGAGTTATGCTTTGAGCAATGTTGGAATAGGAAAATGTGTTGCTGTGGTTTAATATTACTGTGTAACAGTCTTGAAATTGTAAGTTGGACATTTTGTAGCAGTGGCAGTATTCTGATGTGACCAATTTGAAGCTTTGACATCGGAGAGGACAGTGTTCCCTGGTGCCTGAGTTAAGCTGTTCATACAAGTTTAATACGTTCGATGCTCAGTGAAACCTGGATTGACTTGTGCTGATCTTTCTTGGCTTGCAGAGGGACCATCTAAAGATTGCTCAACAGTTCTTTCAGCTTGTTGGCGGGTCTGCAAGTGAATGTGGTAAGTTCAGCGATCATGGCAAACATCTTTTTGTTTTCCATCGCACACTATTGAATTGAATACTCTGGCTGATAAATCCCAGGCTGTCTCTGATGATGCTGACTGCCCAATTTCTGTCTTTTTTTCTACTCCCATTAGATACCATCCCTGGTAGGCAGTGCATGGCCTCATGCTTTTTCTTGCTCCGGCAGTTTGAGGATGTGCTGATTTACCTCAATTCAGTCAAGGTGAGTTATTGATCTCAGATATTAAGCATTTGGTGTCGCTGAGTGACTTTGCTGTTAGGGAGCCTTCCTGAGCCACCTCTTGATGAAGATCACATCAGTTAAAGGCTGTTACCAGGAAAGGAATCTTGTGTTTAGTCTTCTGTCATGGAACAACACCCTTTGTATCTTACTGACTGGCAAGGATGGCTGTATAAAAAAGTTATTACTGATTTTATTCCCACCTGAAATTTGAGATCCCAGTCAATGACTAATGTCCTTCATTCCTACATGCCTTGAAGTGACATCACATTCTGTTGCATCCCTGCTAAGCATCCAAAGTGTTCACTGATCCCTTGACTCTGTTAATGTTTTACTATATATGAACTGAAAATCAAGAATGTTGGGTAAGGGTATCTGTTTGTAGCATGTGGCAGATTTCTTGGTGTTTCGAATAATTAAGCCAAGGGTAGCGGTAGTATATGATTTAATAGAAAACCAAATTTAAAGAATACTAAATCTGAGAATCAATTTCACGTAAACTGTTTAATTGATATTTTCAAGAAGAATGGCATTTACTATTTAATAGAATCAAATTAATGGAACATTATTTTTAATCGAAATTGCCTTTCACATCCTTTTTTAAGGTGTACGTGCCATCAGTTTGGAAAATGGGTTATCTATAGAGGTTGTGCTAGATTTACATCAATTAATTTTTCTGTCATCCCCTTCCCTTACTATGTCCTGTCACCGAGTGACTTTTCAATTGTTTTAATTGCTCTCTTGGGGCCTTATGCCCTGAAACTTAAATCCTGCTTTCCACTGCGTTTTTCCAGTCTTATGCTTCTTTTCCCTTCCTTCGTTTGCCTACCTTCCTGTTCCCTGGGCACCCGCCCCAACCTCAGTCCTTTACTGAGGTTCAACATTAATTTATCTTCCTCTTTCTCATGTTTCTCCTTTTTTGAGTGCCCTGCTTTTCTACCTTCATCCCTACATTTAACCCATTCCATAACCCACCCTCTCTACCTTTGTTACCTTGCATCTTTTAAAACAGTTTAATATTGAAACTGTGTTGTAATAGGGATTCACTATGTGGTTCTTTTGAAACATTCTTAGGGATTTTTTTTTTGTGTGAAATAATTTTAATTCCACCCAATTTTAATAGACTGTTGTCATACCAATCTGAGGAGGCAGCAGAGACTGGTGAGACTTGAATATGACATTCCTCTGCTCCCTTTGTAATTAAAAATGACTAGTGGGAGTAATCAGCAGAAGGGGTTTCTGCTGAAGCTGAGCCAGGAAAAGCAATCTGTAGCAAGTTACCTGTAGAGCGATATGTTCTGATGTGAAACTTTGTTGGGTCTGCTTTACAGGCAGATCTGATGTAAATTGGCCATTCGCTCTGCAGTATAGTGCTAAGTGTGGCAAACAAAGGTGGTGTGGTTAGTCTGTGTGCAAGGTTTTACATATTATCTTGTTAACTTCTGCCACTTTCTCTTGAAGGCCAGATAGCTTTCTCCAAGTCCGTGCATCAAACTCTTTGGGTAATTGCTACCAAACAGGACTTGCATACCCATTCTTTGCTGTCACCTCTTTAAGCTAACTTTTTGCATTGGAAAAGACAACATAACAATTGGGCCTCCCCACTATGGTGCAATCCGCGATGGTCCCACTGCTTTACCAGCTCTACCACAATACGTCACAAAGGGATTGGAGATGTAAAAGCATGATACTCAGCATTAACTTTATTTGCTGGAAAGCCATTTTCTGATGGATACATCTGCCAGTGGATTCCTCACCTTGTGAATATCCCCTGCGCCAGCAACATTCGGAAACTTTTGTAGCAGTCCACGCCGATGAGGTCAAAGACGACGTCACAGAGACACGGCTCCGCTCGCGACTCCGCTGATGTCACCGGCTCCATAAGAAGACCTCGTCGGCGTGATGACGTCAGTTCCCTTTTTTCCGCGCCGTCGACGCCAACGGATTTCGGGAGTCGCTGTTGGTAGCTTCACTGTTACTTTGTGTTTCTTCTGGGTTTCTCTGTTTCTCTTTCAAAAAAGATGTCGACAAAGAAGTCGGGCTTCAAGCCCTGTCGTGAATGTGGCAAACACATGTCGATCACGGATCCACATGACGACTGTGTATGGTGTTTGTCATCTGACCATGATGTGGATGGTTGTTCTTGCTGTCGCAAGATGAGCTCCAAGGCTCTAAAAGAAAGGGAGGCGAAACTCTTCATCGCTAGGTTGAAAAAGGAGAAGAGAGGAAGAAAGAAGTTGAGGACGAGATCACGATCGAGGTCGAGGTCGGCGTCGAAGTCGACTTCGGGGCATGCTTCACGATCCAAGAAGCACAAGAAGAAGAGGAGGCATTCTTCTCGACATCACTCTGACAAGAGTTCGGCTCCGAAGTCGAAGTCACCAACTCGACGCCGAAAGGACTCTGTGTCTCCTTCACCCGTTCCGGATTCGCCTCCTGGTCCTTCTTCTCCAGTGGCTTCACCGGCTCCGGCTACTTCTCCGGCTCCGGTTCCATCGCCGACGCCGGTTCCATCTCCGGCTCCGTCCCCGGTTGAGGAACTTCAAGTACCGGGTGAGCCTGCGGCGCCGCTTATTCCACCGTCGGCGCCGGTTGGCCCGAGTCCGGTTATGCCTGACCAGTACCCTGCGTTCCCTGGACCAGGTCAGGACCCCTCACATTATTTAAATGCAATGTACGGGGTATTTTCGAGAGCCATGTACACCACTGGTGCACCTGCGGGTCCGATGGGTCCAATGGGTCCAATGGCATTCAATTTGGGGGTGCCGCAAGTCTATCCGCAGGCCCCTTTCATGCTATTTTTTCCGGCGACGCCGTCTTGGCACCTACCGGCGCCGAGAATGTCGACGCCGCATCCTTCTTCTCTGGCGCCGGCTCGACGTCGGCTGCTCCTGCGGATCCACGTTCGGCGCCGGCGCCGTCTGATTCGAACACGCCGCCGCCGCCGCTTGTACGGATTCGGTCCAGAAGGGAGGCTCAGAGAGTGATTGATGAGCGAAGGTACCTTCTGGAAGAAGCAGAAGAAGGAGAGCTGGTGGAGTCGGACGAGGTGTTTGAGGAGCTTAAAGAGGCTAGTGGACTGGATTTGTCTCCTGAGTGGGAAATTACTCCACCTTCCGATGAACCCTCGAAGGATGTGGCTCCATATCATGCAGTCATCAGGAAGGCTGCAGAACTGCTGGATCTTCAGTTGCCAACTACTGAGTTCAAATCAAACATTCTGACTGAAGTATTGCATTCTCCTACTGCAGTTTCGGAGCCGTTGTTGCCTTTTAATGAGGCCATTATTGACCCTGTGTTGGAGGTGTGGCGTAAGCCTTTTTCTGCTCCCGCAGTCTCTAAGACGGTTGCTAGGAGGTATAGGGCGGCTCCAGGGGACCCTGAGTTCTTGACATCGCACCCATCGCCTGAGAGCCTGGTGGTTCAGGCGGCTTGTTCAGGAACGTCCAGGGGTGCTTTTCCTCAGGTTCCAGGTGAAAGAGAGGCGAAAAAGCTAGATCAGTCGGCCAAGAAGGTCTTTTCATCGGCCAGCAGGGCACTTAAATCAACAAATGCCACTTGCCTCTTGGGACGCTATATTCATGCGCTCATGGACTCTGCGAAGAAATTGGCACCAAAACTATCTGAGGAGGATAGGGTTGGCTTAAATGAGGTCTTGACTGATGCCCAGGCAGCAGCGCGTCAGGTGATTCAGAGTGGGCTGGATACTGCAGATTCAGTGGCGAGAGTCATGGGGTCTTCTGTTACCACCAGGAGGGGTGCGTGGCTGAAGTCTTCTGAGTTTTCCCCGGATGTACAGTCGACTCTGTTGGACTTGCCATTTGATGGATCTGGTTTATTTGGCAAAAAGGCACATGCTGCTCTTGAACGTTTTAAGGAGAGCAAGGCTACGGCTAAGTCTCTGGGCCTTCAATCCCAGTCAAGGGGGTCGTTTAAAAGGTACAGAGGTTTCGGAAGGGCAACCTTTCGTTCCTACAGGCAGACGCAACAGCAGCAGCAGCAGCAAGGCTCTTTGTCTAAAGGATACAGAGGTAGAATCAGGGGTCGCTCATGTGGCCGTCAACTCTCCGCCTCTTCCGCCCCTCCTTCCACCGCAAAGCAGCCCTAGATCCGCCATTCTGGATCATGTTGTCCTGTGGGGGGCCGGCTTACCCATTTTCTACAAGATTGGGAATCTGTAACTACAGATCTTTGGGTTCTAGATCTTGTAGAAAATGGGTACGCCCTTCCCTTTCGGGAATTCCCTCCAAATTACCCTCCTTATCAAGGGGCTTGCTCAGAGAACCACTGTCTTCTCCTACAGGAGGAAGTCCTGAAGTTACTACAGAAAGGTGCGATAGAGGTGGTTCCAGAGCAGGAGAGGGGTCAGGATCTTGAATCTTTATCTGAAGCAAGAGAAGTTCAATATGCTCACCCTTGCGCAGGTTCTTCAGGCGCTGAATCGGGAGGACTGGATGGTGTCGATGGACTTGCAGGATGCGTATTTCCACATCCCCATTCTGAAGTCGCACAGGAAGTATCTCCGGTTTACGGTAGGATCGCAACATTATCAGTTTGCGCTCCTTCCGTTTGGTCTTACTACTGCACCCCGAGTCTTCACGAAGGTGATGGCAGTGGTGGCAGCCCATCTCAGAAGGTCGGGGATTTCCGTTTTCCCCTATCTGGACGACTGGCTGATCAAAGCGGAGTCGCCAGAGAAGGTGCTACACCATCTGTAGGATACAACTCAGCTGTTGTTCAAATTGGGTTTCTCGATAAACATGCCCAAATCTCACCTGGTGCCCTCTCAGCGCAACCTGTTCATTGGTGTGGTACTGGACACTACTGTGTGTCGAGCATTCCCTCCTCCTCAAAGGATTCTCGACATACAGGAAATGATTCCTTTGTTTTACAATGGAGCGGTTGTTCCAGTTCTGAAGGTCCTTCGCCTGCTCGGTCTGTTTGCTTCCTGCATTCTGTTGGTCAACCATGCACGCTGGCACATGAGGGCGCTCCAGTGGTGCCTCCGCAGGCAGTGGTATCCGCACAAAGGAGATCTCAGGGAGTCTGTGAGGATCTCCAGAGAAGCTGCGGTGGATCTGTCTTGGTGGAGGGCAATCTGTCTCAAGGAAAGCCCTTTCATCTACCTCCATCGGTGGCCACAGTGATTACGGATGCATCCACTTTAGGGTGGGGTGCGCATCTGGGGGATCTGGAGATCAAAGGTCTTTGGTCTCCAGAGGAAAGGTTGCTTCACATCAACCTTCTAGAATTGCGGGCGATTAGTATAGCACTCAAGGCCTTCCTTCCTTCCCTTCGCGGTCAGTCTGTTCAAGTCCTGACGGACAACACTACAGCGATGTGGTATTTCAACAAACAGGGATGAGTGGGGTCTCTTTGTCTCTGCAGAGAGGCCCTGCGTCTATGGTCCTGGGCTCAGGATCATCAGATTTGTCTGATGGCAAATCATCTGGCCGGGGTGCTGAACGTGCGTGCAGACAGTCTGTCGGCAGTTCTCCGCCGACCACGAGTGGAGGCTCCATCCGGAGGTGGTTTGTCACGTCTTTCGGATGTGGGGAACTCCTCGGGTGGACCTGTTCGCCACTCACGAGAATGCTCACTGCCCGTCATTCTGCAGTCTCCAGTATCCGATGCAGGGAGCGTTGGGGTACGCGTTTCAGTTGAGTTGGAGCTCACGACTCCTTTACGCATTTCCTCCCATACTCTTGATTCCTCGGGTTCTAAGGAAGATTCGCCAAGACCGGGCCCAAGTCATATTGATCGCCCCGGATTGGCCAAGAAGGGTGTGGTATTCAGATCTTCTCCACCTCTCCTCGTGCCCTCTGCTCCGTCTCCCTCTGAGGGCAGACCTCCTCTCGCAATCGGAGGGGCAGGTTCTACACCCCCACCTCCAGAGCTTACACCTTCATGCCTGGAGATTGAACGGGGCAACCTGAACTCTTTTTCTCTCCCATCTGATGTGGTAGATGTAATTTTGTCTGCCAGACGTCATTCCACCAAATCTATCTATTCCTATAGGTGGTCTAAATTTGTTCTCTGGTGTGGAGAGAAGTCAATTGATCCTTTGAAGACTCGTTTATCTGACATTCTGCAGTTTGCCCTTTCTCTTGCTCAGCAAGGCTTTGCTGTGGCTACTGTAAAAGGATACTTATCGGCTTTGTCGGCTTTCCTTTGCTTGCCGGATCAGCCGTCATTATTCAAATCACCTATTGTTCTTTGTTTTCTTAAGGGCCTTGTAGGAAGCTGGATATCTGACTATGGTTACCCCCAACTTTTTGCCTAGTGTCTAGCTGGTTTTTCGTCTTAGTTGGCCTGAGATCCTGCCATTCAGGGTCTCAGGCTGTCTGCTCTCTCTTTAAAATGGACTCCATGTACCCTAGGTACATAACCAATTGGTAAGGATCATCTTATTGGACCCTGTACAGTGTACCCTAGGTACCCAGGGCATAGGTGTACCCTAGGCCTACCAGGGGCTGCAGCATGTATTATGCCACCCCTGGTCTGGCCTTCCAATCAGACACAACTGGCTGATCACTCAGCTGGGGCAAGGTCGTGTAATCACCCCTTGCTTAGGTGTAGTATTCCTATACCTACCTTATATATAGACACATGTGTACCTATCAGCCACTCCTATGGCAGGCCTTAACAATCCTGAAGGCAGAGTGCTTGGTAACATGTGAGATGGTGCTCTAGCATGAGCTGAGCCTGTCTGCAGCTTTCGGAACCATGTCCTTATAGCTGTTCTATGATATAGCCTACCATATACTCTTAAAGTGCCTTATAATCTTAAACGGTTATGGTAACTATGGTTTGGCTTTATCAAAACATGTCGTGTAAGGTGTCTAACACTTTGGAATAATACCCCCATACCATTTCTGGTGATGAGGATATTATTCCTCCCTTCTAGAGGGAGAGACATGTTAAAATCCTACTTTGCTGGTTAACTCTCACCAAAGCCTCAGCATCACAAAATGGATGCTGCTGCCACAGACACGAGTCTGACCTCCTGCTGCTGGGAGCCCTCCCAGCCAGGGAGGCCTGGACAATAGGTTTCCTGCTTGGGGAGGTGCTAGCACCTCCCCAGACAGACTTTAGTGTATTGGGGCAGGGAGGGCTGAAAGGAATGAGACATGCCTGGGGCACACAAGGTGCTCCATGCATAGTCCAGTTCAAACCGGTGCTGGGGCACTCCAGCCCCAGCTCTGGCGCGAAACTGGACAAAGGAAAGGGGCTGTAGCCACTCCCCTTCCTGGTCCCACCCATAGGAGGGACCTTGCAGGTAGCCCAGCCCACCAGCCCAGTATATTAGTAGTTAGTTGGACCCTGCTAAATTAGATTATCCTGAACCTGCAACTTGAACAGAAACTCTGGACCTTCGACGAAAGAAGAAGACTGAAGAATCTCCCTTGTGGCCAAGGAGTGACCACCCTGTGCGAACAGGCACCATCAAGAGACTTACCCTTTGCTTTGCTGATGTTCTACGAGGGACCGATTGCAGAGCCTGACCAGAGCCTTGACTTCCAGACTTCTCCGACCCTGATCCACATCCACAGTTAGCTGAGATCCGTGGAGGCGACGAGAGACGTGGGACCGGCTACCTGGGAAAAGTGGCGAGTATCTTCCAGCGCAGCTTCTGAGTCACCCTCGAGGTTGTGCACCGGGGATTGAGAAGCCCCAACCCCAAGCACCATCTGCACCGAAGATCAGCCCCCCACACTCCACGAGTCCTGCGTGGGGCCCTTCTGCATTTTCCTGCTTGCCGCGTCTGTCCGGTTGCTTGCCCGTTGGCTAGCAACCTTTTCGACGACACACCTTCGATTTTCCACTGCTGGTTTGGCTCCTCCAGACTGGCTCCTGCTCCTCTGTAAACGAGAAGCACCCCAGACCTTCCTGGTCTGCACCAGAAGCAAGTCCTCCATTCTTCGTGGGTTCCGCTTGCCAAGGCTTGGTGAGTCCTAGTTCGACTTCGACGCCGCCGACAGCACGAGCCTTCGTGGGACAGCTCGCCTCCTGGTCCTGGTCGTCCTCGACGCCTCCTGGTACCCGTGGCTGCTGCGACAAGCTTCACCTCTTCACCTGCAATCTCCCGACATCGCCTGGTTCCTTCCTGGTTCCACGTGGTCACTGGCTAGTGACCCAGACTCTGTCCCTTCTGCTTGCAGGTATCCTTCCTTCTTGATCCCGGCCTTGGGATCCACCGGACACTCTTCACTGACTGCCTGTCAGCATCTTTCCTTCAGGCATCCATAGGAGTCGACGACGAAACCCGACGCAAGTTCACACCTATGCACCCGCAGCCCGTGGGCTAGGTAACTTGGGTACTCCGGTGCTCATCAGGGTATTGACTATCCTAGTGTCTAGTTCTCAAGTCCCGACTTCCTAGCTACTCCAGAAGTGTCCTAAATCTTATTAATTCTAAACTGTACTATTTCTATCGATTATACGCATTACGCATGAGTGTTTCCACTCTGCACCTGAATCCCGTGGGCCTCCACTTCCTAACCTTGGGTAGTATAGTGTAGCCCCAGCGATTCCCTAGGCCTAGGCCTATCCTATTTCCGTGACAGTGGTCCTTATACCACTTCATTAGTATATGGTTTGCGTGGCCCCTAGGGCCTAACTGTATTACTTACCTGTGTGACTTAATGTATGCTTGAATAAGACTGTGTTGTACTTACCTCGAATCTCATAAAGAGTGCTGAGGGTTTGACTAGAATAAATACACTTTATTTTATATATATATATATCTGTTGTGGTGTCCTTTCATTTGGTATTCAAGGGATTATATATGGTATAACAGCTGGCTTCACATGCCATTCAGAGTTTAGCCTAAGACTGCTCTTGTCCATGCTACCACTAGGATAGCTGGTCTATAAGGTTGACTTTACAACCAATCACCATAAGGGTTGTTTGGACTGATACAGGGTGTACACTAGAATTAGTGACATCATATATCAGGCCAACTTCTCACAGGCCTCACAAACAGGTTTCCTCCTACTCCCTTTATTGTGCCTCAATGGGACTTAAACCTTGTCTTGACTTATCTTATGGGTTCTCCCTTCGAGCCCTTACACAAGTGTCCCTTGAGACTGTTGTCTTTTAAGACGGTTTTTCTCATTGCAATCACCTCGGCAAGGAGGGTAAGTGAGCTTCAAGCTCTAAGTTCAAAACCCCTGTTCTTGACCATTCTGCCTAAGGTGGTAACTCCCTTCCATCTGGGGCAGTCCATTACCCTTCCTACCTTCTATCCTCCCCCTCACCCTTCCAAGGAGGAGGAGAGACTTCACCGCTTGGACCCTAAGAGGGCGGTGAGCTTCTATCTGGACAGGACTTAAGACTTCAGAGATGATGACCAGCTCTTCGTGGGCTTTGTTGGCTGCATGAAAGGTCGAGCGGTGCACAAGCGCACCCTTTCCAGATGGATTGTCTTGTGCATCAAGATATGCTACTCTTTGGCTGGTAAGGAACCTCCAGAGGGTTTAAGGGCTCATTCCACTAGAGAAAAGTCTTCCACTTCTGCTTTGTCTAGGGGCGTTCTTATGGAGGACATTTGTAGGGCGGCAACTTGGGCCTCCCTCCACAACTTCGCAAAACATTATTGCTTGGACACCGAGGTGAGGAGGGACGGACACTTTGCTCGTTCCGTCCTTCAGGATTTTCTGGTATAGAACGGTGGACACCCTCCTCCGGGAGTGGGGACTGCTGTGGGAATCTATTCACAAGGTGAGGAATCCACTGACTGATGTATCCATCAGAAGAACAAGTTACTTACCTTTTTCTGGTGGATACAGTATCTGCCTGTGGATTCCTCACTGACCCACCCGCCTCCCCGTTGTCCATCCTTCTATACCTGCAATTCTATTAATGGTGTTTCAAAATGTGTTTTGTTACTGTCAAAGGCATTGTGTTATTTCTTTTGCCTTTCTACTTATTCTCCACACTGTGTGTGTTGCTTTATATATTATGTACTGTGTATACTGTGTATATATTGCTGTCAGTCCGTCCGTGTGCCTCGAAGGCACGGAAAAAAGGGCGGAACTGACGTCATCACGCCGACGAGGTCTTCTTATGGAGCCGGTGACATCAGCAGAGTCTCGAGCGGAGCCGTGTCTCTGTGACGTCGTCTTCGACCTCATCGGCGTGGACTGCTACAAAAGTTTCCGAATGTTGCTGGCGCAGGGGATATTCACAAGGTGAGGAATCCACAGGCAGATACTGTACCCACCAGAAAAAGCGTTACCAAAGGTAAGTAACTTGTTCATTACTAGCAAGTAAGTTATCCTCACTTTTATGCTTCTAATCAAATAAAGCCTAAACTCAAAACATTGAAAAGATTGTTGAGAGTCAAAATGCTGGCCAAGCCACCATGCTGCCAGCCATTTATGTTTGCTTGATGAACAATCTGCTTCAAATATGCTCTACTTGACAACTTGCTCGTGACCAGAAGTAGAAGAGGAAGATATGTAACCATCCTACCGCCCCAGGAGGGTCCCTGTTCTTGCCACAATTATGTTAAAATCTAGATTACAATAGCTCTGTTCACTATAGTTTGGATGCCCAGAGTCTTGATTGTCTTTTCTCCCCACAGAGCTATTTCTACAATGAGGACACATTCAATTTCAACTATGCCCAGGCCAAGGCGGCATCCGGAAACTACAAGGAGGCAGAGGAGGTACTGATTTTATGTGCTGTAAAGATGCATTGGGGGAATGGTCAAAGTTTGTAGGTGAGGAATACATTTTGAACTTTCTGATTCTTGTGAGACATTGTACAAAACTACGCTGTTTTTGCACCTTAATCTACTGTAAATGGAGCTTCAGCAGAGACAGTAAGGGTAGAATTAAAATGTGTGGGGTTCTGCAGTTAAAAGATGTGGGTGCACTGCCAGGCCTATGTAGTGTTTCCAATGCTGGAACAGCAGATGGTGCACGAAGCTAAGAGAGAGAGGCATTGATAGAGCATTGTCTGGTCCTAGCACTGGAGGAGCAGGTAGAGCTGCAAGTCAGAAAGGAGTAAGGTGCACTGGCAGAGCTGTGTGTTACTCTCAGTACTGGAATGGCAAGGGTGATGCAAGGCAAGGTTGAGGTGCATCAGCTGTGGATGCATTGAAGGATAGGGAGCCTTTCTCTTGGCACCATCTTAAAAACTGTTCTCTCCTATCCAGGTTTTTCTTCTAATTCAGAGTGAGAAGATCAAGAATGACTACACATACTTGAGCTGGCTCGCACGCTGCTGTGAGTATGTTATGTGTATTTGTAAAGTGCAATATCACCCGAGAGAGTATCTTGGCCCTGAGAAGGTGTGTGTATGTGTGCGCCTAGCCCTTCTTATGGGAGGTTGTTTAACTGAAAAGCCAGGTCTTCAGCTTCTTGTGGAATTCATGAAGAGAGGCAGAGGAGGCTCTGATGTGGGATGGGAGGTCGTTTCACGCTTTAGGAGCGATGTAAGGGAACACCTGTCATCCTGATCTGGTTCTATGTAAGCGTGGGATGTGTGTGAGTAGGAGTCCTGTGGAGCAGAGGTGTCTGGGTGGTTGATGGAAGGAGATGTAACTGTTCAGGTAGGTGGGGCTTGAGTTGTGCCTTGAATGTGTGTGTAAGGAGTTTGAATTGAGTGCACTTGTTTTATCGGGAGCCAGTGCAGTTCCCTGAGGTGTGGTGTGATGTGAGTTCTGTGTGGGAGGTTAACAATGAGTTTGACTGTGAAGTTCTGAATACTTTGTAGTCTTCTAGTGAGTTACTTGGTGGTCCTGGTGTAGAGGGTGTTCCCCTAGTGCTGGTGACTAGTGCATGAGCGATATCTTTTCTAGTGTTGCTTGGCAGCCATTTGACGATCTTCCTCAGCCACTTCAGTGTGTGGGAGTAAGATGCAGTGACCATGTTGACTTGTGCGGTCATGTCCAGTTTGTTCTCAAAGATTATTCCAAGGTTCCTGGGTTCTGAGTGTAGGTGTGGGTCTGAATTCAGCTGGCCACCAGTTGGAGTTCTGTGGGGAAGTGTACTTGCCGAAGATCACTACTCCTGTCTTGTCGGTGTTGAGTTTAGAGGCTTTCATCCAGTTAGCTAATTTGGTCATGCAGGCGGTAAACTTGATTTAGTGTTGCGATGTCTTGTCCAAGAGTGAGAGTATGAGTTCTGTAGTAGGGGATCTCTGTGTATAGTCCTAATCTAGTGAATAGTCCCGCCCATGTGCGCGGACCCCGGAGCAATAAAAAATAATCTCTAAAAGGTGACAAATCATGCAGACCTGCATACACCTTTAAGAGAGAATTTAATTTAAAGACAGATAATGCAGCCTATACCCACAGGCTACACTGTCCAGTACTTCAACTAGAATTCCACCAAAATCCACAAACAGCACTGCCTGTCCAGTTTTTCTCCACAAAGGAAAAAACCCTGCCTCTACCAGCAAAAGCCTCTGGAATGATAGAGAGGAAGGAGTGGACAGACAAGCCCCATAGGCTGCCATTATGTGGCTTGGAACAGGATACTGTGCCTTTAAGAAAACTTCCCAGTTTTCCAGAACTTTCCCCAGTATCCCAGAATGCCCAGCAGGTCCCATTTACTTTCAGTTCTTTTTTCCGGCTCCTGCTAGCAGGACCCTGGAGCATTGAGCTCTGCCTTTTTCAAGGTTTTCATTGAGATTTTGGCAATTTTTGTCACTTTTTCTTGTGTTTAGTAGCTGGTACTGTCAACATGCCTGGCTTGTTCGACAAGTGCCCGGAATGTGGTCGAAAGAAGGCTAAAACTGACCCACACGAGGTGTGCATAGCTTGCCTTCCCCAGTCCCACGTGCCTGAAAGCTGTACCATCTGCCACTCGTTTTCAGCCAGAACCCTGAGGGACAGGATGAAGAGCAGGCTTCAAGCTCTGGAGGAGCGAAGACTGAAGGCACCAGGTGGGTCTGGAGGGGCTGATTTGGCCCATACTGAGGCCTCTGGGGGGCTCCCCAGGGGCAGGAAGACCAGTAAGCGCTCCCGCTCCCCGTCGACGTCTAGGGCGTCGACGGCGACGTCGAGGAGGATGACCACCGTCTGTTCGCCGTCTCCCCAGGGCTCTGGGGAGAAGCGGCGTCGACGATCGCCGTCGAGGGACCTGAATAGGCCGCCGTCGACTACATCGGCGTCGTCGGCGACGACGCCGTCTTCGGCTGCGTCCAGCGGTCGACGTCGAGAGAAGACCCGGCGTCGGCGTTCGGCGTCGAGGGATCGCAGCTTGCCGCCGATGAAGAGAAGGAGATCGCCGTCAAGGCGAAGATCGCCGTCGAGGCGAAGATCACCGTCGAGGCGGAGATCGCCGTCGAGGCGAAGGTCGCCGTCGAGGCGAAGGTCGCCGTCGAGGCGAAGGTCGCCGTCGAGGCGGAGGTCGCCGTCGAGGCGGAGGTCGCCGTCGAGGCGAAGGTCGCCGTCGAGGCGAAGATCGCCGTCGAGGCGAAGGTCGCCGTCGAGGCGAAGGTCGGCGTCGAGACAAAAGTCGACGCCGAGAAGATCGCCGTCGAGGCACAGGTCGACGTCGAGGCAGTCGACGTCGAGGAAGAGAGAGTCGCCGGGATCGGTGTACTCAGTGGTGTATACCCCGCCTCGGAGGTCTCCGTCGCCTCCTCCTCTCCCACCTCTGCCACCGCCTCCTCCACCACCGCCACCTCCTCCACCACCGTCTCCACCTCCTCCACCGCCTCCTCCGCGGCCGCGGACTCTGTCTCCGCCACCCCGGCCTCTGTTGCTGCCAAGCACTCCTGCGGGACCGCCGCCGGTCCCCCCCGAGGTCGGTTTCCCTTCCACGGTACCCGACTCCGCCGCAGGGGACCCCGAAGCCACGACGCCCACGGTCGCCTGGACCAGCGAGACCGGCGGACAGGCCTAAGCCGAAGAGGTCGCGCTCCCGCTCTCACAGGAGGCGACGATCGTGGAGCCGAGGGCGATCCTCGTCAGACTCTAGACGACGCCGCAGAAGGTATAGGTCCAGGTCGCGCTCCTCGGACAGGGACCTTTCCCCGACGCTGTCGGACTCCCCGGGGACTAGGGTGTCGCCGGTGGACGACTTGGTCTCGTTCCAGGAGGTGCTGTTGCGAGGGGCTGCGAAGCTGAATATCACGGTGACGGTTCCAACACCCACGACGTCCGTGATATTTGAGACGCTTCATAAAAGACACTTGTCTCGCCCCCTCCTGCCTCTCGTGCCTGGACTGGTGGAACCAGCCTTGGAACTGTTCCTCACTCCCGCAACAGCGAAGGCCGCTCCGTCCAGGCTCATGAAGAAATATAGGGCCCCGGAGTCGGATCCGTCATTCCTGAGTGGGGACCCGAAGCCGGATTCGGTTATCGTGACGGCGGCGAGAAAACAACATGCGACCGCCCCGGCCTCCACGGTGCCACCGGACAAGGAAAGCCGCTGGCTGGACTCTGCGGGCAGGAAGGTGTGTGGTACCGCCGCCACCACGATGAAGGCGGCGAGTGCAGGGGCGTTGTTGGGCCGTTACGACTGGGCCCTGTGGGAAGCCCTGCAGCAATATGCGGACCTCCTGCCACGAGACAAGAAGGAGGACTTCTTGGAGACGGTGCGCGAAGGCATGCTGGTTTCTAACCAAACGATCAGCGCAGCAGCGGATATATCGCTATTGGCCGCCCACGCCTACTGTCATGGCGTCCACCAGCGGCGCCATTCCTGGTTGCGCCTGACGTCCCTCAAGCCGGAGGCGCAGCAGAGAGTGGCCAACCTGCCCTTCTCGGGGGAAACCCTGTTCGGAAAGCATGCGGACGATGAAATGGCCCGCATGAAGGCTGAAGCGGAAACCCTGACGGCCGTCGGGTTAGAGAAGGCCGAGAAAAAGAAACGACCGTTCCAGAGGAGGTTCGGGTCGTCGGGCCGAGGGCGTGGGCAGGGCTCGGGACAGCAGCAGCCACAACAGCAGCAGTTCCGCAAGCCCTTCCAGAAGCGCCAGAGGGGTAGAGGTGGCCAGCAGGCTACTACCACAAACAAGGGCCCGGCCGGGTCTCGGCCCTGAGCTGTTACTTCCCCCTCAACCGTTACCCACTCCAGTGGGGGGAAGCATTCGATTTTTTCCGGCAGAGTGGAGAAAAATTACTCAGGACAAGTGGGTGCTGAATATTGTTTGCAATGGATACAGTCTTCGGTTCATCAGCCCGCCTCCAGCGATTCCGCCGGTCAGCTCTCGCTTCCAGCTGAGGGAGCTCCAGGCGGAGGCAGACATCTTGTTGAGAAAAAAGGCGGTAGAAGAAGTACCTTTGTCTCAAAGGGGAAGAGGTCTGTACTCTCGGTTCTTCCTCGTTCGCAAGAAGGACAAGAACGAGTTCAGGCCCATTCTGGATTTGCGACAAGCAAACAAGTGGATTCGCAGAGAGAAGTTTCGCATGCTATCATTGCACCAGATTTACCCTCAGCTGCAACGGGGAGACTGGCTCTGTGCCATAGATCTACAGGATGCGTACTTCCATGTGCCCATAGCACAGAAGCACAGGAAGTTCCTGCGATTCCAAGTCGGCGCCAATCACTATCAATACACAGTACTGCCATTCGGGCTAAAGTCTGCTCCCAGGACTTTTTCGAAGTGCATGGCGGTGGTGGCGGCACACCTGCGGAGGAACAAGGTGTTTGTCTACCCGTATCTGGACGATTGGCTGATCAAGGCGTCATCCTTCGAGGAAGCGCAAGAACACTTCCGTTGGACGTGCGAGCTCTTGAACAAGCTGGGGTTACACGTCAACATGTCCAAATCGGTCCCATCTCCGGTACAGTGCATACAGTACCTGGGGGCCTCCATAGATACGCGGTCAGCAAGCGTGTCTCCTTCGGAGGAGGGACGGTTATCACTCCTTCGGAAGGCTCAGGACCTCAGGACTGCTCCATCGACGACTGTGAGGAAGGTGTCGTCTCTACTGGGATCGATGGCCTCCTGTATCTTCCTCACTCCGCACGCACGTCTACAGATGCGACCACTGCAGGAGTGCTTGGAGGATCAGTGGGATCAGAAGACAGGCTCTTGGGACGACAAGATCCGACTGTCTCTACATGCTCGTCAGTCTCTGAAGTGGTGGTGTTCGGCGGAAAACCTCCTCCAGGGGGTTCCCTTCCACAAGGACATTCCCACGACGAATGTGGTGACGGATGCTTCTCTCCAGGGCTGGGGTGCGCATTCCGGGGACCTGCAGATTCAAGGGAAGTGGTCTCCTTTGGAATCGACGTACCACATCAATTTCCTGGAACTCAGAGCTGTCTTCCTGGCACTGAAGGCTTTCCTTCCGTCCTTCCAGACCAACTCGCTGCTGATACAGACGGACAATACAACCACGATGTATTACCTCAACAAGCAGGGGGGGTCGAGATCGCGCACTCTGTCGCAGGAGGCGCAGGCGATCTGGCGCTGGCTGCTGGCCCGAGGACTGACGATTACGGCCACGCATCTGCCAGGGGTGCAGAATGCTCAGGCGGACGCCTTGAGCAGGCTGATTCAGGAAAACCACGAATGGGTCATAAACGACGAAGTACTAGGAGAAGTCTTCGCAAGGTGGGGGACTCCAGACGTAGATCTGTTCGCCACCGCCGAAAACAGCAAATGCCGAGACTTCGCATCCAGGTACTACCAGCGGGGGACGCTGGGGAATGCGCTATGGATCGATTGGTCGAACAGCTTTCTGTACGCTTTTCCACCCATTCCCCTGATTCCGGCGGTGCTCATCAAGCTGTCCCAGTCCAGGGCGCGGATGATCCTGATCGCCCCGGAGTGGCCCAGGCAGTGGTGGTTCACGGACCTTCACCGGTCTCTCCTTCCTCACATGCGGTTGCCGTGCAGGCCGGACCTTCTCACGAAGTTCGGGGGGCGGATGGTGCACCCCAACCTCTCGTCTTTGAGTTTGGCGGCATGGCTCCTGAAATAGTGCAATATGGTCATCTGAATCTACCAGACGATTGTATGGACATTCTGAAGGAGTCTAAGCGACCTTCCACTAGGACATCCTATGCTTACAAGTGGAAGAGGTTCTGTATCTGGTGTAAGTCCAAGAACTTTGATCCGACAACATGTAAGGAAGATGTCATCCTTCCATACCTTTTGCATCTGGCGCAGTCTGGCCTTAATTTCCATTCCATTAAGGTTCATCTGGCTGCTTTGACTGCTTACAGGAAGTGCCCTTCACAGACGTCCTTCTTTCAGATTCCTGTGGTCAAGGATTTTTTGGAAGGCTTGAAGAAGGTGTTCCCTCCTGTCAGACTTCCCTCGCCTTCTTGGGACTTGAATGTGGTGCTGTCCAGACTGATGAGAGAGCCTTTTGAACCTATTCACAAGGCTTCATTGCAGCACCTATCCTGGAAGGCGGCGTTCCTAGTGGCCATTACATCGGCCCGCAGGGTGAGTGAACTTCAGGCATTATGTTGTCAAGAACCTTATACTGTGTTTCATGCTGCTAAGGTTGTGATGCGTACTCACCCTAAGTTCCTTCCTAAGGTTATCTCTGACTTTCATGTCAATCAGACCATAACTTTACCTACGTTCTTTCAGAATCCCTCTTCACCAGCGGAAAGGGCTCTCCATTCCCTGGATGTCCGAAGGGTGTTGAAATTTTACCTGGATAAGACCAAGGATATTCGTAGGTCTGACCAATTGTTTGTTAATTATGGCTCAGTCAGGACTGGTCTTGCGACCTCTAAGCAGTCCATCTCTCGGTGGATTGTGTCCTGCATACAGTTGTGTTATCAAAAGGCTAATAAGACCTTAGGGGGTAAACCTAAGGCTCATTCCACCAGGGGCAAAGCTGCCACGACGGCTTTGCTGCGTAATGTTCCGATTGCGGAAATCTGTAAGGCGGCCACTTGGAAGTCGGTCCATACCTTTGCTGCGCATTACTGTCTGGACACGGATGCCAGGGCAGATGCTCAGGTTGGGCAGGCTTCGCTGCGAAATTTGTTCGCACAGTAGTGGTAGTGTCTTATGTGTTCTCCACCGCTTTTGTTGTGTGGGGATGGGCTTGCCATTCTATTCACTAGATTATGACTATACACAGAGATCCCCTACTACAGAAGGAGTAGTTTCTTTTCTGTAACTCCAGTTCTGTAGTAGGGGTATCTCTGTTATAGTCATAAGCGCCCGCCCTCCTCCCCGGTGGAGAGATACTTATTCATATGTAGAATGCTACAGGTCTGGCGTGCTACGCCTTCAAAAAGAACTGAAAGTAAATGGGACCTGCTGGGCATTCTGGGATACTGGGGAAAGTTCTGGAAAACTGGGAAGTTTTCTTAAAGGCACAGTATCCTGTTCCAAGCCACATAATGGCAGCCTATGGGGCTTGTCTGTCCACTCCTTCCTCTCTATCATTCCAGAGGCTTTTGCTGGTAGAGGCAGGGTTTTTTCCTTTGTGGAGAAAAACTGGACAGGCAGTGCTGTTTGTGGATTTTGGTGGAATTCTAGTTGAAGTACTGGACAGTGTAGCCTGTGGGTATAGGCTGCATTATCTGTCTTTAAATTAAATTCTCTCTTAAAGGTGTATGCAGGTCTGCATGATTTGTCACCTTTTAGAGATTATTTTTTATTGCTCCGGGGTCCGCGCACATGGGCGAGACTATTCACTAGATTATGACTATAACAGAGATACCCCTACTACAGAACTGGAGTTACAGAAAAGAAACTACTCCTTGTGTGTCATCTGCATGGGAGAGGATGTTGATATCATGTGCACGGATGATGTTGACCAGAGGAACTATGTATGCTGTGAGGAGTGTGGGGCTGGGCCATGAGCCTTGAGGCACTTCGCAGATGAGTTTGCGGTCTTCCGAGGAACAAGGTACCAGGCTGACCGTTTGTGTTCTATCTGTTAAGAAGGAGCAGATTCAGCGGAAAGCGAGACCTTTGATGCCAATCCCATGCAGGTACTGGATGAGGATGGGGTGTCGGACTGTGTCAAATGCTGCAGAGAGAGACAGGGGAATGAGGGCTGCCGTGTCTCGTCTGTAAAGGATCATGCAGATGTCATCTATGGTGGCGATGAGTGCTGTTTCTGTTCTGTGGTTGGACATGAGTTTGGTCTGTGTGACATCGAAGAGCTAGTGGTTGGTGAGGTGGTTGGTGAGGCGTCAGTTGATTAGGTTCTCTAAGACATTTGCCGGGTATGGTAGGAGGGAGATGGGTTTGTAGTTGGAAAGTGTTGCTAGGTCAGCAGATGGTTTCCTGAGCAGGGACATGACAGTGGCGTGTTTCCAGGTGTCCGGGAATGTGGATGAGTTGATTAAGATATTGAGGAGGGGTTTTATAGCATCACTGATTGGTAAGAGCCCCTTGATGAATGCATGGTGTGGGCAAGGCTCAGATGGAGCCTGAAGTGGATGGCCTTCAGGTTAATTGCGATTTCGACCATGGTGACAGCATGCCACAAAGTCAGGGTTCGTTTATCGGCTGTGATGGTAAGTTGAGTTGCGACAGTGAGAGGCTACAGTTGAGGGTCGAAGTTGCTGTAGACAGAGGTGAATTTGTTACAGAAGAATTCCAAGAGCTTGTTGCAAACGCCTTGTGAGAGGCTGAAATCGAGGCAGCAGCAGGCTCTGTGAAATCTTTGATAATGGCAAAGATATCCTTGCTGCTGTTAGTGCTGGCGTCTGTTGAGGATTTTGATGGCTCTCAACAAGGCGCTGGCGTGCTTGGGCCGGTGCTCGGAAAGGGCAGAACCACTCCTCTTCTGGGATACTTTTCCAGCTGCGGAAGGCAGTTGGGGTAGGTCTTTGATGGCGCGGGATGAGTATGCTGAAACTGATGAGGGTATGCTCTGTCCAGATTATAGATACTGGCTGGTCAACTATGATGTTGATGATTGAGGAGACAATTCGGGCCTAATAGGTGTCAGGTGGTGTGGGGTGTCGGTAATGTGCCTAGTGAGGCCAAGGTTTTCTAGCAGGGCTGTAGAGTTTGGTTGAGTGTGGTCTTCTAGGTGAAAGTTAAGGTCTCCGAGGAAGGGGGACTTGCACGCTGCTGTTAATATAGAGGATGCATGCACACTATTGTGAGCATGGAGGAGGGTTTGCAAGCTACTATAAGTATGGACTGGCTTGTGTGGTGCTGTAGACAGAGTAGGCCACAGCAGACTCAGCAGTTCTCTTATGCTGACGCCTGCTGGTTATGACTGGAAGTGTAGCTGTAGTAACAGTTTCCTGAGGAGGAGTAGCCCAGTGACACCTGCTGGAATGGGACATGAATGGTCAGATAACAGCCCTGCGGTAGGGAGAGCAAAGTACTAATCTCTTTGTGTCACATCGTCAAGGGGCTTGAGAGTACTGCTGAAGTAACAATTCAAGTAGTGCTCTTACAGAGGCATCTACTGGCAAGGTTTAAATGTGCTTCTCAAGCAACTGAGATATTGGATGGTGAGATAAGCACTTTTTTTAAAGAGACGCCTGCTGGCTTGATCTGGGAGAGCTGCAGAAGCAATACAGCCTTTACGTGGGATTAAAAAACAAGAACCTGTTTAAAATGACTCCTGAAAGAGGGAGCTGGAAGTGCTGCTGAAGTAACATAGTTCTTGGGGAAGGAGACGCAATTCCTGTTTTTACAGTGACGCCTGCTCGATGGGCTCTGTGTGCTGCTGTACTATCAGCCCCCAGGAAAGGGAACATACAAATTATCCAGTATTGGGGTATCTTTCGTAGATTCACATGCCTGAATCATTCCCCGTCGCCGAGGCGGGAGTCCCGCCGTAAAATACAAAAGCAGTGCCTAAGTAGTAATAGTAGTAGGCTAAAAGAAAGCCAGAGGCCTAAAACTTAGTAGCCTATCTACATCATTATACGAAAAGAACAAAAAAATAGTTCCAACCAATCAGCTACCAGCACGCTCTAGAACCTTCCCAGCATAGGCAGTTCTCCTCAGATTTTCACCGCACGTCGTGTGTAAGGGAGTCTCCCTGAGTGCCTACTCAGTTCTTCACTTTTTTCTTCAGAATGTCTGATAAGAAAGCTCTTTTTAGACCTCGCAGGACCTGTGAGAAGAAGAGGGTCCATGTGGACGACCAACATGAAGATTGTATCTACTGCCTACATCCTAAACATGCTGTTAAAGATTGTAGAATTTGCCGGACCTTCCCTGCTAAGACTCTAAGGGACAGGGAGGCAAGGCTGCTTTTATGGTTGAAATCTTCCTCGGCTGAGGAGGATGACAGGGCCCTGACGTCTAGCAAAAGGGCTAGATCGCATGACAGCTCTTCCAGTGAGGGAAGAAAACATCACAAGGCTTCCCATGAAGTTTCTGACCATTCACAGAGGTCACTAAAATTATCCTCTGGGTCAACGCTGTCTTCACCCTCTGAGGTATCTAAAAGACCTTCAGCCTCTAAAACCGTGAGTAAAACCCAGGTGAAGACTCTTACTCTGGTTTCCTCTCATACGGTTTCTGTGACTTTGCTGCCCCTCTGTCGACGGCTACAGTCTCCACTACGGCTATCTCTTCGCCTATTGTGTCTTCCAAGATCTCTACTACGTCTAAAAAACCTGTTTTGAAAGATTTGTCGATGAAGAGTTCATCTTCTAAGTCTCAATCGACTACCACGTCGATGTCGAGCTCGTCGACGAAGGTCCCATCGATGACGAAGGTACTATTATCTTTAACGTCTGCCTCATCGACGTTGACCGCGTCGACGACGACGATTCCGTCAACGACTCCTTCAATGAACCAGTTGACGACGAGCCCATCGACGACGATCCCATCGACGAAGAGCTCATCGACGACGATCCCATCGACGAGCTCGTCGATGAAGAGCCCGTCGACGAAGAGCCCGTCGACGAAGAGCCCGTCGACGATGTTCCCGTCGACGAAGAGCCCGTCGACGTCAGTCCTGTCGTCGAAGAGCACGTCGACGACGAGTTTGTCGAGGGCAATTCCACCAGTTTTCCCAAACTACGTCTATTTCTTATACTCATTTTCAACTACAGACTTACCATAGACAGGATTACAGCAAGAGATCTCCTCTTCTGCCATCTCATATCCTAGAGACTTATGTAGAGGATGAGGACTTTGATGAGGGACCGTTCGGCATAGCTCGGCACCCCTCGGAACTTCACATAAAATGCCAAGATGACGATGAGGAAGAGGATTACCAGGAACACTACTACCAGGAAGGCCTCTCTACACCACATCACAGACATCCCAGAAGGGATTGGGATCATAGAGAGACGAGTCATCTTCCTCCTACACTCATCTCCAGGCCATGCTGGCGGATTACCGTCAACGGTTTCCCCCACAACAGGCTGTCCCTGACATACCACCTTTACCTTCTGAAGTGCCAAACTCAATACCGCTAAAGAAAGTTCCTAATTCGCCGCCTCACCCTTCTGGCTCAGTACCACAATCACACCATGATACTTCTTCCTCGGATGAGGAAGAGGTCGAGGAGGGTGAATTGCCTGATAAAGATACTAGTGTGGATCCTTGGGATGATTATATCATACCAATGCTTTCTCCACCCATTCCTCAGCCTTCGGATTCTCCCCCTGAGGATATTGGCGGTTTTCACAACCTGATGCAACGTGCTGCAGCCAGATTTCAATTGCCAGTCACAGTAGAACACACGGATTGCTTCTTACATGACTTTAAAAAAGAGTACAGGAAGATCACAAGAGCGATTCCCATCATTGATTATATTTGGAATGAAGGGATAAAAATTATGAAAACGCCTGCCTCTATACCGGCTGTCCTCCCTCGCATTGACAAAAAGTACCGTGCTCCTCCGGAAACTCCGTCTTGTCTGATTGGTTATCCCCGACCAGATTCAGTAATATCACAAGCCGCCCAGCAAAGATCCAAAAATCCAGCTACGCCAATATCAACGCCGCCGGATAAGGAAGGACGGAGGTTGGACCTTATAGGTAAAAAGTTCTCTACTATGGTAGCAGCCTCCATTAAAGCAGCAAATTCTTTGGCCATACTCGGCAGTTATGACCGCCAGATGTGGTCAGATTTGTCGAAATTTATAGACCTCATCCCTGAGGACCGTAAACAAGATGCAAAGAAGTTACTTTTGGAGGGAGAACGAGCCGCATCTGAGATCATAGACTGCGCTCTGGACATTGCTAATACCAACTTTAGACAACTCGCTGGTGCTGCAGTACTTAGACGCCAAGGATGGCTTAAAGCAACATCTTTTAGGCCAGATGTACAAACAAAACCTTTAGACATGGCCTATGATGGTGATTCCTTATTCGGAAAACACATAGATGAGGCCCTCCTTGCTATAAAGACGGATACCGCTAAATCGTTGGCTGCTCTTCAATATAGCCGTGGATCTTTCCGAGGTGCAAGAGGTCGTGGCTTTGCATCAAGAGGAGGGTATCAAAATCAACAAAATAGACAGTATCAGACACAGTATAGACAGCCCAACGGGCGATCATCTTACAGACAATCCTCCTCGACTAGTTTCTCTCGCCAGGGCGGACAAAAGCGATCGAACAATCAGGGTCGCGATGCCAACAGAAAACAATGAGTTATGCAGGACGCCAGTCATCCCTCCCTCCCTGTAGGCGCAAAAATGTCAGCTTTTGCCCACAAGTGGCAACAGATCACTTCAGATCGATGGGTTCTCGATCTAGTCAACAACGGTCACATCCTGGAATTCATAAAATGACCACCTACTACCCCGCCTAGGGGTCCCCCTCCCCCTCGTCTTCACTTACTGTTCAAAGAAGCCTTAAAAATGCTCTGCAAGAATGCAGTAGAGACGGTTCCATCATCTCAAAAGGGGACCGGGCTCTATTCTCGCTTCTTACTCATCAAGAAAAAATCAGGAGAGTGGCACCCGATGCTGGACCTGAGCAAACTCAACAAATTTCTGAAGAAACTGAGTTTCCGGATGGTTACGCTTGCCGAAGTTTTGAGCTGCCTAAACAAAGGGCATTTTATGGCTTCTCTAGATCTAGAGGACGCGTACTTTCACATCCCTATACATCCCAAACATCGCAAATACCTTCGATTCACAGTGGCTGGCGATCACTATCAGTTCAAGGTGCTTCTGTTCGGACTGAAATCGGCACCAAGGATCTTCACGAAATGTCTCGTACCAGTGGCAGCGACTTGAGATCTCAAGGAATACAAGTGTTTCCTTATCTAGACGATTGGTTGCTCAAGGGTCCTTCGGAGCATGCAACCGAAGATACTATCCCAGCATGCCTGTATCTCTTTTCAGCGCTAGGCCTCACTCTCAACGAAAGCAAGTCTCAGCTGCGTCCTCTTCAACTGATTCCTTTTCTGGGAGCAATGCTGGACACCATACAGTGCAAAGCATTCTTGTCAAAAGACTGCCAGCTGCGTCTGCAAAAATTGGCAATATCAATCTCAAAAAGAAAGTCCGTTTCTGTCCGGATATTCGTTTCTCTTATGGGGATGTGCTCTTCTGCAATAAACCTTGTACCGTTGGCACGACTCAGAATTAGACCTCTGCAGGAGAAATTGTATCTGCAATGGCAGCAAGCCGTAGGGTGGTTCGACGACTCCATCATAGTAACATCGCGCATGATAGACTCTCTGCATTGGTGGTCTCAGGTGGCAAACTTGACTCCGGGTCTTACTTTCCTACCAACTCCTCCAGAATTCGTTCTAACAACAGACGCTTCCATGGAGGGATGGGGAGGCCATCTCCAAGACTTGCAGATTCAAGGAAGACGGTCCCAAGAATACCGTCAACAGCATATCAACAGATTGGAGCTTCGCCCATTTTTCTCTCTCTGCAAGCATTTCTCCCGAGGATTGCGGGCTCCTCAGTGCTGGTCTGTACCGACAATACGACCAGCATGTATTACATCAACAAACAAGGGGGGACGAGGTCACTGTCTCTTTCGCAGGAGGCTCAGGAACTGTGGGAGTGGGTTACAGCCCACAAGATAACCCCAAGAGCAGAGCACATCAAGGGGCTTCAAAACACTTTTGCCGACACCCTGAGCAGGTCTCTCTTGGGCTGTCACAAATGGTAATTGGAGCAGAAGCAGGTGAACAGAATCTTCCAAGTGTGGGGCAAACCAGCACTGGATTTGTTTGCATCTGAAAGAAACACGTTAGATTCCTCACCTTAGAATAGAATATCCCCAGGCATCAGGCTGGATCCGGAAAGATTTTTCATCAGCAATACCCTTGCGCGTCGCTAGGCGTCGTCTGCGGGTCCGCGTCCGTCGTTGGCGTCGTGATCGCCGGGATGACGTCGTCGGAGTACATAGACGCCGCCCTCGCGCGCTGACGTCAGTTCTTGTTCTTCTTTTTTTCGCGCCAGTAAGCGCCGATCCGGGAAGAGCATACCCTCTTAGTCTGTTGTGACTCCTGTCACCAACTGATGTCGGTCACAGACCACCACCAACGGTGCCGCTATTGCCTTGGAACCGACCACGACGCTGAGTCGTGCCTCGACTGCCGGGCCTTGACTTCGAAAGCTAGGTGGAGCGGTCCCGCAAGCTACTCGAGTACCGACAGTCGGCTCCACGCCGCTCAAGGTCCCGGTCGCGGATCCGCAGCCCCCACCGCTCGCCGGGGTCCAAGTCTTCGAAATCCGGTAAGTCGAAGCATAGCAAGAAGTCGAAGAAGCGACATCGCTCTTCTGACTCCCCTTGCCGGTCGTGCCACTCGGCTGAGGGTTCGGGTGGCACCACCCGCGCGGCTCCGTCGGAGGGGTCCCGTCCGTCCCCATACCCTCCGGTCCCTGGGACTGACGCGACTCCGGCGGAGATCAGTGCCTTCCTCATGGACATGAGGAACCTGACTCCGCCGTCGACGCCTGCCGGCGCGCCTTCGGGCCCCGCAGGCTCGACTGGGAGGCTTAGTAATCTTGCGGCTCTGGCCCCAGCGCCGTCATCTACTCCAGTCCCGACGCCGCAGGTCCCTGGGGTATCCAGGTCTGGATCACAGTCGGCGCCGGTTGACCTCACGACCCCTCCGCCGGAGCCGACTCCTCCGGTGCCACCCCCGGCGCCGTCCCTGGACGACGCCGTTCCCCACTTTAGTTCCGCTCCAGGCCCAGCGTCGGAGCGCCGCCGTCCGGCGCCGCACCCAAGCCGATGGGTGGCAATTTCATCTTCCACCCGGCTCTGATCATTCCTCCTGTATGCCAGGAATCGGATGACGGTGACGACTGAGAGGGATCTGAGGACCCTCTGGCCCGGCAGGGCCAGTTATCTCAGGACTGGGTAGACGAGCTGAGGGATGCCAGTGGTCTTGACACCTCCCCTGACACTGGCTTCATCTCTCCTCCGACCGTGGCTTCGGAGGAAGGTACTGCATTTTCTGTGGTGCTGCGCAAGGCGGCCGAAGCCCTTGAGCTAGAACTCCTCACCGAAGTGCTTCAACCGTCAGCAAGTTCCTTGGAGCCTCTGCTGCAGTTCAATGAAGCACTCATTGACGTTCAGAAGGGCACCTGCTCCAAGCCCTCCACAGTTCCTCCTGTGGACCGGAACGTGGCCCGGCGCCACCGCCCTGCACCGGGCGACCCCAGTTTTCTGTCCCAACACCCCACGCCCGAGAGCCTGGTTATCCAGGCCTCTACCTCCCAGACCTCCTTCCCATCTGCTCCCCCGGATCGGGAATCCAAAAGACTAGAACAGTTTGGGTAGAAGCTGTTCTCCTCTCTTAGTTTGGGGTTGCGGTCTATCAACACCGCGTGTCTTTTGGACCGTTACTCCCACTCCCTGTGGGATACTGTGGAGGACGTGGTGCCCCAGTGTCCAGAGGAGGCCCGGACACGACTCGCCCAGGATCTTCCCGAGGGGCGGGATGCGGCACGGCATGCAATCCGATGTGGACTGGACACAACGAACTCGCTGGGCAGGGCAATGTCGGCCACGGTGGCGCTTCGTCGCCACGCCTGGCTGCGGTCCACGAGTTTTTCCGGGGATGTCCAGAGCACCCTCATGGACATGCCCTTCGATGGCAGTCGCCTTTTTGGCGACAAAGCGGATAGTGCGCTGGAGCGCTTTAAGGACTCCAGAGCTACGGCCAAGTCCTTAGGCCTTTCGGCCCTGCGCCCGCAAACTTCCGCTTTTCGTCCCTTTTGTGACCAAGGAAGGGGCGGCCCCTCACGTCCAACTAGCCACAGGCCGCAGAATCAACCTCCATGCGGACGTGGATTCCGCCGAGGCGGTACAGGGGGACAACGTGCCGGTCCGTCCACATCTACTCCAGCAGCATCCGCCTCAAAGCCCTCCTAGTCCGAGCTTTCAGGCCCATTCCACGCCAGTGGGAGGCAGAGTTCGCCATTACCTGCTCCACTGGCGCACCATCACATCAGACAGGTGGGTGCTGCAAATCGTCCGAAGGGGCTACTCCCTCCCCTTCGAGGTGACCCCTCCAGCCATGCCCCGCAGTGCCACCGATTTTCGAGGGATCACTTGCAACTTCTGCAGGAGGAAGTTACGGCCCTCTTGGCCAAGGGGGCCATTGAGCGCGTTCCTGGTCCAGAAGTAGGTCATGGTTGTTATTCCCACTACTTTCTGGTTCCCAAGAAGGGCAAAGGGGGCCTACGCCCTATATTGGACCTCAGGAGCGTCAACACCTTCCTCCAGAAGAAGTTCAAGTTGCTCACTGTAGCTCAGGTTCTGGCTGCCCTAGACCCTGGAGACTGGATGGTAGTGTTGGACTTGCAGGACGCTTATTTCCACATCCCCGTCCTGCCGGCCTACTGGCGTTACCTGCGGTTCACGGTGGGCCAGGAGCATTTTCAGTTTACCGTGCTCCCCTTCGGCCTCGCCAGTGCCCCTCAGGTGTTCACGAAAGTGGTGGCGGTGGTTGCAGCTCATCTACGCAGATCAGGGGTTCCAGTCTTCCCCTATCTAGACGACTGGTTGTTGAAGGCGGGCTCGCCCCAGGCGGTCGTCTCCCACCTCCAGACTACAGCCGACCTCTTGTATTTGCTAGGGTTCTCCATCAATGTGCCGAAGTCGCATCTGAGTCCCTCCCAGCAACTCCTCTTCATCGGAGCGTTTCTGGACTCGGCGCAGTTCCGGACCTATCCTCCGGAACAATGGGTCCAGGATATTCAGGCTCTGATTCCCATCTTTCGGCCTCTATCCCGGGTTTTGGTGAGGTTGGTGCTGCGGCTTCTGGGTCTGATGGCCTCCTGCATCCTGTTGGTGCATCACGCCAGATGGCGAATGCGGGCTCTGCAGTGGGACCTGAAGTTTCAGTGGGCCCAGCATCGGGGCAACCTGTCCAACCACGTCCTGATCTCAGAGGGAACTGCGAGACAGTTGCAGTGGTGGCTCACGGACAGCGATTGGGTCAGTGACAGATCCCTCTCCCTACCCCAACCGGAGCACGTAGTGGCGACGGATGCGTCCCTCCTGGGATGGGGGGGCCACATTGGAGAGGCGGAGATCAGAGGCCTCTGGTCTCCGGCGGAGTCCCGGCTCCATATCAACCTTCTGGAGCTGAGGGCGATCCGACTTGCACTGAAGGCATTCCTTCCCTCTGTCCGGGGAAGTGTAGTGCAGGTGTTCACGGACAACACCACCGCCATGTGGTATTGCAACAAACAAGGCGGTGTGGGGTCGTGGACCCTTTGTCAGGAGGCTCTGCGCCTCTGGACATGGCTGGAACATCAGGGCATCACCCTTGTGGTTCAATATCTGGCGGGCTCTCTGAACACCAGAGCAGACGAACTCAGCCGCTGGTGCATGATGGATCACGAATGACGTCTACACTCGGACGTGGCGCAAGGCCTCTTTCGGCAGTTGGGAGAGCCTTGGTTAGATCTATTCACCACAGAAGAGAACGCGCAATGTCAGCAGTTCTGCGCGTTGGAGTTTCCAAGGTGGCGCTCGCTCGGGGACGCCTTTCGTTGCGAGTGGAGTTGCGGTCTGTTGTACGCCTTTCCGCCTATACCACTTCTGCCCAGAGTGCTGAAGAAGATCAGGCGTCACCGGGCCCAAGTCATCTTGGTGGCTCCGGATTGGGCACGAAGGTACTGGTATCCCGAGCTACTCAGTCTGTCGATCGATCCCCCGAAACGACTGCCTCTTCAGGAGGACCTTCTGTCGCAGCAACAGGGGACGGTCCTCCACCCTCCACGCGTGGAGATTGAGCGGCGGCAGTTGATGCCATTTGACTTGCCTCCTGAAGTCTGTAATGTTATTCTGGAAGCCAGGCGTCCCTCCTCAAAATAGGTATACGCCTGCAGGTGGAACAAATTTGTGGCATGGTGCACAGCAAAGGCTGTGGATCCCCTCTCCGCCCCTCTTTCTTCTTTTCCCTGGCCCAGCAGGGCTCTGCTCTGGGCACCCTCAAGGGATACCTTTCAGCTATTTCTGCTTTCTTACGGCTTCCTGATCAGCCTTCTCTTTTCAAATCCCCTGTTGTTTCTCGATTCTTTAAGGGCATTACTCACATGTTTCCTCCTGTCCCTTTCGTAATGCCTCAGTGGGATTTGAACCTTGTTTTGACCTTTCTAATGTGCGCTCCCTTTGAGCCACTTCATAATTGTCCCCTTCGTCTCACTCTTAAGACTGCTTTCCTGGTTGCCATCACCTCTGCTAGAAGGGTGAGTGAGCTCCAGGCTCTCTCTTCTAAGCCTCCTTTCCTTTCTGTCCATCCGAACAAAGTTGATCTCAGGACTCGACCTTCCTTTCTCCCTAAGGTGGTAACTGCCTTTCACATTGGCCAGTCTGTTACACTGCCCACCTTCTTTCTGCCTCCGCATCCCTCGAAAGAGGAAGAGAGGCTCCACCGTCTGGACCCACAACGGGCGCTGTCCTTCTATCTGGACCACACCAAACAGTTCCGGGTGGACGACCAACTCTTTGTTGGCTACGTGGGCGCTAAGAAGGGGCGGGGGGTGCACAAGCAAACCATCTCTCGGTGGGTCGTTTTGTGTATCAAGGCCTGTTATTCCTTAGCTAAAAAGGAACCTCTTGTAGGGCTGAGGGTCCATTCCGCTCGGGCCACAGCGGCGACCACTGCCCTGGGCCGGGGAGTCCCCTTGCAGGACATCTGTCAGGCTGCAACGTGGGCCTCGCTGCACACGTTTGCCAAACACTATTGCCTGGACAGCCAAGTCCGGAGAGACGGCTTCTTTGGCCATTCTGTTTTCCAGGACTTTCTGGTGTGATCTTGGTTCGCAGACCCACCACCGGGGTTGGTATTGTTGGGGTATCTATTCTAAGGTGAGGAATCTAACTAACGTGTTTCTTTCAGA
Source organism: Triturus cristatus (assembly GCF_964204655.1). NCBI lineage: Eukaryota > Metazoa > Chordata > Amphibia > Caudata > Salamandridae > Triturus > Triturus cristatus. The sequence goes on along the minus strand of NC_140586.1, from coordinate 198,233,285 downwards.
TGAACATGTTACTTACCTTCGGTAACTATATATCTGTAAGAAACATTAGTTAGTTAGATTCCTCACCGACCCACCCATCCTCCCCGTTCTGCGAACCGATATCTAGGGTTGAGGTCATCCCTTTTAGGGCCCTAGAATTTTTTGGCACCAGTGTCGGTCTCTTGCATGGCTCTGCGTTCCTGGCGTGGAAAGCTATGTACAAAAACTGGCATCAGCGCGCGAGGGCGGCGTCTAAGTACTCCGATGTCATCCCGGCGATCACGACGCCGACGACGGACGCGGAGCCGCAGACGACACCTAGCGACGCGCAAGGGTATTGCTGACGCAAAATCTTTCCGGATCCGGTCTGACGCCTGGGGATATTCTATTCTAAGGTGAGGAATCTAACTAACTAATGTTTCTTAAAGATATATCGTTACTGAAGGTAAGTAACTTGTTCGACAAGACAGAACGGGAAATGCCAATATTGTGCCAGCAGGTTCCCTCAACAGGGATCAAGAGGGAATGCCCTGTCCATGAGATGGTCAGGGCTTTGTGCGTACACTTTTCCCCCAATACCTTTGATTCCGAAAGTGCTCCACAAAATGAAGATGGAGGGTTGCCGTCTCATCCTGATTGCACCCTGTTGGCCAAGGCATTATCGGTTCCAGGAACTGCTTCTACTATCTCAGGACAATCCTATCCATCAAGTACCAACACTCACGATGTTGTCAAGGGAGAGGGGTCAAATACTTCATCCAGATCCACAGTCGCTGCGCTTGCACCCATGGCTCCTGATTTCTTAGAATTCAAAGATCTGAACTGTGAGAAGTTGGCCTGATGTATGATGTCACTAGTTCTAGTGTACACCTTATATCAGTCCAAACAACCCTTATGGTAATTGGTTGTAAAGTCAACCTTATAGACCAGCTATCCTAGTGGTAGCATGGACAAGAGCAGTCTTAGGCTAAACTCTGAATGGCATGTGAAGCCAGCTGTGATACTATATATAATCCCTTGAATACCAAATGAAAGGACACCACAACAGATTTATATATAAAATAAAGTGTATTTATTCTAGTCAAACCCTCAGCACTCTTTATGAGATTAGAGGTAAGTACAACACAGTCTTATTCAAGCATACATTAAGTCACACAGGTAAGTAATACAGTTAGGCCCTAGGGGCCACGCAAACCATATACTAAAGAAGTGGTATAAGGACCACTGTCACGGAAATAGGATAGGCCTAGGCCTAGGGAATCGCTGGGGCTACACTACACTAGCAACAGTTAGGAAGTGGGAGGCCCACGGGATTCAGGTGCAGAGTGGAAACACTCACGCGTAATGCATAAAAGTCGTTAGAATTACTAGCAGTTAGAAATTAACAGTTTAAGGACACTTCTGAAGCAGCTAGAGAGTCGAGACTCGGAAACTAGACCCTAGGATAGTCACTACCCTTGTGAAAACCGAAGTACCCAAGTTACCTAGCCCACGGGCTGCGGGTGCATAGGTGTGAACTTGCGTCGGGTTTCGTCGTGGACTTCTATGGATGCCTGAAGAAAGTTGCTGACAGGCAGTCAGTGAAGAGTGTCCGGTGGATCCCAAGGCTGGGATCAAGAAGAGAGGATACCTGCAAGCAGACGGGACAGAGTCAAGGTCACTAGCCAGTGACCACGTGGAACCAGGAAGGAACCAGGCGATGTCGTGAAGATTGCAGGTGAAGGGTGAAGCTTGTCGCTGCAGCCACGGGTACCAGGAGACGTCGAGAACGACCAGGACCAGGAGGCGAGCTGTCCCACGAAGGCTCTTGCTGTCGGCGGCGTCGAAGTCGAACTAGGACTCACCAAGCCTTGGCAAAAGGAACCCACGAAGAACGGAGGACTTGCTTCTGGTGCAGACCAGGAAGGTCTGGGGTGCTTCTCTTTTGCAAAGAAGCGGGAGCCAGTCTGGAGGAGCCAAACCAGCAGTGAAGATTTCAAGGTGTGTCGTCACAAAGGCCGCTAGCCAACGGGCAAGCAACCGGACAGACGTGGCAAGCAGGAAAATGCAGAAGGGCCCCACGCAGGACTCGTGGAGTGTGGGGGGCTGATCTTCGGTGCAGATGGTGCTTGGGGTTGGGGCTTCTCAATCCCCAGTGCACAACTTCGAGGGTGCCTCAGAAGCTGCGCTGGAAGATACTCGACACTTTTCCCAGGTAGCCGGTCCCACGTCTCTCGTCGCCTCCACGGATCTCAGCTCGGCTGTGGATGTGGATCAGGGTCTGAGAAGTCTGGAAGTCAAGGCTCTGGTCGGGCTCTGCAGTCGGTCCCTCGTAGAACTTCAGCAAAGCAAAGGGTAGTCTCTTGATGGTGCCTGTTTGCACAGGGTAGCCACTCCTTGGCCACAAGGGAGATTTTTCAGTCTTCTTCTTTCGTCGAATGTCGAAGGTCCAGAGTTTCTGTTCAAGTTGCAGGTTCAGGATAATCTAATCTCCTGGGGCCCAGCTACCACTCTTATACTAATCTGGGGGGCTGGGTTACCTGCTAGGTCACGCCTTATGGGTGTGACCTGGGAGGGGGGTGGTTACACCCCCTTCCCTTTGTCCAGTTTCGCGCCAGGACTGGGGCTGGAGTGCCCCAGCACCGGTTTGAACTGGACTATGCATGGGACACCTTGTGTGCCCCAGGCATGTCTCATTCCTTTCAGCCCTCCCTGCCCCAATACACTAAAGTCTGTCTGGGGAGGTGCTCGCACCTCCCAAGGCAGGAAACCCATTGTCCAAGCCTCCCTTGCCGGGATCACTCCCAGCAGCAGGAGGTCAGAATTGTGTTGTGGCAGCAGCATCCATTTTGTGATGCTGGGGCTCTGGTTAACTTTAACCGGGTAAGTAGGTTACAACATGTCTTCTCCCTCTAGAAGGGAGGGATAATATCCTCATCCCCAGAAATGGGATGGGGGTATTATTCCCGAGTGTTAGACACCTTACACGACATGTTTTGATAAAGCCAAACCATAGTTACCATAACCATTTAAGATTATAAGGTACTTTAAGAGTATATGGTAGGCTATATCATAGAACAGCTATAAGGACATGGTTCCGAAAGCTGCAGACAGGCTCAGCTCATGCTAGAGCACCATCTCACATGTTACCAAGCACTCTGCCTCCAGGATTGTTAAGGTCTGCCATAGGAGTGGCTGATAGGTACACATGTGTCTATATGTAAGTTAGGTATAGGAATACTACACCTAAGCAAGGAGTGATTACACGACCTTGCCCCAGCTGAGTGATCAGCCAGTTGTGTCATAATGGAAGGCCAGGCCAGGGTGGCATAATACATGCTGCAGCCCCTGGTAGGCCTAGGGTACACCTATGCCCTGGGTACCTAAGGTACATTGTACAGGGGCCAATAAGGTGATCCTATCCAAATGGGTTATGCACCTAAAGTACATAGTATCAATTTAGAGCGAGAACAGCAGGGCTCTGGGTCTGATTAGCAGGCCCACAGCCACATCTAAGTCGAAAACCAGTAAAGCAAAAGCAAAAAGTGGGGGTGAACATAGAAAGCAGACCCTACTCTCCTACACAACCCCCCCCCCCCCAAACTTAGGGACATTAAACTAACCTTGACCAGTTGAGTCTTCATGTTCTAAGTGGAAATATCTGGAGAGTCCATCTGCATTGGCATGGTCAGTCCCAGGTCTATGTCCCACTGTGAAGTCCATCCCCTGTAGGGAAATGGACCACCTAAGAAGTTTGGGATTTTCACCCTTCATCTGATTTAGCCACAAGAGGGGCTTATGGTCTGTCTGAATCTTGAAGTGAGTGCCAAACAAGTATGGCCTCAGCTTCTTCAGGGCCCAAACCACAGCAAAGGCCTCCCTCTCAATACCTGACCAACGTTTCTCTCTAGGGGTCAGCCTTCTACTTATAAAAGCAATGGGCTTATCTTGACCATCTATATTAAGTTGTGAAAGAACAGCTCCCACACCTAACTCAGAAGCATCTGTCTGGACAATGAACTCTTTGGAGTAGTCTGGACTTTTCAGAATAGGTGCACTACACATGGCCTGCTTCAGGTCATCAAATGCTTTTTGACAGCTTACTGTCCACTGAACTTTCTTTGGCATTTTCTTGGAGGTCAAGTCATTAAGTGGTGTCACAATGGACCCATAGTTCTTAACAAACTTTCTGTAGTACCCAGTCAGGCCCAAGAAAGCTCTGACCTGAGTCTGGGTAGTTGGAGGAGTCCAGTCCTTTATGGTCTGGATCTTGCTCTCCAGTGGTTGAACCTGACCCCCACCAACAAGGTGGCCCAGGTATACAACCTTGCTCTGCCCTATCTAGCACTTAGTGGCCTTGATAGTGAGGCATGCCTTTTGCAGGGCCTCTAAAACATTCCTCAGGTGGACCAGGTGATCCTCCCAGGTGAAGCTAAAGACAGCAATGTCATCAAGATAAGCTGCACAATAATCATCCAACCCAGTAAGGACTTGATTCACCAACCTTTGGAAAGTGGCAGGTGCATTCTTCAAACCAAGGGGCATTACCACAAATTGATAATATCCTCCTGGGGTCGAGAAAGCAGTTTTGGCCTTTGCATTCGCAGCTAGTCTGATTTGCCAGTAGCCTGCTGTCAGGTCAAATGTGCCCAAAAACTTAGCAGCTGCCAGTCTGTCAATGAGCTCATCTGCCCTAGGTATTGGGTGGGCATCTGTCCTAGTGACAGCATTGAGACCTCTGTAATCCACGCAAAACCTCATCTCTCTCTCTTACCATCTTGGGTGTGAGGTTTTGGCACAAGGACCACAGGACTAGCCCAAGGGCTCTCTGAAGGTTCAATGACTCCCAGCTCCAACATCTTTTGTACCTCAACTTTTATGCAGTCCCTGACATGGTCAGGTTGCCTGTAGATTTTACCCCTCACAGGCAGACTGTCACCAGTGTCCACCTCATGGGTGCACCAGTTTGTCTGACTTGGGGTCAGAGAGAACATATGTCTGTAGGATTGCAGAACCTGTCTGCAGTCCTGTTGCTGATGGACAGTGAGGCTGTCAGAAAAGACCACACCATCAACTGAGCCATCATCAGGGTTCTGAGTCAACAGGTCTGGGAGAGGGTCACTCTCTTCCTCCTGCCCCTCATCTGTAGCCATGAGTAAGCCCATGTCTGCCCTGTCAACATATGCCTTCAATCTGTTGACATGAAGCACCCTGTGGGGGCTTCTGGGAGTCCCAAGGTCCACCAAGTAGGTGACTTCTCCCTTTTTCTCAACAATAGTGTGGGGTCCAGACCATTTGTCTTGGAGTGCTGCTGGGGCCACTGGCTCCAACACCCACACTTTCTGCCCTGGCTGGTAAACAGTCAGCACAGCCTTTTGGTCATGCCAAGCTTTTTGGAGTTCTTGGCTTGCCTCAAGGTTTTTAGAAGCCTTCTTCATATACTCTGCCATCCTGGAGCGGAGACCAAGTACATAATCCACTATATTAAGTTTGGGTTGTCTGAGAGGTCTCTCCCATCCTTCCCTTACTAAACATAGGGGTCCTCTTACAGGATGCCCAAACAAAAGCTCAAAAGGGCTGTAGCCAACCCCCTTTTGTGGGACCTCTCTGTAAGCAAACAGATGGCAGGGTAAAAGGATATCCCATCTTCGCCTAAGCTTGTCTGGTAAACCTTTTATCATTCCCTTTAGGGTCTTGTTGAATCTCTCAACACGCCCATTGCACTGTGGGTGATAGGGTGTGGTGAACTTGTAGTTCACACCACACTCCTTCCACATTGCAGTCAAGTATCCTGACATGAAGTTGGCACCTCTGTCAGAAATGACCTCCTTTGGAAAGCCCACTCTGGAGAATACTCCAAGCAGGGCCCTTGCCACAACAGGAGCTGTTGTGGTCCTCAGGGGAATAGCTTCTGGATACCTGGTGGCATGGTCCACTATCACCAGTATAAATCTGTGCCCAGATGCTGTTTGTGGGTCCATTGGTCCTACAATATCTATGCCCACTCTTTCAAAGGGGACCCCCACCACAGGTAGTGGTATGAGGGGGGCCTTTGTGGTGCCACCTGATTTGCCACTGGCTTGGCAGGTGACACAGGAGCAACAAAACTCCTTGGTATCTTCTGATATATGGAGCCAGTGAAAGTGAGGGACAAGCCTGTCCCAAGTCTTGTTCTGGCCTAAGTGTCCTGCAAGGGGAATATCATGGGCCAAGGTAAGAAGGAAGCCTCTGAACTTCAGTGGTATGACCAACCTCCTGGATGAACCAGGCTTGGGGTCTCTAGCCTCTGAATACAGTAGCCCTTCATCCCAATACACTCTATGGGTACCTTGAGCATTCCCTGCAGCCTCAGCAGCAGCCTGCTGTCTGAGGGGTTCAAGAGAGGGGCAGTCTAGTTGAGCCTGCCTCAGATCTGCCCTTGAAGGTCCCCCTGTACCAAGAAACTCAACCTGATCAGGTTCAAGTTCTTCTAGGACAGTTCCTTCAGGGCTCTCAGAATCATCCTCCTGGGAGGGCTGATCCACCACCTGAGGCAGGAGGGAAGGCACAGCCTTTACCCTACTGCTCTTTCTCTTGGGTTGTGACTGGTCCATAGTTTCAGGATCCAGCACTTGTTCAGTGGTGCACTTTTTGGCCTGTGACCTGGTCACGCAAGGACATGTGCATCTATCCCCAGCATTTCTGCATGGGTCCTATACTCCACTTCAGACCAAACTGAAGTTTCAAGATCATCGCCCAGTAAATACTCTACAGGAAGGTCTGAACTAACAACAACTTTCTTGAGGCCAGTTACCCCTCCCCAGGAGAAGTTAACAATAGCCACACTATGGGAGGTAGTGGCATTGCTAGCGTTGGTCACTAGGTAATTCTCACCTAGTATGATCTGTCCAGGGTCCACAAAGGCAGGTGTCACCATTGTGACACTAGCCCCAGTGTCCCTGTAGGCCTGAGCCATTCTTTGGTTGATAAAAAGGAGTCTGTCTGTACTTGCCCAGGTTACTGGGGCCTACAGTAGAGGACAAAGCTAAGTCCCCATTACAGATCAGAACAGCCTGAGTAGGTATTCTGACTAGGCCAGAATCCTCCTCAGTTCCCAGGGTTAACCCTACTACACCCTTTTGCTGGGAACCACCACTTACAGCTGGACTAGGGGGTACAGTTGCCTTAGGGGCAATGGTGGCTGGGGGCTTATCCTTTTTGGTGCACTCACTAAACCAATGTGAGTTGGACTTACAATAGTTGCACCATGGTTTCTTTTGGCCATCTTTCTTTTTATCCTTTTTGGGACCACCCTCCCCCTGAGCCTTTTGGGGGCCTGGTGAAGACTTCTGGTCTTTTTGTTTCTGATCATTACCCTTCTGGTCTGTCTTTTTCTGATCACCGCTCTGGTTCTGTTTTTTCTGCTTAACTCTAGTCCTGACCCATCTATCTGCCTTCTTTCCCAATTCTTGGGGAGAAGTCAGATCAGAATCAATCAGGTGTTGATGCAGTAGCTGGTTTTGACAGTTGTTAAGTATTTGTTCTCTCATGATCAAATTATACAATCCTGTATAGTCCTTAACCCTACTTCCCACTAGCCAGCCTTCCAGAGCCTTAGTGGCACAATCTACAAAGTCAGTCCAGTCCTGAGTCTGTGTCTTCTGGGTATCCCTGAACAACAACCTGTATTGTTCAGTGGTTAGGCCAAACCCATCAATTAGAGCACTCTTCAGGACAGTGTAATTGTCTGCATCCTCATCACTAACTGTGAGGAGCTTGTCTCTACCCTTCTCAGAGAAGGAGAGCCACAAGATAGCTGCCCACTGACTTTGGGGTACCTGCTGTACTTTGCAAGCTCTCTCCAAAGCAGTTATCCATTTGTGGATGTCATCCCCACACTTGTAGGGAGGGACAATCTTGCTCAGGTTTCTATTATCATAGTGCCTGTCTCTATCCTTAGGGATATTGCTGCCACCAGTGGGTTCTGACCCACTTACCTTTTGCTCTCTAGCCAGAGCAAGCTTCTCCTTGGCAAGGGCAAGTTCTTCCCTCTGAATCCTCAGATTAGCTTCCCTCATTCTGGCTTCATGCTCCTTTCTCTCGGGGGAAGTCATTCCCCTGTGAACAGAGGCATTAGAGATGCTAGAGACATGGGAGTGGATGGATTCCCTTGAAGGGGATCTGTCTCTCCTGCTTCTCTGGTTAAGCCCACTTGGGGGTCTGTATGGGGGGACCCCATTCAAACTCCCATGTAAGCTTAGGTTAGCCTGGCTAAGTCTTCCTACTTGGCCCTGGCTGTCTACCTCTTCATCTGAAGTCCCATCTGACTCATCTGTAGTGGGTAGACCCTCCTTTGTACCTAGGGTACTGGCCTGTGAGGCCCTAAGAGTATCATACTCCTCTAGGAGTTGTACTAGCTGAAGGAGGGTAGGGTTTGCACCCTGTTTTAACTTTCTGGAGGTACACAATTGTCTCATCTCCTGAAAAGTTAGGGTATCATATCTAGAGGGGGTCTTCTTCAGACCTGCCCCTCCTGAGAGAGCATCTCCTTGATCTCCTCCCAGAGACATGATCTAGTGAGGGTGTGGTGTGTGCACCTACCTACACTAGTTGTTTCTACTAAACCTCTCTAGTAGTTGTAGTTAGGGTGTGTTACTCCCTTCAGCCTACAACCACTAAGTCCAGTAGGACTTAAGTATTATAATCTATGTTATATGTACCTAAACAATATCTGTGTGATCTTTCAATTTAGTATCTCAAGATTACAATGGTATTACAACAGCAAGCTCAGATCCCAACCGCTGCTCACCAATGTGAGAAGTTGGCCTGATGTATGATGTCACTAGTTCTAGTGTACACCTTATATCAGTCCAAACAACCCTTATGGTGATTGGTTGTAAAGTCAACCTTATAGACCAGCTATCCTAGTGGTAGCATGGACAAGAGCAGTCTTAGGCTAAACTCTGAATGGCATGTGAAGCCAGCTGTGATACCATATATAATCCCTTGAATACCAAATGAAAGGATACCACAACAGATATATATATATATAAAATAAAGTGTATTTATTCTAGTCAAACCCTCAGCACTCTTTATGAGATTAGAGGTAAGTACAACACAGTCTTATTCAAGCATACATTAAGTCACACAGGTAAGTAATACAGTTAGGCCCTAGGGGCCACGCAAACCATATACTAAAGAAGTGGTATAAGGACCACTGTCACGGAAACAGGATAGGCCTAGTTCTAGGAAATCGCCGGGGCTACACTACACTAGCAACAGTTAGGAAGTGGGAGGCCCACGGGATTCAGGTGCAGAGTGGAAACACTTAGCGTAATGCGTAAAAGTCGATAGAATTACTAGCAGTTAGAAATTAACAGTTTAAGGACACTTCTGAAGCAGCTAGAGAGTCGAGACTCGGAAACTAGACCCTAGGATAGTCACTACCCTTGTGAGCACCGAAGTACCCAAGTTACCTAGCCCACGGGCTGCGGGTGCATAGGTGTGAACTTGCGTCGGGTTTCGTCGTGGACTTCTATGGATGCCTGAAGGAAAGTTGCTGACAGGCAGTCAGTGAAGAGTGTCCGGTGGATCCCAAGGCTGGGATCAAGAAGAGAGGATACCTGCAAGCAGAAGGGACAGAGTCAAGGTCACTAGCCAGTGACCACGTGGAACCAGGAAGGAACCAGGCGATGTCGTGAAGATTGCAGGTGAAGGGTGAAGCTTGTCGCTGCAGCCACGGGTACCAGGAGACGTCGAGGACGACCAGGACCAGGAGGCGAGCTGTCCCACGAAGGCTCTTGCTGTCGGCGGCGTCGAAGTCGAACTAGGACTCACCAAGCCTTGGCAAGCGGAACCCACGAAGAACGGAGGACTTGCTTCTGGTGCAGACCAGGAAGGTCTGAGGTGCTTCTCTTTTGCAAAGAAGCGGGAGCCAGTCTGGAGGAGCCAAACCAGCAGTGAAGATTTCAAGGTGTGTCGTCACAAAGGCCGCTAGCCAACGGGCAAGCAACCGGACAGACGCGACAAGCAGGAAAATGCAGAAGGGCCCCACGCAGGACTCGTGGAGTGTGGGGGGCTGATCTTCAGTGCAGATGGTGCTTGGGGTTGGGGCTTCTCAATCCCCGGTGCACAACTTCGAGGGTGCCTCAGAAGCTGCGCTGGAAGATACTCGACACTTTTCCCAGGTAGCCGGTCCCACGTCTCTCGTCGCCTCCACGGATCTCAGCTCGGCTGTGGATGTGGATCAGGGTCGGAGAAGTCTGGAAGTCAAGGCTCTGGTCGGGCTCTGCAGTCGGTCCCTCGTAGAACTTCAGCAAAGCAAAGGGTAGTCTCTTGATGGTGCCTGTTTGCACAGGGTAGCCACTCCTTGGCCACAAGGGAGATTCTTCAGTCTTCTTCTTTCGTCGAATGTCGAAGGTCCAGAGTTTCTGTTCAAGTTGCAGGTTCAGGATAATCTAATCTCCTGGGGCCCAGCTACCACTCTTATACTAATCTGGGGGGCTGGGTTACCTGCTAGGCCACGCCTTATGGGTGTGACCTGGGAGGGGGGTGGTTACACCCCCTTCCCTTTGTCCAGTTTCGCGCCAGGACTGGGGCTGGAGTGCCCCAGCACCGGTTTGAACTGGACTATGCATGGGACACCTTGTGTGCCCCAGGCATGTCTCATTCCTTTCAGCCCTCCCTGCCCCAATACACTAAAGTCTGTCTGGGGAGGTGCTCGCACCTCCCAAGGCAGGAAACCCATTGTCCAAGCCTCCCTTGCCGGGATCACTCCCAGCAGCAGGAGGTCAGACTTGTGTCGTGGCAGCAGCATCCATTTTGTGATGCTGGGGCTCTCGTTAACTTTAACCGGGTAAGTAGGTTTCAACATGTCTTCTCCCTCTAGAAGGGAGGAATAATATCCTCATTGCCAGAAATGGTATGGGGGCATTATTCCAAAGTGTTAGACACCTTACACGACATGTTTCGATAAAGCCAAACCATAGTTACCATAACCATTTAAGATTATAAGGTACTTTAAGAGTATATGGTAGGCTATATCATAGAACAGCTTTAAGCACATGGTTCCGAAAGCTGCAGACAGGCTCAGCTCATGCTAGAGCACCATCTCACATGTTACCAAGCACTCTGCCTCCAGGATTGTTAAGTCCTTCCATAGGAGTGGCTGATAGGTACACATGTGTCTATATGTAAGTTAGGTATAAGAATACTACACCTAAGCAAGGAGTGATTACACGACCTTGCCCCAGCTGAGTGATCAGCCAGTTGTGTCATAATGGAAGGCCAGGCCAGGGGTGGCATAATACATGCTGCAGCCCCTGGTAGGCCTAGGGTACACCTATGCCCTGGGTACCTAAGGTACACTGTACAGGGGCCAATAAGGTGATCCTATCCAAATGGGTTATGCACCTAAAGTACATAGTATCAATTTAGAGAGAGAACAGCAGGGCTGTGGGTCTGATTAGCAGGCCCACAGCCACATCTAAGTCGAAAACCAGTAAAGCAAAAAGTGGGGGTGAACATAGAAAGCAGACCCTACTCTCCTACATGAACATCTCTCAGGACTGTCGTGAAATTCTGGCCAAATCTCGTGCCCAGAGTACAGTCAAAACTTATCACTCAAAGTGGAGGCGATTTTGTCATTGGTGTGATGTGAATGATGTCCACCCTATCCAAGCTCCTGTGGAACAAATTCTTCCTTATTTATTATCCCTGGCCAAAGCTGGGCTCGTGTTTTCATCAATTAAGGTTCATCTTGCTGCTCTTTCCAGATTCAGGAAGAGTTCTAATAAACCTTCGCTCTGTTCCTCTTCGCTAGTCAAACAATTTATGAAAGGACTCTTTCGAGTTTTCCCTCTGATACGTGCACCTCCTCGAGAGTGGGAGTTAAACACAGTGTTGGCTCAATTAATGAGAAGACCATTTGAACCTATCCACAAAGCTGAACTCAAGTTTCTCATATGGAAGGTTGCTTTTTTGCTAGTTCTTACATCGGCTCGAAGGGTTAGTGAAATCCAAGCTTTCACTATCTCAGAATCCTTTTTGCATTTCTCTAGGGATTATGTAACTCTCTGGACAAATCCCAAATTCATCCCTAAAGTACCGTCTCAATTTCACTTAAATGAACCCGTAAAGGTTAAAGTTTTCTTTCCGGATCCAGCCACGCCAGCGCAGAGAGCATTACACTCACTCGATGTAAAACGTTGTTTAAAGTTCTATTTACAGAAGACTAAGGACATCAGGCGATCCAATCAATTGTTCGTAGCCTATGGTCAAGCCATACTTGGGACTGCTGTAACTAAGGCAACAATAGCCAGATGGCTGGCTTCTACAATTCATTTCTGTCATGACAAATCCTACAAACCTTTACAAAGAAAGGTCAAAGTGCATTCCAGCATAACTATGGCAGCTTCTACTGCACTATTTGCCGGAGTAACATTGGAAAACATCTCTCGTGCTGCGACATGGAAGAATGTCCACACGTTCACGAAACACTACTGTCTGCAATCTGCTCTGCAGGACGATGCAGCTGTGGGACAAGCCGTTCTTCAACATCTTTTTCACTAAGGTTAGACTTACTTTTTTATCTATACTGCACTGTTTCATGTGTTATATATATATGTGTGTGTATGTGTATGTATTATGTTTATGGCTTTGAATTTATGCATTTCCTTGTATTTTAAATTTGCCTTTCATAGGTACTGTTTCTTAACGTGCATTCTGTTTATTTGACAGTATAACTAGCTTGTTAATGTTCTAACCTTTCTGGATTTGTTTTGGGAGTTTATGAACCCTGTCTCCCACCATCCGCAAACTACACTGTTTTAGCTTACTGCTTGCTATTCTGATTCAGGCATATGAATCTATGAAAGATACCCCAATACTGGATAAGAAACCAAGTTACTTACCTGTAACTACAGTTATCCAGTATTGGTATCTTTCATAGATTCACATGCACCCACCCTCCTCCCCGGCGAGACAGTTCTTTGGTTGGGATCCATGTTTCCCACTTGTGCTAAGAAAATCTGAGGAGAACTGCCTCTGCTGGAAAAGTTCTAGAGGGTGCTGGTAGCTGATTGGATGGAACTATTTTTTAGTTATTTTCGTATAATGATGTAGATAGGCTACTAAGTTTTAGGCCTCTGACTTTCTTTTAGCCTACTACTATTACTTACTTAGGCACTGCTTTTGTATTTTACCGTGGGACTCCCGCCTCGGCGACGGGGAATGATTCAGGCAGGTGAATCTATGAAAGATAGCAATACTGGATAACTGTAGTTACGGGTAAGTAACTTGTTTTCTTATGCTCTCAAAGTAAGACCTGCAGGAGGGGTTAGTGGTGCTCCTACAAGGGTGATCATCTCACTTAATGTCATCATGGCCACGGTTTCCAGCCCTGAACGTTTCTTCTACAAATCTTCGGTATCAGGTGTGTTAGTCGGAAGTAAGCAAAGACTGCAACAATTGAAATGTATTTAGCTAACAGATAAAAGTTCAGCGATGGAAAATTTGTCCATAGTAACTTCAAGCTCATGCTTTTAATGGCACCCGCTAACCATGTCCAGGAAGTCTGCTAAACATCAGCAGCGTTGCTGTGAATAAATATCCACATGATTGAGTTGTTCTCCATATGCACTGGCTCACTGGTGACTGTTGATATGTATTACTTCTTCCTTACCTCACTGACTTCAGACATCATGAACAAGAAGCCACGGCTAGCTTGGGAGCTATACCTCAAGATGGAGACATCTGGCGAATCCTTCAGCTTGCTGCAGCTAATTGCTAATGACTGCTACAAGGTGAGCCCCCAACATGGTTATTGGACATGGCCGCTTAATCACTATTGTTTTTGTGAGCCCAGGTCAAAAACTCCACAAAGCACAGTGCTTTATAGAGCTTTTAAAACGATATCCAACAAAAACACTGAAGCACACCAAATGATCGTAACTCTCATCCACAGTCAATGATCTGTGGTTCAACCAGTCCAAATTGAGTGTTCTTTAGAAGAATTGCACAACAATTGTTGAATCTGGTCCCTTTACTTGATTTATTCCATTTCATAACACAAAGAAACCAGCAGCTTCTGATTTCTTTGTGTTATTAAATGGAATAAATCAAGTAAAGGGACCAGATTCAACAATTGTTGTGCAATTCTTCTAAAGAACACTCAATTTGGACTGGTTGAACCACAGATCATTGACTGTGGATGAGAGTTACGATCATTTGGTGTGCTTCAGTGTTTTTGTTGGATATTGCTCTAGGCTGGTTTCAGACCTAGTAGATGTATACCCTGGTGAGTGGGTATTGTGACACTATGAGCGCAACCTAAAGTATTGTGGTTCCAAGAATATTGGTGAGATTAATTAAATATTGATGTACAATAGATGTGCAGGTCATGAGGCATACCCCCAATCTTTGGAAGTAATAAGCTTTTAAAACAAATGGTCATACAGTTGCAAGTACTACTGTTAATGGTTAGTCTATCAGTGAAAAGAAAAGTCTAAAGAATAATAGTCGAGTGTCTGTCATGCTCTTAATTAACAGAAAAATATTCAGATTGTTAAGTGTAAGATGTCCATATAACTTTTTCACAGAGCCGGACCTTCACAGTGCATGGTGTGATCATGTATTATATGCAGGGTGCAGCGATTGCCTGCACCTCTGACCACTTGAGTCTCAATAATGGCAATTGCCTTAGAAATGCTTAAATACGCATTCCAGAAGTCTTAATATAATTAATTTCCTCAATGTTTTGAATTTTGAAAACACCAATACTTTAGTTATATATTTTGTTAAATTAAATTACAAGTGTATTGAAATAAATTCAAGTGTCCAAATTCATTCCATCATTTCATAAAACAAATGTGCAAATGTTTGGACCATACCAGGTCTTTTATCTGGAAACCCCCTAGTAAATCTCCCTTTTGGTGATGCATTTCCTTGGAGTTCTACTCCTGTTCCAGGATCTGAATTTGTAAATGTACCATTCTGGCTCTGTCTTCTAAAGACGAATTTTGCCCTACTTGTTGTACAAGCCTAAATTTGGTAGTTGCATTCACTGGTAAACCTATGGTATCACACAGTCCATGGCTGTGCTGATCTGCTGTGCTGCTTTGTAACCTTACTTTGGTAGGCATTCTGGACTTCAGTTATTAGAACTGTTTGCTCTTGACTGTGGCCATGACAATGACGGACCCACCTCCTTCACTGCCATCTATGTTTTAAGAGAAAGGAAAGTGTTTTACTTCTGTTGCCCCAAAATATTTAAAAATAAAATGTAATATTGTCCTCTTTCACTTCCCATTCTCACACCTGTTATTGAGTAGCAGAATCCACGGCTTGACCCAGCTGATTGCATGGCCCTTCACAATTGGTGCTCCTACCTCAACCATCCTACCATATTTGATAAAGATATACTCATTTGGTGGTAGGTACCTTCCCTAAAGCGTTTTAGTGGTACAAAACAATAACTTGATCAATTCTGGGAGTGCCTCACGAAATGGGGAATTACTCCAGTATTGGAACTTTCATAGATTCCCATAGCTTGTACCATTCCCCGTCGTCGGAATGGGAGTCTCGGTACACAAAATAACATAGGTACAAAAGAGAATGAAAAAGGCCTAGGCCTCATTCCCTTTTGTAGCATATCTACCTCTTTTTGTAAAAGAGACCAAAATAGAGCAACAGCCAATCAGATTAGCCTCACCCCATAGAACCTTCCTGAGAGAACCTCAGAGCCTCAGATTTTCTACCGCACGTTGTGCTTAGGAAGTCTCCTTTGAGCTATTCTCACTTCAACTCTAGTTGACTGCTTTTTTCTACATTTTTCTTCAGAATTGTTTGGTGTTTCATTCAGAAATGTCTGACAAGGAGAAGAAAGCCCTTTTCAAGCCTTGTTCCACCTGTGGCAAGAAGAGGCTGTATGTGGAGGACAGGCATAAGGACTGCATTTATTGCCTGTACCCGGATCATAAGGCAGCGGACTGCAAGATCTGCCGCACCTTCTCTACGAAGACCCTCCGGGACCGTGAGGGTCGCCTTCTCACTTGGCTCCAGAAGGTAAAGTCAAGGAAGCGAACTCTGTCAAGTGACAGTGAGGACTCATCATCTGGCACCTCATCTCGCAGGTCAGTGAAAAGGGGTAGGGCTTCCCCTTCACCATCCTCTGAACGTCCTGTTAAGGCCTCAAAAAAGACCCCCCGTGAGTCTGAGAGCCGGAGTCCGAGTAAATCTCCTCACCACGGTGCAAAGGAGAGGGAAGGACCATCTGCAGCTGCAGCATTGGTGGAGTCTGATAAGACTTTTAAGAAGCCCTCTTCTCTATCTTCTGAGAAATCAGAAAAAGATTCCAGATCGTCGACGACACCGCAGAAGACTCCGTCGACAAAAACTTCAAAATCTCAAGTGAAGAAAGTTACACCGTCGACGGGCTCGTCGACGGTGCCTTCTACTCACACATCGACATCAGCGTCGACGGGAGCATCGACAACGGTTACGGCAACGACGAGATTGTAGACAAGGGTGTCGACGACGGTGGCAGCGACGACAGTGTCGTCCACGAGAGCAATGACGACGTTGACGACAACGGCAGGAGTGTCGACGGCAGTGTCGACAACGCCCATCTCTTCGTCGACGATTCAACCGTCGACGGTGCATCTTCCGTCGACAACCTCGTCGACGATGGTTTCTCTTTCAACTCCATCGCCGACGGTACCGTCGACTACATCTTCGTCGACGTAGAGGTTTACAATATCCTTAAAGAGAATAACACCTGATATGACGTCACCAAGGAGGGTTGCCCCCTTGCCTCCCGCGCTGTTGCTCGAAGAAGAAGAGGACTCCGGGGATGATCAGGATTCTTGTGGCTATGCCCATAGTCCCTCACAATTGTTGGTCAAATGTCAGGACACTGATTCGGAGGGCGACTACACTCCTGGGTACTCATACCAACAATCCTCTTGTTGTCAGGACAGCGCAGGCCAGGAGATGGTTGCGGTCCCTTCTTCGCTCCTGGCAGATCTCCAGGGCATGTTGCGGGATTATGGGAAGAGGTTTTCTCAAGCTCCTCCTACTCCATCTTCGACTTTCTCTGCAGTACTTACTGTGCCTACACCATCGGCTCCTGCAGTGTTTTCTCCGGGAGAACCATCCCAGATGGTTTCACAGCCTGTGAGAAAGTGGCTCTGTATATACTGTTCGCAAATAGGTACAGGGTGTACAGAGTCCACAGTCCCCAGAGGCTTGGCAGAGGCTAAAGTTAGATATAACCTTACTCTCTAAAGTGGTAGATTGGTCGAGCAGTAAGGCAGTATCAGAGGACAGTGTAAAGCATTTGTTGTACACACTCAGTCAGCAAATGGTCTCACACACTCAATAACTGAACTCTAGGCCAATGGTTTATATATAAAAAATATATGCTTGTTTTATTTTAGAACCAACAATTGGATTTAAAATATACTTTCTCAGAATGAGATGCTTTATATAAATACTTTTGCAATATGCAATTGACTTTTGTAAACAGTTACAAGTGGTTGCAGTAGGCAACACTATTTTAAACACAATAATGCATTGAGTTCAATGGAAGTTTCATGTTATTTGCCACAGATTACTTTTAGGATTACTTTTGGAATTCCAGGACTGGATCCTAGATTCAGTCCTGGGTCAGTACTTGGAATCAAGTGATAAAAGTCGACTTAATTACTGTGATGATTTTTAGACAATATTTTGCTATTTTAAAAGTTGACACTTAAAAAATATTTAATAGAAAACAGTCAATTATTCCCTATGGCAGAAAATTCAAGTTACAGGTATAGTATGTTCTCGTTACTTTTGTAATCCAGTACTGGGTGCCTAGACTCAGTACTGGGACCTTTATCCAAAACAGGTAAGTAATTACGTTTTCAGATATTATACGATTTTTAAAGAATATTTAAAGATTGCAGAAATTGACACTTCGAAGAAATTTCACGGAAAAATAGTCAATGATTTCCTATGGAAGAAAATTGGGTTACTGGTAAGTACAGTTGTAAGTAGTTTTCAGAGTCAGTGCTGGGTACCAAGATCCAGCACTGGGAGCTCACCTAATAGCATGTGAATATTTTCGTTTTCGTTACTCAACTGATTTTTGGTGAATATTTTTAGTTTTGAAAAGTCCACACTTAGAAGAAATTTCAGGAAAAAGCCAGTCAATGTTACCCTATGAAGAAAATTGAGTTATCGGTTTAAAGGTAAGTACTCGACTGGCAGAGTTGAGGTTCAGGGCATAGACTCAGGGGTCCCCCAGGGTCAGGTAGGTACAGTTGGTTCACTCCGAGCGGCACTAGGGCGGCTGGGCGCAGAGAGAGTTAGGCCCAATGTTATCCTATGAGGGATAGGGGGGCCTTGGTTTGTGGCTGCTGACTAGCAGGCCACGTGACTGTGGGAGCTGGGCTCCTGGTCACTTACTCAGGGCAAGTGGGGAAGTAGATAGGTGTAGAGGTTACACTGCCAGGGCCACTCGGGCGGCTGGGTGCAGGGTGCTTTTGAGCCTTCGGGCGCTCAATTGATTTCAAATGGGAAATCTCCGGTTTAGATAAAGACTGCAAGCTCGGGGACGAGGATTCTTCAGGTGCCACCACCACTTCGAGAGGTAAGTTGGGTAGTTGGAGGATAGGTAGGTACCCCGAGATTGGGCACAGGGGGCCGCGGGGTGCAGGGGTGCCTTTTGGTTTCGGGAAATCTTACCCTCTGTTGATCGCGGTTGGGGGGGCACCTCGTTCTGAGGCTGCAGGCTTCTTCAGGAGTGTCGATGGAGGTCCTTGGGTGCCGGACTCGGGGTCACAGTTGCCGTGGGGTCGTCCTCGTGGTCTTTGTTCACTCCGGCACAGGCCAGGCTTGGCTGGTGCAGAGTGTGCTGGGTTCGCGGTTCCGGGCTGCTGCCAGGGATTGGAAGTAGATTTTGAGTAGAGCCTCTACTCATGGGAGTCCCAGGGACTTAGAGTCAAAAGGTAGCCAGGTCCTCCGGGTTTTGTAAGGTTGCTGGATACAAGAGATGCCAGGTTGGAGCAGGAGCAGGTTCGAGGGTCGACAGGCCGGTAGGGTTGAGGCCAAAGCAGTTTGTGTCTTCCTCTTCTTAGCGGCTGCAGGGCAGGTCTTCTTTCTTCTAGCTCTTCTTCGGATTTTGGAATCTGGAATCTGGGGAAGGAAGGTTCAGGGTGCCCCTAAATACTAGATTTAGGAGCGTTACAGGTAGGTGAAGGGCAGGGACCAATGGGTCCCTGTCCTGGGGTGGGTACACCCCCTATCCTGCCTCTCCTGTGGGAGAGGGGCAGTAGCCTAGTCCTGATAGGGTAGGGCGTCCCATCTTCAAGATGGCGAGAGCCCGGAGGTGTGCTTCACCTCGCCTCCCCCACCTGAGGGGTGGGGTTGGCAGGCTGGCACATCCCCTGTCCTTATTTGGGGTTTCCGGCCAAGCTTCCCGCCAGAGTGGGGGGTTGCAGTGGCCTGGGGAAGCTCACAGAGGCGGCATGCCTTTGAAGCTTCCCCCTGCCCATCCTGGGGGAGGAGATTTAGCACCTCGCCCAGGATGTGCATTGTTGCAGGCCCAGGAGAGCAGGGGCTCTCCTACCCAGGGGTCCAGCAACATGTCTGCTGTGTGGCAGCCTAGGCAGCCTCAGAACAGATGTGGATTGTAGGTGAGGTTTTAGGGGGCATCTCTAAGATGCCCTCTGGGGTGCTTGGTACATTAAATCCCACACTGGCGTAAGTGTGGGTTTAATGTGCTGAGGAGATTGATACCAAACTTCTCAGTCTTCAGTGTTGCCATTATGGTGCTGTGGAGTTCGTGTTTGACGAGCTCTCAGCACCATGTACTCTTAAATGGCAGCACTGCACTTACAGTGCCCATGAATGGACCTGGGTACTTTAGGGGCACAGGGCTCCTGCTCCTGTGCCCACACCATTGGCATAGGGCACCCAGCTAGAGGGGTGGCTGATGTATGCCCTGGCAGTGTAGGTGATGGGCATGGCACACAGGGATGTGTGCCATGTCGACTCTTTGTTTTGTCTTGCACCCAGACACCCAGCTTGCAAGGGCAGTGTGTGTGTGTAAGGGTACAGGGCCTCTAAGGGTGGCACAATGAGTGCTGCAGCCCTTAGAGGCCTTCCCTGGTCACAAGGCCCTAGGTACCTAGGGTACCATTTACCAGGGGCTGACATGTAGCCAGGGTTTGCCAATTCGAGTTTTGTGTGTTTAGGGAAGGAACATAGGCCCTGGGCACCTGATTGGCAGGAGTCCAGGGCACACTCAGTCAAAGTACATTCAGCAATTCAGCAAAAAGTGGGGGCACACCATGCAAGAAAGATGGCACTTTCTCACACAGCCGGAGGTCTCCAGCCCAGGTTTACCTCCAGTAGTCCCGGATGTTCATGATGATTCCTCGGACGAGGATCAGGATGATGGCAACAGGTCTAACCAGTGTGTTGAGTGAGAGGATTATGTGATCCCGGATCCTGCTTCACCTACTCCGGATCCAGTGGATTCTCCCCCGGCAGACATTGGGGGTTTTCACAAGCTGATGGAAAGAGCCTCCAGTAGATTCCAGCTTCCTATGCCATCAGTTCAAACGGAATGCTTCCTTTATGATTTCAAGGAGCCCTACAGGAAAGTGGTCCGTTCCATTCCCATTGTCGGCCATGTCTGCGACGAGGGTTTGAAGGCGATGAACAACCCGGCTACTGTTATTCCAGTTTTGCCACACCTAGAGAAGAAGTACAAGGCGCCTGAGGATAGTCCAGCGTCCTTGGTCGGTAAACCGAAGCCGGATTTGGTAATATCCCAGGCGGCGCAAAGAAAGTCACGCAATCATTCTGCGCCACTGACGACTCCTCCCGATAAGGAAGGCAGGCGCCTTCATAATGCGGGGAAAAGGTTTTCCTCTATGGCGAGTCTTTTAGTATGGGCAGCGAATGCGTTGGCGATCCTTGGTAGGTACGATCGCCAAATGTGGTGCGACCTTTCACCATATTTGGATCAGCTCCCATAGGAGTCCAATGCAGAGGCCAAGAAAATTCTACAGGAGGAAGAGGCTACATCGGCAGAGGCGATCGACTACGCCATGGATATCGCCACAACAGCTTTCCGTGCACTGGCAGGCGCAGCTGTTCTTCGTCGCCAGGGCTGGCTCTGGGCGACATGGTTTCGACCGGAGGTTCAGAACAAAATCCTTGGCCTCCCGTTTAATGGTGAGGCATTATTTGGGAAACATGTCGATGATACCCTCCAGGACATTAAAAAAGATACAGAGACGGCACGGTCTCTAGGCAATCTTCAATATCAAAAGGTTCCTTTCCGTGGGGCCAGAGAGAAGAGTACCACATCCCACAGAGGACCGTACCAACAACAACGGTACTCTTCTTATGGTTCGACGTCTCAGTCGTATCGCCCACCGTACCAACAACGACAAGGCCAGACCTCGTCTTTCTCTCGCTCCAACACTAGAGGAAAGCAGAATCGCCAGGGACGTGACACCTCCAAGAGACAATAGCAGCGTTCTGGCTCTGCCTACTGTACCCACCTCTCCGTTAACACCTGTGGGAGGCAGGGTGTCTCGATACCTCCACAACTGGAAACGGATAACATCGGACCGTTGGGTGCTCAACATCATTCGAGATGGCCATACGCTGGAGATTCTTCATATACCACCTTCCAAGCCCCCTGTCGCTATGCCTTCAAAACATTTGCGTCTGTTACGGCTCGAAGTTCATCAGATGCTCCTCAAGGGAGCAGTGGAGCTGGTTCCTCTGTCCCAGAGGGGGGAGGGTTTCTACTCCAGGTTTTTCCTGGTCAAGAAGACGCTGGAGAAATAGTGCCCCATTTTAGATCTCAGGGAGCTCAACACCTATCATCAGTCAATCCTTTCGGATGGTCTCTCTCTTGCGTCTCCTCAACCCGGGAGATTTCATGGGCACTCTCGATTTCGAGGATGCGTATTTTCACATACCCATTCATCCAGCCCACAGGAGTTTTCTATGATTCACAGTAGCCAAGAGCCACTTCCAATTCAAAGTTTTACCCTTTGGACTTCGCTCTGCCCCGAGGATCTTTACCAAGGTGCTGGAACCGGTGGCAGCATTCCTCAGGAAACGGCATTTTCAAATCTTCCCCTACCTGGACGACTGGTTGCTGAAGGCTCCGTCCAGGCGGACAGCGGAGGAGACAGTCGAGGCATGTATGACTCTGTTCAGCAATCTGGGTCTGACTCTCAACAGGGAGAAGTCGTCTCTCTGTCCGTCAAACAGAGCACGGTTCCTAGAGGCTATCTTGGACACGTCTCCCAACAAGGCTTTTCCATCCTTCGAAAGGCAAGAAAAACTAAGGTCCTTGGCTCATTTGTTGAGAAAAAGAAAATGTCTTTCAGTACGCTGTCACAAATCCCTTCTAGGAGTGATTTCTTCATGCATCCCTTTGATACCCCACTACAGATTGCGGATGCGATCTCTTCAAGAGCAACTAGACATGCAGTGCCAACAAGTTCACGGCTCTTTCGACGACAAGGTGGTGATTACTGCGGCAATGAAGAAGCCGCCTTGTGGTGGACACAGGAGGAGAATTTATCCCAAGGTCTATCCTTCGTAATCAATCCGGCTCCTCAAGTTGTCACAACAGACTCTTCGTTGGAAGGCTGGGGTGCGGTGCTTCAGGACTTTCACGTAAGCGGGCATTGGTTGCCCCGGCACCGCCTTCTTCACATCAACCTCCTGGAGCTCAGAGCGATTCGTCTGGCTCTTCAAGCGTTTCTTCCACATTTGCAGGGTTCGGCGGTTCTCGTCTGCACGGACAACACCACGGCCATGCACTACATCAACAAGGAAGGGGGTACCAGATCTCTTCCGTTGTCGCAGGAGACCCAAAGAATTTGGGAATGGGCGATCCTGCACGGAATATCGCTCACGGCAGAACACCTACCAGGAGTGCTAAACGAAAAGGCGCACAGACTCAGCAGGCTTTCGTCAGTCAGCCATGAGTGGGAACTTAACCAGATGGTCTTGGATGACATTTTTCACCGGTGGGGCACACCCTCAATAGATCTCTTTGCTACCCCGGTGAACAGAAAATGCCAGTTCTACACAAGCAAAGTTCACCATCGCGGATCGCTGGGGAATGCGCTTTCGATAGCTTGGTCAAGAGCATTTGTGTACGCCTTTCCCCCCATTCTGTTAATTCCGAGGATACTCAGGAAGATCAAAACGGAGCCATGCAAGATTATCCTAATAGCCCCAGCTTGGCCGAGGCAGTTTTGGTTCACGGGGCTTCACCTTCTTTCTCTGGTCCCTCCACGTCCTCTACGGGCGATCCCGGATCTTCTCACGATGTCCCAGGGCCAGATCTGGCATCCAGATCCTCGTTCCTTACACCTCTCAGCATGGCTCCTGAGCAGCGAGAATTCCTAGATCTTCATCTCTCGGACGAGATAAGGGATGTTCTCTCTCAGGCTAGAGCTCCTTCCACTAACCAGAATTACCGTCTAAAATGGAAACACTTTTGCATCTGGTGCCAACAGCAAGGTGTGGATCCTTTCTTGTCTCAGCCTCATCAAGTTCTTCCTTATTTCATGGAAATTGTCTAAGGCAGGTCTGGCTCATTCGTCCATAAAGGTTCACTTGGCTGCAGTTTCTCGCTACAGACGCACTGCCTCTGGGCCTTCTCTTTGGTCCTCTAGAATTGTCAGACAATTTCTCAAAGGCCTGTTTCGAGTCTTTCCTCCTGTGAGGCCTCCGCCTCCCCCATGGCATTTGAACTTGGTTCTCACCCAGCTGATGAAGCCTCCCTTTGAACCGGTTCATCGAGTAGATTTGAAATTCCTCTCATGGAAATTAGCACTCCTTCTTGCTCTCACTTCGGCAAGACTTATTGGAGAATTACAAGCTCTCACAATCCAGAAACCTTTCCTCCAATTCAAAAGGAATACAGTAATTCTAAGGACTAATCCAAAGTTCATACCAAAGGTGCCCTCGGATTTTCATTTAAATGAGCCGGTAATTCTCAAGGCTTTCTTTCCTCAGCCATCTACACCGGCGGAAAGGGCACTTTATTCGCTGGACATGCAGCGGTGCTTCAAATCTTATCTGGACCGTACTAAAGAATTTCGGAAATCTTCTCAATTGTTCATTGCATTCAGAACTCCCCGCAAAGGCTTACCCCTGTCCAAGCAGGGTATTGCTCGATGGATCTCCAGTGCTATACAGTTCTGTCATTCTGCAGTGAACAAGCCTCTAGAGGGCAGAATTAGAGCACACTCGACAAGGTCCATGGCTTCCTCTACGGCTCTCTTTGCGGGGGTCCAGATTAAAGACATCTGCAGGGCTGCAACTTGGAGCAGCACGCACACCTTCACAAGACATTACTGCCTGGAGACCTTGGCACAAGAAGACACGGCTGTAGGCCAGGCAGTCCTGAGGAACCGCTTCCATTGAGTGGTGAGCTTTCCTTACTTCCCTCCTTCCTTTCTAATTGTTATTTGCACATTTTGCTATGTGTTCTTTCTGTGATTGCATTGTAGTTTTATGTTTTCTTGAAAGAAAAAAAAACGGTTAAGGAGAATGGAGAATGAGATGTCATTAGGAAGCAAAATGTGTTTCTGACTGCTAGCTACTCTGATACAAGCTATGGGAATCTATGAAAGTTCCAATACTGGAGTAAGAAAACAAGTTACTTACCTGTAACTTTGGTTCTCCAGTATTGGTAACTTTCATAGATTCCCATGCGCCCACCCTCCTCCCCTGGGAAAGCTCAGCCCTCGGCAGGTTTGGTTGTACTGTTACACAACGGCTACGAAAATCTGAGGCTCTGAGATTCTCTCAGGAAGGGTCTGTGGAGTGATGCTAATCTGATTGGCTGTTGCTCTATTTTGGTCTCTTTTACAAAAAGAGGTAGATATGCTACAAAAGGGAATGAGGCCTAGGCCTTTTTCTTTCTCTTTTGTACCTACTGCTATGTTATCTTGTGGACCGAGACTCCCATTCCGACGACGGGGAATGATACAAGCTATGGGAATCTATGAAAGTTACCAATACTGAAGAACCAAAGTTAGAGGTAAGTAACTTGTTTTCATCCTCTACTTAGTGTATATGTCTTCTTAAATCCAGAATCTCCTATCAGTAGCTTTTTATAGAAAGTTTTACTTTGCATACTAGCTCCATAGCAGTTACAGTTTCTGAAGAATCTTGGTAGCTCAGGTCTTTTTTTAAATAAAGTGACTCAGACATTTTGCCTTGTTTACCAAGTGATGATCAACTTAGGCTTCTAATGCTGACAGACGGCTCCCCATAGTTTCAGGACCTGGTTTGTCTTTTCAAGACAATTTATTTTAAAGGTTCTTTGGTCCCTCCAAACAGTTGACAATTTTACAGTCTTATACAACAGCTAACACAGATTCCTTACTTTAGAATTATGCCTAGGTTTCAGACTGGATCCAGAAATTATTAGTAGTACCTCTGTGTGCTGGTAGGTGGCCTCGATCGGCTCCACGTAGTTTCATCTGCACCAGAAGTGACGTGTGCGGTGCCTATATAGGCGCCATCTAAGCGCGCTGATGTCTGTTCTTTTACTTTCTGCACAAGTCAGCGCAGATCGATTTCTAATTGAGGTTTTTTTCAACTTTTGTCGAGTTTTTTTAGATTTTATCCCGGTGTGGCAGGAATGTCATCAAGGAAGGCCGGCTTCAAACCCTGCGGCGCCTGTCACCGACCGATATTAGTGACTTACCTGCATCTTGTTTGCCTTTGGGGCCTTGAGTGCGACCATGACATTAAGACCCGTGTCTACTGCCACGCCATGAACCCGAAGGCCTTAAGATAACGGACCCTCAATCACCTAAGCACTTGGCGGCTTGATGTGCGACGTTCTCGATTCTTATAATCTGCCCCCTTACCATTAAGGGCACCCAGTGGAAGGCAGGATACACCATCACCTGCCTCACTCGCGGTCTATAACATCAGACCAATGGGTTCTGCAGATTATCCGAAAAGGCTACTCCCTCCCCTTCAAGATTACCCCTCCACCCATCCTACCAGCTTGTGACAGGCTGACAGAGGACCATCTTTCTTTGCTCCACCATTAAATGAGGACTGTCTTGGCCATCGAGAGGGTGTCAATGCCAGAAGTAGGTCATGTTTGCTATTCTTGCTACTTTCTGGTGCCCAAGAAGGACGAAGACCTATATCCTTTTCTAGACCCCGTGTCCACTCAATTTCTTCCTCAAGAAGGAGAAGTTCAAAATGCGCACACTCGCTCAAGTCTAGTCTGCCCTGGACCCAGGAAACTGGATGGTAGTGCTGGACTTATGGGATGTATACTTCTACATTCCTGTCCTGCCTGCCCACAGTGGGCCATGAGCACTCTGTTTGCTGTGCCCCCCTTTGGCCTTACCAGTGCCCCACTGGTGTTTTCCAAGGTAATGATGGTGGTTGCCACCCATCCGCGGAGATCAGAGGTGCCAGTCTTCCCCCATCTCGATGACTGGCTGTTGAAGGTGGGCTTACCTCAGGCTGTCGTCGGCCACCTCCAGACTACACTGGTCCTCCTGCATTCGCTGGGGTTCACTATCAACATGCTGAAGTCATACCGGATGGTCTCTTAGATGCTCCTTTTCATCTGAGCTGTTCTGGACACAGTGCAGTTTCAGACCTATCCTCCCAAACAGCGATATTCAGGCTATGATACCGATGGTTCAGCCTCTATCTTAGATTTTGGTGAGACTGACTCTGAGGCTACTGGGCCTCATGGCCTCCTGCATCCTGCTGATGACATATGCCGGCTGGCATAAGCGGGCTCTGTAGTGGGACCTGAAGTTCCAGTGGGGTCAGTATTCGGGAAATCTCTCCCGCATGGTCCAGATTTCAGAGGGAACTGCAAAAGATCTGCAGTGGTGGTTAATAAACCGTAAATGGGTCGGAGGCAAACCCATTCCCGTTCTTTAACCAGATCTCACAGCGGTGACAGATGTGTCCCTCCTGGGATGGAGTGGCCATCTGGAAGAGGTGGAGTTCAGAGCCTCTGGTCTCTGGCAGAATCCTAACTGCACAGCAACCTTCTAGTACGCCGGGTAATCCGACTGGTATTGAAAGCCTTTCTCCCCACCATCAATGGAAGGCTAGTGCAGGTGTTCACGGAAAACACCACCGCCATGTGGTACAGCAAAAACAGGGCGAGTGGGGTCGTAAACCCTCGGTCGAGGCCCTGCGTCTCTGGACATAACTGTAACGTCATGGTATATCCCTGGAAGTTCATCACCTGGCGGGCTCTCCGAACACCATGACGGACAAACTCAGCCGAAGATGCCTAGCTGATCACGAATGGCAAATCCATCCGGAGAGGTGGTGCAAGATCTCAGCAGTGGGGGGGAATCTTGGTTAGATCTCTTTGACACCGCAGAGAACGCGCAATGTGAGCAGTTCAGCACGCTTCAGTTTAGCTCGGAGCAGATTGTCATCTCAAGTGGAGCTCAGGCCTCCTGTACACCTTTCTACCCAAACCACTCCTGCCCAGAGTTCTCAAAAAGAACAGAAACGACTAGGCCCAAGTCATCCTTGTCGATCCGGACTAGGCTCAGAGAGTTTGTGGTATCCCGACCTGTTGAGCATGGCTATTGGTCCTCCGATCAGGCAGCCCCTTTGGGAGTTTCTTCTGTTGTAGCAGCAGAAAAGAGTGCTCTATTCGAACCTGTCAACACTCCGCCTTCTTGCACGGAGATTGAGCTGCAACAGTAGGCAGATTTCGACCTTCGGCCTGAAGTCTGCGATGTTATTCTGGCAGCCAGGCATCCCTCCACCAAAACGGTATACGCCTGCTGTTGGGGCAAGTTTGTGGCATCCTTTTTCCTAGGTTCTTCTCTTTATTCTTTCCTTTGCCCAGCAAGGCTCTGCTCTGGGCACCTTAAAGGGCTATCTGTCTGCTATATCAGGCTTTCTGCTGTTGCCAGATCAGCCATCCCTGTTCAAATCTCCTGTTGTAAATTGTTTTTTGAAAGGTCTTCAACATATGTTTTCACCTTCACTGCTTATCATGCTTCACTGAGACCTCAATCTCATATTTACATTTCTGATGTGCACTCTCTTTGAGCCGCTACATAACTGTCCCCACAGGCTCCTTGCCATCAAGACAGCCTTCCTAGTGGCGATAACATCACCACTGGGGGTCAGTGAGCTCCAGGCTTTGTTATCCTAGCCTCCATACCTTACCATCTTCCCTGGCAAGCCGGTTCATTGCATTAGAGCTTCCTTCCAGCCAAATGTGGTCACTCAATTTCATGTAGGTCAGTCCATCACCCTGCCTACCTTTTATGCTCTGCCACATCTCTCTAAAGAAGAGGAGCCATTCCATCGACTGGACCCCAAAAAAGTGTTGTTCTCCTACCTTGATCACACAAAAGAGTTCCAGGTGGATGACCAACTCTTCGTGGGATATGTCAGAGCCAAGAAGGGGAAGGCTGTGCAGAAACAGGCAATCTCCTGGTGGATCGTGTTCTGCATTAAAATCTGCTACGCACTGGCCAAGAGGCAATACCCTGAGGGTTTGCATGCTTATTCCCCCAGAGCTAAGGCTAGGACCACTGCAGAGTTCCGGTCCTGGACATCTGCCAGGCAGCAATGTGGGCTTCACTGCGCACGTTCACCAAGCACTACTGCCTGGACATTCAGGTCCTTTGGGATGGGCACTTTGCCCGTTTGGTCTTGCAGGACTTTTTAGTGTGAATTCGATGTGCAGACCCACCTCAGGGGACATATTGCTTGGGGATCTATTCTAAGGTAAGGAATCTGCGGCTAGGAGCCTCTATCAGATGAACAAGTTACTTACCTTCGGGAACACCTTATCTGGTAGAGACTCTAGCAGCTGATTTCCTACAGACTCACCCATTCACCTCCGTTTGTCAAACAAATCTCTAGGGACAGAGTTTTACCCTTTCAGGGCTGTAGTCTTCTACACCAGTGTTCTTTGTGACTCTGCGTTCCTGGCGTGGCGCCCGCTTATTGGGATGGCATCTACGCAGTCTCATCAAGGCATGAATGACTCGTACGACGCCACGCAGAGCGGAACAGTGCCACCTACCAGCATGCAGGGGTACTACTGACAAAGAATTTCCAGATCCAGTCTGATTCTAAGGTAAGGAATCTGCGGATAGAGGGTCTCTAGCAAGGCATTACCAAAGGTAAGTAATTTGTTCATACATGATGTTTACTGAGGCAAGGGACGGTGGTCTTGCTCTCAGAAGGCTGGTTTTGGAGATCGATATCAGTGAAGGTCTAAATTATGAAAAATGTAAATATCATTGCATGCAAACCAAAGAAGTCGCCCTACATTCAGACAAAAGCTACCTCATTTTAAGTTGCTGCAGCAAGCATGTCACTGCCCTAAAAAACAGCACTGAATAGGCCCATCTTAATCCCACAATTGTCCCAGATGCCAAGTAATCCATGCAGGTATTGTTAACATTGGATTCGTTTTTGCCCCTTCCCCACTCATATTTGAATTCTGGTGCAAGGTCATATCATTATAACTTGCATGATTAGCTGTCTGATATAACCAGAGGCATTAACTCCCCTTTAGAATGTGTGAAACAGATCCCACACTTTGATCAAATTAAATCCAGCTATGAAGTTCCTGAGTAGAAGAGATAGAGGTACATTCATGTTAAACACTGGGTAACCCACCCCACAATCTGACCCCATGTTAGCAGGTCTCTGACTCCATTAGAGAAATGGTTAATTACCAAGACAGATAATAAACAAATGCACTCCAACATCTATAGATTATTGAGCCAGGTTCCTGACTCCACCAAATCACTGGCTCAAAAACTCTGGAAAGCAGAACTAGAACATTCCTTTACTCATAAAGAATGCTCACACATAGTTAATAGGATCCACACTTTGTCCCTCAGCACAACAGGAAGAGTGGCGATGCTCAAAATAACTCACTATTGCTACTATATATCCTCTAGGATAGAAAAATGAAATTCTGGAACTTCTGACGGATGTTGGTGTAATTGTGAGAGCTCAGGCACATTGACACACCTTCTTTGGCGATGTCCCAAACTCAACTAGGAGGACGTGTTCAGGGACATAAATAACAATTTTGACACCGAAATTAAGTTGTTACTTAGTTATGTTCTACTAGGGCTCCTGACTAAACTGTATTTCCGGCTGAATCCTATAGAGAGGATGCAATTACATTAGCTCTATGTGCGGCCAAACAGGTCCTCATGTCCAAGTTGGGTACAGACAAGACAACAGAACACATAGAGTGGCTGCACACACTCTGAGAACTTATAGGGATGGAGAAACGTACTCCCTCACTGGAGAACAAACTACAAGTATTTGACAACAGGTGGGAAGCCTGCATATCATTCCTGGCAAAGAATTCAGAGAACTCACATGCCCTAATTATCTGATAGTGCTGCAACTTACCACGAACATGGTCACAACCTCACAAATTCTAAAAGATGTTGGCAGTTGATGAACAACCAGATGTATCATACTGAGCCCTATTATATAGATCTACTTCAGAGGGTGGACTAAGTTGTGTGGTGTGGATAGGTATTACTCTTGATATC
Organism: Triturus cristatus; assembly: GCF_964204655.1. Taxonomy (NCBI): domain Eukaryota; kingdom Metazoa; phylum Chordata; class Amphibia; order Caudata; family Salamandridae; genus Triturus; species Triturus cristatus. The sequence goes on along the minus strand of NC_140586.1, from coordinate 198,202,758 downwards.
TATTGTTATAATGATATATCCCTCCCTTCCTTTACAATTATCCTTACCCATGAACATCAGTATCTTCCCTGCTCTTCCGCTGGTTTTGCCTCACCGGCCGGTTGATGTAGGTGAGTGTGTGTTGTCTTATTGAAATAAGTAGATTTGCACTTTAAATCAGATCCGGTGCAGTCAGGTTTACAGCAATTGCTTTATTTTTAGCTCAACATAGCATAGCCATTGACTGGTACAGAGGAATAACACCCAAAATTGGTGATTGGTTAAAATACATGGCCGCATGTAATGGCAAAATTGAGACATAAGTGTTCCTGCAGCACCCTGACTTTCGGACCCAAAGACATATGAGGCCCACTTAGAGCGTATCTGGCAGAAAAGTAGATGGGGATAACTTCCATAAGGGGCAAGATAGAGATCGTACCACTTATGCTACCATGGACCCAAATGACAATGAAACTCAACAGACATTCACATGTTCAGATGCACTCCTTCTTATATTCTGTCTAATCAACATAGAGTGAACATGCATGGATGGGCCTGCAGATGTACACAGGAAACGATAATATGTATTATGCAATGCATACAAACGCATCTCCAGAATGAAGCCGGAGGAAATGAAGACAATAGTTGTCCTAGAAACTTAGAGCTAAATTTGATGACTGGTGGTGTTTTTTCACTGACAACTGTGTGGATCGCAGGAGTTTTGACAGCGCTAACTTGATTCCAAGTTGGTCACAATCTACTTGCAAGGTGCCTCAACAAGACTGAAGAGCAGCTACACCACTGCTCCCTAATCTCTTGTAAGCACACTCTAAAAAACTGTCACAAATGTCTGAGAAGGTTGTTCATTTTGATGTTCCAACATATTTCATTAGGTCTCTTAGTATTGACTTCTTCAGGGATCAGATTATGTTGCATCACTATAGTTTGTCTCTTGTTTCATACAACAAATTTGTATGGTGCATTGTACACTGTGGTAACACGTGAGAAGACCACATCTGGTATGCAAACGTTACTAAATGCTTGGGGACAAACTTACCAGCTCACTGTATAGCTGAAGAGTTAGGCTTACTTATAACTGCATTCAGCAAATTTATACAAGGCTTGTATATCTTGTTAAGCCATCTGGATATGTACACTAGGTGGCTGGATGTAAGGTGTTGAGCTGACCTCACTTACTGACGTATGAAACTTGTTGGCCGGAGGAGAAGTACAGAAGAAAGAAACATAGAACCTCGAAACTAACTAACATCGCAGACATTTGTTGCTGCTTTCAAAGTGTGCTCATAAGAATTGTTTTGTATTGTTTTTATACTGATTGTTCTTACACAGGGTATTTGTTGATTCCAAACTCAGAATATTAGAGGCCACTATACCACATAATTATTTGTAAAGCTAAAAAAGGAGGAGATGTTATGATGTGATCTGACAAAACTGTGACTCTATAAATAATGTTGATCCCTTGAGTATGTGTAAATACCTCTATTGTTACTACAAGAATAATTAATCAAATTAAAATAAAATGTCTTTGGGGTCAAGTACATGTTCGATTCGAACCGTTGCCATCCTCTTTTCCAAGTTTTAAAAAGTTAGACAAATTAAACTATACGAGGGTTGAATATTCTTCACCATGTAGTATAACCTCTGGATTTTGCTCTATTGTAAGTACTATTTCAGTCTGTTGAATCTGGATTCCACTGCTGGGGAACCATTATTACTGGTGAGTAATATTGTTTTCTTAACTGTGCTTTGAAAACTATGATGAATACTTTTATCAGGAAAAGCCCTCTCTGGCGCAAGAAATATTCCATTTGTGGTAACTTTTTGCGAATTTTGAATTCTATGTGCAGACTAACAAGAATGTACTGTTGGGCAGAAAGATTCATACATATGGCCCTGGTGAGCAGTCTTATCCTGCCATGTATTGTTTTTTTTTTAACTGTTTTTTATTCAAATTTTTATATTTTGAAAAACAGCACAAACTTACATAACATATTAAGCCGTGAGGTTACATCCAGACTTTTTTAGCAGTCAAAAAAGAAGATAAGTGTTAATTCATCCCACTCAAATATAGTTAAAAAAGAAATGAACAATGACTCATCCTACTCCAAGATATAGTTAAGGGAGAGCTCAGCCATATATCAATTCATGCTACAAACAACAATATTGACAGCATTTACTAACAGGTGTCACACCAAATAGATTCTCCGATCCCTCTCAGCGTATGGTTCAGGGATCGTTAGCCTTCTATGACTCCTTCCATCTCATTAAAGGAGCCCAAATGCGTCGACCCAAATGTCTCGCTCTTTTACCCTTTCTCTCGTATATAGCTCTTTCCAGAGTGAACATTGAGAGTAACCGCGACAACCACTGCTGAAATGTTGGGGGCACCGGGTCAAGCCAGGCAGAGGCAATACTTATCCGTACTACGGCCATAGCCAGAAAAAGAAATTGATAAAATGAATCCTGCACCTCAATATTGCTGACTCCGAGAAGTATCAGAGCAGGGGTTAGCGTAACTTTCAGCCCTAATGTCAAATCAAGAAACTTTGTGATGGAGTCTAACAGGTTTTCAAGGCGTGAGCAGGATGTAAACATGTGTACAAGGTCAGCCTCAGGTGCATCGCACCGTGGTCAGCTTGTTCCTACCTGCCCGCCCCACTTGGCAATACTTGCCGGGGTGTAGTAAAGTGCAAAAACAGTCTTATAGTGCTGTGCTTGAAGCCCTGCCGAACACACACCGTCTGACCCAGTTCTAAAGAGTCGAGGAACATCTCTGGTTCAACACCCACCCGTTCCGCCCATTTACCCGCATGTTTAACCAAATCATCTTGTTTAAGCGCGACTAATTCAGCATATATTAACCTGATAGCGCACTTCCTGCTGTCTCTAATGATATCAATGACTTTCATTTTACTACACCCTTTAAACCCCCCACCTTCTTGCTAAGAAAACTTCGCAGCTGCAAGAATTTAAAAAAATGACATCTATCCAGCCCATTCTCCATCTGGATATCACAAAACTGACGAAAGCCTTCCCTCTGTATAAGATCCCCGACATTCCGGGCCCCCCGCTCTGCCCAATCCGCCATGATCCCATCAGAAAATATTTCAGGAAACATGGGGTTTTTGTAGAGCTGGGTATAATAATTGATCCTCCCAAGACCAATCTTTTTTTTAAGTGCCGCCCAGATTTTAAAGGCAGCCAGTAATGTCTTAAATTTCGTCTTCTTATAATAACTGGGCTCGCTAAATTTCATAAAACAATTCACAGCTTGATCCCCGAGCAATAGCTTGTATACATCAGTAAGCCCTCAGCGGAATCGCCAGGGGGTGCACCAAATAATATACTCATTTACTGGAGAGCCACTGCCCAATAAAACGTTTTAAAATCCGGAACAGCAAAGCCCCCTCTTTCCCGTGGGAGTGACAAAAACCTAAGGGCTCTCCTAGTTTTCCCATGTGCCCAAATGAAGCGGTTAACTATGTTCTCCAGCGTTACAAACTAGTGTTTTTCAAATTCTAACTGTATTGCCCTAAACAAGTTAAATTATTTTTGGTAAGAACATCATCTTAACCACATTGCACTAATGACGTGTAGATTATTAAATCTGTCAACATCAGTTCTCGCCTTCCTAATTACCGGCTCAATATTCCTGCCAACCAGACTCCCCAACTATGGCATAATAGTGATACCTAGATACACTGCTGATTCAGTTACTCGCGGGTCAGCCATAATAGCATGCCTATTCTTAATAATCTGAGTTTTTGCTATGTTTAGTGCATAACCTGAGAATCTACCAAAAATCCCGTGCGAACGTCTCCACCACCGTAAGTGCAGTTGAAGGATTTGCAGTGACAATGGCAACATTGTCCGCGTAGGCTAGTACTTTAGATTCCAGACCCTGACACACAATAGGCTTAATTCCGTTATTGGCCTCCAGTAGTCGTATTAGGGGATCTATATATATATATATATATATCTAATAAAAGGGGTGAACATGGGCATCCCTGGCTTGTTCCACGCTCAATAAAGAAGGGTGCAGTGTAGCCCCCATTTAGTCTTAAACAAGCTGTAGGTGCTCTATACAACACCTGGATGGCTTTAATAAATCCCTCTCCTGAACCAAACCATTTCAGAGTCTCCCACAGGAACTCCTAGGAGACCCTATCAAATGCCTTCTCAGCATCCAAAACCAGAGCGGCCATAGGGTCCCCAGAGAACTCCGTTGCATCAGAAAGTGTTATTACTCGGCGGACACGCTGCGTTGTTCCCCGACCGGTTATAAACCTGTGTGAACAGGGATGATCTGTTTTCCTCATGATACCATTTAACCTTGTTGCCATAGCCTTAGAGCACTTTTTAACATCACTATTTAAAAGGGTTATTGGCCTATATGAGCCTGGCTTCCTCGGTGGTTTGTCGGAGCCTGCCGAATAACCTCAGTCAAATCAGGTCCTATTATATCTACAAAAGTTTTATAAAAATCGAATGGAATCAGGTCTGGACCAGCAGCCTTGCTAGATGGTAAACTTTGCAAAGCACCCATTATCTCCTCTTGTGTCAAGACGGACTCGAGTGCCTCCTTATCTATTAAATCAATCCGCTGCAGGGGTATCTTATCTAGATACTCTTGAATTATATTCGGCTCCCTTGAGGGTTCATTGGTATAGAGCCATTGATAAAATTGCCGAAAAGCCTCCCGGATCCCCGAGGCATCGGCTACTATGCTCCCACTAACATCCAAGATTTCAGATATCTCTCCCGCAGTAGTCTTTTGTCTTAGTCTCACCGCCAGAGTATGCCCCACCCGCTCACTAAACTCATGGCAATGCTCTCTTTTTGCCAAAAAGGTTTCCGTAGCTTTAGCAGCAATCCACTCTCCAGCATCAGCCTTACTTGCGGTCAGCTGTAGTAATATATCATCAGTTGGTCTGCACCAAGATAGCAATAGCCAGATCCTTTTCTATCTTAATCAAGGTTTTTCTAATTGCTTCCTCTTGCTGGGGCAAGATGGCCGCCGACTGACCTCAGTGAGAGCTGCGTCAGTTTTCACTCCTCCTGAGGCACCTAAACATGCACAGACGGATGGCATAATATGGTTTTGGGAACTCACTGGCTTGGTTTGGACACTTGAGTGCTGGGACTCGGGAACCGCGGACACCTGCTGCTGTGTTCGAAGAGGCTTGGTCTGACCCTCCGGCTGCTTTCTCTTTTGCATCAGAGGCTGTGCAGGTACTGTCGGCAAACTATGGCTCCCAAGTCAAACAAAACGGCCAAAGAGCCTGCGAAGGATTCCTTAACAGACGCGGTGCGAGGCTTAACCCGGGGCGGCGAGGGGGCCAAGCAAAGAAGAGCAATGACAACGCCACGAAACTGAAAGAAGCTGGTATGGCGGGAGGCACTCGCCTCCGGGCTGCTGCAGCTGCCGTAGAGGGCTCCTTACGGCAGCCGACGGTGGGTCTGCAATCACAGCGATTTTCTGGGGAGCTGGTTGAGACTCTGAGTAGGGAGGAAAGACCTCTAGAAGCCGGGGGATGCTCCTCTCAGGTTAATATTAGTACATTGGTCGGCGAGATAGTGGGCAGCGAGCCTGCATCAACAATGGCCGGAGTTCAGAATAGCAATGGCACTTCGGTATGTCCCGATATTTCATCAGTTGTCTCATCGGATGCACAACCGGATATACAGCTTGATGCACTGCCTGTAATGGTGGATAACGCTGGGGATAATGTCACTCGCGGCCTAACTGGTCTTACTGGTCAGATCGCGACGCCATCATGGTCTAGCGCACCCTTATTGTACCCAGAGGGAGATAAGTTTTATTCTTTAAACGATGACTCCGAATCATCTGGGCTCAGTGAGTTAGATACATCTGACGAGACTGTCTCGGGGGAGTCATCCGCTACACAAAAAAAGACATCGCAGCAGATCCTCCAACTCAAAGCAACAGGCAAGGGCTAAAGCTAGATCCTCAAAATCAGATTTAGCCACAGCTCGTATACTTGAATGGGATTACTCCGCAACAACAATGACCACGAGCATGGTTTACGGATCCAATCCAGCGAATATTGTGCAAGGCGGTTCTAATGGCCCTAATAACTCTGAATCTGTAGCTTCCTCATCTACATTAGAGCTACTGTACGCTACCCTTAAGCAGATGCAGGGGTAGGCCAGACAAGAGAGCCGAAGATCACTCCAGGCCACTAAAAAACCGCAAGGGGCTATTCGCAAAGTTAATAAGCTGTGCACCGATATGATTGAACGGGTAACCCAGGTGGAAGACAGAACTGTTGTCTTGGAGGTAGAAGTCGACAAGCTCCAGACATTTAAGGAATCACAAGAAAAGAAGTCTATGGATATGCGCTGGAAATTGGAAGATTTTGAAAACAGGCAACGCCGAAATAATGTACGGCTACTTGGACTGGCAGAAAACGTGGAGGGGGAGAACATTATGGCCTTTGTCGTCTCTTTGCTGAAAGGTGCTTTTCCTGACCTTGCCCATTGGAACTGGGAGATGGAGTTTCAGCGGGCTCATCGCTTCCCGCTGTCTAGGAGGATTAATGCTAACAGTCAGGGGGAGCAACCTAGAGCAATTTTGATCTATGTTGGGAACTTTCTTCTAAGGCAGGCCATAATAGATCGGGCCAGACGGGATTCTAAACGGTCTCATGAGGGTCACACTTTCTTCGCTCGGCCTGACTTTGGCCATACTACGGTTGAGCAGAGGTGGAGACTCCGGCAGTTGATAACTCCCTTTCAGGGGCTGGGTTGTGAGGCTATTTTGTTATTTCCTGCCCGGCTCAAGGTTATCTCAAATGGAAGGGTGAGAATGTTTTTCTCCGAAATCAAGGCACAAGAATATCTCACTGAGGTTAAGGAGGCAAGGGGGAGGTGCGGAACGGCTAGTATCACACAAGGGGGCTCAACTGCTGACTAATCATTGAATTTGATGTAGGTTCTTGGGACTCGAAGCACTCGAAGTACATATCCGCTTTGGATCCAACATTTTGTCTTTTGATTATTAGATTTGGTTTTTGGTCTTTGTCACTGATTTAGGTAGGAATATATAACTTTTTTTCGCATGCGTTTACTTCGCATGCCGTTTCTACGCGGTCGTTAGTACGACCGCGTTGTTAGTTAGCATACCGTTTGTACGCAATTCGGAACTACGAATTGCAGTAAGGGGGTGCTGGTTGTTGGAATAGTATAATTTACTATTCCAACTCCAGTCTATGCGGACACTAGGGAAGGTGTTGGATTTTAAATCCAACACCTTCTCCCCCTTACTGCAATTCGTTTTTCCGAATTGCGTACAAACGGTATGCTAACTAACAACGACCGCGTACTAACGGCATGCGAAGAAACGCATGCGAAGTAAACGCCGCTTCCCTTAGGTAGGCATATGGGGGTGAGTTCACACAGGTTTGGGGGGCGATGGGGGGGTGGGAGGACTGGTGTGGCTCGAGATGTGAGATCAGCTGCCATACATAGGTCATGCTTGACCTATCTGCCTGTAAGGGTTGTGGGGGGGTGGGGTCTGTTCTTCTCAAGGGGGAGGGGGGTTAGAGGGGGAGACGGGCAAGGGCACAGCACAGCACAACACGTGAGGGAAGGTATGGAGATGAGCTTTGGGAATAAAAATGTGAGGAGAATGAGCTTTGTAAGATTAAGTTTTGATGTATCAAAAAATTATAGTATGATGGGGATTTTGCAGGCTTTGTGTAGGAACTGGCAAAGCATAACAATAATGAGTCTGCGAATAGCTTCAGTTAACGTCTGCGGGTTAAACGATCAAAGCAAAAGGCAAAGGGCAACAATTTTGTTTAAATCTTTACGAATCGATATACTATGTGTTCAAGAAACTCACATAGAAGGTACTAGAGGCAGTATCCTGGAACAGTTAGGATATAAGCTCATGGTGAATACCAAACATGGTACCCGTACAAGAGGGGTAGCAATTCTCACCCGTAGGAGTGATATAAAGGTTAAAGGAAAGCTAGCTGATCAATGGGGTCGTTGGGCTATGGCTGAATGCTCGGTGGGTGGTGCAATATTCACAATTTGCTTGGTGTATGGGTCGACTGGTGATGACCCTGAGGTTCTCGAATTCTTGGATGCTGAACTTGTAATGTGGCCCATGCCGGTGATAGTCTGTGGGGATTTTAACATTAATGGGTTGGGGGTGCGTTGGGGTATTTCGGGAGGTGGATATTACGATAGGAAAAGAAGGGTCTCTGCAGCTCTCACGAATTTAATTAGGAAGAACGGTCTAACTGATGCATAGGCTTATTTGAAACCTGAAGACCCCGGTAGCACCTTCTTTTCAGCACCGCATATGGCTATCTCACGACTTGATTATTTTTTCGTGTCAAACCATTTTATCTCAAAACTTAGGATAGAGAAATACCCTCGGATACTTTCAGACCATAACCCACCAGTTCTTACAGCCACTTTCACTGGATGGGTAAGGCAAGAACGGGGCTGGACTTTTGAACGGGGACGCTTACATGATCCAGAATATGTGTCTCATATGAAGGGTTGGAATAAGCAATTTTGAGATTTTAATAGGGAGAGCACATGCACCGGGATAGTTTGAGATGCTTTTAAAGCGGGGGTCAGAGGGGAAACCATGAGCTATAGTATGTACCGGCCAAAGAAAGCCGATTCTCCCTGTTAAATGGTCTGAGCCCTGAGAGGTGTCGTCTTGGAGCATGGTTACCAAAGTGCACCCCTCATTCAGAGAGTGGCCATGGTCCTCCCTACCTGGCTTAGAGAGACTGGTGGTGGCAGCAACATGATCAATAGTGAATCAGCCCAGAAGAGGCTCTTTGCTTGTCATCCCTGCAAGTGCTGATCATATATTGTTGTTGCCCCTGTGAGTGGCAGAGTACATAAGAATTCAAGCTCTACCCTCAGCCATTTCAACAAGCCGAGTCTTGCAGAATTTTCTCAACTTTCCAAAGCAGAGCTGCATGCGAGTGTAGCAGAAACGGCCTCTATTCCAGAGGTAGCACTCTGCTATTGACTACCTTCCTTTCATGTTGAAGGTAAGCTTGGACCCAAGATTTGAGAAAGCGCTGCTGCTGTCATCCTGTGCCCAAAAGACTGCCAGCTTGTGGAGGAAGACACTGGGATGCATCTTTTAGGAGAAGTGCTTGACTGCCTTTGAGATCTAGAGGCACGCTACACAGAGAAGGCTTATAGGAACAGTCATGAGACGGCTGCATAGTTTCTTCAAATCACCATAATATGCATTGGCTGGGGCCATGGGGAGAAGCCATTGCCTTATGCTGCTATTGAGCATCAATCAATCAATCAATCAGGGGGATTATAAGCGCACTACTCACCCGAGAGGGTCTCAAGGCGCTGGGGGGAGGAGAGGAGGGGTCAGCAGTTTGTCTCAGTCAAAGAGCCTGGTTTTCAGAGCCGTCTTGAAGGTGTTCAGGGGAGAGGCGTGTCTAATGTCGGTCAGGAGCTCGTTCGAGGTCTTGGCCGCGATGTAGGAGAAGGATCTTCCCCCCTGCTCTGGCTCTGTGGATTCGTTGGGTTTCGTCGAGGAAGAGGTTGGCAGAGCGGAGGTTTCTTTTGATTACGTGGAGGGCGATTCTGTTGTTGAGATAATGGGGTCCGGTTTTGTGTAGGCATTTGTGTCGAGGGATACAGAGTACAAGTCTGGCAGCAGTGTGCTGTACCGTCTGGAGTCTGCGGAGTAGAGACTTGTTGATACCGGCGTAGAGGGCGTTTCAGTAGTCCAACCTGCTGGTAATGAGTGCGTGAGTGGCTGTCTTCCTTGCCTCGGTGGGGATCTATTTGAAAGTCTTACGGAGGATGCGAAGGGTGTTGAAACAGCTGGAGGCGACTGCGTTAACCTGTCGGGTCATGGAGAGGGAGGAGTGGAGTACGATGCCGAGGTTTTTGGCGTGGTCGGTGGGGGTCAGGGGGCTGCCGAGGGTGGTGAGCCACCAGGTGTTGTTCCAAGCCGATGGGCTGTTTCCGAGGACGAGAACTTCTGTCTTCTGAGTTCAGTTTTAGGCAGCTGTTGATCATCCAGGCAGCGACGTCCTGCATTCCTTCCTGGAAGTTGAGTCTGGTGGTGGCGGGGTCCTTGGTGAGGGAGAGGATGAGCTGGGTGGCGTCGGCGTAGGAGACTATGCTGAGGCCGTGCTGTCGGACGATGGCGGCGAGGGGAGCCATGTAGATGTTGAAGAGGGTTGGGCTTAGTGATGATCCCTGTGGGACTCCGCAATTGATTTCGGTGGGTTCGGAGAGGAAGGGTGGTAGTCTGATCATTTGGCTTCTGCCGGTGAGGAACAATCAGATTCAGTCTAGAGCGGTGCCTTGTATGCCGGCGTTGTGTAGTCTGGCTGCAAGTGTGAGGTGGGAGATGGTGTCGAAAGCTGCTGATAAGTCAAGTACAATCAGGGCTGCGGTGTGGCCTTGGTCGAAGAGGGTACGGATGTTGTCGGTAGCGGCGAGTAGGGCGGTCTCGGTGCTGTGTTTGCTGCGGAATCCAGATTGAGAAGGGTCGAGGATGGTATGGTCTTCGATGAACTTTGTCAGTTCTGCGTTGATGGTCCTTTCGGTGACTTTCGCCGCAAAGGGGAGGAGCAAGATGGGCCAGTAGTTTTTTAGGTCCGTCGGGTCTGCTGAGAGATTCTAGAGCAGGGGCCTGACTTCTGGGTTTTTCCAGCCGTCTGGGAAGGAGACGGTCTCGAGGGTGGTGTTGATGGTGCGTTGTAGTACGGGTGCGATGGCAGTGGCGGCTCTGTGGTATTTGTGTGGAGGGGAGGGGTCTGTGGGGGCCCCGGATTGGATGCTTTTCATGGTTGTGGCGGTCTCTTCAGTCGTGATCGGTGTCCAGGCGGAGATGGTGGGCTGGCTGGCATTGTCGAAGGGAGGGCTGGCTGTGGGGTCAGGCGTATGGTTGTTGAAGTTGTCGTAGAGGTTCTTTATCTTCAGTAGAATCCGAGTTTGACGCAGAAGCCCTGGGAGGGGGTGATGTCCGTGGCTTCACTGCGGGGCTTGGTGATTTCCTGGATGACGCTGAAGAATTCCTTGGGGTTGCTGGAGTTGGCGAGGATTCTGTTGTGGATCCTTTTGGTGGTTCTGATGCGTTGATGGTATTCCATCATGGCATCCTTGTAGGTGGTGTAGTTTTCAGGTGTCTTACAGTTTCTCCAGTTCTTCTCCAGGCGTCTGCAGGTGCGTCTGGCTTCTTGGAGGTCGGTTGTGAACCAGGCGGCTTTCCTGGGGGCGCTGCTTGTCGGGGTTGCGTAGCGGGCGAGCTTGTCTGCGCAGTTGGCGATCCAAGTGTGGAATTCCGTGGCTGCGTGGTTGGCGTTTGTTGCAGCAGTGGGGGTGTTGCCGTTTAGGGTAGAGTTCAGTTGTTCCTCTCTGACTTTGCTCCAATTCCTTCTCGGTGGGCGCGGAGCAGGTTCGGGTGGCTTGGGTTTGTTGATGAGGATGAGGATGAGCATGAGGCTGCTTTGTCCCTGACCTTGCCCACGCTGCAGGAAACCATATGTGTGCCTTCTAGTTTCATCGGGAAGGCTTCAGAGATTATCTACTCTTCAGTCCCTGGCCTGGGAAGTCAAATAAGTATCGGAGAATGGTGTGGTTCCAGAGCTATTCAAATTTGAAACCCCATTCTTTGTTTGTATCTTCTCTTTGGGACATCGGTGGCTGGTGCCCATGCCTCATATCCTGTGGGCACTGCTGACACTGTGATAATTCCAACTGTGACTGACGTTTTGCAAAATGTAGGGCTTTCAAACATCTAGTGGCATAGTGCAGAGCTTCTAGTGTTTGGGCACAAGAAACAACTGTGTTCCTTCAACAAAACAGTGGTTTCTAAATTCCAGTGGACTCTGTCCAAACACCGAATGCTGTCCTTGTAATCATGAGGAGTGTTTGTGTGCTTGCCAAAGACTGATGTGGGCACTTTGTACTTTTTGGAGGTGGTTCTCATGTAGTCATTTGGGTCCAGAGAGTTTCTGTGGCAGATGCACTGAAACCTCAAACTCCTTTACCAGCACCAAATATCCCTGCTGTGCAAACAGAAATATACACTTTACTTTGAAGTGTTTCAAGGTAAACAGTTAGCCCTTCCTGTCCCATTCCATTCACTGAGGATCTCAGTCTGGATCTTGAGGCCACTAACAGCTATGCCTTTGAAGAGTATTTTTACATGACTGTGATTTTGCTGCCCCTGTTTTTCCCAATCCTTTCATTGAGGACCTCAGATTGTGTCCTAAGACCAGAGGCTCAGAGTTCATGAACAATATCTATTAAATTATATTGTCCATAGACTCTAACATTACAGATCTGTATAGCACTTTGCTCTTGAGCTCTATAATAGTATTTAGGGCCATGCCTCTTGCTAGTAAGGCGCCAACCCACATAACTTCCTTGAAGACCACTTCGACAGTTTCTCTACTCTGTTTTTGTACTTGGATCCTATAGTACTGTGCCCCCCCGGACACCAGTCGTAATCCAGTCTGAGTGCTACAGCTGGAGTCCAGTAACCTCTTACAGCTCTGGGACCCTAATAACTAAGGTCAGTAATTACTTCACGCTAACAAGCTACCTGTCAGCATTTCAAATACTTGGCAAGCTTCTAGAATCTTATCAGACACATTTGTTCCGTTTGGACAGATCGAAAGAAGGCATTTGAAAGATGAGTGATCGGTTTAAAACATGGGAATTGGTGTGTCTCCCTTTTCCCTTCGAAAGTCTGTGGTCATTTGTGAGCAAGAACGGCATTTGAAGTGGTGGCGTTCTATGGGAAACAGGCACTTGGTGTTTACTAATCAGCAGCTATTTTCTGTTGGGCAGTGGGTTTCTTCTTTGCACAGTATTCCAAGCTGCCATCATGCAATGCATATACTAAACAATGTGATTCTAATTGTTTTTTTAAGCAGTGACAGTCAATGTGCTTCATTAACTTTGTCTCACTATCTTATATGCTCTCTTGTTTGTGCAGATGGGACAGTTCTATTACTCAGCCAAAGCTTTCGATGTGTTGGAGAGGTTAGACCCCAGCCCTGATTATTGGGAGGGCAAGAGAGGTGCCTGTGTTGGCATCTTCCAAATGATCCTTGCAGGCCGAGAACCAAAGTGAGTACTATGAATAAATAAAAGTAGAATTTCTTGGCCTGTTGACGGCCATCACGTATTCTGGGAAATGCCACCTTCCACATTCACACTGATAGGTTCTCATTTAAGTGAATAAAGTAAGAATAAAAAAGACTCAAGAGTCTAAGTTGGCCAATTTCTAGGTACTCGGCCCTGTGTTTTCATACTGAAGGTGTTTGCCCACAAGCTTTACTATTTGGAAAGCGTGAGATCTGTACTTTTATAACGGGCTGGTCATTTTTATTAATGGCTATACATTTTCCTGGATAAGTTAGTAATGTCAGGCTCCTCCGTTCTGAATCCTCGGGATCGTGTTTATGCTCAACCTAGACGGCCCCAAGTCTGGCATATAAAGACACACAGACTGGTGGAGTGGTCAAGCGGGGGAAGGAAAGGGTAGGAACTGCGTGGAGGGAGATCTGAGGAGGATACAAGAATACAATGTGAGCGCAGGGTAATACAACGGATGGCTCACTCCAAAGACTTAATTACATTCAAAATGCACAAAGCCTATACCCCCCCACCTGAAATAAAAAGAAGGTGTAGGACAGTTGTCAGAAGAGAGCGGAGGGTGTTGGCACGTTCACAACATGTAACTAGTAACACAAAAGAGAACATACGTTGGAAATAATTCCTGCGCTTTCTGATACCTTGCAATGCGTGCAACTAATTTCCCCTGTAACACCTACCAAAGAAACACATGAAGCATGGCTGGATATGCAAGGCCTTGTCAGCGGCACACCCTCTCAGATGACTCTCTCCTAGAAAACGTGGCGAGAATAAAGACCACAAAAAATGTGAAGGAATATTAACAGACCATATAACAATAACAGTGTAGCCCGGGTCCGTATAGTGAGTCGCTTGGGCTTGTTATAGGAAACCCAATACCCCAAGCAAGTCTTTTGTAATCAATCCTGCTTGGCATCTCCCCGCACAAGACCGATGGTTATCAGTCTCCCCAACAGGGAGTATGCTGTTTGAAATGCGCCCAGAAAACACAAACACTCTTCTGCATAAGACCGCCAGGGTTTGGGTCTTTGCCAACAGAGGAGTCACGAATGGAGGTGATCGGGAGGTTAACTAGCATCTCAACCTCCTTCAGAAATGACGATACAAAAAGTGTGCTTTCGCACTCTTACCGCCCAGAAGTCTCGATGTCCGTAGGAGAAGTCTGCTACGGGAAATCCACCAGAATTATCGGCAGCGTCTGTTTCCTTCCGCCGCCCTTATCCCTGTAGCCGGCGTCCGTGTCACGTGAGGCGTGACTTGCGTTGCAAGCCGGGAAGTGTAGTTCGTAGGGAATGTTTCCTACCGCCCGGTTAACACGCATCGGGCAGTAAGTGCGTAACCTGCAATCCGGTCCTGACAAGTAAAATCTGGTTCTGTTGACCGGTGTAATTGAAATTTTTTCTACAGAGAAGGTGGGTTTTTAAACATATGTGCTCTTTTTTAATATCTACATTCTTTGCCTGTTTTTGTTCATTAAACTTCTGACAGTTCTAGCCATTCTGTTAAAGCATGTCCTTAATTTCTACAGACATAAGACCCAGGCTTTCAGGACCACAAAACAGTTTGTTGGTACCACCTAATGCATCTAATGCATCTGTCCCAAAGCAGATAAGAATATTCTTGCACATTCAAATCTGGTATCAGCTGACAAATTTCCCATTCTGGATATTCCAAAAGCTCATTCAGCAAAGAGATCAGACCCCTCTGCATTAGCACTGGGCAGCATTCCATTGTAGAAATGTGTGAAGTGGTTAGAGGTCACTTAAGTCTTTCACAGGTTACTGACTGGCTTTGCCATTCATATTAGGGGGGGAAGTTAGAAATTCAGCCAGGCGCCTTTTCTGCATCAATCAATCAATCAAATCAATTAATCAATCGACAAAAGTCCTTCTTGAACTCTGCTCAAGATGTAGCCTGTAGGCAGGATCCCTTGCCGTTTCAGTGGTTCTCCAGATGGGTGTTCTCTTTAGTTATAATTCATCCCACCTCTTGTTGAGAATGAAATGTTGGAGGGAGGTAACCTGTGGCCCCCAATCCATCATATTTTTCTAACCTTTCTCTTATTCTCTGGTCCTATCTTATCTGCCCACTTGTTCAGTTGGCTGTATCCACTTGTCACTGGTGCCCTACTAATGTCTTCCTTTGTTTGTATGTACCTTCTCAAGCCTCCTCCGCTTATTCTGCAACATCAGTGTAAAGAGCATGTCATGGCTGAAGGGATTGTGCCCTGTGAAGACTGACATTTTTTTCCCTTGTTGACTCTCGACAGGGAGACCTTACGGGAAGTGCTGCATCTTCTGAGAAGCACGGGCAGCACCCAAGTTGAGTACATTGTGCGTATTCTGAAGAAGTGGGGTAAGGAGAACCGTGTTCCTGTTTGAGGTGGACAGAGCCAGACGCTGCAGGGATGACCAACTGCTGCTATGTATGACTCGTGAGGACCAGAAATGTTTCCTGCGCTGGAACCTGACTCTTATAGTGTGATATCAAGCCATGCCTAAGTGCCTTTTAGCAAGACTCTCAGTGCTCCCCTATGACTACTTTGAAACATTACGAGTCATTGAACTCATACAGTCTTGCACATCAGGACCAGTGATGGCCATCAGGCTTATCCAGCACAGCTGAAGAGTTCGTGTGCAATTAGCACTGTGTGCTAATTTATTCAGTACAGCTCTCCTATTTCAACTTGTCTCTCTCCCCTTTTCTCGCTCTCCCTCCCTTCCTCTATCTCACTGCCCCTTTCTATTTTTGAATGGCTGTCTTCCCCTTTCCGTGTATCTTTCTCTCCATTGCCCTCTCTCTCTTCCAACCTCCTCTACCTTTTATCCTCTGAACATGGTGAGGAATGGGTTAAAGAAGTGCATGGGCACTGGTGGGTCCGTGCACACACAGTATAAGGCCATGTGAGTAGATATCTGAGTAATCTACAGTACAAGGAAACTCAGGTGAGAAAGGAGCTGGTGAGTACAGGGAGGAGTCGTATAAAATGCTGGGGCAGACATGATTGTGCAGAGACGGTGCAAGGACAGACTTGTTGAGGGTTGTGATTTCGAGAAGAGGCATATTTTAAGGCATGTACCGAAGAGTGACAATTTAATATGGCACCATGCCACTTTTCCTATTCAGGATCAGGAGCTGCAGTACTGTACAGTTTACAGTGCTCTGCTTAACCATCACCTTCTCGGTTATGCGCCTAGCTCTGGCCAGACCCAGAATGTGGCCTTTGTATGTTCCTCAATCCATGTATTCTGATAGGATGAGACCCCTCACAGTGTTACAAGCAACACAAACTTTGTGCATTGGGAAGTCCAAATATTGTACCCTATTGTAGGATTGTGGTAGTGTGTTTTTCTTTAAATAAATAAAGATTATTTATGTATTTTCCAAGGCTTTTCGTATGTTGTCTATAGACAGATTGCTACAGATTCTTCTGTGTGGAATCAAACCTTGACGTAGGATGGGCTCATTCTCTAATCTGTAACAGGTTTCATGCACATTGGTGTCAGGGGACCACCTAAATACAGAATTTTGGGGTGTTAAGGGGAGTGTAAGGTAGTAGCCAATAGGCTACCTACCACTGGGATGACTACACCCCTTATGTGACCACTTCCTGGGGAGCGTGGGCATAAACCTTTTTTATTATTTGTTTTCATTGAGGTTTTTTTAAATTTTTTTATTTTTATTTTATTTTTTTAAACTTTGTTTATTGGTTTCAGTCTTAGCCAAACATACATAATTTGGCGACAAGTTCAAGAGTCTCGACATAATAATCGCATGGACATTGGTTCCCTTATGATATTAGACATGTCCCACAGTCCCTGCCTGTCTATGCATGTCCATTTCAACCACAGGCGACACACATAAACCCCCCGATGCTTATTCTAAAGAGCCCACTTCCTTTCCCATTTCTTGGGACATCCCGAGCCTTGAACACCTCAGTTTCTGCCAACATGCATCTGTCCATTTCTTTGGTCCATGTAGTGACCAGAGGTGGGCCCGCACCTCCCCACCCTCTAGCCAGTTCTCGTTTAACCAGCGTAAAGCCCAGTGTGTTAAACTGCTGTTCGGCCTCCGTGAGATCAGTCTCCTCCCATACGTTCAACAGTCCCAATTGTGGTTTTAATTCTATGGCCTTCCCCAAAGCTTTGCGCATGTGATCTGAGGCCCCCTTCCAGAGGGTACGTATCTGAGGACAGGTCCATAAGGTGTGATAAAATGTGGCCTGCCCACCACACCCTTTAATACAACAATCGTCAGGTCTAGCTCCAATTCTCGCCAAAACTTTCCCTGTGATGTATGATCGGTGGAGTATCCTAAGTTGGATCAGCATAAATCTTTGTGTGATAGCCGCCTCCCCGGGGGACATAAGTGCCGCCTGCCAGTCCTCATCATCTAAGGGACCTATGTCGTCTTGCCACCTCTCCCTGAGCTTCGAAAAGGAGTCCGGTAGATTATTACTCAACTTCTTGTAAGTTAGAGATATTGCCTTCGAACTGAGAGGCCCGTCTAGCAGTCGATCTTCCAGTGGTGATGATTCCGGTATATCTTTGAGGGATGGAAACACTGTCTGGATCGCATGTCTGATCTGTAAATATCTGTATAATTCACCTTGTGCCAGGTGATATTGATTCTGGAGCTCACCAAAAGTAAGTATTGCCCCTTTCTTAACCAGGTCCCTCACCGTTGATATCCCAATAAGGTCCCATTTATCAAACCTGGGCTGATAGCACAGCATGCCCAGCTTATGAGTAACCCACAATGGTGTAGCTTGCGAGAGGACATCCCTCCACCCCAACCGGGAAGTGACCAGATGCCAGATTTGCAGTGTGTGCTGGGTAGTGCCGAAGAACTTCCTCCTGTTTTTCCTATTAGATGCATATAGGGCCCCCAAATACCCTGAGCGGTCTGTCTGGCATCGATCAAGTGCATATGCTGGATCGTTTGGGGGACGATAAATCCAGTGATTGACGGTCACTAACTGCGCCGCCCAGTAGTACCGTTGTAAGTCAGGGAGTGCTATGCCCCCGTCGTACCAACCCTTTGTCAATTTCCGCAAAGCGATTCTGGGGGCCCGTCCATTCCACAACAGCGTGCAAATCTCCCCTTTAACTGCTTTGAAATAGGAGTCTGGGACCTTATGAGGGCAATTTTGTAATATGTAGAGAAAACGAGGAAGGGCAAGCATCTTAAAGAGTGCCGCCCTCCCCACCAATGTTAAAGGCAGAGACCTCCAGTGCTTCACGTCTGCTCGTAGTCGAGCGGGGGGGGGGTGCCAGATTGGAGCTGTGAAAACATGCCGGGTCTGAAGTGACAAATATCCCCAAATAGCGGAAACCCTCCGTCGCTATCGCTATAGCACAGTCTACCGGAAGGCGGGGAACTACACCTCTCAACATAAACAAGACAGACTTGCGCCAGTTGATCGCGTATCCCGAGAATTTACCAAAGTTCGTAAATATGTCTAGCACTACTCTGATCGATTTGTACGGGGACGCTAGGTATAGGAGTATATCGTCCGCGTAGAGGGATATTCTATCTTCCACTTCATCCGTCCAGCGCATTCCACGCATCGTCACGTCTCTACGAACCCAGTCTGTGAGGGGCGCCAGCATGAGGGAGAACAACAGCAGGGAGAGTGGGCACCCCTGTCTAGTACCTCTCCGTAGCTCGAATGTCCTAGATGTAAAACCATTCACCCTCACCTGTCCCAACACCCCAGTATATAGGAGTCTTACCCAGGCTATGAAGTTAGGGCCCAGTCCCACCCTACCGAGGACCTCGAACAAATATGGCCACTCAATAGAGTCAAATGCCATAGAGGCGTCAAGGGACAGCACCGCCGCATCTTCTTCAATATAGCTCCTACGCGTCATCACATTATGGAGACGCCGTATATTAAGTGCCGTATTTCTACCTGGCATAAAGCCAGATTGGTCTGGGTGAATCAGAGATGTTATAACTGTCCCCAGTCTGTTCGCCAGGACTTTTGCCAACACCTTTGTCTCTACATTAATCAGCAATATTGGCCTATATGAGCCACAGTCGTCTGCTGGCTTACCCTGTTTATGAATAACCACAATAGTGGCTAGCCGCTGATCTACTGGTAACCCCCGCCTTTCTAGACTTTCTTCATACTTGGCTCTCAAGTGTGGCACCGTCCGGGAAGCCGTGGCTTTCAAAAACTCTGTCGGGATGCCGTTGGGCCCCATCGCCTTTCCGGATTTAATCTGCCCCAAAGCCCTGCTAATTTCGTCATTTGAAAGATCGGCCTCCAGGGTCTCCCTTTCCACTTCCGAGAGGCTCGGCACCTGGCTATCAAGGAGGAGCTGACGGGAATCCTCCGCCGTGTAGTCTGTA
This sequence comes from Triturus cristatus, assembly GCF_964204655.1. Lineage (NCBI taxonomy): Eukaryota > Metazoa > Chordata > Amphibia > Caudata > Salamandridae > Triturus > Triturus cristatus. Next base: position 198,183,258 of record NC_140586.1, on the reverse strand, counting down.
GAGGGGGAGTACACCGTCTCAAAATAGTCAGCGAACTTTCCCGCTATGTCCTGTGGATGAGTAACTACCTCCCCTCTTGGTGTCGTTAGTTTATGTACCCATCTACTCCCCTGCTCCCGTCTTTCCAGCCACGCCAATGTCTTGCCAGCCCTATCCCCGAGCTCATATAGGCGACATTGGAGGGCACCATATTTGGCCGCCTCTTGCTTCCTGGTTTTTATCCTGTATTCGTCTTGCTTCAGCAGGAGTCTATGAGCGGTATCCGGTGAGGGATCTCGCGCATGCTCCCGCTCCAGTTCGAGGACCTCTGACTCGGGCCAGGAGCTCGCGCTTCTTGGAGATATAACCCGACTTTAATGACAGGGCTTGCCCCTTAAGAACCACTTTGTGAGCCTCCCAGATTGTTTGAGCGGAGTCTACCGAGCCCACATGTTCGGTAAAATAATTCTCCGTGTGCGTGCGGAGTGTCTCTCTGATATCCGGTACGTGTAGGAGCCACGGATTGAGGACAATGGTGGAGCGCGGTTGTCGTTCCCAATGCGTATATTCCATCCATACTGGGGAATGGTCCGAGATGCCCCTGGGTAGAACTTTGTACTGGGCAAAATTACCTGTCGAGGGCAGATATGTGAGGAAGTAGTCAATACATGACAAACTGCGGTGGACACTAGAGAAATATGTGAATAATTGATCAGTCGTGTGAATCACGTGACCCACATCCTTCAAACCCATTGCTATTACAAAGTCAGCCATCAGGCCATTGGATTTCTCCCTGGATTTCGGTGGGTGGCGATCTACAGTATCGTCTAAGGTCATGTTGTAATCTCCCACCATAATAAGTGTACCCTCCCTGAGTTTTGTCAACCGCATCCCCAGATCCTCCAATTCCGGCTTGCCCAGAGAGGGTGGTAGATATACCGAGAGGATGTTGATGGCCTGTCCATCCCATTGGGCCTCTGCCCCCACGAAGCGTCCTCCTGTGTCTTCCCAAGGTTTATGAACAATAAGGGGCGCGGTTTTCCTCACTAAGATGGCTGTACCCCTCGAGCCCGTGGTGTAGTCTGCTTGTATTAGAAGTTTATATCCCCACCTAGTGAAGGCCTTGGTTTTCTGACCTACCAGGTGCATTTCTTGCAACAAGACCACATCAAGTGAGTGTCTTTTTAAGTACTGTTGCACTATCCCCCGTTTAATCTCATCACCCACACCATTGACGTTCCAAGACAGTATAGAAAGGGTTCGGTCCCTATCTCCACCCATTGTTATGTCTCCCGTCAGTGTCCCATATACGGATCATCACCAGGTGAGGGAAAGTTTGAACCTGCCCACTTAACATTTGCCATCCAATTGTAACCATGGCTACTCTACGCTTTCGAAACACCTTGTCTCTTTGCTGGCCAATAATACAAACAAACAAACACACTCCCCAAACTCCAGGCTCCCTGAACCCCGCCTCCCTCCCCACCCCCCAGCCCCTGGAGCGATACCCTTTCAACCCCCCCAACTCCCCACCCATCAACAGCCACCCCCCTCCCTGACCCCCTGCCCGTGAATTCAAAACTACCCACTCCCAATCATGGCAGAGTGCCTCTCTCCCCCCCTGAAATGCTGAAAATGCACGGGGTGAACAACTCCCATCCCCGCCCGTTCATATCACAATCTACGTGTAATCTGGCTATCCACTAAATATATAGTGCAGAATCATTCAAATCACGGCATCTACCCCATCAATTCCAACCTTGCCTCAGGTCCCCTCCTATGTCAGTCTTGTAACTGATGGGTATCTCATCTCCCACCCCGTCCCCCCCCCCCCCCTACTTGCAGTTTTCAGATGGGCTCCGGCTCTCCAGTGCTGACGCCAGGGGTCCTCACGATTGCCCCCCCTGTGAACCATCGTTCAATGCAGCACCACTCGTCTCTGCGTCTATGCAGAAACCCCTGCGTTGACTAGTTCTGTCCAGGGCGTTCCCGCCTCTGACTGCCCACCGTACCCCATCCTTCCATCCAGTCCCAGACTGCATCCGGTGAATCAAAAAACCACGATTTTCCCTCCGACTCCACCCGCAGTCTCGCAGGAAAAAGCATTGCATATTTCACCTCTCGGTCCCGTAGTTCCTTCTTCACCGCCTGAAAGCTACGGCGTTGGACTTGGACCCTTGGCTGTGAAGTCAGGAAAGAAGGCCACTTCGTAGTTATCTATTTTCAGCGGGGGGCTGGACCTCGCTGTTTGCAGGATAATGTCCCGATCTCGGTAGTTGAACACACGAGCGATAAGAGGCCTTGGGGGCGCACCCGGCTTTGGCCTACCCCCTGGGACTCTGTGGGCTCTCTCAATGGAGAAGAAGCTGGACAGGGTCTTGGGCTGTAGGTGCTTTGTGATGAGATCTTCTACATACAGGTCCGCCGCCGGCCCCTCTGTTCGTTCCGGAACCCCCAAAATGCGGATATTGTTGCGACGGGTCCGGCCTTCGTAGTCATCAAGCTGTTGTGTCAGTCTCTCCTGCTTCTTCTGCATGTCTAACATCTGCGTCTGAAGCTCTGATGTGTCCGTCTGCAGGGCGCCGGTGACCACCTTAAGCTCCTTGACCTTCTCGTCCATCTTCCTGAAATCCGCGCGAATGAGAGAGACCTCCACCGTGACCGAATCCACAGAGGCACGCACTCTGTTAATAGCTGCCATAACATCATGAAGAGTCGGTTCCGGTCCTTGTTTAGGGCCAGCCGCCCCACCTCCCTTCTCTGACTGCTGCAAATCGCCCTTGTCCTCCAGTTTGGACCATGCAAATTTGGCAAGCTGCTTTTGGGCATTTGTCTTCGACCCTTTTCCTCCTGTCGCCATGGAGGCACGTCGCTGGAGACCCCACTAGGCGAAGCGCAGACCAATTTCAGCAAGGCACTCGTAAGTCGTTACTGAGAGTGCTTACGCTGGAACGAATTTAGTCCTTATTCAAGAGTCGCGGCCCCAGAGCCCGGAGCGTCTTAGCTGATTGGGCTTCTGCACACTCTACGACCAAGTTTGGCGTGACAGTCGTCTCCTGTTTCCCGCTGTAGGCTCCTCCGCACTGTCACACTACCTCCAGCGTGGCTGGAGCAGCCAGCGCCTCCCCTTAACAGTGTAGTACAGATTTAACACGACTCTCGTGCCCCGGAAGCAACCCCCACCTCAAGGCCCGACTTTTTGCTCCGGCGGGGGTGTTGCAGGAATTCCGACGCCCTTCCTCCTAGGTCAATAGTGCCGTATAGTGGCTATCTGCGCCGGGGCCCCGCTGAAGGCGTTGGCCGTCTTTTATATCCAAGTCTGAGGTGTCAGGGTGCACCAAGGCCGAATCCCCTCAGCGCCAGACGTCTTCCGTTACCAACCTCCACCACCTCTGGGCCAGGCTGTATGTCCCCTTGGTCGTTCCCATTCAGCGCTGTCCGCTCAGACCAATTATTAAATAATCCCCATATGGCTCCCGCGTGTAGGTTAGCGATCGAAGGGCTCACCAGAACCGGCCTTAATTGCATGCTTTTTCCAATGTTGCTATTGGGCCTCAATCCCCTCACTGAACGGGCGTCTGGTGGGCCTCGGCTCTCTTGTCCACCATTAAACCCGTCACCAGGCCTCAACTCCGAGATTGCACTCAAGCTGCAGGATAGCTCTCCCTAGCAGGCCTCTCAGTCAGCCCCTGCAAGAGTCCAGCCTGCATATCAGTGTGTTCATTTTACAAGTTTCCTTCTGGAGGTCCGCTTCACACTTTCCTCCGCATTAGAGAGGCCACTTGCCCCACCTCTCGGCCGCAGGCTCCACAGCCGGGGTCTCGCGCCAGGCGCTTGTGAGGGATCCTCGGGCCCCGGGCCGGTCCGCTCTTGCCGGTTGCTCCGCACTTGCAAGCGTGCCGGTCTCTGCAGCGCCGGCGAGGCCGAGCGCCAGGACCCTGCCTCACCTCCGCTCTCGCAGGCTCGAATCAGGCCGCCGTCACCATGATCTCCGCTCCATCGGCAGCAGAAGCCCGGGGCCCATACGATCGCGGCCGTCACCGTGAGCTCTCCTGCTCCGCCGCGTCCCTCGGGGCGGAAGCCCACATCAGGTCTGAAACCGACACCGGGCGCCTCTTCGGAGCCTAAGCCCCTCCGGATCTCCACCGGACCACACCGCAGGCGACGAAGTGACCTGCCCGAAGACTTTCCTTACGCTGCCATACTGCGGGGGTCCGCCATTGCTGCCACTTCGTGGACGCTTACGAGGAAGCAGTCGGATTCCCCCACCGAGTCGCTGCTACTATCAGTTCTCTAGGGGGTAAGTAGTGAGATCAAATTTTTTCCTGCCCTTTCTGGCTGTGGATGGCGGCGGATGATGCAGGATTTACTACGGGGATGCTGGAGCTCTGTCAGGCGGCGGCCATTCCCGTCGGCTGCTCGCCACGCCCCCCGTTTACATTGAGTTTTAACAACATATACCATAACATACGTATAAAATCCTGCCAGTACATGTCACACAGTCATTAAATCGTGTACATTTATGCCGTACATTACCACAGAGGCCGTGCAGACTGTTTAAAATGTATATCATATCCTATTTTACAACATGCATTTCTATTTTATGTGTCTTCAGGTCTGGCAGTAAATAAGTTGTAAGCGGGCCCCATATATATTTAGCCTTGATGGGTGCAGCAGTTCCTCTGTGAAAAGTTCAAGTTATTCCTGACAATATGCCATGTCTTTAAGCCATGTGACAGTCTTAGGAACAGACTTCTTTCCCCAATGCATCACCACTCTTCTTTTGGCCAGAAGAAGGGCAACTGCCACCAAATTGCAGTTTGCTGGTTGTAGTGACTTGACCAGGCCAAGCAAGCACATAAGAGGGGTGAACTCGACATTCTCAAATATAATTTCAGTTAGGGCATGTGCAACCTGTACCCCAATGCTATTAACCTGCACTCATTGCCAGTCAAGATGCATACAATTTGATTCCTCAGCCCCACATCGCACGCACTTGGTATCCTCACGTAAACCATATTATTTGAAATTCATTATTCTCAAACTGAAGTTAGGGGTAAGCCTGTCTGTTGATGTGCAACAAAATTCCCATTCTTCCAAACTTAACAATGTGTCCAGATCAGCATTCCATTTCTCCAAGATTGCCGGTGTTGTCCCTCACTTTTCTAATTGTCAAGCACTATATAGCCTCGTGGCATGCTTCCTAAGCATGGTGTAGTCAGTAGTGTCTGCAGCCCATTCAGAGCTGGTGGTTCAGCCGGGAATTGAGAATATCGTTCTCAAATAGCGTTGCGTAAACAGTGAAATGTGAATGTCAGTGGTGGCGTTGAAGGCTGCGTCCCAGGCATATCTGCTAGTTCTAGGAACATCCCTTCAGGATACACATCTACTATAGTCCTTAACCCTTGTTTCCCTAATGTAGCCAGAGCTCCTTTCTCGTGGGTGACCGAGATGTTGGGGTGATATAACAATGGGAGCTTGGGCCGTATAATGGGAGCTTACCGGCTCTGGCACCCACGGCACTCCAGGCTCTCGTGGTGCATGCAATGGTGTTAATTTCTTCACGAGATTGCACCTGCAGTATATATGGCAACAAGGCTTCTAGCAGGATAGGATAGGTGTCATCACTTTCTATCGCTAGGTGTCGTAAGTATTAAGGGGTGGAACCAATAATGAGCAAATTGCACCTGTGCGCATAGATAGTATAGATGCAGATTCAAGGTGGCAAAGCCACCCTGATCATATGGCAAGATGAGTGTATTCCAGCTGATTCTAAGCTGCTTACCTGCCTAGGCCAGAGTTATCGTGCGACCTGGGTGTTTTGAAAAATTGTAGAGTTAGTGTGATGGGTATATTAATGAAAAGGTAGAGAAATCTGGGCAGTATTATCATTTATTTATTATTGCTATTCTGTCGGGCTAATGACAGGGGGAAGCGTGACCACCTAGTGATCTGTTTCTCAAGTTTAGAGATTGCCCTGCCATAGTTATATGGAACAAATAACTCTGGGTCTCTATGTACCCAGACTTCTAAATATTTGACCGGTTACATGCTCCACTCCTGAAGGAAGTCCAATTGATATGGCAGAGTAGACTGTGTCAGTGGAAAAAAAGATTACATAATATTTTCTTTTTTTGAATTATGGCTACTTTTGACGAGGAGAGAGCCAAATTTCTCTCAGAGCTTTTCCTAGGCACAACAGAGAGAAACATGCTGGCCCAACCTAATACAGAACAGGAAGGCTTAAGGAAAAAATGTATTAAATTAGAACGTCTAAGAAAGCAAGAGCTTTCTAGATGGTGGCACTCCACTATACTAAAAAGGTACTTTGACATGAAACAGGTACCACTGGGTCTACGTGTCATAATCTTTCCTTCTTTTGAAGACTTAGACCCAGATTTACTAAAGGAATGAGAGGATTTGATCCTTTCTTCCTCAATCAAAATGATGGACATTCTCATTAGACATGCAGAACGTAAACATAATAATTTACTCATTGAAATAGAAAAACTAGAGACTGAAATTAGAAGCCTTAACTTACAAGAGGCCACAGACAAAAATTACAAGATTTTGAAAGATGTACTGAACTCACATCAGCTGTACATTAAGGATAAAAAAAATGAGAAAACTCAGGAGGGACGACAATGCTTACAAAAATAGCAGAATCTTGACTTTCACTCGCAAGTTTGACAATGTCAAACTACGATGCAATACACCAAGTGTAGCTAATACAGCCACCATGGTTGCAGCATCAACCAGTGAGTATAATGTGTCTAGCACACACAGTGACAGAAGCGAAATAGGAGACATTGACACAACGACTGCAGGCCAGTCACGTAATATGACGTCTTCCTCTTTTTTTAGAGCAGATGGTACGTTTCAGAAAGGGCACAAGAACAAATTACAACAAATCTAATACAAAAAGACTTGGAGGGGCAGACACTTCAACAAACGCAGGTTCACGAGAGGGAATGACCACAAGATTGGTGTCTCGCAATCATAAGAATTGAGTCCAACTACAGAACTAGCCCTACACATGTGTGACTATGAACATGTATTCCAAACCGACAATGCCACTATTGTCAACTTATCTGATCATAAACTTTACAATACTGATATTTCTGTGATTAGTAAAGGACTAAGTTTCTGTCCTACCGCTAGCCCAGACTTTACACGACTGCATGTAGATTTGTTCAGATTTATACGACGTATGAAATTAAAAAAGTTTTTTAATGACAAACCAGTGTCCTCTCGATCTATTGATCCTATAACATCTCCCTGCACCAAAACAATCAGGGACATACAGGACATACACCGTCTGTTCTAGATGTGCTTTCAGATCTGGACATTACGTCACATTTAAACATTGACGCTGGTTTACAACCAAGGTCGGTATTTATACCCACCCTACCCTCTGACAACATGATCGATACATTTAACAAAGCATTAACTAATGATTTTCACGGACTTGAAGATAAGCTAGCCGCCAAACATGCAAGTTTTGGACACAATTTAACTTATGGACAAAACTGTGCCTTGAAAACACTTGCCGCAACACCACAAATTGTAATCAAAGAAGCAGACAAAGGTGGCAATATAGTGATTATGCAAGACAGTGACTATATCATATAAATAGACAGACAACTCTCGGACAGTTTAGCCTACATAAAACTAACCAACAACCCACTAAACAACATCACAAGACTAATTGAAAACAAACTCGCATTCTGGAAAGAACGATGCTTAATTAGTGGCTTGGAATACAAATACATGTTTATACCCTCACCTCAGGCACCATGTATATATACACTTCCTAAAATTCACAAGGGAGGCACATTTCCTCCTGGCAGACCCGTCATTTCGGGAATAGGCTCTTCAACAGAGTACATATCATCCATCTTATCTGAGATAAACAGGTGACCTCCTAAACAAATTGGAAGATATAGAATGGGTACAAGACTTTACATTTGTCACTATGGATGTCTGCTCTCTATACATGTATACCCTTGGAAAAAGGCATTGAATCACTGATAGTAACCCTGTCCTCTAGAGATGTGACACTATTTGAACACACACAAATGTTACTTGACATAACACTCCTGACGCTTGAAAGCAATGTATTTCTGCACCAAGGGCTGGTATAGACAAGCCATGGGTGTTGCTATGGGCTCAAACTTTTCACCTTCCTATTCAAAACTATACATGGGCAATTTTGAACTTAAACGTTTATGGATGGCAGGCCCACCAGAACTCACCGGACACATCATCTATTGGGCTCGTTATATCGGCAATATCTTTATCATTTGTGCAGGCAATGACTTGCAGTTGGAAAAATTACTAAGCCATTCGAACACTAACACTTACAATCTGCAGTTTATCTCTTGTTTGTGTGTTTTGTGAGTAGACATTTTTTAGATGTGATGATTTATGTGAAAGGAAACAAAATCACGTTGAAACTTTTTAGAAAAGCAACTGCATGTACTTCAGTATTGCACACGATTAGTGCTCACCCACCCTCTCCAATAACCTCAATTCCATTGGGTGAGATGACACAAATTAGGAGAAATTGCAGTGAGAATCCTGTTCTTCACTCAGAACTCACAAAATTGGAACAACGCTTTATCTGCAGAGGCTAGTCACAAAGGGTTCTAAATCAAGCTAAAAAGAAAGTAGTTTCCTTAGCGCAACAGTCATTACTGAAGAACAGTGCTACTAAAAACAAAAATTATAAGGACAGAAAGCTGACCCTCATCACCAGGTACAACACACAAAGCCAGGCCATCTATAAGATCTTCTACAAACACTGGCATCTTTTGAGACTTGACGAATCTGTGGCGAAATTCATCACAAACAAACCAAAACTCAGGTACAGTAGGGGCACATCCTTGAGAAACATGCTTTGTCCCAGCTATTTGAAGCCGAGAAAACAGGAAGCTTCTTGGTTACCTAACAGGCCGCATGGTTTTTACAAATGCACTCAGTGTAATGTCTGTCCATTTGCTGACAATAAGTTAACACAGTTTCAATACAACACATTAACTACACATCATGTATGACAATTTATGAACTGTAGATTTGTTGTCTATTGTATCAAGTGTCACTGTGGGCTTATACACATAGGCAGTACTCTCAGACCCCTAAAAGAGCGCATCCAGGAACACATCAGGGCCATTTGAAAACAAAAATACAGACTATCCATTGGCTGTGCACTTTAATACACAGCATCCACCCATAACTATGATGAACATCTGGTTTCATGGGATAGCACAGGCATTGAATAACCACAGACGGGGAGACAGAGTACTAGCCCTGAGAAAATTAGAAACCCAATGGATTCTAAAATTACGAGCAGTGGAAAGGGGCCTGAACATCGATAGAGAACTACATGTATTCCTAACAGAGTAACTCATATTGGGTTCTCCGCTCATACATCTGGTTAATCAACTGGGTATTATAATTGGAAGTGTTTGACCTGGAAACAAAGGAGATTGTAATTGTGTGTTTTTACTATGCTTTGTACACAGTGCACTGACACAAATGTTGGTTTTAGCATGTCTCTTTGCAGTTGAAATGCTTGCAAATAATGTATACTCTCTTTTGCCAGTAAAAATGAGGGTTTTTTTACTCAACCAACATATGTACTCGCTGTGTAAATAGACAGTGACTTCTTCAACATTGTACCTTTTAGGATATGTTGAATCCAATCATCTTCAACAATGAATGTGTATTTGTAATGTGCTCCATAACAACAGTTATAAGTAATGATACGCACTCTATAGAATGCCTTAGTTTGCTCTCCAGCCCCTAAACATTTGGAGATTATTGCAACTTTATTTGTATCTAAATGAAAGACATAAGATGGGGAGTGCCTCCTCTTTCCTTGGCTCCAATCAAAAAATGGACTGGGATTGCCATGCAGGTTATCGCCCTCATACTGGAATATGGCTTAAGAGCCGTAAACGGAAGAACCTTGTCAGACCTCAAGGGGGCGAACACTTTTAACAAACTGTCATGTCCTTCCCGTATTGATTATATCCTGCTGGATCTATGTCTCTGGGAAAGCCTAGTCGATATGGAGGTTAGCTTTACAGTAGACAGTGATCACAATCCTTTGTCTCTAACCTTGCAGAACCGATGGGCCGCTTCGATAACTTCTGCATGTGACGCTGACCACCTTTTTTCCAAAGAGGTAGTACCCTCCAATTGTGGCAGGCGGCTAAGGTGGCCTAGAGTACTAGCTGACGAAAAGAAGATCTCCTCTATATCTTTAATATTGACTGAAAAAACCAGAGATCTTGAGGAAGCCATGGCCGCGATACAGACGAGAGACAAGATCCCTATAATTCACCAGGAAACTATTTCCATGGTTGCGGAACAATTTCTTGGCAGCACTAGCTCAGGAAAAAGGAGACCTGGAAAAAATACCGTTAACCCTTGGTTCACAGATCTCTGTAAAGAGAAAAGAAAAGCGCTAATAGATGCGGTCAAGGATAAAAACAATAGCAGGGTCAAATTAGCAAGGAAGGATTATAACTTGTCCCTGACATTAGCTAAGCGTGCTTGGGAAGAGGATCATTGGGATGAGCTGAAAATAGCGGCTTTTAAGAGGAATTCTGCCTCCTTCTGGTCAGTAATCAGCATTAAAATTAGAGCAGGCACTGTCCCAATTCCAAACCACATTCACAGCCAGATTTGGTGGGACCACTTTGCAAATTTATATGCCGTTGACGCAGAGGGAGAGCGAGTGTCTAGTAGGGTTGTCCAATATTTACTCAATCCGGACCATATAACTCCTTTTAGTAGGGAGGAGGTTTTAAGTGCTATCAATAGCATAGTCCCAGCTAAAGCCGCAGGACCTGATGGCATCCCAGGTGATCTGTTCCGTTTGGAACCAGGTGGTTGGGCCAAATATATCCAACACCTGATTAATAGCTTGTTAGTAGAAGGCGGCGAAGTTCCGCCATCCTGGAAACAAGCCGAAGTTATTCCCATTTTTAAGAAAGGTGACCGCCAAGTTCCTGCCAACTACAGGCCTATCAGCCTTGTAGATTGTATGCAAAAAGTGGTAGGACGTACTCTTCTTAACAGAATTCACCTTTGGATGGAGGAAGGGGAAATTTTATCCAAATGTCAAGCGAGTTTCAGGAAAGCTACTAGTACTATAGACCAAGTTTTCCGACTATTACTACTATATTGGAAAGTGGTTGTTATTGCAAAGGGGAGTTTATATCTCGCTTTTATCGACCTCAAGACGGCATTTGACCTAGTTCCACGCGCCAAGCTGTGGGCCGTCTTGCAGGAATTGGGTTTACCCCCCTATATTTTATCCCTTTTAGTTCGCCTCCATGACGGTACCTCCGCAAGAATTAGATGGGGAGACCAAGGTCAGACTACTGAGAGTATCCCAGTGAAGAGAGGGGTCCGCCAGGGCTGTGCTTGGCTCCCACACTTTTCTCGCTCTATGTGAATGGTGTGGTGGACTTTTTGAGCCACTTTCCAGCTGACGCACCAGCCCTGGCGGGGGAAAAAATAGCTACACTTCTCTTTGCTGAAGATACCCTCTTGATCTCCAAATCCCCCATGGGTCTCCAATTACTACTTACTCGTTTCCAGGAGTTTTGTACTCAAAGGGGCCTTATTATTAACATTACTAAAACAAAATTTATGGCCTTTAACCCTGGAAAACAGTTTAGACCGAAACAAATCCTTAATGGTTCTTATCTTGAGCAAGTTCATTGCTTTGATTACTTGGGGATGAGGCTATCGGACCAAATGTCATGGAGGCCACACTTGAATAAAATGCTACTAAGTCATAAAAGGGCAGCAGGGGCAATTGTAAGAGAACAACGTCTGTCTATTTCTAGACTAGTCTCCCCTGCACTGGTCGTTTACGAGGGCAAGGCAGTTAGCGCGGCAACGTATGGAGCAGAACTTTGGGGGTTCGAAAAAATAGATGAAATACAAAAGTCAGAGAATAAGTTTTTAAGAGATATCCTCTCTGTCCCCCAATGTACTCCATTAACTCCCTTATTCCTCGATACAGGGAGGCGCAGGGTGAGCGATACTATTAGACTTCGCCCCCTTTTATACTGGGCAAGATTAAGATCCACCCCAGAATTATCGCATTATGCAGGTCTCAGTGAACTGATTTCTCTGGATATGGGTAAAATGGCTCACTGATCTGAAGGAACTCCTGGTCTCGTTGGGTTTAGCTGACGCATGGAGGAACCAAGCCCAGCCCTCCAAGGCCGAGTTAAAAAAGATCTACTGGAATTGGATACTCCAGCGTCACCTATCCTATCCGAGGCACGGGAAACTCACAGAAGAATTTTTATTGTTTAAACATGTTGGCCATCTGGAACCCTATCTTGATTTCATACGAGTCCCTATGGATAGAAAGCTGTATATACTTTTCCGGATTGGGTCACTGTATCTTAATGTTTCAGTTGCTCAGAGGGATCCAGCCAAAAATCTCTCCCCTAGTTGCCCGTTTTGTGAAGCTCCCCACGAAACAATAGCTCATTGCTTATTTGCATGCCCGGCCTATCAGCAGGCCAGGAATAAATGGCTAAAACCTATTTGTGTTCAGCTAGGAACAAGGAATCATCTAGCTGCACTACGCATCTTGAGATCAGATGCGTCTAGGCCAGTAATTGTGTGCGGAGGTTGCAAAATTCCTGGGCCGGGCTTGGATCATTCGCACGAAAGCCATTTCCAAAGCCACTAAATTAGCCAATGTTGCTATTGATTAAATTCTGAGCCCACTTTTTAGTGTAAAGAGGTCTAAAGGAATGAATTGTGATTTTGAGACCCCTTGTTGATTGTAGTAAGTTGTTTTTAAAGGGAATTTTTATGAATTGCCATTTACTTTTATTGTTGTCATACCATGTACTCTTAAACATTTTATCTTTTTTAACCATTACAAAATTTGATGTATATAGTATTGACTGTACTGTATGAAAGATTTTATGATATGAATTATCGAATAAAGCAAACAAGAAAGAAAGAAATGCATTCCAGAAACACGCATACTATTTTGGTAAAACTTTTGCACGACAAAAGGTGTCTTTATCTCCTCTTTCTTATTCTCACTCGCATTGCATTTACTAACCCAAGATGGCCGCAGGTATTTTCCATATGAAGCCATGGTTTATTTGTTTCACTACATAGTTGTACGCATAGTCCATGGGGCGTGGCTTAGCACGCGATGAAGACGGACGTGCCTGGGTAGAGCTCCCGGCTAAGCTCTCCTGTCCCGGGCCGATTCTCCGGCGAAAATTATCCTGCACGGCCCGAGGCTGCTGGCGAACCTGCCTTGGGACCCGCTGCACGCTCCGGCTGCCTCCGGTGAGGATCGGCGGTGAAACTTCGCACCGACCCCGGCGGCGGGGCTGAGGCCGCCCAGGCGACGACGCTGCGGGGACTCCTGGCGACGCAAGTCCGCCAGCTTCCGGCGATTTACTGGGCCCAGTGCTGCGGCCTGCAGAGGGAACATCGCGGCAACGCGCAACAACCCGCGACCCTCCCGGAGTGGTCCCCCCGTACGGCTGGGGGGGCTTGGCGAACACTGGGCCCCCCCCCCCCCCCCGGAGCCACGAGGCTGAGGGCGGCCTGGGGGACCCACGAGAGGGGAGACACGGACGCCTGGCCTGCCTGTGAGTAGCCTGCCTGGGGCCCCGGGGGCGGCAGGGTGGCGCCAGGGCGAAAGCAGTGCCAATCCGCTCTCACGCAGCAGTAGATACTCTCCGGACGCTGCTGGGACTGACTCGCTTGCTGGGGGAGTGGGCTACTCCCGAGGATAGTGGACACTAGGGGCGCACGAGGGGCCACCGGGGCTCCAATCCCCCCCCCCCCTGCTCCGAAGCGGCTTCTCCTGAGCTGGGGCAGCTTCCCCCCCTCTCCTGGAGAATACTGGGATCTGGGGACAGACTTCGACCGGATGGGGGCGACACCTCTGATGGACATGGCTGCCTTCGACACCGCTGCTCGCCGGCGCCCTGGGGCCTGACGGCGTGACTGGCTGGAACTCATAGCCCCTTTGCAGTGCAGAACCTACGCCTCTGGACGCTGCGGGAGGTGAGCGACTCCGCGGAGAGGGTGAGAGACGCGGTTGCGATCACACGACCGGGGTGGGGGACATCTGGCACCCGCCTGCTGACGTCGGGCCCCTGGCTGCCTGGAGCCACCGAGGCCGCGACGACCAGGACACACTCCACGAGACCCGGCGGCTCACAGCTGCGGAACCCGGTGGCGCACGGGGGCGAGCGCGTGGGACACCCCGCTTCCTGGGGGCGGCCCGCGACCTGCATCGGCGGCCTCGACGTTGCGGGGGAGACACGCCACGTGGGACGGGCCTCCACCCCCCCGTGACAGGGGGGAAATCCTTGCGCGCACCGCCAGCCCCATGCCTGGAGGGGTGCGAACACGCACCGGATCAGGGACCGCGTTCACAAAGGGAAAGCAAGCAAAAGCGGCGCCCAAGATGGATACTGAACAAGTGGCGTCGAAGCTGGACAGCGTCCTAGCAGCCATGGAGAGGATGGAAGACTCCCTCCAGCAGACACGCGCCTCCCTGGAGACCAGAATAGACGGCGTGGCAATAGACCTGACCCACCTCAGAGCCGACCACAAGAAGCTGCAAGATCGCGCTAAGGCGCTGGAAGATACGATGGCGGTCATTGAACCAAAGGCGGCGCAGACTGACAAAAGAGTGCAAGACCTCCTGAGCAGAGTGGAATTTTTGGAAGACCGAGCCGAGGAGGCGGAGGGACGGGCGCGAAGGAACAACATCCGCCTAGTGGGTATTCCGGAGAAATGGGAAGGGGTGGACCCGGCTCGCCGTGTGGAGGAATGGCTAAGAGACCTGCTGCCTGCGGGCGTGCTCTCCCCCTACTTCGTGGTGGAGAGAGCCCACCGAGTGCCCACGAGACCGCTCCCCCTTGGCTCTAATCCTAGACCGTTTCTCCTCCGGATCCTCAACTACAGGGATCGCGATGCCATACTGCGCGAAGCCAGCAAACTGGGGGACATCCAAATAGATAACGCCCCGGTGATGTTCTTTCTGGATTATACGGTGCAAGTACAAAGACAGAGGCATTCCTTCCTGGCAGTAAAACGGCGACTGCGCGAAGCAGACCTCAAGTACTCGCTAAACTCCGAGTGATAGCACGAGACAAGACACACTTTTTTACGAGCCCTGAGGAAGCGGAGGCCTGGCTGGATGGAGGAATGCCTGAGGCGCCGAGAAGAGGGCTGGGAACCGCCACCACTGAGCGGACCCGAGGAACACGACGACGACGCCGCAAATCGCACACGCCTCCACGGGCTGGAGCTGCAATGATTCACTCCCCATCGGTGGACCTAATACAGCACGAACAACGAGATGCCCTACGCAAGGTGGCGGCAATCAGCAACTCCCCGGCGCAATCACCTCATCCGGGCGCTAGCCCTGCTGTGTCCTTGACGGATGATGAGGCGATCTATGGCATCCCGGATACCCAGTGCTCTGGGGAACCCCCGGACGTCACGCCGCAAACAGTGGATCTCTTTGGCTGACTGGGACCCGGCGGCGGCCTGCCCCCTGTGGCGAGGTACAGACCTACCTAAGCTCCAGCCTTGTTCCCTTTGCCCCCCCGCTGGGAGAATTATGGGCATCCCTGCGCCTGGACCGTCGCTGCTCCGGGGACTCGAGAACGGAGCCAGACACTGTGAGTACATTTTCTATTTGTAGACACCAGACTCCATCACCTGACCTGAGATGCTGTCCCACCGACCTGCTGGCGCAAGGGACGCTTAGAGAGGGATGTGCCCCCCTGGGAACCTTGCTCACGCCTGATTGGCACCCGGGCACGCCGCTGACGTGGCACTGAGCGGCAGACACTGGGCGTCCGCCGGACAGCAACGGCCTCCACTCCTCGCCCGGGAGGGATGCTGAGCACTCCAAAGACTACACTGTTTTGTTTACTGTTACAATCTAAGTCACAAGATACCCCCTAAGACTGTATAGTTTACGAGCTCACTCGAGCGTTTGGACGGCGACATGTTGTGCAGCCGACCTTTTGGCATTTTTGACTTTGTTGCCATGTTGAGGCTCTATGTTTTCCCCTTTCTCCCTATCCCCATGTCCTGCTGGAGATCATGGCATTGCATGTACGACACCAAAGATAACTTTGCGGTGGGGGCGCAGCGCGGGACCTGGGGGAGCACTGTGCTGGGCGCTCCATCTTGGGAGGAAGCGGGGGACGCGCGCACACACAAATGCAATGGCTAATGTACAAATCTGCACTTGGAACGTCCGGGGAATGCGCACACCGGCTAGACGCTATCACATTTACTCTTATCTAAAACGACATAAAATCAACATAGCGCTCCTCCAAGAAACGCACTTAAACGGGGCTGAGGTTCGGGCGCTGCACCGCAGATGGCGAGGGCAACTGTATGCCACGGACTACTCCTCATACGCTCGCGGAACACTGATATGGGTCCGCCCCGGGACCCCTTGGGAGGTCACGGATGTTGCAACAGACCGGGAGGGCAGATTTACCGCTGCACAAGGCCGGCTAGATGGACAGCACGTTGCACTAGTGTCCCTCTATTCCCCCAACGTAGATCAGGGCGGCTTCCTGGCGCGTCTCTCAGCAACCATGGCACCTTGGCATGCCGCCTCATGGATACTGGGGGGAGACTATAATTGCACCCTAGATACCACATTAGATCGCTCCTTCCCGCCCCCAGCTAACGCCTCTACACGGGGAGCCACGAAAGCACTACTGGAGTGGGCCGCGCTGTGGGACCTACACGATGTTTGGAGAACGCGCAACCCGGGGACGAGGGCATATTCCTACTACTCAGGCGCTCATAGATTGCACGTCCGACTGGATAGGTTCATGGCATCCACTGGCCTTATACCCCACGTAACAGATACACATTATATGGGTCGCACGCACTCAGACCACAACCCACACTTTATGTCCATAGCCTGGGAACAACCGCGCCCCCCTGTGCCCACATGGCGACTGCAACCCGCATTGCTACTAGACGCGGCTTTCCGCGATTCCCTACTCGCGCGCGCTGCACAGTACTTTGAAGACAATACAGGCACGGCATCCACCCCCCAGGTGGAGTGGGACGCCTTCAAGGTAGTGCTCCGAGGACACTGTCTGCACACACAGGGCCACATGCGACATCAACTGGAGAGGGACCTCACCCGGCTGGAATCTGACTTGCTCGCTAGGGAAGAGGGGGCTATAGAAGGGGACGAGGACCCGTTACACGAAGCTCGCACAGAACATGCGCGCTTATTAGAGCGACTCCGAAACATCAACTACGCTGCACACTCGGCGAGAACGCACCACCTGAGTGGCAAACTACTAGCCTGGCTAATTTCCCAGGACGCCCGCTCGGCCCCAGTGGCAGCCATACGAACAGAGGGAGGGGACTTAGTATACACGCAACGACGTATACATGACGCCTTCATCGCCCACTATGAAGCGTTGTATCGCTCCCGCCTACCAATCCCCCACCCTGATATTGCTGGCTACCTCTCCCCCCTGCAAATGCCGCAATTGACCATCGCGCAGCAGGATGAATTGGGAGCCCCACTCGCACCAGACGAGCTCCGAGAGGCTATCTTTAACCTGTCAAATGGCAAGTCCCCTGGCCCGGACGGGCTACCAGCTGAGCTTTACAAGGCCGGCTCGGATATTCTCGTCCCGGAGCTCCTGAGAATGTACAATGCGGCGGCGGACGACGCCGCTCTGCCCCCCACATTAAACGAGGCCACCCTGGTCTCCATTCCCAAACCTGACAAAGATAGCACGCGGGTGGGCTCTTACCGCCCCTTGGCGCTGCTGAACACGGATTACAAGATATTGGCCTCTGCATTAGCCAGGAGGCTGGCCCCCCATGTGCCCAACCTGGTGCACCAGGACCAAAATGGCTTTGTCCCCACACGCCACACTTCTCACAATATCCGGCTCCTTTTTCGAGTGCAGGAATACGCCATACAGCACTGGCCCAGAGCGGGATGCCTGATACTGGACCTGGAGAAGGCCTTTGACTTGGTCGAGTGGCTGTACTTGAGAGCAGTTACGGAGAAGTACCAACTGGGGGGAGGGTACGAAGCCATGGTCGACCTGCTTTATGGCAGGTCGACAGTCCGTGTCCGCACGGGCCAGCTCCTCTCCGACGTCATCCGGGTCCACAGGGGCACGAGACAGGGCTGCCCACTGTCGCCATTGTTGTTTTCCCTGGCCATGGAACCCCTGGCCGTGACGCTCAGGACACATGGACTGGAATGGGGAATCCCATTGGCGGATGGTCTACATGCGGTGTCACTGTACGCGGATGACCTCTTGCTCTACGTCAGAGATATAACTGCCATCCCCGCCTCCCTTACTGACGTTTTCCGCACCTTTGAGGAAGTGTCGGCCTTGAGAGTCAATTGGTCCAAATCGGGGGCCTACCCCTTTGGCCCGGCCACGCCTGAATGTGACATCCGCCTGGGCGGGGACAGGCTGCAATGGTACCCCACCACCTTTCGTTACTTGGGGATAAGAATATATAGAAACCCGACAGACGTCTTGGAGGGTAACCTCCTCCGAACGGTAGCTTCCATCCGAGCGCAAGTCGGCTTCTGGAACACCCTACCGCTCAATGTGCCTAGCCGCATTGCGCTGACCAAGATGATTGTGCTGCCTCGACTGCTCTACTATTTTGCGAACGTGCCCACGTATTTTCCCACCAAGATATTCCGCGACTTAGAAGTGCTGCTGCGCAGCCTCATCTGGAACAAGGGGAGACCACGAGTGGCACTGGCCAAACTATACATGCCCGCAGACTCGGGGGGCTTGGCAGTCCCAAATATGGAGCTATACTACCTCGCTGCGCAGATGCAATGGGTGGCGGGATGGCTGAGCGGCAACCACCTCGAGGATACTGCCTCGAACACAGCTGCCTGGACGCGTACGCAAATTAACACGCTGTTCCATCCGACCACCCGCACTCCATGCCCCTCCCAGATATACCTGGCGGTGGCGCACAGGTGTTTCCTGCGTTGTCTCCGTCTCACACGAGCGACTAAGCCCTATGCCCCGAACTTACCACTCTTAGGCACACCTGGGCCAACGGGTTCGCTCACTGAGGCCCATTTGGCTAGCTGGGAACATGCAGGGGTAGACACGCTGGGCGACCTATACGCAGATGGTGAGCTGCTAACCTTCGCAAACCTGGCTGATGACGTAGCCCTCCCGTTGGGGCAGTTCCTACTGCACGCGCCCCTTTTGCGCACGCTCACTGCTTCCTGGGGCGCCATCACAGAAGAACTCCCGATGCATAGCTTCATACAATACTTGCATGTTATGGGCAATGGCTCGCACATCATACACTTGCTAGCGCAAGCTCTGCAGTCACACTCGCAACCCTCCACGCTACCGCTGCGAGAACGCTGGGCGAAAGACAGGGGAAGAGACTGGACAGATAAGGAATTGACATTGATCCTGGCTGGACCGACCAATATCCCCCGTAATCCCCGCTTCAAGCTTATACAATACTACATATTGCAACGTGCATACCTCACGCCCGACAAGATAAATAGATACTTCTCGCTGACGGACGCAGCTTGCCAGCGCTGCTCGCTACCGGGAGCAGACCTCCTACATATGCTGTGGTACTGCCCTGACATACGGGCGTATTGGGACGACACACTGACACTACTCGCGTGCGACACGGATGAGCGCCTGCCCCGCACATGGGAGGCGTGTTTATTAGGCTTGTATAAGCGCACCAAGAATAACAAAGTGCAGGCACGCTTTTGGGACATGGGGCTTATAACGGCTAAGCGCTTGCTCACTAAACACTGGAAGGCCACGACCCCCCGCACATTAGGCACTGGAAAGCCTCCTTCATTAACTGGGCACAAGCAGGTCTTCGGAAATTCCCCATCGCCCAGCTCTGGGATGACCGCCTTAAGGCATTCCAGATGGCTTGCCAGGAACGAGGGATAACCTGAAGCTATAGAACTACCTGATCTCTAAATGACAGGCAGAGATGACCCCACGGCTGTGGCGGAGTCAACTCCCGACCCCCCCGCTCGCCCCCGGTGACCTCTGCCCTCGCCCTAGCTGATACCGACATCAGGGATACAACAACGTGCAGATCTCGCATACTAAGCACATGCTGCTGCCCAGCCCCGCAGTTGCACACATGACATTTGGCGGGAAACACAGACGAGGAGGCATAACCACCTCGCCGCACTTGGCTCTTCTCCCCCCAACGCAGCAGAGCGCCCAGCACACCAAGGAGCTACGTGTAGGCGCCGAAGCACTGAGTTTACGACCTGCCTGGGGGCCCCTCCCCCCCCCCTCCGCCCGCTGCCACCAGCACAGCCCTGCTGCGCCCCATTGGACAGTGGCCAACCCCCCCTCGCTGCAGCACACGATGATCTCCCCCCCCCCTCCCCTTGAATTTACAACCCTTACCCCTACACTCCCTATCGCCACGCAAGCATAGGGAACAGTTAGTTAACTGGCCATGTTCCCTGGCCAGATTCCTATCTTATTGCGGATAACAGAGAATGGACGCGTCGTCCGGTATCCCCGGAGCGATGCCCTATTGAGCACACGTCGCTCTCTGGTAGCAGAGAGGCGATGATATACGCACCCCATTAAGGGCGGGAACGTCCAACGCTCTCTGTGAGATCCTGACAAGGACACATCAAGTAGATCACTGGACATAACCCCGACACCCGGCGACCTCAGGGGCGCAGCGCTAGGGGGATAGACACGCACCATACGCCTCGCGCATGGACCCTAACTGCGAAACTGTAGGCTAGCCTCGCCGCACTTCAGGGTCAACTCTCATGTCTCTGTGAGCTATACTAAACCACTACTGCGGTGCTCCGGCCAGCATTGCGAGCACGACGCTTGCACTGAACAGCCCGGGGACCCCCACGTTAACGATTAGCCACGACACTTAGGACAATTCTCAATCTAGGCTTGGGGGACAACCGCAGCAGCCGCAATGCAGGCTGGAACACTGCGTCACCACTGTTGCCGCTATTAAGAATAAGGAAAAAGGGAAAAGCAGAAAACCATAGACCTGTAATTTCTCAAGATACTTATCTAAAGACTGTACCAACACCATGTACAACGCCGCCGGACCCCCGGGTTACCGGCTGAATGGCTATGTCAATCTGTCTGGAAGCATAGGTTTAATGTCTCCTTAATCGACCAGCATGGGAGGCAAATGTATACTGTACTATGACTCAGCTGTGCAAAATAAAGGTCTTTAAAAAAAAAAAAAATAGTTGTACGCATAGTCCATTTGTAATGTTTACGCTTCACCCTGGAAGCCTCAACCGGACTTAAATAGAGCAGTCACAAGCCGACTGTCTCGCTTTATCACACATCGAGGACGGCGACCACTATACAGGTTAGTTCCCTGTCCCTATTACAGTGGTTTTTGTCTATTTAAACTGCACAGTCCTTACCGCTTTGACAGTTTGGATCTGAGTTGAGTTAACTTGGGGCTGCAGTCTGTTATAAGTATCAACTTATAAGTATTAACTATCATAGAATGTGTTTTGGATATCTGTTTATCTGCGTTTTTCCCTTATTTTGTGTTTCCTTTCCCACAGGGATATAGCATGGTCCATTTTCGATAAAATTATAAAACGTCAAATTCAACTCACGCGGACACTACCCAATGAGGTTAGTTCTCAGTTTAAATGCCTTACGCCGTCACTTAACTATGAGCAACACTACGCTCTTACCGTATTAGATTGATTTAGTACTAGACTCTTAGACTTCTTTGTTCTTTAGGTAACCTAACTGCTCCCTTATCCAGTATTGGGGTATCTTTCATAGATTCACATGCCTGAATCATTCCCCGTCGCCGAGATGGGAGTCCCATGGTAAAATACAAAAGTAGTGCCATAACTAATAAATAGGCCAAAAGAGGCCAAAGGCTTTCTCTTAGTAGCCGATCTACATCCTTATAAGAAAAAGGAACAAAAGTCAGCTCCAACCAATCAGCTACCAGCACCCTCTAGAACACTCCCAACAGGAGCTAGTTCTCAGATTTTCACTACATGTCGTGTGGAAGGGAGTCTCCCTGAGTGCTACTCAGTTTTCTTCTTTTCAGCTCTTCAAGCATATATGTCTAACAAAAAAGGCCTCTTCTGCTCCTGCAGGACCTGTGGGAAGAAGAGGGTCCATGTAGATGACCTACAAAAAGATTGTCTTTATTGCCTCTACCCTAAACATGAGGCTAAAGACTGTAAAATCGTCCGTACCTTTCCCAGCAAGACTCTCAGGGATAGAGAGGCAAGTTTACTTTTATGGCTCAAGTCTTCTAAAGAACGACCTCCTTATTCGGCTGAGGAAGCGGACCGAGCTTCCACATCTAGTAAGAGGGCTAGATCTTAAGAAAGCTCCTCAGGTGAGGGAAGGAAACATCTTAAAACTTTCCAGGATAAGCCTGTCCATAAAGAGAGGATTTCTAAACATTCCTCTGAGCCAACGTTGTCTCCGCCCTCTACACTGCTTACAGAGCGTCCAAGATCATCTTCTACTGACTCTAAGTAAAAAACACTTCATAAGAATAAGAAAAATTCTTCGTCGACAGCAACTGTTACAACAACGGCTATTTCCTCTCCTATCATGTCTACGAGAATCACTATTACGACGAGGTTATCGTCGAAGGCTGTCGACGAGCCATCGTCGAAGAAAGAATCCATCAGTGAAGCCACCGTCGATGACAACACCGTCGACGAAGTCACCGGCGACGACAGCACCGGTGACGACCGAGCCATCGCTGACGGCACCGCCAACGACGAGCCCGTCAACGACGAGCCCGCAGACAACGTCGTCACTGAGTGCGCCTGTTATCTTACCACCGTCGACGACAGGACCGTTGACGAGGGACCTTGCTGCAATACTTGTTTCTGCACCGTCGACGTCCCCGTCGACGAGAGTTTCCCAGCTCAAGACGTTTCAAAGGCCTTTTCAACAACAGCCTTTTCAGGACTATAGTAAAGTGTCTCCTCTATTGCCATCCCACCTTTTAGAGGGTTTCGTGTAGGAGGATTATGATGATGAAGATGATGAGGGTCCATACGGGGTAGCTCATAGTCCATCTGAGCTCCATGTTGAATGCCAAGACCTTGATGATGACGAAGATTACCAGGAGGGACATTATTATAACAAACAATATATGACTCAACGTCATGCCTATTCATTCCATCACAGACAGGAACCATGCCACAGAGAGATGGCTCATCTTCCTCCAGCACTTATTCAGGATCTGCAGGCTAAGTTGGCGGATTACCGTCAAAGATTTCCTCCACAGCAAATTCTGGCAGAGAACCCACTTCCTCAACGAGAGGTTCCTGCTCCGGTACCAGAGCCTATTCTACCTAGTACACCGGCTCCTGCACAGGGTCCACCTGACACTGGACACCAGGACACGTCCTCCTCGGATGAAGTAGTTGAGGAAGGCGAATTGCCGGATCAGGCAAATGCGCCGGATCCCTGGGATGATTATATAATCCAGACACCATCTCCGCCTCCGCACTTACCCTCTGATTCTCCTCCTGAAGACATTGGAGGATTTCATAATTTGATGCAGCAGACAGCCACTAGGTTCCAACTACCTATCACTGTCAAACAAACAGACTGTTTCTTAGATGATTTTAAAGAGGACACTAGAAAGGTCATATGTTCTATTCCTATTATCGATTACATCTGGCAGGAGGGCATGAAAATCATGAAGACGCCAGCATCCATACCAGCAGTGCTACCTCGTATAGAGATAAAATATCGCGCTCCAGAGGACAGTCCATCTTGCCTTGTAGAACACCCAAGACCAGATTCGGTCATATCTCAGGCCGCACAGAGGCGTTCAAAGAACCCCGCAACACCTATTACCACTCCTCCAGACAGAGAGGGACGTTGTATGGACCTGATGGGGAAGAAATTCTCTTCTAAGGCAGCGGCAACAATTAGAGCTGCTAATGCTGTAGCAATCATTGGCCGCTATGACCGTCAAATGTGGTCCGATATGGCGGAATTGATAGATCTCATCCCAGAGAATCAAAGACAGGAGGCCTATAATATCTTATTAGAAAGTGAACGAGCTGCCTACGAAACAATTGATTGTGCGTTAGACATCGTCAACACAAACTTTCGGCAATTAGCTGGAGCAGCCGTTCTTCAATGCCAGGGGTGGCTTAAAGCTACTACCTTCAGACCTGAGGTTCAGACTAAGATCCTGGACATGGCATACGATGGGCACTCACTGTTCGGGAAACATATCGATGATGCTTTTTTGGCAATAAAGAATGACACTGACACTGACACTGCAAAGTCTCTGGGCGCTCTGCAATATAGACGTGTACCTTTCAGGGGAGCCAGAGGGCACAACATACCAAGGCGGCTATTAGTCAAATCAACAGTATCGACCAATACCAGCCAGTCTTACAAGCAATTGTCGTACCGTCAGTCATCAACGGCTGGTTTCTCTCGCCAGGGCGACCGTGAGCGAACACAGCAACAAGGCTGTGTCTCTGCCAGAAAGCAATGAGCTTCTCAGGGTGCCAGTCAAAATTACCTCCTGTTGGACCTAACGTCCTTGAGGTAGCTTGACTCCGGCCAAAAAGCTTTTATCTCACTATGGCATTTCGTGCTTGCACCTCACCCATCTCACACTTCAACGCAATACCACTTAAAAATGACGCTACACCAAAACGAGGTTCTTACTCAGTAAAGAAGTTTTATCTTTCCTTCTCAGATGCACTCAATTAACATTTTCCATTACATTCAGGATTAACATTACAAGATATTCAGAGCAACCGTGTGACTTCTTTCATTATCTCAGTATAGCACGTTCCTAACCTTCATCATATTGGTCAAACCATTACCTCGTTTCTCATATCTCACATGATATCCCCACATATTCCATTTCCTGTAACCCTTCCTCCAGGTGTACAGTGGGTCCACAGGTGGCCCTACAGACAGTTGGGTACCCTGGACACCTCACTTCTTGGGCTCTGGTCTATCAAATATGATTCTTCCTAACATTAGACGCTATACGGATGTCTTGTCTGGCTACTAGAGATCCCTGTTACACTTGAACTTGCACCTGTAGTCTCTTATTGACCAATAGTTACATTAACTTGGTTGAACATTTGCATATGAACCATCCCAGCCCCTGGGAATCAGAATTACACAATTGAATCGCTTTTCCCTCTCAACCCCACAACATAGTTCACAGTCTCGCAAGGCACCGGTGGTTTCTTCTCTCCACCCAGTATCTGGCCTTAAGTCCACCAACCCCCCCCCCCCTTTCTACTCAAGTCCCGCTTACTGTCAACCTCTTGGTTTTCTCCTCCTGACGATCGGCGAAGTTTGAGCCGAGTTTCCACCTCTTCCGTCGTTGCCAGGGGGGAAGAACCCTCTCAACTCACAAGGAGGGCGGTAATGAGGCACCCCCACCCGTTTCCTCCCTTGATGATTCCCCAGCTCGCGAGTCTCGCTATGGGTAGCCCGCTTTCCTCTCACCCGCGACCTCGCTGGCCACCTGGCACGAACTGGTGTCCTCCCCTCGCAGCTCCAGGAAGGCTTCCCGCCTGAGGCAACCCTGTGAAGAGGCGCGGCCTCCTTGGACTTCCCACGTCAAGGGGCGGCGCCTTGACCTCGGGCCCTGTCACTCGATCCGGGGAAGGCGGCCTCCAGGCCTACTGGCTGCGTCTCGCGTCAGCTGCTCCGACGCGTCGTCCTCACGCTGGCTCCCACCAGGAAGCTCCGACCCTCCCAGCTCACCGCAGACTACTTCCCCGCAGCATCCAGCGATCCTCCACCTTGAGTCAGTGGCGGCGGTCTCCAGTCACCGCGTCTCCCCAGGACTACGCACCGGCCCATGGCATCCCGGCCAGTGACGGTGAGTCTCATGCGCGCAGGGCTCCCAGGGTACAGGCTGGTTTCCGCTTCAGCGACAACGGGCCCCTGAAGTCCCTAGCGCGTCAGGAATTAGGATTGCGCCGCACTTTACTGACACAGTGCTGGGGTGGATGTCACTTGGGTCTTAGAGCGCTAAGCTGACAGAGCGCCTCACTGTTTCTCAGAGGGGCTGAAATTAAGGGGGCCAGGGGCGCACTGCCACGGTCCGGTAGTCAGTCGCCCTTTCGCTACCAGGCTCAATCCTCTGTCTCCAGAGCCCCAGGCAACTACAGGAATGTGAGCAGGGTGGTTCTAGACGGCAACTCCTCTCCTGGTCCTCCTTCTGGGATTCTGGCTATAGGGAGGCCACCATGGACGATGACCTCCAAAGTCATTGGCTGTGTGCAGGGACCGGTCAGACGGTCAGGGGTGGTGTCAACTGATGAGAGAAGACGTGCAGACCCTGAGACCTGTCAATTTCCTATCTAGCGCAACCACCTCCCCACTTAGGTGCCTTACTCCTGACTACCTCACAGCTCAACTAAGTCCTAAAATGGCCGCCCTACCCCCACCTCTATTTATCACCTGGGGCCTTACTGGCCAGAGTGGCCCAGAAGGTTCCGGAACCTCCCATGGCAGTCTATGGCCCAGGCGCTGAGGTGACAGTTGGAGCCACCATTTTATGAGACAAGCCTCCATCTTCCTATATCCTCATTGAAGCACCTTGCGCCTCTCCCTCAGTTAGCAAGGATGAGGCACCCAGAGCCTCTACATCAACACCAAAAGTAGTTAGTGAACAGGAAAAAAAAATGAGAAGGGAAAGGAAAAAAAAAAGAATAATATGAGGAGGGAACTGCCAAAGAGCTGACAGGTCTAACACGCGTCCCCCCCAGCTGAAAGTGGGGAGAGCTACCCAATTCCTTGGGAGTTCTCTTCACTAAGGCGGAAATACCTGGAGAGACCGTCAGCATTGGCGTGGTCCACTCCTGGGCGATGTTCCACCCTAAAGTCCATTCCCTGTAGGGAGATGGACCACCTCAATAACTTGGGATTCTCGCCCCTCATTGGCATCAGCCACCTGAGGGGCCGGTGATCGGTCTGAACCAGGAAGTGCGAGCCAAACAGGTATGGCCGCAGCTTCTTCAGAGCCCACACCACCGTAAAAGCCTCCCTCTCAATCGCACTCCACCTCTGTTCCCGGGGGAGTAGTCTCCTAGACAGGAAAACCACCGGTTGGTCCAGACCCTCTTCATTGAGTTGCGACAGCACTGCCCCGATGCCATGCTCCGACGCATCCGTTTGGACGATGAACTCCTTGGAGAAGTCAGGGGCCCTGAAGACAGGTGCCGCACACATTGCCTTTTTCAAGGTGTCAAAGGCTTGTTGACACCCCTCGGTCCAGATTACCCGTCGAGTGTGCTTTTTAGAAGTGAGCTCAGTCAAGGGAGCCACGATAGTACCGTATCCCTTGACGAAGCGTCGGTAGTAGCCAGTGAGGCCCAGAAAGGCTCGGACCTCCGTCTGAGTCTTGGGGGGTTCCCAGGCCATGATGGTTTCAATCTTGGCCTGGAGGGGTTGCACCTTGCCCCGACCCACCAAGTGACCGAGGTACACTACCGACCCCTGCCCGATCTGGCACTTACTGGCCTTGATCGTCAGACCCGCTTACTGCAAAGCCTGAAGGACAGCCTGAAGGTGACACAAATGGTCCTCCCAGCTGCTGCTGAAGACGGCGATGTCATCCAGGTACGCAACCGAAAAGGCCTCCATCCCGGAGAGGACCTGGTTCACCAGCCGCTGGAAAGTGGCAGGGGCGTTCTTGAGCCCAAAGGGCATCACACAGAACTGGTAGTGACCCTCAGGTGTGGAGAAGGCTGACCTTTCCTTTGCTCCATCTGTCAGGGAGATCTGCCAGTACCCGGAAGTAAGGTCAAAGGTACTGAGATATTGGGCAGCTCCCAACCGGTCAATGAGCTCATCCGCACTTGGGGTAGGATGAGCATCGGTCTTTGTCACAGAGTTCAGTCCCCTGTAATCCACACAGAACCGGAGTTCTGGGGTCGTGCCCGGCGGGGCAGCTTTGGGTACCAGTACCACCGGACTGGACCAGGGACTGTTTGAAGGTTCAATCACTCCCAGCTCTAGCATCTTGGTGACTTCTCCATGGATGCTAGCCTTCACCTTATCGGACAATCGGTAGGACTTGGACTTCACAGGTGGGCTGTCCCCTGTGTCCACGTCATGGGTACACAGATGAGTCCTTCCCGGGATAAGTGAGAACAAGGAAGCAAACTGCTCCAAAACTTGGCGGCAGCCCCTCCGCTGTTCGGGAGTTAGGGATGGTGAGAGGTTCACTCCCTCCACCGACCCATCCTTCTCTTGGGACGCAAAAAGATCAGGAAGAGGTTCACTTTCCTCTTCCTCTGACCCATCAGTCACCATCATTAAAGTGACCTCGGGTCTCTCTTGGTGAGGCTTGAGGCGGTTGACATGGAGCACCCGATGGGGCTGCCTGGGGGTCTTAAGGTCCACCACATATGTGACCTTACCCTTCTTCTCAATCACCTCAAAGGGGCCTGACCAGCTATCCTGGAGGGCGCTAAGCTCTCCAGGTTCCATCACCCACACCTTCCGGCCAGGCTCCAGCTCCACCGGGTGAGCATTTCGGTCATACCATTCCTTCATGACCGTCTGGCTGGCTTCTAGATTCTCGGAAGCCTGTTTCCACAACCGAGCCATTTGGCTACGAAAGGCCAGCATATAGCTCACCACATCTTGGGGAAGTTTCCTGGGAGTCCTTTCCCATCCATCCTTCACCAGGCTGAGGGGTCCACGAACAGGGTGTCCGTACAACAGCTCGAAGGGGCTGAAGCCCACTCCCTTCTGTGGTACCTCCCTGTAAGAAAATAGGAAACAAGGTAGGAGGATGTCCCATTTCCTCCGCAGGCTCTCGGGCAGATTCCTGATCATGCCCTTTAAGGTTTTGTTAAACCTTTCCACCAGACCATTGGTCTGGGGGTGATAAGGGGTGGAGAACCGGTAAGTGACTCCACACTCTTTCCACATAGCCCGCATGTATGCCGACATGAAGTTGGTACCTCTGTCTGACACAACTTCTTTGGGGAACCCCATCCGGGTGAAAATGCCCATCAGAGCCCGTGCCACCGCAGGTGCAGTAATGGTCCTCAGAGGGATAGCCTCTGGGTACCGGGTGGCATGATCCACCAGAACCAGGATAAATCTGTGACCGGCAGACGTTGGTGGATCCAATGGCCCAACAATGTCGATGCCCACCCTTTCAAAGGGGATGCCAACGACAGACAGTGGTTCCAGGGGAGCCTTCAGCTTCACCCCTGTTTTCCCACTAGCTTGGCAGATTACACACGTCTTACAAAAAGTGTCGGACGTAATCCTCATCTGAGGCCAGTAGAAATGAGGGACAAGCCGAGCAAAGGTCTTGTCCTGTCCCAAGTGTCCTGCCAAGGGTATTTCCTGAGCCAGTCCCAAAAGGAAGGCTCGGTAACGCTGGGGAACTACCAAGGCCCGGGATGATCCATGCACCGGAGCCTTGGGTTCGCTATAAAGGAGACCATCTTCCCAGTATATGTGGAAGTTCCCCGAATCGTTACCCGCTGTCTGGGCTTCGGCCTGTCGCCGCAAACCCTCAAGGGTAGGGCACTCCTTCTGGGCCCGACAAAGCTCCTCCTGAGTAGGTCCTCCCTCCACCTGCCAGTCTGCAGGGGTAGGTAAGCCCTCCAGGGAAGTCACATCCCCCTCCGTAGACTCCGGGACCACCTCAGTCGCCCCATCCATCTTCTGAGGTTCAGATGCCGGGGCAGGCTTTCCCTGTCCCCGTTTACCCTTTCTGGCAGCTGGTTGGGCCTTTGTCCCAGGCTCCAACCTCTGTGAACTCCCTCTTCGGGCAGTCACGGACCGTGTGTTGGTACACGTCCACTCAGGTGTCCCCAACATCCCCATGTGGGCCCTGAACTCGACCTCCTTCCACGCCGAATGTTCAAGGTCATTTCCCAACAGACAGTCGACCGGCATGGCAGGGCTTATCGCAACTCGTAGAGGACCCGCAACCCCTCCCCACTCAAAGGGAATCTGGGCCACCGGATAGTGACCCTCTCAGTTGTCAGCCATCACAACCGGGTGGACTACATTGGGAACCACCTGCTCTGGGGACACCAGCTGACTCCTTACCATAGTCATGCTGGCTCCTGTGTCCCTCAGAGCCTCCACCCTCCGGGCATTGATGGTGACCCATTGCCTGTACTTAGTAGTATTCGAGGGCACCTGGGTCTTAGGAACCATCTCACAATCCCCTAGGGACACTAAGGTTAGCCCTGCCCACTCACCTCCCTTATCTAGGGGCAGCTCCTCCCCGAGCACTACACTCGCCACCCCAGGGGTCTTTCCTCCAATGGGAGGGTGTGGTCTCTTGGGACACTTGGCATCCCCCTTATAGTGCCCAATCTCGCCACACTCATAACAGCGGACAACCCTAGGCTGCTGACCACGGTCAGGATAAGTGGGTTTGTGGGGGCCAACCTTAGGAGGGAATCCTAATCCCTTTCCTTGTGAACTCTTTTGGGGGCCTTTAGAGAACTCCTTCTTTT
The DNA here is from genome assembly GCF_964204655.1 of Triturus cristatus. Lineage (NCBI taxonomy): Eukaryota > Metazoa > Chordata > Amphibia > Caudata > Salamandridae > Triturus > Triturus cristatus. The sequence goes on along the minus strand of NC_140586.1, from coordinate 198,152,723 downwards.
TGTTTCCCCCCCTCTTTCTTCTGGGGGGCGCCCTGTCCAGCCCCTTGGAAATTCCCTCCAGTCCCTTTTGAGGATACCCGGGTACTTGCCCAGATATCCGCCTCCTCTGCAAGCTTCCTGGGATTAGTTAGCTTGCTGTCCACCAGGTGTTGACGCAGCTCCGGAAAACTTTTCTCGAGGAGGTGCTCCTTTAAAATCAGATTATACAACCCCTCGTAGTCCTTTACCTCACTGCCCTGTACCCAGCCCTCCAAGGCCTTCTTGGCGTAGTCCAGGAAGTCTACCCAATTCTGGGTGGCCAGCTTTTGACTGCCCCGAAACCTCTGCCTGAATTTCTCAGGGGTCAACCCAAACTTTCTAACTAGGGCGACCTTCATGGTGGGGTAATTGGTCTGATCTTGCTGCTCCAAAGCTAACAGGGCATCCCTCCCCACCGGACGCATATACCTATACAGACCACCCCCCCACTGTGCTTCGGGGATCCCATGGGCTCGTAAGGAGACCTCATAGGCAGCCAGCCATTTAGCAATGTCATCCCCGACACCATAGCTGGCAACTACGTCCTTTGGCAGATAGGGTCTGGGCTCCCTGGGGATCTCTCTATGTACGCTGCCACCAACGGGACTGCTGGGGGTTCCAAACTGTAGGGTTTTGAGTTCTAATTCCTTTAAATGGAGCTCATGGAGGAACCTCCTCTCCTCCCTCTCTTTCTCCAAGCGAGCCAGATCCATTTTTAACTGCCTCTCCTCCCCCCTGTCAACTAAATCAGCTGATGACAGGCTCCCCCCCGAAGCGCTACTACCCGCTCTTGAAGGGGCACTAGGTCCTACGTCCATGTTGCTGCTCCCAGGGGGGAAAAGTAATTCTGTTTCTTCTGTGATGTCCGGTCCTGGTCCCTCCTCCCGTTTCCCGCTAGGGTGGGCCATAACCCAGGCTCTAAAGCTAGTTTGGAGTTCTATTTTCTTCGACCCCTGCTTGAAAAATACCTCCCTCTCCTGGCAGAATTCCTTCAGTTGGGTCACAGTATATTCTTCCAGCCTACCCAACTCAAACTCCATCCTACCAGGTGGGACCCCACACTGCAGAAAATAACTTCACAATAGGACACCTTTGCTTTAAGAGGAAGTACACCACAGGACAGGACAATTTTGAAAAAAAAAACAATTAGGGAGGCAACCTGGAGAAAACTCCAGTAAAAACAATCAGGTGTAGGGTGTGGCGCACGCCAAACTGCTGATGAGTGGATGCAAGCCCAGATTCCGGATCCCACCGCTGAACACCAACTTGTTGGACCTAACGTCCTTGAGGTAGCTTGACTCCGGCCAAAAGGCTTTTATCTCACTATGGCATTTCGTGCTTGCACCTCACCCATCTCACACTTCAACGCAATACCACTTAAAAATGACGCTACACCAAAACGAGGTTCAGACTCAGTAAATAAGTTTTATCTTTCCTTCTCAGATGCACTCAATTAACATTTTCCATTACATTCAGGATTAACATTACAAGATATTCAGAGCAACCGTGTGACTTCTTTCATTATCTCAGTATAGCACGTTCCTAACCTTCATCATATTGGTCAAACCAGTACCTCGTTTCTCATATCTCACATGACATCCCCACATATTCAATTTCCTGTAACCCTTCCTCCAGGTGGACAGTGGGTCCACAGGTGGCCCTACAGACAGTGGGGTACCCTGGACACCTCACTTCTTGGGCTCTGGTCTATCACATATGATTCTTCCTAACATTAGACGCTATACGGATGTCTTGTCTGGCTACTAGAGATCCCTGTTACACTTGAACTTGCACCTGTAGTCTCTTATTGACCAATAGTTACATTAACTTGGTTGAACATTTGCATATGAACCATCCCAGCCCCTGGGAATCAGAATTACACAATTGAATCGCTTTTCCCTCTCAACCCCACAACATAGTTCGCAGTCTCGCAAGGCACCGGTGGTTTCTTCTCTCCACCCAGTATCTGGCCTTAAGTCCACCAACCCCCCCCCCCTTTCTACTCAAGTCCCGCTTACTGTCAACCTCTTGGTTTTCTCCTCCTGACGATCGGCGAAGTTTGAGCCGAGTTTCCACCTCTTCCGTCGTTGCCAGGGGGGAAAGAACCCTCTCAACTCACAAGGAGGGCGGTAATGAGGCACCCCCACCCGTTTCCTCCCTTGATGATTCCCCAGCTCGCGAGTCTCGCTATGGGTAGCCCGCTTTCCTCTCACCCGCGACCTCGCTGGCCACCCGGCACAAACTGGTGTCCTCACCTCGCAGCTCCAGGAAGGCTTCCCGCCTGAGGCAACCCTGTGAAGAGGCGCGGCCTCCTTGGACTTCCCACGTCAAGGGGCGGCGCCTTGACCTCGGGCCCTGTCCCTCGATCCGGGGAAGGCGGCCTCCAGGCCTACTGGCTGCGTCTCGCGTCAGCTGCTCCGACGCGTCGTCCTCACGCCGGCTCCCACCAGGAAGCTCCGACTCTGGCTTCGACCCTCCCAGCTCACCGCAGACTACTTCCCCGCAGCATCCAGCGATCCTCCACCTTGAGTCAGTGGCGGCGGCCAACAGTCACCGCGCCTCCCCAGGACTACGCACCGGCCCACGGCATCCCGGCCAGTGACGGTGAGTCTCATGCGCGCGGGGCTCCCAGGGTACAGGCTGGTTTCCGCTTCAGCGACAACGGGCCCCTGAAGTCCCTAGCGCGTCAGGAATTAGGATTGCGCCGCACTTTACTGACACAGTGCTGGGGTGGATGTCACTTGGGTCTTAGAGCGCTAAGCTGACAGAGCGCCTCACTGTTTCTCAGAGGGGCTGAAATTAAGGGGGCCAGGGTCGCACTGCCACGGTCCGGTAGTCAGTCGCCCTTTCGCTACCAGGCTCAATCCTCTGTCTCCAGAGCCCCAGGCAACTACAGGAATGTGAGCAGGGTGGTTCTAGACGGCAACTCCTCCCCTGGTCCTCCTTCAGGGATTCTGGCTATAGGGAGGCCACCATGGACGATGACCTCCAAAGTCATTGGCTGTGTTCAGGGACCGGTCAGAAGGTCGGGGGTGGTGTCAACTGATGAGAGAAGAAGTGCAGACCCTGAGACCTGTCAATTCCCTATCTAGCGCTACCACCTCCCCACTCAGGTGCCTTTCTCCTGACTACCTCACAGCTCAACTAAGTCCTAAAATGGCCGCCCTACCCCCACCTCTATTTATCACCTGGGACCTGACTGGCCAGAGTGGCCCAGAAGGTTCCGGAACCTCCCATGGCAGTCTATGGCCCAGGTGCTGAGGTGACAGTTGGAGCCACCATTTTATGAGACAAGCCTCCATCTTCCTATTTCCTCATTGAAGCACCTTGCGCCTCTCCCTCAGTTAGCAAGGATGAGGCGCCCAGAGCCTCTACATCAACACCAAAAGTAGTTAGTGAACAGGAAAAAAAATGAGAAGGGAAAGGAAAAAAAAAATAATAATATGAGGAGGGAACTGCCAAAGGGCTGACAGGTCTAACACCTCCCTACCCGTGGGTGTGAACATTTCTGCTTATGCACAGCGGTGGCACAAGATCACTTCAGACCACTGGGTGCTGGACTGAGTCACCAAGGGTCACACACTGGAATTTGTCCAGAAACCACCTACTACTCTGCCCAGGGGTCCTCCTCCCCCTCGTCTTCACTTATTGCACAAAGAAGTCTTGATCATACTCCTCAAGGAAGCGATAGAAGAAGTACCATCCACACAGAAAAGAACAGGATGCCATTCTCGTTTCTTCCTAATCAGAAAATAGTCAGGAGAATGGCGACCGATTCTGGACCTCCACAAACTCAACAAGTTTCTCAAGAAACAAACATTCCGGATGGTAACGCTTTCCGATATTCTGGGATGCTTAAACTAAGGGGATTTCATGACTTCTCTGGACATGGAAGACGCATACTGTCATATCCCTATCCATCCAAAAGATCGAAAAAATCTACTGTTCACAGTGGCTGGCAGCCACTATAAATTCAAGGTACTCCCGTTTGGCCTAAAATCAGTGCCATGGATTTTCACCAAGTGCTTGGCACCAGTAGCAGCGGCCTTGCGATCCCGAGGGTTCCAAGTTTTCCCATACCTCGACGATTGGCTGCTCAAAGCTCCGTCGGAGCAGGAAGCCAATCTTGCCACAACTGCTGGTCTCCATCTGTTCACTACACTGGGACTCACTGTGAACAAGGACAAATCGAATTTGCTTCCAACTCAGGTCATTTTGTTCCAAGGAGCGTCTCTGAACAACGTCCAGTGTAAAGGATTCTTGTCTCAAGACTGTCAAGTGCGCCTTCAAAAATTAGCGACAACCATTTAAAAAACAAAGTCAGTGTCTGTCTCCTTGGGATGTGCTCTTCAGCAATCAACTTGGTTCCTTTAGCATGGCTCAAGATGAGACGTCTTCAAAAGGAACTACAGAAGCAATGTCAACAAGCATTGGGGTCTTTCGAGGATGTTATCCGAACAACTGCACGAATGGTGGACGCACTCCACTGGTGATCCCAAACAGCAAATCTTGCTCAAGGTCTCACCTTTTTGCAAAACATACCGGACTTCGTCTTAACAACAGACGCCTCCTTGGAAGGATGGGGAGGTCATCTACAGGATTTGCAAATCCAGGGAAAGTGGTCTCAGATACAGAAACAAAAGCACATCAACAGTTTGGAACTCTGAGCCATATTTTTGTCTCTCCAGGCTTTTCTTCCAAGGATAGCAGGTTCCTCAGTGCTGGTCCGTACCGACAATACGACCAGCATGTACTACATAAACAAACAAGGAGGAACAAAATCCGAGACTCTTTCCCAAGAAGTGCAGGAATTGTGGGAATGGACAACGTTTCATGGGTTATTCATGAAGGCTGAGCATGTCAAGGGTCTGCACAATATCCTGGCAGATACACTGAGCAGGTCTCAATCCGGCTGCCACGAGTGGGATTTCGAGCAAACTCAGATGAACAAAATCTTTCTGACATGGGGCAAACCAGCTCTGGATCTATTTGCATCGCAGGAGAACAAGAAATGCCAATATTTATACCAGCAGGTTCCCTCAACCAGGGTCAAGGGGGAATGCCCTTTCAATGAGATGGTCCGGGATCTATGCCTACGCTTTTCCCCTCCCATTCCATTAATCCCCAGGGTGCTCAGTAAGATGAAACTGGAGGGCTGCTGCCTAATTCTGATTGGTCCAGACAGTATTATTTTCAGGAGTTTCTTCTGTTGTCACAAGACAGGCCCATTCGCCTTCATCCAACAACGATGATGTTATCACAGAACAAGGGCCAGGTGGTCCATGATTCACAGTCCCTGCACTTGCACGCATGGCTCCTGAATTCCTAGAGTTCAAAGACCTCAATATTTCACAGGACTGTCGAGACATACTGTCTAAATCCCGTGCTGAAAGCACTGTCAAAACATCGTCTAAAATGGAAAAGATTCTGTTGTTGGTGTGAAACCAATGAAGTTCATCCACTTCAAGCCCCTGCTGAACAGATTTTACCTTACTTGCTCTCACTGGCCAAGTCTGGCCTCACTTTTTCGTCAGTCAAGGTTCACCAGGCTCTCTTTCCAGGTACAGGAAATCTCCTCAGCTTCCTTCTTAATGCTCATCCTCTCTTATAAACAATTCATGAGATGGCTTTTTCGCACTTTTCCTCCTGTGCATGCACCTCCCCCTGAGTGGGAACTCAATGTGGTTTTAGCACAACTGATGAGACGACCATTTTAACCAATCCATAAAGCAGAACTTAAATTCCTCACTTGGAAGATAGCCCTCTTGCTGGCTCTTACTTCCGCAAGAAGGGTTGGTGAGATTCACGCTTTTACGATCAGAGAACCCTTCTTACGCTTTACACAGGATTATGTGATCCTTCGGACAAATCCTAGGTTCATTCCGAAGGTTCCGACGCAATTTCACTTTAATGGACCAGTAATGCTGCAAACTTTCTTTCCGAATCCATCCAGGGCAGCTGAACGGGCTTTACATTCATTGGATGTAAAAGGGTGTTTAATATTTTATCTTCAAAAGACAAAAGATATCAGAAAGATGGATCAACTGTTAGTGGCCTACGGTCAAGGAAAACAGGGAACCGCGGTATCAAAAGCCACAATAGCCAGATGGGTCGCATCTGCCATTCAATTCTACCACGAAAAAGCCAATAAACCTCTCACAGTGAAGGCTATAGCCCCTTTCCACCGGGTAGACCGATAATCTCTGGTAATGGTGGGCCCACTGAACACATTGCCAAATATGTTGACACTTTTCTTCAACCCATTGTGAAAAACCTACCATCATATTTGAGAGACAGCTCAGATCTTCTTTGTAAACTAGAGGACTTCCAATGGGATTTGGAAGAGTTACTTTTTGTGACTATGGATGTAGAAAGTCTATACACCTGCATTCAAATGCAGGTAGGAATCAGAGCTCTTAAATATTTTCTTTTTAAACGGGGAGCTCAACACCTTGAAACCTTGAACACACTGATATACTGCTCAGCATGGCAGAGATAATCTTGACACAGAATGCCTTTTTACATGACAGTAAATGGTTTCTTCAGATACAGGGTACAGCCATGGGCTCCAGATTTGCTCCATCTTATGCTAACCTCTATATGGGGTTGTATGATGTGGAGCATGTCTGGGGTCCAGGGGCTCTAAGTTGGAGTGATAATGTGATCTTTTATGGTCGTTACATTGACGACATCTTTATGATCTGGCATGGCACCGTTGAAAGCCTAAACATGTATTATGATTATTTAAATATGAATAACTTCAATGTCAAACTAACCATCAAATACTCTGAGGTCAGCATGGAGTTTCTTGATCTGAAATTGTTCATAAAGGGGACAAACATCCACAGTGACATGTACAAGAAAAAGACCTCTTGCAATAGCTATTTACATGCTAACAGCGCTCACCCTCAATCCACCATAAAAGCCATACCTTATGGCGAAATGGTACGCGCTAGACGCAATTGCAGTCTGGATGAGGATTTCATTAAAAATATTCATGAAATCAAAAAGAATTTTTCAAAGAGAGGTTATAAACAATCATGTTTAGATAATGCGGAGAAAAAGGCGTTATCCCTGAATAGGAAGGAAACATTGACGTCTAAAGTCACAAGTAAACAATGTGTTAAAAAATCAAACTCAGAAGTTCTATTTATAACTGAATATAACATCTTCAGTAATCACATCTATAACATCTTGAGAAAGAACTGGGGTTTGCTTGAGACTGAAAGTCTCCCCTCAAATATCATATCAAATAAACCAAGAGTAGTCTATCGCAAAAGCAAGACCCTACTGAGCCCAAGTTATGTTAAAGATGTCCAAATTTCCACTACTACTTGGTTACCAGAAAGACCCTTAGGTTTCTACACATGCGAAAGCTGCTGTGTATGCAAATTTGGTTTGAACAAGCTTAAAAAATTTAAGAGTAGTGAATCAAGAGAATTCACCATAAGTTGTTTCATCAACTGCAATACAACCTTTACTGTTTATATGATTACATCCTCTTGTAAGAAGGTATATGTTGGGAGTAGTATCCGTAGCCTAAAACTACGAATCCAAGAACATGTGCGAGCTATCAGAAACTATGATGTGAAATATCCTATTGCTCAACATATATACCATGATCCTCCTGACGACAAGAACATCATCTTTTGTGGTATTGATCATGTTAAGGTACCGGAGAGAGGAGGCAATAGAGAACTGTCGCTTAGACAACGAGAAGCATCTTGGATTTGTCGTCTAAGAACAAACAGATTTGGGCTCAATATCAATGATGAGTTACATCATTTTTTGTGACAAGACTAAAACATATCAATAAGAACTAAGTGGTGATACCAATTGATGCTCTATTCAAAACACTATCTTGTATGACACGGAGAGTTGTTGGCTCATGTTCACATATATAGGTTGCTTACCTCTAGTGTGAGTAGGGTACGCCGACTGCATGGATAGATTGCCTGATGTTATCCACTGAGTCTATCAAACGTTATGCATATTGTGGTAACATTAGGTCCCATGCTTTACCTGCTGATATTTTGTTCTAAGGTATAGTTTTGATGGATACATGTGTGTTATACGTATCAGCTTTTGGTGTACTCATGGCCATGTGATAATATTACACTTCCTTTGGCCCCTTGGTTCATACGGTCGGTATTTTGATATCGAACCGGCATATCTATGACATCCATAATGATGATCTCGATTGCAGTTGGATATATTGTTGGTCATCAGAATGCTGAGTGACGAGGGGCGTGGCTTGGATGCCGATGGGAATGGCGGCGTGAGCTCAGAGCTCCGCTCCCGATCCCCGCGAACATCCTGCAGACAACGCGGAATCCGGCGCACACCGGGCCCCTGAGGCGGCAACGAGTGCGGGGCGGGCGGCGGCGACTCGAGGGACGCCCTCCGGTGCCGATCCGGAGACGAACGACCGGGGCAGGACAGTGCCGAGCAGGCGAGTGACGCGGCCTAAAATGGCGGCCGCGACTCCGGACCTGCGCTGCTAGCGGGGGCCGGGATCGAGAGGACCCTGCAGGGCCGGAGCCGGCGCGTGGAGACCCACCTGGGCTGGCCCTGATTGAGGAAGGGAGATTGGTGCTGAGACCCTGAGTCCTGCTGGTGGGCGCTGGGCAGGCGGCAGATCGGCCGTCAGAGAGAGAACGCGGCTCACCCCGACACACTCCCTGAGGCCTGTGGCCTTCTGGGGCGGCGGACCGAGGTGGAGAGAGCTGCCCGGAGAGAACGAGGACTGGCGGACTCCATCTGGGGCCCCGGAGACGGATTGCCGGCCTGGACACCCCGCGCTGAGACGGCGGGCCCACACTCCGAGCAGTGGAGGCGCTGGCGGAACTGGCGAGAGGAGCTGGCCCCTGCGTGGCAGGCGGGGCGGCCGGGGCGGCGGATGGCACGGAGGAGGTGAGAGGCCGGGGGCCCCTGACGCCGGGATCCCTTGCACTGGGAGGAGCCCGAGGAGCTCGAGGGGGCGCTCCCAGATGGAAGCTTGAGTGGGGGCGAGACCCGAGGGGTACTGACACTGCCGCGGCCCCTGGACCGGAGCGGAGGCGACTGAGGACGGCGGCGGGGGGGCACCGGATAGCGCCTCCTTCGAATAGCGGGGCCCCCAGCGAGGACTGCAGTGGCGGACTGAAGGGGAGGCCAGCTGTACGACGACCGAGCGCCCTATCGGTGGTGAACTGCGCCCTGCGGCCTTGAGGAGTCGACAGGCTGAGGCGGGGACAGCGACCACAAGGAGTACAGGGGGAGGCACTTGCCGGAGAGCAGGCCCTGAGGGGGAGAGGTGCTGGGAGAGAGCTGCCCGGAGAGAACGAGGACTGGCGGACTCCATCTGGGGCCCCGGAGACGGATTGCCGGCCTGGACACCCCGCGCTGAGACGGCGGGCCCACACTCCGAGCAGTGGAGGCGCTGGCGGAACTGGCGAGAGGAGCTGGCCCCTGCGTGGCAGGCGGGGCGGCCGGGGCGGCGGATGGCACGGAGGAGGTGAGAAGCCGGGGGCCCCTGACGCCGGGATCCCTTGCGCTGGGAGGAGCCCGAGGAGCTCGAGGGGGCACTCCCAGATGGAAGCTTGAGTGGGGGCGAGACCCGAGGGGTACTGACACTGCCGCGGCCCCTGGACCGGAGCGGAGGCGACTGAGGACGGCGGCGGGGGGGCACCGGATAGCGCCTCCTTCGAATAGCGGGGCCCCCAGCGAGGACTGCAGTGGCGGACTGAAGGGGAGGCCAGCTGTACGACGACCGAGCGCCCTATCGGTGGTGAACTGCGCCCTGCGGCCTTGAGGAGTCGACAGGCTGAGGCGGGGACAGCGACCACAAGGAGTACAGGGGGAGGCACTTGCCGGAGAGCAGGCCCTGAGGGGGAGAGGTGCTGGGCTGCGCTGGCCCCTGCGCTTAGGTGGCACCCTGCGCGAGGTCGCTGAAGGCCAGCGGAGCGGCGGAGTCCCTGGAACAAGGACGAGCAGTGTTGTGACGAACCCGGGGGCGGGTGGTGAGCGCCCGCGGGCCCCCTGAGTACCTTGGGGGAGACCTACCTGGAGGACGGCACCGGCACTGCGAGAGAACCGCGATCGGCGGAAGCGGCTGCACCATGGGCAAACCTAGGGTTAAAGGTGGAGAGGCGGTGTTTGAGTCGGAGGTGAGAGATGGGGCCACCCAGAGCCCTGCAGACTTACAGCAGATGCGAGACTGTATCCTGGAGGCCATAGCGGCCACAAAAGATGCACTGCAGCAGGATATAGTGGCGTCCGGTTTGGGGATCCTGCGAGCAGACCACGGTAAACTGAAGGACAGGGTCACGGCTGTAGAAGACACGCTACAGGAGCTGGTGCCGGCGTGCAAGTCATTGGAGGGGAGGCTGGTTCAAGCGCTAGACCGTATACAAGTCCTGGAGCGGCGGGCGGAGGAAGCTGAAAACCGCAGCGGGCGGAACAACGTTCGCTTGGTGGGGCTGCCGGAGAAAACAGAAGGGGATGACATGGTGGGGTACCTGGACGCCTGGCTGCGAACGGAGGTGGCTCCGGACGGGCTCTCGCCCTTCTTCACGCTGGAGCGGGCGCACTGTGTGCCGGCAAGACCCCCTAGGCCGGGCCAACCGCTGCGCCCAGTGGTGATGAAGCTGCTGCATTACAAAGACAGGGACTGGCTACTGCAGCGAGCAAGGGATGCGGGTCCCTTCCGAGTGGCTAACAGCAACGTTACCATGTTCCCAGATTATACCTTCGAGACTCAGAAGCTGCGTGCCTCCTTCTTGCCGCTCAAGCGAGAGCTGCGAGCCGAGGGAATCCAGTACTCGCTCCTTTTCCCGGCCAAATTGCGAGTGGTGGCGACAATAAGAAGGTGTTCTTCCCCACGGCGGAGGACGCCTGGGCGTGGTGGGAAGAGTACAAGGCGGGGACGGACGGAGCGAGACCCAGAGTGGCAGAGGAGCAACGATGGCAACCTGTGCGGAAATCGCGGAGGCTCCGGCAGAGGAAGCGGAGAGATGGACGGCCCACAGTCTCGCAAACTGATGAAGAGAGGAAGGCGGCCCTGCAGGCGGTGGTGAGCTTGTCGGGGGCGGCGGCGCCCGGTCGACCCGCGGGTCGGGCTCAGAGAGCCGTGTCACAAGCTCGGACACGGACCAATCCGAACTTAATAGGGCCAGGGGCCCGGTGGTGACCCCGCAGACCTCGGGAGAAATCGTGGAAGGCTGACGGAGGGGCCCTCCCGTGCGGCTGGAGTGCAGAGGCCGGAGGATCCGGCTCTTCCTGAGGATGAGCTAAGCTGCCGAAATGATTGGATTTTCGTGAGTGACTATGGGGGGGATTGAGGGGCGGGGGGACGGGATTGTGGTTGCCGCCCTTGGTACCGGGTCGCACCCTAGAGGCCCTTAAGGCCGCCGCAGTGTAGACTGCGGCTTCGGTGGGTGGTCGAGCGAGATTGCTCTTCCTTAAGTTTGGATGGGAGCTGCTTTTTCGAAGTTAGGTCCTGTTCTGGGGGGGTGGGGCTGAGAGAAGTTGGGGGGACTCGAGGCGGGGGAGTTGGAGGGGGGGTACAGGGTTCTTTAGGGGGAGGGAGGGATAGTGCCACGGACTGCGGCTGGATTTGGAGGGGTGTGGCGACCTAGCCTTGGACATGGGACTATGGCTAATACTGGAATGGTGAAATGTGTGACATGGAATGTACGGGGACTTCACACGATGGCACGGCGACATAAGATTCACGCTTACCTGGTGCGTAGGGGTGTTCAGATTGCGCTATTGCAGGAGACGCACCTAACAAACCAAGAGGGCATAGCGCTGCAGCGTAGGTGGCGAGGGCAGGTATTTAACACCACGTACTCCGCTTTTGCGAGGGGCACTCTGATCTGGATCCGAGCGGGGACCCCCTTCCAGGTAATCAGGCACACGATAGACCCAGAGGGCAGATATGTGGCGGTTGAGGGTAAACTTAGGGGTCGAGATATAGTACTGTGTAGCGTATACGTACCTAATACGGATCAGGGGCCGTACTTTGCGAGACTTTCCGGAGTGCTGGCCGGGTACTTGGCGGGTCCTATCCTACTGGGGGGAGACTTTAATTCAATAGCAGACCCCGCGCTTGATAGATCCCACCCGCCTCTAGCGACGCCCCCGGTACACCGGCTAGCGAAGCGTAGGCTTGAATGGCAGGGGCGGTGGGGCCTGGAGGATGCCTGGAGGGCTCAGCACCCCACACTGCGGGACTATTCATATTATTCGACACTGCATGACCTCCATGTTAGGCTAGACACTTTTTTAGGCTCCTCGACCGTGATACAATCAGTCGCGCACACCGAGTACTTAAACCGAACACTCTCCGATCATAATCCCTTGCTACTGACGCTGGACTGGGTGACTTAGATCTCGAGGGTCCCAACGTGGCAGCTAAGGCCTGAAACGATCGACGACCCGCCATACCGGGTGGCACTCGGGGATAGGATTACCCAATACTTTGACGAGAACAATGGGTCCACAGCGCTTAGAGCGATAGAGTGGGACGCTTTCAAAATTACTGTCAGAGGGCATTGCATAGGGAAATATGCCGGGGTGAGGCGGACTCTGTTGGAGGACCTGGACAAGGCGGAGGGGACGTTGAGGGCAGCGGAGTTGGCGCGGCCTGGCCACCCCGAGCGCCAGGAGGCGGTGAGTGCGGCGAGAGAGGCGGTGACGGTTGAAGTGGAGAGGCTCCGTAGCACGCGGAGGGGGACAAGGCGGGAACGCTGCTGGCTTGGCTGGCCAACCCCAACAAACGTAGCCAACCGATCTTGGCCTTGGACAGGGAGGGAGGCGGAGTGGTCACGGCCCAGATGGATATACTGGAGGGCTTTAGCACGTACTACGAGACGCTCTACAAAAGCGCGCTAGAGGGACGGGAGGAGGATATCGACGGCTTTTTGGAAGGACTACAACTGCCGCGACTTGACCGGGAAGACGCAGAGGCCTTGGGCGGAGATATTGACCTCGCGGAAATCAGAGGGGCAGTGAACCGAATGGCGCGGAATAAAACCCCGGGCCTAGACGGCCTGCCGATAGAATTTTATGGTAGATACTTGGACCAACTGGCCCCGCGGCTTCAGGAGGTGTATAGGGAGGCCAAGATGAGGGGTAGGCTGCCCCACTCTATGTGTGAGGCCCTGATGATCCCACTACTGAAGCCGGGAAGGGAAGGAAAGGACCCCGCTTCTTATAGGCCGCTGTCGATGCTGACGACGGACTATAAAATACTGAGCACCATTCTGGCGACCAGGTTGCTGAGGCACATGCCGAGACTGGTTCACAGGGACCAGTCGGGGTTCATCCCCGCGAGGAGCACCACTGCTAACATCCGACGCCTTGTCCGTCTCATGGGGGACCCGCAGGAGAATGCACGAACGCCACTCGTCTTATCCGTAGATATAGAGAAGGCTTTCGATAGCCTGGAGTGGGGTTACCTATACAAAGCCATGCGGCGTTTCGGCCTCGGGGAGGGATACATCGGTTGGACGAAGGTCCTATACGCCTCGGCGGTGGCGAGGGTGCGGGTGGGACCCCTGGTATCGCGCCAGTACTGCGTGGGTCAGGGCACCAGGCAGGGATGCTCGCTTTCCCCACTTCTATTTGCACTGGCAGTGGAGCCCCTCGCGGCGGAGGCCAGAACAGGCTGTTACTACAGGGGGTTGGACTATAGAGGGGCCCCGCAACTCATCTCATTATACACGGACGATTTGCTCCTGTTCTTGGAGAATGCGGCGGAGGCACTGGACGGAGCGGAGCGGCTTCTTGCGCGATTTGGCAGGCTATCTGGACTGCAGGTGAACTGGGCTAGACCTGTTTACTCCCGTTGCGACAAGGCGAGCCGCGTCCGGCGGTCCGCCCATTGCTTCATTGGGAACCTGATTGCCTTAAATACCTCGGAGTACATATATACCACACTGCCGCGGATATGCTGGAAGGCAACGTGGGGCGCTGTATCCGAGCATTGAAGGGCAGCATGTCCTTCTGGTCCACACTCCCGCTCTCGGTAACGGGGCGTATCTCGCTGCTGAAAATGATTGCATTGCTGCGCCTTCTGTATTATTTCCGCACGCTACCAGTGTGGATACCGGGCTCTGTTTTTCGTCAGCTGCGATCATTATTAGTCTCTTTCTTATGGAGCACAGGACGGCGCAGAGTTGCGATGGCGACTCTGACCCAGCCAAAAGACGAGGGGGGCCTGGCGGTGCCTGACTTTGAGCTTTACTATCTGGCAGCGCAGTTGCAGATCTTTACGCAAGAAGTGGCAAGGGTGTACCGGGGGCCGGAGCAGGACAGGGAGGGGGGCACCCCCAGACATGTACTGGCGTATATCACGCTACAGCAGAGGCTGGTTACCAGAGACTTATCCCTGGAGGAGCAGACGTTCCGGCAATGCTGGAATCAGTCTCAGCGTCGGGCTGGGGTGCGGCGCCCGTATGCGCCGGAGATCCCGCTGGGAATGGTAACGGCGCTTCCGCACGGCGGAGACTGGTCGGGATTGCAGGTATGGGAGGAGGCGGGCCTTCAAATGTTGGGTGACTTATATGAAGAGGGAGCGCTGATCCCTTACCAAACGCTGCAGGAGCGATTCGATCTCCCGAGAGGAGACTACCTGATGCATGCGGCGGTGACGAGGGCGATGCAGGCGCATTGGGGAGAGGGGCTCTCGGAACCCGCTGCATCTGCAGCCTGCCAGTACACCATGATGTCTGCTGGCACTTATAAGGCGGTGACGTGTTTGTACTCCAGGATGTTGCGCGAAACCCTGCGGCCGCTGGCGGCGCTAAAGGCAAAATGGGAGCTGGAACTACAAACTGAGATCCCTGACACTACGTGGGCGGGACTAGTGCGGAGGGCCAGGAAAAGCACCAGGAACGCGCGCTTCCAGCTGATACATTTTTATATCCTCCACAGGGCCTACCTTACACCGAGTAAACTTGGGAAGCATTTCGGGGTGGCAGATGCGGCGTGCCCTAGGTGTGGAACGGTGGAAGCGGAGCTCGGGCATATGTTGTGGGACTGCCCTCACCTGCGAGAATACTGGAGGGCGGTAGGCGACACACTGCCTGAGGTGACGGACAGGGACTTGCAATACACCAAGGCGGTTTGTGTCCTACACTGGTTTCCTCACACACCCAAAAACAAGAATACCAGCAAATTTATTGACATGGGCCTCCGGCTGGCCAAAAGGAAGGTGACGAGACTCTGGAAATCGAGGGCGGGTCCCACACACGAGAGGTGGGCCAAGGAGCTACAGAAATGGGCGGCGAGTGAAAGCACGCTTGGGTACCAACTAGCGACTCGCAGGGCCGATGACAGGGCGCTAGCGGCGGCCACCGCATGGGAGGGGTTGGTGCAGGCCCTGCGCAATAGCGTGATGGAGGAGGACGAGACGCCATCTCAGCCCGAGGGGGACCCCCCGGAGCAATCCACCCACACAAACACAGTGAATGGTTAAGTACTTCTGAAATGTACCCCAGACTAAATACTAAGGCCGGGAACAGTCGCAGTCGCGGGCGGGGGCACGGGTGGCGGGGAGGGAGGGAGGGGGGATAGGGGATAGGGATAGGGATGGGGGAGGGGCAGTGTTGAAGTGGGGGACGGGGGGAGGAAAACTCTAAAGCGGAACGCAGATGCCCTACCATGTTAGCGGCACAAGTACAGTTCACAATATAGTTCAGTATTATGGTACCCTGAATGTCGCTGCCCGGCCTCCGGGATGTGGGCTAATGAGCTGTGTACGGCTGTCTAAATGACCACGAGAAATAGGGCGCTGGTAAAAGCGATGCAGGAAAAGTAAGAATGTACGCTGCTGATAATACTGTTCTGCAATAAAAACGGTTTTATAAAAAAAAAATCAGAATGCTGAGTGACTTTGACTTTATGTTGTGCTGGTTACGTGTGTTTATCATCAAAAGATGGCTTTTTGTTTTTGTTTTGGATAACGTCCCTTATGTGTTCCTCACATTAAAATAGATCCTGTATAGAACTAGACATAAAGCAGAAACGGGTTTAGCTCCTGTGATTTTGTTCTGTTTGAACCCTTTAAGGCTGCTGCTGTTTTTAGATGCTTGTGGCGGCGCTATAGACTCGCTTTTGTTGACGTCTTTATATAAGAGTGAACTTAAAATAAAAACTATTACTTGGATTACTACCTACTCTTCATTTACTAGAATTTATATCATCTTATAATCGGCAACACATGTACTGAAATATCGCAACAGTCCTGCTTACTCTACTACTTAAAGATGGCCGCTGCTTTTATTATTTTTTCTTCTATTATGCTTAAGGCCAACGTCTATTCCCACTGCTCAATATGTGCTACATACCATACATAGAGCGTGGGGTCTAAAAACGTTTTTTCTCACGTGCTCGGTATATTATTTTGAATTTGGATTTTTGATATTATAATACAGAGCTAACTTTAAACTTAACTTGATATTTGGATTTTAACTGCCATTTAAAAAAAAATCTTTTAGGATCTGTATGATTTTGAATTCATGACATATGTATTGAAATATTGTAATAGATTGACTTATTATACTATTCAAAAATTGTCGCCGTTTTCACTTTTACTTTGTCATATTCAAGGTTCTGTTTTCACTTTTTCTCGTCTGTGCCTAAGGTCGGCGTCTATTTCCACTGTTCAATATGTGTTACACACCATTGAGCGTGGTGTCTAAAAACGATTATTCTTACGTGTTCGACATTGTATTGAAACATTGCAATGGACTCGCCTATTTTAGTATTCAAAGATGGCCGCCGTACTCTCTCTTATTTTGTTGTGTCCAAGGTCGTCATCTAATTTCATCATCTATCAGGTGAATCCTATTATGGAGCAAGTGATTTAAAAACGCTCGTGTGTATGCGCTCGGCTTATCACTCGGAACCATTGTCACTGAGAATCACGGGCCACCATGCCTCTCTGGTGAGTTCATATGAGGAATAGCTAATTTTCCTGACATAGAAATGCCCGCTAGGCTTCTACATTTATTAGTGTTGAGTGATCTAGTGAACTTGCTTATTCACTGTGAGTGCGGGCTCGGGTTTTTTTTAAATGACTCGTATTTCCATCTAGATAGGATATCGGTTTTTACGTTATTGTTCACGATTATCGCATTGCGCATATTTAATATAATGCATCAAACCATCTTCAAAGATGGCTGTCGTAACTCACTGTTGTTTGTTTAGTCTGAGCTTCTTCACTTTATACAAGCTCATATGATTTCGAGACTGATCTCTCTTCCTTTTTAAAAAAAATCATATTTGTAATGATTGAATTACACTGTGTTGTGTGATGTACGCTATGTGTTGGCTTGTTGACTTTACCATTTAAAGTTGGTTGCTCTGTTTAATTTAAACATTTTTTCATTTATTTCACTGTGCCTAAAATTCTCGTCGACCCTTAATTCCCAATAGATAATACTTTTTGCAGAGCGGTGAATCCAAATATACCAACGCTCTGGAGTTCGTTTGACTATTTGAAAATTACGTGATTACAATTACGGGCCACCACGTTATTCTGGTGAGTTCCTTTAATAAACAGTGATTTTCCTTTTAATACTGAATTATCTGTGGCTAAAATAATTAGTAGAAGTTGACATACAGATTACATGATGCACTTGTTGCCTTGTGGTTTGAGGCCACACAATACTGTACTGTTGTCTATTTAGTTTCTGCTCTCAGTTGTAAATATTTATCCATAAGAAAATCAAAAAAAATTCCCTGTCTATATATCTGGACATAAAGAATTATAAGGAAGCAATTCCTGCTCTTTAACTGTTTGATTACAAAAAGGGATGCCATTTGAACATACAGATATATCGAGTAGATATCAATTGGTTTCGCTACTATTAGCTACATATTTACTTTTTCTTCAGATAAAATTCACTATATATGAAGGTTTTTGAAACACTGGAACTCTCAACTATTAGTTTGAATTGTACAGAGAACGAACTTACATCGATATTTGAAGGTATGTGATTAATTACACTCAAAGAACTTATGATGAAAAATCTGTACTAAAAAACTGATATCTGAATAGAGTGTATATATGCTCTTTTCTTAAGCACACAGGCCCGCTAATATATTATCATTGCGTACTCTTATATAAATGTCAACCATTTAGTAACTAACTATCCTACTGTGTTGTTGTTTTTAAATGTTTTGTTTTGTAGTTTGTACACATATTGAGTTCCTCTCGGAATTAAAGCACACTTTATATATGTTTTTCTTAATAGCCCTGAAGAAGTCTCTGTTTAGGAGACAAAACGCGTTGGCTATGATTCATCATGCACATGAAAAAAGTGAAATAAAGAAAAGAATTTTTCAAAGAAAATTCCATCTACGTCTTCGACATTTGTCTGTAATTTTCGTTTATTGTGTAAATAGTGCTGAACCCTCTTGTGTTGAACACTCCACTGAACTGTTGCTGCATCTACAGCTTTGCTTGCTGGGTTTACACTGGACAAAATATGCCGTTCTGCGACATGGAAGAATGTCCACACTTTCACAAGAACCTACTGCCTCCAATCGGCACAAAGGGAGGATGCAGCGGTTGGACAAGCTGTGTTACGCCATCTCTTTCACTAAGGTCAGATTCTTTAGATTTCTTAAAGGCTTGTCTACTATTAGCTTTCTTTACTGTTATATTGCTTCCAGTGTTCATGCTCCTATGTTTCACGATTTATACTTTACTATGCTATAAGTTTTATATATATATATATATATATATATATATATATATATATATATATATATTCTCATGCTTATATCCGCTGTCTCTTTTAATATGATTATTGCTTTTAATGTTTTGTCATTACAATATTTCAAGGTCATGGATGTCCATTGGGAGTTTACGAATACATGTCTCCCTCCATCTGCTAACGACAGTACAATTAGAGTGCTGCTTGCTATTCTGATTCAGGCATGTGAATCTATGAAAGATACCCCAATACTGGATAAGAAAACAAATTACTTACCTATAACTTTAGTTTTCCAGTATTGGTATCTTTCATAGATTCACATGCACCCCCCCCCCTCCTCCCTGGGGAGAAAGTTCTCAGTGATTTTGGGGATACTTACTTCTCACTTGTGCTTGGAAAATCTGAGGAGAACTGGCTCCTGTTGGGAGTGTTCTAGAGGGTGCTGGTAGCTGATTGGTTGGAGCTGAGTTTTGGTCCTTTTTCCCATAAGGATGTAGATAGGCTACTAAGGTATAGCTTCTGGCCTATTTATTACTTATGGCACTACTTTTGTATTTTACCGTGGAACTCCCATTTCTGTGACGGGGAATGATTCAGGCATGTGAATCTATGAAAGATACCAATACTGGATAACTGAAGTTACAGGTAAGTAACTTGTTTTCTTCTCTCCCTCCAATACGCCTTATAATTATTCTTACAAATTAAATGATTAGTTTTTTTCTTTTTGTTTTTAACCTTCATTTAGTGGTGCTGACACGCTTCCACTATTATTAAGTGTAGTACTTACCATACTTCAGAGCTACTTAGAAGAATGCTACTGTTCGAGATACCATTACCGCATTAACTTATGTAAGTTTACTATTTCGAAGGCCATTTACGCAGCTTGTAGTATCTCTGTCCCAATCTCAGGAAGAAGCTGCCGCTAACTTCTCCACGTGCCTACAAGAACTTACAGTCTGGATGTCTAACAACTGCTTAAAGTTAAATGGCTTGAAGAACAAACTCGGGTTTTGGCTCAATAGCAGTAAGGCCAAGCCACGTATAGTCAACAAAACAAGAACAGTGCCAATGCTGCACTTAACTCAAAGAAGGTTTGAACCATGAACTGAATAAAACAGTTTCACTCTCAACCACTTTTTCCGTTGGATTTAATCCGCATTATTTGCATATAGTACACTTGCTTATTAGTTTGCACGGATACAATATAACATTTATAACATATCAAAAATAGAAAAAACAATACAACATTGCTATCCACATTACATATACAAATTTGAGCGACACCACCACTAGCATACAACAATCACTCGGACAAAAAACAGACAGACTCATCAATCATAATAAACACTGTTTGTCACAAAAAATATTAGTTGAATAAAAAAACATCAAGCCATCAACAGTTATAACTTGGCTCAGTTATGATATACTGCATTTGATTGTTTTGTCAATGATTGGCCAAAAGCGAAGAAAGGTCTACGCGTTTCGAATCCCTTCGCATGTGGGGATTCTCATCAGGACCAACACTCTCTGAAACAAAGCAGAAACAAAACTGAGTTTAACCAAATGACCCTAATTGAATACCGAACCACACACCTTATTCTGGCGTCTTACCTGCGGCTGATTGCACACAGAAGAGGCTTTCAACGTTAATAATAAATCCGTAAGATGCCCTAAAAGAAGAGGGAGTAAGAATCACGAAGATGTCACCTCTGAAAAACTATCTTTGACATGCATGAGCGGGCTATGGGGGCAGTCTTACTTGTCAAGCTGATGTAGTGTCAGAATGGCGTTTCTGTCCTCTGGCGTCAGAATCTGGTTTTTTTTGTAAATGCTGTATTGCCAGTTCAGCAGTCTACAGGTCTTCTGTGCAAAAATTACTTTTGCGGTTGTTTGTATGTTCTAAAACAATGAAATGGCCCATAGTTAATCATGCTTCTTAGCGAATGTAGCGTTCTATCTAGTATTACGGGGCTGCACAGGGCAAGAAATTCTTACCTGAAGACGATCGTTACAGGGCAGTGAAGAAATCCTCAGTCCGTGCGTCTGACGCCATTGTAGTAGCATTTGAGTTTTGAATAGTGGATTTTCTTGTTTTATGTCGTGAGCAGCTGGTAGCTGCTGGTGTTTGAGCACTTTGTTTCTTACATCAGTAGTATGTCAGTGAGCGATACTTTTGCATACAGTGAGGAACACATACTGAAGTTGATTAATGACCCTCCATTGTTTTCGTCCGCCGCCCTGAGCACAACAGCAAAAATTAATAACGAATCCGACAGACTTATAAGACTGAAGAAAAAACAAATTCGGACAGACCTACATGGGCATTTTCTAATTGAACATCTGAGGGCAGGAACCATCCCAGGAGGCCTTCAGATACGCAACGTTCCAGTCATATTCACAGATGATCCAATTTATAAAAAAGGATATAGTCAGATTGAAACCAAATGTAGCAGGGATCTAATGGTTCTCACTGTTGAGACAGCTCAAAGACTTTCTAAACAACAATTGGAAGAAATTGCCAGCCTTGAGATTGAAATCAAATCCAACCAACTCATCACGGATTCTAAAGCACTCCTGGACAAAGTCGAAAAAGACATTCTAGAATTTAAAGATTATTCAATCAACCAAAAGGGTAATAAATTTGAAAAGGACAAAAATAACTTTTCACTTGAAAAAGTCTACCCGTATCTGCAAATTGATTTTTATTCAAGACCAGAATCTCGCAGATTCCTACCAGACTATCAAGGTAGATCTAGAAACAATTTCATCACTTTCTCCGAAACGTCATCTTCATCGAGTGGTAGTGACACAGATAACCCCAACACTCGGGGAGATTTCAATAGACGTGGCAATTTCCAACAAAATTTCCAACAGAATTTCCAACAACCGCCTTTTTTAGGAAGAGGCCAGCGGAAACCGCGAGGCAGGTCCAGATATGCCAACCAGCCATGGGAAATGTCTACAAGACGCCAAAACTACAAGAACTAAAGACTTCATCTACTGCCAATGTGTTAAAATCACACGAACTAAAGACTTCATCTATTTTCAACTTATCAGATAAAATTCTGACAGAGGTAGAGTCCAGCGCATTAGAAAAGGGTCTGTCCTTCGTTCCATCTAAAGCAACCAACTTCGTCCAACTCAAAACAGAATTTATTAACCTGCGGCGGTTGCATGGCGTCCTTGCTCGCGCACCATTCCTTCGTGAGCTGGCCATCTTGGTGTCCTTGGACGCTACCATGGCGTTTGATACCCTGGAATGGCCATACATCTGGGCAGCATTGGCGAAGTTTGGTTTTGGCCCGGGGTTCATCGGTTGGGTAAAATTGCTCTATGACAATCCGCTGGCACAGGTAGTGGTCAACGGACGGGTATCGGCTCCCTTTATCTTGGGCAGGGGCACCCGACAGGGTTGTCCGCTGTCGCCTCTCCTATTTGCGCTTTGTTTGGAGCCCCTTGCGGAGTGGTTGCGATGGGAACCCTCGATGCGTGGTCTTAGATGGACGCCGGAATACGAGGACCGGGTCTCCCTATACGCGGACGATATACTCTTGTATCTTGCATCGCCGTGCAAATCGCTCATCGTGTTGGTGGACGTTTTGAGCTCCTTTGGTCGCAACTCCGGATTGGTCATCAACTGGGCTAAGTCCTGTGTGTACGTTCTTTCCGGGGAGGCCCCCCCCCTTCCGCGGGGGTGCCCTATCCAGATTGCGACATCGGGATTCACTTATTTGGGTATTTTTATAACATTGGACCCAGTGGCCCGCTACGAACGGAATCTTCTCCCCCCCCCCCCTCCAGCGCCTAAGGGCGGATGTGGCGGGTTGGCGGCGGCTGCCGCTTTCGCCACTTGGCCGGGCAGCGTTGTTCAAAATGATGTCGCTGCCCCGCTTTTTGTACGCCCTACAGAACACCATGGACCTGGTGCCGGCCCGTTATTTTCGGGAGGTGGAGTGTCTCCAGCGTCGATTGTTTTGGGATGGGCGGCCGCGGATTGCTCTTGCCAAACTAACCCTGCCATGGTACGATGGGGGGGTCGCCCTCCCGGACATTAAGCGATACTACTGGGCCTCCCAGTTGGCTGCCGTCAATCACGGGATGTATGGCCCTGCTTTGAACCCGGCTTTTGAGATGGACAAATTGCTATTGCCGGGCGGTGACTATAATCGAGCATTATACTCGGGGTCCCTCGATGCGCGGTTGACGGGCCAGACGCGGGTCGCGGTACAGGTGTGGCATGCAGCAAATGCGGCGATGGGGTGGAGGGATCGCTTGACTCGGGCTACACCACTGTATACATCTCAGCGCTTGGGCTATCTGTATACTACGAAAGGCTTTGAGAAGTGGGATACGATTGGTATCAGCACGGTAGGGGATCTCTGGACGAAAGGGAAATTCAAGACGTTCGACATGCTGAAAACTGAATATCAGTTGAATGATAGGGAATACTATCGGTATGCTCAGGTTCATCATGCCCTGTGCTCCGTGTTTCCGGACGCGGCGGCTATTCCAGAGAATTCCCCGTTGGAGGACAGGGTCTTGGACGGCCATATGCCGGATAGCACCATTTCGCTGATCTACAAGAAGCTTATTAATGATCGGGTGGGTTTGCTGGCCTCATTGCGGGAGACTTGGATTGCCGACGGTTTGGAGCTGGACGACGAGGATTGGGTGTCAGCGGTGGCCTCCCCGAAAGAGGTGGCTATCCCGGCCCGATTGCGGTTCGTCCAGCTTAAAATACTCCACAGAGTGTACGTCACGGGGCCTGGTTTGATGCGTATGGGATATTCGGTGGATGGGTTGTGTAAGCGAGGCTGTGGGCTACTGGGGAGTTTCCTCCATATCCTGTGGGAATGTCCGGAGGTGACTCGGTTTTGGTGCAGAGTGCATGCTGTGTTAGAAGAAGTCACGCATGTGGCCTTGTTGCCGGAGGCACGGCGTAGTCTGTTGAATGTCTGGGAGCCTACTGATTACAATGCGACGCAGACGCAGTGGGTGACTCTGGGCTATATGGTAGCGAAGCGTGACATTGCACAATTGTGGGGCTCCCAGAGGCCGCCCACGGTCAGCGAGTGGAAAGACCACATGGACTGGTGTATGTTCAGAGAGAAAACGGTGTACGTGGCGAGAGGCAAGCCTGGCAAGTGGAGTAAGGTGTGGGGTCCTTGGAACGCCTATCGCGGGGATATATGTGCCCCGCCTCAGACGCGTGAGATAGATGCCGCGCTGTCGCCCTAGCCCGCGCATTCCTGTACGCTCCTGCGACATGCGAGTTTGGTTTCTTCGGCCTTGCCCCCCTCCCCCTCTGTCTACCCGGGTTGGTTTACTCCCTCGATACGATGGGCACATGCAACTGCTCTAAAATTCCTTGCCTTGTGTGTTTGTTGTTTTTCGTTTCTTAAAAATATGAAACCTTTGTTTGTTCATGGACTGCAACTGCGGCCGACGGCAAGGATTTACACTCCAGTGACCCCCTTTCATGGCTTTATCGACGTGAATGTTCCAGTTGTACCTAGGGTCACACTGCATTTTAGCGGCCGGCCTATTGGTTGTAGGCCCATACTTGTATTTCTCTGAAATTGTAATAAAGGTTTTTCAAAAAAAAAAAAAAAAAAAAAAAACCTTGCAAATTCACTGGGGAAGCCATGGGTTTCGGACATGTTGTGGTTGGCGGAGATTTTGCTGGTGGAGGGCCAATGGGGTTCCCCCGTTGTGGTTGGTGCGGGCGGCTGTGGCTCGCGCGGCCGCAGTCTTCTGCTGATGACATATGTGTCTTTATGAAAAAAAAATATTTGTAATATATGTATAGCTAAAAATTTATGGAAGAAGACATGGGCAAATAAGTGTCTAAATACAGTATTAGCATCAGCGGGGGATTGCGGTCGCGTGGGTTGTAGTTGCCTGCGCTGGCTGTGGCGGGGGAATTTCATTGGTTTTTTATCGGTGGAATTTCCGCTGACTGTGGCATGTCTGGGGCCTATGGTTTTTTCAGTAAATATATATATATATATATAATTATTATAACAAACACTTAATGGTTTTATAGTAGGGTTTCTGTGTAGGGGATTATTTTATACAGGTGTGCCACTTCTTGTTATAACATTTACTGTCTTTCAAGCTCCACTTGAAACAGACTCCTTCTTATATTTTACTGCCACCTGTCAGAAGGATAGCCATAATGCTAATGTTACACCACAGCTGCTTATCAGAAGGGTTGCTATGGTGGTAATGTGACAGTACTGGCACTTCTCAGCCCTCCAAACCCAGTGAGCGTGACTGCAATCTTAAATAACACAGCGCACCGCCCGGAAACGAAAGAGGCTATCCTTTTTGGGAGGGACAAAGACATTCTGGGCAGTCTAAAAGAAATCGAGCCCGCGAATAGAAAGCAAGCACATGTGAGTAACAAAAGGCAAAGCCAGTGGTAGCAATTGGCGGAATGCATTTTATGTAAGCTTTCAACATGTTCCTAATATGTCGTTGCATCCAGACAGCTGCACCGTCTAGTAGTACTCATTTTCCGTAAACCCTCTGTCTATTGAGTCTCCGTTTTGGCTCAGTGAGTTGAACACTGTGGAATGTGCAGTGATTTGCAGGTCCCAACTTTGAATCCTCTCAAGCCAACACCACCCAAGGTGGGTCATTTTAATACCTTTTAAACTGGGAAATAGTAACTCCAGTTACAGCATTTAGAAAGCGTGTAAGTGCATTGTGAATCACTATTAAACAGTATTATTGCCCTCTTAAAAAAAAAAAAAAAAAAAAACAGAATTTATTGAATTTTGCCGAAAGATACGTCTAAAAACTTTCTTTTTAGACAATCCATCAAAAGACAACATAGAATCAACAGGACTGAGGAAAAAATCTATGTTTTGCCCACCAACAGCAAAAACTCCCAAAGAAGTAATCATGTTCGAGAAAGTTGTCTTATCAGCCATTGCTGAAGTTGAAAAACAAAAAAAGAGATTCGTTAAACCCAATATCACCAGAGTCCAGAAAGAGGCTTTGATTGACTTGAAAAATGATCCATCTATAGTAATCAAACAAGCCGATAAAGGCGGCTCTATTGTCATCTGGGCCACCGAACGCTATACAACAGAAGTGACAATACAACTTTCGAATGAACAATGTTACAGGAAGTTAAGTAAAGATCCAACGGTTTAACTACAAGGCAAATTGTTCGATATTCTTCAAAAAGGATTCGATCAAGGGTTTCTGGGTAAAAAAGAATACGAGTTTCTAAAAAATAAAAATCCTCGGACACCAATTTTTTATGTACTCCCAAAAGTACATAAGGACCAAAAGTGTCCTCCGGGACGACCGATAGTCTCGGGTTGTGAGTCATTAACTGAACCAATTTCAAAATTTGTGGATTTTTTTCTAAAACCCTTCATGCAAGAGGTGAAATCGTACCTACAAGACACCACAGACTTTTTGATTAAATTGAGCACAATGGAATTTGAAGATAACAAATACTTTCTTGTCACGCTAGATGTGACATCACTGTACACGGAGATACCACAAGATGAAGGGCTGGCTGCCTTGGAAACATTTCTCAATAGTAGACCTAAACCCGAAAAGGTTCCCACACAATTCATTATGGGATTAGCTACCTTTGCTCTAAAAAATAACTACTTTTGTTTCAAAGATGACTTTTTCCTTCAAGTTAAAGGCGTCGCAATGGGGTGTCCTTTCGCCCCAGAGCTGGCAGTCCTTTATATGTCCAAATACGAAGATAGATTCGTATATAACAATAACCCCTTTTCAATCTTCATTGGAAATTGGGTCAGGTACATTGACGATGTTTTCCTAACCTGGACTGGAGAAGAAGACCAACTACAAGGCTTTGTAGATTGGCTAAACAACAGAACACCAGATATTAAATTCAGCCTGAACTACTCCAAACTTAGAATGCCATTTCTGGACGTTGAGATCTATCCAAGTGAGGGTCATCTTGTCACCACACTTTATAAGAAAAAAACGGATAGAAACAAAGCATTACACTATTCAAGTAACTATCCACGCAGCCTAAGGGACAATTTGCCCTATGGCCAATTTTTGCGAATCCGTCGAAATTGTTCATTTAAGGATGAATATTTTTTTCATGCTGAAATCTTAAAGACCAATCTCCTATCCAGAGGATACCCTGAAAAACTATTGAAGAAAGCAATTAAACATGCTTGGTGGACCCCGCGAGAGGCACTTTTGGAAAGGAAGGATAAATGCAAAATGGACAGGATTGTCTGCGTATCCACTTTCAGCCCCACGTC
Organism: Triturus cristatus; assembly: GCF_964204655.1. NCBI lineage: Eukaryota > Metazoa > Chordata > Amphibia > Caudata > Salamandridae > Triturus > Triturus cristatus. The sequence goes on along the minus strand of NC_140586.1, from coordinate 198,125,725 downwards.
AAACTGGTTCAAAAAGATCATTACCCAAAACTGGCATTTGGTCAAGAATCTAGACACCACACTTAAAGAACCCCCGCTGTTCGCTTTTAGGAAAGATAAAAGTATTGCCAACCAGCTAGTGCGAGCCGCTCTACCGAAAACTAAAAGTCTCAATATGAGAAGTTTCTTAAGTCTTCCTCCAATCCAAGGCCATCACAAATGTGGGACGTGTGTGTGCTGTGAGTCAACTATGGAAGGTAACCACTTTTCCCATAAGGGAATACATTGGAAACATGACACCTTTTCAAACTGTAAAACGAAATTTGTGGTGTATGGAATCCTATGTCCATGTAACAAACTGTACATCGGGAAAACAAATCAGGAGACAAGGCTCAGAATTCAACAACATAAATCTAGAATTCGTAAAAATGTGCAAAACGCCCCGCTGGTGAATCATTGAAATCTTAACAATCATACGGAAAAGGATGTAAAATGGACCGTTATTTCCAAAGTGGTCCAAGACAGCCGAGGTGGTGACCTTGATGCTAAATTACTAAAAAGGGAAGCTATGCTTATCATAAAATTCAACACGTCAGTCGACGGACTGAATGAAATCTCTGAGATCTATAATTTATAACTGGTCCCAACTTTGATCTGGGTTACACTGCATTCAGTTTGTTTCATCTCAGACATGCCAACATCGTGCGCAGGTGCGATCCCTCTTGACCATGCCAGTATATTGCTGACGCGCTTTCATCTGGCTCAGACCACTTGCTCTACATTATTTCACTTGTTCCAATTTGAATAATTCAAATCAACATTAGGCCACAAAAGCCTGCTATTGCATTGGTCTTTCTTCTTTTGAATAAAGTTTTGTGTCTATTCAACAAAACACTTCAATAATACTACGTTTCCCATGAACATCGATTTATGCTGACACGTTCACCTTGGTCATCAAGGAGCGCTTAGGGCTCCCTCTTACGATAGCTACGGAACCTCTGCAGTCCAAATTGAAAATCCTACGTCTTTTCAGACCAGGCTGCAGTCCGCTTTCTGTCACGAGTAATACATGCGCAGTACAAACGCGACAATAAATCCCGATTCTACAACTTCCTGGATTCAACTCCGGCGGAAGCATCGGCATTTAAAGAGATACCATTTCCTCCTGGATTTCATTCCTACTACAATGGCGTCAGACGCACGGACTGAGGATTTCTTCACTGCCCTGTAACGATCGTCTTCAGGTAAGAATTTCTTGCCCTGTGCAGCCCCGTAATACTAGATAGAACGCTACATTCGCTAAGAAGCATGATTAACTATGGGCCATTTCATTGTTTTAGAACATACAAACAACCGCAAAAGTAATTTTTGCACAGAAGACCTGTAGACTGCTGAACTGGCAATACAGCATTTACAAAAAAAACCAGATTCTGACGCCAGAGGACAGAAACGCCATTCTGACACTACATCAGCTTGACAAGTAAGACTGCCCCCATAGCCCGCTCATGCATGTCAAAGATAGTTTTTCAGAGGTGACATCTTCGTGATTCTTACTCCCTCTTCTTTTAGGGCATCTTACGGATTTATTATTAACGTTGAAAGCCTCTTCTGTGTGCAATCAGCCGCAGGTAAGACGCCAGAATAAGGTGTGTGGTTCGGTATTCAATTAGGGTCATTTGGTTAAACTCAGTTTTGTTTCTGCTTTGTTTCAGAGAGTGTTGGTCCTGATGAGAATCCCCACATGCGAAGGGATTCGGAACGCGCGTAGACCTTTCTTCGCTTTTGGCCAATCATTGACAAAACAATCAAATGCAGTATATCATAACTGAGCCAAGTTATAACTGTTGATGGCTTGATGTTTTTTTATTCAACTAATATTTTTTATGACAAACAGTGTTTAGTATGATTGATGAGTCTGTCTGTTTTTTGTCCGAGTGATTGTTGTATGCTAGTGGTGGTGTCGCTCAAATTTGTATATGTAATGTGGATAGCAATGTTGTATCGTTTTTTCTATTTTTGATATGTTATAAATGTTATATTGTATCCGTGCAAACTAATAAGCAAATGTACTATATGCAAATAATGCGGATTAAATCCAACGGAAAAAGTGGTTGAGAGTGAAACTGTTTTATTCAGTTCATGGTTCAAACCTTCTTTGAGTTAAGTGCAGCATTGGCACTGTTCTTGTTTTGTTAAAGTTAAATGGCGGCAATTGTGGGTAAGACTCCCGCGTTATGGTCACCAAGATGGTGGCCACAGACTCTGGGTACCACCCCCACCCCAAAGGGGTAGGTAAAGAACCTGGGGATGTGGCTAAACTCTAATCTCTCTTTTGATCACCACACCAGGACTGTGGCTGGAAAGTGTTTTGGCATAATGAAAGGCCTTCGGAAGAACTTAGATGTGCTCCCGGTAGCTCCCTGGAAAACCCTAGTCCACGCACTTGTCACCTCTCACCTGGACTATGGGAATCCACTCTACATAGGCGCCAGTAGCAAGAGCGTTCAAAGATTACAATACATTCAAAACGCGGCTGCCCGCCTAGTCCTAGGAGAGCCTTGTCCAAAAATGCCCGAACTACTTTACATTGGCTCCCCGTAAAGGAAAGAATTCTAGTTAAAGCCCTATGCATTAGTCAATGGATCATGATGAGGAAAGGTCCGAATTACCTATACAACCTATTGTCCCCCTATACTCCTACCAGGGTCTTACGTTCTTGGGGCTCGGGGCTGGTTCAAGTCCCTGTTATTAAAAAAAAATGAGAATGGGGGGGGTCGATCTTTTCGCTACCTGGCCGCTAAACAGTGGAACGAGCTTCCCCTGGATCTTTGGATGGAACAATCTGGAAAAAAAATCGGAAAAAACTGAAGACATGGCTCTTCCAGACATAGTTTGTTTCTGCCTGCTTTTTTTATCGCATCTCATGTAGCATCTTCCGGCCGCAGCGCGGGGACACACTAGCTAGTGTAACCAGGCGCTTTACAAGCTCTTTTATTATTATTATTATTATTATTATTTACCTTATTTGACCTTCAATATGAGGGCGCTTATCTTTGACCAATATTTGAAATTTTCTGTTTTTAACAGCTAAACGTTTTATCAAGAAGTTTTCGGGACAACTTCCATCTTCCGCTACTATATACGCCTCGTTTGCTACTTGTTGCTACGCCGAAACGACTGTTTCGAAGGTATATCAATTTTTGGGAACTTTGTGATTTTCCACAGCTGATGTAATATCTTTTCTCACATCTCTTTTACTATTCCTAGCCCGCATGCACTTATATAAGGCTAATTCAACATCACTTCTTTGCATGTTACTAAACACTACCCTTAATATGCACTCATCCCAAATATTGCTGACACATTACTTCTTCAAACACCTCTTCTTTCTTTTTTGGGGTCTCAATCTGGTGTAGAACTTTCTACGTTAACACTTACTTTAGGTTGGGAACTACATTATTCATCTGATCTAAGAACTAGTGATTCTTATAGTATGGTTGATATCTACATTATTGGATTACTACACAGCCTTGAAAAAGTCTGTGACAAAACACGTGTCGGCTGTTCTCCATCATCACCGAACATACCTGCTTTGAACAGAATTGGAAAACAATAACTTGTAACAATTGTATCTTGTTCACAAACCGAATTGCTAGAAACTGTTAAAGAAAAGCTTACAAAGAAACTGCTCTTTCTTTTTGTACATCAACTCTTTCTTTATGTTGGTCTACACCTGTGAAATTAATTAAACGTATCTTCATGAAGATGAATTATTGTAGAAAACAGATTTATCTGTTAGAGGCATCTAGCTGCAGATTCCTCAACTTAGAATATCCCCAGGCGTCAGACTGGATCCGGAAAACTTTTTGCAGCAGCACCTCTGCACGCCAGGGGACGGCGCAACGCTACCCCGCCCTGACGTCGTCCACGTACGTGACGTCAGCGAGGTCATATAAGTCCCTCGCGGCGCCCTGACATCAGTTTCCTTCTTTTCCACGTACAACGCGGATCCGGAGTGAGCGGTTCCTTTGGCCTGTTTTCAGGCCCTTCATTGACGCTTTGCGTCTGGAACAGTGTGCGATGCCCTCTGGCTTTAAATCCTGTACTTCCTGTTCGCAGCAAATGTCCGCGACGGACCCGCATCTTATTTGTATGTGGTGTCTCGACGAGCACCACGACTCCACGGACTGCGACGCCTGCCAGCAGCTCAAACCGAAGTCCTGGCGGGAGCGCCGGATGAAGCTTCTTTTGGCACGGCTGTCCGGGTCGGTGTCGTCTCGTCTCCCGCCCTCTTCAACGCAGTTCTGCCGTCATTCGCCCTCTGGGGCCCAAGGCCGTCGTTCACCACTTCTTGGTAAGTTGCGACCTATGTCACCGAGGTCCTCGGCCTCCACCTCCTTCAGGGGCGCTGGTTCCCGGGACATTCCGGTCCCGTGCCCCAACAAGTCGCCCTCGCCCTACCCACCCTATCCGGGTGCGAGGGCGACTTGGGCGCAAATAGAGGCCTATGCCACGGCCTTGCAGGCCTCACTTGGGTCCTCCTCCGTTCCTGGGGCATCCTCAGGGCCTTCGCTATCTGCGGGGTCGCAGACGGACTCGACAGGGGGTTCGCCTCCGGCGTCGAATGAGCTTTTGCCCTCCAGGGACGTCAAAGATGTGGTATCGTCAGGGGGCGGATCGGCTGGGTCCCCCTGTACGATCCCTAGGGCATCGTCACGGTGCGGCCCAGCTGGGTCCCCCTCTACAACCCCCTGCATCCCTGCCGCGCCACATAGTCCCACGGGGCTCCCTGTGGCATCGCAGGCGGTTGCTAGTGCCCAAAGCTTCGCTTTGTACACGCCTCAGCCTTCTGGACAGGCGGAGTCCGGAGACGGGGCCGGCGCCAAACCGGGACTCGTCTCCCTGGCTCTGCCTCCGCTTCTTTCTCCAGAGTCAGGGCCTTCTGTGGTCGAGACCGATGCGCCCGAAGGCTTGCCTCCCCGGATCCAGCGCCTTCTTCCTCTTCTTTGAAAGGGGAGCTGGTCGTAGATTCGGCGCCAGACGGAACTGCCTCGGCGCCGGACGGAGCAGATTCGGCACCGGACGGAGCCGACTCGGTGCCGGATGGAGTCGGGTCGGCACCAGACGCGGTGCAGTCAGCGCCGGCTGCGGTGGTTTTGCTGCCGCATCGACGTAGGGTTGTTGATGAGTCTTCTCCGGAAGTGTTTGTAGAAAGTGTGGCGACAGACTCACCCCCTGTCAACGCCGGTAGTATTCTTGCCCGTGCCTCCTTTAGAATATGTGCAGCCAACAGGATCCCCGCCTCCTCAAGAGGATCCACAACCAACTGACTCCTCGCCTCTTCCAGAGCCTACTCGGGACCCCCATTCCTCAATGGGGCTCTCCTCAGTGGAGCACTGGTCGCACCCTCACTGTCTTGGGAGGGTTAGCCTACAGCCCTCACCGAATGATGAGCTCCTGTCTCCTCCTCCTCGGACTACCGAGGCTGGTGCAACCTTTCTGCGAGTGGTCTCTTTGGCCACTCAGATTCTGAATATGCAACCCCCTTTGGTGTCCCTCTCTATGTACCCTTTACTTGATGTTCTTCACCGTGGGTCAGTGAATGTGGAGAAGCTTCTGCCCTTTGAAGCGTCTCTTTATGATGCTCTTTTGGGTACCTGGGTTCGTCCAGCTTCTGGTGACCCGGTGGCTCGTTCGGTCTTGCACCACCACCGTCCTGCTCCACATGATCCGGTCTGCTTATTTTTGCAGCCGGACGTGCAAGGGTTTGTTGTGCAAACTACCTTCCCTTCCCTGCCACTGCTGATACTTCCTCCCTCCCGGGAGTCCAGATGGCTTGGTTCATGGGGTCGGAACATCTTTGCCTCCCCTAGTATCTCACTACGGTCACTAAACACGGTGTGTATCCTAGCTCGGGCTACTTCTGCCCTCTGGGACTCTGCAGAGTCTTTGCTCTCCACCAGCGCTGAAGGTTCTCGTGTTGACCTCCTTCACCTTCTCCGTGACCTTGCAGATTTTACCATTCGCTCCACGTTGGATACTGTAGATTCCTTGGGCCGGGCTATGGCTGCTTCAGTCGCCTTGCGGCGCCATACTTGGTTGCGGGATAGCGTCTTTCCGGAAAATATCCGGGAAAGACTTGTTGATTTGCCCTTTGATGGGGTTTTATTGTTTGATGCACACGCTGACTCAGCTGTTCGGTGTCTTCTTGCGGGCTTTCGCCGCCCACCTTAGACCTGTGTTTCTCAGGCATTTGTCCTGGAGTGGTACCCTTTCGTTCAGCATCAAAATTATGTGTTATATGTTTTTGGGCTGGTGGTAATCCTCAGGTCTTTCTTTTATATGGTATGGGGTGATTACCCCTTCCTTGACATCTTTTGGGTGTATTATGCGTTTTAAACTGGCAATTCGCCATCTGTGGCAGTGTTCCACAGATTGTTCCTCGGGCTGTGGCTTGTCCTGATGGGTGTTCTCCGTTGTTGGGGTGTGCATACTCCATGTGGGGTACTTGTTTGCTATTATATAGCTCAGTTTGGGTCAACCGGGCTTAGGAGAATCCTTGGCCTCTATGCCTCCTCTGGTACTCTTGTCTGCCGATTGTACGGCACTCACTGTTGGGCCTTGGCGTCATCATCTGTACATCATAGATCTTCTTGCTTATTGCTTCCTTCTCCTCCTTGGGAGCTTTTAGGAGGGTTTTCACGCTTGACGGCAGCTTCTGTCTGCCATTCATGTACCGGATGTGTTCCTCTACAACTATGTTCCATGATTGTGCATAGTTTATTTCTTTATACATGCAAGTTCTGTAAGTACTCTTGTTCCTGCCTCTTCCCCTCTCTTCGATGCGGCGACGTAGGATCCCAAGTCTCCATGTGTCAGGGAGCTATTCGGTCATGCATATGGCATTTCTACGAAGCACTCTTTTGTGTTCCAATTACTGGAGTTGTTTCCAGCTCCTGAACAATTTTTTTCTGGATAGAGGTTGCTTTCCTTCCCTTCGGAGGGTGTGGTCTGCAATTCTGCATCTCTATGCCTTCGTACTTTGGTGGCTCTGCTACTCCTCCCTTCGGAGGTGCCTCCTTCTTGCAGTTCACCCTGTTTGATATCTATTTGATATCAGCTAAGCATACAGGACAACATTTCTACTGTCAGTCGTCCTAGTTCTATGCCATGCGTGTCTGTATTTAATGTGCTGGCTATCGTTTTGGCGCTCCAGCTGCCGAGTCGAGCGGCCTTGTGCTTATTTTGGATATGCCACCTTCTGGTCTCTGTGGTTGTTTGCTTTGTGCATGTTTCTATGGTGGCCTGCATCTGCGTGCTTCACATTGTCACTGTTCACCCCTGTTTTTTCCCCTTTTTGGGGCTGGTTGTGCAATTAACGGGGTTCTTGTCCCCGCCTGCAATTCTAGAAGCATTACTGGTTTCTACCTATTAGCCTTTGGTCCTTGGCCGTAGCCACTCCGGCCTTCCTTCCGTGGGCTAGACTGGTAGGGTCTGGTTGCCTCTCTTGATGTTTCTTCTCGACATTTGGTCGGTGTTCATATGGTGCGCCAGTACATTGAGAGGGGTCCTTCCTCCTCTCTCTCTCTTTCTTTTGTTCTGGTATATGGCTGGTGCCGTTTCTATCTTTCATGCTTATACTGGTATGGTGTAGCACCGTTCGGGCACTTTTGGGATATCTTGCATTCCATTATCTTTTGCTCTTCCGAGCTATTTGGGTTGCTGTCTGGCTGTTCCGCCACAGCCTTCCCCATTGTCCGTGACTCGGTTGCTGGCTCATGTGCTTGGCGCTTCTGTTGTTCTGTCGCACACCCACCTCTCCCTTGGGGTATGGCTGTGGTATCTATTCTAAGTTAAGGAATCTGCGGCTAGCTGTCTCTATCAGATGTACGAGTTACTTACCTTCGGTAACGATGTATCTGGTAGAGACGTTGTCTAGCCGCAGATTTCTTAACGCACGCCAAGCCTCCCCGTTCTGCGAACAACTTGCCAAATGGGTCTTTCTGCTGTTCTGCGCACAACTTGCAAAATGGGTATTTCCCCTGACCTCTTCAGTTGCCGTTGGTTTTCTCTAACGGGGACTCACGTTGTTGCGTCCCTTCAGAGTTGCCATAATAAGGCTGACTCCCTCTTGGAGGTTTTCTACATTCGACGTGATCCCTTTTGCTTGTCCTTCTGCAGGAGAATCATCTTCATTTTACTTCTTCTCCTGCTACCTTCCATCCCTTCCGCCTTCTCTATTGGCTCAGGGTTCTGGTCTCCTCTACAGTAGTCTTCCTTGGGGATCTGTTGACCTCTGTCTCAGAATCTCCATTATTGTAGGGGTAGTGCCAGTCTTTTAATTTTCATTCCTTCCTGCGGTGGACTGTTGTTCTCTTTGTGCTCCGTTCTTGCTACGTGACACAGTTCTACATGGTAATGACAGTCTAGTTCTGTCTGGTGTTCTACATGGTAATGTCAGACTATTCTAACTGTTGAGATGTTCTTCCCTTGTTGCTCTCGGGAAGGGTCTTCGCTTTGCTTGCGGGGTTCTTTCTCAAGGCTAATATGTGCGCAGTGTCTAAGTCTGTCTTCTCGATGGTGTTTTGCACCATCCTCCTTCTTTATTCATGGGCTTTTCTCCCTCGCACACTGTTCCCATACTTTCACAGTTTTTTTGATGGTGGCTCCGCGTTGTACTGCGGAAAAGTTTCTCAGAAGAAAACTGATGTCAGCGTGCCGGGAGGGACTTATATGACCTCGCTGACATCACGTCGTGGACGACGTCAGGGCGGGGTTGTGTGGCGCCGTCCCCCGGCGCGCAGAGGTGCTGCTGCAAAAAGTTTTCCGGATCCAGTCTGACACCTGGGGATATTCTAAGTTAAGGAATCTGCGGCTAGACAACGTCTCTACCAGATACATAGTTACCGAAGGTAAGTAACTCGTACTATATGTAAATGTGGAGTGCTGGGGTATATCTCTTGTAAACTTGTAAATACAAAGCCCTTTGTACAAAAACACCTTAGGTGGTAGGGTGTGACATTACTCTGAGTGGCACCAATACTCGACCTATCCACATACACTGTGTTTCTTTCTAAAATATGCCCACTAAATAGCTCACTATACATGGTGGCACTTGTTCATCCATTACCATCTTGTTTGTTGCATACAACAATATCACTAGCAGCCGCTAGTGAAATCCCACTGCAGCTGTGGCATGTCTTTGTCGGATGACCCACGCCAGGGGTTCTACAGCGAGACCAAATACAAACAGATATAGCGGCATCCCTGTTGCATGCCCGTATAGATATGTAGTGGTTCTGAAGTGTGACCACTGACCCGCACTCACGCCAGAGGGACAGTATATGATAACGTATCCACCTAAAGAATGCCCGAGGGATCCCCATGTGATGTAGGACTGTAAACATGTATGGCCATTCTATGGAGTTGAAGGCTTTGGGGGCGTCCAATAACTTCACCGCCACCTGTAGTGAGGGCTCCAATTGGTGTAGAAGTGCAAAAATGGTATGAAGGTTGTGTGTTGTAGACTGCCGGGATGAAGCCGGATTGGTCCGGTAGCACCATATTTGTGAGAAGTGGTTGGAGTCTAGTGGCCAATAATTTGGCCAAAATTTTAGCATCAATATTGTTTAATGAGAGTGGCCTATATGACTCGCATTTGTCGGAGGGCTTGTCTGGTTTAAGTAAGGCTACAATTAGGGCTTCTCTAATGGATGGGGGGGGGGGGACAGTATTTGCTTGTTGTACGCCTCTTCGTATACTGCTTGCAGTTGTGGCTTGGTAAATTCTTTATAAAATGCGCCTGTCAGTACATCAATGCCCAGGGCTTTGCCATTAGGCAGGGTGTGAATATCATCCTTCACCTCATCTACTGTGTTATGCTGTACCGAGTATTGTTGCTGCCCTAAGGAGAGCCATGCCAGGGACACATCCTTTAAGTAGGCTGCAACGTCTGTCATTTGGACTGCAATGCATGAGCCATAATGTTGGGTAGACAAATCTTAAAAGGATGACAGGATAGTCGGAGTGTCATGGCATGGTACTCCATTAGGAGCAGTCATGTTTGTGATGTGCTTGTGCCCATAAGGCTCCTTCAGCTTGGCCGCCAAGCTCCTGCCTGGTCGCCCTTACTTGCCATATGTTGTCGAGACAGGTGTCGTACCTCATGGTCCGCTATTTCTTTACACTGTGTGGTCATATCCCCGCTGACAGCTAATGTGTGGGGACTAGGTGTAGACTTCTATTTTGTTTCAAGGCGTCTGAGCTCTTATTCTATAGCCCTTAACTGCTTGAGCAGATCCCTTAGTACTTCCAACTACATGCGTATACATACCCCCCCTCACTGTGACTTTACAGGCCTCTCAGAGAGTGTCTGATCCTGCCACAGATCCCTAATTTTTCTCAAAGTATTCAAGGATAGGATGTAGCCTTACGGTTAGAGTAGTCGACCTCGAAGCTGGGGAACCGGGTTTGAGTCTCTGCAACGACGCTCAACATCTTGTGATTCTGGGCAAATCACTTAATCTCCCCGTGCCTAACAAAAATGAATGTGTCCATCTGTAACGAAACTGGTGCTCATGTAAAGCACTCTGATGACCGATGTCACGGGTCTACTTCGTGCTATATAAAACTCTGAAAAAAATTAAATAAAAAAAGGATAGCAGTGTGGAGCCCCTCCCTAAATAATGGGTCAAGCAAGAACATAGGCCGGTACCTCCAAGTAAATAGTTCTGGAATATGTGTGGGTATCTCTACCACCAGTTTCACTGACGCATGGTCTGACAGTGTTCGTGGCATGTGTTGCACCTCCGCCACCCACAAGCTGACCTGCCAGGGTCACCAACCAATAGTAGAGTCTTGACCATGTGCCATATACTGATGACATCAACATACCTTCCCGTCCCTCTGGATTTTTCTGTCTCCACACATCGATTAAGCCATTATCGTCCATTACCTCTCGCACCACCAGGGACAAATGTTTGCCATGCCATCCCCCAATTGCCGTCCTATCAAGCACTGGATCCAGGTACGTGTTTAGATCTCCTCCCCATAGAATGGCCGAAATTGGGAGCATGTGTAAGCAGTTATATATATCCTTATAAAATTCAGGATCGTCTATATTGAGCCCATACGTTGTGACTAGTGTGATCCATGTGCCGTAAAGGTTGTCTTGTATTATCACATAGCGGCCCTGGTCATCCATTTCAAAATGGGCAAGCGTGAAAGGTATTCCTTTTTTGATCAGGAGTGGGACACCCCCCCCCCCCGGAGTATGAAGAGTAGGATGAGGCTATTCGAGTGCTAGCCCATCTCGTCCCTATACCACACTCGGAGTATTTGGTAGATGTGTCCTTGTAGTAAGGAGATATGTATATGATGCCTGTCTAAGTACCTCACTACCTGTCGCGTTTTCCTAGGGTTATTCAGGCCCTGGACATTGTTACCCCAAAACACTACAACTCTGTCTGATCTGTGTCAAGAACCCCCCCACAACGCATGGCACATATTAAGGTAGCAGTACTGTTATGGCAGTTCAACAAAAAACACAACACCCCCCTCCACCCACTGCAGCATCCCAATCATGCTAAAGACAACATTAACCCTAAACAGCGGTAGCCGATATATGTAATTAAAAATAACATTATCATGTATATCAGTCAGTACTTCCAATAATTGACAATAATATGGGTAATACCCTCGTAGGGAATGCCTCAGTCAACCTCCCAGTGTGCGGAGGTGGCTAGGGAAAACTAAAAAAGTAATACATGTTATCTACATCATGAAGCTTACCACAATAGAGGTATGAGAGCCCTGTCTGTCCACCATATCGCCTTCCTCATTCCGGCGTGTTCGTTTGACGTAGGGTGCCAATAGCCCAGTGAAGTTGCGAGGTCCTGTGAGTCAGCTCCCTCACACCTCTTGTCTCATTGTGAGATGGCCGTGCCATCCCTGAGCAGGGCACTATCTCTCTTGCCTTGAGTTCATGGTAAAAAGCCACTAGTTGTTAATCATATTTTGGGGGAAAGACATTGCGTCAATTACCAGAGGCATCTAGTTCTATGCTTATGAGGGCAATTTTAGCCCAGTCAAAGTTTCTCAAGTGTATCTTTCTTTTTAATAGGAGGATGCCGAGAGATAGCAATTGCATGACCATGATTTTTGTTTTCTGCATTAGTCCTGATGTAGGAAAGTCTCTTCCTTTTTCTTAGCATGTTATATCTAAAATATGTCTCTTTTCCCTATATGTTATAATTTGCACATGCTTGTTAATTTGTCTGAAGTAGGAGTCAAATAAATCATGTCTAGCTCAAGGTAGGACTCACCTTGGTTAAAAGGTAGCTCACACTTTTTTAGCATTGTGTGTTTGTGACTAGTAGAACCACTTTAATTATTTTTAAAGATCCACTAGCCTTGAAGAATGCCCCAGTCTATTTGGTCTACCAAGATTGGGCAGAAACATGTTGGCAGATAGGAGACGGGATTGAGCCATTGCTCTCAACATACCCATCCCTGATTGGTTTTAGACGTGCTCAGTGTCGTCCTGAATAAAGGTAATAACCTAGGAACACTGAGGTATTTTTAGTTTAATCTGGATCCCCTTCTTTTTGTCCAGTAGAATTTATCTAAGTTCTCCCTCCTTCCATTACAATCTTCGAGTAAGTTGAGTCCTCCTTCGTGCCATTGACCTATCATGGTCGGGAGAGGATACAGCTGATGAAGCATGATACTATTATATGTGTGAGGTGTCGTCTAACATAAAGGATGACTTTCCCCAGACGTGCCACCTTTTCTGTGATATCCAAAATTTGGATCCCTCTACTGTTCCAAGAATATTTTGATACAGTACATTACTTGCATCGTTCAACACCACCGTACCCTTGTCTGTGATTGTTTTGATTCTCAGGATGGACGTACGATGGATTACCCTTTGCTTCTCCTTTGGTCGTGTTACTATTTGTTAGATGACCAGCAGTTTATTTTCCAGCGCTGCTGCACCCTGAGGCTAAGTGGGGGGGTCATGATCAAAGTCCAAGAAGGGGTCCGGCTGGGATCTGGTGGCACGTTGTGCTTCGAATGTGGCTGGTCTGGTGTTTGTCCACTTCCCCCATGGTCTGATCCAAGTTTTGACCTTAATACACTGGATAAACCTAGGGTGCACTTCGCCCCAGCTCCTCCTCACCAGTGGGGATCCATTTCAGTTCACCCGATCAACCCCTCTAGCATGCACCCAGTCTCCTGCAGAAGGGCTCACACATTAGGCCCAGCTCACTTCTGCAAAAGCGGCCTGTGTCTATAAAGCCGTACAGTTAGTGGGATACCAAGTACACTGCAGCTTCCCACATTTGGGTAGGTATGTGCCAACTTCTGTCCCAGCTCAAAGCCCCCCAGGTACCAGCTCAGAGTAATATGCAAGCTCCCAAGGCCCAAGCAGTGTCAGGCTATCTCTGTCTCCTACGGCGGGGATTCCAGACGTATTTCCGCTCCTCCAGGTCAATTATGGCCCCCTCATGGCATTCCTAGTGACATCTTTATGTGGGCACCCCCTCTCACATGCCCGATGGCAGAGCAGCGCGGCCCGCTCCGGAGGTCGGCCCCACAGCCACTCAGCCTCTGCGTGTCTGCCCCGTCACAGGGAGTCTCGGACAGCCTACCTGGTGTGTAGTCCTGGTTGGGTTGATATGCCCTCAAGCGCACTGTCTCCGCAGTTTGGCTAAGCCGGTATCAGCAATCGGGCATTGGCAGATCAACAGCCGTGCCGAGTACTTCAATCATCTGGGCTGTGGTTATGAAAGGGCCACCGTCTCCCCTAGCGTGTATTGCAGCGCAGGCTGCAGTCGTTAGTGGGGGTGGTCCGTCTTGGCTACTTTCATCATCCCACTCTGCTACTCACTCCCACTCATCTACTCACTCCCCATTCTCAGGGCAATGCCATCTCAGGTGCTGCACTGCTGAGCGACTCAGGATGGCCCGCTCCTCTACTTCAGATTTTTCAATAAGGTCAGCACGGCCCAACAGCAGTCTCCTGGTCTGCAGCAGCTTCACCTCTCACAAAATGCACCCAACAGGCCGCCTCTCGCTTGCTGTCTTAGTCGCTCACCACTGCTGCCAACTCTCCCCTCAGTGAAGCACAGCAGGACGGCCACACGGGTGAATCACCAGTCGTCACTTGGCCCAGTGACAATGTATCCGATAGTTCTCTCGTCCTGCAGCCGCCATGTTGTTCTCCACTCAGCCAACATGCAGTAGGCCCTTTGAGTAATTTGTGCTTTTACCCTCAGTTCTGTATTATTTTAGGATGCTCTGCACGCCGGTACTTTAGTGTGCACCATAATGTCGGCGTCAGTGTGGATGGGCGCCTGATAGGATTATTGGTGGATTTGAGTTCCCAGTCAGCGGAGCAGCACTAGAGTGCAGCCATCTTGCTGTGGGCTCTCTAGTGCCCCGCTCCTGAGTGGGCATAAACTTGACTGACAGTTCCTAGTTTCACAAAAAACAGGAGGGTGAAACCTTTCTTCGAGTGTCCAAGGCAGGTGACCCACCTTAGGGGTGTGCCTAGCCTGATTTTCCTATCTGCTGTGCTGCAGAATGGGCCCCAGGGCAGGGGGTGGCATTCTCCAGGTCTGGAGGAAGCTGGGGTAGCATATCAAAGGCAGCAGAGGCTTTGAAGCCTCTAGCATTGGTATGCTAATTCACTAGCCATCCTGATGGAGGATGTGTGATCACCTTCCTCCAGAGCAGGCACTGTTTCTGATCTCTGAGGGGGGTCAGAAACTCATCTGTGATGGCAGGCTGGAAGTCTCCAGTCAGCCAGCACACTAAAGACTGGTAGGTTTCCGGGGGTACCTCTAAGGTGCCCTCTGGGTGCATGTCATAATAAATCCACTACTGGCATCAGTATGGATTTATTAAGATCAGGTGTTTGATACCAAACACCATAACGTTGAGTGCAGCCATCATGTAGTTGGGTCATTTGTGATGACCTGTGACGAGCACGTGGTTTTGAAATGGCTGACTGAACACTTGCAATGACCAGCAATGGGACTGGGCATCACAGGAGCATATCTGCTCAAGAAGATATGTCCTCATATATAATATAATGTAAGCTGCATTAGGGCTGTATGGCCTCCCTTAAGGGTGACTTACATATTGTATATTACGTGTCTTTGGACTGGCACACAGGGATTGGGACGTGTTGTGTTTTCAAAAATGGTTTGCTCCATTTCATGCCTCTTATAAAGGCCGTCTGCATTCAATTTATATGTGTGTCCCTTAGGGTGGCATAATACATGCTGCAGCCCCAAGGGACTCTCTTTAGTACCCATGCCCTACATACCAGGGCTACCATTTACTAGGAACTTATAGGGGTGCTAAAATCCTTGCCAATTGGATTATAACTGGACATTTTAATTGTTTGAAGGGAAAGAGCACTGGCAATGGACCCTTTGGGAGGCCATGAAGCCAACACTGCAGGGATGGACATTGCTTTCTGCACTGCGTGGCGTTGGCAGCGCTGTGAGAAACTGGTCCACATGGAAGTGCAAATCTCAGGCCTAGAGAGCAGGAGCAGAGAGTTCAATGGCGCGGCACCTCACAACAACTATATGCCAGCGACCTGCTGGACAAAGCCAAACTGTATTGGCGTGCCACATCTACCTGCATTTATCAGTGGGGCGACAAATCTAGCGCCCTTTTGCACCACTTGTGCCAGCAGATGCTCCGATCTGTGACCCTTCCCGAAATCTGGTGTCCGACGGGTGAGGTGCTTACAGGCCCTGTTCGCATCGCTACCAGCTTCGCTGATTATTACACGGACCTATAAGCCCCACGAGAGACTCTCCCTGCAGCCACCATTGACCAATTTTTGGCTGATCTGCCCCCGCAGTCCCTGCCAGTTTCTGTGCGTGACGACCTAGATGCCCCGATCGCGATGGAGGAGGTCCAGAGTGCCCTTGCGGATATGCGCTTGGGTAAAGCATCGGGCCCAAACTGATTTCCGTGTCAGTTCTACAAGAAATACTCATCCCAAATATCAGCACATTATTTGGCGCCTCTCCATGCTGCTAGGTAGGATGGCCCTCTTCTGGCTGACTGGCGTCACGCCGAGATAGTGGTCTTCCCAAAGGCAGGCCGACCCCCAGAGCTGCATGCCTCATATAGACCGATCTCCTTACTCAATGTGGAGGCCAAATTCCTGGCCAAAATCATTGCTAACCACATTGTCCCGTACATTACAACAGTAGTCCATCCTGATCAGGCGGGCTTTATGCCCAACCGTGCCACCCGATACAATATTTGTGCGCACATAACGCTATTGCCTCCGTGGATCAGCTGAATGAGCCAGCTGCGCTCCTTCTTGCCAACATCAATAAGACCTTTGATTCCCTCTGCTGGACCGATCTACTTGCACTCTCAGACCTCCAAAACATTGGCCCTAGACTTCTTAAATACATTCACCTCCTATACACAGATATCACCGCCTCGGTGCGGATCGCTAACTCAATGTCGCAGCTGCTCCACATCGGAAGAGGCACTGGGCAGGGATGCCCTCTATCTCCCTTTCTATTCACACTTGCCATGGAACCACTCACGGCATTGGTGCGAATCGACGCCCAGGTATATGGTTTTCGATTGGTCGAGGAAGGTGTCTGATCGTATAGCGCTATACGCTGATGATGTTTTATCCTTTTTCACACGCCCACATAGATCTGGCCCACGCCTGCTTCAAATAATGGAAATATTTGGCCAAAACTCCGGTCTCTATAAGAACTCTCGCAAGTCTTACCTGTGGCCTTTGTGCTGGAGCGATCAGCTTGGGACCTGGACACAACAGGTGACGGTGGTGCCTGATGGCGTTCAACATCTTGGGGTGTTCTTGTCGTCGTTTCAGCCGGGCTCCTGGACAAAAAATCTGGCCCCTCTGCTGCCTCAGATTAGACAACAGGTGAGCTCCTGGTCACATCTGCCCCTGACATGGATCGGCAGATCAGCCATTTTTAAAATGGTCTCGCTACCTTATCTACTCTACCAACTTCAAAACCATCCCTACCCAATACCACATACATTGAGTCCTTAGCCATTTCCTCTGGGGGGGGCCTCCGTCCGGGTCGCCCTACGAACGTGCTTTCAGTCCACGTACAGTGGGGGCTGGCGACCCCGGCTATTCAGACTTACCATGCAGCATCCCATCTCCTCATCTTAAATGATTGGTGGTATGGTGATAGACGTGACCCTACCTATGCGCTCGAGTGGTGGCTAATAGACTCTAAATCTTTACCCATGATTCTACACTCTGACGCAACACTCAAGCCGCTACCACCCGCAACCCGTACCGTCTTTGTGATCTGGCGACAGGCTCTGCGTAGGATTGGGTGGTGGGGCAGGCTTACTAAGGAGACTCCTCTCTGGCCCAATGGCCTCCTACCGCAACTGCTTGTACTGCTGGGGTTTGCGGGCTGGGACGATATTGGAATCTCAACGGTTGGTGATGTTCTTCAAGGTCAGACCCTTACATCCTTCCAACAACTACAATCTGACTTTCAAATGCCCCGATCCCAATTTTATAAATATCCTCAATTTCGCCACGCATTCTCCCCCTACCTTGCGCAGCAGGACATCATCCCCGACTTTAACCCCATTGAGGCCAAGGTGTTTTTGGGTGAGATGGGCGCACAAAAAATCACAGCACTATACCGCTCCTTGGTCACTAATAGTCACAACACACTTTACAGGACCAGGGAGGCCTGGCAGGAAGACCTGGGTCCACTTGACGAAGACGACTGGGAGGAGGCTCTTGAATCCCCACGCGGTGCAGCCATTGCGGCTCGCCTTCGACCGATACAATTCAAATACCTCCACTAGGTTTACTTTACTTGCTACAGGCTTTGGTGCGCTGGGATGATTGCGTCTCCCTCGTGTCTGCGCTGCGGATTGGCTGAGGGCACCTTCCTCCACACGACATGGGACTGTACTGCCCTATCGCGGTTTTGGTGTGGGGTGCTGGCCTGCCTCTCCAAGGTCTTGGGGTGAGATGTTCCACGGTCTCCGTGTTTAACTATGCTTCACATTACTGATGAGATCGGAGGTAATAGATACAAAAGGCACTTGCTATTTCTGGGGCTTACCTTGGCTAAGCGCAACATTACCATGGCTTGGAGGGCGACTTCCCCGCCCTCAGTTGGGGCATGGAAGCTGCCCTTCATTTCGCCATGGGGCTGGAAATTCTGATTTTTAAGCCACAGGGATGTCCCCAGAGGCACCCGAAAATATGGAAGCGGTGGGACGATTATCGAGGTCTATATCTTGAACCTATCCCCCGGCACTATGTACTGATGATTTGCCATGAAGATCCAAAGTTGGGTATGAGCACTGTGACCAATTGTACTTATACTAATTTATCGCGATTGGAGTCAAAATCTAATATTGTTTACATGGACATTACGACACTGCTGTTCTTTGTTTATAGTTTTTCCTTTGATTCAGTGCTATGTATCCTCATTTTCTCGACAAATCTATTGTAAAAAGTTGACATCTTTACTAATGCCATATTATGTATATGATGTATTGCCCTGGACCTTCCTAGGCTCATTTTGCCTGTCACCAATAAAATCTGTTGTGAGAAAGAAAAAAAAGGGATCCAGTGCACTGTCACTGGATCTGGGGGGAGGGTGTGTGTGTGTGTAATGTTTTTTTCGCAAGAAAACCAAAGGTTATAGGGACGTTATACTTATGTTGCAGTGTTATTATCAATGATGTTATAGAATATGTCATGACTGATGTAATATGCTGGGTAATGCTTTTTCCTAACTATAACGTCCTTGTAACCTTTGTTCTTTTCAGTGAATTTCCATGTTTTTAATACTTTTTCCTAACTATAACGTCCCTGTAACCTTTGGTTTTACATGGGTGTCAGTGAAGGGATGGGGAAAGGGCTCCCTTTACAAATTCAATGAACACTTTTGTCTGCAAATGGATGCTGATTAGACTTCCTGAAGCACTGCCCTTTTTGTAGAGTCTATGTGTGAGATGGGGTGGAGCTGCAGGTCGAAGGGAACCCTTAAAGTGAGGCCAAGCATTTTTCTACATTAATCACACTTCAGTGCAGAACCCTTACACCTGTTTGTGCCTCTGTTGTGGGTGCTCCCATTTGGAGACAGCCCTGCTGTGAGGGGTATCACTATACAAAGGCTGTGTCTGGAGTACAGCCTGGAAGATATTTTATATGTACACATATTGAAATTTGAAATGTAAACATATTGAAATTTACCTTTCGTTATCAGGAAAGGTAGCTACTGCAGTTGTCGTGCTATTGCAGATAAGGGCAATTTTAATGGCAGGATAACAGTGTATAAACTCCCTCGTAGAGCCAAACATTTTCAAAGTAAGCCAACCAGCAGAGACAGGGTTAAAGTACCTCTACCTCGTGGAAGCTGCGAAATCTGACACCTACAACGTAGCAGCAAAACACAGCCAGCTTTACATGTTGGCACATGCCCCTTTCTGCTTACATTTTTATACTACTATTAATAAGCCTGAAATAAGGCAGCTATGCAGGCAAGGTTCTCAGAGTGCTAACTCATTTTCCATTCACAACAAAAACAAAATAGAAAATAGTGCTCTGGTTACGGTCAGACATGGATATTCACTCATTTTTTCATGCAAACAGCTAGAAATGACAGATTGCAGTAGTCCTTAATGTTCTGTTGGATGGCTCCACAAGGGCACATTCCATTATTTTGCCAATCATTCACATGACAACATTAAGATAACTTCATCATGATGCAGTACTTGCCTTGCAAATGGCGCACTACCAGAGGCTTGAAGCTTCATAGCACTATAAATTATACTCACATAATCGACCTCTGAAGGAGGAAAGGCTATCTGAAGTGGCTTCGATATTCAAGTTACTGACAGCTGTCAGACGAAGACACTAAACCCACTGGGCTATCTTACTAGCTTTATAATTCCAAGCAACCGAGGATGGCAAAAAGGAGAAGGGAGGGGAGAGAGAAATCCAGAACAAAGAAATGTCAGAGGGGAGGTCAATCTGGCATGGCGTCAGTCAGACTAAAAACTGCGGCACGTGCAGTTTGCTCCCAGGTAAGCTTTGCGTGCCTTAGAGGTTTACAAAACCTTTTTCCTCTGGACCTCGTAACACACAAATCTCACAGCAATAAAGAGGGGTTGACTCTTAATCTAGAAGGATGTGGAAATGTAGAGAACGCTAAAAGATTTGCGCTGCCTCTGTGGGTTGGCAGCACCATGAAGCAGACAATTTATCTTAAGTGAATCGATTGCAGCGTTGCTTTTTTATGCATTAAACAGAAGTGATAAGGGATTGTTTCTCCAGAGCTAAAGATCACAGCTCCATACATCCCGGGCCCACAGTGAACAAAGGCTGCCTTAGCCTAAAGAGCCCAACATGTACTTGAAGATCTCCTCTCCAGAGGACATAAAAACTTTAAATGATGCACTCTTACAAACTCAACAATGGCTAGCCCAGAACCATCCTTTGTGAAATACTCTCAAAACAGAATTCCTTCTGATTGCCCCCCACAACTACTCTATACCGATCCTGGACTGGCTTAAACAACTCACTGCTCTTAACTGCACCCCTCATGTGGTTGACTGTGCTAAATCGTTAGGTATTACCTTGGACAAATACCTTAATATGCAAGCTCACATCAGTGCAATTATTAGGGGAGCCAATCTTCAGCTCAACGCCCTTAAGAAAATCTAGCCTTTCCTTTCGCCCAAGGACTTACGGCCTGTAGTACAATCCCTGGTTATCTCTCATCTGGAATATGGTTTGGTAACCCTTGCTGGGCTACGTAAAGCTAGTTTGGCCCCGCTCAGAGCCACTCTAAACAAATTGGACAGGCTCCAGAAAGCAGGAGCACATCACGCTGGACCTAATTCAACTAAATTGGCTATCTATCGATGCTAGAATACGTTTTAAGATATCTTGCTTGACGCATAAAGCCATTCATTACAACACCCCGGTTTACTTGGCTAATAAGCTTGAACTATTTGGCTCGTGTCGGAACTTAAGAAGTCTGTCCACCCTACTTTTGAAACCTCCCAAATTCATAAAGAAAAAAACTTGCAATCGTGCTTTCACTGGTCTTGCTCCAAGAATTTGGAATGCTGTTCCTCCCGAGATCAGATCCAACCCATCCACTGCATCTTTCAAGAAACATGTCAAATGGCTAATCTTTGAGTGAACATCAACAGCATTAACCTGGTTTCCTTCTCAAGCCTCCTCTCTCTCCGGATTTGATACTTCTTTTATACTTAACGTTCAAATTATTTTATGCTTTTCTTTTCACTTGTTATCTCTTTCTATTTACCTTCTGAAACTGTACTGGTCCCCCCAGACTGGCTGACTCCCCTTCCCCTTGACCTTGATTGTTCCCCCCTTTGTTTGACCGGGTGGTTATTTAACTTTCTCGTTTGTTCCATTGTGTTTTATATACTTGCTATCGCCACTTTGTACAGCCCTCTGATACCCGTAAGGATCATGTTTGCGCTTTAAAAAACTTTTCAAATAAAATAAATATGTTGTATCAATTGTCTCTCCGGGTTAGTTAAACATCTCGCATGGTGAGCCCAGAAAGCAAGAGCATCAAGCACAGCTCAAAGGGCTAATGCACGCGCTGCGAGGATCTGTATGCAAGCTGTTCATCACAGCTCTGACACAATCCTACTAAGGTAGGTCAGTAGATCAATGGACTTGTAGCCAACTAAGTGTGTGTGAATGGCGGTGAGAGAGAAACCTGCTAATTAAAGGCTGTAACCTCAAACTGTAACTGTTTTTTAATTTGCTGAAATTTACTTCGTGTTTTTAAATTTAAAACAAATCAGTCACTTCCTGTTGGTTCCTGTTTGAATCACGTACCTGAACCAGCACTTCCGCTTAGAACGCGGTCTAGTGCTGGGAGGGAGGGAGTTGGCAGCTGCTGCACAGCAGAGCTGATTGGTTGGGGGGCGGTAGGGGACGACATTTCAGCGCGCTGGAGCTGACGTGCAGCGGGCGCGCCGAAGGCGCGCCTAAGGCTAGCCCGTCTGCGCCCGTCCACGCCCTGCCGGGACCAGGGGCCAAAAACTCTGGCCCAATTTTTATGTATTCATCTAATGAGCTGTTGTCCTTCGCCACACATAATTACTCTCTTAAACCCTCCACCCTTTCAATAGTGGAAGCTGAAAACCTCCTTAGGACTCCCGCTGTAGCCTTAGATCTCGCTGTTGCTCCCTCAGACCATCCGTCACCCAGACTAGTGAAGCCTCCGGGCTTGACAGTGGCCCTCCTGAACACAAGATCTTTGCATAAACATCGCCGCGAAATCTTTACCCTTCTTCAGGAAGGGGACATTGACATTCTGTCGTTGACGGAAACATGGATGGGGGATGCATCAGCCCCTGACATCATCTCATCCCTGCCAGGGAACTTTGATGCCTTCTGGCACAATAGGCAAGATAATAGAAGAGGAGGGGGGGTGGCGACTTTTTTTAAATCTAGTCTCAAGGCCACTATGATATTATCAGAAAGCTCGGACAACTCTGAGATCCTAGGAGTCAAGTTTACTTTTGACTCCTCTTGCTTTGTACTTCTGACAGTTTATCGCCCCCCGGACGCCACCCCTGGTTTTTGCGACTACTTCTGCGAAACTATATCGGACCTTAGCACACGCTATCAAAAGCTTATGGTTGTGGGAGACTTTAATTGCCACTGGGAAAGTAGTCCCCGTGAGTCACAAGCTAGTCAATTTGACATGACTATGTCAAACTTAGGATTCCATCAATTGGTAAAGGGCCCCACTCACCTTAAGGGACACACTCTTGATCTGGTTTAGTCATCTAACCAGCTAGACAGACTTTGAAATTGTCTCCCATGTGTCTGGTCGGATCATTTCCTAATTTCATGCTGGGTTCCCTTGGACTGTCCCTCCACCCTTTCCCCTCCAGAATGGAGGAGAGTGCGAAGCTGGCATAAGATCCAGTCGGATAATCTTACTGATTTTCTTCAAAGACTACCTCCATACAGGCCGGAGGAGGGTTATACCAATATCGACTTAGCTAGTCAATCTCTTAGTGACACCCTCCAATCGGCCATTGATCACCTGGCTCCAGAACGTAGGGAAAGAATAAAGTCCAAAAATAAAGGGGCTCTCTGGTTCAATGAGGCCTTACGGATACATAGACAGAGCTTGCGTAAAGTAGAGAGACCGTGGAGGAGAGCGTATAACGCCTCCGACCTGATCCTTTATAAAGCTGCTCTGGCTCTCTATAAGAAAGCTATCACTTCCAGGAAAGCAGAATATTACGAGGCTCGGATTATAGATGCCCCTAATAAACAGAAGGAAACCTTCAAGATCCTAAAGGAACTTAGCAGAAAGGTCGATGTCAAGTCAACTTTAATACCTTTTGACGTCGACACCTTGCAGTCCTTCTTCCTGCAGAATGTGATAGATATTCTGCATGAGATTAATAGATCTCCTGCTGCCGTTGCTCTGAGCAGTCAGGGACTGGTGTCGCCTCCCACTTTACCAGCCCAATTTCTTACCCATTTCCCCCCCCTGGATTCAGAAGCTATGGCCTTCTTGATAAATAAAATCAAATCTGGCTCACTGGCTGATCCTTGTCCACCTAGGATCTTTCAGCTGGCTCGCCCAGTCTTGGAATGTCAGATCCTCTCGCTTCTCAACAACTCTCTGGCCACTGGCCAGGTGCCATCAAACTAGAAGGAGACTAGAGTTATCCCCTTATTGAAAAAGCCAGGAGCTGACAAGGCTGATTTGAAAAACTATAGGCCTATTTCGCAACTCCCTTTCTTGGCTAAAGTTATGGAGCAGCATGTTTTAAAAAGCCTATCCGACTTCCTTGACAAATCCGAGCTTCTTCACCCACGTCAGGCTGGCTTCAGAGCCCACCATAGCACGGAGCTAGTCATGTTGTCTGTCCTTGATGATCTTAGATTGAATGCTGACAATAGAGAGCCGAGCGCACTTGTGCTCTTAGATCTCTCTGCAGCATTCGACACGGTCAGCCACTCCATCTTACTGACCCGACTGATGGACCTGGGACTCAGGGGCTCGGCCTATGACTGGATAAAATCCTTTCTATCTGGTCGCTCGCAAAGGGTTCATCTTGGTGATTGTTCCTCTAAGAGAGGTGACATCCCATGTGGCGTACCCCAGGGCTCTGCGCTGTCCCCTTTACTCTTTAATATTTATCTACAACCCTTAGTGACGGCACTGTCCAATTTGGACTGTCGTGTTTTTAACTATGCTGACGACACTCAGCTTATTCTGAGGATTGATAACTCTGCCCATGCCCATGAGACGGTTCAAAGTATTTTAAGATTCACCACTAACTGGATGACAGTTAATTCTTTAAAAATTAACCCCGACAAAACGGAGGTTCTCGTCATTCCAACAATCAATAACTCCTGGAGTGGCCTGTTTTGGCCCAAATAACTCGGGGCTCCTCCTTGTCCATCACCAGTCGTGAAAAGCTTGGGAATCAAGATTGATGCAGAACTCTCGCTGAGTCATCAAGTCTCCTCAGTGGTGGGCACCTGCACTGGTATCTTGAGACAACTGAGGAAGTTGGTTCCCCTTTTATCAACTTCCTCTATGAAATCCATAGTCTCGGCTACTATTTTATCATGCCTTGACTATGGGAATGAGCTGTACCTGGGTCTTCCTTTGAAACTCACTAACCGGCTCCAAGTTGTACAGAATGACGCTGCTAGGCTGGTTCTCAGCCTTCCTAGGAGGACCCATGCCTCACCCCTGCTTCTTAAGTTACACTGGTTGCCTATTAGACAACGCGCAAAATTTAAGGGCCTATGTATCGCTCATAAATCCCTTTATGGTCACGCCCCCAGCTACATTAGGGAACGCCTGGTTAAGTACGTTCCAGGACGTTTACTTCGATCCACACATGCTTTCCAGCTAGTCTGCCCTCGAAGCAATTTGGCTACCAAGGGTGGGCGAGCTATTTCTGTTATCTTACCACGTCTTTGGAACCAACTGCCAGATGCTTTACGGAAAGAACCAGGCTTGTTCCCTTTTCGAAAGCTACTGAAAACTCTGCTTTTTAGAGACACATTTTAATATCCCCGTTACCAGGACTGTCTTTACCGGGCCGATTGCAAATCTCCTTCTGTCAGCGCTAAGAGACCTGTTGGTATACACGCGCTATATAAATCCCCCTACAAATACAAATACAAATACAAAATCACTGGTTCAATAGCGAGTTCAGCGCTTGCTGCAGGGATCTATGTACCCATTCACAGGTCCCAGGTATCGATCTTTGCATAATACCTGGCTGAAAATGCAAACCAAAGTCAAACCAAGTCAACCAGCTCAGTGAGATGTGTACCTACAATAGAGACCAAAGTGTAGGTCACATCCTTCAATTACAGCTGAGTTGAATCAGCCTATCACTCAACTGATGTCGATAAAATAAATGCCACTCAGTCAGATAACCAAAGGCAATTAATGTAATAAATAATTAGGAATTCATTTATTGGCGTGCACTATATGTACATTTGAATACTGTGCACTCAGTGTAAAAGTCATGTACTGAGGAAGGGGACTGCACACTTACCGCCGAAGGCATCTCCGCTGTGGAAGTTCTAACCTTTCTGGGTCACCTCCTTGTTCTGAATGGTGGCGACATGCTTGGTGAAGGTGCAGCCCATCTCTCCAGGCTGCTGCACCGCCCTGTATCTCCTAGCAGACGATCCACATGCTGCTCAGAGGCACGGAGCTCTAGCAGCGGCCCTTTACTTTGGATTGGACTGAGTAATAGTAAATATACCCCCTCCCCCTGGACCAAGCCCACCCGGGGTGAATTATAAAAAACAAGCACTGAAGCCTGTGCTGGATTTTTTTTTCTTCCAATTTTACAGCGGATTTGCAGTAAACAAATTTAAAAACCCCACCACTATGCCTGCCTAGGGGGTCAGGGTATTCCCACCCTGCCCCATTCTGTTTTTTTCTTACTTTTTTGGGGGACTCGGCTGAGTCCGAGTCTTAAAATGGCTGTTAACACTTTCAGCCTGGAAGTGTTGGCAGCCAATCAGATCTCAGAGTGAGATCTGTCGGATCAACTGAGGATTTGCGTCTCTAGATATCTATATTTCTCTTAAATAACTCCAAAACTAATGAACGGAATTGAACCAAATTACAAAAGGTACTCTTTCTGAACCAAAATCAAATTTTTTGCCAAATTTTGTGTAATTCCGTTCAGCGGTTCAGGCTGTAGTTGTGACTAAAATCCCTTTGGGAAACTGCATGGGGAAAACACGTTTTGGGACTCCCACTTTTTCTCTGCCCCCACTTGACGAATCACCCTAACACTTTCCAGACAGCAGCTACAGTGAGTGGCTAACTAGTTTAGGTGACTAAGTGTTAAAATAACAAATAACCCATTATCCATATGTGTGTTAGATTGTAAATGTTTGGTCCATTTCCACTTCATATTTTCCACAGGTAAGTTACACTAACAATTTTGCAAGTGTTGGTAAGTTCAGTTCAGTTCACACAGCTTTATTCGATCTTTTATAAAAACAGACCATAAAAGCATAAAAACATCATACAAATTTCATCACAAATATATAGTCGTATATACAAGATTTAAAAACGATTAAACAAATTTGCCATGATCATGATGAACAATTCGAATAAAACCATGTAAAATCAGTTAAAAAAGGGTAAAAAAAAAATACAAAAATCTCTTAGGGGCAAGGTTTAGACCTATAATAAATTTATGGGATCAATTTATGTTAATCAAATGCTGATGGAGTGCCTTGCCGCCATTTTCCTCTTTCTAAGGCAGGCCCATTAAAATGAGGCTACCGAGAAACATACGAATGGGTCGAAAAGGGCCTTTAAGAAATCGCCACCCGACACTGTTTAAATTTATGGTACCTCAGAATTGGGAGGATATATAATTTCCTTTGATCAGAGTAGTTTTTGCAAAATAGTAAGATGTGTAGGTCTGACTGCACAGCAAGGTCATTTTGTTTAGAAAGAAGGGGACCCCTACAAACCTAATAGACTTGCTTTATGTAAGGAAAATAATTATTTATGTAAAGTGCTATAGCAAGTGAATGAATCTATCATAAACCAACATCTAGGTGTAAACCATAAAGTTGACCATTAATAAGGAATTAAATAAAAAATATATATAAAGGACATACACAAATATTTATTGGAAAAAAATATATGTATGATATTTTATTTGATAATCTTTCATATATATATCTCATTCATTGATTGTTTTGATCTTATAAATTATACAGATATATATATCTCAACACTAGAGATTCAAGCAGACAATATATACAAATACAATTGATGTTAGCAATGCGGCAGATGTAGAACTACGCGCGTTTCGGCCAGGTAGCCTTCGTCAGGAGACCGTCAATTGCTTTGAAACTGTATAGAATATATAAAAATACACAATATAATGATTACATTTTACACCCAGACTGGAGAGTATAGTCTTTTTCTCGTGTTTTTATACATATTTTACATATATACATAAATACAAACCCTACGGCTAATAATACATTTTATCACTAAAACAACATATAATACTACTCAAAAACACATAAATAATGGTGGTAAATGACAATAATAGTTATGCCAGTGTGACATGTACAACATATATAATTAAACCTCATTATATACACAATATATATACATTATATACAATCTGTATACAGCTTCATTTCATATCATGTATTGACACAGAAAGGAGGAGAACAGAAAGATAAAGATGAAATAGAATAAGAGTTAAACCAATAATAAGTAAGAGACAAAAAGATTGAAGAGAAAACTGGAATTAATAATAACACAGAAGTATACAAGAAAGAATATTCAAGCAATAGAGTCTTAAAGCTATATACTTTCACATGCTTAGACTCAATGAATCGGCATATCCATAACGCAGTATTGCTTACTTACTCTGTATGATAACCGGGAATCCTAAATTCTTGAAATAAGTGTAAGGATACTTCAACCGTAATAGGGCAGCACAACAACACAAAGGCTTGTCTACCTGACATAATAATGATAGATAGAAAAGAAAAAAGGAATATTAGATTGCGTGAGCAATTATTGATAGATCAGAATATATATATTGAAAAATCTACTAACTCACTGCATATAGATAAAAATATCCTTAATAGGAGATTTCTGAAAAGCGCCAGGGGTTCTTCAATGTTTAAGAACTGACACAAATAGCGGTGACTTGCTAAACGGCAAATAACAGAAAATAAAAAGATGAAAGATAAAAACAAGAAAAATGAGCCGGGGTAGGAAAGAGTCATAAAAATAGATACAAAAATAATAATGAGCCTACAACAATGATCAACAAAGGTAACGAATCTGTACGTACTGGTCGAGATGGTAGCCTATCACGAAAAGTTGATAAGACAAATAGCCGTCGGTGTTTAATTATGACAATTATGCAGAAACCTTTACGCTAAACAGCCGTGTGGAAGGCGAGGATAATGTATAGAGCTGCAGAAATGAGGTGGCAAAAACAATAGGATTTAGTATGTTATGTCATGAAGATATGTAACTCAATGCCATAAAACACCTAGTTCTTGCAGATTGGACTTACATAAAGATGGACTGCAGTTAGGTCTCGATGTAAATAGAAAAGAGTAAACCGGGCACAAACGGGATATCGATGTGTCACAAACAGTCCTCACGAGCCTACAATAGAAGAAAAAGTATATAGATATAGATGTATACTAAAGTTACAATAGCCCAAGCTAAGGATATAGGGCTCGGACTACACGATGAAAAAGTTATACTCCTAATATACCTAAAAGCATACCTGATACTCTGTATAAACGTCCGTACGGGCAGCTCCGCTAGCTAGACAGGATAATTCGCTGTGAAAAGACGTCACAGAAAACGTCCTATATATAGCGTAAGTAATTCGTGCGTTATAGCTAATTAGCGACAGCTGATACTACTGAAGTTCCTAGTTTCATAATGAAGATAGAAAGAGGACAACATGAGTGCCCAGCATACGTGGTTCCGTCCTTGTTGAAGAGTCAAAATAGAAAGAGGACAACACGAGTTAAGCATAACGTACGTGTGTCTGTACTTCAAGTTTAAGGAAGTCGCTAAAAAGATTACTTGAAATTTTACTATAAGAAGTTCACAAAGCCGCGACCAGTACTAGATAATTCTCCACAGAAATACAAAAAACGGATAATGTAGTCCAATAGGATATATAGAGAAAGATGGCATATTTGCTCTGATGGCTAAACAAAAAAGATGTGGATAGTTTAAACAAAGCAAGCCAATGCCTGCTAGAGATAACGTGTAGGCAACAATGAACACTAAATAAAATAAAAATAAAGATAAAGATAAAATTAAAAACAATAGAGATAAAAATATAAAGAGGCCGGGAAAATTCCGATCAAGGGATATTACTAGCTGTGTAAAGGCAAACAACAGGTAGTTTTTTGCTGTACCCATCTACAATAACATAGTATATATGTATAGAGCCCTATACAATATATGACAGCTACAGATAGCTGTCAGATAGTGACATTATTTAATAGATAGTGGCAAAAAACCATCAGGTGCCAAATTTTCTGTTATTTGCCGTTTAGCAATTCACCGCTATTTGTGTCAGTTCTTAAACATTGAAGAACCCCTGGCGCTTTTCAGAAATCTCCTATTAAGGATATTTTTATCTATATGCAGTGAGTTAGTAGATTTTTCAATATATATATTCTGATCTATCAATAATTGCTCACGCAATCTAATATTCCTTTTTTCTTTTCTATCTATCATTATTATGTCAGGTAGACAAGCCTTTGTGTTGTTGTGCTGCCCTATTACGGTTGAAGTATCCTTACACTTATTTCAAGAATTTACATCTAGGATTCCCGGTTATCATACAGAGTAAGTAAGCAATACTGCGTTATGGATATGCCGATTCATTGAGTCTAAGCATGTGAAAGTATATAGCTTTAAGACTCTATTGCTTGAATATTCTTTCTTGTATACTTCTGTTTTATTATTAATTCCAGTTTTCTCTTCAATCTTTTTGTCTCTTACTTATTATTGGTTTAACTCTTATTCTATTTCAGCTTTATCTTTCTGTTCTCCTCCTTTCTGTGTCAATACATGATATGAAATGAAGCTGTATACAGATTGTATATAATGTATATATATTGTGTATATAATGAGGTTTAATTATATATGTTGTACATGTCACACTGGCATAACTATTATTGTCATTTACCACCATTATTTATGTGTTTTTGAGTAGTATTATATGTTGTTTTAGTGATAAAATGTATTATTAGCCGTAGGGTTTGTATTAATGTATATATGTAAAATATGTATAAAAACACGAGAAAAAGACTATACTCTCCAGTCTGGGTGTAAAATGTAATCATTATATTGTGTATTTTTATATATTCTATACAGTTTCAAAGCAATTGACGGTCTCCTGACGAAGGCTACATGGCCGAAACGCGCGTAGTTCTACATCTGCAGCATTGCTAACATCAATTATATTTGTATATATTGTCTGCTTGAATCTCTAGTGTTGAGATATATATATAGCTGTATAATTTATAAGATCAAAACAATCAATGAATGAGATATATATATGAAAGATTATCAAATAAAATATCATACATATATTTTTCCAATAAATATTTGTGTATGTCCTTTATATATATTTTTTATATTTAATTCCTTATTAATGGTCAACTTTATGGTTTACACCTATATGTTGGTTTATGATAGATTCATGCACAGCAAGGTCATTGCAGGGGCAGGCTGGCAAATCTTCCAGTTTATATCTCTTTTCTGGGTACCCTAAGAGTAACGGGATCATGTTCATACGTAAGCGCAGTAGAATAAATCTGTGCTGCGGCTTGTTAATACGAGAGAGAGAGTGGAAACCTTCCCCTGGTCTAGCCGAAACCAAGTCATATGCAACAGAGGAGTTTTGTAATCGCTTGCTTTCCCTTCGAGTATGATTTGTTCTCTTAGTGAATAATTCCGTTATTTTCCCCTTTGTAACCCTTCTACAGGAGAGAGGGTTTCGGAATTGCTCTCCCAACCCCAGAGCATTTAATTGATCCTCCACATAGTTTAACCACCCAATCCTCTTTTAATGATCCAATTTGCAGCAGCTCCTGATGATACTTTGGGTCAGATCTACTGTGGTCCTCTGCCATATTGACAACCACGGCAGAACTGGTGCCAATCTTATAATGTCAGTCAGCTAAGGGAGGCCCAGTTCAAGATGCTCTATATAGTTTGGAGCTGATTGGGGTAAGGACACTCTATTTTAAAAAAAGCTGTCTTCTACTTGCTGTAATGGTTTGGGATCAACCATCCCCCACACTCCTGCCCCATATGTTGCTGCAGACTTTGTTTTTGCAGTGTAAATATTTTTGATTGTGTCCAGGGGACTACCTCCTAGCTTTTTAGCAAATCTTTTAATAGCATTAATACTTCTTTCCATGTCTTGGACTCTAACAGTCACCAAATTAGACCATGAGTGGTTATTATCAAAAAGGACTCCTAGATATGAAAAGGAGTCTACCACCTCGATTTTCTTTCCTGCCAGCTGGTCGTGGGGATGTTTCTCTCCTCTAGTTGCGCCTGCAACAATTATGAAGGATTTAGATTCATTTACTTTTAGGCCAAGGGAGGTCATAAAGGTGGAATAGGCCGAAATTAGATGTTGAAGGGCTATCCCTGTTCCAGCCATCATTACCGCATCGTCAGCGTACGCCAGGATAGGAAGGGGGGTGCAATTTAAATTTGGACACGTCTGCAGGGAAGGCGATCAGGGCAGACTCTACCCCGTTTGTATAGATGGAGAAAAGCAACGGGGCGAGAAAACATCCCTGCCTTACTCCTTTTTCGATTTTAAAAGGACGTGTACACTTCCCCCTTCCTACCATACCGGACGCAGTCGGTGGCGTTGGCATACAACTGATGGATAAAAACAATTATTGACGGATCTATACTGATCTCCTTCATCATAGACCACAGCCTCTGATGTGAAACACAATCAAAGGCTGTGGTCAAATCCATAAAGGCCATATAGATCTTCCCACCTTTTGCCTTGGTATATTTCCCTATAGATAAGGATAGGTTTAAATACTGGTCGACCGTCCCCATTCCCCTACAAAATCCATATTGTGCTTTCATAAAGATATTATGTGTTTCAATCCAATCTTTTAGTCGTGCTAGAAGGACCTGTCCCATTAGTTTGGCGGAAGTATCAAGAAGGGAAATGGGGCGATAGTTTGCTGGGGATCCCCTCTCCCACTTTTTATATATATGGACTATAATACTCTGGTTCCAGGACAAAGGGGGACCCACTAACTGGATTTTGTTAAAGATGTTTGTTAGCAGTGGGACCCACATGTCGTAATTGTGCTAGAAAAAGTCAATTGGAACACCATCAGGCCCCGGCGCCTTACCGGGGACGCAGGCCTCCAATGCCTTTCTAACTTCCCCTATTGAAAAAGTTAGCCCAATCTGAGTTACTAGTTCTGGGCTTGAGTTTGAGGAATCTAAGGTGCTTACTAAGCCAAATATTTTTCCAAAATGACTGACCCATGCCTCGTCGTCCACATGTACATCCAATGTTGGATCACTAAGGTCTTTAAAGTGAGGGGCATTCACTATTCACCAGAAATCACCACTTCTGCCTGAGATAGCTGCCTGCTCAAGCTCCTCCCAAGCCTGCGCCCTAAGATCCTTCTCTCTATCCCTCCTCGCTAATGTATATTCTTTACGTAACATGGTGATCTTAATGGGATCTCTGGGGTAAACGTTTAGTGCGTTTACAAGGGCTTTTTTTGTTGCAGAACAGGCTGCATCAAACCACCCCCTATTTATAGGGGCATTTGGAGATTTAAAACGTGTAAGTGCAACCTTTATTTTCACCAAGAGGGCACAGAACTGACCAACCAAGAAGGTAGGGGATGAATTCTCTCCCATACATGATAATATGTCTACCTTAACTTGGGTTAATATTTCAGGGGCTAAGTTTAACTTATTAACTTGTGACCATTTCAGCTGATAACCGTTTTTCCTGGACAGGGCCATGCCCTCTACTGTCTTCTTATGATCTTTACCGTTGGATAAAATACTTAAGTGGATGCATAAGATGGCATGGTCACTATAACAAGAAAGACGAGTTCCTGTGTGGGCCACTTGACCCTGTAGATGTGTTGAGGTTAGGATAAAATCAATGGTGGACTCTTGGTGGCCCCTTCTAAAAGTAATCCCCTGCCGGCCCTCTTTCGCATGGTTTAATATGCCCAAGTTCCATTTATAAAGAAGTTTATTTAGGGTTTTGCCGTACTCACTATGTAAGAAGTGTGGGAGGAGATTACCATAGGTATCTATTACTACATATACCCTTGTCCCTTTAAATTTACAAAGATGAATGTTAAAATCCCCTGCCCATATGAGATTAATACTAGCCCTGCTTTTAGCTGTGATAGGTTTCTCAATCTCTGTCTCTAAGGCGGTGGGCACATCTTTCATATTCCTCCCAAATCATTATTATAATAGTTGATAATTAACCATGTGTCTTGTTTTGTACTATCAAACTGGAAAATCTGGAGTTGACTATGTATGGGGCCAACCTGCTTAACTTGAAAAGGTATAGTATTTGAAACTAATGTTAGGAGGCCCCTGTTCGCCCTTCCGGAAGATGTTGAAATTGCCGGAGAGTGAAAGGTACGAAACCCTGTAAAGAAAACTGGGTCTTTAGACCAAGTCTTCTGGAAGGCTATTATCTCCATAGATTGCCACTCATTTAGCCAGCTTGAATTCCCTATTTTAGAGGCTATGCCTGCCACATTCCAGGATATCATAGAAGTACTGGCTCCCTCAACTCCCTCTAGATCAATCATGCGGGATAAAGAACTATGCTCCTGGATACTAGGCGAAGGAGTTACATCTACAGGGACATTCTTGTGGGCATGTGTAGTACATGGACTTAATGGTACACTGACTTCTACTGGGGCAATTGTAGCTGCCTTTTCTAGTTGTGACGAACGAGTTTCATCTGTCCGAGTTATGGCTATGGAAACATTGTCAAGAGGTGGTATGCTAAATAGTCTCGTCAGTAAAGTGACCTCTACAGAAGCCATAGTAGCTACCTTTACTGATTGTGCGGGGAGATTAAAGTCAGTCAGACGCAGGCTTCCAGATTCGAAGGGACGTCAAATCTATTGTGCAATCTGATCCAACCATTAATAATAGGACACACATTTCCTCTCACACTAGGAAGTGGTAGCGCTATTCTGAGCCTGTAGTCTCTTCTCGGTAGTACATCGTGGCCATTATAAAAGTATTCCAGCGGTAGAAGTGTTATCTGGGACTTCTTGGGGGAGAAACTATGAAGATTATTTAAGAGCATACGCCCTGTGTAAGCATTATTAAAATTAACAACTACACAATCACCAGAAAAAGATTTCCTTAAACCGCCAACCCATTCAGTTCTCCTGGCCATAATGATTTAATTGGTCAGCTGATGCTTCCCCCTCTCTGTAATAATCACATTTATTTAATAACCAATGGGGTCATTTATCCATTAATTGTCCTGTGGATTCGCTCTGATCTTCTCGTAGTGGGAGGGGGGGACATTAGCCAGAACCAGTAGGGCAGCAGCAGGTGGAAGGTGAATGGTTTGTTGCTTATAATTGCAGAGTTCACCCAAAGTGTTCCCAGATGCTCCTGCTGGGTTGTTGACCCCACTTTCTTCCCTATTGGCTGAAGTTGGGTGGCGCACTAGGTTGCCTTCGCTCATCCCTTGGCAGTTCTGGGCGCAAATTAGAGTTTGTGTTTGCATTGGGGAGCTGTGCTGCAACACTAGAGGTATCATCCGGAAGCGTGGACGTTGTGCACGGGATTATTGGAAGAACAGTCGCCCCCTCTGCTTCTTTTAACTGTGTTGGGCCTCTAGTTAGAGATGCTTCCGGGGGGGTGGTTGTTTGTCAAGAACGCCTGAGCGAGCAGTGAACGGTTTTGGGACTCTAACTCAGCCAGGCACTGTTCAATTTGGGTCAGTTTGGCTAAAATAGGGAGCATTGTGTTGTTTAATCTTACAGTCACTTCTGACCAGAGAAAGTCATCTGGGTCCAATTGGCTCCCTGCAATGTTAGGAGGCTTCGAAGACACCCATGTCCTGAGGTTAGTTGGAGACACCCATGGCTGAGGACCTTTAGCTTTAGGTGCACGAGTGATTTTGGGGTGTTTGGTTTTAACTTTGGTAACAGCACCTCCTGCTCTAGTGCGTTTAGCTGGTGGATTTGGCAAGGGGTCCCTTGTAGAAACACTCAGGTGTGAAAGATCATTCCCCCTCGTTGATGTGATTTCCTTCTTGAGATTTGGGGGGGAGGATCTGGTATGGATTTTTGCCAGGACTGATGTAGTTGTAGGGGGCGGTGGAAGCTCCTTCAGAGGGGGTTCATTAAGAGATCCTATAGGCAACCCCAGGATGGATGGTGTCAGGTCCATGGATAAGCGTCTTTCGGGCAGCTCTATCTCATGCGAGAGGACGCTGGCCGATCTTACTAAGAAGGAGTCCAATGTAGCACCAATCCTACCCCCGTTTTTATCCTTTCGGCCCTTTTTTTCAGCCATGTATGTAACTTAGAGTAAATATATGTAGAGAGAGGTAAACTGGGAGGAAAATAACAATACCGTAATTATGTTGTAGATGTAAGGAAGTAGGCCCTGCCCAGCCTCCTCCGGGCTCCGACGTGCGTGGACGGGCCCGCCCTTGGCCCAGGCTTTGCCCGGCTGTTCTGCTTGGGTTTTCGGATCAGATAGAACCCGCTCATCAGAGCCTCACTAACCCAGCCAGAACGTTACCCCCTCCCTAGAACCTATTTACAATAATGCAACCACATATATCTACCACCTAAGGACAGGGGATTCCTACTATACATACCAAGACCTCTTATAATCGGTGGCCTCGCGATCCCATACGGATCCAGACCTCTCTGCCCATACGACAGTATCACAAGTGGCGGCCTCGCGATCCCACACGAATCCAGACCTCTCTACCCAGACGGCAGTCTCAGCACAATCGGCGGCCTCGCGATCCCATACGAATCCAGACCTCTCTGCCCATACGACAGTATCACAAGTGGCGGCCTCGCGATCCCACACAAATCCAGACCTCTCTACCCAAACGGCAGTCTCAGCACAAGTGGCGGCCTCGCAATTCCATACGAATCCAGACCTCTCTACCCAGACGGCAGTCTCAGCACAATCGGCGGCCTCGCGATCCCCTACGAATCCAGACCTCTCTGCCCATACGACAGTATCACAAGTGGCGGCCTCGCGATCCCATACGAATCCAGACCTCTCTACCCAGACGGCAGTCTCAGCACAGTCGGCGGCCTCGCGATCCCCTACGAATCCAGACCTCTCTGCCCATACGACAGTATCACAAGTGGCGGCCTCGCGATCCCACACGAATCCAGACCTCTCTACCCAGACGGCAGTCTCAGCACAAGTGGCTGCCTCGCGATTCCATACGAATCCAGACCTCTCTACCCAGACGGCAGTCTCAGCACAATCGGCGGCCTCGCGATCCCCTACGAATCCAGACCTCTCTGCCCATACGACAGTATCACAAGTGGCGGCCTCGCGATCCTATACGAATCCAGACCTCTCTACCTAGACGGCAGTCTCATACGACAGTTCATCCTATGATCACCATAACATACAAAAAGGGAATCAGTCTCACTATTCATCAGATCACACAAGGATTGCCAGTTCGAGCATAGCCTGTTCTCAGGTTCGAGGGGCTCCTCTTTCCCTTATTCAGTTACCACTTACCTGATCAGGGTTAACATCTGTTCATGTAGCCGCAGCTGACTAGAAGAATAGGCTACCCTCTCATACAAGAACACGCAGCACATGTTGGCTCACTACAAACTGGGTACTTTATTACTCATTACATACACAATCACATAACATTACGATATAACACATAACCTGCAAAGAAAAGTGAAAGATTAAGTTGTACACTCTAATAAGAAAGGGTCGACATCACCTTAGTAGTATGTAGCCTGCACTCAGTGGTCATCTAGGTTCCCTTCTCGTCTGTGCCTCGGCTCGCCTGGAATCACCCTTCTCCGAGTCACTGGGACCTCTTCCTTATCGGCTACTCTCTCCTCTCTGGCTATTCTGCTAGGAGAGCATCTGTCTCTCGGTTCTTCTCCGCCTTCAAGATGGCGTCTGTCTTCCCTGGAATAAGTAGTAGCTTTACTGCTAACGGCTAGATGCCGCCTACGGACTGAACATGTAACTGCCTCAGACTTTCACTAATATAGAGGTGCGTTTCCTCATGGAAAATTCCGGCCCGTAACCTGCCGCCCACCAAATTCTTGTACCTCCCCGTACCAAGGACACATTCCCAGCCGGCCGGCCTGATGTAGTGTCTTCAGCATGAAGAAAAATACAATCCTTCGATAAGGGCCGGCCTGAACCGGTTCTCTCCAAGCGAATAACACCTCATAACTAAAACATTACATTTGACCTAGAAGCATCCCAAGCTGCCGGAGCAGAAAGAAAGATGGAGTCTCTCCCGTCTGAGGCCTACCAGGCCTGAATTCAGCACAGCTCCATGAAATACCCTCACTACAGGACAGGTTATCCCTAATACTAACGAATCTATCCCCTAGGCTATGTGCGCAAGCCCTGATCTATGGGGAAGAGCACAGAATCATGTCGAAGTGCCTCGTAAATAGGCTCCATTCACTACTCTAACCCTTAGACTTGAATGGTAAGAGACTGAAGTCACATTCAATTACTTTTCAACACAAGAAGGCCGGGAAAATCGAGCAAAACATTTCACCCTTGACTTCAGTCTATTATACATTCATTAAACAGAACTAATATCTGTGGAAGAATAATATGAAACAAGACTAACTGATCTATGTCTAGTACCAGGTGTGCAGAATTGAAGTAGTGAAGGAATACACTGAATAAAGCAACAGATAGAAATCAAAATGCCGATAGTAATCAGAATACCTCCTAATATCTGACGTAACATATGCAAATCAGGTAACCAATTAAAGAGCCAGTCAAACCAGCCCTGGTCAATGTGTTTTCTAACTTCTTCTGTGAAGTCATGTAATTTATCAATGTGAGCTTGAATGGATTTTGTATGATCCGACAAGTTAAAACAACAAAGACCCTCAAAATCAGAACAATCGTGTCCATGTTTAAGCAAAAGATAATCAATGGCCGCTCGATTTTGCAAGATAGCCCTACGTTCACCCTGGGCGTCTAATAGCATGTCAGACAGGACTGTAGAAGTATGATTGATGGATTTTACCATCCAGCAGGCCATTTTCCCAATAGATTTGGCATTATAAACTGCCAAAGCAGGAACACCAACAATTGAAATAGCCAGGCTAAGGTATTCAGACTTGGAATATAAATGCAAAGATGAGTCACAATCCTCCTGTAACCTCACTGTATCTCGAATCACACGAGAGTTGGCATTCGGATGTGGAGAAAACATTAACAAGCTCAGTCTAGTAATGGCACAAGGGCCTCCAGAAATATTTGCGGGAATATATGGCCAGGGAGTATTACCACATGAGAAAAGCCATCCGGCAGGTAGTAACATCGTGCGATAATGACTGGGGGTAACTACCAAACTCTTGCAAGTCATGTTATTCTGAACAGAAGTACATGTTTTCGGTGTCCTTTGAAGGCACAAAGTTCGTTCATGAGCGGTGAATGAAGTGGCACCTTTCAATCTTAAACGCATACATTCAGAAATCGCACTAGGATCACAAGTAAGGAAAAAACACAAATCACCTTGGGTGATATTATAGGTAACTATTCGGGACTGGATGGGGGGTATCGGGTCTGACAGTACAGTACACAAGGGGCAATACTCATGGGCAGCGAAATCGCCCAGAAGAACATTGGGGCGAGCATTTGATATATTAAAAATATGAGTCAAAGTCTCCAATGAAGCAGGGACAGCAACTAAACAAGTCGCCAGAATGTCCATCACCGATCTCATCGGTGTCAAGCAGAAATGAGGGGCTTTAGTCACTTGTTTGGCCAATGTAATCCAAAAGTTCGACGACGAATCCCACGCAGCGAAGGAACGCGACACTCGGGTTCTCAACTCAGCCCGGGTTGATGGGATCCCTCCTCTCTCGTCGTACCAGCCCAAAAGGAGTCCAACGCCGACACATCCTGCAGCAACAGTCCAAAGAATGATCTGAAAGAGAATCAAATACAGGCATTATTCATTCTCGTAAGTAACATTTGTCAGCCGGGACTGCTTCCCAGCTATCTTTCCCTGGTCTCATAACTAAAATGGTGTTGTCTTGACCGGTTGCAATGACTTCTGCTTGTTCAGGGGGATTCTTAGGCGACTGCACCCAAACTCTGGCCCCAGGATTATCTGTGGAGCCAAAACCTTTCTGGCCTCGTACAGTTAGCAACGTTGGGGCAGTGCCTTTTGTGATCTCACCACTGAAAACAGGCATTATTAGCAATTGAGCCACTCGGTCAGTTTGATGTATCAGTAAGTCAACCTCACTGCTATTCAGCAGGAGCACCTTAATCTCTCCCTGATAATCACTATCAATGATTCACCTGAATGCCTTTTACAGCCAGCCCCGATCTAGGGGCGATTAATCCGAAATTTCCAGTTGGTATATGAACACCAACACCAGTTTCAATGATGACTCGATCCTTACTTTTTATAACGGTGTCATCCATGGCATGCAGGTCTAAACCTGCCGACCCTGGGGTCACTCTACATGGAGCCAAAGCTCCGGGAGTAATCTCCCAGTACATCACGGTCTCTCTGATTTCATTGGGCTTAGCATCAACATTCGGAGGAAACAAACGCATAAGTGGGGATTCAGCATTTAGAAAAGGACGGTTATTCAAAATCAATAGCGCTTGAGGCAAAAAGTCTCGCCAATTCTTATACTTGTCATCTGTTAATTTACGCAATTGATCTTTTAGCAGGCCATTCAACCTCTCCACAAGACCCGAGGCCTGTGGATAATATGGTATATGAAACACCCATTCAATATTGTTTTCCACACAGAATTCCTGTACCAATCTTCCACGAAAATGGGATGCATTATCAGATTGAATTTGGAATGGCACACCATAATACATCATAATCAATTCCAATGTTTTAATAGTATTCAATTGGGTAGCTTGCTTACAGGGAAGGGCCACCAACCGGCCACTGTATGTATCAACAATGGTGCAAACATATTGACAATTCCTACTCATAGGAAGTGGACCAATGTAATCAATCTGCCAAATTTGAGCGGGCAATTTCCCGCGATGTAAATGACCTTTAACAATTTGGGGCACTTTGCGCTGCCTGATATGCTGACAAATGGGACAATGTAGAATAACATTTTTGATTAAATCTAGGGGAATATAAATTCCTCGATCAGCAGCCCACTTGCTAGTGGCTTTCTCTCCAAAGTGTCCTGCTTTCTGGTGGGCCCATTTCGCCAATCCCGCAATATCAGAATCTTGCCTGTCCACCACTGCCTCAGCAATTTTAGATTTCTCATCTGCAATGTTATGAAAGAATTTGTCAAGAGAGTCTATCGGGGTATGAGCATCCACATGGAAGATTGTAACAGTACTCTGTGGGAGCATTTCCCAAATCTCCTGCCATAATTCTTTTCCCCACAGTTCTTTTGAATGGATTCTCCAACTATGGGAATGCCAAGTCGGTAACCAAACTGCCAACCCATTGGCAGTAGACCAAGAATCGGTGAAAATATGACATGTGCCAGGTAACTCTTGTTTCATAACTTGATAAACAGCATAGAGTTCAGCAAATTGACTGCTCTTACCCTCACCAGTTGTACTCAGCAATTTTTGTGTGATCGGATTATAGGACACCGCCTTCCAATGCCGTTTCGTCCCTATGAACCTTGCTGAACCATCCGTAAACCAGACATGGTTTCTGTCCTCTGCGGACAAATCATCAAAAGGTCTACCCCACTTAACAGGAGACTCCTGTACTAAAGGTACGGAACATTCACTCTCAGTCTCAGTTGATGGCGCCCGTGCCACCTGCTCATGCAAAGATGCAACTCCTTTTTGTCCCACACGTGCCCTGTCTTGTATATACCATTTCCATTTAATCACACTCGCCTCTTGAGCGTGTCCAATTTGGTGAGTTTTCGGCGAACTCATAACCCACTGCATGATAGGAATTTCAGGTCGCAAAACTATATCATGTCCCAAAGTCAATTGCTCGGTATCCACAAGAGCCCAATAACATGCAAGTAACTGTTTCTCAAAAGGTGTATAACGCTCACCAGCATCAGGTAGCTTTTTGGTCCAGAAACCTAACGGTACTCTACTCCTGCCTTGTTTCTGCCACAAACTCCAATTCGCATAAAGGCCTTGTACAGACACATTCAAATCCACATCACCATCACATACAGGCCATAAATCCAGAGCATGCTGAATTGCTTCTTTTGCCAGACTGAACGCATCTTGCTGTGGTTTATCCCATTCAAATGCATTCTTTTTACGAGTGACCTGGTACAAAGGGGCCAATATTTGACTTAAATGAGGAATATGCTGGCGCCAAAAACCAAACAAGCCAAAGAAGCTTTGGGCTTCTTTCCTATTCCTCGGAACTGCAAAATCAAGAATTTTCTGTTTAACCTGAGGGATCACTTCTCGGTGCCCCTCATGTCAATTAATGCCCAAAAATTTCACAGCCTGGGACGGACCTTGTAATTTATCCGGGTTGATTTCCCAACCTTTCTCACGCAAGCACTCAATGACTCTATCTAATTGGGTCTGAACTTCCTCTTGTGTTTCGCCTTGGATCAAAATATCATCAATATAGTGACATATCTGAATTTGCGGATGAACCGGTAACTCAGCCAAATGCTCTGCCACCAGCCGGTGACATATCGTAGGACTATGCACATAGCCCTGGGGAAGACTTCTAAACGTCATCTGACGCCCGTTCCACGTAAAACTGAATTGTTCCTGACACTCAGGGGCAATCGGAATCGAAAAGAAAGCATTAGCAATATCAATGGACGCATACCATGTACCTGGATGTTTTTGGATTCTTTCAATTAGGGTAATAACATCCGGTACTGCAACAGTCAAAGAGGGTGTGTGTCTATTCAATTCTCGATAATCAACAGTCATGCGCCAAGAATTATCACTCTTACGTACAGGCCAAACAGGATTATTCCAAGCAGAAGTAACTGGGGTTATAACTCCTGCATCCACCAACTCCTGAATAGTGGTACTAATCTCTTCATGACCACCTGGAATACGATACTGCTTCTGACGAACCACTTTTGTCGCCTGGGGAACTTTTATGGGGGGCATTCTTAAACGACCAACCCGTACAGGCCTGGACGATATATAATGTTTAGTTCCAAATTGGTAACATCCATCATCTAAGTGCAAAGTCATTCCTTTCAAAATATCAATTCCAATTATGAATTCTAAGAGTGGCACCACTAATACAGAGTATTCTTTTCTAGGAATTCTACCTATTCTCATTTCAAGTAAAGTTTGAACTGCGGGAGTTTCCTTTCCACCTAATCCGGTAATTGTAAAAGACTGACCTTTAAACTTCTTTGATTTTCCATGAATAAGAGTGGCCTCCGCTCCTGTATCTACCAATGCTCGGGCCCTTTGGATATTACGATGCCTCCAATAAATATCAATATCTACATAGGGTCTATTATCTCTGTGAGCCCATCTGTGTACTGGAGCTTGACCTATTTCCTAGTCATCTTTACTGCGTTCTGTGTACCAGGATAAATCAGGATAAAGACTCTCACGTTTCCCAGGTATCGATACCTCCTGTTCATATCCATCTCCATTACGAAATGGATTCCTGTTCTCTGCATTGTACTGCGGGTTTCGATCGGCCAATATGTGTCGATCCTCTCTCCTTCTCAACTCAGGGGATTGATCCCTATCATCTCTACGTCTGCTGTTAACATAATCATCTCTCCCCCTCTCTCTTTCCCCCTCTCTCTCCCTGTCTCTCACCCGACGGGGGGACAAATCACGTACATAACGTCGATCATCACGACGATCAGAGCGCCCACGGCGGTCGTCATCACCGCTACCGTCAGAAAAACCACGATCACACTCAGTTGTCCGAACACGCCGGGCACCCTCCTTTCGATCCAAGCCACGTTTGCGAAACATTTCCCACAAACGAGAAGTAGTCTCACCATCAATGTCCTCTTTCCGCACACCATCGGCCATAAGACCAAAAAACATATCACGTCTAGTAAGTTTATTGTCACCAGGAGTACGAGTGTCAGGCCGGGACTGCCGTTCAGGTTTAAACCACTCACCCAACTCACCGAGTTGGCGTACCGATTCCAGCACCACAGATAACATGTTACCAGTCTGATTAATCAATAAAGTCATCATGACCTGCTTATAAGCAACAGGGGAAGAACGAATAATACGATTCCGCACAGAAGATGTCAAGAAACCATCAAGCAACCTGTCAGCAGTATTTAGAAAAATTGCCGTTTTCATCACCTCCTCTTTGAGACGTTGTGCAGCATCGCGCAAAGTATACCACGGTTTGTCATTCACAGGCCAGTCAGACTCAGTAGGATATTTTTGATTACAACCCTCAGTCGCCAATTGAAGCAAAGAAATTTGACCACCAGCATTAAAGTTACGAAAATGATCCTGTACAGTAGAATCCGAACTCAAGGAACAAAACTTCAAACAATCGCCAGTATCCAACATAATGCCAGCAGCGCCCAGTTCATAAAGGCGCACCATCCATGTGAGTAAGGTCTCACCAGCTCGCTGCCGAAATCGCTGCAAAATATCACTAATTTCTTGTTGAGTAAAATCCTCCAAAGAGTCTAAAGCAATACCATTCGGAGCACCGGGAGCCTGCTGCAACTTCCGCCGAAAAACTGGATGCACCGAGACCGCGGGACGAGCATCACAAGGAGCTCGACCAGTACACGTAGAGGAACAATCAGTGTAAGAAGCATCGACCCCACTCGAAGGACGAGCGCAATCACGGGGTGCACCATCAGAGGCGCAAGAAGCAGACTTACAATCACGGCCGGAGCGAGAGGACTCGCGCTTGGCAGACTCCTCACCTGAGGAAGGAGAATCACTCGAGTTCCAGATATTACCATCCCATTCATCAGGATTCCAATCCAGTCCGGCTTTCGCCACGACCAGACGCACCTTTCGCGTCGAAACCCGACCACGCCGATTCTTGTATTTATAACGAGCAATTCGCACAGCCGCCCTCTCGGCAATAGTTTGGTACGTCTCAAGTTTATCAGCAAGCAACTTATTTTGACATCGCAACAAAGTATGAGCATTCTGAATCTCAACAAAGTTCGCTTCCAAATCCTTATGCAAGTTCTGTAACTTCAACAATCTCTCATGCAGAATCCTGTACGCAGACAGAACAATCCAACCTCTGCGCCCCAAAACGGGAAGCTCATCACCCTTAGATACCGGCGCCTTCTGTAAACAAGTAATCACATTAGCCGGATCCGCCAGCTCCAAAAAAGAATTCCAATTCTCACTCAAACCAGTAGAATCAGCCCACTCACGGGCTAAGGCTTCATAAGGCGTTGAATCCCAGCCGGGAATATCAACGGGCAACTTAAAAGTAGATTTCGACTTTCTAGAAAACATCT
The DNA here is from genome assembly GCF_964204655.1 of Triturus cristatus. Taxonomy (NCBI): domain Eukaryota; kingdom Metazoa; phylum Chordata; class Amphibia; order Caudata; family Salamandridae; genus Triturus; species Triturus cristatus. The sequence goes on along the minus strand of NC_140586.1, from coordinate 198,081,003 downwards.
CGGAAAAGAAAGAAAAAGAGAAAAAGAGAAAGAAGAAAGAGAAAAGAAAACTACACACAAGTATATACAAATAATATACAAACAAAACCACGCACGCGCCGAAAGCAAACACGATACAACCACAACGCACACAGGTTTCGTAAACGGTTCGTGACGCCAAATGTTCTGCTTGGGTTTTCGGATCAGATAGAACTCGCTCATCAGAGCCTCACTAACCCAGCCAGAACGTTACCCCCTCCCTAGAACCTATTTACAATAATGCAACCACATATATCTACCACCTAAGGACAGGGGATTCCTACTATACATACCAAGACCTCTTATAATCGGCGGCCTCGCGATCCCATACGGATCCAGACCTCTCTGCCCATACGACAGTATCACAAGTGGCGGCCTCGCGATCCCACACGAATCCAGACCTCTCTACCCAGACGGCAGTCTCAGCACAATCGGCGGCCTCGCGATCCCATACGAATCCAGACCTCTCTGCCCATACGACAGTATCACAAGTGGCGGCCTCGCGATCCCACACGAATCCAGACCTCTCTACCCAAACGGCAGTCTCAGCACAAGTGGCGGCCTCGCGATTCCATACGAATCCAGACCTCTCTACCCAGACGGCAGTCTCCGCACAATCGGCGGCCTCGCGATCCCCTACGAATCCAGACCTCTCTGCCCATACGACAGTATCACAAGTGGCGGCCTCGCGATCCCACACGAATCCAGACCTCTCTACCCAGACGGCAGTCTCAGCACAAGTGGCGGCCTCGCGATTCCATACGAATCCAGACCTCTCTACCCAGACGGCAGTCTCAGCACAATCGGCGGCCTCGCGATCCCCTACGAATCCAGACCTCTCTGCCCATACGACAGTATCACAAGTGGCGGCCTCGCGATCCTATACGAATCCAGACCTCTCTACCTAGACGGCAGTCTCATACGACAGTTCATCCTATGATCACCATAACATACAAAAAGGGAATCAGTCTCACTATTCATCAGATCACACAAGGATTGCCAGTTCGAGCATAGCCTGTTCTCAGGTTCGAGGGGCTCCTCTTTCCCTTATTCAGTTACCACTTACCTGATCAGGGTTAACATCTGTTCATGTAGCCGCAGCTGACTAGAAGAATAGGCTACCCTCTCATACAAGAACACGCAGCACATGTTGGTTCACTACAAACTGGGTACTTTATTACTCATTACATACACAATCACATAACATTACGATATAACACATAACCTGCAAAGAAAAGTGAAAGATTAAGTTGTACACTCTAATAAGAAAGGGTCGACATCACCTTAGTAGTATTTAGCCTGCACTCAGTGGTCATCTAGGTTCCCTTCTCGTCTGTGCCTCGGCTCGCCTGGAATCACCCTTCTCCGAGTCACTGGGACCTCTTCCTTATCGGCTACTCTCTCCTCTCTGGCTATTCTGCTAGGAGAGCATCTGTCTCTCGGTTCTTCTCCGCCTTCAAGATGGCGTCTGTCTTCCCTGGAATAAGTAGTAGCTTTACTGCTAACGGCTAGATGCCGCCTACGGACTGAACATGTAACTGCCTCAGACTTTCACTAATATAGAGGTGCGTTTCCTCATGGAAAATTCCGGCCCGTAACCTGCCGCCCACCAAATTCTTGTACCTCCCCGTACCAAGGACATGTTCCCAGCCGGCCGGCCTGATGTAGTGTTATGCATGAAGAAAAATACAATCCTTCGATAAGGGCCGGCCTGAACCGGTTCTCTCCAAGCGAATAACACCTCATAACTAAAACATTACATTTGACCTAGAAGCATCCCAAGCTGCCGGAGCAGAAAGAAAGATGGAGTCTCTCCCGTCTGAGGCCTACCAGGCCTGAATTCAGCACAGCTCCATGAAATACCCTCACTACAGGACAGGTTATCCCTAATACTAACGAATCTATCCCCTAGGCTATGTGTGCAAGCCCTGATCTATGGGGAAGAGCACAGAATCATGTCGAAGTGCCTAGTAAATAGGCTCCATTCACTACTCTAACCCTTAGACTTGAATGGTAAGAGACTGAAGTCACATTCAATTACTTTTCAACACAAGAAGGCCGGGAAAATCGAGCAGAACACCGGCGCACCCGCTCGCGTCCCGCGCAGTGGGATACCAGTTTTTAATTTATGCACTTCCATGCGCAGAAACCAGCAGCGTGAGGCAGGAAGCAATGTGGACGATGCGGGGGAGCCTGGGGGGTGTAGTCTCTCACCCTTCGGCTTAGCTCTAACCCCAGTAGTCAGCAGTGGCACAAAAAGCGGGATACCTGTTTTTAATTTATGCGCCTCCAGGTGCAGGAACCAGCAGCGTGAGGCTGGAAGCAACGTGGACGATTCGGGGGAGCCTGGGGGGTGTAGTCCCTCACCCTTCGGCTCAGCTCTCACCCCGGTAGTCAGCAGCGGCACAAAAAGCGGGATACCAGCTTTTAATTTATGCGCTTCCAGGCGCAGGAACCAGCAGCGTGAGGCAGGAAGCAACTTGCACAATGTGGGGGAGCCTGGGGGGGGGGGTGTTGTCCCTCACCCTTCGGCTCAGCTCTCACCCCGGTAGTCAGCAGTGTTGGTAAGTTGTCTTTGAAATTAGTACTACTACCATCATGCCCTGTTTCTGTTTCTCAAAAGAATATTGCTATCTCATATTGCTCATTCTCTCTTGTCTAACAGATTTCAACAGATGGTAAAGTGTCATGTAGTAATCAATCCCCATTCAATACTCTCTTCTGAAAACAGTTTGTGTTGTTTTCTGAATGTTGTGCTGTTCTCCACCAACAACTGAACTGATGTCACGAGTTTCACAAATCAAACTGTGTTGACACAAAGGTTTTGAGGTATTGAATTTACTATGGTGGATATAAGTGCTTCTTTCAAAAAATTGACTCTGTACTGATCACATGATGACTAATGCAAACATCCATTCTAGTCATGGAAATGACTGTTTTGAAGTCAGCTAGGTCTTGGAATTGTCAATTACACATTTCACCTCTCCACTGTATTGGGCTGAAAGGTTGGGAGATGTTGGGACTACTTCCTAATAATTTCATAAACATTTTAGGACATCTTATTACCTGCTTATTTGAAGTTGCATTGTTTGAAATTGCTTAAATGTTATGGTAACGTGCAATGCCACTGAAAGCTATCATCATAATAATCTCTACCTATTTTGTCTCCTAGGTGTCTACAGTTTTGTCTCAAAAGAGTTTAATATACAATTCACACTAATACTAATAAAAATGTTTTCAATGTCCCAATAGGTCCAACTGACAGAGTACGTGACCAGGAATCTGCCACTGAAGAGACCTCAACTCCAGCCCAGGGTCAAGCCTTCAGTGACGACAACACTCCTGGGAATATGGAAAATGATGAGGAGGCACGTCAATTTGGTCAGTTTGGGCAGACGGCTCCAGTGACACTGACACCTCCCCCCAACAACTGTAACACCTCTACAAAGTCTCAACTTCCTGTGTTTCTACCACTGTGACATTGATCGTGTGCCCCTCAGTCCTGAGTGACATTGAGAGCACAACACCTCCAGGTCACCCAGGAACCAGTCAGATGGGGCACACTGCGACAAGGGCACAGGGTAGTGGGGTTAGGGGTCGTGGGGATGTTTATCTGCCAGCATAGTGAGGCCACTGTCACACACACCACCATTGATCAAGTCTTGAGAGTCTACCATCAGTCCCAAGACATGATGGTCCAGATACTCACCGAGCTCCAGGAGATGAAGCAGTGGCAGAGGCTTCTCCGTCATCAGGTGGAGGCCCACAACTCCTATATTGGCTCCCTGATTGGGCTGCTGCAAGACATTTACACCTATATTTGCAGGGTTTTCCCAGCACCATCTACCCTTTCTACATCTGCCACAGCCACAGGAAGGGAGGCCCTGCCACTGAAGAACCACCTGTTGCTCCTGCAACTGTAATCTTTCCCCGCACCCCGCAGGAGGGGACGACCACGCATATTCCCAGGAGGTGAGGATGGCAAGACCTTTGCCACCACCAGCAAGTAACCCCAACATTAATTTCCTCCAGTGTATGACTAATTTTCACTACATGGGCTATTTCTGGACACATTTGCCTTTCTAATGCCAATAGTATTTTGGACATTGAACTTCAAACAATTTTGGCTCTCCAACTATGGTTTCATTCATCTTGACTTTTTGGTTTGCTTATGTTATGTTCTCCCTCTTCAATTTTATCATGTTTAGTACAATACATTTACAAGTCAAAACTCTTAGACTGGTGTTGTATAGCTCAACTCTATCAATGCCTTTGTTTTCTTCCATCATAAATTGACAATGACATTTTTTTAAAGATTGTGTAAACGTGCATGATTTGCAAGTGGGTAATATTTATCCCAAGATACCAAACGTAACTCCGAAAAATATCAAACCATTCAATCATCTACTACTATGTTTATTCCATTTGACCAATACTTACCTGTCAACATTTCCACTAACATAACAATCCATACATTACACTAATACTTGACAACATGGAACAAGGGGATATGTCCAAAACAATAAGATAGCATAGGAAAATAATCATTGACTCGTCATCAGCTGGAGCCAGATCTTCTGGCTCACATAAGGAATCCAAAATCAATAACACCAAAAGACAAAACCTGGGCAGCACTACATTTTGTAGACACTGGATCATTCCAAACCACTGTTCTAGTCAAAACCATGTTTCAGTGACACATCAACTGCCACATACACTTTACACACAATGAGGATTTTGCCAATGTAAAGGGAGATGAGCAGGATTTGGCTACCCTACCATGTGTTTAGAAAATGATGGCACACATATTGCTTTAGTGCCAACATTCGACAGAGAACAAGTCCAATGTAATCTTCAAATCTTTCATTCACAGTGCAAGTTGCCTTGCTACAAGATTTGAAAATCCAAAGTCTGTGTCTGTCTTTCCTAGGATCAACCCAGGATCCCTTTATATGTCTAAACAGCACGATATACCAGCAAATGTCACAGCTCTGAAATGTCCAAATGGAGATGACAGGGTGAAGGAACCTAAAACAGATTAAAAGAAAAAAGATTTCCACTCCTACTGAACATGATGGCCACATTTCTAAGTCAGCTTTTGGAGGACACAGAATCACAACATTATCTGAGATGAACAGCGTAACTGAACACAGTAGTCATTGTGCCCAAACTTTGATCAACAAATACCTATGGCCTGATTTTGCAAGAACTTGCCCTTCCCAACATACTTCTCACTAGTCTCCACATCAATAGTTGGTGTAATGGTGAAAGGGATAACATGCATAGATATACTTACACTCATGTCAAGATGTCATTGACAACTTCTCATAAGTCAATTCCTTGCTCTTCACCACTAGCATCTTCATTTGTCAACTGAGCATCTTCATGGTCTCCATCCTCTGTGATGTAAAGTATGTTCCATCGCAGGATGATGTTGTTACGCATGCAGCAGGCCATGGTGAATTGGCACACCTTATCAGGTGAGAAAAGGAGTGCTCCACCAGTTGTGTCCAGACAACAAAATCTGGCCTTTAAGAGCCCAAAAGCCCACTCCACTGGTCGCTGTGTTCTTCCATGGGCCTCATTGAAGCAAACTTCCCCTGGCGTTGTTGGATTCGTCAGCGGTGCCAACGACCATGGTCAGTTGGGATAAGCTCAGTCTCTTGATGGATGACAAAAAAGGGCCAAAATAATGTATCATTGTAGAAGGCTGGCTTTTTATATGGTGCTCACTTACGTAGGTGTAGCACCCTGCACTAATCCAGACCACCCTTATGGTGTTTTAGTGGTATTAGACAACCTTAGAAAGCTCTGTAGTGGTAGCTGCGGTAAGCAGCCCTCAGGCTTAGTCCAGAAGGAGTGAAAAGCAGCTTGTTTTACCAGATCTTAATCATATTGGTATAGGTTAAGTGAAAAAGAACCACACTGTTTATCCGTAAACATACTAACACATAACAATATCTCCTACCCAGAGATATAACACAATGCACATAATACTTTGCAAATAAAACAGGTGAGTTGCACAAATACACAATGGACTCCAGGGGGAGGCCAAACCACATACTAAAATAGTGGGATGCGAACAATGACCCCAGTCAGAACTGTACCCAGATGACGTAGAAATGCTGGGGAACCAAGAAACCACCTGAGGTAAGTGCCCAGGAATCCCACGGAGGCCGTGTGTAGAGTGGGAACACGACTGTGTGCTCAATTCAAGTCAATGGTTAAGTTGCGGTTGCAATTTTAAAGGACCCTTCCCAGTGGACCCTGAAGAATCCCCATGGAAGACAGAAGGTTAGAGAGCCATCTCACCCATGAATACCCTAGGAAACAGGATACCTACACCATGGAAGCCGGGTGGTAAGTGGTGTCAGAAACCGCCGTCGAACCCAATGGAGGACTTCAGGAAGATGCCGCTGGAGAAGAAGGTGAAAGTGTCCGGTAGAACCCAAAGGGGGATTCAAGATAAGAAGCACCTGCAAGCAGAGGGGACAGAGTCTATGCCACTCAGAAGTGAGGAGGCATGGAAGACGAGTGCCCATTGATGTTTGGTGATGCAGGAGAGGTGACGATGACCTTGGAGCTGCAGCCTTGTGGACCAGGCGACGCTGTGGAAGACCAGAAGCCATTCACGAGCTGTCCCACGTTGGAGGTCGAGAGTTGAGGGGTCGATGTCTGTCGGGAGCATCAACAATCAGTCCAAGTGACTCACTACGAGCAGGGGAGTCAGAGTAGGCCCCAAGCAATCATGCAAGCCCATTGGAGTCAAGGAAGACCCTCAAGAGGACCCACAGGTTGGAGGCACAGGAGTCGCAAGAGGTCCTCGAGGAACTCGTCAAAGATGCAGCCCCCCTGTGCAAGAGATGCAGTGAGGACAAAGATCTTGGTAAAGGGAGATGCTTGAGCTTCTTGGAGTCTGAAGATCTCTGGTGAAGAGACCCAATAAGCCTTGGCAACGGCAAGTCAACGCAATGCACAGGGGTTCAGTTCCTGCGGTTCCAATGAGGGATACTGGCCTTAAACTCAGTGAGAAGAAAATGCAGGCCTCAAGAGAGTTGAAGAACCACCACCTGTGTTGCTGAGCCTTTCGGAGTCCATGGGAGCCCAGGATCAGCACACCAGTCAGCTATGTTGCGGTGCCTGCAGATGTAGGAAAGTGACTCCTTCACTTCAAGGAAGATTCCTTCAGGTGTCTTGGATGGCCACAGGCCTTGGAAGGGTCCTGTATGGAGCACAGGCACAGACGTTGCAGTAGACAAGCAGAACGACAAGACCATGAGAAGCAGGAATGTTCCCAGTTGCAGTCTCAGTGCCCAGAGCAAAGTCCAGCGAAGTCCAGAGTACCGAGACGGGCGAAGATGAAGTGGTGTCTGATCTGAATCTTGTCCCACGGCAAATCTAGGGACCCACCCACAGGTAAGCCCTTAAGTACCCTAAGGAAAGGGTTGGGTGATTTAGGGGTCCCTCTCAGGGGAGGTGTCAGATACTCCCATGTCCTTTTTCCAGTTTCATGCCACAGCGGGTGCCAATGGCTCCATGAACTGGTTTGAATTGGAGTATGCAAGGAGGGCACCAAGTGTGCCCTTCAAGCTGTCTCAGTGGCACTGACAAGGGCCCCCACCCTGCCCCAATACATTAAATCCTGCCTGGGAGGTGGTCACACCTCCCTGTGACAGGATATCTATTGGTCTTCCTTCCCCTGCTCGAGCTTGGCATAGCAGCAGGAGGGCAGAAACATATCTGTGGTTGGCAGCAGCCCTAGCTTGCTGTCTGGTTCTGGAAGACTGGTACCGGGAGCACTGAGGGCCTCCCAGAGGAACTTTACAGTGTGTTTATGGTGTGGGGGTATGGTTCCAACATATTTGATACCAAACATGACAGGATTCGTTACAGCCAGTTTAGAAATGGTCATCACGTAATGACGCATGTCCACAATATATGTTGTCATGACTGATGCACTTAAAATCCAGGAGAATGGACGCCGAAGGTTGTAGGGGTGTCTTTCTCATGCAAGGGCACCCTTACACTTAGAACTGAGCACCCTGCCTTCAGGATTGAAAGGCCTGCCTTAGGGGTGCCTTATAGGTTTTAAGGGTAGTGACCTCAGATATAGGGAAACCTATATCTGTCGTAAGTGGGACTAGCACCAGCTTACACAGACTGCAATGGCAAGCCTGTAGTCACAATTTGAGTGGTCTCCCATGGGTGGCATAATACATGCTTCAGCCCATGGGGGAGCCCTGGTGTACCTATGCCCTAGGTACCTTAGTACCATATACTCCACCCCCCAGCATTTGACAGAGCTCCCTAAACAATATCTTCCGCTACCCTTGAGACATCTTCGCCCCCGTAAGAAACCATGCCACTTCTCAGAGGACGAAACCCTTGCTCTTGTCCTCTCCTACAACTCTACCCTTGCCACTCCAAGTCCACTAGACCTCACTGAAATGGAAATCCTTGGCATCCTCAGGGACTACAACTCTACCCCAGCTACCACTTATCCTTTCGACGTGAATGCCGAACATGCCATCCGCACGGTCACTATCAACCCCTACAGGCCAGCTACCCTCCGCAACAGAACTGTGGTCAAGAGTAATTTAGCACCTGTTCACCTGTCTGCCCAGACTCCCGAAACAGAAGTCCAAATCTTCTCTGATCTGTTAATCAATTGCCGATCGGCAGCTAAGCACGCCACAGATATTGCTGATCTCATCCTTTGCAAATCTGACTTAGCAATCCTAACAGAATCATGGCTCAATGAATCCTCATCTCCATGCTTGGACCTCCTAGTCCCTCCTAACTACAACATCGCACCGCTGGACAGACAGTCTAACAATAAAGGAGGAGGCATCGCCTGCATCTACCGCTCTAACCTTCTTGTCACTGAACTTTTGGTGGACACCACCGAAGCCTGCGAATACCTCGCCCTCGCTATTTGCAGCAACTCCGCCCAACTGTGCAACCTGCACATCTTTTACCACCCCCCAGGTATCAACGACTCCTTCACCGACCACCTCATGGAAATCATCACAGCTAAGATTCCCACCAATGCCAAAGATATTTTCCTAGGTGATTTTAACTTGCACTGGAACGATCCCAAGAATTCACATGTCAACGCCATCAGAGACCTTCTGGCTGATCAAGCCCTGACCCAAGCCTGCTCACTACCAACTCATTCAAAAGGGGCCACTCTTGACTGGATCATCTCCAAAGAATCAACAGTCAAGCTTATCTCTATTGACCCATGCGACTGGTCTGACAATCATGCCATCACCTTCCATCTACCTGGCACCCACAAGACAAGAGTACCGCAACCGGCGATTCCTGAACGCTGGATCAGAGACACCAAGAACCTGGACCGCAGTGAACTTGAAAGGACCGCAGTGAACTTGAGGCTTGCTGCAAATCTGACCCCCCCCCTTCCCCTTTCGCATATCACAACAGTCAGTGGCCTCAACGATCACTACTCTGCGACTATATCGAACATCCTGGATGATCTAGCCCCACTAAAACTGAAAAGAACCCGAATCAAAGACAGAAACCCCTGGTTCACGGGATCCCTTAATAATGAGAGGAGAGCCCTCCAGCAAGCTGAAAGATCCTGGAGGCAGCACCCCTCTGCCGCACATCTAAAACTCCTCCGCCAGGCCAGAAATGTCTACAACAGGAACATTCTCAATTAAAAAAAAGACTTATTCAGAACTGAACTAGAGAAAGCCAAGAACAGACCCCACAAGCTCTTCGAACTGGTCAAACACCAATCTAATAAACTGGCTAAAACATCAAAAGAAACCCCCAAGTCTCTTATATCCTCTTTCTTTGCTGACAAAATCTCAGCCCTCGGAAACGAACTCAGCTCTATCACACACCCTCAACCCCTTCCTGACCTGCCTCCTGCCACCACCACGCACCCACAGGCTCCTCCCAAATATCATGCTCACTGGTCTGTCTTCAAAGACTATGATGAAGACCCCATCTCTAAAATCCTATCTACCTTAAACCCAAACAACCATTTTAATGGCCTGCTCCCTTCCAACTGCCTAGCGGCCCTCACCCAATCCATTATTCCTAGCTGGACTACAATAATCAACGCCTCCCTCCAGCAGGGAACGATGCCTGACTCTCTAAAAGCCGGCCAAGTCCTCCCCATTCTGAAAAAGCTGTTGCTGGATCCAGCCTTCCCCGACAACTTCAGCCCCATCTCCAACATCCCCCTCTTAGCTGCTGTTGCACACATTTCTCCAGCACTTTGGCTAAGTCAACACATCAACAACTTCCACCTGCTCGATGGCTTCCAATCCAGATTTAGACCAGGGCACAGCACTGAAACCACCATGCTCCACATCGTGGATGATGCCCTCCAATCCCTTGACCAAGGCAAAAATTGTCTCCTAATTCTCCTGGACCTATCCTCGGCCTTCGAAAGGGTCAACCATGAAAAACTACTTGAACGCCTCAAATTCAGGATGGGATTGGATGGCACTGTTCTAGAATGATATAGGTCCTTCCTCCAAAACCAGTCCTAGAGATTCCTAATCTACGGCAACCTATCGTCATGGTCATGGTTGGAGTCCCTCAAGGATCAACCCTGTCCCCCACCCTTTTCAACCTTTACCTAGAACCGCTTACCGAAGTATTACGCGCTGCTAATATCTCCTATCATATCTACGCTGATGACACTAAGATCGACACCAAAACCTCATCTCTCTAAGAGATTCTCTCCCTGAACGAAGCCCTGAAACTCACCGTCCAATGGCTCACATCCAATCAACTCAAACTCAATGCAAAGAAAACAGAATTTCTCCTGGTCTCCCCTCCCAATACCAACCTTGAGATTCAATCATGGATTAAGGCTATCACAGCCTTAAATTGCCCACCGACCATTGTGGACTTGGCCAAATCCCTGGGGATTACCCTCGACAGCAACCTGAACATGCGGGCCACATCAATTCGATGGCCAAAACAGCCAGATTCCACCTGAGCTACCATAGGAAATTGAAACCTTTCCTCGATGCTCCCGACCTAAAAATGGCAGTCCAAGCACTTGTCATCTCTAGACTGGAATATGGCTGCTCTACCCTCTCGGGTTTACCCAAGATCTCCCTGGCACATCTTAAAGCCTGCCTCAATGCGGCCGCCAGACTACTTACCGCCACAAGGAAATACGATCATATTTCCCCACACCTGAAAGCTCTCAACTGGCTTCCCCTGGAGGCTAGAATACATCAAGCTAGCATGCATCACGCACAACGCTTTATACTCTAACTCCCCTGCATATCTGGCACAGAAACTTGTGATCTCCGGAGGAATCAGAAACTCCTGATCTGCCAGAGACGTCTTGCTCCAACCTGCACGCTTTCGGGGGAAAAGAAATTACAATCGGGCCTTCATCAGGAGTATCCCCTCTCTGACTCGCTTCAAAAAGGATGGCAAAACCTTCCTTATGGGTAAATTTCTCGTTTAAATTTTGCCTCAACCACCACTATGGCCCTGATCTATGGCCGTCCATTGCCTCCCTTCGGACTACCTAGTCACCCCATCAGAAACTTGGGGCCTTGTCTTGAATAATTGTAAACGTAATCTGTTAATATGTTCTCTCGTCTTGAGTAATTGGTTATGTAAACTGTAAATATGTGCCCTTCTTTCCCTTATGTTTTCGGCACCCTGCCCCCCTACTACTCGATCTGTTACTGGTTGATTCTAAGCCTGTCTGTATATTGCTTTGCTCTCCTGTAAAGCGCTCTGATACCCTAACGGGTCAAGTTCGCGCTCTATAAAACACACAAATAAATAAATATACTATGGACTTACAAGGGTACACCAGTAGCCAATCTGGGATGTACCCAAGTACTCACCATATCCAATTTAGGGGAGAAAGCACAGAGACTAGGGTCCTGATTAGCAGTCAGAAACAGCATAACACCAGGCAAAAAGTGGGGGTAACCATAAAAGCAGATCCTACTTTCCAGCAATCATAATCCCAGATTATGCAATTAAAAATACCCCAAACAATGTTATGAAAGATTGTATTGACCAACAAGCCAGGCCCTCTCAGGTCCAAGTTGAGACATTTGCAGAGGTATGAGGATGTTCTGTAGTACAAAGGAATCATTAGCAGAGTCAGGGAAATGCACACAGATGCTTGAGATGTACAAATCTCGTAAGCAGAAACATTGCAGTTTGATTGAATGGAGGTGTTTCGGATTCCGGTAGACCAGTTTTCTGGCGTGTGGTGGCTTAAAGACAATATGTGTGGCATCAATTGCTCCAACCACATGTGGTTGGCGACCCAAACCATAAAAGTCACCCTTCAAGTTGGCTAAATTTTGCTGCTGTGGAAACTGAATGAAGCTGTTGTTGTGTCTCATCATTGAAGATAGAACTTCTTGGAGCTCACCACTGATAGTTGGGTATGACATACCACCAGCTACTGCTACAGTGTATTGGAAGCATCCGCTGGCCACAAAGTGAAGTACTGCTATGAGTTTGATAATTGGTGTAACGGATGTGGGATTTCTGTTGTGAGGCTGAAGATCTGGTTTCAGCTGATGACATAAATCCAGTATAGTGTGCCTATTCAACCTGAACTTCTCAATTATATCCTTTCTTCCATGGTGGCAAGGTCTGGAAATGGGTGGTACACCTGAGGCTGTCGCCTTCTCACTCTCACAGGGTTCATATGTCTGTATTGGAAAAACATTTGAACTTTTGTTACATTTTCAACAGCAACATATTTGATAATTACTAGTGAAGTCGTGTAGTCCTATAAAATATTTAACTACATTTTTTTCATCCAACATTTGCTTTTTTTCCTTTATTCTTCACAAATTACATTTATTGCATAAAATGATTGACAAATGTAACAAAATGTAAATAATAAATTTTAAATGTATTATTTATACAATTTTCTTTAAAATCAGTTCATCATAAAATACCCATACCCAGAATGGTGATATAAACAATACCCTGCTAATACCGCTTCTCGGCACACTAACACACTACATATAATCTCAAAAGAATGAGTGCCCATCAAAGTTCGGATATGTGAATAAACTAGCCCCCATACAGTTAAAAACACACCATTATTGACCTTCCGAAATGGCGGCTGCCTGACCTCGCAAATAGATCATTGGGATTCAGACGGGAACGGTGGTTGTCGACTATAGTGGGCAGTGAACTCCTTGACGGACACAGCCATAGGCTAACGTTGTTGAAAGTAACATTGAAGACTAATGGCTGTGTCTGTCTATGCTGACGATCACGCATGTCGCATACATGTACGCAGCAGTTGGATAAAAAAGCTCACTTGCCTCCTAACACTGCTGCCATCGAGACCTCCTTCACTTTTGCTGCTGTTTTTCGCCTCTGGGAGCATCAATGCCGGGACAAGCGGTGAGAGGGCTCCTGTCTTCCTGCCAGAGGAGCTGGATTTGCTGGCACAGTAGGTCCTCTCCCTGTATGGCCAGCTCTATAGCTCACCAGAGGAACAGGTACATTTTTTAAATGTATATGGGAATCTGTCTAATTGTTTTTTTCCAGTGACACAGGCTACAATGTCCGTTTGAGTACCCTGAGTGAAGTGTAGTTAGTGATGTGAACTGTCCTATATATTGTTCCTTACAGAGGACAATGAAGGTGGGGATTTCTAAGCACTTTACAATGGTAAAAAATAAACGTAAGTATGTGCTGTGTGTTTAATCCCGAGAGTGTAATTGGTGTGTATGGAGAGATATATCTCTGTATATGTTTGATTGACATGTGCTACGTCCTGAAGAACCAGAACCTTTTGGGCCTGGCGGCGCAGGGTACGCCTTAATCTCCTGGGTTCTCCTGCTCAGCTACACAGAGACACGGGACACTCTGTTAGGCGTTAGAAGATCAGATTTATTAGCTGCAGCTAATACAGTTATCCCAGAAGTACACAAGGTAGGTTCTCAGGAGACTGCCACTTCACTCTGTGGCGCACAATCTTTTATACCATATAGGTAACATATACAATAACCAAATATACACCCAGAACATACAAGAAAGAGCCAATAAGGAAAGTTGGGAAACAGGAGAGAACCAATAGGAGAGATTTGAAAACAAAAGTGTCAGATGACTCGAAGAAACCTCTCCTCCAACTGTGTTTGTCACCCCTCCCTCAAACTAATTCATTAACGGATTCGTAACTAACTTGCAGGTGGCGAGATACGTTTGTGTGTGTTGGAGGACAGTTGTGAAACGAGAGAATGCTAGCAGAGGACAGTGAAGGCCAGACGATAAGATAAAGTCAGAGAAGAATAGTGTGAACCAACAGATAGTTGAGACGGGGATTAGGAAAACCAGACAGGGATTAGTGTACTCGGCCAGTCCTAACACCAGCTTTGCAAATAGAGGCAGAAGGGCTATATTAACATGAAGCTGCAGAAAAAGCAGAATAGACTTTGTTCGCCGTGCTGCCTGAGTGATGGCAACACAAAATGGCGGCGGAGCACAAAATGGCGGGTCGATTCGATCGCGATCGGAAATCGAAGTTCCTCAGTCCTAAACTCATATCATGGCAATTTGGGAACGCATTGTAGACTCTTTACAACTGTACATAAAAATGTTTTCTCTACAAACTAAATGGAAATGATGTTGGCTGTGTGTATCGTCCAACAACTCACTCAGCCTATGTCTAGTCTTTCCAAACAGTTGTATGGGAGCTACCAGGAGCTCCCAGACCCCTTCAGAGTAGCACATAGACTTGAGGCCATTTATTGGAAAAGCACAAGGTCCTTTTTGCATTAAAAAGTTAAGGGAAGCCTGTGTTGATGTCACATCCACGTCATCAGGATGCAGATAACTAGTCATGACAAGGATCAGTGTCCAATCAGAATTATGGGCCAGGCTGGGGCTGAGTCACAGGGACAAACAACTGGAGGGCCTGAGGTACATTTATCATAAACATATTTCCTTGCCACAGCAAATTTTGAGGTGTGCTTAAAAATATGCCCCTGAATGCTTTTAAATGGACAACAGTTGAAAGGGAGAGTTACCAAACGACTTGAGCTAACACTTCATGTCACTGGAATCCCATTTCAAAGTGTGTCCAAACTGCAGGCCCCTTACTCCCAGTGTCCAGTATTCACTCTCCCATAAGTTTTGATGTTTAGCCTTCAGTAGTTCACTATCTATTGCACTTATCAGGAACAGAACACACCACATAATATGTAGGAGCCCCCTGGGCTAGATGATGTCACAGGCCTGGGTTGGTGAGTGTAGGAGAGTAGGATCTGCACTTATGTTGCCCCCACTTTTTTGCTGATGTTAACACTGGTGTCTGGCTGGGTCCCTGCTAATCAGGGCCCCAGTCTCTCTGTTGTCTCTAAACAACTTTGAGTGCATATTAGATGCACTAGTGATTGGATACTGTGGTACCTTATGAGCCCCATGAGCCCCTAGTATATGGTACCTTAGGAACCAAGGGCATAGGTACTTCACAGGCCTACCAGGGGCTGAAGCATGTATTATGCCACCCCAGGGAAGCAGACTAAATCTGACACCACAGGCCTGCTACTGCGGCCTGGGTGAGGTAGTGTTAGCATCGCTGCCGAATGGCAAGACGCCGGGCCCAGATGGCTTCCTGGCGAATTTTATAAGGCGTTCGCTGACCAACTAGCCCCACATTTGGTGGAAATGTATGGCAATGCTCACGAGCAACAACATTTACCGCCAACCTTGCGAGAGGCGCTGCTGTTGGCGCTACCCAAGCCACAAAAGGACCCGGAACTTTGCGACTCTTACAGACCACTGTCCCTTATAAATGTAGACAATAAAATACTGGCAAAACTACTTGCGACCAGGCTTAATCCGCTCATGCCCAGATTGGTCCTGCCTGACCAGGCTGGATTCATACCGGAACGCTCCACGGCACACAACACGCGAACACTGTTTGCACTCGCGCACTATCTAACACCTGAGACGAAGGCGGCGGCGGTCTTTTTGGACGCGGCCAAAGCCTTTGACTCTCTGGAATGGACTTATATGGGCAAGGTGCTGAGGAGGATGGGCTTCCCGCCCATGTTCCTCCAATGGATTAACTTACTATATGACGCCCCTGTGGCACGGGTTAAGGTGAATAAATATATCTCAAGCCCAATTGACATTCGGAGAGGGACGAGGCAGGGCTGCCCCCTGTCCCCCCTCCTGTTCGCGCTTGCGCTGGAACCTCTTGCGTGCAAAATACGGCAAGGGCACCATTACTCGGCCCTGCAGTTCCCGCAGCGGCCACTACACATATCACTGTACGCAGACGATATGCTACTCTTCGTGAGGGACCCACAGGCCAATCTGAATCGTTTATTGAGGGAATATATCAAATTCGCGCGTCAATCCGGGGTCATTATAAATTGGGCCAAGTCCATGATCATTCCACTGACCGACAGCACGCAACCACACCCAATGGACTATCCTCTGGAATGGAAGATGGACCCGATAAAATATTTGGGTGTGTGGTCCCATAGGGACCCGGAGGTTGTGATCCGGACCAACTACGGGACGGTGGTAGACGCACTAGACGCGAAGGTGGGTAGGTGGATCCAGCTGCCACTGTCGGTGGCTGACCGAATTGCTATTGTTAAAATGGTGGTGCTGCCAAAGCTGCTCTACCTCTTCACTAACATCCCAATTCACCCTCCAGCGGAGGTGTTCCGACGGATCAACTCGCTGGTCCTTCGCCTTATCTGGGCGGGAAAGACGGCCAGGGTAGAGATGCGGACATTGACACTGCCTTACAGTAGGGGGGGGGTACGGGGTGCCTGACTTCGGTCTATACTATCTCTGCGCACAAGCACAATATGCACATTTTTGGTATCACAAGATCCCATTTCTTACCCACACTGCGATTGAGGAGGGGGATGCTATGCCGGTTCCACTGGAGGCGATTATCACCCATCGCAGGCCCCCTTTGCACATGAACGACATAAACACTATTGATGCTACAAACAAGGCATGGCATGCGATGGGCAGAAAAGCTAATAAATTGCCGCTGTATGCCCCGGCACTCCGGCTTCAGTGGCACCCGGCGATATCGGTCACGCAGGAAAAAGTAGGACTAGAGCTGCTGCGCCAAGTGGGCATCGACACCATGGGGGACCTGTACGAAGATGGGACCTTTAAAACGCTAGGAAACTTGACATTCATTAGTAACATGACTGCACTATTTCGCTTCAATTATCACAGACTGCAGAGGGCTATGAAACAGCTATACCCAACGTACCCGTTGGAACCCCCGGGGCTAACCGCACTGCAGTGGCTGATCACCACACCTGCGAGAAAACATGTGGTATCCACACTGTACACGAAGATGCAGGAGGACATAGCGGCAACCACGACTGCTTCCATGGAGAAGTGGAATGGCTGTCTTGACACTCCGCTTACGGAGGATGAATGGACTACCGCCTGTACTCTGATGGGCATGCTGACACCTAACGGCAATCTCCGCATTCTGCATTTCAAATACTTACACCAGACATACTACACACCGGCCAGGCTGCATCGCTATGGGCTGCGGGAGGACTCTAGATGTGAGCGCTGTGGTGCAGACGGGGCAGATTTCATACACCTAGCCTGGTCATGTGAGGCAGTCGGAGAATACTGGGTGCAGGTAACGCGGAAGATTGGGGCTATGGTAGGCGGGGAAGTGCGATGCGAGGTCAAAACCTGTTTGCTGGGAATACTGCCTGACTTTCGAGCCCTGAAGCGCAGGTTCTGTATGATTGCGCTACTAATAGCTAAAAGGAGGGTCTCGATATGTTGGAATGGCAGGCGCAGCCCGAAGCCCACGGACTGGCTCACGGACTTAACATATTGTAGGGATACCCTGAAGACCTATGAAGAAGAACTTCCAGCCGGATCGCAACCCAGAGACTACTGGGTGTATTTAACCCAATATTTGCAATCGCAGCAGCAGGCTTAATAAATGACACGCACATGAGATAAATGATGGTGGGTATGGGAGACTCCTGATTAGGAAATGTACAGACAAAATTGGATGAAGGATGCTGTTGTGAAGTGACCGCAATGTTATGTTTGTTTTTTCCTTTTGTTCTGTTTGTATACAATTACAAATGCTAATAAACAAAAAAAAAAAAAAAAAAAAAAATGAGGTAGTGTTAGCACTCCTCGCTGAGGTATAGGTTCCCTATATCTCACCATGCACACACATATAAACCTATCAGTCACTCTTAAGGCAGGCCCTATCAATCCTGAGGGCAGGGTGCTTGGTTTACAATGTGAGGGGGTGCCTCTGCATGAGCAGGGCCCCTCTGCAGCTAGCAGAGTCTATTCTCTGTGGCTGTTTGTGGATGCAGTTAAACCATATACTCTTAAGTGCATTATAACCTACAGGTAAATGCTAACTTTGGAATGACTGCATCAAAACATGTTGTGTTTGGTGTCAAACAACTTGGAATCATACCCCCATACTAGTAACTGATCCCACCCTTCTAGAGGGGAAGACATGTACCTACTGTGGAAACACGGTAGAAATCTGAAAGAGCCTGGCATCACAAAATGGATGCCACCAGCACAGACACTGGGCTGCCCTCCTGCTGCTGACTGAAACTCGCAGTGGAGGAGGCCCAACAATAGGCATCCTGTCACAGGGAGGTGTAACCACCTTCCAGACAGGATTTAGTGTATTGGGGCTGGGTGGGTGCACTCCTAGAGTGCTTTGAAGTCCTGCACTGTGGGAGCAGTAGGCTCCTCTGTGCATATGCCAGCTCAAACCGGTTCAGGGGCCACCTGCCCCTGCTCTGGCGCGAAACTGGACAAAGGGAAGTGGGTGTAACCACCCACTCCCCTGACCCTCCCATAGGAGGGGCCATAGAGCTAGTCCCTCCCTTTCCTTTAGTATAAGATAGGGAACCCTTGCCATTGCAAACTAGATATCCCTGGACGACGCTCTACAAGAAGAATCCTGGACCTTCGACGTTCCACTACCTTTGGAAGACAGAAGAATCTCCCTTGGAGTCAAGGAGTGACTCCCCTGCTTGGCAGGCACCAAAAACTTGAATCAACGGTCGCAAACATTCCCGCTCCCGCTGGAGTCCGAAGTCCCTGCAGCCCAGGAAGTGGATTTCCTGACTTCTCAACGGCCATTGTGAGTCCCCAGCAAAGCTGAGGCGTGTGGGCCCCACGAGTGACGAGGAACAGCAATACCCGGGTACCGTGCACTATTGTCGAGTGCAACCCCTTCACGACGTTCTAAAAACTTGTGCATTGGACCACGTGTGGTCCAAGCCTCCAGCAGGATTTCCCTCGAAAATCAGAGGCCGACCTCGTCTCGAGTGACCGTGGGCTCCTGTGAAGCGAATCCTCATGAGGCGTCTTCGCAATCCCTTGCCGGCTGGCTTGTGGGTCCCCTGAAGACTTTCTCATCGAACCAAAGGGCTCCCCTGGTTGCTCCAGGCCTGCCCTGACTTACTCTCGCTGGGTGAGTCCCTCAGACCTTGCTGGTCTGCACCGCTGACTTTCTACACTTTCCACAAGTCTAGCTGTTGCCAAGGCTTGTTGGCGCCAATCCGGTTGCCGACACCTCAGTAAGCTGCAGACTTCGTGGGGGCACTCCGAATCCAGCTCCTGGTCGTCGTCGACGCCTCCGGGACCTCGTGGCTGAAGAGTCAAAACACCCTTGATCACCTGAAATCACCCCACTTCCGTGGGCATCCATCTTCCTGGCCCCGGGTCACTGGCAAGTGACTGTGAACACTGTCCCTTCTCCTTTCAGGTCTTCTTAATCCTGAATCCAGCCTTGGATTCCACCGGACACTTCTCCAGTCTTCACAAGCAGTAAAACTTATTCAGCTTCCATTGAAAACGACGACGCGACCAACACCAAAAGACACCTATGCACCCGGCTTCCCTGGGTGAGGTAATTCATGCACTCCGGTGCTCCTGTGGGTGTTGGCCCTCGAACTACTTACCTTGTAAGTGGCTTGCTTGTAGACTCTCTAGAAGTACCCTAAAACTTTAAAAAACCAACCGCGACTTGCTCCATTGAAATCAATAGGGAACCCGCGGCTGTGTTCTCGCACTGCACGCGTCTCCTGTGGGTCCTTTACTTACCTGCCTTGGGTGGATTAGTGAGGCCCCAGCGATTCTACAGGCCCTAGGCCTTGTTCCCTTGCAATTCGACATTCCTAAATCTCTTTTTTAGTATATGGTCTGGTACGCCCCTAGGGCCCCAGCCATATTTGTGCTTAACTTATTGTGAAACGTTGATATTTGCATATGTTCCTGACTTCTAATCTCATAAAGAGATTAGTAGAGTGTGTCTAGTAATAAATACATATATATTTGATATATATACCTGTGTGGTGTCCTTTCATTTGGTAATTCAAGAGATTATAAGGTAAAACAAGCTGCTTTGCATTCCTCTGAGACTTAGCCTGAAGGCTGCTCTCCACAGCTACCACTAGGATAGCTTTCTTTAAAAGGTTGTCTTAAACCTATCTACCATAAGAGTCGAATTGGACTGGTGCAAGGTGGCCACTATAACTAGTGACCAGCATATGCCAGGCCAACCTCTCACAGTGAGTGTAGACCATGACATAGGTTGAGGGTATTTTTAAAGGAACATTGGTCCCTTACTTGCAACATACCACAGAAATTAATAAATAGAGATACAATGAGGTCTATGTTAGGTGTCCAAATGGGAAAGCAATTACATTTATTGAGTTCATATAACACAACACAATAGAGTGGGAAAACAAACAAAAGAGAAGTTAAAAAACATCTAGTCTCAGACATTTCTCCATGTGACTACAATGAGAACGTAATAGTCATGTCATATATACTGTTAAGTAACTGCGCTCACAAGAACAATTTACATAACAACAATTTGAGTAATGGTACTGTGGTGGACTATGTTTCGATCCCTTAAGTAAATGTAGGGATCATGATCGAGACATAAACAATTATGCCTGAGAAAAAATGCCTACTGATTGGGGTTAGTCGCGAGGGCAAATAGTTAAACCATGTCTGTAGCTGTCTGATGGAACAAAGTAGCCAGTAAGCATGTATGCCAGGGGGCTGCACGTACATGTCAGCAATCATGCACTACCTCGTGTTACACAGGAATTAACCACCAGAATATATACTCCAACCAAATGGTGATGGCAACTGAGGCCACCAGCGAATCTACAACTTCTTCGGATGCCTCCTCCAGCGAGCACTCCCTGGTGGTGGCGGACCCTACTGCATCTGTTACACCTGCATTCATGTCTGCCACCCAGAGTACCATCTCCACCCTCCCTCTTGACCCCCCCCCCAAGTGGGCCAAACCCCCCCCACCTAAAAGGGGTGGCATCTCCTTCGCTCCAGGCACCTCACCCCCTGTTCCCCCGCTGCACTGAGTAACGAGGCTATTGACCTCCTCATGAATATCTCTTTTGGCCAGACTGCACTACTGAATGCCATCCAGAGGCTTGGCTGCCAATTTCAACAAATGGTAGCCAAGCTGGAAGGCATCCACAGTGCTAAGTCTGGCCTACAGAGGTATTTTCAAGGTCTAGCCTGCTCACTGACCGCAGCCTCCCAAACAGCCCAACCTTGTGCCCCACCTCCTATCCCGTCGTTAAATTACCTATCCTCAGACCTGTCCCAAGCCCACTCACACCTTTGCACGCACTCACTCAGAGACACAAGCAGCACACCCACACACAAACAACACTAAAAGGCATGCATCCAAACACACAGACACTACCCCAGCCCCAGGACCTGGCGGCAGTCCCCCTGCTGTTCAGGAGTTAGGGACGGGAAGAGAATCACTCCCTCCACCAACCCATCCTTCTCTTGAGACGCAAATAAGTCGGGGAGAGGCTCGCTTTCCACGTCCTCTGCTCCGTCAGTCACCATCAGCAATATGACTTCGGGCCTCTCATGGTGGGGTTTGAGGCGGTTGGCATGCAGCACCCGTAGGGGCTGGCGAGGGGTCTTCAGATCCACCAAGTAGGTAGCCTTACCCTTCTTCTCCAACACCTCAAAGGGTCCTGACCAGCGATCCTGGAGGGCGCTAAGCTCTCCTGGTTCGATCACCCACACCTTCTGGCCAGGCTCCAATTCCACCGGGTGAGCATTGTGGTCATACCACGCCTTCATCACTGCTTGGCTGGCTTCCAAGTTGTCAGAAGCTTGCTTCCACAACTTAGCCATTTGGCTCCGGAAGGCCAGCATGTAGCTCACCACGTCCTGGGGAAGCTTTCTGGGAGTTCTTTCCCATCCGTCTCTCACCAGGCCGAGAGGTCCACGCACAGGGTGCCCATACAAAAGCTCGAAGGGGCTGAAGCCCACTCCCTTCTGTGGCACTTCCCTGTAAGAAAACAATAGACAGGGTAGGAGGACGTCCCATTTCCTCCGCAGGCTTTCAGGTAGACTTCTGATCATGCCTTTCAAGGTTTTATTGAACCTCTCCACCAGACCATTGGTCTGGGGATGGTAAGGGGTGGTGAACCGGTAGGTCACTCCACACTCCTTCCACATGGCCCGCATGTATGCTGACATGAAGTTGGTCCCCCTGTCAGACACAACTTCCTTGGGAAAACCCACTCGGGTAAAGATTCCCATCAGGGCCCTAGCCACAAAAGGTGCAGTAATGGTCCTCAGAGGTATAGCCTCTGGGTACCGTGTGGCATGATCCACCAGAACCAGGATAAACCTGTGACCAGCTGTAGTAGGTGGATCTAACGGACCCACAATGTCGATGCCCACCCTTTCAAAGGGGGTGCTAACGACAGGAAGTGGTTCCAGGGGAACTTTCAGCTTTACCCCTGTTTTCCGACTGGCTTGACAAGACACACACGTCCGGCAGTAGGTGTCGGACGACACTTTCATTTGAGGCCAATAAAAGTGTGGGACAAGCCGGGCAAAGGTCTTGTCTTGCCCCAGGTGTCCTGCCAAGGGGATCTCATGAGCCAATTCCAGGAGAAAGGCTCGATAACGTTGAGGGACAACCAAGGCCCGTGACGATCCGTGCATGGGTGCCTTGGGTTCACTGTAGAGGAGGCCATCCTCCCAGTAAATGTTGTAGTTCTCCTCAACGTTCCCTGCTGCCTGGGCTTCGGCCTGTCGCCTCAGTCCCTCAAGGGTAGGACACTCCCTCTGGCCCTTGCAGAATTCCTCCCTGGTCGGCCCTCCCTCCACGTGCCACTCGGCCGGGATGGGTAGGTTCTCCAGTTCGGTAACATCCCCCTCCGCGGACTCCTGGTCCACCACCTCCGGTGGCCTATCCGTCACACGGGGCGCGGATGCCGAGGCAGGCTCCTCCTGCCCTCGGTTCTTCCCTTGGTCGGCAGCCGGCTGTGCCTTTGTTCCAGGCTCCCGCCTAAACGAACTCCCCCTCCGGGTAGTCGCAGACCCTGTGCTGACACAGGCCCAGTCAGGTGTACCCAGCATCTCAGGACGAGTCCGGTATTCCACCTCCTTCCAAGCATTATGCTCCATGTCATTCCCCAGCAGACAATCGACTGGCACGGCAGGGCTTACGGCAACTCGAAGCAACCCTGCAACCCTTTCCCATTCAAATGGAACCTCGGCCACCGGTTAGTGGCCCATTCTGCCGTCAGCCATCGCGGCAGGGTGGAGTACATTGGGAATCACCTGCTCTGGAGACACCAGTTGGCTACGTACCATAGTCATACTGGCTCCTGTGTCTCTCAGAGCCTCCCCTCTTTGGCCGTTGATGGTGACCCACTGCCCATACTTTGTGGTATTTGCGGGCACCTGGATCTTAGGAACCATCTCCCGTTCTCCCAGGGACACTAAAGTGACACCCGCCCACTCCCTTCCCTTATCTAAAGGCATCTCCTCCCCGAGCACTACACTAGCTACTCCGGGGGCCTTTCCTCCGATGGGAGGGGGTGGTCTTTTCGGGCACTTCACATCTCCCTTATAGTGTCCGACACCACCGCACTCGAAGCAATGGACAACCCTTGGCTGCTGACTCTGGCCAGGATTAGGGTTTCTGGGTGGGTTAGCCCTAGGGGTGAATCCCGTTCCCTTCCCTTGGAAACTATTTTGGGGGCCTTTAGAGAACTCCGTTTTCTTTTCCCCTCCCTCTTTCTTCTGGGGGGCGCCCTGTCCGGTCTTTTGAGAGTCCCCTCCAGTCCCCCTTGTGGACACCCGGGTACTAGCCCAAATGTCCGCCTCCTCAGCAAGCTTCCGGGGATTGGTCAGCTTGCTATCCACCAGGTGTTGACGCAGTTCGGGGAAACATTTTTCGAGCAGGTGTTCCTTCAACATCAAATCAAACAACCCCTCGTAGTCCCTCACCTCGCTGCCCTGTATCCAACCCTCTAATGCCTTCTTTGCATAGTCCAGGAAATCCACCCAATTCTGTGTGCCCAGTTTGTGGCTACCCCGGAACTTCTGTCTGTACTTCTCGGGTGTTAGTCCAAACTTCCTCACGAGCGCCACTTTCATGGTGGGGTAGTGGGTCTGCTCATCCTGCTCCAGGGCCAATAATGTATCCCTGCCAGCTGGAGGCATGTATTTATACAATCCCCCTCCCCAATATTTCTCTGGAACCCCATGGGCTCTTAAAGAGACCTCATAGGCCGCTAGCCACTTGGCGATGTCATCTCCCGCACTATAGCTGGCTACTATGTCTTTTGGCAGATAGGGTTTGGGTTCCCTGGTGATTTCTCTGTCTTCGCTGCCACCATTAGGAACAGTGTGTGCCCCGACCCGTAGGATCTGGAGATCTATCTCCCTGAGCCTCAACTCGTGAGCCATCCTCCGTTCCTCCTTTTCTTTCTCCAGCTTCGCCAACTCCCATGTGAGCTGTCTTTTCTCCCTCCGGTCAGTTAATTCTGCTTCTGATAAGCCGCTGCTAGAGACACTGCTGCCCTTCCTTGAAAGTGTTCTGGGCCCCGCTAATAGGTTCCCCAACTCAGGTTGGTACAAACCAGCCCCCTCGCTGTCAGTCTCTCCATCCCTGTCCTCCTTCTCAACCTTACTTTCTCGTCGTGCCTCCCCCAAGCCCTCAAGCTGGTCTGGAGCTCACCCTTCTTTGCACCTTGGGGACAATACACCCCCTCTCGCTGACAAAACTCTCTGAGTTGGGCCACAGTGTAAGTTTCCACATCCTCCAGCACAAACTCCATTTTGCCCACTCAGGATAGAAGACAGTTGCTTACAGAAGCTATGCAGGGGGGTACCTTTTGTAATACCTCCTCCCACCACCAGAAGTAAATTTGGAAAAAACAAAACTCAAAATTAGGAAGTCCGCTTGGAGAAAACTCCCGGTGTAGGCCTATGGACTACCCAAAGTTATTGTCGAGTAGACGCAAGCACAGCTCTATCCCACCGCTGCCACCAATTTTATGTTGGAAACCGGGCAACCGGGTTAGCAGTCACCAGGTTCCCAGCACAGTGGTAGCTTGGCTCGAGCGGTTGGGGGTCAGGCACCGTGTTAAGCGTACGTCACACCCTCACAATAACCATGCGTTCATCCGTTCCAAAAACGACACTACACCGTAAAAATGATGGAAGACAAGATGAAAATATATAGGTCTTTATCTTATTTTCTCTTAGTTGCAGGCTTCACATCATAAATACAATACAATAGGATTTTCCTTCAAAAGAGCAGGTCAAATAAACAATGCTACTTCGGAATTTCAACAAATAGGTTCAGGTCATCATTAAGCAAAGAATAAATAGGGTGCAATAAATACAGACGGCAAATAAATACAGTCAGACAATAAATACAGTGCAAGAATAAATTAGTGGAAGACAATAAATAAAGCACCTTCAATAATTAAGGTAAAGCAATCAATGACAATTACAGATCAGATCACTTTCATGAGGTCACTTGGTCTTACTTTGCCCATACACAGCTTGTGGTCATTTGGATGGCATGGGGGTGTCCCACCTAGATTGGTCAAGGCTGGGGCTTAAGCTGAGGCAGAACAAGGGTAACCTAAAGATCTGGCCCTCCAAACTACACAACCCTTTACGGAGGTCACTGTACCAGTCTCAGTTCACCCCTGGCACTCCCAGGCTGGTCCTAACACCCCTCTAACCCCTAGGATGGTCTTTAGGGCTCCACGGGGCCTTAGACGCCCCCTCTACCACTTACTGTCCCTTCCACGACGATCGGCACCGCTCGGCGCCGTGTCGACGCCGTGAGGCGGCTCCGTATCGATGTCGCTGGGCGGTCTCGACTCGATGTCGCTGGCCGGTCTCGACTCGATGTCGCTGGGCGGTCTCGACTCGATGTCGCTGGGCGGTCTCGACTCGATGTCGCCTTCCGGCGTCGCAGGGACACGGTCTCCCCGCTTCCGGGTGTCTCCGGAGTGCGATCTCCACTCCCGACCTCCGGCGCGCTTCCCCCGCTTCCGGGTGTCTCCGGAGTGCGATCTCCACTCCCGACCTCCGGCGCGCTTCACCTCAGTTTCTGGCGACTCCGGTGGGCGGACTTCACTCCCCCGTCGACGCCTCACCTCGACCTCAGGTGCCTCCCTACTCGACCTCCGGCGCCTCTCCACGACCTCCGTCGGCGCCCTCACTCGACCTCCGGCGCCTCTCCGCGACCTCCATCGGCGCCCTCACTCGACCTCTGACGGCTCCGGGTACGACGTCTGCTTTCTGTCAGCGCCGCTTCTCTACCTCAGGCCCCAGGTCTCCAGGCTTCTTGACGTTAGGACTTCAGGAGGACACCGCTGAACAGGTCAGGAGCTTGCTGTTCTTCCTCTTTAAGGCCTGTTCCAAATGTTCAGATCCTTAAGATGGTTCTTCTGGTCTTGGTCCCACACAGGGCTTTAGGCTGGGCTTGGTCAGTAGGGACTAGCATCAAGGGTGGGTTTCTGGACCCCACTCAAGCACTGGTTTCCACCTCTGCTGCCTTACTCCGACCTCCTTCTATATCTGTCCTCTCTCCTCTCCAGTCAGATGCCAACTGCCACACTGAGATGGCCTCCCAACATTCTAAACTGCCTCCCACTATCACAGGATTCTAGAATGTTCCAGGAGGTTCTAGAAACCTCCAGTGAGTTCTGGTTATGTCACAGGTGACAATGGATGGCCACCATTTTGTGTCTCAGGCCCTCAGACAGAAGTTCCAGGGGTAGGGAAAATGGCTCCCTGACCCTGCATCAACACTAACAAGTCTGGTGGTTCCCAAAAAGGAAAAATTATAACAGGGTTTGAGGCAGAAGTGGGACAAAATAAATAATGATGAGGAGGGACCACCCAAAGGGCTGACAGGTCTAACACCATACAACACACACCAACAAAGCAAGACACACCCAAATGTTAATGACATACACCAGACCCACAGACACCTGCATCATCAACAGACAAATGCACTACAGACACTTCCACTCCCTCTACCTACCAACACCAACTTCCTCCCGACCATCATACCCATTTCCAGGTATATGTCTTCTGTTTGCCCTTGCCGTGAGGTCTGCCACACCCACCCCTCCCAAAGGCACACCTACCCCTTCCACCCCAACTCACCACTCAAAAGACCATGCCCATCCCTACTACCCACAAGGCACCTCTAAAAAATCCAAAGGCAGCTACCTCAAAAGCAAAACCACCCCTTCCATAAGCACATACACCCCCTCCCAAACCCAAAACCACCCTCCCAACCCCCCAACACAAGGACACCCCTCCCTGCCCCGCTTCCAAGTAACATCTTGGAGGTGCCTGCTATGCCCACTAGATGCCCCTTCCCGGGGAGGTTCCCCTGGCAGTGCAATGGGAGGCAAGCTGAGTGCTACAACACACACGTATAATCAAAAGGGGGACTGGAGAGCTGGTTATTTAGAGAGGTCCTGTTCTGATGCTCTCTAGCGTGTACGTAGGAAAAAACAGAAAAGAACAGTTCCTCTAGATGGCCAAGTTAGTAGGGATCGCTATTAGCCAGCTGTTAAATCTGATCTGGGAGGGAAATTTAAATTTCAGATCTTGTTGCCCTCACACACCTGTTAGGGTGTCATGCTTCATCATTGGGCGCTCCTCGTCGGACCGGCGCTGCAATGTCCAACGGGCCTGGTGGCATCTTTAGCGGAGATCTTCTGATCTGAGAACGCCGTTATGTGAAGACCATGTGTGAAATTGTGGAGGACAGTGACTCCTAAATTATGTGGGGGCTCGAAAAAGCTAAAATAGACCCTGGCCCCTAAATGATTTTAATTAGGTATATAGGGCTGGGAGTAAATAAAACCAGGGAGGCTACTCTTGTGATTCTAGGTATCAGGGTAGCCTATAGTTGACAAAGGTCAACATGTTTCAAGTCGTGAGTGCTCAAAATCGAGCGACACTTCTTCAGGACCGTGGGACCACCAAGAAGTAGATATACCTCAATGCTTATCAAAGGGTACACTGGGTCAACCACAAGCAATGCTAAACCCTAACTAGGGTCCAGATATGAAGTCTCCGCCTCAGAAAGGAAGGGTCTGAGCTTCATAGATGATGGAGAAGCAACCGGACCACTGGAACGGTCCCACCGAAAGTCGCAGCGGGCAGGCCAAAAAGGACGCGTCTTCTCTGGGTGAGTTTGTTCTGGCATTAATTTCCCTTTGTAATTGTTTGATTCCTAGCAATATTTCAGTGTAAAATCTGTAGCACCCATTTTTCTTTAGCATGATGGCAGAAACTACTACATATATTTTAAATGTCTAGTATGTTAAGTGCATGCACTGGTTCACATCGTATGTGATGGTGTTTTGAAATTAGGTATAGCCATTCAACATAGTAGCGGACACTTGCACCAACAAATAGATGTTGATTTAAAGATATTTTACTACAGGTATGTTTGTTTCACTTCGATTACTGATAAGTATATACACATATGCATTTCACCATGTAATATTATGTGCAAATTGAACTTGTATACAATTGAGGACTTGCACTAGACAAGGGGAAATGCTACATGGATAAATATGTTGAGCGCTTCAAATTTGGGACTGACATTGATTTTCCAGGTAATCTATGAGGTGAGGGTTATAGCTAGTCTAGTGCAATTTCTACATCGCACTTATCCCAATGATGTATGATGCATATGTTTCTATTGTGGCAATTTTTGTACTTTATTTACACACACCTGTATGGTGAGTTTCTGATTTTTTGATTTGATATACTTTTTTTGTGCAAGTGTCCTTTTTTTGTAGGGCAACTGCCACCTAATTTATTAACACAATGTGGGTATACAGGTGTGCCATTAAATGTGTTAAACGTCAACATAAGAGACATATGCAATGCACATTGGTATGCTATTGCTTGTGTGAGTAATTTAATGATGCATCAATGTGAATAGCCAAGTGAAAACAGGTAATGGGGGAGGTTACCTTCGGCTTCGTCAGCGACTGTGTTGATTTGCATTGTGACCAGCCGGCAACAGCAGAGGCAGGACATGTAGGATCGGGTCCATGGTGCTACAGGAAATGGGAAGGTGAGTAAACATGAGTTTGTGCCTTATATGCGTTCCATTCAGCCAACTCGGGAGTGGAGGTTTCCCTGCCACAGTTGCATCGGCCGGAAGACGCATCGTGATTGACCCAGCGGTCCTCCCACCGACAGCCGCTTATGGCTATCCCGCTGTCATCACGGTCAAGATTTCCAGGCAGTGATGGCGGGATCGTGGTAGTCTTTCGTTTTTCGTCTTTGCAGTCGCTAGCATCTAAATAGGGCTAACGCCAAGCCGGTGGGTAGGAAGACCGCCGAAAAAGCCACAGAGGGACACGTTTCGCCAAGATATAACTCAGGCCCTATAACTCGTGACCTAAGGTAACTATAGTTCTCTCCCCTGCCATGCACAGTTTTCTCATCAATAATTTTGTTGCAAATTTTGCAGCGATATTATCACCGATGCCGTAGAAGATGTCATGAGTGATGTAATATGTGCGATAATTAGCAGTGTATGGCGAGGGCGTGAGATGTAGTTACCTTAGGGCATGGGCTATAGTTACTTAGGATCTCTATAACTGGTGAATTTCTGTGTTTTTTAGAGTTTAAAACGTTACGTTGTTACTGAACATTTCACCTAACCATAATGTTATTTTAACCTTTGTTTTTTTCAGTGAATTTCTAGTTGTTGTTTTTTAACCTAAAGTAATATCTTATTAGACAAACCTCCCCTCATCTCTCCAAACACAACACCCAACCTACCAAACTGGTCCTGGGTTGCTTGTGTTCAGGAAGGACCTGGCTTGGCAGTTCAGGCTTGACTATTCATATGGGAGCAGGGTCAAGACTGATTTGCATAGGCTGGGTCCAAACTGAGGTGACATGGTGTGCAAAGTAATGATAGATTGGGCTGCGGCCAGAGATTTTACCAGTGACTGTGATTAATTCAATCCGTCACTGTTTTGTAAACTTATTGTGTCGCCTTAAGTGGGAAGGGTATGCCCCGACGTGAGTCCTGTGAACACTGTGTCACTGGAACCAAGGTGTACCCAGCCAGTGAGTCCATAACTTGGGCGAAACCGGCCATGGGATGCTTGTGTTCCCGTTAAGGGAGGATCTGGCTTGGCAGTTCGGGCTGGACTGTTCCTATTGGAGCAGGGTCAAGACTGATTTGCGTACAGCTGGTTCCAAACTGAGGTTGGCATGGTGTGCAAAATAACGATGGATTGGACGCGGCCTGAGTGTTTACCCTTGTCTGAGATTAGCCCCTTTGCTGCTGGGCCTTTTCCCCCCTGTGCTAAGCATATTTTGACTATATGGGGTAGTTTGCACTGAGGCCCCCGTAATATTTTGTCCGCATATGGTAGCCATGCCAAATTTGTGTCCTTTTCTTCCAACATCCTGAGGATGCTAAAGGTACCCAGGGTTTGTAGATTCCCCTGGACGGGATGGAGACATTAGCCAAATTACAGCAAAATTTGTTTTTTGGGGGGAAAAATGCTGCATAAGAAAGCATCTGTTTCTTTCCCTGCAAATGGTATCAACGAAGGGTTTGTGGTGCTAAAATCATCATTTTCACAGCTTTCAGGAATAGACAGACTTATCACAAAACCAACATTTCTACTCAGTTTTGGCATTTTACTGGTATACAGCCTATTTTTCCTATTATTTGTGCTTTCAACCTCCTTCCAGTTAGTGGTAGAAATGGGTGTGAAATCAATAATGGACCCCGGACAGCTATACATTTCTGCAAAGTAGACACAATTTTGAATTCAGCAAGAGGTCATTTGTGTAGATCCTTCAATGTTTTCCTTAGAAAGTAACAGTTGAAATAAAATAATATTGAAATTGAGTTTTAAAAAAACAGCCATTTGTGCCTACGTTTTCACCTATTAACTTCTTCCAAGTATGTCCGATTTTTTAAAGCAATATACCGTTACGTCCGCTGGACCCTTTTGGTTGCAGGGATATATAGGACTTGTAGGTTCATCAAGAACCCGAGGTACCCAGAGCCAATAACAGAGCTGCACCTTGCAATGGTTTTTTATTGTGTACCAGGTATACAGCAATTCATTTCGTAAAATATAAAGAGTGAAAAACAGCTATCAAGGAAACCTATGTATTTCCGAAATGGAAACAAGATATGGAGAATAGAAGCAGTGGTTACTTGCACATCTCCGAATTTGTGGGTACCAATACTAGCATATGAATTAGAGGGCATTTTTCAAAATGACTTATTTTTTACACACTTTCCTACATTTAGAAAGCAGAAATGCAAGTAAAGTCAATTGTTAATAACACTTCTTCAACTATTCTGTGTTCCCCAATGTCTATTGATAAAATTGGTACCCAACTCGTGTGGGTAGGCCTAGTGCATGCAACAGGAAATGGCCCAAAACGACTCTTTTTTTGCAATGTGCCTAGTTGTGGATTTTGGGCCCTAGCTCAGCCGGCACCTATGGAAACCTAGCAAACCTGTAAAAAAATGTAAACCTAGACACCCAGGAGAATCCAGGATGTGGTGATTTGTGTGGCTCTCACCAAGTTCTGTTACCCAGAATCCTTTGCAAACCTCACACTTTGTAAAAACAAAACCACATACCACATTTTCCTCACACTTCTGTAATGGAAAGTTTTGGAATCTGCAGGGACCCACAAACTTCCACCCACCCAGCATTCCCCCAAGTCTCCTGACAAAAATGGTACCTCAATTGTGTGGGTAGGTCAAGTGCCCCCATCAGGAAACGGCTCAAAACATATCGTGGAAACATCAAAATTAGCGATCACAAAACGACCCGGTTTTGAAAGGGAGTATCCTGAGTTTTTGGTCCAAGGCTGAGTGGCCATGTAGAGCAACCTCCCAAACCCAGACATTTCTGAAAACTAGACACAAGTGGGAGTCCCGGGAGGTGGATTTCCGAACGATTTGTTTTAACCAGAATCCCCTGCAAACCTCAAATTCAGCTAAAGAAATCATGTTTTCCTCAAATTTCTGTGTGGGAAAGTTGTGGGATAACCATGCCAGCGTAAATTTCCTACTACTCAGTGTTCCCCCAGGTCTCCCGATGAAAATGCTACTTCACTTATGTGGGTGGACCAAGTGCCCGTGACAGGGAAGTACCCAAAATGTATTGTGGAGGCATCAAAATTATCGATCATGGGGCGGAGCCAGGCCGGCGGCCAAGATGGCCGCCCGGGCTCCCGGCTCCGTCGACTCTCTCTTTTTGCTGCTGGACCTAGCTGTCGGGGCAGCTCTGCCGACACTCTCCTGGATGTTGGAGAAGGACCGATTTCACCGAGAGTCACTCCGGCGGCTCTCCGAGCTTCAGGGACGAAGATATGCTTCCCGGTCGGTGTGGCCTACGCGGGTCCCGGAGCCGGGACCTCACGTGATACTGTAGCTGGTGGTGAGTGGAACAACAACGGCCGGGAAAACACGGTCACCCGCGGGGGCGCTCGAACCCGCCCTGAACAACATCCTAGCGCCCATTGCTGAGTGCCGTCCCCTCATGCCGGACGGGCCCCCCCCCCCACCCACCCGAACGCTGCCTCGCTAAATGTGGACGTGTGACGCTGCTCTGTGTCTCTCTGCTGGAGATTGGTACGACCCGCTAGCTGCTGCCTGTATCCCGCGATTCGGCGGATCGGGGCCGATTGCTGCATGGCGATTTGGAGTCGTTCGGACACACTGGATGGCGCAGATGAGACCTCTGGGGGGCAGTTGCGATGGCTATCATAACGGGTGCCACCGGGGAGACGTCCGGATGGCACAAATGATGGAGGCTCTAGTGTGAACTCTGGTGGCTTTAATGCTGTGCGCCCCATTTGGTAGTGATACCCTCATGGAACCCTGCCCGCCCGAGTCGATGGCGATGCGCATTTCAAAAGGAGTGTGGAGTTCGGAAGCCCCTTCCCGTGTTTTGGAAGCACAGCGAGTGGGTTTGGTTCGCATGGCGATTAGTCCCCGGCATAAGTGGAAGTATGAGAGAGCCTGATGCGGTATTTTCACTGTGTGCCTTTGCCTGGTGACTCCCTCTACGATCTGTGGTATGTCCCGGATGGGTATCTCTACGGGACCCTATACGTTGCTGATGAGTGGACGTTGGTGACTGGGGTCTACTTGATCGCTACAAAGGGCATCGTCGGAATGGAACTTGGTCCATGGACTAATGGAGTGTTCGGGGATTCCATCGGATGTGAGACTGTGGGGACTCCTTTATTGCCCTCTCCCTTGTGGCAGACATCGTCGCGCAACCCATTTAAATTGAACTGCCTACTCTTCCTGAACCGGACTATGTCTTGCTGCGTGGGAGGCGGTTGTGGGCTGTGAACGGCTGTGAAATGTGTCGTGTCCTGGCGTACTGGAAGAACTCCTACTCTTCTTTGGATATCCTTGTCTATTGTACTCTTGGTGCTTTGTTGGCTACGTTTTGTGTGGACTGGGACATGTTTCTGATAATGGCCGGGTGGGGCTGGGTTACGAAATAGTGATTGTTTCCCTCAGATGCTGACAGGGGGGTAACTGGGGGGGCTGGCGGGGCGACTGCTATTCTGAGTCGATGGGTTCCTCGGCTGTCCTGCAGCGGAACGGATATACCTGTAAGTTACGCGGAGGGGCCGGGGGCCTGTACTGGTGAACCCCCCAATATATCTTTCTCTTTTATATTTCCTTCTTTTATATTTCTCCTTTCTTCTATATTTCGGGTTCCGTACACCGGGCGACAGGCACGCTGTTAAGGGGGAGGCCGTAGCCATTGGCAGAGGTGCAGGGTGGGGGGTTAGGGGGGAGGGGTACTACTGTTCTTTCCTTTTATGTTCCTAGGGCCTCTTTCTTATTCTTTGTCTCTCTTGGCTTTCTCTTACTTCTCCTCTTTCTTTTTTATTTCTTTTGGGAACTGTCTCACAGGTTCCTCTCTATACGTCCTGGTATTACAGATTACAGGGGTGGATGTTTCTTTAACGTTTTTATATTGCAGCGGGCATGAATCTGTATTGGTGGGCGAATTGTATAGCTCATTGTCTATCCTGTTTAAGGTGCGTCACCGTTAACGTCCTGCCTACAGTAGTCCCGCCTGTGAATATCCTGAGCTGTGGTAACCCCTGTCCTTTGTATTATTGGATTGTGCGGCATTAGATCCTGTTCTTTCTTAAAACTCTAAAAGAAACCTCTTTCATCCTGGTGCCGATATGGTACCGATACTATCCTGAGTTACGACGGGGCATTTGGGAGGCGGGTTGTTGTACTCTTGTGGATTGACTGATTTGCTTTGATCGACTCTGTACTATTGGCCGACTGTGATGGTTTCAGGCCCGGGTTTGTAACTGCTTTATGTACCAATAAAGGTTTATAAAAAAAAAAAAAAAAAAATTATCGATCATAGAACGTCATGGTTTTGCATGGGCATCACCTGCGGTTTTGTTTTATGACAGATTTTATTAGCTTACATTCAGCGACGGTAATCTTAATCATGTTTACATCGTTATTTTGTGAACATATACATATGTTTTGGATATGAATGACAGTTATAAACAAAACTTTTAAAGAAAACAAATCCAATGCCATCACATGAATATTTTGTATGTATGGAAGATAGATATATGTCATAATTATATTCATCCTTCTTTCAAGGTGTTCTGCTTGGGTTTTCGGATCAGATAGAACCCGCTCATCAGAGCCTCTCTAACCCAGCCAGAACGTTACCCTCTCCCTAGGGCCTATTCACAACAAGTAACCACAGATATATACCACCTAAGGACAGGGAATTCCTACTATATATATATATATATATATATATATATATATATATATATATATATATACACACACACATATATATATATATATATATATATATATATATATATATATATACATATACATATATCTAGACCTCTTATAATACAAGTGGCGGCCTCGCGATCCCAGACGGACCCAGGACTTCCTACCCAGACGGCAGCCTCAGCCTCGCGGTCCCAAACGGACCCAGGACTTCCTACCTAGACGGCAGCCTCAGCCTCGCGGTCCCAGACGGACCCAGGACTTCCTACCCAGACGGCAGCCTCAGCCTCGCGGTCCCAGACGGACCCAGGACTTCCTACCCAGACGGCAGCCTCAGCCTCGCGGTCCCAGACGGACCCAGGACTTCCTACCCAGACGGCAGCCTCAGCCTCGCGGTCCCAGACGGACCCAGGACTTCCTACCCAGACGGCAGCCTCAGCCTCGCGGTCCCAGACGGACCCAGGACTTCCTACCCAGACGGCAGCCTCAGCCTCGCGGTCCCAGACGGACCCAGGACTTCCTACCCAGACGGCAGCCTCAGCCTCGCGGTCCCGGACGGACCCAGGACTTCCTACCCAGACGGCAGCCTCAGCACAAGTTCATCCTATGATTACCATAACATACAGCAGGGGAATCAGTTCTACTATTTACCAGATCACACAAGAACTGCCAGTTTGAGCACAACCTGTTCTCTGGTTCGAGGGGTTCCTCTCTCCCTTATTCAGTTACCACTTACCTGATCAGGATTAACATCTGTTCATGTCAAGTCACAGCTGACTAGAAGAATAGGCTACCCTCTTATACAAGAACACGCAGCACATGTTGATTCACTACAAACTGGATACTTTATTATTTATTATATACGCAATCACATAACATTACTGTGTAACACATAACCTGCAAAGAAAAGTGAAAGATTAGGTTGTACACTCTAATAAGAAAGGGGTCGACATCACCTTAGTCGTGTGTAGCCTGCACTCAATGGTCATCTAGGTTCCCTTCTCGTCTGTGCCTCGGCTCGCCTGGAGATCACACCTCCGTAGCTCCCTTCTCCGAGTCACTGGGACCTCTTCCTCATCGGCTACTCTCTCCTCTCTGGCAATTCTGCTAGAAGAGTATCTGTCTCTCGGTTTTTCTCCGCCTTCAAGTTTGTCATCTGTCTTCCCTGGAATAAGTAGTAGCTTTACTGCTAACGGCTAGATGCCGCCTACGGACTGAAGTAAGTACCTCGTAACTGCCTCAGACTTTTGCTAATATAAAGGTGCATTTCCTCATGGAAAATTCCGGCCCGTAACCTGCCGCCCACCAAATTCTTGTACCTCCCCGTGCCAAGGACACTTTCCCAGCCGGCCGGCCTGATGTAGCGTCTTCGGCATGAAGAAAAATACAATCCTTCGATAAGGGCCGGTCTGAACCGGTTCTCTCCAAGCGAATAACACCTCATAACTAAAACATCCCCTTTAACCTAGAAGCATCTCAAGCTGCCGGAGCAGAAAGAAAGATGGAGTCTCCCCCGTTTGTGGCCTACCAGGCCTGAATTCAGCACGGCTCCATGAAATACCCTCACTACAGGGCAGGTTATCCCTAATACTAACGAATCTATCCCCTAGGATATGTGTGCAAGCCCTAATCTATGGGGAAGAACACAGGATCATGTCGAAGTGCCTAGTAAATAGACTTCATTCACTACTCTAACCCTTAGGCTTGAATGGTAGAGAGACTGAAGTCACCCTAATCACCCATCAACACAATAGGGCCGGGAAAATCGAGCAGTACATTTCACCCTTGACTTCAGTCTATTATACATTCATTAAACAGAACTAACATCTGTGGAGGAATAATATGAAACAAAGCTAACTGATCTATGTCTAGTACCAAATGTGCAAAATTGAAGTAGTGAAGGAATACACTGAATAAAGCAACAAATAGAAATCAAAACAGCGATGGTAATTAGAATACCTCCTAATATTCGACGTAACAGATACAGGTCAGGTAACCAATTAAAGAGCCAGTCAAACCAGCCCTGGTCAATGTGTTTTCTAACTTCCTCCGTCAAATCATGTAGCCTGTCAATGTGAGCGCGAATAGATTGTGTATGATCAGACAAGTTAAAACAACAAAGACCCTCAAAATCGGAGCAGTCGTGTCCATGTTTAAGCAAAAGATAATCAATGGCCGCTCGATTTTGCAAGATGGCTCTCCGTTCACCCTGGGCGTCTAACAGCATGTCAGATAGGACTGTAGAAGTATGATTAATGGATTTTACCATCCAGCAGGCCATTTTCTCAATAGATTTAGCATTATAAACCGCCAAAGCAGGAACACCAATAATTGAAATAGCCAGGCTAAGGTATTCAGACTTGGAATATAAATGCAAAGATGAGTAAGTATTACCACATGAGAAAAGCCATCCGGCAGGTAGCAACATCGTGCGATAATGACTAGGGGTAACTACCAAACTCTTGCAAGTCATATTGTTCAGGACCGAAGCACATGTTTTCGGTGTCCTTTGAAAGCACAAAGTTCGCTCATGAATGGTGAAGGAAGTAGCACCTTTCAATTTGAGACGTAGACATTCAGAAATTGCACTAGGATTACATGTAAGGAAAAAACACATATCACCTTGTGTGATATTATAGGTAACTATTTGGGACTGGACGGGGGGTATCTTGTCCGGTAGTTCAGTACATAAGGGGCAATACGCATGGGTGGCAAAATCGCCCAGAAGAACATTGGGGCGAGCCTTCGAAATGTTGAAAATATTAGTTAGAGTTTCCAGCGAAGCAGGGACAGCAACCAGACAGTTCGCTAAGATGTCGTGTACAGATCTCATCGGCGTCAAACAAAAGTGAGGGGCATCGGTCACCCTCTTCGCCAGTAGGGTCCAAAAGTTCGATGACGAATCCCACGCAGCGAGGGAACGCGACACTCGGGCGCGTAGCTCATCCGGGGTTGACGGGAGTCCTCCTCTCTCGTCGAACCAACCCGAAAATAGTCCGGCGACGACACATCCTGCAGCAACAGTCCAAAGAATGATCTGAAAGAGAATCAAATACAGGCATTAATCATTCTCGTAAGTAACATTTGTCAGCCGGGACCGCTTCCCAGCTATCTTTCCCTGGTCTCATAACTAAAATGGTGTTATCATGACCGGTGGCGATGACCTCTGCCTGTTCAGGGGGAGTCTTAGGCGACTGCACCCAAACCCTGGCCCCAGGGTTATCTGTGGAGCCAAAACCTTTCTGGCCTCGTACAGTTAGCAAAGTTGGGGCAGTGCCTTTTACCATCCCACCACTGAAGACAGGCCTTATGAGTAATTGAGCCACTCGGTCAGTTCGATGGATCAGCAAATCAGCCTCACTGCTATTTAGCAGGAGCACCTTAATCTCTCCCTGATAATCACTGTCAATGACCCCTCCAAGTACCTGAATGCCTTTTACAGCCAGCCCCGATCTAGGGGCGATTAATCCAAAATTCCCGGGTGGTATATGAACACCAACACCGGTCGCGATGATGACCCGATCTTTACCTTTTATAACGGTGTCATCCATGGCATGCAAGTCTAAACCTGCCGACCCTGGGGTCGCTCTACATGGAGCCAAAGCTCCGGGAGTAATCTCCCAGTACATCACAGTCTCTCTGATTTCATTTGGCTGAGCATTAACATTCGGAGGGAACAAACGCATAAGTGGAGATTCAGCATTTAGAAAAGGACGATTATTCAAAATTAATAGCGCTTGGGACAAAAAGTCTCGCCAATTCTTATATTTGTCATCAGTTAATTTACGCAGCTGCCCCTTCAGCAGACCATTCAAT
This sequence comes from Triturus cristatus, assembly GCF_964204655.1. NCBI lineage: Eukaryota > Metazoa > Chordata > Amphibia > Caudata > Salamandridae > Triturus > Triturus cristatus. The sequence continues at coordinate 198,042,014 of NC_140586.1, read as the reverse complement.
CTCTCCACAAGACCCGAGGCCTGTGGATAGTATGGGACATGAAACACCCAGTCAATATTGTTTTCCACACAGAATTCCTGTACCAATCTTCCACGAAAATGGGATGCATTATCAGATTGAATTTGGAATGGCACACCATAATACATGATAATCAATTCCAATGTTTTAATGGTATTCAATTGGGTAGCTTGCTTACAGGGAAGGGCTACCAACAAGCCACTGTATGTATCAACAATAGTGCAAACATATTGGCAATTCCTACTCATGGGAAGTGGACCGATGTAATCAATTTGCCAAATTTGAGCGGGCAGTTTCCCGCGATGTAAATGACCTTTAACGATTTGGGGCAGTTTGCGCTGTCTGATATGCTGACAAATGGGACAATGTAAAATAACATTCTTGATCAAATCTAAGGGAATATAAATTCCTCGATCAGCAGCCCACCTGCTAGTGGCTTTCTCTCCAAAATGTCCTGCCTTCTGGTGGGCCCATTTCGCCAATCCCGCAATATCAGAATCTTGCCTGTCCACCACTGCCTCAGCAATTTTAGATTTCTCATCTGCAATGTTATGAAAAAATTTGTCAAGAGAATCTATAGGGGTGTGAGCATCCACATGGAAGATTGTAACAGTACTCTGTGGGAGCATCTCCCAAATCTCCTGCCATAATTCTTTTCCCCACAACTGTTTTGAATGCAATTCCCAATTATGGGAATGCCAAGTCGGTAACCAAACTGCCAGTCCATTGGCAGTAGACCAAGAGTCGGTGAAAATATGACATGTGCCGGGTAATTCTTGTTTCAGGACTTGATAAACAGCATACAGCTCAGCAAATTGGCTGCTCTTACCTTCACCAGTTGTGCTCAGCAGTTTTTGTGTGATCGGATTATAGGACACCGCTTTCCAGTGCCGTTTCGGCCCTATGAACCTTGCTGAACCATCCGTAAACCAGACATGGTTCCTGTCCTCCGCGGACAAATCATCAAAAGGTCTACCCCACTTGACAGGAGACTCCTGTACTAAAGGTACGGAACATACACTCTCAGTCTCAGTCGATGGCGCTCGCGCCACCTGCTCATGTAAAGATGCAACTCCTTTTTGTCCCACACGTGCCCTGTCTTGTATATACCATTTCCATTTAATCACACTCGCCTCTTGAGCGTGTCCAATACGGTGAGTTTTCGGCGAACTCATAACCCACTGCATAATAGGAATCTCAGGTCGCAAAACTATATCATGTCCCAAAGTCAATTGCTCGGTATCCACCAGAGCCCAATAACATGCAAGTAACTGTTTCTCAAAAGGTGTATAACGCTCACCAGCATCAGGTAACTTTTTGGTCCAGAAACCCAACGGCACTCTACTCCTGCCTTGCTTCTGCCACAAACTCCAATTCGCATAAAGGCCCTGTACAGACACATTCAAATCCACCTCACCATCACGTACGGGCCATAAATTCAAAGCATGCTGAATTGCCTCTTTTGCTAGGTTGAACGCATCTTGCTGTGGTTTATCCCAATCAAATGCATTCTTTTTACGGGTGACACGGTACAAGGGGGCCAATATTTGACTCAAATGAGGAATATGCTGACGCCAAAATCCAAACAAACCAATGAAGCTTTGGGCTTCTTTCCTATTCCTCGGAACTGCAAAATCAAGAATTTTCTGTTTAACCTGAGGGATCACTTCACGGTGCCCTTCATGCCAATTAATACCCAAAAATTTTACAGCCTGGGACGGGCCTTGTAGTTTATCCGGATTGATTTCCCAACCTTTCTCACGCAGGCACCCAATGACTCTGTCCAATTGGGTCTGAACTTCCTCTTGTGTTCCGCCTTGGATCAAAACATCATCAATATAATGACACATCTGAACTTGCGGGTGAACCGGTACCTCAGCCAAATGCTCTGCCACCAGCCGGTGACATATCGTAGGGCTATGCACATAGCCCTGAGGAAGACTTCTAAACGTCATCTGACGCCCATTCCACGTAAAACTGAACTGTTCCTGACACTCAGGGGCAATCGGAATCGAAAAGAAAGCATTAGCAATATCAATTGACGCATACCATGTACCTGGATGTTTTTGGATTCTTTCAATTAGGGTAATAACATCCGGTACTGCAACGGTCAAAGAGGGTGTGTGTTTGTTCAATTCTCGATAATCAACAGTCATACGCCAAGAATTATCACTCTTACGTACAGGCCAAACAGGATTATTCCAAGCAGAAGTAACTGGGGCTATAACACCTGCATCCACTAACTCCTGAATAGTGGTACTAATCTCTTCATGACCACCTGGAATACGATACTGCTTCTGACAAACCACTTTTGTCGCCTGAGGAACTTTTATGGGGGGCATTCGTAAACGACCAACCCGTATAGGCCTGGACGATATATAATGCGTAGTTCCAAATTGGTAACATCCATCATCTAAATGCAAAGTCATTCCTTTCAAAATATCAATTCCAATTATGAAGTCCAAGAGAGGCACCACTAGTACAGAGTATTCTTTTCTAGGGATTCTACCTATTCTCATTTCAAGTAAGGTTTGAACTGCGGGAGTTTCCTTTCCACCTAATCCGGTAATTGTAAAAGGCTGACCTTTAAACTTCTTTGATTTTCCATGAATAAGAGTGGCCTCCGCTCCTGTATCTACCAATGCTCGGGCCCTTTGGATATTACGATGTCTCCAATAAATTTCAATATCTACATAGGGTCTATTATCTCTGTGAGCCCATCTGTGTACTGGAGCTTGACCTATTTCCTAGTCATGTTTACCGCATTCTGTGTACCAGGATAAATCAGGATAAAGACTCTCACGTTTCTTAGGTATCGGTACCTCCTGTTCATATCCATTCCCAGTACGAAATGGATTCGTGTCTTCTACAGTACACTGCTGGTTTCGATCGGCCAAATTATGACGATCCTCTCTCCTCCTCAACTCAGGGGATTGATCTCTATCATCTCTACGTCTGCTGTAAATAAAATCATTTTTTCCCCTCTCTCTTTCCTCTTCTCTCTCCCTGTCTCTCTCTCGACGGGGGGACATATCACGTACATAACGTCGGTCATCACGACGAACAGAGCGCCCACGGCGGTCGTCATCACCGCTACCGTCAGAACCACCACGATCACACTCAGACATCCGAACACGCCGGGCACCCTCCTTCCGATCCAAGCCACGTTTGCGAAACAACTCCCACAACCGAGCAGTAGTCTCACCGTCAATGTCCTCCCTCCGCACACCATCGGCCAGAAGGCCAGAAAAGATATCACGTCTAGTAAGTTTATTGTCACCAGGAGTACGAGTGTCAGGCCGGGACTGACGTTCAGGTTTAAACCACTCGCCTAACTCACCGAGTTGGCGTACCGATTCCAGTACTGTAGATAACACGTTACCAGTTTGATTAATCAATAAAGTCATCATGACCTGTTTATAAGCAACAGGGGAAGAACGAATAATACGATTCCGCACAGAAGATGTCAACGAACCATCAAGCAACCTGTCAGCAGTACCCAGAAAAATTGCCGTTTTCATCACCTCCTCTTTGAGACGTTGTGCAGCGTCGCGCAAAGTATACCACGGTTCGTCATTCACAGGCCAATCAGACTCAGTAGGGTACTTTATATTACAACCCTCAGTCGCCAATTGAAGTAAAGAAATTTGACCACCACCATTATAGTTACGAAAATGATCCTGTACAGTAGAATCCGAACTCAAGGAACAAAACTTCAAACAATCGCCATTATCTAACATAATGCCAGCAGCGCCCAGTTCATAAAGGCGCACCATCCATGTGAGTAAGGTCTCACCAGCTCGCTGCCGAAATCGCTGCAAAATATCACTAATTTCCTGTTGAGTAAAGTCCTCTAAAGAGTCTAAAGAAATACCCTGCGGAGCAGCGGGAGACTGCTGCAATTTCCGACGAAAAACTGGATGCACCGAGACCGCGGGATGAGCATCACAAGGAGCTCGACCAGTACACGTAGAGGAACAATTAGTGGAAGAAGCGTCAACCCCACTCGAAGGACGAGCGCAATCACGGGGTGCACCATCAGGGGTGCGAGAAGCAGGCTTACAATCATGGCGGGAGCGGGAGGACTCGCGCTTGACAGATTCCTCACCCGAGGAACAAGAATCACTCGAATTCCAGATATTACCATCCCATTCATCAGGATTCCAATCCAGTCCGGCTTTCGCCACGACCAGACGCACCTTTCGCGTCGAAACCCGACCGCGCCGATTCTTGTATTTATAACGGGCAATTCGCACAGCCGCCCTCTCGGCAATAGTCTGGTAAGTCTCAAGTTTGTCAGCAAGCAACTTATTTTGACACCGCAACAAAGTATGAGAATTCTGAATCTCAACAAAGTGCGCTTCCACATCCTTAAGAGATATCTGTAGCTTCAACAACCTCTCATGCAGAATCCTGTACGCAGACAGAATAATCCAACCTCTGCGCCCCAAAATGGGAATCTCCACACCCTTCGAGATGGGTGCCTTCTGTAAACAAGTAATCACATTAGCCGGCTCCGCCAGCTCCAAAGAAGAATTCCAATTCTCACTCAAACCAGTAGAATCAGCCCACTCACGGGCTAAGGCTTCATAAGGCGTTGAATCCCATCCGGGAATATCAACGGGCAACTTAAAAGTAGATTTTGACTTTCTAGAAAACATCGTGGAAAAGAAAGAAAAAGAAAAGAAAGAAGAAGAAAAACAATACACACAATTATACCACAAATAATATACAAACAAAACCACGCACACGCCGAAAGCAAACACGAGACAACACGACGCACACAGGTTTCGAAAACGGTTCGTGACGCCAAATGTTCTGCTTGGGTTTTCGGATCAGATAGAACCCGCTCATCAGAGCCTCTCTAACCCAGCCAGAACGTTACCCTCTCCCTAGGGCCTATTCACAACAAGTAACCACAGATATATACCACCTAAGGACAGGGAATTCCTACTATATATATATATATATATATATATATATATATATATATATATATATATCAATGCTCAGGCTTGGGTCCAAAAGGCTTGAGGTGCACTCGAACATCAACTCGGGGCTCCAAGCACTAGCCCCCTTTATCGGTGCAGATGGCGCCAACCAGCTCCCTTTCACAGTCAAACACCACTCTCGCCGACGCGTTTCGAAAATATCTTTTCTTCTTCCAGGGCTCGTGGTGAGGGAATAGGCACGTACCAGCAGCTGTCTCTCTTTATGCAAAATAAGCGCGCCCTCTGATGGGCTGCTCTGAATGAGTCCGCGCTAGGCATCCTGGAGGTTGCAGTGCCAGATGCATTTCAATCCGTGCGTGTATTATCTGTGGGTAAAAAAGAACGCTGAATGAGTTCTCAGCTGGCAAGCGTCACCTCAATCCAACATTGATGCTCCACATGCAGAGGCTGTAGTATACTGGCCCCCGTGGCCCCCATGGGTTACTGAGGTGGTGCACACTCGGCGGTTATGGCCACCGCCAAATATCAATGCTCAGGCTTGGGTCCAAAAGGCTTGAGGTGCACTCGAACATCAACTCGGGGCTCCAAGCACTAGCCCCCTTTATCGGTGCAGATGGCGCCAACCAGCTCCCTTTCACAGTCAAACACCACTCTCGCCGACGCGTTTCGAAAATATCTTTTCTTCTTCCAGGGCTCGTGGTGAGGGAATAGGCACGTACCAGCAGCTGTCTCTCTTTATGCAAAATAAGCGCGCCCTCTGATGGGCTGCTCTGAATGAGTCCGCGCTAGGCATCCTGGAGGTTGCAGTGCCAGATGCATTTCAATCCGTGCGTGTATTATCTGTGGGTAAAAAAGAACGCTGAATGAGTTCTCAGCTGGCAAGCGTCACCTCAATCCAACATTGATGCTCCACATGCAGAGGCTGTAGTATACTGGCCCCCGTGGCCCCCATGGGTTACTGAGGTGGTGCACACTCGGCGGTTATGGCCACCGCCAAATATCAATGCTCAGGCTTGGGTCCAAAAGGCTTGAGGTGCACTCGAACATCAACTCGGGGCTCCAAGCACTAGCCCCCTTTATCGGTGCAGATGGCGCCAACCAGCTCCCTTTCACAGTCAAACACCACTCTCGCCGACGCGTTTCGAAAATATCTTTTCTTCTTCCAGGGCTCGTGGTGAGGGAATAGGCACGTACCAGCAGCTGTCTCTCTTTATGCAAAATAAGCGCGCCCTCTGATGGGCTGCTCTGAATGAGTCCGCGCTAGGCATCCTGGAGGTTGCAGTGCCAGATGCATTTCAATCCGTGCGTGTATTATCTGCCTATTCCCTCACCACGAGCCCTGGAAGAAGAAAAGATATTTTCGAAACGCGTCAGCGAGAGTGGTGTTTGACTGTGAAAGGGAGCTGGTTGGCGCCATCTGCACCGATAAAGGGGGCTAGTGCTTGGAGCCCCGAGTTGATGTTCGAGTGCACCTCAAGCCTTTTGGACCCAAGCCTGAGCATTGATATATATATATATATATATATATATATATATATATATATATATATATACACACACATATATATATATATATATATATATATATATATATACATATATCTAGACCTCTTATAATACAAGTGGCGGCCTCGCGATCCCAGACGGACCCAGGACTTCCTACCCAGACGGCAGCCTCAGCCTCGCGGTCCCAGACGGACCCAGGACTTCCTACCCAGACGGCAGCCTCAGCCTCGCGGTCCCAGACGGACCCAGGACTTCCTACCCAGACGGCAGCCTCAGCCTCGCGGTCCCAGACGGACCCAAGACTTCCTACCCAGACGGCAGCCTCAGCCTCGCGGTCCCAGACGGACCCAGGACTTCCTACCCAGACGGCAGCCTCAGCCTCGCGGTCCCGGACGGACCCAGGACTTCCTACCCAGACGGCAGCCTCAGCACAAGTTCATCCTATGATTACCATAACATACAGCAGGGGAATCAGTTCTACTATTTACCAGATCACACAAGAACCGCCAGTTTGAGCACAACCTGTTCTCTGGTTCGAGGGGTTCCTCTCTCCCTTATTCAGTTACCACTTACCTGATCAGGATTAACATCTGTTCATGTCAAGTCACAGCTGACTAGAAGAATAGGCTACCCTCTTATACAAGAACACGCAGCACATGTTGATTCACTACAAACTGGATACTTTATTATTTATTATATACGCAATCACATAACATTACTGTGTAACACATAACCTGCAAAGAAAAGTGAAAGATTAGGTTGTACACTCTAATAAGAAAGGGGTCAACATCACCTTAGTCGTGTGTAGCCTGCACTCAATGGTCATCTAGGTTCCCTTCTCGTCTGTGCCTCGGCTCGCCTGGAGATCACACCTCCGTAGCTCCCTTCTCCGAGTCACTGGGACCTCTTCCTCATCGGCTACTCTCTCCTCTCTGGCAATTCTGCTAAAAGAGTATCTGTCTCTCGGTTTTTCTCCGCCTTCAAGTTTGTCATCTGTCTTCCCTGGAATAAGTAGTAGCTTTACTGCTAACGGCTAGATGCCGCCTACGGACTGAAGTAAGTACCTCGTAACTGCCTCAGACTTTTGCTAATATAGAGGTGCATTTCCTCATGGAAAATTCCGGCCCGTAACCTGCCGCCCACCAAATTCTTGTACCTCCCCGTGCCAAGGACACTTTCCCAGCCGGCCGGCCTGATGTAGCGTCTTCGGCATGAAGAAAAATACAATCCTTCGATAAGGGCCGGTCTGAACCGGTTCTCTCCAAGCGAATAACACCTCATAACTAAAACATCCCCTTTAACCTAGAAGCATCTCAAGCTGCCGGAGCAGAAAGAAAGATGGAGTCTCCCCCGTTTGAGGCCTACCAGGCCTGAATTCAGCACGGCTCCATGAAATACCCTCACTACAGGGCAGGTTATCCCTAATACTAACGAATCTATCCCCTAGGATATGTGTGCAAGCCCTAATCTATGGGGAAGAACACAGGATCATGTCGAAGTGCCTAGTAAATAGACTTCATTCACTACTCTAACCCTTAGGCTTGAATGGTAGAGAGACTGAAGTCACCCTAATCACCCATCAACACAATAGGGCCGGGAAAATCGAGCAGTACACAAGGTATATGCCTTTCCTGTGCACTAGTGTAGTCTAATTTCAGAGTCAATTGTATCTGTCGCTGTCTCAAGCCGCGATAGGACCAGTCCTCTATAATCCGCACATCTCCGCCATATTTTCGGATGTTTCTGCGGACATCCACGAGCCTGGAAGACCGGAATCTCCAGACCCATACAATAGTCCATTCCATTTCACGAGGCCCTAATAGAGGGGGTGTATTTAGTTTGCATGCCCTGGCAATGTCTTGTTTGGCAATGGTGAGGCCCAACCAGAGAAGATGTCGCTTATATGTATGACCACCTATGGTGTCTGTTATGTGTAATAATATCAGTTTGGGGGACCTGGGGAATTCCCATCCTAGGACCTCAGCTAGACAACCCAGCACCCCTGTCCAAAACCTATCCAGTGTTGTACATTCTCATACTGTGTGTATGAAGGACCCCTCCTCACTCCGACAACTTAGACATGTAGAGGATGCTATTAGGTCTGCGTGCCACAGCCTATAACGTGGTATAGTAGGCCCTGTGTAAGTACTTGAATTGGATGAGTCTCAGTCAAGAGGATATAGCGGCCCCTCTGGGGGACTCAAGGGCTTCAGTCCAATCGTCGGAGTCTTGGGGCCCTATAACCGTTTGCCAGGCATCTTTGAGTTTCTCGAGGGTGGTGGTGCTGTGAGTGATGAGAAATTGGTATATTTTGGAGATCTTGTGTTTAACCAGATCCCCCAGGAGGAGTTTGGCCTCCAATAGATTAAATTCTGGGATTGATACGATTTTGTCTGTGTGTGGAGTGATAGTGTGTGGGAACTTCAAATATTCGTAGAACTGAGTGTTGTGGAGAGAAAATTGGTCCCTAAGGGTCTGAAACGATTTGAGGACCGTACCCTGAAAGACCTCACCGAAGGACTAGATACCTATATAGTCCCATTCGCGAAACCCCTGGAGCCCCGATAGGTGGAGCAGGAGCTCATTATGCCAAAGAGGTGTCTCACAAGTAATCCGGCCCCACCATCCAATTCGTTGGAGGGATTGACGCCAAGAAAAAGAATAACTACCCTGGTGGCAGGTAGCAACATACGATGACTAGAATTGTTATATAAATGGGATATAAGAGCTGGGTCATTCAGAATCCAGTGTACTATTGCGTACGCTGGGTTTTCGCTAGGGCCATAGTGTCAATCATTAATCACCTGCAAATGTGACGTGATGTAATAGGCTGGTATATCAGCGGCCACAATGCCCCCACAGTACATGGACTGGAAGCATATACGGAGCGCAACTCGGGACGCGCCGCCACCCCATAGGAATTGTCCCAGTAAGGCATTGATACGCCTAAACCAAGTGGGTTGAATCGGGAATGGATAGTTCTGTAGGTGATAGAGCAGCTGCGGTAGAGAGACCATTTTAAATATTGCAGATCTCCCATACAGAGATAGGGGGAGTCCTGCCCAGAGCTTGATCCTGGAATGCACATTTCCCTCAACAATGCCCAGATTTCTGTCCCACGAGAGTTGGGGGGATTCAGATAGGAACACGCCCAGCAAACCATCCTTAGCTAATTGTAAGCTCTCCGCCCACTTGCCCTGTCCCAGGGTACCTCTCAGTGGTCATATTGTGGACTTATGGGGATTTAGATACAAGCCTGACGTTCCGCCGAAGACCCGCATGATCTGTAATATTCTCGGCCCGGATTTATGTGGGTCTGTGAGAAAGAAGAGCACATCATCTGCATATAAGGCTTTGCGATTAGATGGAATATGCTACTTACCAGTATGCATCTGTTCTTGGCATGTAGAGCTGCAGAGTCACACACTGAGGATAAGATCGCCATCTGGTGTTGGGCTCGGATGATTGCAGGTTGTTGTTGTCTTCGGAAGAAGCCTTTGGTCACGAGGTTGGTGACTCCTCCCCTGGACAACAGTGCGCATGGGCATCCACTCCATCGGCAGATTGTTTTTCGCCATGATGGGAAAAGATGGAGTATATAGAAAAGAAAGAAAGGATGTCCATGTGTAATGTCTAAGTAAGACGGATGCTGGAACAGATACAGGTCCCGGGGAGGCGGGCGGGCGTGTGTGACTCTGCAGCTCTACATGCCAAGAACAGATGCATACTGGTAAGTAGCATATTCCGTTCGAGGCATATGAGCTGCAGATCACACACTGAGGATAGATTATACAGCAGTGCTCCCCTTAGCGGTGGTCGCCTGTATCCGTTGCAGCAGCTTGAAATAAAGTTTTTAGGACAGCCTGGCCCACGGAGGCCTGTTGTTTGGCCTGCACGTGAACACAATAGTGTTTAGTGAAGGTATGCGTGGTAGACCATGTGGCTGCCTTGCAAATGTCTTCTAAGGGAATATTGCCTAAGAAGGCCATAGAAGCCCCTATTTTACGCGTGGAGTGCGCCCTAGGGGGAACTGTAAGTGTACGTTTAGCCTTGAGGTAGCATATTTGGATGCATTTAACTATCCACCGGGCTATTCCTGATTTGGAGATCGGGTTGCCTTTGTGTGGTGGCGCGAAAGCAACAAAGAGTTGTTTTGTCTTTCGAAAAGGTTTTGTCCTGTCGATGTAATAAAGCAAGGCTCTTTTAACATCTAAGGTATGTAGGGCCCTTTCAGCTACCGAGTCTGGATTTGGGAAGAAGACCGGTAGTTCTACTGATTGGTTAAGGTGGAAAGGGGAAATCACTTTTGGAAGAAATTTAGGGTTTGTCCTCAGAACCACTTTGTTACGGTGTAGTTGTAAGAAAGGTTCCTCGAGTGTAAGGGCTTGTATTTCACTTACTCTGCGGAGGGAAGTGATTGCGATAAGGAAGGCTACCTTCCATGTTAGGAATTGCAATTCACATTTGTGCATAGGTTCAAATGGGGGACCCATGAGTCTTGTTAGAACCACATTGAGATTCCACACTGGTGCAGGTGGCAATCTTGGGGGAAGAATTCTTTTGAGACCTTCCATAAACGCTTTGATGGCTGGTACCTTAAAAAGGGACAGGTGTTGCCTATTTTGCAAGTAGGCTGCCAAGGCTGCTAGGTGTAAACGTATAGAGGAATACGCTAGATTGCATCTTTGCAAGTGTAGTAGATAGCAAATGATGTTTTGGATGGAAGCATCCAATGGATGTATGTCATTATTAGCGCAGTAGATGGCAAATCGTTTCCATTTAGCGGCATAACACGCTCTAGTAGTAGGTCGTCTGGCTTCCTTTATGATATTCATACAGTCTGGAGGGAGATTGAGGTAACCGAACTCTAGGACCTCAGGAGCCAGATCGCTAGGTTCAGTGTTTGAGGATCTGGGTGTCTGATTTCTCCATGGTTCTGGGTTAATAGATCCGGGGAGAGGCGTAGCTTTTGATGTGGAACTAAAGATAGTTCCAGAAGTGTGGTGAACCACGGTTGACGTGCCCAAGTGGGAGCCACTAGTATTAGTGTTAGTGACTGTTGTTTCAGTTTGCGTACCACAAATGGAACTAGTGGGAGAGGCGGAAAGGCGTACGCAAATCTGCCTGACCAGTTCATCCATAGGGCATTGCCCTTCGACTGTGGGTGTGGAAACCTTGCGGCGAAGGTTGGGCATTTTGTGTTTTCGGGAGTGGCGAACAGGTCTATGTCTGGTTGTCCCCACTTTTGGAAGAAGGGGAGTAGAGCCTTGGGGTGTAGTTCCCATTCGTGGATCTGTTGTGTGTGGCGACTTAGGAGGTCGGCCACTTGATTGTGGATCCCTGGGAGATGTTCTGCTAACAGGTAGATGTTCTGGGGAATTGCCCATCTCCAGATTTGCTGTGCCAGTTGGGACAGTTGGAGAGAGTGTGTCCCTCCCTGTTTCTGTATATAATACATTGTCGTCATGTTGTCTGTGCGTATGAGGACAGTTTTGTTCTTTAGGTGAATTTGAAAGGATTTTAGTGCTAGGAACACTGCTAAGAGTTCCAGGTGGTTGATGTGGAGCAGTTTTTGTTGGCTGGTCCATCTGCCCTGAGTGGTATGGTGAAGGAGGTGGGCTCCCCACCCCGTGAGAGATGCGTCTGTAGTTAGCACAACTTGTGGAAGAGGCTCTAAGAACGGTCTCCCTTTGGACAGGTTGATGGTGTTCCACCATTTCAGTGATCGAAGTGAGCGACTGTCCACCAACACCAGATCGGTAAGTTGTCCGTGAGCTTGGTTCCACTGTTGTGCTAAGCATTCCTGTAAGGGACGCATTTGAAGTCGTGCGTGTGGGACTATGGAGATGCATGACGCCATCATGCCTAGGAGCTGCATGAACACTCTTGCTGGAAGAGATGGATGAGTTTGAAATTGAGAGATGAGATTTTGTATACTGGCTATCCTGGCTGTGCTGGGATAGGCAATGGCTTTGGATGTATCTATGGTTGCTCCTAGATACTGATGTAAGTGGGAAGGTTGTAGGTGGGATTTGGGGTAGTTGATAGTGAATCCCAAATCGTGGAGAGTTTGAATCGTGCGATGAGTGTGGAGAACGCATTTTTGGTATGTATTGGCTTTTATGAGCCAATCGTCCAGATAGGGGAAGACATGGATCTGTTGTCTTCTGAGATGCGCTGCCACGACTGCTAGGCACTTGGTGAACACTCTGGGTGCTGTTGTTACTCCGAATGGGAGAACTGTAAATTGATAGTGTTGCCCATCTACCACAAATCGTAGATATTTTCTGTGAGCGGGATGCATAGGGATGTGAAAGTATGCGTCCTTGAGGTCCAATGTGGCGAGGAAGTCTCCCTGTTCTAAAAGTGGGAGGACTTGTTGGAGAGTGGTCATGTGAAAATGATCCGAATGTATATACTGGTTTAGTAGTCTGAGATCCAGTATGGGCCTTAGTGTTTTGTCCTTTTTGGGAATGAGGAAGTATAGAGAATATACCCCTTTTCCCTGATGTTGAAGGGGGACTGGTTCTATCGCATGTTTTTGTAACAGGGATTGAACTTCTTGTTTGAGGAGAGAGAGATGATGCGAGGACATTGGACGTTGTTTGGGCGGTATGTTTGGGGGGGATTGTATGAGTTCGAGGCAGTAGCCAGACTGGATAATTTGTCTTACCCACCTGTCTGTGGTGATGGAAGTCCAGACAGGCAGGAATTGTTGGAGTCGCCCCCCGACCGGAGTGGAATGGTCTGGGGGGAGTGGTGGCAAGTCACTGTTTGGTGGCTGGTGAGGTGCGGGTGTTGTTGTTGTTGCCCCGCCCTCGACCTTTGTTATTGTTTCCCCTATAACCTCCCCGGAAATAACCTCTGTTAGGGGATGTTTGTCCAGAATTTTTAAAGGTGGACGTGGTCTCAGTTGATGTGTTTTTGGAGCCTCCTCTATAAAAGGAGCGACGAAAGGAACCCCGGTTTTGATGAGACTGCAGTGCTCCCATAGACTTGGCAGTTTCATTATCCTTTTTCATTTTTTCTAATGCAGTATCCACTGCAGGGCCAAATAGCTGCTCTTGGTTGAAAGGTTGAGCTAGAATTGCGGTTTGAACCTCCGGTTTAAAACCGGAAATACGGAGCCAGGCATGTCGTCTGAGTAAGACGCTAGTATTGACCGCTCTAGAAGCAGTGTCTGCTGCATCTAAGGCGCATTTAATGGAGGCATTAGATATTAATTTGCCTTCTTGGATGAGGTCAGAGGCCTGGGACTTAAAAGGTTCAGGCAGATGTTGCATAAGGTCCTCAAGTTGGTCATAATGCGCTCTATCATACCTGGCTAACAGGGCCTGGGTATTCGCAATACGCCAATGGTTAGCCGCCTGCGCGGCGACCCGTTTGCCCGAGGCTTCTAAAAGCTTAGACTCTTTGTCTGGGGGAGGCGTTTCTCCAGTTGTCTGTGAGTTAGCGTGTTCCTGGCATTTGATACGACTAGGGAGTCTAAAGGGAGCTGGGCCTTAATGTATGCAGGGTCTTGCGGGGCTGGTCGGTACTTTTTTTCGATGCGTGGGTTGAGAACCCTAGCTCGAACAGGGTCCTTAAAGACTTCAGTAGCATGCTTTATAACCCCTTTGATCATGGGCAGTATGTGAACAGTCTTTTGTGACTGCTCAAAGGTATCAAGGAGAAAGTCCTCTTCAAGGGCGTCTGTGTGCATTGTAACGCCGTGGAATGTTGCTGCCCTATTTATAAGTTGGCCGAACCCTAGGTGGTCATCAGGAGGGGAGGGCTTGGAGGGGTAGGTAGTGGGGTCAGGCATGTCAGGTATAGGATAAGACCAGTCATCCATGGGTGCTGGGTCTGGGAACGTAAAAGGGTCGTTTGGATCAACAGGATCATTAAATAAATCAGGGTCCGCCCCTCCCCCTAAGTCATCATTATCATCCTGTGGAGGAGGTGAATGATAGGGAGATGGTAAAGGTAAAGGTAAAGGAGAATCAGGAGGAGGAGGGGGGGACGGGTTAGGAGGTAAAACAGGAGAGGAAGGACGAAGTGGTGAAGTAGCACAGTCCTTTTTCTGTATGGGAGCTGGGGGAGGTGTAGTGTCCAGCTTCCGCTTTTTATATGGGATGGCAGTCACATGTCCCGTGTTAGGATTGATGTAGATCCGCTTCTGAGTAGGATCTGGTCGAAAAAGTTCATCTGGCTCCGAAGGTGGTGTCTGTGACGTCCGCTTCGGGTCTTTATGAGCTTTTTTCGGCGGGGACGTAGTTTTTGGCGTCGACGATTTTTTCGGGTCCGATGGATTTTTCGGAGCCGACTGAGTTTTCGGTGCCGACTGAGTTTTCGGTGCCGACTGAGTTTTCGGTGCCGACTGAGTTTTCGGTGCCGACTGAGTTTTCGGTGCCGACTGAGTTTTCGGTGCCAACTGAGGTTTCGGTGCCGACTGAGGTTTCGGTGCCGATGGACTTTCAGGCATCGATGTTGAAGAACGTCTCGGTGCCGGTGGAGACTTCGGTGCCGAGGAACGTTTCTGTGCCGAAGGAGATTTCGGTCTTGGAGCCTGTTTCGGTGCCGACAGTGGGTGTTTGGGTGCCGAGGGTGTTAAAGGCACAATCAGGTGAGGTTTGCTCGAGCCCGAGCCACCCACAGGCTTAGATGTCTTCGGAGCCGGGCCCGAGGGCGGGGCTTCTGAAGAGGATTTCCGGTCGCGACTGGGCCCGGCTGGCGGAGTCTTGACCAATGCTTTTTTGGATGGGGCAGGGGCAGGGGGGGTGGTACTCACACGCTGCCCTGGAGTGATGAGGTCATCGGAATCGTCGGCCTCGGACACGATCTCGAGATCTTCGGTGTCGTCTTCGGGAACATCTTGAGCAAAGATGTCCTCCGGTTCCTGGTTTGGCCATAATATGGCGTCGAGCTCTTCGGTCCCGGAGGGTCTTCTTCGAACGGAAAGCGGAACAAGCTGGACAGGTGGACTCGTTGTGTTCCGGCGACAGGCAGAGGTTGCAAACCTCGTGGTGGTCACTGTGGGGGAACTTCGCTCCACACTGGGGGCATTTTTTGAAGGGTGTCCTGTCCATCAGCCGCTTCCGGAACCGGTCCGAGTTGATGTCGACGTCGATGGAATGAAGATTAAAGAGTTAAATCGATTGCTGGAAGTTTTCTGCTGGAGCGGAAAAAAGTTCATCCGAACCCAATGGCGGAAAAAAACAATCTGCCGATGGAGTGGATGCCCATGCGCACTGTTGTCCAGGGGAGGAGTCACCAACCTCGTGACCAAAGGCTTCTTCCGAAGACAACAACAACCTGCAATCATCCGAGCCCAACACCAGATGGCGATCTTATCCTCAGTGTGTGATCTGCAGCTCATATGCCTCGAACATATCTATTGTCCATGCGAATCCCCGGCAGGTATGTGGAATTCCTATAGCCCGACGCCCAGGACATATTGTTTGGGGTCAAGGGCAACAAGTTTTAATGTGCATTTTGTCCTTGGGACAAGCAGGCCCAACCCCCAGCGGCACAAACCCTTCAGCTGCCAGTTTGCAGTACCCCATTATGGATCAGGGAAGGGCACTGCCTGCAGTTAAGTTAATATTTGTGTGCATATGTTAATGCTGTGCAAACTTGTATTCATGGTTCATTAATTAAATGCCTTTATTATTAGGGTGAGCGCTCTCAGTAAATGTAAGTTCTGACTGCACTACTGACAGTGGTTCCAGTATAAACATGTGTACAAATGGTTTCAAAGTTTAGCAATATGAGGTTATGCATAATGCTCCCAGAATGCTCTCCGATTAGATGCAAATATTTGAAAAAGATTGAAAGGAAGATTAATGATTCTTTGCTTTCAATATAAAATGTTACTAAAAAATGAAAGTAGGAAACATTTTGTTTTGCTAAACTACTATAAAATTTCAGGTACCATTTATTTGCAGCATCATTTAGTAAAATGTGTTGATGTATGCTAGTATTTCCCCAAAATATTCATATTAGAAAATCAGTGTAACCAGTTTTAATAAGATTTTGGGAAACATAAAAATAAACAAGCATTGGCAAAGCCAATAGGTCTGAAATGGTGGTCAGCTTTTTAGTTTTGGCAATGCGTGACTTGTTTTGGCATGGTTTTTGTAAAACCTTGTTGATGTGAGAGATGGTGGACCCTCGCCATTATAACAAACATTGGCTAAAGCAAAAATAGTTTTTGGTCTCAAAAAAGCACACACTGCCACATTAGTTACTGGCACTGAACAAAACTAATTTGTGTGCCGATATGCTCCTTGTGAAAGAGCAGAATGCTGTGACTCCCCGTGAAGCCAGCCGATACAGAGAGAGAGAGAATTTTAATAAACACAAAAGGTCATGTTAACGCCAGACCAAATTAGGGGCCCAATTATTAAAGAAAGTCTCAAAGGTGCACCCTTGGTATATGTCCTTCAGGGGCGGCTGGTGAGGTTTGTGAGTGGGAGGGGTGGGGCGGGCATGCAGAAAAATAGGAGACATGGATCTCATGCAGGGAAGTGAAGGGATGCAAAGTAGCAAGAACAGAGCTAGTGCCCTTGCTTGTACGTCTGTCTCATCCAGCCTTGCGTCTCTCTTTTTCCGTATGTCTCACTGTCCCTGCCGCTTTCTCTTTGTACCTGTTGCTGCTCAGTACCTCTCTGCTGCACCTTGCATCGGTCCCGACCTCTCATTACCCCGTACCTGTGGCCGTTTACCTATCTTTTCCTGCTGAAAATCTGAGCAATAGACGCACTATGCACGGATTGTTCTCGTCCCGAATTTGAATTCAGCACTGAAAATGAAGTAGCTAGAGATATATTACACAGCGCCAAGAGGCCGTGCATGTGCACCAATGCCCTTCACACATACTGCCGGACTTTTAACGCTATCAGAATTGTGTGACTTATCCGCAGAAATCTCGCAGCTGCTGTGCCCTTGAGAACTTTATAATATGTAATAGGAAGCCCTAGTTAAAAGCAAGTTCAAAATTCTTTCAGACCATGTCTAACTCAACAGAGGTAGCAATGTGATTTTTTTTAAAGTGGGAGGCTTGGAGCGTAAAAGCGTACCTCGCATTACAGCCATCCCGCAGTTTATGTTTAGGAGACACAAACTGTACACCACACTCCATTTACAGGGTTTTGCTTCTATATTCGTATGCATGCAAATAAGGCCCCAGCCGTCATATATATCACGATCTTCATAACATGATTTTATCTCAAATGTTGTACTTACCGGATCGCCAGTCGGGTTCACAGCAAGTCCGTCCTGATCAAACACAGCCAACAGGAATACAGCACACCTGATGCCTGCATGCCAATTATGCCGGAATCAGAGCTGCGCAGCCAAGTCTTCCACAGCCCACGCCCCAGCTTCCATTATCCAACCAGGAGGCCTGAAAGTACCGCAAAGGCAATAGGTGCTCCAATTGTTGCCACCCCACTACTCTCACTCACCCACTAGCCCTGCCCCTTACCATTCATTTAAATAGCTCGCTAATATCGCCTGGGCGACAATATATGCGCCCTATTGAAAACCAACCATTTTCTGCTTTTTCTGGCCACTCCCTTCATGCAGACAAAACTTCTAGATTGTGCATCGAGGGCAAACAATAGTCCTCGCACCAGCCAGCACATGCGCAGGAGGTGTCTGATGTGACCTCATCCCTTTCTTTAAAAAAAAACGGAATTTGTATTCACACGAAGCAGTGAGCACTTCATTTGAATCAAATGAAGTGCTCACTGCATCGTGTTGAATACAAATTCCATTTTTTTTTCTAGGAAGGGAGCTGCTACATTGTGTACACATTCTCTTATCTCCTCCCCGTCGGATCCTAGTCCCGAAGCTAGTGGGGCAAAGCCCCTTTCACCCCTTAACACCAGCTGCCACTGATATCCTTGCATTAAGGGCAGCAATATGGCTTTCGTGAATTCACACAAATTTATAGCAGTAGTGCAAGAGATAGTACTTCTAGAAAATATATGTGAACTGCGTTTTAGCATGAGCAAATTTGCATGTGTAGATTTGCTCATGCGAAAACCTGAGTGTTTGCAAGTTTATTTTCAGTCCAACCATTTTTTTCCCAACTCTGGAAGAAAGATTACTTCTGCCATTGTCAGGAGTAAATTTCCAACATTTCTCAGTTTTGGAAAAGATTAGAGAGTTGTTGAAAACCCTTAAAACATGCAAGTTAGTAGGTTTTCACAGACTCGGAAGGACATTCCAACCCTGGAACTATTGTTTACCACTACCTTCAGTCCCATTATGTAGATCTGCGGAAACGTAGCAACATAAAGGGATTGCTAGTATTCAAACACTACTATGGTATGAGCCCTGGCATAATCAGAGAGGCTATATAGAGCTCTTATATAATGAGATTGCTGCCATAATTTGTTGCCGTACAACATGGCACAAAGGGACAAGTGGATTTTGTTACAGGACAAGTAGATTTATGAAGCAACCTGCCCCATGGACAAGTAGATATTTTAATAAATTCCACACCCCTGCCCCGGACTAGTGCGTCTTTCTTGATCCATATGGTTAGTGGTTCGATAGCCAATGCAAAAAGGAGAGGGGACAAAGGACATCCCTTTCATGTTCCCCGTCTCACTGGAAAGGGAGGTGAGGTACAGTTGGCGACATGTATTGTGGCGGTCAAATCTGTGTATAGGATTTTGATATAGTTAATAAACATTGGGCCTAAATTGTACCGGGGCAAAAGTTTGAGTAGATATGTCCAGCTAATAGAATCAAAGGCCTTATCATTATCAGCTAATAATAATGCTGCTGGTCTATTTAATCGATCTACAGCTGCGATTGCATTATATGCTTGCCGAATGTTATGGCGAGTTGAGCGATGGGGCATGAAGCCGGCCTGATCTAGGTGGACAATATCCGACATATATGACAACAATCGGTTTGCAAGAATTTTAGCTAGGATTTTGGCCTCAATGTTTAGGAGAGATATTGGGCGATAGGAGGAGTGTTGTTCGGGTGGTCGCCCTGGTGTGGGGAAGATCACAATCTCCGCATGCCGCCAGTCGGATGGGAGTCGCATCTTCTCTATCGATATTTGGATGGTGTTAAGTAAGTGGGGGCCTAGTTGGAGTATAAATGCTTTATAAAATTCTCTAGGGTATCCACTGGGGCCGGGGCTTTACCTGTCCACAGCTCAGCCACAGCTGCTGTGACCTCCTCTAATGTAATCGGCGTGTCTAGGGAGTCTTGTGCGTTTCACAAGACAGTACGCGGTGGTATATCATCCAGGAAACTCTCAATCAGCGATATCTGTATCGTCTCTCTTAGTCAAAATAGATCACCATAGAATTGTGCAAAACTACCGGCAATCTCCATCGGGTCCGTGATAGTCATGCCCCTTACATCTTGCATAGGGGGAAGAGGAATGGTTGCCACAGTCTGCTTACACAATCTATATTATAATTTGCTGGACTTGTCTCCCCATTGATAGATTTAGCTCTGGGATGCCAGCCAAGCTTGCTTGGCTTCTTCCATGAGTGTGCTTTGATATTGTTGCTCGGCCAATTGTAGATTTCTGCGTGCCACAGGAGTTTTCTGTACACAGCAGCGACTTTCTAGAGTCGTGATTTGTGCCTCCAGTTGCGAGAGTTCCTGTCTCTGGTGCTTACGCTCCGCCGCGCTGTAGCTTATGTCAACCCCATGTATAGAAGGCTTCATGGCTTCCCACAATATCTCTTACGAAGAGACGGTGTGCTCTTTATGGATAAAATATTCTGTGATTGCTACATTTATATGATCCCTATATTTATGGTTGTGTAAATGCCATGGGGAGAGCTGACACCGAAATGGACATCAATGTGAGCCAGTTGCAAGCAGTGGTATGATGGGGGCGGGATCAGATAAGCCGCAAGGAAGAATCGTGGCTTCAGTAATTCTCTGGGCATGAGGCCCAGGTGTAAATAGATAGTCTACTCGGGATGATGTATTGTGTACGGCCGAGTGGTATGTGTAGCCCCTGTCATGGGGGTGCTGTACTCTCCATGTATCCATCCAATCCATCACGTTAACCAGAGTAGATAGTTTAGACTCCTTGGGAGTCCCTTAAGTCCCGGGGAACCGCCTCCTATCAACATGTTAGAAGGTAAATAAGCCTACAAGGGATTTGCTAAACTAAACACTTAGATCAATTCATACATTCAATCTTGACAGGCTATCTCAATTTGCTTGTCAGTAAATGTTTTATATCCAAAAAACATTTGCATTTATTTCCACATGCATAAATCTTGTATAAACAGAAAGTATAATACAAACATGGGTGTATGTATTCAAAAGAGTTTTATATTGTTGTAGAAAAGATTTCTTGTAGATGGTACAAAATCATTATATAACACAATGAAACCAGAAGTTACAGCTATATACAAATAAATGTCCTTCCTAGTAACAATTGTGAGCACCTTTTCTTAAATGATTAAACAACAATAAAAAAGAAAGAGGTGTCATTGTCGACGTTTCGGTCTTATTTAGGCTATTGTCCACTAGACCATCTTCAGGACTATTAATAAAAATGGTTGACCCCTAAGAAAACATGGAAAGAATGACAATTACCATGTATTCTTTGAACAAATATTGTAAAATCACACCCGTAGATTTCAATACCGCTGTGTGCTACTTGAAGATTCTCTATTTTTAGAATTAAGACTACACATATTAAAGTTATTACAAAGAATTCTGTCTTATATTTTTATGGTGTCATATCAGACTTAAACTGATTTACACACATGGCTTTTATGCTAAAGAGGACAGTTCCTTTAACATATCACAGTCAAGAATAATCCTTCTACTCATTTCTGAGGATATCATAAGACATAGGTTAAAGAAAACTTGAAGATATTTAACATCTATGTGAAGAAAAAAAGCAATATCTGTCGTATATGGGTTATTATATCATAGCAGCTTTGAAAGAGAAGAAAAAGCTGAATGTTAAATTAGAGTGAATAGCTTACACTATTTTCACCAGGTCGATCAGAGTATTTCAAGGCCAACTTTAATTCGAATCCATATGCAGAGAAACCTCGGGATACCTATGATGAATTAGAAAGAGCATCTAAAAATATTCTAACATCATTGAAGGATCCGTATTTACAACGCGTGAAACTCCTAGCATACATTTAAAATGTTGTATGATGATATATTTCCATAGAAGTAATCATATAGACCAACATCGCATAGATGTTACGATGTGCAAAATTGTTTGAAATTTATACATTACTGAAAGGTGATTCTTATCCAACGGTATAAGTCTCATTTTATGTGCACCGAGGAAAGTTTGTATGCATATTTTACTCAAGACCACTGAAAATTAACTTGTATCCGTTAGTATCCATTAGTATCCATTAGTCGATACCTATTGATGATAAATCTGCGACCGATAATTATAGTGATCCCTTTGTAACGAACTCTGAATTAACCCTTGTGGTTTCATATGTTCATTATAGCCACCACAATGGGATGGTAAAGCACTTTTGTATTGTTTAAAAATACTACACCCGGATGGGGGATTTTAAGCATTACTTACTTAAAAATTGAGCCACCGGCTAGTGCGCATACTTTAAAGCATGAAATGCCCAATTTTTGGAGCAACATCCTCTATGTGCTGACAGGCAAGTCAAAGTCGTCTAAGTACAAAAAAGGCGGGGGGGTTAATTTTAATATTTACATAGTTGTCAATTCAAAAGATAAAGAATATATAGCACCAATATTTACTCCGTATCATACCTGTATTTTGCCCGAGAAACGCTCCCTGAAGAAGTCAAAGTCAGTAGACTATTCCGTGCGGGACCTCCATTTAAGTTCTGTTTGGAGATCGAAAGGGGACTGCGCTAGCAGTTCCTAATCATAGCGAATGGGGCGGCCATCTTATGTTTCCCAGATAGCGTGTTTTTGCAATAAAGTTGGTACCTCAAAATAATGATCGCCCTAATAAGATGCATGTTAATCATTGATGTTAAACTAAACAAATCAGTGATTTATTAGCATTGCTTGACCCAACCTAGTTACTGTAGGTATACACAATTCTTTAAGGGGTTCAACAACGAAGCTCATTTATGATGTTTTTTTAGTACTGTTAATCGATGGAAAATGAATCAAATAATATTCATCCATAAACAATGTACCTGCCGGTTTCAGAGAGTACTAAGCAAATATGTGCAAATACTTAGCGCAAGAAAGAAGCAAAAGACGAAGCTTTTCCAGAATGCGTGCCCGCCACAGGATAGTTAGGAAAGTAAGATTATAGAGACTTTCTTCAATCGATATTCATTTTCACAAATGATAAATATGTCCCAGTAAATAAGGTCAATCTCTTTCTCATGCTTCATACACAATTGATTATTTACAATTTTGACAACCATATGTTGGTAATGATTAAATGCATAAAGAACTAAAGAAAGCTTTCCTAGTATAGTGTCAGCTTATAGAATACTTGACAGTCCTATAGGGAAATAACAGTATCATAAGTACTACTTATTATTACTTTACCGATAGTTGACAAACAACATTTTAGAATTGCATTGGCTATCCATGGGTTTGTCCATCACATATTGCTAACAATTAAATATGTTGTTTGAAAAACTTGTTCATCATTGATCTATTATTTACATAAACTAAAGCCAAGGCAAATTTTACAGCGTGTGTGTAAAAACCAATTCATCAATGTTACAAACTCTTTCATTTTTCATTTTTGCGTAAAGAAGACATTGGTTATACATTGAGCACAAAGGTGTTCATATACAGTGATACAGACTATAAATTCAAATACGTATGTTGCAAGATGTCCACAACTAAAACATACATGCTAAGGTATGCCATTCAGTAGCTAAATTCT
The DNA here is from genome assembly GCF_964204655.1 of Triturus cristatus. Classification (NCBI taxonomy): domain Eukaryota; kingdom Metazoa; phylum Chordata; class Amphibia; order Caudata; family Salamandridae; genus Triturus; species Triturus cristatus. Next base: position 198,018,686 of record NC_140586.1, on the reverse strand, counting down.
ATCCTTTATTGATATTATCAGTTCGACAGATCCATCTGCTATCCTTCAAGGTGAGTATCTTGTCGACATTTGATTGTCTCTTAGTTTGTTTGACAACATCAATGACACACCAAGTCATTTCTTTATCTGAGTGTCCAAATTTAAGTTAATGCTCCACTAAGGGGGCAGTTTCAACTCGGCATCGAATACATGACTGATGTTGTAAAATGCGTTTTTTTACAGTTTGTATTGTTTTACCAGTGTAGTAAAGACCACAGGGACACTTGATGCAATAAACAACGTTAGACGTATTACAGTTGGAGAAGGTTTTGAGTGTAATTGATACACCATTGATATTACATGTCTTAGTTACTCGAGTTGTACTACGTGCTGCACACATGCTACATCTATAGTGACCCACTACTGGCATCAATTGTCTCATGTTGTCCACTGTGTTGGTCTCTATATTGTCATATGCATGTACCAGGCGGTGCTATAGATTAGAACCCCTCTTGAAAGAAAACATTGGTCTATCCTCTAACTCAGGTAAACTCTTAAAGAGGGACCAATGTTTATTTATTATTTGTTTTATCGAGTTGGAATGAGTTCCAAAAGTTGATACACAAACCAGGTGTAGCTGTTTAGGTCGTTCTTTGACCTGTAACAATGCATTACAATTGTTATACCAGGCGCGTTTCATAGATCTTTTAAGTAACTCAGACGGATAGCCACGTGCTTTTAGTTTATCGTTAAGTTTTTTAGCTTCTAAAAATTAGTCCTCTTTGTGCGTGCAGTTTCTGCGAAGACGCAGAAACTGACCTAATGGAAGCCCATTTTTCAAAGCTTGGGGATGATGACTGTTGTACTTTAGAAGCGTGTTTCTGGCTGTGGGCTTAGTGTATAATGTTGTATACAGACAGTTGTTAATGTCTACTTTTATCGTTATGTCAAGGAAATTCATGGTGTTAGGGTCTGACTACATAGTAACTTTGAGATGGGGATTCTTTGAATTGATCCAGTTATGAAAACTGTCAAGTTGATCTTTATTGCCACGCCAGATTAAGAAAACATTGTCTATGTATCTTAGCCAACGAATGATACTCATTGAGTAAGGATTAGATACATCAAAAATGCATTCATTTTCAAAGGCTGAGAAATGTATATTGGCTATGTCTGGTGCATAGACAGCACATATTGCCACGCCTTTCAACTGCTGATACAATGTATTTTCAAAAAGAAAGGAATTTTCACATAACGATATGTTAGTGCATTCGATGATAAAAGCAGTGGGAACCTCATGTGGTTTTGGTCTTGTATCCAAAAAATTCTATAAAATCAATAAGATTTCATTCTGAGGAATGTTGGTATAAACTCTCAATATCCATAGAGACTAATAATTCCACAGATGGATCAAACTCCAAAGGTTCTATGATGTTGATGACCGCCATTGTTTCTCTGATATAGGATGGTTGTTCAACCGTGAAAGGGCGTATAAAGAAATCAGCATATTGTGCCAAGGGTTTCAGGATGGAATTACACCCCGACACAATAGGCCGCCCTGGTGGTTTAGTGGCACCCTTATGTACCTTCGGTAAAATGTAGATAACGGGTGCTGTAGGTGTCTTGTTAATGAGAAAGGAAGCCTCCTTCTCACTCAGCCACCCGCCATCAAATCTTTTTTTACTTAAGGTAAGGATTGTATTGGCCAATCTATTAGTTGGATCACTGTTCAGTTTCTTATAGTGTTCTGTCACAGAGAGTTGTTTCAGTAATTCCTGTCTGTATGCTTCCTTGTCCCAGAGCACTATTTCTCCGCCCTTATCGGCCAGCTTTATTACGGCGTTGGGGAAAGATTGTAAAGTCTGTAGTGCTTCTTGTTTATCTTTAGAAAAATATGCATTTTTACTTTGAAAAGATTGTCTATGTCAGTTAGGATAACGTTCTCAAAAGTTACTATTTCCTTAGCAATCATTGCATTTGTTGGATAAAATGTGGACGGATTCCTGAGACCTGTTATTTAATTAGATTGTGTTGATCTATATGATTACTGATATGAAAATATATCATCATACCACATTTTAAATGTATGCTAGGAGTTTCACACGTTGTAATTAAATACGGATCCTTCAATGGTGTTAGAATATTTTTATATGCTCTTTCTAATTGATCATAGGTATTCCGAGGCTTTTCTGCATATGGATTCGAATCCAAGTTGGCCTTGAAATATTCAGATCGGCCTTGTGAAAATAGTGTAAGCTATTCACTTTAGATTAACATTCAGCTTTTTCTACTCTTTTAAAGCTGCTATGATATAATAGCCCATATACGACAGATATTGCTTTTTTATTTTACATAGATGTTAAATATCTTCAAGCTTTCTTTAACATATGTCTTATGACATCCTCAGAAATGAGTAGAAAGATTATTTTTGACTGTGATATGTTAAAGGAACTGTCCTCTTTAGCATAAAACGGTACAAAAGGGGGTGGTGATGGTGGTGATGGACAGTTCGGGCTGGACTGTTCCCATAAGGCACAGGGTCAGACTGATTTGCATATGGCCATGTCTGAACTGGGGTGGCAGAGTGGGCTAAAGAACGGTGATGGATTAAACCCAGATCAGTTGACTGGGGGTGAGTGCTTGCAATGTTCAACACTCCGTCCATCATTTCCTTTGGTTTTACTTTGTTCGCCATAAGTTGGCAGGGTATGCTCAGACGTGAGTCCCTTGCTCACTTTGCCACTGGATTCAAGCAAGCCTGGCTGAAGACGGCTGAAATGCCAGAAACCGGTCCTAGGAAGCTTGTTTCCGGTCCAGGGAAGACATGGCTTGGCAGTTCGGGCTGGACTGTTCCCATAAGGCACAGGGTCAGACTGATTTGCATATGGCCATGTCTGAACTGGGGTGGCAGAGTGGGCTAAAGAACGGTGATGGATTAAACCCAGATCAGTTGACTGGGGGTGAGTGCTTGCAATGTTCAACACTCCGTCCATCATTTCCTTTGGTTTTACTTTGTTCGCCATAAGTTGGCAGGGTATGCTCAGACGTGAGTCCCTTGCTCACTTTGCCACTGGATTCAAGCAAGCCTGGCTGAAGACGGCTGAAAAGCCAGAAACCGGTCCTAGGAAGCTTGTTTCCGGTCCAGGGAAGACATGGCTTGGCAGTTCGGGCTGGACTGTTCCCATAAGGCACAGGGTCAGACTGATTTGCATATGGCCATGTCTGAACTGGGGTGGCAGAGTGGGCTAAAGAACGGTGATGGATTAAACCCAGATCAGTTGACTGGGGGTGAGTGCTTGCAATGTTCAACACTCCGTCCATCATTTCCTTTGGTTTTACTTTGTTCGCCATAAGTTGGCAGGGTATGCTCAGACGTGAGTCCCTTGCTCACTTTGCCACTGGATTCAAGCAAGCCTGGCTGAAGACGGCTGAAATGCCAGAAACCGGTCCTAGGAAGCTTGTTTCCGGTCCAGGGAAGACATGGCTTGGCAGTTCGGGCTGGACTGTTCCCATAAGGCACAGGGTCAGACTGATTTGCATATGGCCATGTCTGAACTGGGGTGGCAGAGTGGGCTAAAGAACGGTGATGGATTAAACCCAGATCAGTTGACTGGGGGTGAGTGCTTGCAATGTTCAACACTCCGTCCATCATTTCCTTTGGTTTTACTTTGTTCGCCATAAGTTGGCAGGGTATGCTCAGACGTGAGTCCCTTGCTCACTTTGCCACTGGATTCAAGCAAGCCTGGCTGAAGACGGCTGAAATGCCAGAAACCGGTCCTAGGAAGCTTGTTTCCGGTCCAGGGAAGACATGGCTTGGCAGTTCGGGCTGGACTGTTCCCATAAGGCACAGGGTCAGACTGATTTGCATATGGCCATGTCTGAACTGGGGTGGCAGAGTGGGCTAAAGAACGGTGATGGATTAAACCCAGATCAGTTGACTGGGGGTGAGTGCTTGCAATGTTCAACACTCCGTCCATCATTTCCTTTGGTTTTACTTTGTTCGCCATAAGTTGGCAGGGTATGCTCAGACGTGAGTCCCTTGCTCACTTTGCCACTGGATTCAAGCAAGCCTGGCTGAAGACGGCTGAAATGCCAGAAACCGGTCCTAGGAAGCTTGTTTCCGGTCCAGGGAAGACATGGCTTGGCAGTTCGGGCTGGACTGTTCCCATAAGGCACAGGGTCAGACTGATTTGCATATGGCCATGTCTGAACTGGGGTGGCAGAGTGGGCTAAAGAACGGTGATGGATTAAACCCAGATCAGTTGACTGGGGGTGAGTGCTTGCAATGTTCAACACTCCGTCCATCATTTCCTTTGGTTTTACTTTGTTCGCCATAAGTTGGCAGGGTATGCTCAGACGTGAGTCCCTTGCTCACTTTGCCACTGGATTCAAGCAAGCCTGGCTGAAGACGGCTGAAAAGCCAGAAACCGGTCCTAGGAAGCTTGTTTCCGGTCCAGGGAAGACATGGCTTGGCAGTTCGGGCTGGACTGTTCCCATAAGGCACAGGGTCAGACTGATTTGCATATGGCCATGTCTGAACTGGGGTGGCAGAGTGGGCTAAAGAACGGTGATGGATTAAACCCAGATCAGTTGACTGGGGGTGAGTGCTTGCAATGTTCAACACTCCGTCCATCATTTCCTTTGGTTTTACTCTTTAGCATAAAAGCCATGTGTGTAAATCAGTTTAAGTCTGATATGACACCATAGAAATATAAGACAGAATTCTTTGTAATAACTTTAATATGTGTAGTCTTAAATCTCAAAATAGAGAATCTTCAAGTAGCACACAGAGGTATTGACATCTACCTTTTATGTCTAGCATTGTGTACGATACATAAGGTCAATACTCCCCCAAAGTCCTACTTTAATTTGGACTGCAAAGTCCTTTTGTATACACCTCGAAGTAAGTGACAACAATTACCTTTAAGTCACTATCTTTCTTTCTGTCTCTTATTGGGCATGATCTGTGGAAGTGAAGAACCCTCATTTGACTATGGCTTTGACTATGGCTTTCTTTTTTTTTTTAAATAATGCACTATTTTCGCCTTTCTTCTTCACACGGGTGTGATTCTAAAGTATGTGTTCAAAGAGTACATGGTAATTGTTGTTCTTTCCATGTTTTCTTAGGGGTCAACCATTTTTATTAATAGTCCTGAAGATGCTCTAGTGGACAAAAGCCTAAATTAGGCCAAAACGTTGACAATTACACCTCTTTCTTTTTTATTGTTGTTTAATCATTTAAGAAAAGGTGCTCACAATTGCTACTAGGAAGGACATTTATTTGTATATAGCTGTAACTTCTGGTTTCATTGTGTTATATAATGATTTTGTACCCTCTACAAAAAATCTTTTCTACAATATAAAACTCTTTTGAAAACATACACCCGTGTTTCTATTATACTTTATGTTTGTACAAGATTTATGCAAGCGGAAATCAATGCAAATGTTTTTTGGATATAAAACATTTACTGACGAGCAAATTGAGATAGACTGTCCCTTGTAGGTGTATTTACCTGCTAATATTACTTGCCCAAGTCGTCAAGAGTAGATTGGGTTTCCCATTGTTGTTGATATCCCTATCAACATGAGCATGAATGGTATCTTTTCAGTCTCCACCCATGATTGCTAGACCCTTGGGTATAAGAGCCCATACTTGTATCAAGCAATCGAAGGTTTGAGATAATGGCGGGGGGAGCGTAGATGCTGCCTACAGTTATGTGTTTACCCTTGATTGATCCATGGATAATAATATACCTCCCATGTGTATCACTCCATTGGGAGACATATGTGAATGGTACACGACAGTGTATGAGAATTGCAACTCCCCTAGAGCCCCAAGTGAAACCTTCATGCTATACCCTGTCATAACCATACCGGGCAAGATGTGTCTCTTGTAGCATCACTACGTCTGCCCTAGAATTCTTTGCGTATGGAAGGATGGCACCCCATTTAACTTTATCAAGTACCCCCCTAACATTCTAACTCATAACATGCAGCTGCTCCTGTGAGGTCTCGTCTGACGGTAGTGACAATGATGTGTGTTATGATGACGTGTTGCATAGAATTGCACAGTAGGACATCTACATAACATTTTAGAATCTGAGCATCGGATATAAAAACTAGGAAACCAACATACCTTCACCCAAACCCAACCCCACACACCACCCCAATACCTCAGAAAACATGAAGCATCTGTCACGGACGGTCCATATGACCCCAACAGGGTCGACGAAACGCACCGCCAATGGATCCCCGAACACCCATATGCCATAATGGCAACTTAGAAACGGGGGCACGATGTGTCCAGACAGTCCAGCCCATGCATGATTCACAGATGGCTAAATGATTGTAACATAATTATCTTAATGTATGGCCTTTAGGTTCGAACATATATTCATTTTGTTTGTGTGGAGGCGTTCCCGGCTACAGTCTCATCCAGCTCGCCCTCCTGTGCTTTGGATTGCCACTTGGACCTAGACCGGTGCCGCTGTCTATCATGTTGCTGCCGGAGATTAGGTTCGATAGAGGACTAATCCGAGTCTCGTCTAAGTGGAGTATAGGGCTTGGGCTTGACCCGCTCATCCATCAAGCTGAAGAAAGCCTCCGGTGTATCGAAAAATAGGGTCCGTGAATTGTAAATGACTCGTAGTCGGGCCGGGAATTGAAGTGAGTATTCGATTTTGTGTTTGCACAGCCGTGCCTTGGCTGCCTGGAACGAATGGCGCTTCTTGCTTAAAGTACGCGTGTAGTCTGGGAAAATCATAATTCTTTGGGGTTCGTAGAAGAGTTCCCCCTTGATCCTAGCATATTTAAGGATTGAGTATGTCGTGGTAGTTAAGGATACGTCCAATCATGGGTCTAGGCCGACCCTAAGGGGGTGGTCGTTGCAACAAGGCCCTATGAGCACGTTCTATGATAAAACAGGGGTAAAGAGCCTCTTTAGGCATCCATGAGGCCATTTCTTGGAGTCTTTACATTTGCTGTTCTCCGGGAACCCTACAAAGCGGAGGTTATTTCTGCAGGCCCTTCCCCCCACATTCTCCACTAGGGTGGCGAGGCTCTTGGTGATTTTCTCTAGTGATGAGACCTTTGCTTGTAGTTCAGAAACAGCATCCTCCATGCCTGAGACCCTGGTCTCTGCTCGGTAATTCGCTCTATGGTTCCTCTGAGGTCCTGCCGCAGCAGCGAGATCACCGATCCGACCGAGCCTATCTGGGCCTCCGGTGTTGTTCTCGTCTGAGTAATGGCGGCCAGAAGCACAGAATTGTCTGGAAGAACAGCCGGGTCACCCTCCGACCCTGTGGATTTAGCACCAGCCGCTGTGAAATTGTCCATGGTGCTTTGTTTAGGGTTTCACCCAGTTGCTTTATCTTTGGTGATGGTGAGGAGGTGGAATGTTTTGCGTTTACCGCACTCGTGGCAACATCCACTTATGGCCAAGGGGGAGAAGGCATTTAAGGATATTTAATCCTGACACCTCAATATATTACAGGCCACGGGCATGACACAAGTTCTTAGGGGGAGATGTTGTGTGTCGCCGATGGCTCTACTCGGAGGCCTGCCCGTTTTGCTGGCACCCAGGGCGCAGACTAGCCACAGCGCACCTCTGGCAGGCGTCCGGTTGCCCAAGTTCAACCCCCGGGCTGCGTGCGATCACTCACCCTGTGTCAGTGTCTATTGGCCCATTCTGGGTGGTATTTCCACGGCGGCATCACAGGGCTTCTCCACGTGTCATCGGGGACCGGGGCCAATCTGCGTCACATCCGACGCCCAACACCACATTCAGATGTATTACAGCCGCCCCAATGCAGCCTCTAGGTTTATAGTATCCATGGCTGGATGTTCAAAAGGATACTGTGACATATGGTGTCTGCCCTTCCACATCTCATATGTGGACCCCCCTTCGCCGCATCGGCTGCTATATCCCAGCCTTCCACTGCCTCCTGGCAGCCGGGATGTTATCCGAGGGGCCTTACCACACTATGTTTGCTGGGTCACAGGCCCTGAGTCCACCAGGGCCTTCCGTGCCCCGTGTTTTATGTAATTAGGCCTCCTGTATTTGGCAGAGTCTTAATGGATGCGAGGGTGGGAGAGGAGGAAGGGGGCCGGCAGGATGCAGGCCCCTCATCCAGGGCCAGACGCGGGTGCCTCTAGCCTATTGATTAGTCCCAGGCGGTCAAGCACGCACATCGACCGTCCCGGGTAGTGCGCCGGTCCTGCAGCACGGCTGTCACTCCAGAAGGTTCTGCATCCGTCACGCCACCATCACTGGCCCTCCCAGTCACCAGCTCCAACAACACCGGAGGATCCCCAATGCGGCAGGCGGGCCGGATGCAGCACGGCCCTGGCGGCCTCAGCGAGCTTCCGAAGCCGCGGGCTAGATTACTGGATCGGTCCGCCCCCACGAACCACACAGCACCTCCCGGTTGTCAGGAGCCGCCTCCAGGCCCTCTTGGATCTCCAACAGCGGCCCCGGGCACCGGACGGCACGTAGCCAGGACCTCCACACTTCCTTGAGCTAGGTGACCACCGCTGACGTTTCAGGTAGCCATCTGACACTTATGTAGGCGGATTTTGGTTAGTAGGCTGGCAGGGCTGCACTAGGTTGCGTCCGCCATGATGGCTTGCTTGGCCATGCCCCGTCAACTTAGTTTTTGGTCCCTGGCTCGGCAGCCATCTATGGAATCCTACCAAACCCAGACATTCCTGAAAACTATACACACAGGGGTGTCCAGGGAGGTGTGGCTTGCGTGGATCCCCCAAAGTTTTCTTATCCCGAATCCTCTGCAAACCTCAAATTGTGCTGAAAAACAATAACACGTTTTCCTCACATTTCTGTATGGGAAAGTTGTGGGATCACTAGGCCGACACAAATTTCCTACCACCCAGCGTTCCCCCCCAGGTCTCCCAATAAAAATGTTACTTCACTTGTGTGGGTGGACCAAGTGCCTGCGATAGGGAAGGGCCCAAAACGTATTGTGGAGACATCAAAATGATTTTGTTACAAAACAACCTGATTTGCAAGGGGGGGCGGCGCACCTGTGTTTTTGTCCTCGGCTAGGCTGCCTTCTAGTGAACCTACTTTTGCCTAGACATTTCTGAAAACTAGACACATGGGGGAGTCCAAAGAAGTGTGTCTTGCTTAGATCCCCTAACGTTTGAAATTTAGCTAAAGAGAAACACATTTTCTCACATTTTTGTGTGGGATCACAGCACCAGCACAAATTTTCTACCATCCAGTGTTTCCCTTGATCTCCCATGTAAAATGAAACCTCACTTGTGCAGGTTCCCAAAGCAGAGTCAGCCTAAAATTGTATTTAAAAAAATTGTGCTTATCAGCTCGCTGTGATATCCCCTCAATCTCTACATATTTTTGGCCCTTCCCTGTCACAAGCACTTGGCCCAACCACACAAGTGAAGTATCATTTTACTTGAGAGACCAAGGGGAACGCTGGGTGGTAGGAAATGTGTGCCAGTGCAGTAATCTCACACAGAAATGTGAGAAAAACGTGCTTTTTTTAAGCTAAGTTTGAGTTTTGCAGTGGATTTTGAGTAAGAAAACTTTGGGGGATTCAAGAAAGCCACACCTCCCTGGACTCCCCCAGGTGTCTAGTTTTCAGAACTGTCTGGGTTTGACATGTTTTCTGAGATGGCCGCCGAACTCGGGATCAAAAATGCAGGTGACCCCTTGGCAAAACCAGGTTGTTTTGTGATCAATAATTTTGATGCCTCCACACTATGGTTTGGGCCTGGGTGGTAAGAAAATTGTGCTGCCCAGTGATCCTACAGCTTTCCCACACAGAAATGTGAGAAATATTTGACTTTTTAGCTAAATTTGAGGTTTCCCAGAATTCTGGGAAAGAAAACGCTGGATAATCCACGCAAGCCACACTGCCAGCCAAGTGACAGTGCACACACACTAAGTGCCAGTCCAAGCACCCCGCCAGCCAAGTGCCATCCACGTACACCGCCAGCTATGCACCATCTAACGCACACCGCCAGCCAAGCGCCATACACGCACACTTCCAGCCAAGAGCCAGTCCACGCACACTGACAGCCAACTGGCAGCCCATGCAGTCCGTAAGGCAAGCGCCAGTCTACATTTCTCCACCAAGCGCTAGTCCACACACACCGACAGCAAAAATGCCAGTACACACACAGCCCACCACACACAGCCAGCCAAACGCCAGTACATGCAGATTGTCAGGCGAACTCCAGTTCTCACACACCTAAAGAAGCTTTCCTTGTTATCTAGTGGTTTTCTGCAAAAATTAATGCAGATTTGCCCCCCCAGGGGGCCAGAAACAGCTAAAGTGTGTGCCTAAAAAAAGGGGTGTGACCCTTGGTTATGGGCAGCTCCCTGATTTGCCTATAAACACATCCCTGGTGCCTAGTGGACTTTCTGCCTCCACCAGGGGAGAGGGGGGGGGGGCGGGGGGGCACATTGGGTGGAATAACTACCAACTGCCCATTAATTTATTTTTGGGGTAGGGCATCGGCAGGCCCATTCTGAGCAGCCACCATCCCTACAAAAAGTTAAGATAGTCCCTAGTGTCTAGTGGGCTTTCTGCCCTCCCAGGGGGTCAGATCGTGGGCTTTTGCCCAAATCTGCCCCCGGGGGGGGGGTAGAAAGACTGTGCCTTTTTTTAGGGGGGCAGTGGGGGCATTGGCATGCTCCTTCAGGACAACCCCCACCCTTGCACAAAGAAAAAAAACCTGTCCCTGGTGCCTAGTGGGCTTTCTGACCACCCCGGGGGCAGATCAGGGGCTATTGTCCCATATGACGCCCCGGGGGACAGAAAGACTGTGCCCATTTACTTGACGGGTGGGGGCATTGGCATTCCCATTTTAGGAAGCCCCACCCCTACCCAAAAAAAAAAACCCTAGTGCCTAGTAGGTCTTGTGCCTCCCGCCCGGTAGGGGGGTCAGGCTATTACCTCGCCTACTCCCTAGGGAAGGCTGAAAGACTTATGTCCCTATTTATGTACAGTGGGGGCATGCCCATTGTGCGCAGCGCCAACCCCTCTTTTATAAAACAAAATCCCTGTTGTCTACAGGGCTTCCTGCCCTCCCCCCCCCCAAGGGTGGCAGATCAAGAGTAATAACACCCATCAATCCACCGGGGGGCAGGAAGACTCTCCCATTTGTGTTTGGGGGTGTGGGGGCATTGGCATGTCCATTTAGGGCAGCCCACACCCCTACATATTCAAAAAGATATATTACCTGGAGCCTAGTGGGCCTTCTGCCTCCCCCCAGAAAGATTTCTGGTTTAATATTTTTTGGGTGGGGGCATGGTCTTATCCATCGTGGGCAGCCCCCACTGCACGTATATTTAAAAAAAATCCCTGGTGTCTAGAGGGCTTTGCAGATCAGTGCAATAATCCCCACCTGCCCTCCAGGACTGGCAAAAACACTGTCCCTTTTTTGATGGGGGGGTGGGGGCATTGGCATGCCCATTATGGGCAGCCCCCACCCATACATATTTTTTTAGGTAGGGACGACGGTGGCAGCATCTCCCGACCCCGCTTGGCGTTATTATTGTTAAAAGTCATTGCTGTGTGCATTTTTAACTTAGTACTCTGTTGAGATGAAACCTTTTTAAAAATTATTGTGTCACTTTTTGTAATCTTAGTTTGCTGTAGGGACCATATAAAGTTATAAATTTAGTGTCACGCTGTACAAATATTGCATTCTCGCACTCATTGAGGGGTTAGGTGCTCTAGTATCGTCCTAGAGTTCGAACTGTGCCTGCACGCCCGGTCCGACCCAGTAGCCAATCACGGGTGCGGAGGGCGGGGCAGTGACAGGCCCACACAGGAAGGCGAGCGGTTAGCGCTCTAGCTTCTCCACACTTGAGGGCTATTTAACCACTCGTCGGCCCTAGCGCGCAGCGTTAGCGCGCAGTGTGGCGCCTACTCCTGCGCCTAAGACGAGCCGAAGACCAGCCCGTCTGCGCCCGTCCGCGACAGATCGGGGCGAGGGGCAGGGGGCTATGGAGGAATACCTACCCAGCTCAGAGAAACCTCTCAGCGGCAGGATAACATATACCTCACAGGTACTATTAGAGATTGGCACACATGTACCCAGGGCATGCACACATGAGGTGGGAACCAACCTAGAGGGTCCATTTGCCTGTCGGGGATGTCATGTGCAATTTTATAATACCACTGAACTTGGACAATACTTGGAGCGCCCCCAGGAAGTGGCGGGAAAAGTACAATATATTACATCGACAAACAATCCTATGGCCAATTTATCATTGGGGAGTAAGTACCTGCTTTGTAACATTCGCTCACTAGCCAAACACTCCACTGAGGTATGGGACATCATATCATCTGAAGAACCAGATTTATGCTTCCTAACTGAAACATGGCTTAAACCTCACTCAGTCCCGGCCATAACCCTGGGTATACCGATAGGATACAAAATAACCAGGTTGGATCGCCCAAATAAAATAGGGGGGGGGGGTAGCTATCGTATTTAAACAAGAAATGAACGTCACTATCATCGAAGAACTTTGTACACCTCAGATAGAATTAATGATTTTCAAAATAAATCTAGTTTTTAAGGAACACAGGAAGGGAGCTGTGGTGTACCGCCCCCCTGGCCCATGTGAGAACTTTTCTGTTCTTCTTATTGAGGCTTTAGCCCCTCATGTACAAGAGAAATCTGATTTTCTTCTTGTAGGGGACTTTAATGTCCACAGTGAGCTGGGTAACTGTCCGGAGGCAAATACTTTACTTGCGGACTTAGACCTACTGGGACTAAAAAAGTACAATCATGGCCCTACCCATCAAGCCGGCCATACTCTGGATTTGGTCATGTCCAATTCGCCCATGATTACATGTATGCCTCCTACGCAAGTGGACTGGACGGACCACTTAATTCTTAAATTTTACACCTTTGCTAATCATAAGCCTCGGGCCAGACAGACTGCGCTAGCCAGCACAAGGAGACCCTGGCATAAACTCACTTCGGAGGATTTTAAGGAAAAATACAAGGAATCCATAACTAATAGCCCGATAGATGATATTACAATTGAATTAAATATGTTTGAGGAAGCGGTCGCCAAGGCTATAAACGCTACCATCCCTTTAAGAGTGTTTAAACCCCGTGTAGCACATAAACAAGAGGTCTGGTTTTCTGATGAATTAAGATCTCTTAAGTTAAAGACTAGGAGACTAGAAAAGATATGGAGATCATCGCGGAGGACCGAAGATAAGGAACATCATAGGATCGCTCTTAAGACATATCACAAGGCCATTCGGACTGCACGTAAAAATCATATTGCAACACAATTATCTGTAGCGGGTAAAAATTCGAAAATGTTATATCTTATCTTACAAACTTTCACTAAGCCAGCAGCCTGTGAAACGGCAGAACTAGCATCCCAAGAACTTTGCGACGAGATCTCACTATTCTTTACAAAGAAGATAGATGGGATCTATGACAAAATAATGCATTCCAACAAAACTGCTCTAACTGATAACATCTTTCCACTGACTGCTGAAGCCCATTCCCACTCTACCCTGTGCCTCACTGAATTCTCTTCCATATCTATAGATGAGGTAACTGCACTAATTATGCAAATAAAGAGTGGCTGTCCTTTGGATACCATCCCTGCACGAATCATGCCTATACTGGCTAACGAATTAGGCCCGAGAATTCTGCAATTGGTTAATCTGTCCTTGAGGACAGGGGAAGTTCCCCTAGATTGGAAACGGGCGCTGGTAAGACCTCTAAGGAAAAACAATGCCATCCATGGGACAGTACTGTCTAATTTGAGACCGATCTCTCTTCTTCCCTTTTTGGGCAAATTAATAGAGAAGTTTGTAAACCGTCACCTGTCGACATACATCGAAAAAGCAGGGAGACTGGACCCTTCCCAGTCAGGGTTCAGGCCTAGACACAGCACTGAGACCACCTTGCTGTCCGTCGCAGACGATCTACATATGTTCCAGGACAAGGGTTATTCCGTCATCATGCTGCTGCTGGATCTGTCTGCGGCGTTTGACACCGTGTCGCATAACATCTTGACGTCCAGGCTAGTTAACAGTGGCCTGGGAGGTAAGGCGCTGGCCTGGCTGAGGAGTTTCCTAACAGATCGTACCCAAAGTGTCATCTTGGGTACATTCCGGTCAGAGGAGCTGAGGATCTCCAAAGGGGTGCCACAGGGCTCTTGTTTGAGCCCTACGCTTTTTAACATCTATGTGGCCCCCTTGGCTAACATCATGAGATCCCATGGGTTCATCCCGGTGTCTTACGCGGATGATACCCAACTCCTCTTTCCATTTAAAACACTCACTACAGAGACTAGGAACTCTTTTGCCCAGGGAATGAAAGCAGTGGCACACTGGATGGCGTCCAACTATTTGCAATGTAATGTTGCTAAAACGGAGGTGATGCTATTTGGCGAGGCTAAACTCCTGTGGACCCCGGACTGGTGGCCTCAAGATCTTGGGCCAGTCCCTGAGCCTAAACTGGTAGTGAAAGATTTGGGTGTTAGGTTGGACCAGGAGCTTTCCTTAAAACAACATGTTAATCAAGTGGTGGGCTCATGCTTTCATATCATTGGGTTGCTTCGGAAGGTGTTTACGTTACTCCCAGACTCCACAAGAAAGACCATGGTGCAAGCGTTAGTGTTAAGCAGACTAGATTATTGTAACGGCCTGCTACTATCTGCTAACGAAGGAGTCATCTCAAGATTGCAGGTGGTGCAGAATACTGCTGCCCGCCTTGTACTAAACGCACCCCCTCGAACACCCTCAAAACCTTTGCTGATTAAACTTCGCTGGTTACCAGTGAAACAGAGGGTGAAGTTTAAAATATGTTGTATCATACATAAATGCCTGATGGGGTCAGGCCCGGCTTACCTGGCCAACAAGTTCATTCCATATGTTCCCACACGCTCCCTTAGATCTGGTGAGCGGGCTTTGTTATGTGTCCCCAGAGCTAGGAAAGTAAGACAGGGGTTCAGAGCTTTATCTGTGGCAGGTCCCACGTTGTGGAACAGCCTCCCCATAGCTATTAGAGCGTATGGAGAACATCTTCCTTTTAGGAAACAATTAAAAACCTTCCTCTTCCAAGACTAACATATTTTCTTAATGTTATAATGTACACGGCCAGTATTTG
The DNA here is from genome assembly GCF_964204655.1 of Triturus cristatus. Lineage (NCBI taxonomy): Eukaryota > Metazoa > Chordata > Amphibia > Caudata > Salamandridae > Triturus > Triturus cristatus. The sequence continues at coordinate 198,003,575 of NC_140586.1, read as the reverse complement.
TCTTGACATTGATGATGCTAAAGGGCGCGGAGATACTCCTTAGGGAGTCGATTCTAGCGCGGTACAAACTTGCAAATAAAATAAAATAAATAAAACACTTGTGCCTAATGGGCTTTCTGCCCCCTTCTCCCCCCCCCCCCCCCCCCCCCGGCAGATCAGGGCTAGCGCACTCATCTGCTCCCCAGGGGGCAGAAAGACTTCTGTTTTAATTACTGTTGGGTGGGGGCATGGTCTTGCCCATTGGGGGACAGTCCCCGCCCCTCTTTTATACAAAAAAAATCCCTGGTGTCTAGTGAGCTTTTTAGGGACTGTCCCTTTTGTTTTTTGGGGGATGGGTGCATTGGCATGCCCATTTTGGGCAGCCCCCACCCATTTGTTATAAAAAAAACAATTACTCCTTGGTGCCTAGTGGGTTTTCTGTGGGGGTAAAAGGCCTTGCCCAAGGGGCTGCTCTCCCCTCCCTGGTGTCTAGTGGTGGATCCCTACTTGGGGATCGCCCTCCTGCGGTGATCCCCAAGCAGGGATCCACTACGGAAGGGTAACATTGGAAAGGGGAGACTTTCTCCTTTCCAACTATACCTAGCCTGTGTTTCAGTGCTCAGGGCAGGGGGCTGAGATAGCCCCATGATCACCTCACCAGTGAAACTGAAATGTGCTGATCAGCTCATTTCAGTTTCACTTTCAATGTCAAAGAACCACAGTTACACCCAGGGTCTGGCCCGGGGAGGGAACTAGAGGCGTTAGGGCACTAGAGAACGGTCAGCCTCCAACCAAAGCTATGAACCACAGAAAGGACCGTCCCTAGTTGTGTCTTAAGAGATGCCCAATTTAGTGGGGGCAAATCACAAAAATTGACGGACTGGCACACACACCACCAGGTGTCATGCTTCATCATCTGCCAGTCCTCGCCCTCTAAAAATCGCGTTTGATAGAGGGCGGGCATACACCTGAAGACAGGGATGCACTTCTAGACTAAGTGGGGGCCCAAACAAAAAAAGGAGTGAGTGAATTTAAAAACCATCATAGTATACCTGAACAATTTTTATTCTATTGGGTTACTATGTGGGATTAAAATATATAAGTGCGGTGAGTGGAGACCTTATCATCCCGTCGCCGCTGTGAATCAGTGATTGTTAATAGGGGGTCAACATGTTTCTGCCTGTATTGTCCACTTGGGTACGTGGCATTCGTCAGGACCTTAAATATTGGGCTCCAATCTTACCACTGGGGGCGTAGGCCTATAGCCAGCTGCCACCTGTTTAGAGAAACCCTGCATGCGTCCAGCCTCCTCCCCGGTCACCGGGGAGGAGGCTGGACGCATGCAGCACTAGGTTTTCTAGCGGGGAGTACGCCTTGAACTAATGTGGCCACAAGGATTTCCCCCCTACCCCTCCCATGGGGCAAATAGGTTTTTCCAATAGGGTTTCTCTAAACAGGTGGCAGCTGGCTATAGGCCTACGCCCCCAGTGGTAAGATTGGAGCCCAATATTTAAAGTCCTGACGAATGCCACGTACCCAAGTGGACAATACAGGCAGAAACATGTTGACCCCCTATTAACAATCACTGATTCACAGCGGCGACGGGATGATAAGGTCCCCACTCACCGCACTTATATATTTTAATCCCACATAGTAACCCCATAGAATAAAAATTGTTCAGGTATACTATGATGGTTTTTAAATTCACTCACTCCTTTTTTTGTTTGGGCCCCCACTTAGTCTAGAGTGCATCCCTGTCTTCAGGTGTATGCCCGCCCTCTATCAAACGCGGTTTTTAGAGGGCGAGGACTGGCAGATGATGAAGCATGACACCTGGTGGTGTGTGATGCCAGTCCGTCAATTTTTGTGATTTGCCCCCACTAAATTGGGCATCTCTTAAGACACAACTAGGGACGGTCCTTTCTGTGGTTCATCACTTTCAATGTCAGCAGAGGGATTTCCGGGTTGTGTGCAGCGCACAGAATGGTTCTGTCCTCAGTACATGACCACAATGACTGAGGACGAAAGCGTTCAATCCTCAGCACGGAATGGGTTAATTCAAGCATTCTATCCATCACTGTTCTGCATACTTACTTGCTATGTAAAATGAAAGCAAGGAAGTGAATGCATGATCTGAAGCCTCTGGTACTGACATAGAATTTGATGTCAAGACATTTTATTGGGGTTTCACTCCAGTTTACCCACATTTCATCAATTGTTCCTGCGCCCCATGCTGCTGATCTGCTATAGTCAGGTTTCTCACCTTTCCAACAGAAAGCTACCAGCCATCTGATCACGTCTTAACATTCTGAGAAGGCCGGACACCTACTTAAGCAGAACTTTATATAAATCATCTATATTCATTTTAACTAGGCCCTTCTGTGTTTTTTTACTTTAATTATCAGTTAGTAGCCATTAAGGGAACTGTAGAACACATTTGAATTGTAAACTGTTTTCTCCTTCTTATTACTATTTAGAGTATGTACTAATAGTGGGAAAATACTGGCTTTTGGTGATTTTTTTCTTTACCATCCTGGGAATGTGAATTCTAACTATGTCCCCAACTTTTATTCTGGGATCACTCACTTTGTGGACCTCCTCGTACTGGGACTTAGACCTCTCTCTGCATAGCCTAACTCTTTCTTGCACTTCAGTGGAATCATCTTCTGACCTGACAACACCATAAGCAGGATACCTGGACTTGAGCCACCAAGGACATATAGAAGATGAGGGTTCTCTGCCTTTCAACAGTAAGAAAGGATATTTGCCAGTGAGTGAATGGGGAGAAATCCTATATGCCCATAATCTTCTTCTGATGGCTAGTCTAAAGGGAACTTTCTCAACTTTGGCTAGATGCACACTGTCTTTGAGAAACCTGTTAAACCTCTCTTCCAACCCACTGCTCTGAGGGTCATAGAGGGCAGTACAGAGGGGTTTGATTTTGTGTGTTGAGAAATTCTGTCATCGCTGCTGATGCAAAATGTACCCCATTGTCAGTGACAAGACATTCCAGGATGCCCTCTCTGCTGATAATATCCATAATAAAATCTAACACCATATTTGTTGTAACTTCCTCAGTGAACATCAACTCTGGCCATTTGGAATGGTAATCTATCAACACAACGCATACTGAAAGGCAAATTTCTGAACGGACCAAAGATGTCTAACCCAACTTTCTTCCAAGGCGCAGTGGGCAATGGAACATTTTGCATGGTTGGTACACTTGTTTTGCATGACTGACCGGCATATAAACGCTGGACAATTCCTCACAACATGTTCCACTTCCACGTCTATAAGAAATAACTTTTCAAAAATTCTTCAGCTAAGACATTCCCATATGTCCCTAATGACTTTCACTAATGATACATTCTCTCATTTCTCGAGGGGGAACACACCTACCATTACGAAACACCAATTTGCCTTCCACACTAAGGTCATGAGCTATTTGGGCAAAAGAGTGCAGTGAGCCTTTCAAACGTTTTAAATATGGCCATCCCACTCTCACATATTTTCTGACTTGCGAAAGTTCTTCATCCTTTTTACCCTCACTGAACCACATTTCTTCATCTATTACAATAATATTAATAGCACAAACATCACCCATGAATGCAGCAACTTCAAGATCATCATCAAACCTTAATGTTATGCATCAGTAGTTGGTAACTGGACAAGTAGTCAGCTGGTGGTTGACAACACCAGGGCATAATATCGAAATTGTACTCTTATAGTTTCGAGCAAAGTCTAGCTAAGCAGGCATTCCTGTTCCTGCCACCTCCTGTTGGCAAGATCAGCATAACAGACTTCTGGGTCATTTTAAGAGAAAATCTATTTCCCTAAATAAAGTGTCTAAAGTTGTTGACTGCCTACATACATACTATTTATTTCACGCTCAAGGACTGAATATAGTCTTTCAGAGTCATTCAACTTCTTTTAGGTAAACGCCACAGTCCACAGACTTTTTCCGAGACGTTTGAGTTAGGACAGCTCTTAACCCATAAGCACTTGCGTCAACTGTAATAATACAATGTGCACCACTTGTGAACGGGTGGAAAGTCGGAGCACTGATGATCTGATTCTTGATACATTCAAATGCTATGTTCTGTTCCCCATTGGAACGCAAGATCTTTCCGAAACAGATCATGTGTATTTTTTTGTGACTCGCTCACTCCCAACCCCAAAATCAACATCCAACATCCCCAACTCCCCCTCCCCAGGACAACCAGCAATGTGCTACACCCCAAACCATATTAGTGTTCATTAAATTTCATGGAAGAACTTCCACAGTGCCCTGTTGCGTGGAGGGGTGCCTCGTGCAGCCCCCCGGCAGCCAGGCCCCCATCTGGCTCATTTATTCAGTAGTGGGAAGCACTGTTCAAAGTGGATACTCAAGGCGCTTCTCTATTCTCGCAGCCCAGCAACATATCAGCATATATAGTCTCAGCTTGTCGTAGCTTGCTGATGACAGGTTAAGTGTCTTATATGATGTCCGCTGTTCTCGGTGTGACATTGGGCATCTCCAAACTTGAATACTCTGAGGCATTAGATTCCGGGTCTGATTCAGAGTCCGGGGGATGGGGGTGGGAACCTCCGCTCCATCGTCTTCTCCTGGTCTTTCTGACCTCCGCTTATTTGTGCTACGGCTTCCATCACTCTTCGTGTGGCAGCTTGGCTTTAGCCTGGGTGGGTGCAGCTCGACTTTGTCTTGATCGTGCGCTACCAGATTTCTTGCCCTAACGTTTCCACTCTCCACCTTCTGCATCAGAGTTCGGCTGATTACGAGTTTCTAGCCAGTCCCATGCTTTTTGTGGGGACTGAAAGAACTGCGCTCCGCTCTGTGTTATCACCCTTAGTTTTGCTGGGTAGTGCATTGAATATAGGAAGTCCAGCTGCCGCAATTTCTTTTTGACCGCCTGGTAAGAGGCTCTCTGCCTCTGGACTTCCCTAGAGATAATGTGCACTGTCACATTATTGACTTTCAGCTCTCCTTTCGTACACGCCTATGCCAGAATGTAGTCACAATCTTTGTAATGGAGGAGTCGTGCTATTATCGGTCATGTGTGAGCACCAGGTGCAGGAGGCCTGGACGGGACTCAGTGTGCCCTTTCAACGCAACAGCGGTTCTCAAGCCGTTGTCCCATGTATTGCGCTGTGTGTGCACCTTCGAGTTTCTCCTGCATCCCAACAACCCGGATATTATTGTGGCACGAGCAATTTTTAGCGTCTTCTACTCTATTCTCCAGCATCCGCACTTTAGATTCCATACTTTGTAGGCATTTCTGTATCGCGGCCATAATCGGGGGGAGGTCTGCCAGCACCCTTTCTTTATTGGTTACCTCCTCTGCTAATTTCCTGTGTTCATCCTTGAGCAAGTTAAGATCAGTACCAATAGTGTAAATGTTTAGTTCCAGGGCCTCCCTAGAGCCAGTAATGGCTTGTAGTATATCCTGTAATGTAGGATCATTGACTGGTTTCATTTATGTCTTCGCGATTGGCTCCCCAGTTACAGGCACGTTCAGCTCCTCCTGATCCGGTTCTTTCCGTCAATAGAATTTGCCTATTGTTTCCAGGAATCGGGTTCCAGGAGGGTGTATTTTGATATGTAGTGCTAGTCCACTATACCTTGTTTTCAGTCCCCACCAATAAACCTCCGGGCCTCACCTTGTATGATGCGCTGGGGGGGCGCAAGTTCTGTGTCAGCGATATCCATATGGGCGAGCCAGTGGCTCCAGGTGTTCAGGTTCAGTGCCCACACTCTATATGTGCTGGTCCACTGTGATCAGGTCAGCGGGCCCCACTGTAGGCTTGTTTGGCCAGCTCCCAACTATTTGGCCATTTATGTGCAGGTGCAGTATCTCTCAGGCCCACCACAGATAGTGGGCACTCCTCTCAATCTCTGCCCCACTCTAGTGCCCCAGGTCTGGGGGAAGGCAGGGGTGCTGAGGGCCCGTGACCACTCTCTTTCGAGTAGTGTTGGGGCCAGCACAACACTATGGCGGCGATCCACAGCCAACGGGCCTGGTCCCGCGATCCAGCTCTCGGGATCTGGGAGCCTGTGCTCCCTCTCTGCAGGCAGGGGCCCTCCCTGCTCTAACCCACAATAGGCGCTCTTAGGGTTCGAGGTTTCTCCTGCTGGGTGTTCAGGCAAGTCAGGAATTAAAAGGGCTTGGCCCCCGTTGACTGCAAGGGCAGCGCGGAGCAGGCCTCTTCACCCAATGAGGTCCCTGCTCAGCATATATTTGGATGCAGTAGTAATTTTTTCCTCAGTGGCAGGGGTTTCCATCTTGGGCCTCACAGTGGGCATGTGTCCCTCCAATCCCAGCCCTATCACCGGCGCACCCCACTCCTACCTTCTCAGATGCCTAGTGCAGGGCTCAGCATGGATGATGCCAGACCTCCTTGTGGTCCAGCCAGGGGCTTGCGGCGCCCGCTCTTCACCTATGCCCCCGATTACCTCTTAGATCTCAGGGATCTGCCCTGAGCCGCCACCCAGTGGTGTCATAGCTCCCAGGAGCGAGGCAGCAGCCGGCTGTCGTTTGGCCCGTTTAGGTCCTTGCCGGCTCACAGGCGCTCTCGGTGCAGAGCCTTCACTCCCCATCCCCAGGGGTCCTCTGTCCCGACCGTTGTCACCCCCTGGCAGCGGACGACGTGACCTCCTTCTAGTCGCTCCGCTCTGGGGTAGGTTGGCTTCAGGGAAGATGTGCTCTCTTCTTGGGCAGATCTTTCCCCTGCAGTCACTACCGCCATCTTTGAACAGCCTCCGCCATCCGAGATTACTTTCAGCAGCAGCTCAGGATCGCACGACGAGGAAGACTCCGCACAGCTAAGTAGTCTCCTCTTGGTAGTGCCTGACAAAGTACTGGGACCCTCGCGGGTGTGCAAGGGGTCAGGATGGTGCCGGATTGGGCCTGGCTGTGGAAAGCTCCGAATAGAGCAGTTCCCTCCATCAGCGTCAGGCCACACACCCCCTCCATCGGCTTCAGGCCACGCCCCCAGATCTTTCCACAACAGATTCCTGAGTGGTTCCATAACAATAGCAAAGTTATTGTCAAATTTCCCATAATACTCGCATAGTCCATTGAAAGATCTCAATTTCTCTGTCATCGGGAGCAGGTGCTTTCTTAATGGCATCAACTAGAGATTCCTTAGAAGTAACTCCTCTTTCAGAGATGGTGTGACCCAAATAATGTATTTATTTTTTAAACAACCTGCATTTCTGTGGACACAATACCACACATTTGTTGGACAGTCTCCTGCAAATTCTTTTCAAATTGTTGACGTGGTTTTCCATGTCCTTTGTAAAAACCAACACATCATCTTGGAAACTACGAACGTTTGCATCCATATCCTTAAGGATGTAATACATCACACGCTGGAGAACCGATGCGGCAGAGCATCAGCAAATGGCATCCTCTTATACTGAAATACCCCAAACGGTGTAACGAGCGCAGTGAGTGATTTAGATTCCTCAGCAAGATCCACTTGATGATAAGTGCATTGATGATCTAATGTAGAAAAAAGATGACACTATTCAAAATGGTGTGGAGGTCATTTACTTTGTGTAGTGGATGACGATCTATTGTGATATTAGCGTTCATGGCACGGAGATCTACACACAGTCTCAACTCTCCAATGCTTTTGTTCGTTAAGACAATTGGAGAAATACAATCAGATGATGCAGTGTCTTCAATGCCTTCCTTCTGGATTAGCATTTCTCTTTAATTTTATGTGATCGAGAATCCCTTCAGTTTATCAATGCCACTATTAAATACTTATGGAAACATACTCTTGATTTTGTAATACAAAGCATCTCCCATAACTACCATCACTGGATCCAAGGAGCATGGATTCAGCATTATCGCACGAAATCTTTGATCATTCCATCCTAGAATGCAGACACCTTTCCTTGCCACATATATTTTTATTTCCGCTGACTTGTCTTCGAAAGTCAATAGTTTTAAAATAACCATAGAAATACCATCAAAAATGACAACTATAACAAATGGCTCTTTATGACTTTGGATCTTTCTGGAGAACTAAGTACCCCATGTTCATCACCACTTTAAAATCGAAGTTAAAAGTCGGAAACAGGCAATATAAAGGTAGGAATAAAGAGCGTATTTAGTCTTCCTCGAAGGTCGGCACCGTTCTACCAATGTCGAATCTTTACATCAAACAATGTAAACATTCCAGGCTCAACCATGTGAGGGGGTGGGGGACATGGAAAAAAGAACAGGTAAGGGAAAGAAATTTGCATTGGCAATAAACATTTTGAAAGAATACAGAAGCATATTACAGTCAACTTGCAGGACTCAAATTGAGTGTCCCAGACATAACAAAGGATATCATCGGCGAATACAATTTAATGATTTTAACTGATATACGTGCAATAGGGAATCCGCTACTAGCACGTCAATAATTTTCGCGGTCTAATTTTTAATTCGAACTCCGGCGTTTTCACGTCCCTATGGTGACCCAGTCTATGCAACAGCGATAGTTCCCATGAGCGCTCAACATTCCAGACGGAAAGCGGTTTGCACGTCTACATGGCCATGTGAAGTGACATCTAAGCTTTTCGTCAAATTATGTATCTTTCACCTCAGTAAGTAGGGCGGTAGGTCTCGAACGTCACTGGATGCGACGATTGACTAGGACTTGCTTTTGTACTACTTTTGATTAGCGTACACAACAGATAGAAATAAAAACAGGACCAAGTGACTCCGCACTTACACAGGGTTGCCGTTCGTGTTGGAACTTTCAGATGTCGCATTCTAAATAAACCCAAGATACCAACTTGTCAACGCGTAGTTTATTAAACATTTGCATTGCAATCGTACTGAAATTTCGCGCGTGCTAATCAAATTCTATTTGAATAGGATATAATTCCATGAACGCCCAGAAGTAACACTGCGTAAAGATACATGGGTGTACTGTTCCCGTTTTGTTGTGTCGCTCTCGAAACCACTTCACCTTTTATAATATAGTCTTGTATAATTTGAGTCATATTACCATGTAAAAATGGCGATAGCTTTTTTTAAGTGACCATCCCATGTCACTGTGGCGGCTGCACGAGTTTATCGCCATGTTGAAACAGGGTTAACTTCGTTACCATTTAGGAAAAGTGAAAGATTGTGGAGGAAATCGGAAGCCGTTTTCAATGTCTACGTGGCGCATGCGCTCTCAAGAGACGTCGGAATGGGGGAGGTTACAGTTTTTATTTATGTGGGTCCCAAGATGGCGGCAGAGGCAAGTAGTACTTGAAAAAGAGGTGCTGGGGTTCGTCGCTAACTTTACTAGCTGTTTATAGTCTGGAGGCTGCAGACGGAGATGGCTGAGCCGCGCCGGGTGCCCTTCGTCAGTCTTCCTGCCACCCAGGTGGTTATTGTGGACGATGAGTTGAAGGGAGAGGCCGGACAAGTGCTAGAAAAGCAGCGTGAACCCTCCTTGACGTGTGCTGCGCCCTCGCCGGGACACGAGGTGGACGAAAGACGTCAGGGCCCACTGCAGCAGCTCGAGGGACCCCAGCGCCAGCTCGACATAGGCTTGACGACACTGCCAGCAAAGGAGGCATCGCAAGAAGCGTCACAACAGTATCGTGGACTAGAAGCACGTCATGGCCAAGTGCAACTAGAGCCCTGTGTGACGTTAGCCCCGCAAAGAGAGGCAGAATCACGTCACAGCGAACAACCACGGCCTAACCTTGAGTCAGAGACACGTCACAATGATCAACGACTGCCACAGCCCGAGTCTGACACACGTCACATTGAGCCCCAAAGGCTGCCACAGCGCGAGTCTGAGACGCGTCACAATGAGCAACATTTGGCACAGGTACGCGAGCAGGAGGTACGTCATAAGGAGCAAGCACGGTTGCAGCAACACGAGCTAGGAGTACGTCCAGTCCAAGTGCAGCAGGGAACGACGTCCAGTTCACGCTGCGTGGAGCAGCACCGACCACCTGGGACTCCGAC